>NC_081409.1:499801510-502201510 GCF_030272615.1 Cryptomeria japonica | reverse complement strand
TGTTGGAGATGAAGTGGTGGGGTATTTGAGAAAAGAAAGATTCCAAGTTGGAACTTATAACAAGTTCTTGATGAGGAAGTTTGAACCTTGCAAGATTCTGAGAAAGTTCAATTCTGGAAATGCATATGAAGTGTAGTTACCAAAGAGTCTGAGTATTTCATCTATATTTAACATTGCAAATCTTCATCAGTATCATGAACCAGAATTCAATGAGGATAGTATTCAAACTTGGAGAAATAGTTGCCCCAGAAGGAATCAGATCAGATTGAAGACATTTTGGGCAATAGGATTGGGTGTAGTACCCAGAACAGTCAGTATAAGGAGTATCTTGTAAAGTGGAAAGGCAGAAAAATTGAAGATTCATCTTGGATTTCAAAGGCAGAGGTCGACCACCTTGGTTTTCCTCTGACCCTAGCAAAGTGAGAGACTCACTTTTTCAACAACCCTGGATGTCTGATGCAGGAGTATCCCTGGTTCTTGGCAATCTTGCGTCAACCAAAAAATACTTCCATTTATTTTGCTTTTTGTTTTGCAGTTTCAATATTGCATTCTACATTTTCAAGAATTGGCTCACCAGATCTTAAGGAGTTGGATTTTTCTTAAGGACTCGATCATCTACCTTATTCTTAAACCATAGAGAATTTGGATCATTTTCCAGCAAGCTATCGCAATCGGTTTCTGAAACAGTTTTCTGGTACCGATTGCCTAGATCTATTTACATTTGTAATCTACTAGAATCTACCAGATCCCTTCCATAGCTTATGGATCCCTGAATGTTGATTTTGATGTTCCTTGGCATGTGGTCAACCTTCCCTTTGATCTACACTTCATCCTTTGGATTTTCTGGAGAAATTTCTTTGGCGGAGGCCGACCTTGTTGTTTTTACATGTTAGGTCTTATTCTTCAGCATTTGATCCTTTTTGGGCCAACCGGATCCCCTTGGCTCATATAAATCATTATAATTGAGCATTATAATGGAGATAAGAAGAGATAAGTTAATATTTAGAACATAGAAGATCTATCTTAAGATTTGAGGTCTCAGTTGTGAACTATTCTAAAATTAAGCATGTTTTAGCAGACCAGTGAGCCAGTTTCTGTAACCCAGTTGTTACTGGTTGAATGTAATCAATTTTCATGATATAATCCATTCAGTTCTACATTTCCTCCATCATATCCTTGTGTTTCAATTGTGTTTACTCTTATTGACCGGTCTAGATTGATGTCTTTGAGGTCCCTCCTAACCGATAACTACACCACCTCTCCATTTCCTACTTCCACTTGCTAATTTATTTCACCTCCTCCTTGACTTAACTCTTCCTCTCATGTGATCTTGGCCATTGATCTCAAAAAATGTGAATTGATCTTATCCCTTCATTTGATCATCATTCTTTAACAAGTATTTATCAATATTCTCTTCCAAATATAATGACAAGCTTTGACATCTTTTCATTATCATATTATTTTGAGATTTTGAATATGCTTTATACACTTAATGAAAACCTGAGATCATTTTGAAGAGACGAAGAATAACAATTGACACTTCATGAGATGATAAAATTAGGGTTTTCTTGTTAATTTTGATATTGCATTTCGATTGCATTCATCCATTGGCTGATTTAGAATAATTTAACTTTGATATTTTAGTTTTATGGTTGCTCACATATTTCATTGCTTCCTTCCCAATTCCCTAGTCTCCATCATAATAAACACCTAAATTATAGAAACACTAAATCTTGTTCAAGATAGAAGAGTCGACACATCTTCAATGATGAGAACATTTAAGTCAACAAAAATCTTAAAGGGTAGAAACACATTTGGATATTCTTCACTAAAAGAGTGCTCAACAACTAATATCCCAAGAGATGCCATAATTAATATTTATCCCTAGAAAATTTATCATTTAATAGTGCTCAAAACTACAAGTTTATCTTCTAGAAGAGACAATTATCACCAATCTAAGGTGAACAATATTATACTATAAAGAGTTAGAGATATCAACAAAGGATGGTAAAATTTAGGGCCATTGGTATGAAAGAGAACCTCCTCTTCTGTAATATCTACTAAACATAGAATGGTTTTTCCCTTGAGGTCATAATGTGACAAAAAAGGGGAAATCGTTAGGCTTGTTTTACTTATTTTTTCCTAGTCTTTTTTGGCAATACAAGAAGTAACATGTTGTTTCTCTATCAAGATTTTAAAATATTAAGTTGTGAAGGGATATTAATGCTACAAAAAAATTCATATGAATTAATAATTCATTTTTTTCATAAATATGTAAAGAGGTGTGTGTTAAATAGCACACAAAACAATCATATGCAAAGTTGTGATGTAGTTTTCTTAGGTTTCACTAAGTAAAGAAATGCATGTGAATTGAATGTGTGGATGATATTATTTATGCATGAAACTATCCTTGTCTAACAACCCAAACCATTTTACCCAAAATTATCACTATTTTTTAATTAAAATTTAATTTATTGTTTCCATCTTCTTGCATAGTCAAGTATTCATCTATCCATTAAAACAAGATGAGCATTCATCCATCAAAAAAGGATGGGAATCCTTCATCTTTCCATCAAAACAAGATGAGCACCCATCCATAAAAATAGAAGGGAATCCTTCATCTATCCATCAAGATAGGAAAAATATTACCCATTAAAATAAGATGGGAATCCAACATCTATGAATCAAAATAAGATAGGCATCCATCTATAAAAATATGATAGGAATCCATCATCTATCCATCAAAACAAGATAGGAATCACCCTTAAAAACAAGATGGAAATTTATCATCAATCCATAAAAATAGGATACGCATCCATCCATCAAAATATATTAGGTAAAATACTCTAGCCTCAAACTTTAGACTCAATTGAGTCACTCTTTAAAATCAAAAATCCCAAATGAGAGTGCATTGAGGTTCATCTACATGAGTTCATAATAATATAAATAAAGACTTGCAATGTACCCCAGAATTTCAGCCTAGGGCCTCCAAGGAATCAAGAAATCATTCTTGGTCCTAAGTATACAAAGAATATATTTTATCTTGATATTAATATTTTATATTATACCCTTTCTCTTAATCAAATAAATTCTATTGATTAAATTAATCTTGCATAATAATTTTGTCATAATCTTTTCATAGCCACCCCAAAACATGATTCCCAAATGCCCAAGTATTGGGAAGATTCTTCATCTCCAAAACTACCTCTATACCCAGCCTTCAAACGAGATCAAGGTAAAAGTATGTAGTTCTATACCAAATTTGATGTGAATTGTTTATGTGAGTATACAACTCTTTCTATGGATCCTTTTCCCCAAGTAGTTCCTCTCATATTCTTTGTATTCTTCTTTCATTTTTTCTTAATTTTCTTATGCCTCTTTCCTCTCTTCAAAAACGTAACCTACAAAACTGATAGAAGAAAACTTGCTAAATACCTAATGCATAAAATGTTCTCCATTTATAGAAGTTAAACAGAAGTAATATTTATTTCAAGTGATAAAAAGTAATATCCAATAATAAGAGATTTCCCCTTCAAATAGTTTTACTAATTGTTGTCATATAATATGTCATAAAATATATTATATGCAACGCCTCATCTTGTTTGCATTTTGCTGTCATTGATGTCAACTGGTATAGCATGTTATCAGTATAGCAGGAAAACTAGTACGAGAGAATAGTTGATATGATGTTAGTGTTACCAATCAGTAGTATGGACAATGAAGCCAACAGGTAAGTATGTTGGAGTAACCGGTTTACATGTCAGTATTGGGAAGAACAAACCAGTTAGTAAGTATGCACATTGATGTTGAACAAGCATTATCGAGAAGTGACCAACAAGTGATGAGAATTGGAAAGTGTGTGACTGGTAGAGCTTGCTGCAGTATGAACTAATGAAGGGTCAGCAGTGCAACCGATATGCTAGTGTGATGCCATCTAGCATGACTCCTACTAGATGAAGAGAAGGTTGAAAGAAAGTGTGTTGCTTCAATGAGAAAAGATGACATATGGAAAAGTTACTGGGACACATGTCAAGTTGGAGATGTATCCTCTCCTTAGTGAAGTCACATCATTACCGACAAGTGACATAGATCTTCCTCCACCGGTGTTTAGCAGTAAAGTGCAGTTGTCTATTCTTCCCACCGGTAAGTGATAATACCTTGCTTATCTAACAACATACATGGCATACATCATGACTCTTTGGGATAAGATAGTTAGATTAAGAAAAGGCAGATGTTTGGATGCATAGACTGGATGACCAAAGAGCAAGATGAAAAATCCTCCAAAGGTTGAGATCTGAGATACACACTGGATCAACATGTGAAGTCAATATGTGTTGTAGGGATAGAAAAGGAAGAGTTGAGAGGAGAACCAATCAGATGAAGATGAATCTCTGCAATTGAAAACTTGGAGTTACCAAGGTTTAGGTGGATATTGTTGTTGTCACCAATGGAGATGGTTGGAGGTTGATAGCATGAAGACATCAAGTGTCCCAACCGGTAAACAAGGTTACTAGCATGCAGCTAAGTGAACTGAGAGACAAAAGTGACGTGCCCTCAATTTGTTGAAGAAGCACATGGTGAGTCACCCTAGATAGCTTTTGAGAACCGATATGCTTGATGATTGAGAAAATGTGATTCATTGGCAAGACAAAGAAGGCGAAGACATGAAGGATAACCGGTTAGCGTTAACCAATAAGATAAGATGTACTAGTAAGGTTATGTCATGTTGGTACA
Organism: Cryptomeria japonica; assembly: GCF_030272615.1. Lineage (NCBI taxonomy): Eukaryota > Viridiplantae > Streptophyta > Pinopsida > Cupressales > Cupressaceae > Cryptomeria > Cryptomeria japonica. Next base: position 502,196,776 of record NC_081409.1, on the reverse strand, counting down.
GTAAGTTGTACCAATGGAGTGTCTGGTCGGTGATCCTATCTAAACCAACATAGAAGACTAAGTTGAGGTGTTTACCGGCAGTGATGCCAAGTGGAGTTGAAGTGGCATGTATGCAAAGGTCAGTGTGGTGTATCGGTGAGGTTGTTGGCAGTTGGTACAACATTTAATGGTCACTATGAAGCTCGAGGGATGATGGCAGAAGATTGCAGCTCGAGATCAAGGAAACAACAAAGATCCAGGACAAACTGATTTTGTGAATCAAACTAGCTAAAGGAAACTGCATCATTTATGTGATTGACAAAAAATAAATCCAAAAATGATGCTACAGATGGCAGAAAATAGAAGACGTGCATTGAAAGGTAAAGAGGATGGTGATGTTGATTGATGAGCTACAGATCATCAAACAAGGACATGAGATCTTAGTGGATAAAATATGTCATGATGATCATAGATGAGATTTAATGTAGATTTAATGTATGGTGGAAACCCTATCATGCCAAAGTTCAAACTCACGTTTAGGTGGGAAAGTCTAGCTATAAGTATACAAACCAAAGATGGAAATGTTGATGCTGCATGGAAGAGTAATGTTGGTGAAGTAAGTAGAACCAAAAGGATAAATCAGTCAATGAAGTTCACTAAAGATCATAGTGATCGAATGAGAGTGTGGTTAAATCGGTAAGAGGGTTCAACTATGAGTCAAACTGGTAAAGTCCAAAGTAACTGGGAAAGAAAAAAGATAGGATAAGTGTAGATGGGAACTGGTGGTGTTCAATCTAGATAGGAGGTAGTGTAGAGTGCAGCAACTACATGTGTGTATGTGAAAAAATATCTGGCAGGTAGAGAGCAGAGAAAGGATAAACTGGTGAGTAGAGTAACTGGCAGCAAGTATATTATCTGACTATTCATCCAATAGGCAGAGGTAGAACCGGTGTGTCAGCAACAGTAGGTGTAGGTGAGAAAAGACACACACAGAGAGAGAGAGAGAGAGAGAGAGAGAGAGAGAGAGAGAGAGAGAGAAGGAAGTGAAGCAATGACTGGTGAGGAGGGACCTCAAGGAGATCAATCTGGACCGGTCAGCAAGAGTAAACACAATAGAAACACACAGACATGATGGAGGCAATGCTGAACAAATAGTTTTATTGCATGAAATTTGATTACAACTAACCAATAACAATCAGGTTACAACATACCGTCGCATAGGCCTGGTAGAATAGGTCATAAATGGGACCTTGAATCAAAATATTTGTTTTCTAGGCATAGTCTATCTATCTAATACTCTCATTGATTCTAATTAATTGCATTCTAAAGCATGATTACAAATATATATATATATATCGATCCAAAGGATCAGGCAGCCCAAAAGGAATCAAAACCCGAAAAACAAGACCTAACGTGCAAAAAGAACAAAGTTGGACTCTGCTAAGAGATTCCTTTGGAAAATCCAAAGGATGAAATGTAGAAGGTCGGCCACATGCCAATAAACATCGAGATCAATGCTCAAGGCTCCGCAAGCTTCAGAATGGGTTCTGGTAGAGCACCAGAATAGATCTTAGGCAACCAGTAACAAGCAACTGTCATGGAAACCGGTAGCGATATGTTGCCAGAAAGTGATCCAAATGAGATGCAGTTTGAAAGAAAAATTTTGGCGAGCGAAGGTACGTTTGTGGAAATTAAGTTTCAGTTTCTTATGGAATTTGGAAACTTTTCTCTAGTCCATAGCAAAGGGGTTGACACCATATGTATTAAGAAATGATGGAGCAAGACGCTGAGCTTCATGCTTAGTAAACTATTGTTGGTATTTACAATCATCAATGAACTGAAAGATTTGGTCTCTAACAAACTGGATAAGATCACTGGTGGGGCATTCTAGGAGAGTAATATATATGAGGTCAAGATAGGCCATGACTTTATCAGAAATATTATAAGGTAATCCTTCAAGAAATTTGGTTTTAGCCATCTCAATCTGTTTGTCTTCCCATAATTGATATAGAAGTTTCCTAAAAAAAATGAATATTCAATAAAATCTTTTATATCACAACATTTCATTTCAAGGATTTGCTTGATAATCCTTTCTTTTTTATTGAGAAGCTTTGGACAAAATTCATTAACTAATTCATTCATCAGACAATGAATAGGGATTTGATGTACTTGTTGGTGCATAGTTTGTCCTATCTATGGGTCAATCATAGCTTGAGTAGTAAAGTTTTGATAGACTTTCACATCTTTTTCAACAACACTTTTGTTGTTCCACCAATCTCTAGCAATTCCCCAAAGATAATTTATAGCAAATTTACAAGTGTTTTCTCAGTTAGTACTAGAGAGTGTGCCTATGATAAGAAATGTATTGACACATCCTTCAATTTTTTGCTTTGGGTCATCATCATTGTCAATATCCAAATACCAGGGTTGGATATTACAGCTTGTTCTCATCATCATTAACCTATCACTTGTTTTTTCCTTTTTGTCTGGTGTCTGTAGAAGCTTGGGGATAACAAATGTTGTCTTTCCTGGCTTCTTTTCTTGATCTACAAGCTAGTCTAAAGATGATGTGAGATCATTTAAAGAATGATCGATCTCATCAAGTCTTTATATAAGTACATTATTCCTAATGATAGAGTCTTGGACATGAGTAATTACAATTTGCATATCATCTTCGGACTTATGAAGATTATTCAATATATGTCTAGATTGTGTTTTCAATTCTTCTAAAGCTACCTTGGAATCCTTCAACAAAGAATGATATTCTACAACTATATTTCCTAATTTTTTTACATTAGTATGAATAACAAAAACTGAATTTTTCAATTGTAAAATATTTGTACATCAATTGTCAACATTTTGTTGCAAATGTTCACAGAAACGAGAAATGTAATTTCTTTGTTTAAACTCATTTTGGGGTTTTTTTCTTCAGAAGAACTAGGTTGGAAAGCAATTATGTAAAAGAGAGACAGTGTTGTGTTCTTTTTTATAGCTTCCTCTCAATTGGGGCCATCTACCATTTTTGTAATAAGTGGTTTATTGTTCCTTATACCATTCAAAAGTTTTTGCTCTAGGAAGTGTATAGACCATATGGAAAAAGGGATGGTTTCTGACCTTTTCTTTTCCTTTATGTTGTGTTAGATTTGGCAGAAGAATTTTTGGTCCTTTATTAATGGGGGCATCCTTATTTTCTACTTCAACATAAAGATGAGCCTTTTTTATACTGCTAGAAGAACTAAAGGAGGGTCTGGCACTATGTGATTCTGTGAAACATTATGCATAGGTTTGGAGGATTCTAAAAGCCTAGGAGCCACATGTTGCATCCAATCTAGTCTCCATCCAACAAGGATTTGTATGGTATTGATATGGCGCTTTTGCAATTTGTAACATCGTAAATTGTATGCAATTGCTAGGGTGGTACAATTTCACACCTAGTTTAGCACCCGCATTGGCGCATTTTGTATTTTGCATTGCATTTCCCCTTTAGCACTTAATTAATTAAATTAATTAGGTCTAAGGTCCTATTTTATCATCTCCTATATCATAAAGTTGGGCCCTTTCATTAAAGTGTGCCCTTTTCATTTTATTCCTCCTATACATCATTTAATCAAAAACCCTAATTAGGTCCTATTTTGAACTTGGGGGCTTGATTTCAGGGGTCAAAACATCTCGAAATCACCTGTAACTTTGGGATTCTCTCTAAAATCATCATATCCGACAGTCCTGAAAATTTGGTGAAAAGTTGTCGGGACCATGGCGCCCGGAGTGCAACATGGTCTCGGACATTTTTCCCGAAATTTTAGGAGCGCGATCCAATCATAAAATAAAGCTTAACCCCAAGAAATTGGTGGGAGATTCAATCTCTAGGTTGGCCAAAAGTTGAAATTAAGACCTAGGGTTTCATATACATAAGAGCTCTCTTTCTTCATTTGAAAGGATCCGATTTTTGGCTTTCAAGGAACCTCATATGCAGCGAAAGAGCAGATCTTTGAAGACTTCAACAACATTCAATATCCTTCTATCAAGCATTTATCAATTTCATTCATCCATTTAGGGCTTGGAAGACATTGAAGAACAATAGGAGATTACCGACTGAAGATTGGCTTGTACTCTTCCCTTGAGGGTTGGGTATGATTTCATGTTGTTTTCATGTCTTTGCATAAGCTTCAATATATCCTTTATTCATGATTTAGATCACTTTGCATCTTGATTTAGAGCATTTACATTATCATTTACAAGCAATTAGGGTTTACTTTCTAGGTTGCTCTAGTTTGCTTACTTGCATCTTAGGACCTTGCACACACACTAGGTCTGCACACACAATACATTTTACAATACAACTTGGCTATTCGTGGAGGTGCAAATCACTGAAGCGGGGGTTTGACTAAGGCAAAACCCTATATAGCCACCCACCACACCTTTTTAGATATAAGTGCAGGTTTCGGAATCTGGACGACGCCGCAAGTTACAGATCCGGAAGAAGCAGATGGAGACCGAACTTCACACCAAATTCCAGCCCAGAAAACCAGGACAGGGGCGTGGGGCACCTTGGTCCTGCCAGGACAGGGGTGCTAGGCACCCTGGTCCCTGGGACAGGGGCGCTGGGCGCCCTGGTCCCTGGGACAGGGGCGCTGGGCGCCCTGGTCCTCTTGACAGACAGCAATCTTTAGCAGTTCGGACAGTTTTCCAGAGTGCAAAATAGCAGTTCTAGGTGCAGTTTCAGGTGCAGAATCAGGACAGTGGCGCCCACGCCCCCGTCCCAAACATTTTCATTCATATTTTAACACCGGGTACGCATTTACATTCTTATCTTGTCCTTGTGTTTATATCTTTCCATCATTTAAGTTCAATTCTGTAATCTTGTTATTAGGTCATACTTGCACTTTGGGGTTAGGGATTGAACTTGCATCATTTCATCTTTCAATTACAACAAAGGAATAGAAATCCTAATAGGTAGCCCGTGGCTCTCTCTTCCACAAGAAGAAGTAGCCAATTGTGTGATACCTCTAGGCTCTTTCGTATTCCACAAGTGTGTGGTTGAAAGTGAGATTAGGGCCTGTTTGCTTAGTGTCACTTTTTCTCCCACACATTTTGGTGAACCCGACGTGAATCTATCATTGTTTCCTCTTGCATTGCATTTGTTAGATCTAGATCTAGATTTAGTGTGTTTTCATTTCATTTTCATTAGAAAGAAAAAAAAAAAAAAAAGTGTGTGTTTCTTTGCATTGTGTGTTTAAAATTTTATGCAATTTCAAAATGTCAGATTTTTATTTGCAAGATGTTCATATTTGTGATGATTATGAGTTAGATGAAGCTTTAGATGAATTGTTGAAACCTAAATATACCAAACCTTCATTTTACCAAAAACTCATAAACATTGTTACTATTCCATTTCGTTGTGATGAGAAAGATAAGTCGAATGATTCCTCTCAAGGGTACATTCCTATCAGCTCTTCCACTAAATCTAGTAACATGGTTGTTTTCAATGATCCCCTCTATGAAGATATATCTCCTTTTGAATCAAAAGATAAACCTTTTAATAGATATGATCATGCTTTGTTGGATGATGCCCTTGATGCCTTTGTGTCTCCTAAAAAACACTCCCTTCATGAGGATCCTTTTGTGCAAGAAGATGACATTATCCCTACATTTCCTAGTGATGGCATTTCCTTTTCCAACAAAATTCCCACTAGAGATGATGAATTAATGATAAATACTTACCCTTCTCCTAAAGTTGGTCTTACCCATAAGCATCCCTTAGAGAAAGAAGATGAAATAATAAGCAATTTCCTTAACTCTCTCTCCCCTATTGAACATATTTTGAGGAAAGAGGATGAGTTTAACACATCTATTGATGCTCTCCCTCCTAAGGATGAGGAATTAATAAACAATGTTATCTCCTCTCTCGAAATTGATAATACTTCAAACATTCCTTTCAACAACCTCACTATTTGGGATGAACCATTAGAAGAAGGTGTAGATTATTCTCTCTCCCTTGATAGTTTCTCCCCTTCCTTGAATCTCAATTATTCTCCCTTTCCTCAACTTGGTTCTACTCATAAGGAAACCCTAGTTCAAAGCAAGATGGTTGACATTTCTTTCAAAGATCTCCCTCTCAAAAGTGAGACTTTAGAGAGTAGTGTTGATCCTTCTCCTAGAGAGTTTATTCCCCATGTAGACCCTGTGATGATAAAGGATGATATGACCTTTCCTAGTATTACTCTTCCTACTAGAACATCAATGCCTATCCCTTGTCTCTCTCCTAAAATTGATTTGATCTATGATAAGATTTTAGTGCAGGAGAAGACTATCAATAATTCTTCCAACACTTTTTTTCATTTCTCTAAACCATCCTCAATCAATTTGATACATGTGAATGAAACACCTAACAAACCTCTCTTCACTGTCCAAGGTGCTTTTCCTTCTCAAAATTCTCAACCTTTAAATAAGCCTATCTTAGTGGTTCAAGGTGGTTATGCTAATGATTCTTTTTGCACTCCTAAAAAACCTATTATTACTGTGCAAGGAGGTTATTCCTCTAAGAGCCCTTATGAGTATGCTAAGCAATTGACTAGAGAGAGTTATCATGCAGTTGCCCATACTTATAACACAAGAAACAATAGGCAACCTAATCCTCCTCTAGTTATCCCCACTTCATTTCCTCCTTCCCAACCTATTCTTCCTCAAGCTCCTCGTATTTCACAAATGCTTAGTAAGGACTATGATCTCATAGAACAACTTAAAACTACCCCTGCTAAGATATCCCTTTGGGATTTGATCCAAACTTCTTCTGCTCATCATGGAATGTTACAAGATGCCTTGAAAGATTTGAATGTTCCTCCACCTAATACATCTAGTAATATAGTATCTTTGGTTAACTCTGTGATGAATCCTAAAGCTCAAATTGTGTTTACTCAAGATGAATTGCCTACTAGTGAAATTCAACATCAATATGATCCCTTGATGATTGTGGTTATCATAAATGACACTGCTATAAGACGAACACTGGTAGATAATGGTTCTGGCCTTAATGTGTGTAGCATTAATCTATTGCATAAGATGAATGTGGATACATCCCTTATTGAGCCTGACTCTCATCCCATTCGAGGCTTTGATAATGTTGCTAAGTCTTCATTTGGTATTATCACCTTACCCGTCACAGTGGGACCTGTTACTTTGCCTACTCCTATCCATGTTATGTCAGGAAATCTAACATACAACTTGTTATTAGGGAGGCCTTGGATTCACAGTATGCAAGCTGTCCCCTCTACATTGCATAGACAAGTTAAATTCATTTATAACAATAAGACATATACCTTGATAGGTGACACTAATCTTCAAGCTTGTTTGCAAACATCTAAGCCTTCCTCTTCTAGTAATGACTCTTTGAACAAGATACCTATGGATGAATCATCACCCTCTAATAATCAAAATTCTTTGGATGAGTCTGAAGCTCCTAAAGAAGATCCTTCTCGACTTGAGTCTACACATGAAAAGGCTTTTGATCCTGAGAAGGTTCTCGCAGAAGACGATTGGGGATCTCTTGATTTTAATCCCACCTTTGCAGGTGAGTATAGGGTTCCTCCTAGAGTGCTTAAAGTTAAAGAGAAGGAAGAAACTAGAGATCAATCAGTCTTACCTGAACCTATGAGCAATAATTGTGTAGCCACCTCTCAAACTTCTTCTCCTCACACCTCTAATTATGAAGAGTTTGATTCTTTGTCTTATGAAAAACCACCTCCTCTTTCTGAAATGGCTGATCGTTATGGTCGTGGTTTTCGTATTTTTGCTAAGCATGGGTATCATGGAAAAGGTTGTGGTGCTCATGAACAAGGGATAAAAGTTCCTCTAGAGACTAATTTTCACAATTATGCCTTTGGACTCGGCTATAATCCCTGCAAACGTACCAAAGCATCTAAAAGACCATCTCTCAATGTGAATGCTATATTTAGTAGTGATGATGATCTCACTTCAAATAAATCATCTTCTACTTCTATCAACTCTCATTCCCCTCATAAGGAAATCTTGGCAATGAACAAATCTCTTTATGAATCCCCTCAAATTTCTAAATCCACTTACGAATCTTTATCTCCTATTCATCATAAAGTCCTTTCCTCTAGGGATAAGGCTCTAATAAATTACACTCATCCCTCTTCTAAGATTTCTTGTGACTTTTCGTCTTCAATTTTTATCATTTTATACATGTTTTTGATCTCACTTATAGTTGAGCATTTAGCATGTCATATTCAAATACCTCATTCAATCTATCATGTCTTTAAATAACATTAATGGCTGTTATGTTGCTCATCATTATGTGACATTGGTAGCTCATATACTGGGGGCTCATTGTCATTCATGATGGTACAATTTCAAGTGCAATCATATTTTTTTTTGAAGCAACATAATAGCCTAATTTTCTTGTTCCTATGGGGACAAGAATGATTTCATACATCTCTTCTTATTCTTATGTCCAAATCTCTCCCTAGAAGATTGTGTAAGTCCTTCTCATTGAGGCAATGATCGTTCCTTATTTTTATCTAAGGATCCACTTTTTCCTATTTTGTGGATGGTGTGGACTTTATTACTTGATGTTATGCCTTGTACACATTTGTTGTTGTTTGTTCAAGGGTTCTCTCTTACAAGAGGTGTAAGTCCTTGACTACAACCTCTTTTGCACTTGGTAAAATACATCCATAGCAAATTCACTCTCCTAATTGGGTTAAAAAGAGCGTCATCCTTCATTAAGAATCACTTTCACCTCGCAAAAGAAGGAAGTATTGCATTCTTATTCTCTTCTTTGTCTTATTCTAGAAGATGTTATATTTGTCTAAGACAATTCCTCTCGGGGATAGGTGTCTTTTGTACAAAGATCTCTTCTCCTCTAAGGATCTCCTTTACACATACTACAAGATATCCCTTTTCAACTATCTTATCCTTTCTTAAAGAGTGTAAAACTCTCTTGCTTGGATCTATGACATTGTTGCATTTTTTGGGGTATCTTCTTTTGTGATGAAGGTAGGTATCCTTGTTCTACTTTGCTTATGACATAAACATTACACTTTTTGAGAAATGGGTCATTCTCGGAACTAGAGCACAAACTCTTAGAGTGAGATGTCTCCATTTTTCTTTTATGCAAGGTGATTATTCTCGGAACTAGAGCACAGACTCTTAGAGCGAGATGTCACACTTTTTTACTATACATATACAGGTTGTAGCATACTCGAGCATAGACTCCTATGAGGTGCTTCTAACCTCCCTTACACACACATGCATGAGGTTGAGTGGAACTAGCGGCATAAGGCTAGACTTTCTCACTCTCCTCCCTTACATGGATCACCTAGACAGACTCTAGGGGCTAGTTTTCCATGTCCTTTTCCCATGGATCACCTAGACAAGGTCTAGGGGTGAGAAGTCCATGTTTTCTCTCTCACTATTCTTCTCATGGATCACCAATGTGTGTATTCATGCTTTTCTCCTTTCTTTTCTTCTCTTTACATTTTGTTTCCATTTACATCCTTCATCTTGTGTTAGAGAACTCTCAAAACCTCACACTCTTTGTTGCATTGGAATTGAGATTTAGTCCTCTTTCTTACCAAATGATTCTCCATTAGTTTTTGATCTCATATCAAATCTTCTTGTGAGCACTTGTCATCAATATTCTTTAACAATTCGAAGTGGTAAACATGATACCCTGTTTCAACTCACTAAAATTAGCAAGCCGAAATAGGGGGGGGCATATAGCTACCCTTGAATTTTCATCACCTTCCTTAGTAAGCATTAGGTGATTTTGTGATCTAACGTGTGTTTTGTAGGGTGTGGTTCCTAACTGTGTACTGCAGATACCGCTGGGGGCTTCGTTCGACAGACTTATGGATATATCCTTTTTCAAATAATGTTTACTTTTCTGTACTTTAGCTTGAATATGCACGTAGTGTTCATATGACTGCTAAAGTGGGGGCTAAATGTAACGTCGTAAATTGTATGCACTTGCTAGGGTGGTAAAATTTCACACCTAGTTTAGCACCCGCCTTGGCTCATTTTGTATTTTGCATTGCATTTCCCCTTTAGCACTTAATTAATTAAATTAATTAGGTCTAAGGTCCTATTTTATCATCTCCTATATCATAAAGTTGGGCCCTTTCATTAAAGTGTGCCCTTTTCATTTTATTCCTCCTATACATCATTTAATCAAAAACCCTAATTAGGTCCTATTTTGAACTTGGGGGCTTGATTTCGGGGGTCAAAACATCTCGAAATCACCTGTAACTTTGGGATTCTCTCTAAAATCATCATATCCGATAGTCCTAAAAATTTGGTGAAAAGTTGTCGGGACCATGGTGCCCGGAGTGCAACATGGTCTCGGACATTTTTCTCAAAATTTTAGGAGCGCGATCCAATCATAAAATAAAGCTTAACCCCAAGAAATTGGCGGGAGATTCAATCTCTAGGTCGGCCAAAAGTTGAAATTAAGACCTAGGGTTTCATATACATAAGAGCTCTCTTTCTTCATTTGAAAGGATCCGATTTTTGGCTTTGAAGGAACCTCATATGCAGCGAAAGAGCAGATCTTTGAAGACTTCAACAACATTCAATATCCTTCTATCAAGCATTTATCAATTTCATTCATCCATTTAGGGCTTGGAAGACATTGAAGAATAATAGGAGATTACCGACTGAAGATTGGCTTGTACTCCTCCCTTGAGGGTTGGGTATGATTTCATGTTGTTTTCATGTCTTTGCATAAGCTTCAATATATCCTTTATTCATGATTTAGATCACTTTGCATCTTGATTTAGAGCATTTACATTATCATTTACAAGCAATTAGGGTTTACTTTCTAGGTTGCTCTAGTTTGCTTACTTGCATCTTAGGACCTTGCACACACACTAGGTCTGCACACACAATACATTTTACAATACAACTTGGCTATTCGTGGAGGTGGAAATCACCGAAGCGGGGGTTTGACTAAGGCAAAACCCTATATAGCCGCCCACCACACCTTTTCAGATATAAGTGCAGGTTTCGGAATTCGGACGATGCCGCAAGTTATAGATCCGGAAGAAGCAGACGGAGACCGAACTTCACACCAAATTCCAGCCCAGAAAACCAGGACAGGGGCGTGGGGCGCCCTGGTCCTGCCAGGACAGGGGTGCTAGGCGCCCTGGTCCCTGGGACAAGGGCGCTTGGCGCCCTGGTCCTCTTGACAGACAGCAATCTTTAGCAGTTTGGACAGTTTTCCAGAGTGCAAAACAGCAGTTCCAGGTGCAGTTTCAGGTGCAGAATCAGGACAGTGGCGCCCACGCCCCCGTCCCGAACATTTTCATTCATATTTTAACACCGGGTATGCATTTACATTCTTATCTTGTCCTTGTGTTTACAGCTTTCCATCATTTAAGTTCAATTCTGTAATCTTGTTATTAGTTCATACTTGCACTTTGGGGTTAGGGATTGAACTTGCATCATTTCATCTTTCAATTACAACAAAGGAATAGAAATCCTAATAGGTAGCCCGTGGCTCTCTCTTCCACAAGAAGAAGTAGCCAATTGTGTGATACCTCTAGGCTCTTTCGTATTCCACAAGTGTGTGGTTGAAAGTGAGATTAGGGCCTGTTTGCTTAGTGTCACTTTTTCTCCCACACACAATTGTACTTCCCCGTTAAGTGATCGAGCATAGGGAAGATTATCTAGAATAGCAGGTTTGTTTGTATTGGCCATGTTGTACAAGACCTGGACTTGGACTAAAGTGTATTTGAACTTACCAAACATATTAAGACCATACTGGGAGCTAAAGATTCCCCAACATTTCAAAGAACCATTTCTGACTTCTGAGATGTATTTATCTCAGGAAGTAACTATAAGATTAGGATAATATGTCAAACACACATAGGTTTTACTCATTCTAGACAAAGAGGATAATTGATAGGCATGGGTGTATTCAACTTGTCTTCTATCACATAGTGCTAAATAAGCCAAAGGTCTAATATTCTTAGGGACTAATGACCCTATTGTTACTTGTATTGCACCAAAATGTGCAAGGTTCACATCCTTATGTCTACGGATGTAATCTATCTCATCGGTAGGGAGAATAGACAATATTTTGGTTTGAAAGGTTTGACTGGGGTCATATTCTCGAGTGAACTCTACAATTTTCATTTTGGTAATAACATGATTTAAAGGAAGACCTAGATATGAAATTATTCAATGGATTTGGGTGTAATACACTCTTCCTATAAACAGAATCAGCCTTTAATTGAGAAGGTTTGTAAAGACTTACTTGTCGCTCAAGGGTTTCTTCAAAAAACTATATTTCTAGTATGTCTTCATCAACGACTAGATCGGCAGTTGTTGGTTCAAAAGGAGGGAGTTCAAAGAAGCCTTCCATGTGTGCCTCATTTATATGCTCTATGTCATCATGTGTAGCAAATTGTTGGAACTCAGCCATTCTGTTTAAGACAACATGTACGAACCCATAATAGAATAATATGACGAAGTTGTTGATGAAGAAGATGTAGCTTCTCTTGATGATCTTTCAGCCACCCTACAAGAAACAAAGCGTAAATTAGAAGAAGAGGACTATGATGAGAACCCAACAGTCCTGATGAACCACACTAGAAGAGGTAGAGGAAAATGAAAACAATTCTATAAAGAAAAGGGAAAAGGACAACAATACACTAAATTCTTTAACAATCACTATGCACCTCCAGAGATGTCTTACCAGAAACCATTTCAAACAGAACCATAGTTTGATAGTTTTGAGGAAGAGTTTCAGGATTTCAGTCTTTATGAGACACACTCTACACAGGTATGTAATCTACAGTCATTTTCACAACCACCTATATTTAATCCTGTCACTATTGAACAAAAAGGAAGAAAATTTGTAAATCTTCATCTGAAAAGTTTGATCCCATCATACAAGCTATATCCCAGTTTTCCATAGCTCACCCATATCCTGAAACTGTGCCATATTATGATAAGTCTTATCCATCTATAATTATTAGGGTAGAAGAACCTGATATCCCTAGTTCTTTTTATTCTGGCCTAAACCATGATTCTTTTGTCTCAAAAATTTACGAAGAATACACTAATAAAAAAGTAGCAATGAGCTTCCTGAATCCTCTACTCTTAAGGATCCTGCTAATGTTCAAATGGTAATGTCTATCTTACTTGAACCACAACTACAATTAGAATCTCAATATTTAGTAAATCTTCTCACAGGCAAATTTTCACAGAATATTGATGATATTATCAATGGCAAATCATATGATGCCTAGATTGACACTGGTGCCTCCTTATCCTTCTGCAAAGAACAAGTCCTCCAAAATTGGGAACAACTTATGCAAAAACCTTCCTATACTGCTTCTAATGTCCAAGGCAATGAATTTCGATGTGATAAATAAATTCACGAGCAAACTAGTAGAATTGGAAGGAAAAAGGTTTAAATGTGATTTCTTTGCCATGCAACAAATGTCGGTGGATGTGCTCCTAGGGGGTAGTTTTATTGACAAATATACTTCATATGGTTGTACAAAAGAGAATATTATGTTTACCCTAAATGGTGAAAAGATAAGTACTCCAAGGCTTATCTATGCTTCAAAAAAATATCCAGCCATTAGCATAATCTAGACAATTGAGCCACGCTCAGAACTAAAATTTGCAATCATAAGAGATGTATGCTTAGATGATCCTTAGAAGTTTTCAGACAAGGAGATGCCATAAATGGAGATCAAACTTCAACCTGATGCAAAGATCAAAACTGGCAAGAAGATCCCTATTCCTGTTCATGACTATCCTGACATGCAAGAAGCAATCGATGAACTTATCAAAGGGAATTATATTGTTCATTCTCAATTAGATTTCAATTATTATGCATTTATGATATGTAAAGACTCTGAAAAAAGAAGAAAAAGGAAAAGAATGGTTATCAATTATAAACCATTAAATGCAATAATAATTCCTTCCCCTTATCCAATACCAGATAAATCATATCTATTAGAGAAGGTTGCTAATTCTAATATTTTCTCCCAATTTTACTATAAATCGGGTTTTTATCGAATCAGGGTAAAGGAAAGGGAAAGTAGCAGTGGAGCTAGATTCATGATGATACAGTAAAACAAATACAAGATAAGATCCAGGATCTTCCTGTATTACATTTTCCCACAACTTAGGATTTCATCCTTTATACTGATGCTTCAGATCATGCATGGTGTTATCACTATTTAAGAAATGGGTTTGCTTTTTCCATAATTGGATAAGTTTTTGGAATTTTTAGTCAAGCACAATATTAACCGCTTCAAGTCTATGTTAGGTCTTAAGGGTTTAGGGTTTCAATTTTAAAATCGCTCAATGTTTGATAAAAAACCCTCTGGTTTCTATTCTTGTGTTACTTTATCCACTTAAGTAATGGGTCTTGGGGTCGTATGAAGTGTCCCCCCTTGTCATTTGCCTAGGCGGTCGTTGAATAATCATAAAATTTATGCCTTATGTCTTTTTTCCTCCTAATGTTGTCGGGCCCAGTAAATTTCATGCAGCTCTCAGATGGATCTACAGCTTTCACCATTTTGTTAGGTGAAGTTGCGAGTGTTTTAAGACTCGTGAAATGGTGAAAGGGAAATGTGTGTTTAATGGTGCGCATTTGGTCTGGTTAAATGAGACTCCATCGCGCTCAAGATCTAATGGCTAGCATTGATTTGCAGCCAAAACTTGCAAGTGAAATACCTTTTGCGAAATGGCAAAAAGGTTTGGCGGGACCCTGCAGCGAAGACTTTTCAAACGGCTAAAAGGTGATCAAGTTCAAGAGAGATTGACGGTTCGCGCTATTTCGTGGCCGGTAGATGCTCACGTCTTACGCCCTGTGAAGTAGTGAAAAGGTTTCTAGCCCGGGAAAAAGGGGGTTTTAATAGGAGCATAACAGATGTGCAAGTCTAATCTGATCCGACGATTAGCATAGCTTTGCAGGAGGAAGGTGCTCAATAGTTAGCTTTCATGAAGCAGCGAAATGACATGGTGTTCCAAGAAGGCAGTCTAGTTGGTCGAGATGGCAAATTAGATAAAGACACGTGGTAGAAAGTCAAAGTAGTCAACAAGTTGGATCTAAGGCTTATAGGGTGGGTCCAAGAGGATGACTCATGTCACGGCGTGTGAAAATGACCTAGCTGATACAAGTGGCAAGGATGAGTTGGAATCTGATGTTTTCTCTCAGCATATAAAAGGTTGACATGTCAGTTCGGGAATGACTAGATGCCAGGTGGATGGAGCTGAATCAGAGGGGCCATGTCTGTTGGATTCAGTTAAGTTGTTAAGCATCGAGCAAGTCAAATATAATCTAATGGTTTACATGTATTTGCGAAGGTAAAATGCTCATGTTTTAAAACTAGTGAAACAGCGAAAGGTTTTTGGGCCCTAAAGAACAGATAAAGCATGAAGGTAAAAGGGGATCAACTTCGATTTGATCAAAGGGCTCATGTTGTTTCATGACTGTGAACTAACCAAGGGATATGCTTTGCAAAATGGTGAAAGAAAAAAGAAGGTTCTTCCCGATGTAATGCTAGATGGTGAAGTGTTGATTGACATGTGGTTTCAAAAAAGATTGAGGGCCCGCCAAGGTGTAACTGGCGGTTATAAGGGAAATAGGACACGTGGCTAACTCTGAACTAAACTCAAAGAGTTTTCCAAGGCTAATGGCTGAGTGCCATGTGGTATTTGGTAACCAGTGGGAGAGTGGGTAAGCGATGCAATCATAAAGGTCTCGCTTAAAGGATGGTCATCTTAGGATTGATCCAACACTCCGCGTGAACACTCCGCATTGTTTCGTGGCCCAAAGTTGAAAGTGGGTTAAGCTATGTGAAATAGAAAAAAACCGTTAGCCATCAAGATAAGGCACGATTAGTGAAAAAAGCTGACGGTCCCAATAAGAGTTAAAGGCTGAGCGGTTAGAGTCCTAACTGACGCATGGCGTAGCTTCGCGAAAGAAAAGTGCTCGCGGGATAAAGCCTGTGAAGTGGAAAAAAGAGGTGGAGCCCAATGCATGGGCAGAGATGTTAAGATAGTGTAAAGACCGATCAAGTTACATTTGATTGGATGGCTGGCATGATTTCGTTTGGCAAAATTGCTTGAAGGTTATGCTTTGTGAAATGGTGAAAGAGCGGAAGGAAAAATGCGCAAGTGTGTTATGACCCGTTGGAGCAAAAATTTTGAATTCTTTCATGAATTCAATTCTGAAGGACGGCCGAAGCATGTGGTATCAATGTCATAGTTAAGAGCCTCAGTACCATATATGATCTCGTATCAATTGAATGAAGGTGTCATTCTAAAGATTAGTTCCAGAGAAGCGGTTGCAGAGCTAATTTCTTCAAATATAGAGCTAATTTCTTCAGTTGCAGAGCGGATTCCTTCAAGCAAAAACAGGTTCTCTTATATTCTTGTTTGGCAATCACTTAACAGTGTGTTTAAATTAAGGTCTTGATTTGTCACAGAACCATTGGGGGTAATATTTAAACCACTTGCATATTTTAAGATGGGACCTAAGAGAGAATTCTCAAGAAAAGTTAATTACGAGGAGAGGGCTATTTGTGATCACTTCCTTGAACAATTGACATTGTCAACTAATGTAGCCGCAAAGGTAAAAGAATTTGTGCCAAGAGATCCTTGCCTAAAAATAGGGGAGGGATTGTATGATAAAGGTAACTGGCTGAGAGACCCACAGGTTGGGTTGTCTGGGTTGGGATTGTTTAAAGTTGGATTTGGTATGAGAAACTCCTCAGCCCCGTAGAATAGTATCTTGGACTTGGATGTTGGCATATTAGTGGTTCGTAGAGTATTCATGGATGTGGAACTCCTAACTCAAATTGCACACAACTATGACCTAATTACAAGGAGTATTAAAGATATAAATGGGAAAACCCTCATTGAAATAAATAATGAGGAGTTCAAAAATGCTTTTGGGCTTAGTGAGTTTACCAATTTTCTAGAACCTATTAATTTCAAATCACTAGCTCAAGTATATAGTGTGCAGAGGAACCACCTTAGAAATGGGCCTCTTAAAGAATTCTTTGTGAAGATAGGTGGGTTGACAATTGTAGAAACCAACACTGAAGAGCCCTTCTCATTAAACTTGTTCACCCTTAGGGCTAAGGGATTATACTGGTCACTCTCCCAAATTTTAGGAGAGGATGTTGAGGCAAATATGCCCACTCATTACATGTTAATGATTGCTCAAATATTGAATCCTTCTCTTGCAGTGACTTTTGATTATGCTTCCTTTATCACTGATGCTATCCATGAAGGATTGATAGGAATAAAGAATGGGAAGGTTGATAGGCCTTTTGGATGGTATTCCCTCCTTATGCATTTATTTTTATTCAAGGGTGGTGATTATTTTGCAAGTGGAATGGATCTTGTAAAAGAGAAAGATGGAGAAAAGATGCCAGTGCAGTTATGGAGTACAGTGCTGTCATGGGACAGAGAAGATGCAAGCTTCTTAAAGTTTGATAAGTATTTTGCATCTAAGATTAGGACTCTCCTCTGTTTAGAGAATCCAAGAGTCCCCAAGGTTCTTTTGGAAGTTATTAGGCCAAAAGAGTTTGCAGAGAATATAAAAATTGTTCACAATTGGGGTGATATCTACTTATACCCTGTCTCCACAGTTTTCAGAGTATATGGTTTCACAGGCACTCCATTTTTGTTACCCTATCAGGTCCCTCTTAAAGTGGGAATTGTAGAGATCCTCAAGAAAATTGGTGGTGTGTAGGAGGCAGAGTTAATAGGCAAAGGTAAAGGGACCATTTTCCCTATAGTTACCATAGCACACCAATTTGTGATAGTTAAAGGAGGTTGGAAGTGTTTTGGAGATTTCCTTCAACCGTATCATTTGTCAACTGCAGTATCCTGGTGTGCTGACCCTGAAGACTTCTTCAACGACATGTTCAGAAAGAGGGCAATATGTAGAGGTAAACCCCACCAATTCCAATTTCTTGAAGACCTTACTAGGAATGAGTTTGATCTAGATGAGCAAGAGTTGAGGAAGGAAAAGTGGGTGGTTTATAAAAAAGACTTAGATTTTCTACATCAATTTGATACCAGCTATAACCCATTGTCTAGCTTCCTCCCTTTTGAGGAGAAGATAAAGTTCCTAATTCTTTGTTTTGAGGATGTGATGCAGACTTTGAAAGAAAAGAGGGAGGTTGTAATTAAAAACAACCCTGAGAAAGCAAGACTGGTTCTAAGTAGGTCTGCATCAACCAGAGCAATCCCTCCTGGTGACTACATGCTGCATAAGAAGTCCAATTACAGTGTGTTGATGCCTACAATAGGGGATCCCTCTACTTCAAAGGGGAAGAGGAAGATAAAGGATGTCATTGACATTCAAGATAGCCCAAAGAAACAAAGAGTGGGAAAAGAAATACAATTTGATGAACCTTTGTACTCTCCATCTCAATCCCCTATTCATATAGGAGATGAACAAGCAGTAGTTGAGCAACTTTTACAGTTAGGTAGCCTTGGAGAGATAACATATACGTATGATGAAGTGGAAGAGGGAATGCCAAAAGACCCTCCTACTACTGAAATGAACATCACTGCTAATGAGTTCAAGGGCCAGGAGTGGGATCCTGAGATTAAGCAGGCTAGTGAAGATTTCTTGGCTGACAATAACTTTTTTACTTCAGGAGCATTCATGCAGTTTGTGTGGAAGCAAAACATTGACAAGTATAATGCAAGGTGTGAAAAGAGGAAAGGTGAGCAGCCTCATAAAGATCCAGCTCTGGTGGAGGAGGAAATAAAGCAAGAAATGATTGATGAGTTTAAGACCATCACTCCCGAGCAAGGAAGAGATATGGTGGCACAGGCTGGAGTACTCATTCTTCCTGAATGGCACATAGCTAATGCCTTGGTATTGGAGGCAGTAAGAAAAGAGACCAAACTTATGGAAGGAGTCACTTTCAGCAAAGACAATGCTGCAGTGGTCAAGTGGTCTCTTAAAAGAGATGAGAATAAGAGAAATAAGGACACCCCAGGGTCAAGTTACCTTGGTGGAATGATAGTGAAAAGAGTTCAGAGCACTAGGGTAGTGGAAGCTGCTAGCACTGTGCTAGAAACTGCAAAGTTTAGTGTTGCAATGGCAGAAAGGGAGGCTAAGGAAAAGGCAGATCTCTAGGTTAAGCTGGAGATAGTTTTAAAAGCCTATAATAATGCCAAGGAAGAGGTGAGGGGTAAAGACAACATCATTGCCAAGCTACAAAGCCAATTGGTAGGACAGTATCATCAAGGTGAGTCTTCAACACTGATGATCTCCTCTTCTCCTGCAAGACCTGCACCTACCAGCCCCATCATTGAGCTCCCACCATCTCCAGCACCTTCTGGCTCTCAACTGGTTGAGATCACTCCTCGAGAGTTGGAGGATTTAAAATAGGCTCAGGCCCTATATGCAAAGAAATATGTGGAAAGAGTAAGGGCTACAATTTTAAGTTTTGCTGACACCATAGGGGTCTCATTATTGTATAACAACATGAGCAAGATATTAGATATGTGGAATGAGCTTAATGGAGATAAGGTCATTTTAATGCCTATTTTTGACAAGTGGAAGCCTAGAGAGCAGGATTTGGAGCTTATTTGTGTATCCTATGATGAAGCAGGGGCTAATCATATCATCAAATCCACTTGTGACACTACAAAGGATCTAGTAAAATTAGCAAAAGGAATAGATAATGCTAATAGGAAGATAAATTTGTACAAGAAGGATTACACTGATCAGGTTTTTGAATTGCTCCTAGGATGTTTTGTCAGCCCTAACCAATTGAAGGACAAACAAGTATGGCTTAAGGAATTAGAAGCCAAATTGTCAGTTAGAATAAAAGGAATTATTAGCTTAGAAGATGCTTCCTTCTTTGTTGTAACAATTGAGGAGATAGAGAGAATCAAATCCCATTATGGTTTTCTCAATTCAGAAGTTAACAAAATGAGGAATTCCTGGAAAAGGTTGGCCAAGGCAAAAGCAAAAGTGGTTAACTTCGCATGGCCAACTAATGATGTATACAATGAGTGGACAAGAAAATATTCCATACAGGATGTGGAGCCATTAGAAGAGGTTGCAACTAGACAACAAGTAGAAGAAGCTGCGGAGGTTGAAAAGGACTTGTAACCTCATTTGTAAAAGATTTTGTAACTTCTTCTTGAGAAGAAATGATTGTAATAAATTCTCCTAGGAAGGTCCGAATCTTTGTATGCATCCATATTGTTATAAATGGATACCAGGACTAGTAGAAAAAGGATCGCAAAAGAATTGTAAGAAAACGCTGCAAAAATTTATCTGAGCTTTTCCAAGTTTAATGGAGAATATTCGAGAGTTTCTTGTAATACTTTTTTGAAGAAAATATCAATATACAGACCATTGGTTTTGAGTTAAAACTTTGTGTTGTCTTCAAATGTGTTTGCAAGTGTTTACTATTTCATTCTAAATAATCCAGGGTTATTTCATTTGAATAGGGGTTGTAAGGCAACTTTCAGCAGATATGTTTCTTAGCTTTTCTCTTCAGGAGGGGAATTAAATATGCAAGAATCACTTCTACTAGTAAATTCCTTGTGAGATATTTTGAATCTTGATGAGCATAGTTTAATTGGGTATGAATAAATTCTTATGTGTGTCAGGCATATATAGGGATCTACAGAAACCAAACTAATGGGACATGGATAGATATTTGATTGTGGGAGTATTGTTTGAACTTAGATGACTCTGTGACCTTGGACAAGGCACTCGTATAGATTGAGGTTGTCTATTACATGTTTTGTAGATCAATACTGAATATGATTACAATTTTCATTCCTTTGTTTCAGTTAGTTTTAAGCTGATTAGATCCACTGGTTTTCTGGACTGGTTTGCTGTGGATTTATCTTTTAAAAGTGTGAATTTAGTTCAAAAAAGTATACCTGCCTGGACTTTGAGTAGGTCCAAAGTGTAGAAGGTTAAATCAAACCTTGTCATATGTTGTCCTGGAAGTTTCCTTCTCTTTAATATCTCTTCTGCACATAGAGTTATCATATCATTATAAGGATGTTGAAGTGAATCAGATTTTGAAGACAACACATGGGGAGGACATCTTTGTTTCCTCAAGGACGATAAGTAATATATTGAAGAATATGTCAGTGGAATCTTTCCAGCTGAGATGAAAAAATAGATTTCTTTTGACAAAGAAATTTATGGGATTATCAAATATTTGAAGAAATTTTCTCTAAAGCTAATGCATCTAAAGAAGTTTGTCATAAGAATAGATTGCACTAGGTTCTTAACATTCAAAGAAAAGGACCATGGTAGAAAGTATGGTCGAGGAAAATATGTTCACTGGCAGGAATATTTAAACTAGTTTAGTTATGAAGCCCAACATATTCTAGGAAAACAAAATCATGTTGTTGATTTTCTAAGCAGGTAACCCCCTGGAGTATTTATGCAAAATCTAGTTAATCCACCTCCATATTTTGGATTTCATCTCTCTAAATAATTCAACATCTATTTTATAAAATTGCACCATGTTTCCCAAAGAACATGTCTTCTCAAGGTAGTGATCATAAATTCTAGGATAGTGCATCTTATGCAACAGACACGCCAATCTCAGATCCTATTATTAAAAATTATGCTGATGGAAAATTCTAAATCCTAAGGATAGAGAATGACCATAAGTCTCTTTTACTACTTGACCTTATCAGGACACCCTTCTTCACATGGCTAATCACATGTCTTGCTCCATGTACAAGCCAGTTGATAAATTTCTTCAAATATGTTGGACCTAACAAAGTAAATCCCGACCATGAACTTTCTTAAGAGGATGTATTTGATCATGGTGAATTGACACCACCTAGCCCATCACCGGCATCCAGCTCATCATCCACCAGCACTGGTCATCATTAAATAATCTTTGTACAAGGTCTATCACTGTTGGTGATTTATGATCGACAAACTGCCTTTCAACCTAGCTACCCGATATCGCAGGTCTTATGACCCCTTTTTACCTACTATATTGTGATAAATAAGCCCATGCGAAAGAAATGTGGGCATCGATTCAAAGAGTTATTAGAAGTTAAGTCTTAGAGAGTCTTAATAATCTAGAGTCTAATGTCATTCTGTGTATGCTCTCTACAAAAGTGCTTTGTGTGGTCTTCCCTGTAGATCAAAAGAAGATTAATAATTGTTTATAAACCTTTGTTAAGATAATTTCAGAAGCCGTAGCCATTTGGCCAATATCTTTCGCTGTTGTTTTGTTTTCTAGGTGGGTTTAACATTGTCTCTTCACCATTGTGGTCTCCATTATCGTCATTGTGGTATTTTCATTATGGTATCCATTACATGCTATTTCCATTGTGGTATCCATTGTGTTTGCATTTTCGCCATTGTGGTATCCATTACATGGTATTTCCATTGTGTTATCCATTGTGGTATTGTGGTATCCATTACATTGTATTTCCATTGTGGTATATGTTGTCACTCAAATTGCACCCCTAATGCACAAGCTAAAAGCTCAAGCAATTTGGTGACACATGGGATAATTCTTAGGCCTATGGGTTGCCTATAGTGAGAATTAACCTCCAGATGGAGGGCTAGTTCCCTGTGGATAACTTTAAATCTTTACTGAGAAAAGGGATAGGAAAACTAAAAATGAAAATAGAATGACTTGCAAATGCTAAACCAAGGTGAAGCATCAATAAGATATCTCAAAATGATACAAATACACTCCTAAAAACACCAATCTGCACAAATAGACTTCTGGTTCATAAAACATAAATATTTCATGCAAAGGATTTAAACTTTAAGAAATTGAAAGGAAAGAGAACTTTCACAATCAACCAAATGAACCAATTTATCACAATGCACAACCTATGACTTATAAATGAGATGGAAAATTTAAAGGTTATTTACACAATAACACAATAAACTAGCTCTCAATCATGAATAAGAAAATGAACTGTAAAGACATAAGGCATAAGCTGATGATTTTTATTTAGAATTATGTCATAAAAATGCATATGAGCTACAAGAATGTATCATCTGCTAAAAACCAGCAAGAGAATCATCAAGAACTGGTGAAGGAAGATAAAAAAATTTACTTTATACAAAAACCTTCCAAAAGGTAGAGGAAAGATAACTCCAGAATGACTGAAGATGAACTCCCACTGAAAAATATCTTCTCTGAAAACCAATCCTCTCATAGAAATAAAAAGCCACCAAAAAAGGCTTCAAAAGATGCAAAAAGAACTCATACAATTCAGTTCAAACTCTTAGTCAACTAAAAGTTGACCATTCGGTGCTCAAAATCAATCCTTATTACTTCAGGATCATGAGAAAGACTCATGCAAACTTTCTCTAAGATTAATAATCACCTGCATTAACTAGATGACTTCTTCTTATTTTAAATGGGTTGCAAACTACCTTACCTGCAACCACTTTCAGGTTCTGACTGTAACTAGCATTGCTATCTTCATTGGGTCATCGGGTTAGCACTGAAATAATTATTTCGATTGTCGATGATATGCTCCCAACTGAAGGTTGTTCTATCAAATTATTGGGTGGCACCCAAACATGTTATACCAATAGCCAATGATAGTTCCATCCTCAGTCATTGGGTCGCGATGGAAATCCTAGCGAGCAATTTCCCACCGCGACTTGGCAACTACCATCGGATCTTCTTTGATTGCCATTGATCAATTGTGATCTGCTTTGCCTTTAACTTGCCTTACCCGCTCTCCCTTTCTATCGGGCCCACCATGTGTCACTTCCTAGTTGGTTTCAAGGTTCCTGCCCTGCCATCTTAGCACGACCTAGACTCACTGCCAGAATGAAGCTCTTCCATCTGATCAAGCTTAATCTGCATTCTTTATTTCTTCCTCCAAATTGCTTCCTTAGCAGGCCCCACTACTTGATTCCATCTAAACCGCCATGTCAATAGTTGCCAAGTCGCTATGATAAATTGGCGATCATCTTTTCATTGCGACATAGCGATGACCATCAGATCCTTCTTGATCACCGTTGATCTTTCTGACTTGCTTGCTAGTTAATATCTCTGAGTGGGTCTCTCTTATGCCACGGTGTCACCACACATCAACCACTGGTTCGCTCATGGGTCCACCTTGTCCTGCCACTTGGACCTACCACTGGACTTAGTCTACCTTGGTTCTTCATCTACTCTCTATCTCATGGTGCATCCTTATTCATTCTTAGCCCACCTGGATGACCACCTCAACTTCCACGTCATCAGTCTCCATGTTACATGAGATAACTATTGAGCATCTTCATCATGCGGTATAGAGACGGTCGTTGATCTGTCCTCAAACTGCCCAATCTTTAGCACCTTAGCCGCTCACCTTTTTTGCACGTGCTTTGTTGCCAAGTCGCTATGATAAATGGCGAGCTTCCTTCTAGAGAGGTATAGTGACCACCATCAGATCTCTCGCATCACTATTGATCTTTCTTCAACTTGCTCGACCTTTAACCCCAATTGATCTTCTCTCTTGTGATGCATGTCAACATGTGTCACCCCCTGATTGGTTCTGGAGATCTGCTTGGGCACCACGTGTTTGCCAGGCCTGCCATGCATCTTGCTCTGTCGGATAACATTCTTTTGGCCAAACTACTCCCTCAATGAGCCATTTACCAGTCTTGTCAAACCTGCAGTTTCAACAATATCTTTATTTTGACAGGACTGCTTTTGATTTCTTTGATATACCCTATGCCGATGGAACTGAGCCTTCAGTGAAACCTTTTTGAGACTCATCGTGGCCAAGGTCGGCTCGATGTCATCCATCTATGCCATGTCACCAGCCACTGGATTGCCACCTGTCTGCCACGTGTCCTTGGTCTTATACCCTCTGCTTCACCACATCATCAGTCGCCAAGTCATGATGATATCCGGGGAGCATCTAACAATCGTGACATAGTGACAGCTATTGGATCACCATGATCTACATCTGATCTTCCTTACTTGCTCGACCTTTAACCTCTTCCCACCAGCCGATCACAAAATTAAGATGCCTTGAGATGCGTACACATGTGGGGTTCACTGGGCGATAAGACACTTCTTGTCAAAAGCCTATAAGCTTTGACACTATAGTTATATGTCACTTTAGTTTTAAATACAAAAATGCTCCTCCCCACGACCAATGTGGGATAAATGTTCTTCCTACTTGGCGACTGAAAATGCTTAGA
This sequence comes from Cryptomeria japonica, assembly GCF_030272615.1. NCBI lineage: Eukaryota > Viridiplantae > Streptophyta > Pinopsida > Cupressales > Cupressaceae > Cryptomeria > Cryptomeria japonica. Next base: position 502,171,614 of record NC_081409.1, on the reverse strand, counting down.
AGTTCTCTAGCCTTTTAAAACCCCCTTTGGCAACCAAGTAAAACCTTTACACAGGCTGATTGCATTTGCTATGAGTTTCTTTTGGCCTTACATCAGCCACGCAAGGGATTTGGTGATAAACTTGCCAAATAAATTTGTCTGAAGGTTTTAATAGCCATGCCATTTCATCTACAATGGAGCATAATATCTCTATGATCTATAGCATGTTGAGCTCAACCCTTGTGGGAGCCACATTTTAACCCACATATTGTCTTACTTTCCTGTATCTACACATGAAGCAAACAAGTTAGACAAAAAGAGTACATTTCTGATTTCTCATTCATGATTTGACCTTTTCAAAATTAATGAATGCAAGGCTTCATTAGGGCACTAAATTTGGGATGTGCAAAATTTGGTAACAGTATCCATTGTGGTATCAGAACCTACTATGATCTCTTTTCCGTGTTTGCAAATTTATCCATTTTTAGTCAAGATCTTGAGAAGTCATCTAAACCATAAAGAGTATATCTCTGTAGGGTTTCACTTTGTGTTGGTATTGATAATTTCAAACATCTGTTTTGTTAATGCTTCCTAAACCAACATCTTTATTTCTCACGTCCAACCCCTGTAAGTGGTAATAGACTATCCTACTTCTCTGTCTTAAACAAAATGGCTGAATTCCAACAATTTGCTACACATGACGGCGTAGAGCGTATAAATGAGGCACACATGGAAGGCTTCTTTGAACTCCCTCCTATTGAACAAACATCAGCGATCTAGTCACTGATGAAGACATACCAGAAATACAAGTTTCTGAAGAAACCCTTGAGTGGCAGGTAAGTCTTTATAAACCTCCTCAATTAAAGGCTGATTCTATTTATAGGAAGAGTGCATTACACCCAAATCCATTGAAAAATTTCATATCTAGGTCTTCTTTTAAATTATTTGTTATTCCCAAAATGAAAATTGTAGTGAACTCTAGAAATAGACCCCAGTCAAACTTTTCAGACCAAAATGTTGTCTATTCTCCCTACTAATGAGATAGATTACATCCGCAGACATAAGGATGTGAACTTTGTATATTTTGGTGCAATAAAGTAACAATAGGGTCATTAGTCCCTAAGAATATTAGACCTGTGGCTTATTTAGCACTCAGTGATAGAAGGCAAATTGAATACAACCATGCCTGTCAATTATCCTCTTTGTCTAGAATGAGTAAAACCTCTATGTGTTTCACATATTATCCTAATCTTACAATTGTTGCCTGAGATAAATCTAGCTCATAAGTCAAACATGGTTATTTGAATTGTTAGGGAACCTTTAGCTCCCTATATGATCTTAATATATTTGGCAAGTTCAAATATGCTTTAGTCCAAGTCCAGGTCTTGTACAGCATGACCAATACAAACAAAGCTGCTATTCTAGATAATCTTCCCTATGCTAGAACACTTAACGGAGAAGTACAATTGCAAAAGGGTCATATCAATACCATACAAATCCCTACTGGATGGAGACTAGATTGGATGCAGCATGTAGCTCCTAGGATTTTAGAATCCTCCAAACCTATGCATAATGTTTCACAGAATCACATAAGTATACTGCCAAGAACTCTTTCCTCCAAAGGTAATTACAATCCTTTTGTGGATTTCCATAGTGCCAGACCTTCCTTTAGTGCTTCTAGCAGTAGAAAAAAGGCTCAGCTTTATGTTGAAGTAGAAAATGAGGATGTCCCCATTAATAAAAGATGTTAAATTCCTGAGCCATCTACAACACAACATAAGGGAAAAGAAAAGGTCAAAAACTATCCCTTTTGCCATATGGTCTATACATTGCCTAGAGCTGAAACTTTTGAATGGTATAAGGAACAAGAAACCACTTATTACAAAAATGGTAGATGACCCCCATTGAGACGAATCTATAAAACTAAACATGATATGTCTCTCTTTTCCAATATGCTTTTCAACCTAGATCTTCTGAAGAAAAGGAACCCACAAATGAGTTCAAACAGAGAAATTACCTTTCTTGTTTCTGTGGACATTTGCAACAAAATGTTGATGATTGTTGTACAGATATTTTACAGTTAAAAAATTCAGTTTCTATTATTCATACTAATGTACAAAAATTAGGATATATAATTGTAGAAAATCATTCTTTGTTGAGGGATTCCAAGGTAGCTTTAGAAGAATTGAAAACACAATCTGGACAAATATTGAATAATCTTCATAAGTCCGAAGATGATATCCAAACTGTAATTACTCATGTCCAAGACTCTAACATTAGGAATAATGTACTTATATAAAGACATGATGAGTTTGATCATTCTTTAAATGATCTCACATAATCTTTAGATTGGCTTGTAGATCAAGAAAAGAAGCCAGAAAAGACAATTTTTGTTATCCCCAAGCTTCTACAGACACCAGACAAGAAGAAAAAAATAAGTGATAGGTTAATGATGATGAGAACAAGCTCTAATATACAACCCTGGTATTTGGATATTGACAATGATGATGACCCGAAGAATAAAATCGAAGGATGGGTCAATACATTTCTTATCATAGGCACAGTCTCTGGTACTAACCAAGAAAACACTTGTAAATTTGTTGTAAATTATCTCTAGGGAATTGCTAGAGATTGGTGGAACAACAAAAGTCTTGTTGAAAAGGATGTCAAAGTCTATTAGAACTTTACTACTCAAGTTGTGATTTACCCACAAATAGGACAAATTGTGCACCAACAAGTACAACAAATCCCTATTCATTGTTCGATGAATGAATTAGCTGATGAATTTTGTCCAGAGCTTCTCAATAAAAATGAAAGGATTATCAAGGAAATCCTTGAAATTAAATGTTGTGATTTAAAAGACTTTACTGAATATTCAAAGAATTTTAGGAAACTTCTATATCAATTAAGAGAAGACAAATAGATTGAGATGGCCAAAACCAAATATCTTGAAGGATTGCCTTATAATCTTTCTGATAAAGTCATGGCCTATCTTGACCTCAGAAATATTACTCTCCTAGAATGCCCCATCAGTGATCTTATCCAGTTTGCTAGAGACCAGATCCTTCCATTCATTGATGATTTTAAATAACAACAAAAGTTTACGAAGCCTACCATTTTTTGTAATAAGTGGTTTCTTGTTCCTTATACCATTCAAAAGTTCTTGCTCTAGGCAATGTATAGACCATATGGAAAAAGGGATGGTTTCTGACCTTTTCTTTTCCCTTATGTTGTGTTGTAGATGGCTCAAAAATTTGAGGTCCTTTATTAATGGGGACATCCTCATTTTCTACTTCAACATAAAGTTGAGCCTTTTTCTGCTGCTAAAAGCACTAAAGGATGGTCTGGCACTATGGAAATCCTCAAAAGGATTGTAATTACTTTTGGAGGAAAGAGTTCTTGGCAGTATACTTATGTGATTCTATGAAACATTATGCACAGGTTTGGAGGAATCTAAAAGCCTAGGAGATACACATTGCATCCAATCTAGTCTCCATCCAACAATGATTTGTATGGTATTTATATGGCCCTTTTGCAATTATACTTCCCCATTAAGTGCTCGAGCATAGGGAAGATTATCTAGAATAGTAGGGTTGTTCGTATTGGTCATGTTGTACAAGACCTGGACTTAGACTGAAGCGTATTTGAACTTGCCAAACATATTAAGACCATACAGGGAGCTAAAGAAAGATGATCAAGTCTTCAAGTAGAATCCAACTCCATAAGATTCAGTGAGCCAAAACAAGGACACACAAAAAGAAAACTAAAACTGCAAACAAAACTAAAAGGAAAATATTTTTGATTGATGCAAGATTGTTGTGACTCGGGGGATGCTCTTGCATCAGACATCCAGGGTTATTGAAAAAGTGAGCCTCTCACTTTGCTGGGGTCAGAGGGAAACCCAGGCGGTCTACCTCTACCTAAGAAATCCAATATGAATCTTCAACTAGTCTTCTCTTCCACTTCACAAGGTATTCTTTGTACTTATTGTTTCGGGTACTATGCCCAATTCTACTGTCCAAAATATCTTCAATCTGATCCGTTTCCTTCCAAGGCAATTGTTTCTCAAGGTTTGCAACATTGTCCTTACTGAATTTTGGTTCATGGTACTCATTAATATCTCCAATTTTGAATATAGGTGAAATAATTAGATTATCTGGTAGCTCCACTTCATATGCATTTCTAGAACTGAACTTTTTCAAAATCTTACAAGGTCCAAACTTTTTCATCTGTAGCTTGTTATAAGTTCCAACCAGGAATCTCTCTTTTCTCAAATATACCATCACTTCATCACCAACTTCAAATTCCTTATGTCTCCTCTTCTCATTTGCCTTCTATTTATATTTGTTGTTCATGTCTTCCAAATGTTGTTTAACCTGAATATGCAATGTTGTCATGTGATCTCCAAAATCTTTTGCTTTTGAACTCTTCCAGTCTTCACTACTAATGTCTCTCAATTCTTCTATTCCTCTAGGATCTAGTTCGGTAACAATCTCAAAAGGTTTTTTTTCGGTACTTCTATTCACTAAATTATTGTAAGAAAACTCTACTTGTTCAAGGATCAAATCCCAACTTTTAGTTTTATCTCCAACTAAACATCTCAACAAGTTTCCCAAGCTCCATTTAACAACTTATGTCCATCCATCAGTCTGTGGATGAAAAGTAGAACTGAACTTCAAACCTGTCTTCTGCTTCTTCCAAAGTGTTCTCCAAAAATACCCAACAAAATTAGGCTCTCTTTCTGAAACTATGCTCTTAGGGAATCCATGCAATATTACCACTTCCTTGAAAAATAGGCCTTCTACATGTAATGTATTTGATGTCTTCTTACAAGGTATGAAATGATCCATCTTTGAAAATATATCGACTACCACAAATATAGTATCATTCCCTCTCAGTGTCTTAGGAAATCCAAGTACAAAATCCATGCTTATATCCTCCCAAGGTCTTACCAGTACTGTCAAAGGTTTATACAATCCCACATTCTGACTACTACCTTTTCCAACTTGACAAACTCTACAACTCTGCACATATCTCTTAAAATCCTTATGAATCTAGGGCCATAATTACTTCTCACTCACCAATGCAGTTGTTTTGCCAATGCCAAAATGTGCAGCAAAACCTCCACTGTGTTTATCTTTTACTAGGTTCTCTCTCATGGAACTCCTAGGTATGCACAACTGAACTCCCCTGAATAACATCCCATCCTGAATGAAATAATCCAACCATTTTCTCCTATCAACCATAACCAGTTCTCTACATGATTTCCAAGGTTCTAAAAAATCCGGGTCTTTATCATACAAGGTCTTCAAATATTCAAAACCTAATACTATCACTCTCATCTATGTCAGGGAATTCCTTCTCCTACTCAATGCATCAGCAACTTTGTTATATTTCCCACTTCTATGCTTCAACACAAAGGTGTAACTCTACAAGAATTCTACCCATCTCATATGTCTCTAATTCAACTTACTCTAACTATTCAAATACTACAAAGATTGATGATTTGTATACAACACAAACTCCTTAAGAAACAAATCATGTCTCCATTTCTTCAAGGCTTGAACTATGGCATAAAATTCATGATCATACACTAAATATCTCTTCTGGGCATCATTCAATTTCTCACTAAAATATGCTACTTCTCTCCCTTTGACTCAAAACGGCTCCTATTGTTGCTCCACTTGCATCACAATCCACTTGAAATACCTTATTGAAATCTCGTAAAGATAACATAAGTTTCTCAGTCATTATATGCTTCAACAATTCAAAAAAAATCTTTGGTCCAATGGTCCACTTGAATCCCTTCCGATCTCCTCTCATGGTATGATTCATAGGGTTACAAAATGAACTAAAATTTCTGATAAACTTTCAGTAAAAGCTAGCCAATCCATGAAATAATCTTACCTCTCCAGTGCTTTCCGATGTAGGCCACTCAATAATGGCTTTCACTTTCTTAGGGTCCATCTTCAACCATCCTCAGATATAACAAATCATAAATAGACTGCTCATCCTTCATGAAAGTACACTTCTTGATATTGATCAGCAACTTTTCTTCTCTCAACCTCTGTAAAACTTGTCTTAACTGCATCAAATGCTCCTCTTTTGTTCTACTAAAAATAATAATGTCATCCAAATAAACAACAACAAACTTACCCAAGAATTTCTTCAATACCTCATTCATCAACCTCATGAAACTGCTCGGTGCATTAGTCAATCCAAAAGGCATCACCAACCATTCATATAGTCCTTCATTTATCTTAAATGTTGTCTTCCATTCATCACCTTCTCTGATCCTGATCTGATGATATCCACTCTTCAAATATATCTTTGTAAAGTATTTTCTCCACTCAAACAATTCCATTATGTCATCCATCCTAGGCAAAGGAAACCGGTATTTCACTATGAACTTGTTTATTTCTCTTGAATCGGTACACATCCTCCATTCTCCATTCTTCTTAGGTTCTAATATTGTTGGTATTGCACAAGGGCTCAGACTCTCCTTGATCAAACCCTTCTTCAATAGCTCCTGCACTTATCTATTCAGTTCTTCATTCTCTATCAGTGTCAACTGGTGTGCATCTTTGTTAGGAAAACTATCTTTGGGAACCAATTCCATGCAATGACTAATACTTCTAACAGGTGGAAATCCATCAGGTACATTATCTGAAATGATGTCCTCAAATTTTGTTAGCAACTCTCTTATCTTTGTTGATTGTTCTCCTTCCGATTATGATCTCTTAGTCTTCTTAGGAATTAAGGCAAAACACACATTCTCATGTCTCAGTCCATCCATTAAATTCCTTCCATCTACTAAATAGATTTTGGTATTTGTACAGACTTCACTCTTCAAAGGTTCCTCCAAAGGTAACAAGGTTTGATTCATCCCATTGGCCACAATAGTGTATGTATTCTTCCTCCCATTATGTATTGCCTTTCTATCAAACTGCCAAGGTCTTCCCAATAAAAGATGACAAATATCCATAGCATAATATCACAGAGAACTTCATCATGATAATTCCCAATTTTCAATTTTACCAAACACTGTTCACTTACTAACAACTGTTGGATATTGTTGGCATATGGGGAGATTGTTGGATATCATTGGCATATGGTGAATCGGTATGTTGATATGATGATAATGTATGTTGTCATTGATGTCAATAAGTGTAAGTGAACCGGTATGTAGATTGAAAGAAGTTGGTGAATCGATATGCAGATTGAAAGAAGTTGGTGAATTGGTATGAAGAGGCATGAAGAGATGTAGTGAACCGGTGTCAGGGTTTCACTTAGTGTGACTACCGGTTGGTAGTCTCGGCTTTATGGTTATCGGTTTGGTGATCCATCTTAGGCAATGCAACTGATGATACTCTATGATGAGTTAGCTAAGAGATATGAATGAGATCGATGTGCCATGTCAGCCTTGTGCATGTGAAGGATCTTGCATGAGAAGATCGACCATGTTTGAATTCTACCTTGGGAATGATCATTCTTCTTAGTGGTATGAGAAGAAAGCGTGATGGGTTACTGATTCCCATGTGCAGTGAAGAATAAATGATGCAGATTGTCTTGTGATCTATTTCAATTTGTAATACTCTATGCAATGTGTTTGGATGGCCAGGAATGGACCACCTGTGTTGTAAACCTAAGATGCTTAGGGTTTAGGGTTTATGCTACCGACCTATCTATTGTCTATAAGGTCGATGATGTTTGTTATTGTAAAGTTGTTGGAAAATGTTGTGTGTATCCGAGTGATGAGATACTTGCCAGACCGATGAGTGAAAAACTACAGAGTATGATTGCAGAGTAGAGGAAATGAAAAGGATTTGCCTTGGCATGTAGTGTTGTTATCAAATTAGAGTTTTACCTGTTGTCTTCTAACCATTTCAATAGTTGGAAAATCCCTTTACCGGGTAGTTTTAACACGCATATTGTAAAACCTGTAACCAAGTGACTCAAGATCATTGAGTTCTCTAAATCCAATAGCGAGGTAACCTTTAACAGGGTGTCAACCTTTAACAGGGTATATAGTCATCCCTTAATGGGTGATCTCTAACAGGATCGGTTCCTAGTAGAACCTTATTGTAAATTCTTTAATTGGACTAGGCTCCTAATAGGGTGAGCTTCAAAAGAGTTCAAAAACAAGCTTGTGGGTATTCATCCCCACCATGGTTTTTCCCATTTGGGTTTCCATGTGAAAAATCTGTGTTATGTGTTATGCATTTTTCATGTGATGTTTAAGAAATATTTGGTTGAAAGATTATGCATGCATAGTTAATAGGTTATGGTATTTCTAGTATACAACGTGCATATGTTTATGGGTGAAGTTGATGTCATGTATTGATCATATCTGGTGTTTAGACTTATCAGTTTATGGTGTCTGGTGTCTTACTATGTTTAACTGGTATTGCCATGGTTAAGTTCAGTAATGGTGATAACCAGTTGGTAATGATTTAACTAGATAAGTTGTTAGGAGAGTTTTTATCTATACTGATTCACCTCCCCCCCCCTCTCAGTACCAGTCGGGGTATCTGTTATTCATAATTATTCATCAATTAGTATCAGAGGGCCTCCAGGTCCTTGGTGATATAAGCCTAATCGCTTGAGGTAAAAGATCCTACTATAATGATGAAGAGGGAAGGTCCTAAATTCAATAGAGATAACTTTAAGATATGGAAGGACAAAATGAAGATTTACATCAAGAGTATGGGTGCTCAACATTGGATCTATGTTGATAATGCCTATGTGACTCCCACTAGCACTCTGACTGGTGATCAGAAGAGAGAGATCCAAGAAAATGGGCAAGTCATGGAAGCTCTTATCAGTAGCTTGTCAGATATTGAGTTTATTGATGTACAAGACAAGGACACACCTAAGGATATATGGGATGCACTCGAAAACATCTATGGTGGTGATGAGCATGCAAAGAAAGCTAAGGAAGAAAGCCTTAGAGGTAAATTTGAGGATATGAGGATGATTGAAGGTGATACCATTCAGCAGTATGGCATTAGGATTAAGACTGTGGTTGGTGATATCAAAAGTGTTGGTGGAACTATTGATGACACCAATGTTGTTAGTAAAGTCATTAGATCGTTGTTACCAATCTATGCAATCAAAGTTGCTGCTATCCAGGAACTAAGGTCTATTGATAAAACCAAGGTATCCTTAGATTCTATCATTGCAAAGTTAACTGCATATGAGTTGAAAAGCTATGATGGTAGTGTTCAGAAGACTGATTCAGCCTTTAAAGCATCTACTATACCATCTAGAAAAGGAAAAGAAACTAGTACCAGTTATGAATCTAGATAATGCAAAGATATGGATGATGAGGAGATTCTAATGGAGTTTGAAGCTCTTCTTGCTAAAAAACTTCCGAAGGGAACTAGAAAATATAGAGGTAAACTTCCTTTGAAATATTTTTCCTACAATAAGAAAGGACATATAGTTGTTATTTGTCCTAACAATGATCATAAGGATAAACCAGAGAGGTTTAGAAAATATAAACGAGGAAACAAAAGAAATTGTCTAGTTGTTGTGGATGAAGGTGTCACTGATGAAGAATCAAAAGATAAAGAAAATGAGGACATAGTGTTTGTAGCAGTAAAGGAAGAAGTGTTTGACAAGAAAGCTCTTGTCTCTTGCATTAAATCCTCTAATGAGTGGATAATTGATAGTGGTTGTTCTCACCACATGACTGGTGACTGGAGAAATTTTTTATCTCTGCAGGAATATGATGGAGGTGTTGTCACATTTGGCAACAATGCACCATGCTTGGTGAAAGGTAAAGGATCCATCTCACTGAATGGAAAGAGTAGTGCAGATGATGTCTACTGGGTAGAAGGTCTTAAGCATAACATGTTGAGTGTTGCTCAGCTGAATGACAATGGATTATTTCTAGAATTCAAAGGTGGAATCTGTAGTATAATTGGGAAGAGTGGTGAAGTTATTGCAACTGGTAAGAAGACTAGAGGTAACCTATTTTAGTTGAATGCCAAGATAATTTAGTGTCTAATGGCTAAGTTTGATGATAGTTGGATATGGCATAGGAGACTCTATCATATGAACTTTGAAAACATTATTAAAGCCGGTAAGATCAAGGCGGTAAGAGGATTACCTTTGCTGAACAAACCTGAGAATTCTTTGTGCAGAGAATGTCAACTTGGGAAGATGTCTTCCTCAACTTTTAAAGGTAAGTCTTTCTCAACAGAAAATTTGCTTGATCTTGTGCATACTGATTTGTGTGGTCCTATGAAAACTAGAAGTATTTAGGGAGATAGGTATTTTATGATTCTTACTAATGACTTCTCAAGAATGATGTGGGTCACATTCTTAAAAGACAAGTCTAAAGCATTTGGAAGTTCAAAGCTTTCAGATCATTAGTAGAGAAAGAAAGTTGTAAAAAAATAAAATGCCTAAAAAACTGATCAAGGAAGAGAATTCACTTCTAATGAATTCAATAAGTATTGTGAAGATAATGATATCAAGAGGTAGTTGTCTACCCCAAGGACACCACAATAGAATGGCATAGTAGAAAGAAATATCATGACTATAGTTGAATCAACTAGAACAATGTTGATCCAAGGAAAGGTTGCTCACACTTTTTGGAGAGAAGCGGTGAGCACTGCAGGCTATACTATGAACCGCGTACTCATCAAGAAAGGTAAAGATAAAACCCCTTATGAGCATTGGACTGGGAAAACTCCCACTATGAGTTACTTTAAAGTGTTTGCTAGTAAGTGCTATATCAAGAGAGGTGAGCATTTGAGCAAATTTGATGCAAAATGTGAAGAAGGAATATTTCTAGGATATTCCACTAAGAGCAAAGCTTTCAAGTGCTACAACAATAGAACTCAAAAAATTGTTGAAAGTATCAATGTCAGGGTTGATGAATCCCCTGAGGAACCTGAGGAAACATGCAATGAAGAAGTGGAAGATGAACTAGGTATAGCCTTTTGGGAACCAATTAAGAAAGAAACTTGTAAAGATCTCAGTGTTCCTACACTGGTAGAAGCTGCAGTGAGAGAAGAAGAAGAAGTTAGTGAAGAAGAAGAAGAAAAGCTAGTAGACTAGGCTAGAATCATTCCTAGATATGTGAAGTTGCATCATGATTGGAAGCAAATCTTAGGAGATAAAGATGCAGGGATACTCATAAGAAGAAAAGTAAAAGAAAACTCTTGCATGATTTCTGAATTTGAACCCAAGACTTCCAGAGAAGCTCTTATAGATGAAGACTGGATTAAAGCAATGGAAGAGGAGCTAGACCAGATAGAAAAGAATGTGACATGGTCTTTGGTGCCCAGACCGAAACATAAAAATGTCATAGGTACCAAATGGGTCTTCAAGAATAAGTTGAATGAAGAAGGCACAGTTATAAGGAACAAAGCTAGGCTTCTATGCAAGGGATACGCTCAGGAGGAGGGAGAAGACTATGGAGAAACCTTTTCTCTTGTGACTAGACTAGAAGGTGTTTGAATGCTACTTGCATTTGCAGAATTTAAGGGATTTAAGGTTTATCAGATCGATGTGAAGTCTTCTTTTCTAAATGGAATCCTAGAAGAGGAAGTGTATATAGAGCAACCAGAAGGGTTTGCCTTATCAGAAGATAGTGACATGGTGTGTAGATTACACAAATCCATGTATGGAGTGAAACAAGCACCTAGGGCATGGTATGAAAGACTACACTCTCATCTTGTGAAGATTGGATTTTAGAGAATAAGTGAAGATAGAAACATCTACTTGCAATCAGAAGGTGATCAGATTTTGATTTGTGAAGTGTTTGTGGATGACATAATCTTTGGAGGAGATGATAAAATAAGTCATGCATTTGCAGATGAAATGAAGAAAGAGTTTGAGATTTCATTGATAGGAGAAATAAAGTTCTTCATTGGTTTACAGATTCAACAAATGAAAGAGGGTATTTTTATTACCCAGTCCAAGTATGTCAAAGAGGTATTAAAGACTTTTGGCATGGAGGAAAGCAAACTGGTTGGTACACCAATGGTGATTAACTGTAAACTGACCAAGGAAGATGATTCAGCACTGGTGAACGAAAAAGAGTACTGGTCAATGATCGGTAATCTGCACTATGTGGTGCATAGTAGAATAGATATTGCTCATGCAGTAGGCATAGTTGCTCATTTTCAAAAATGTCCAAGAGAATATCACTTGGTAGTGGTGAAAAGGATTCTTAGATATCTGAAAGGAACAATTGATTATGCATTGTGGTATCCATATAATGGTGACTATAATCTCAAGGTATATATTGATGTTGATTATGTTAGGATTCCCAAATATATTGAGAGGGGGGGCAAATCAATATCTAACCAGTATATGGATTTTCTGAAATTATTAAATGAATTGCATGCCAAAACAATGTACCGGTAAACTAGAAATTATGCAGTAAATAAGATTAGTAAACACAACATAGAAAGCACACCATAACACAATATTTTTAACGAGGAAACTCGATGAGGGAAAAACCTCGGTGGGATTTGTGACCCACAATATTCACCCACTGGCCAATAAGTGAATATTACTGATACAATAGGGGCCTGCATATGCAGGAAAGTCAACTTCCTAAAGCTCACTGCTCAAATACAAAAGGGGAAGTCTCACTAACTTACAAAATTGGATTATGTAAATCCAATTTCATGTACTACTTCGATTCAGCATCTGCTATGCTAGGTTCAGTACCGGTTTAAGCTCATACAACTTCCAAAACTCTATTCCAAGGTCTACCTTAATATTCAAATCTGCCTATTACATTCCTTTGATGCATTTCTCTCTTCATACAAATGATTTACAAGATCTCATACTTATATGAGTCCTAATACAATTCACCTTGTTGGCTTACAAAAAGATTTTACAATTAAATACAAAATATAATAAACAAAATCATGTCAGCCAGGGTGTCAGTAAACATCTTTTGTCATTGTTGATGTCAGTGTCGGTGTCTGTGCCTGTACCAGTGCCTACCAGTGCCATAGGATTGTAAGGTTTCCATCAATGACAATAGCTTCAATCAACTACAATTTCTCATTAGAGTGTGCATTTTCCAACAATCTCCCCCTTTGGCATTGATGGCAACACTCATGAGAAAAAGCCACAATTGTATCCAAAAAGTGTTGTCCAAAAATCTTACCAAAATTGTGTGCTCCAAAACTGTGTGCTCCCCCTGAGTAGATGATCTCTTCTATAAATCATTTTACTCATCCTCTACTACACCCCCTTTGGCATCAATGACAAAGGTTATCATTCGATGTCACTAAAGTGTAGTTCCTATGTGGAGCCCTATAACCAATTGGTTACAATCTAATACAGATTTGCTAATGCAAAAGTTAGGTTGTTGTAGAATCTCTCACTATCCTTTAGTGTTGCTTCAGTCCTCTAGAATGTACTGGTGAGTATGTGCATTTTCTCTTCTGGCATCTTAACTCCTTGAACAAGAGCCTCAGAAATCTAATCAAGAGGCAATAGAAAGCACAAATAAGAGAGAGCAAAATAGATGATAGAAATAAACTGTATTCTATCAAGATGAAAAATATGATCAATTGGATCATTAAGCATTACATACAATGAATATAAGCCTGCTTATATAGGCAAGGCTATATGGATATGTGAGCACACAAACATGACATGTGGCTCAATAAGAAACAAGGGTAGGTAGGAAATAGGTGTGGGTAGGTAGGAGAAACAATATAATAGTCCAAATGAGGTGGATCACCCACTGAATGTGGAGTGTAACAACAAGATCAACACCATAAAAGGTGGAAATTCTCCTACACACACTATCCCAATGTGGCACAAACACCCAAGTGTCTCACACCCAAACTACTATGAAATGCATTTGCTAACTAAACTTAAGTAAGTATAATAATATCCAAGATGAATAATTATTTACACCAACACCCCCCCTTAAGTGCAACTTAGGGGAATGCACTTAAGTATACAATGCAACTAATAAATGCAAGATGAGTCCCGGCTAGGAGGCCATGTTAGGTACCCATGTACAAATGCAAATGCATGCAAACCAATGCAATGAAATCTCTCACAAAATAGGGAAACAGAGAAAAACCCAATGGGAAAAAACCCTCCCCCAAAAGAGAGATGAAAACATACAAGAGAACTCTCATAGAAGAATGTGAGGAACAATTCCCCATGTGAGGAAAAAGTCCCCCCCATATGAGAGAAGAAGAGAAGCTAGGAAGCCCCCTCTCAATGTGGATTCTGCACCAATGATAGAAGCTTGATGTATGAAGAAACTACTCCATGAACGATGAACAACATTCCTCCCCTTACGAAGAAACAAAGCCAAAGGTTTATCCATGAAGTCTCCCCAATCATGAAGGGAAGATGTCTGAAAAAAACTCATGATGAAAGGAATCTCTGAAAACTGCTCAAGTTTCCCCATGTCTATGCTAAAAGATACCCCCTCCAAAGGTGGTAAACTATGCCACAGTGCTGAAAAAGGCACTCCAAGATCTAGTGGAGATGGATGTAGAACATGTCCCAAAGACTCACATGTCTCCTCAAAAAATAAAGAGACCTCCTCCAACTGTTGTACATAAGTATCCACAATCATATCAACCTCAAAAGAATGATCATGTAGAGAATGAACAAGAGGGTCAGAGTGTTCCCTCGCAACAATCAAAGAAGGATCACCTTCATCAAAGAGAAGATGAATGTCATCAATGATGTCTCCCAAATTTGCAATGTAGGATTCCATAAATAAACCTGCAATGTCTATCTAGTAATCATCCCATGAATCTGAAGCTAGAAGACAATGAATATCCTACTGCACTGAATCACATGAAGGCAAAACTATTGCACTATCTGCATCATCAGGTGCAATAGGTGATCTGATATCAATATGAGGAGATGAAATAAAAGACTCAAGAACGGGTTCACATGTGAGAAACCCCATGTTCAAGTGCCCAAAGTTCTCCTCAAAATCTGAACCGTCACAAGAAGTGTGATCATCATGTGTAGAATCAACAAATGTGAAATCATCATCATCAACAAAATCTGAAAAGGAGTATAACCAAGATGCATGATCAACCACCCCAGTCACAATGATAGCTCTAGTCTCCAAGTCTCTAATGAAAGCTGACTCAGGTGTGAACTCCACAACTCTCTTGGTTACGCCATGTGTGATTTGATAGATAGAAAGGAGATTTTTTGTCAAGTGGGGTACACACAAGACATCATTGAAGGAGTTATCCCTAATGTCAATAGATCCTTTCCCAATCACATCCATGTATGTATGATTGCCCATCAAAATTTGCGGCATTGTGCAAGGCTCAAATGTAGAGAACATAGACTGCAAAGTTGCCATATGATGAGAAGCCCCTGAATCTAGAAGCCATCTCTCTGAATCATGACTAATAGTAGCACATAGAGATTTTCCTTTTCTTGTTCCAAAAGAGTGAGTCTTCCCACTTGTAGAAGCCATGAATGCTTTCCCTTTTCCTTTTGAATGTGAGGAAGTGGAAGTTGATGAATCATCCTTCTTGTAGACATTAGGAAAATCAATGTTATGCTTTTTGAGGATATGTGTGAGCTCATCAATCTTCTTAGAATGGCAACGACGCTCCTCGTGACCAACCTTTTTACAATAGGCACAAGTAGGTCTCTCCCTCTTTGGTGAATTATCCCTCTTGGAAGAGGATGTATCTCCTTTTTGTGGAGAGGATGATGCTTTGTCCTTAGGCTTTGATTGCCATTTCTTCTTGTTTGAGTTGTCCTTTCCTTGATTTCCTTTGTTCCCTTGATTTGCTACTAATGCTTGAGACTTAGAAGCCTTAAGAATGCCCATGCTTATCAACTTAGTTTGTTCCATCATCAACATTTCATTGAAAGCATCAAATGTAGGCATTGTGTAGCTTGAACCCATTGTCATCCTATGGGTTTGGAAACTAGAAACAAATGCTACATATTCTTGTGGAAGCTTGCCTATCAAGTTGAATATCAATTAAGTATCCTTCTTATCAATCCCACAATCTTTGAGTTGTGCCCTCAATGCATTGGCCTTAGTGACATAATCTTGTGTAGCATCAAAGTTCTTGGGATCTAACATGGTGAGATCACTATCAATTTGATATCCCCTAATCTCATCAACTTGACCATACAAGTCTTGAAACTTTTGCCAAGCATCCTTGATTAGAGTACACTTCTCAATATGAAAAAATGAGATCCTTTGATACATACTTTCTTAAGGTACCAATTGCCATGATATTTTTAGTGAGCTAATCCAAGTGACCAACTGGATCAACCTTAGGATCAGCGGGAGCAACAATAGTTCCATCAATGTAATGAGTGAGTCCTTTTTCCATAAGTTTACTCCATGCATCAATTTTCCAAGTAGCATAATTATGAGGAGTTAAGAGAGGAAACTTAGAAGAACCCATAGCAGCAAAAAGGAAGGAACACAAGAGCATAAAAGTACAAGAGACACCCCCCCAGATTCACTCAATCAAGTACCCCCCCAAAATGATGATTTTGGCACTTTATATGTAGTGTGTGTACAATAGGCCACTTGCAAACAATGGAAAAGTGGACTTTTGATTTCAATTTACAACTTCTCAAAATGAGATCTAAGAGACTTCAACAAATACTACTAGTGATCTAAACTGAGATCCAAGCAAAATGCAAGTACCAAATATGCCAAAAATGGCCGAATAATGAAAATACAATTTCTATTTAAATTACTACAAACAAATGATAGATTATAAAAGTAGATGAAAAAATATGCACTTTCAAAAATAATGGCACCTGAAAAGGAGTCCATATGAGCCCAAATGAAGCCTCCAAAGTTGTAAAAATTGGGATTTCATGATTTCTTAAAAACATGTATCTGAGAAACAGAAAAATCATGCACCATTGTACAAATCATGAAATTCTACCCCAAAACAAAAAAAATTCCTTGAAAAAATGAGTTCGGATGAGTGAGATATCGGTATTTGAAAATTGCCTGCAAAATTATAATTTTTGGAAAATTTCCATCACGGCTTCAAACATCAAATGCCTCTAGATTTGGCCTCCGAAGTTCGATTTGGATGAAACAAAAGGAAAAACTGACTTTCTTGGACCTTCTCAATCCAATGGTAACCTCACATTTGAGCCATCAAGCTTCAATAATAACCTACAATAGAAAATTACAAAATGCAAACCCCAAATAGCATCAAATTTCTCTCAATTGGCAAACCAATGACACTCTAATGGCTCTGATACCATGTGAGATTTTGCCAAGATCAAGAGGCAATGGAAAGCACAAATAAGAGAGAACAAAATAGATGATATAAATAAACTGTATTCTATCAAGATGAAAAATATGATCAACTGGATCATTAAGCATTACATACAATGAATATAAGTCTGCTTATATAGGTAAGGCTATATGGATATGTGAGAACACAACATGACATGTGGCTCAAAAAGAAACAAGGGTAGGTAGCAAATAGGTGTGGGTAGGTAGGAGAAACAATATAATAGTCCACATAAGGTGGATCACCCACTTAATGTGGAGTGTAACAACAAGATCAACACCATAAAAGGTGGAAATTCTCCTACACACACTATCCCAATGTGGCACAAACACCCAAGTGTCTCATACCCAAACTACTATGAAATGCATTTCCTAAGTAAACTTAAGTAAGTGTAATAATATCCAAGATGAATAATTATTTACACCAACACTCTCTTTTCTCAAAGAGATGAGGATATCTAGTTTAGGACCTAGTCTACATTTCAGTTCCTTTACCTCAAACTTTAATCTCTCTTTATCTTTTTCAAGTTTTCCAATTTTCTCTTTGAAGCCGGTAATTTCTTTTTTTACTACTGATATGGAGTCTGATGAACCTATTAAATTATCAGCAATGTCATTGATTTCCTTTTGAGCTCTACCGATCTCTTTATCTATATCCTCTGTCAAAATGTTTATCTTACATGCATCTCTATCAATATGTTCCTTACTCTTCTTTGTTGTTTCCTCAAAGAATTTTTCCTTCTCTTTACTTATTTTCTTTTTGAAAGTCTACTCATTGATCTGATCAATTGTTAGAAGATTGTCAATTATGTACTTAGACAATGTGTCTAATTTGCCTAGAAGAATATTTATTCTCTATGTTACACTTGGGTGCAATCTGATGAATACTAAGAGGGGGTGGGTGAATTAGTATACCAAAAAAATTTGCACTTAAGACACTTTACAACACTAGCAGTAAACCAGTAAAACAATTTAACAGACAAATCGGTTAACAAACATGCAAACCAAATAGCTAATAATGCATTCACCCACAGCAACACAAACACCATAACACAAGATATTTTGACATGGAAACCCAAATGGGAAAAACCACGGTGAGATGGAACTCACAAGTAACTATCTACAGAATAGGAACCACACTGGCTAAGGTCGGACCGGTTAAGGTCTTACAATGTTCTTTACCAGAATAGATCATGTTAGGAATCTCAATCTCTATTAGGAGATAAGTCTGATTAAAGACTACCTTGCTAGAGGATTTTAGATCCACAGATGTGAAACACCTTGCTAGAGGATTTACAAGAGGCTTTTGGGCCTACCCGGTTAAGGGCTACAGACATGTCAAAGATGTGAGTAATCAACAAGTGTTTGATCTAGCTAATAGCATAGACTACTCAGTTAGATCCTTGATAGCTCGTTCTTAATGCACTATAGCATTACTTCAGTCTTCTACACATTCATAATCTCTCCAACTCCTCAACCA
Organism: Cryptomeria japonica; assembly: GCF_030272615.1. NCBI lineage: Eukaryota > Viridiplantae > Streptophyta > Pinopsida > Cupressales > Cupressaceae > Cryptomeria > Cryptomeria japonica. The sequence goes on along the minus strand of NC_081409.1, from coordinate 502,152,892 downwards.
CCTTAAACCCTATCCACAATATCAACTGTCGCAACAACAATAACAACAACAACCTAAAACCCTAGACATGATGTCCTTATAAAGGAAACCGATTTCATGTCAGTCCAATACGATTACATTACAATTTCCTAGGTTCAATGAACCTGGACATACTAGGTAATACATCACAAAAAGCATCACTACAGTGTCGGCACTGTCAAACAATCGGTGGGTGGTAACTCATCACAAATTATTATCGGTTCATACAAAATGCCAGTTGCTGGTTTGACAAAAATGAAGACTGGTAGAAATGTGTTATGCCACTTTAATCCCTTGTACCGCTTGAGGTCAACATGCCACTTCAAACCAGGAAACACATTCTACAAAACATCAATAGTCTAAAGACTATAATACAACATACCGGTTGGAACAAATACCAGTTGCGCTCTAACTCATACATATAAAGAGGATCTCAATGCAAGTGTGTGTCCATCAATGACAATCACAACATAAACATCAAAAATGCCAACAAACTCCCCCTTTGGCATTGATGGCAACACTTAGGAAAATAAAATTTTGACATCTAAGTGTTTTACAACAGAGTCATGCCATTAGCAAAATTGCTCCCCCTAAGCATATACACTATCCCTTTGACAATACAATGTATAATAATTTTGCATAAAGAGCATAAACATTGAGATATACAGAGCATATAATCAAAATTTTGATTACCAGATACTTCTCCAAATAGAATTCTTCTCTCTGTTTGCCAACAATGACAAAGTATAGCTAAACAACCTTGTTTTCATTTGATATTAAAAATAATAAAAGTATGACTACAAGGAATGATACTTGTCAAAAATAGATTTAAATTCCTGCAAGAATTGTTTCATCGACAAAGACCAGGACTCAAGTAGGGAGGTGGCTACTTCTTTCTCTGTCTACATCTGGGAGACCTATTCTTCCATGGCATCAATTGTGCTCATCTCCTGTGTAACTTTTAAGGCATCTAGGTTCAGATAGCACTTCTGAAGAATTTGCAATTGTGGGAGTAGAACCAGTTGTAGCTCCTACAAATCTCTAGACCAAGTGTTGATCTCTTGCTCCATTTTTGCTGACTGGATGTGAAACCGGTAAATGGTTTTCCCATAAGTTGTAAAGGAATCATAAGGTAGCTTGAATGTGCTCAAGTAGGACTGCAAGTCCTTTTCAAGTTTTTGTTTCTGAGCTAGCACATCATCATAGAATAGATGGGGTTGGTAGATTTGCTGAGTAGTGAATTCCCCTCATCTAGAGCATCCCTTATATCCCTTTGTTCTTTCTTCAGTTCAGTTCGGAGCTCATTCAACTTCTTCACCAAAGCTATATTAAGAGATTTTTGATGCTCCTTCTTGACATTAGCGTCTACTACCTCTTCAAGGCTCTACACCTGATCATCCACTACTATGCATAGGAGCTTAAGTCTAGGTAGTGATGAATCGGTGTTTGGAATATTTGTACCGGGTATCAAACTGGTAAGCATATCCACAGCTTCTTGGATTACATCCTGCTCCTTCTTCCATCGAATGATTTCAAGGCACTCTTGAGCTACCTTGATGCTCTGCATTAGCTCTGTTTCACTTGCAGACTGGAGATCTATAGGACTGGTGAGGTCAGCTAGTTTGGCTTAACTCCCGGTTGCCTTTGGAGTCTCCATCTGGGTGCTCTTCGCTGCTTCTCCTGCCTTTTCCTCTTCTGCTTTCTTCTTCTCCGCTTCTCTCCTCTTCTATTCATCCTTGTCCTCCTCAGCCTTTTTCTTTTCTACTTCTTAGTTCTTCTCCTATTCCTTATCTTCTTCTTCCTTCTTCTTCTTCTCTGCTTCCTTCTTCCTCTCCTATTCCTTTTCTTCCTCTTCTTTCTTTTTCTTTTCATCTTCCTTCTTCTTCTCCTCTTCATCTTTCTTCTTCTTCTTCTCCTCTTCATCTTTCTCCTTCCTTTCCTCTTCATCTTTCTTCTTCTTCTCTTCTTCATCCTTTTTCCTCTGCTCTGCTTCTTCCTTTGTCACTTTCTGTCTCTCCTCGGCTTGCTTATCAGCTTGTTTACCCTGTTGCTTCTGTCCTATTGCCTCATATGGTGTTTCTTGAGTATCATCCTCAACGTCCAGAGCATCAACATCAATGGTATCAATCAGTTCTACAACCGGATTTCCTTCATCATCAAATACTTCATCCGGTTTGGATATAACCGGTTCTTCTTCAGCTTGTCAGTTGGCTAGATGCGCTTTGTGAGTCTGGACAATAGTTCTCATATACAGATGAGTGTCTTTTTCGACATCAGCAACTCTACCTTCTAACAGCTAGAGTCTTCTTTTTCTAGTGAAGAAGAGTCCTTTATTTTGGTCTATAACATCAAACAATTCAGAATTTGATAGGTCGAGAAAGTACTGTGCAAAAACCTTCTCCCTAATTTCATGTTCTTTCTCTATGGCAATGTGCAATCTATTATCTAATGGCATATATAGAGAATCTGGTGTCTGAGATTTAATCTTTGAGGGCGACTGGTCATTAATACATAAATGCTGAATTATATCCTTTTCAACCGCTTCCTTTTCATCCTCATTGAAGTCATCAAAACACTCAAGTAAGTCATTTAGCACTTTTCTCCTAATATTTTTTATTGTTATTTGAGAATGTGTCAAAGGTTTATAGGAAGATATAACTATATTTACCAGTGCAGATGATGTCGGTTCATTCTTTGTCTTCCTCTTTGTTTGACATGTTTTCTTTGGCTTTTCCTCAGACAAGGTTTCTTCTGAGTTTGGAAAGGTGTTCCTTGTCTTCCTCTTTCTCTAGAACACTTTAACTGATGTAGCTTCCAGTTTCTTCTTGGCTGGTGACCGCTTGGTCACTTTTGGAGTCCCAGTAGTAATCCGTGCAGATGCTACAGGCACTGCCTTTGCCTTCTTCACTGTCGGTTCCTTTTCTTTCATTGCTAGTGGTTCCTCAACTGGTGCTATCCTCTCTAGGTAGGTGTTGGTTCTCTTCACCTTAGGATCAAGCGATGCGGCAATAAGGGTAGAGGCATACCCTTCTAGCATATCATACATCACCTCATAGCCCATTGGCTCCACTTCTTCCTATCTAGGCTCAACAGCCTCCATTATGAATTTATCTACTTGGATGGTGAAGCAGATATCGTCTTCATATTTCTTGACGATGTCACCTGATATCCTCACTCTTTGGCTCATTTTCCTTCTAAACTCATAAAAATACTTGTTTAGAACATCGGGGTAGCTAGTTCCAATTCTTCAATGCTTTCCTTGATTTGTTTGGTCACCAATTGGTCACCAGACCATTGGACATCTCCTACTCCTGGAAAGTAGCCTTGAAAATAGAAGAACAACCCAACTAGTAGTTGTCCAAACTTGAGCCTAAGTGCATTATCCTGTTTGACCGCCTTCAGATTCAAAAAGAGTTGTCTCTGCATATTGGTGCATAGATCAAATGATGCATCCTCCTTTATCATCTGACAAGCGGCATTTACCACTGCAACAGATACAGAATTAATTCTACTGGCTGAGAATGTCCAGTATCCAATCACCATACATGCATACTTAACCAGATCATCCTTGATAGAATTTACTGTCATGCCATGTGAGTCACTCACTGAACCAGTGAGCTTGGACATTTCAGTTTTTCTTACCGTTCTTAGGGCCAGCACTTTCCCTGTGTTGTAGAATCCAGTGACTACATGAATTGCCTACAGCGTGATGTTATGTGTTCTCTCCAGCTACATCTTATCACCATGGACTCTACTCAGAATGATCCGTATATGATCGTCTATGAAATCTTCTAGGAAGTAAACAGCATTGTGGAGCTTTTTCTTCTCCAAAATATTGAACTTTGGTTTGATCATCTTATCTTTACCACGAAATAAACCTAACTGGGTCTGGATAGCTAGAGACCCTAGGTCTTCTATTTTGCAATCTATGTAGTCAAAAATTCCCTCTTCTACTATCACACCAGCTAGAACTTGTGATAGGGCATTATACTTGGACTTCCATTGAATAAAACTTGAAGACTCGACAGATGCACTAGAACTGGTTTGAGATGCGGAAGCCATGATAGAAATCTTAAGAACTCGAGAAATACCTTTTTTAAACACATGAAATTAGGGCTTGCTAATTCTCCTTCACTTCACACTCTATTGGTTGTTGAATCACCACTTTGTATTCTCCACTTGACCGTTTCCAGTTTGAATTTGAATCTCCTTTGTGGTTTCTCAATTTCTCAAAATCTCGACTCAAATCGCCTTTTCATCGCTCTACTCTTTGAAAAAAATTTCTTCACTCAAAAACTAATAGTGAGAAATGATTTGAAAAATGCTTTTAAACATATTCCTCACCTACCATGATTAATGCTCCTCCATTAGGGCGTAAACCCTAATTTTGCCTTTTTACCTTTTCCGGTCTTCTGCCAAATGATAGGTATAACATACAGGTTAAGGTCTTTTACCGGTGTAAACCAGGGGTTCGAAACATTTATCCGTTTTCTCCCCCTAAGCTTTTCTGAAGCTTAGTTTGTCAGTTTCGTGATTTCCACACTAGGTGCAGAAACCGGTTCCTCTTGTAACACCATTGGTTTCTTCTTCCAAGTTTTGTTCATATCTGCTTGAACAGTGTCAACATCAATGTCTCCTTCCAGAGTGACTAGTATATCATCAGATATGTCCTTTCTTGATCTACAGAATCTGGCAATGTGACCTAGTTTGTTGCAATGATACCAGACCAATCTAGGTGCTCTCCAAGGTCCATTGTTCATGTTTCCATTCTTCCTTGTGCATGTTGCAGCAGTATGACCATAACCATGATAGATCATACAATTTTCTCTCCATCTGGTTGCCTCTTGATAGCCACCGCTTCTTGGATGATGATTGAAGACATTAAACTAGTTGTGATTCCGAACAGTGTCAACATCAATGTTTCCTTCCAGAGTGACTAGTATATCATCAGATATGATTTTTCTTGATCTATAGAATCTAGCAATGTGATCCAGTTTGTTGCAGTGATAGCAGACCAATCCAGGTGCTCTCCAAGGTCCATTGTTCATGTTTCCATTCTTCCTTCTACATGTTGCAACAGTGTGACCATGACCATGATAGATCATACAATTTTCTCTCTATCTGGTTGTTGCTTGATAACCACTGCTTCTTGGTTGATGATTGAAGGCATTAAACCGGTTGTGATTCTGGTTCACAAAAGGTTTAGGACCAGCTCCTTGGGTCCTCTGAGGATATCTTCTAGTGTTATTCATAACAGACCTACATTCAGATGCTTTATGCCCATACTTGTTGCATGCATAACAATTACCATCAAATATATAGGATCTAGGCTTATCATTTAGGAAATAAGGAAAATTGTTGTAAGCCTTACTCCTGCACACATTTGCAGTATGTCCTTCTTTAAGACAGTTGAAACAAACAAGTTTAAACTTTTGCTTACCTTTATCCTTTGATGCTAGTTGTTTCCTTGATGTTCCAGCATTTGTACCAGAGGTCTCACCTTCCTCATTACCAGAATAACCAAGTCCATTGGTATTCTTGACCGGTTTGGCAGATTCAAGCTTTTGCTCTAGCTTGACAGTACTCTTGTTGAGCTTAGCAAGTATTTCCTTTGACTCAGAAAGTTCTTTGGAAATAGCAGCATTTGTTTCCAACAGGTTTTCATTCTCAGAGATGGCAGTGTTCAGTTCTCCTTGCATGTCTTCCTTTTCCACCTTGCTTGCATGGATTTGAGCATTTAGGGCACTCATCTCTTGTTTCAGCTTGGAGATCTCATGATCTCTTTCTTTCACTAGGTCTTCATCTTTTCTCTAGTTCTCAAGCTCTTGACACATCTGGATAGTCAGCCCTTACAACTCCTTTCTCAGGTTGGAGTTTGATTCATTCAACTTGTTTACTTCAGCAATTAAGGCTTCCATGTCTGCTTCATTAGAAGAACTATTTTCAAATAGCTCCATCAACTTTTCTACATGTTCTCTTCATTTTGCTTGAGATGCCTTGTATTTGACCATAAGATCATCATAGGCTTGCTCAGACTGAGTGAGCTAGTGGGTAAGTTCCCTCAATGTGTATTCCCCAATATTTATTTCCAAGTGGTTAAACTTATAGAAAGGTTGGCTCTGATACCAATTGATGAAGACTAAGAGGGGGGGATGAATTAGTATGCCAAACAACTTTTCACTTAAAGACTTTGCAACACTAGCAGTAAACCGGTAAAACAATTTAACAGACAAACCAGTTAACAAACATGTAAACCAAATAGCTAATAATGCATTCACCCACAGTAGCACAAACACCATAACACAAGATATTTTAACATGGAAACCCAAATGGGAAAAACCACGGTGAGATGGAACTCACAAGTAACTATCTGCAGAATAGGAACCACACCGGCTAAGGTCGGACCGGTTAAGGTCTTACAATGTTCTTTACCAGAACAGATCATGTTAGGAATCTCAATCTCTATTAGGAGATAAGTCCGATTAAAGACTACCTTGCTAGAGGATTTTAGATCCACAGATGTGAACCACCTTGCTAGAGGATTTACAAGAGGCTTTTGGGCCTCCCCTGTTAAGGGCTACAGACTTGTCAAAGATGTGAGTAATCAACAAGTGTTTGATCTAGCTAATAGCACAGACTGCTCAGTTAGATCCTTGATAGCTCGTTCTTAATGCATTATAGCATTACTTCAATCTTCTACACATTCATAATCTCTCCAACTCCTCAACCACCTTAAACCCTAGCCACTATATCAACTATCGCAACAACAATAACAACAACAACCTAAAACCCTAGACATGATGTCCTTATAAAGGAAACTGATTTCATGTTGGTCCAATAGGGTTACATTACAATTTCCTAGGTTCAATGAACCTAGACATACTAGGTAATACGTCACAAAAAGCATCACTACAGTGTCAGCACTATCAAACAATCGGTGGGTGGTAACTCATCACAAAGTATTATCGGTTCATACAAAATGCCAATTGTTGGTTTGACAAAAATGAAGACTGGTAGAAATGTGTTATGCCGCTTTAATCCCTCATACCACTTGAGGTCAACATGCCGCTTCAAACTAGGAAACACATTCTACAAAACGTCAATAGTCTAAAGACTATAATACAACATACCGGTTGGAACAAATACCGGTTGTGCTCTAACTCATACATATAAAGAGGATCTCAATGCAAGTGTGTGTCCATCAATGACAATCACAACATAAACATCAAAAATGCCAACAAACTCCCCCTTTGGCATTGATGGCAACATTTAGGAAAATAAAATTTTGACATCTAAGTGTTTTACAACAGAGTCATGCCATTAGCAAAATTGCTCCCCCTAAGCATATACACTATCCCTTTGACAATACAATGTATAACAATTTTGCATAAAGAGCATAAACATTGAGATATACAGAGCATATAATCAAAATTTTGATTACCAGATACTTCTCCAAATAGAATTCTTCTCCCCCTTTGCCAACAATGACAAAGTATAGATGAACAACCCTGTTTTCATTTGATATTAAAAATAATAAAAGTATGACAACAAGGAATGATACTTGTCAAAAACAGATTTAAAGTCCTGGAAGAATTGTTTCATCGACAAAGACTAGGACTCAAGTAGGGAGGTGGCTGCTTCTTTCTCTATCTGCATCTGGGAGACCTATTCTTCCATGGCATCAACTGTACTCATCTCCTGTGTAACTGTTAAGGCATCTAGGTTCAGATAGCACTTCTGAAGAATTTGCAATCGTGGGAGTAGAACCAGTTGTAGCTCCTGCAAATCTCTAGACCGAGTGCTGATCTCTTGCTCCATTTTTGCTAACTGGATGTGAAACTGGTGAATGGTTTTCCCGTAAGTTGTAAAGGAATCATAAAGCAGCTTCAATGTGCTCAAGTAGGACTGCAAGTCCTTTTCAAGGTAGCTTGAATGTGCTCAAGTAGAACTATAGTGTCGGCACCATCAAACAATCGGTGGGTGGTAACTCATCACAAAGTATTACCGGTTCATACAAAATGCTAGTTGTTGGTTTGACAAAAATGAAGACTGGTAGAATTGTGTTATGTTGCTTTAATCCCTCGTACCACTTGAGGTCAACATGTCGCTATAGACCAGAAAACACATTCTGCAAAATGTCAATAGTCTAAAGACTATAATACAACATACCGGTTGGAACAAATACTGGTTGTGCTCTAACTCATACATATAAAGAGGATCTCAATGCAAGTGTGTGTCCATCAATGACAATCACAACATAAACATAAAAAATGCCAACATAATCATCTTCAAAATTGGTATAGTGTCATCAATTTCCTTATATGCAAGTGCATTGCAATCAGTTATTTTCTTAATCGAATCAAGTAATACCTCTGTTACATTGGTTGGCTGGAATTTTGTTAGTGAAGAATCAGATGATTGACCTAACTATCTTAATAATCTGTAATCCACCGGTGTGAGGACCTCTTTGCTTATGGTGACCTCTAGTAGGTCAGTTTGAGTCTACATTTCTACAAGCAAGGGTTTAGGTTTCTCAGTTGTTGCCAGTGGCACAGTCTCTTCATTAACCTTTAACTCATCCTTCTTCTCATCAATGTGTACCTCAGTCTGTTTCTTAGAACTTTCCACTGTCGGTTTCTCTGATTGAGATTTTGTGTTTTCTACCTATTTCTCTATGTTTACCTCTTAATTGTCTATAGTCGGTATCTCAATAGATTTGCCAGTATTATCAGTTGTCGGTTGCTCAGTAGATACATCAGTATGTACACAAATGGTATCTGCCTTTCCTATATCCAGGGGGTTAGTTTACTATTCAGTTTGTTGTTCAATCCCAATTTCAATATTGCCAACTATATCCTCAATATTTGTCTCAACTGTAATGTCTTCTATCGATGGCTCAGTTGCCACATCTCTCTTCTCAGTTGTTTCCTTATCCACCATAATGCTAACTTCCTGTGTGTCAATATTCATTGTAAACAACACCTCTGAATCAAGGTTTTTATCCTCATGTGTTGTCTCCATACTCTCAACATTATCTATTGTCGGTGGTGTATCAATAGTTTGTGTCGGTGGAGTATCAGAAGGAGGTGGGGGCAAGTCATCTATTATCTTTATGCTTGGCGCACCACCTACCTTACCTTTACCCTTATCTTTGTCCTTTTGGTAGACTTTACAAGTCTTTGGTCTCTTAAGCTCTTCTTGTTTCTTTTTCTCAACAAAGAATATATCCCACTTGTCTATTGTTTCTTCTGATATCTCATTAACTCTAACTCTACTAGCCATTAGTGCTACATGTCAGTGACCGGTTGAAAATATTGTCTGGTTAGCCTCACTTATCAATTCATCAATTTCTTATGTTGAATTCACCGGGTGAACTGCAAGTAGCTTCTCTACCTTCATCTTTTTATCCAATTCAACAATTGCTACTCTCCTTGCTTCTAACCTTCTATACAACTCATTGGGTAAATCATCTACAACCTCAATCAAAAATTTCTTGTAGATATCCAGGTGTAGGATAACACTGTTTTCTATGCTTTCCTTGTCATCACTATTAAAAGTATCATACAACTTGCTAATGTTTGATAAGTTACCATTTTCAGTTATCTCATTCAAAAGGTTGCATCAGTTAAGGTCATTAAAGTATCATTTGGAACCTTTTTAGTCTTGTTAGGCCTACTACTGGTGGAAGGTAAGCCTGTCACTACCCTAACTGCTTCTTTTGTTATCTTGTGAATGGAATCCAACCAAAAGAACTCCCCATGAACTCTTCTTAACACAATCCTTATAACATCCTTTGGAAAATTAGGGATACTAAGAATCTCCACAAAACCTAGGGTTTCAACTATCTTATGTTCCGATTTCAGATTTTCATTAGCATCACAAATTACTATTCTATACATGTTCATTATCTCTTCAGCTCCTAGTTCTTCAATATCCCAATGTATGTAAATTGTAGGATCCTCAGCATAAGAAATTCCTTTGGGTATTTTTGAAAATGTTCCTAGGGTATCATCTTTCTTCGCAATTTTGGCAATAATTTTAAATACGGGCCTAGGGTGTTTAATCACTTCAATTACAGTAGGGTTTACAATGAATTCAAGTGTAGAGGAGGAATCCATTGTATAAATACCTTAATCTGCCTTTAGGTTTGAATGCTTGAATGATTTGCTTCACTTCTCACTATGGATGCCTTTGCTCAGGATTTTTGCGCTCTATGGAAATTTGAATGCTCGGTGAATGAAGAAGAGCCAAAACACTTGCTTTATAATGTCATTTCCTTCAACTACCACATTAAATGCTTGTTGGTTAAGTGAAACTTAACATATCTGCCGATAAAGAAGTATTTCAACTTCTCACCATCAACCAAGGGTAAATTAGCATATTTTTCAATTCGTTGCCATACCCCCAAAAAGGTTTCTTTTCAGTTAGAAGAAGAATCTTCTGCCGGTGGAGTGATACTCTGTTCTATTAGTGAAGGAATAGCTTCATTAACATTCTGATCTAAATTTTTAATCCATTGTTTTGAAAATTCTTGCTTCACTTCTTCAACCTTCTCTTTACCTTTCAAACTAGGTCCTTTGTTATTTGCCGGTGGTGCCTTCTACAAAATTTTGCAATATGTCCAATCTTGTTACAAGCATAACAAGTCGCATTATTTTTCTGAATATCTTTTCCATATCCTATGTCGGTATGTGTTCTACATTGATTAGATAAGTGTCTAAATCTTCAACAAACATAACATCTTACATTCCTTCTGCAGTTTTCTGAATTATGACCAACTTTGTTGCATTTAGAACATTGACCAGTGTGTGCATTGGTGTTCTGATAGTTTCTAGATCTACACTGATTTTCTCTATGACCATACTTGTTACAGTTAAAGCATTTTCCATTGAATTTGTAGGCATTAGGTTGTCTTACCGGTTTACTATGATCATGATTGTTTGCAGTACCGGAGCTTTCACCAGCTTCAAAGCCAAGGCCATTAGTATCTCCATTAGGTTTCAGATTTTTCAACATGTCATCAAGTTCTTTTGAACTTTTCTTGAATTTCTCCTTGTGTTGATTTGCAGTAGCTAACTCATTTTCTAAGAAATCTTTTTATCTCATGAGTTCAGTTTTATCATGCTCCAAGTGAATTATATCTGTCTTCAAAATATCATTTTCGTGACTGAATCTTAGATTTTCATTTCCAGCATCATTGATTCTCCTAGCCAAGTCATCTTCATTCTTCTTTCGGTCTTCAATGTCTTTACAAAATCTCATAGTCATATCTTGCATTTCATTCCTCAAGGCCATTTTATCCTGCTTCATCTTGCTTACAAGATCATTAAGAGTTTCTTTTTCATCATCATCACTCTGCATCTTCTCATGTAGTTCTCTTCTTTTGTTCCTAGCAATAGTGAGAATTGCTTGAAGTCCTTGAATGATTTCCTATGAAGCCTTCAGATCATCTTCAAGTTTCATATTCTTCAACTTTTCTACATCATAATCTCTAAGAGTTGTTTCCAATCGCTTTCTCAAGTTTTCCATCTATGCCGGTGTCAGAATCTTCCTCAAGTTGTTAGGCTTTTGAAAATAGAGGACCAGGCTCTGATACCAATTGTTAGGATTCCCAAAGATATTGAGAGGGGGGGGTGAATCTGTATCTAACCAGTATATGGATTTTCTGAACTTATTAAATGAATTGCATGCCAAAACACTGTACTGGTAAACTAGAAATAATGCAGTAAATAAGATCAGTAAACACAACATAGAAATCACACCATAGCACAATATTTTTAATGAGGAAACCTGGTGTGGGAAAAACCTCGATGGGATTTGTTACCCACAATATTCACTCACTCGCCAATAAGTGAATATTACAAATACAATAGAGGCCTGCATATGCAGGAAGGCCAACTCCCTAAAGCTCACTGCTTAAATACAAAAGGGGAAGTCTCACTGACTTACAAAAGTGGATTATGTAAATCCAATGTCATGTACTGCTTCGATTCAGCATCTGCTATGCCAGGTTCAATAGCGGTTTAATCTCATACAACTTCCAAAACCCTATTCCAAGGTCTGCCTTAATATTCACATCTACCTATTACATTCCTTCCATGCATTTCTCACTTCATACAAATGATTTACAAGATCTCATACTTATATGAGTCTTAATACAATTCGCCTTATCATCTTACAAAAAGATTTTACAATTAAATACAAAATACAATAAACAAAATCATGTCAGCCAGCATGCCAATAAACATCTTTTGCCACTATCGCTGTCGTTGTTGGTGTTTGTGCTTGTGTCGGTGCCATAGGATTGTAAGGTTGCCATCAATGATAATACCTTCAATCACCTACAATTTCTCATTGCAGTGTGCATTTGCCAATGATTGGGGAGGTAATGTGGACAACCAGAAGAGCACAACCAATGGAGCATTCTTTCTCGGAGGAAGATTAGTATCATGGACAAGTAAGAAGCAGAGTTGTATTTCCCAATTTATAGCTGAAGCAGAATATCTTGGCATATGCACACTCCAATGAGACATTGTATGTGATTGAAGGTTTTTTCATTGATGGCAACCTTACAATCCTATGGCACCGGCAAGGCATTACATCGGCAAGGCATTACACCGACAAGATAGTTCACCGACATCAATAGATCACACTCTACACCGGCACTCGACCACCAGCACCGGCATAGAGAAAGGAAGCATACCGGCATAGAGGCTGACAGGATTTTTGTTATATTATATTTTGTTTATTATTGTAAAAACTTTGTAAGCCGACTTGGCAAGTTATAAGATGACTCTTATATATAAGAGAGATCATTGTAGACATTTTGTAAGTGATGGAAGCAAAGAAAAAGAAGATATTAGGCAGACCTATTATGTGAAATATAGGTTAAAGGTTTTATGTAAAGAACAGAGCAGAAACCGATACTGGATAAGGCATTATAGATGCTATTGTAAAGTAGTACAAGATATTGGATTTGTATAATCCACATTGTAAGTTAGTGAGACTTCCCATTGAGCAGTGAGCTCTAGGCAATTGGCCTTCTTGCATGTGCAGGCCCCTTTTGTAAGTAATATTCTCTTATTGGCCAGTAAGTGGATATTGTGGGTCACAAATCCCACTGAGGTTTTTCCCACACCAGGTTTCCTCATTAAATCTTTGTGTCATGGTGTGTTTTTCATGTGGATGTTTTGAATTCTGTTTATTACATTATTTCTTGCATACTGATACACTATTATAATATGTTCTGCATGTTTTAAGTTGAGAAATTCTAATTACCGGTTAGATACTGATTCAACCCCCCTCTCAGTATCTATGGGATTCCTAATAGAATATGTGGTAGCATTTATGAACTGCACTCAAGCAATTTGGATGAAGCATGTATTGGAAGGTTTCAAAGTACCTATATCCGAACCAGTGAATATATTTTGTGATAACACAAGTGCAATAAATATTTCCAAGAATCTGGTATTGCATGCTAGAACTAAGCATATTGAGCTTAAATATCACTTTTTGAGAGAAAAAGTTCAGAATAAGGAGGTTGTACTACAACATGTTTCCAATAAGGAGTAGCTAGGAGATATATTCACTAAGCCCTTACCGAAGACTACATTTACCTATTTGAGAGGTGAATTAGGGGTTCTACCCCTTCATGAAGTCAACTAAAGTTGTGTGCTCCGCATTAGTCAAGTACTACAATGACAAATCTTTTAGGATTCATGTGTTGAAGGATGCTATTCCTTAGGGGGAGTAGCATAGTAGATTTTGGAAGCTTGTGCCTCCACATTGGCATTGTTGTCAAAGGGGGAGATGATATCTGATGTATGGGGAGAAGATATCTGATGCATGGAGGAGAAGATATCTGATTATGCAGATACACTAGTTTATGAGGTTTCCAGTTGCAATGCTACACTGAGTATTGCCATCAATGCCAAAGGGGGAGATTGTTGGATATTATTGGATATTATTGGCATATGGTGAACTAGTATGTTGATATGATGATAGTGTATGTTGTCATTGATGTCAATAAGTGTAAGTGAACCGGTATGTAGATTGATAGAAGTTGGTGAACCGGTATGAAGAGGCATGAAGAGATGTAGTGAACTGGTGTCAGGGTTTCACTTAGTGTGACTACCGGTTGGTAGTCTCAGCTCTATGGTTATCGATTTGGAGATCTAGCTTGTGCGATGCATCCGATGATACTTTGTGATGAGTTAGCTAAGAGATGTGAAGGAGATCAAGGTGCCACGATAGCCTTGTGCACGTGAAGGATCTTGCATGAGAAGATCGATCGTGTTTGAAGTCTACCTTGGGAATGATCATTCTGTTAGGTCTTGGAGACAACTAAGAGGGCGAGGTTGAATCACTTGTCTAAAAAATTCAAACCGAAAACAACTTTACCAACTTAATGCTTAATACCGGTAAACCAGTCTTTTATGTCGGTAGACAGTTTTATCAGTTAATTGTAATACCGGTATAGATTAATGTATGAAACAAAAAGACAAAGTCATCCATAACACATAACACCAATATTTGTACATGGAAACCCTGTAAGGGGAAAAACCATGGTGGGAAACCTTACCCACAATCAGATGATACTAGTGCAGATAGTATGTGTATAAAATGGGGTCTGCACATGCAAAAAGGCCAAGCACCTAGAGCTCACTACTCAAACACAAATAGGAGTCACACTGACTACAATTGGATGATTAAATCCAATAAGGATGTACTGCTCAAATTAGCAATTTTCTATGCTAGATTCAGTACCAGTGTAGTTCTGATTGTCTTCACAAAAACCCTCCTTCAACCTTCAAATGATGTCTACATGTATAGCTCTGCTTATTCTCGCATATACCTTCACACAATTCTTTTTCACATTCCACACATGATCTTACAAATAAGATCTTACATTTATATCATAACCTAAGACCAATTTTAGTAGCTCGGCTCTAAAGGATATTACAATAAAATCAATTTACAAACAAAACAATGTCCAATGCAATAACTGATTCAACATGTCATCTTGATGCATTTACAACAATAATGAGACATCTCCATAGCATGTTGTGCTGATCTAGAAAAGATAAACCTGTCGGTGTATATCCTGGACCTATTTGTCGGTAACAGAAAATATGCAAATATGAATATGCCAATGAACAAAACTCCAAGACAAAGTGTCCAAATGGTGTCTTCAACATAACCAGGTGTTTTCCATGCTATTCCAAGTGTCGGTGAATGTTATATCCTGATGGTGTACCAGATACCGGTGACTATGCATAAGTCACTTGCTTGCCAGTGAATGTTGTTGATTCTCCAAAGTGCCAGAGTTGATAAGTGTTTAGTAGGTGTTGACATCAATGACAAAACCATACCAAAATACCAACAATCTCTCCCTTTGGCATTGATTGCAACACAATATGGAGAAACCATCAAAGTGCCAAAATAGAAATGCCAAAACCAAAAACCAATAATCTCCCCAAAGTAACAATCTCTCCCCCTGAGAGTGACATGAGTTTTCCTTGTGTTTTTCCATACCAATATCTCCCCCTTTGACATCAAATGCCAAAGCAATATAAAGACCATTTTTCAGATACAAAATACCAACCAATTCACTATACCAACTACTCCCCCTGAGAAGTAGCTTTCTCATCAAAGCCAGAGTAAAATATTTCTCTGTTATTTCTGTTGGTTGATGACTATCATCAACTGTCTAAGTTTCTATCGATGGGGGTATGAACCCAAGCTGGTCTCTGAGATATTCAAAAGTCTCCTTAGGTAGAGGTTTAGTGAAAATATCTGCAATCTACTCTTTAGTATTCACATAAACCAGTTTAATTTCTTTTGCTTCAACATTTTCCCTTAGAAAATTCAGTTTGATAGAAACATGTTTGGTTTTAGAATGTAGTACCGGATTCTTAGATATATAAATTGTTGCAATGTTATCACAATAAATAGTAATAGGTTCCTTGCATTTTACCTTTATGTCTTTCAACATTTGCTTAAGCCATAGCACCTATGTACAGTTGGTTGTTGCTGCAAAATATCCTGATTTACCTGTTGATAAAGATGTACAACTTTGTTTCTTACTCAACCAAGAAATTAATCTGCTTCCAAGAAAAAATGCTCCACCGGTGGTGCTTTTTCTATCATCCACATCTCCTGCCCAATTTGCATCTATGTATACACATAATTCAAAGTTTTCATCTCTAGGATACCATAATCCAAGATTTGCAGTGCCTTGTAAGTAACGAAAAATCCTTTTTATTGTTGATTCATGATTTTTTCTAGGATTACTTTGAAATATTGAAACAATACATATTGCATTCATGATATTAGGTCTTGTTTATGTCAAATACAATAAACCTCCTATCATAGATTTGTACCTAGTCAGATTAGCATGTGTAGATTCATCCCTTAGTGATCATTTGTCATTTGTAGTCATAGGTGTGCTTACTGGTTTAGAGTTCTCCATCCCAAATTTCTTTAATAACTCCTTCAAGTACTTGGATTGACTTAAGAATATACCCTTATCAGTCTGTAAAATCTGCAATCCTAAAAATAATTTTATTTCTTCAATCATAGACATTTCAAATTCTTGCTGCATTTCAATAGAAAATTCTTTACATAATCCATCTTCTCCTCCAAATATTATATCATCAACAAAAACTTCTATAACCAAGATGTCATCATTTGTTACTTTATAATATAAGTTGTTGTCAGCATTACCTTTAGAAAAACCAATCTTCAAAAGATAATTATCCAATCTTGCATACCAAGCTCTTGGGGTTTGTTTCAACCCATACAAAGCTTTCCTTAACCTGCAAACCATATCTTTGTTATCTGTCAAAGAAAATCCATCAGGTTGTTCAATGTAAACTTCTTCTTCTAGATCTCTATTCAGAAATGCGCATTTAATATCCATTTGATATACTTTGTAGTTCTTGTGTGCTGCAAAAGCCAAAAATAATCTGACTGCCT
Organism: Cryptomeria japonica; assembly: GCF_030272615.1. Classification (NCBI taxonomy): domain Eukaryota; kingdom Viridiplantae; phylum Streptophyta; class Pinopsida; order Cupressales; family Cupressaceae; genus Cryptomeria; species Cryptomeria japonica. The sequence goes on along the minus strand of NC_081409.1, from coordinate 502,135,897 downwards.
CGATTCTAGCTACCGGTGCAAAGGTTTCATTATAATCAATTCCTTGTTTCTGAGAATATCCCTTACACACTAGTCTTGCTTTATTCTTTATTACCTTACCATCTTCATTAAGTTTGTTTCTGAATACCCACTTTGTTCCAATCACATTTTTGTCTCTAGGTCAGGGAACTAATGTCCATGTGTTGTTTTTCTCAATTTGTTCTAGTTCCTCTTCCATAGCTTTAATCCAGTGTTTATCTTCACATGCCTCATTCATTGATGATGGTTCAATTCGATAAATAAGACATACCTCTTCATTTTCCATTCTTCCTCTTGTCATAACTCCTTTATGCTTGTTCCCAATTATCTGATCTTCAGAGTGACTCAGTCTTATATACCGGGGTGTCTTTGTTTGTTGTTGTTCCTCAGTTACTGTGGAATTTTCAGATGATACCGGTGTAACTGGATCTTTATTTTGTACCGGTTGGTTCAATGTAGGTTCATTTGTTAGAATCTTTATTACTGGTTCAGAGTCTATGTACCTTGAAGTTCCTCTGAATTGTTCATCAATCTTCACATTTATACTCTCAAGAATTTTCTGCAATCTTTTATTAAAACATCTATATGCCTTACTCTTAAATGAATAACCAAGAAATATCCCTTCATCACTTCTAGGATCAAATTTGCCAATATACTCATCTCTTCTAATATAGCATTTACTTCCAAATATGCTGAAATATTTAAGAGTAGGAGTAATACCAAACCATAGTTCATGAGGGGTCTTACTGGTTTCTCCTTTGATGTGAACTTTGTTGAATGTATAGACTGTTGTACTTACTTCCTCTCTCAAATACACATGTGGTAGATTTGCTTCTGATAACATACTTCTTGCAGCATCCAAGATTGTTATGTTTTTCCTTTCAACAACTCCATTTTGTTGTGGTGTCCGGGGTGCTGATAGTTGTCTTCTGATTCCATTCACTTCACATAATGCATTAAATTCCTTAGATGTAAATTCTCCTCCTTGATCTGATCTCAGACATTTGATTTTCTTACCAGTTTCATTCTCTACCATTTCTTTCAATAGTTTGAACTTTCCAAGTGCTTCTGATTTTTCTCTGAGAAAAGTAACCCAGCACATTCTAGAGTAGTCATCAATGATTAGTATGAAATATCTATCACCTTGCAAACTTTTAGTTCTAGCTGGACCACATAAATCAATATGAATTAAGTCAAGAGCATTATTTGATTTTTCTAGAATACCTTTAACAGTAGCTCTAACTTGTTTTCCAAATTGGCATTCCTTACATACTGTATTGTGAGGCTTGATAATTTTAGGTAAATCTCTAACTACCTTAGTAGTACTGATTTTTACCATGCAATCAAAAATTACATGACAAAGTCTCTTATGCCATAGCCAACTTTCATCAATATGTGCAATCAAGCATGTCTTTTCACTGTTATTCAAATGAAAGATATTACCTCTAATTTGATTACCGGTTGCAATTTCCAAACGCATTCTATTCATGATTTTACATTTTCCATTTTTGAATTGTAAGTGAAATCCTTTCTCAACTAATTGACCAACACTCGGAAGATTATGCTTTAAACCTTCAACATAGTAAACATTGTCAGTATTATGCTTACCATCAAGGGATCTTGTACCTTTACCTTTGATCAAACAAGCTTTATCATCTCCAAATCTTACCAGACCTCCATTATATTCCTGAAAGTTCAAGAATTTACTTTTATCTCCAGTCATATGATGTGAGCATCCTAAATCAATGATCCATTCATCTTTAACTTCAACTTTAGCTACCAAGGCCTACTCTACCGGTTGAACAATAGGTGTCGGTTGATCTTCTATTATAGCAATAAAAACCCATCCATTGTCTATCGGATCTTCATCAGAATCATCAGTCACTCCTTCATCAGCAAGATAACAAGATTTATCTTTATTCTTCTTAAATTTGTATCTCTGATATTCAGGGTTAGGCTTGTATGTTCTCCTAGCTTCTTCTCTTAGTCTAGCATGTCTATCAGGGCATCGAGAAGCCATATGACCAATCTTATTACAGTTAAAGCATTTAAAGGGTGCTTTACCTTCATACTTACTTCCAATTGGACCTTTAGGCATTTTTCTTGCAAATAGTGCTTCAAGTTATTCAAGTTCTTCATTTTCTTTCCTGCTTTCCTCAAGTTCTCTTGCATAAAAGGCTTTCCAATCAGACTTGTCAAATGATGGTGCAGATGATGTTGATGCCTTAAAAGCTAAATCTATCTTTATAGTAGCAACAGGACCAAATTCCTCAATTTCAAAAGCTGAAAGTTTTCCAATCAATGTATCCCTAGTTACTGATGTATTAGGCATTGTTCTTAACTCATTTATAGAAGTAACCTTCATTTTATATGCCAGTGGCAACCCTCTTAAAACTTTTAAAACAATTTCATCTTCATTTAAGGTTCCTCCACAACATTTAATACCCAAACAATTTCATTTACTCTTTCCATAAAAGAAGAAATCCTTTCATCTTCTTCCATTTTCAGATTTTCATACCTGACCCGGAAGCTTTCAAGTTTTGTAATTTTGACTATGGAATCTCCTTCATTCAGTGTTTCCAAATGATCCCAAATAGCTTTAGCAGTTGATCTATCTAATAATCACATGATTTTCTAATCTATTAATGCACTCAAAAGTGCTTCTCTTACTTTGCAATCATTTTCTTCATCTTTTCCCAAGGTAGGTGGATTAGGCTGACCGAGAGTAGGAGCAGTATAGCCATTCTTTGTAACTTCCCAGATATCCTTTCCAATGCAATTTAAATGTGTCTCCATTTTGATCTTCCATATGCCATAGTTGGTTCCATCAAGTTTAGGATTGTCCTTCCTGAAATAGTGAGTAGACATTGGATCTCCTCAAGCTGTTAAGCTTCTGCAAAAAGAGGACTAGGCTCTGAAACCAATTGTTAGGTCCTGAAGACAACTGAGAGGGGGGTGAATTAGTTGTCTAACAAATTCAAACCAAAAACAACTTTACCAACTTAATGCTTAATACCGGTAAACCAGTCTTTTATGTCGGTAGATAGTTTTATTAGTTAATTGTAATACTGGTAAAGATTAATGTATGAAACAAAAAGACAAAGTCATCCACAACACATAACACCAATATTTGTATGTGGAAACCCTATAAGGGGAAAAACCATAGTGTGAAACCTTACCCACAATCAGATGATACTACTGTAGATAGTATGTGTATAAAAATGGGGTCTGCACATACAGAAAGGCCAAGCGCTTAGAGCTCAGTGCTCAAACACAAATAGGAGTCACACTGACTACAATTGGAAGGTTAAATCCAATAAGGATGTACTGCTCAAATTAGCATCTTTCTATGTTGGATTCAATACTGGTGTAGTTCTGATTGTCTTCACAAAAACCCTCCTTCAACCTTCAAATTATGTCTATGTATAGCTCTGTTTATTCTCACATCTACCTTCACACAATTCTTTTTCGCATTCCACACATGATCTTACAAATAAGATCTTACATTTATATCATAACCTAAGACCAATTTTAGTAGCTCGGCTCTAAAGGATATTACAATAAAATCAATTTATAAACAAAACAAAAAATCAATTTATAAACAAAACAATGTCCGATGTAATAACTGATTCAACATGTTTGCTTGATGCATTTACAACAATAATGAGACATCTCCATAGCGTGTCATGCTGATCTGGAAAAGATAAACCTGCCAGTGTATATCCTAGACCTATTTGCTGGTAACAACAAATATGTAAATATGAATATGCCAATGAAAAAACTCCAAGAAAAAGTGTCCAAATGATGTCTTCAACATAACTAGGTGTTTTCCATGCTATTCCAAGTGCCAGTGAATGTTATATCCTATCGGTGTACCAGATACAAGTGACTGTGCATAAGTCACTTGCTTGCTGGTGAATGTTGTTGATTCTCCAAAGTGCTAGAGTTGATAAGTGTTTAGTAAGTGTTGACATCAATGACAAAACCATACCAAAATACCAACACATTCTTCTTAGTGGTATGAGAAGAAAGCGTGATGCGTTATTGATTCCCATGTGTGGTGAAGAATGAATGATGTAGATTGTCTTGTGATCTATTTGAATTTGTAATACTCTATGCAATGTGTTTGGATAGTCAGGAATGGACCGCGTGTGTTGTAAACCTAAGATGCTTAGGGTTTAGGGTTTATGCTACCGACCTATATGTTGTCTATAAGGTCGATGATGTTTGTTATTGTAAAGTTGCTGGCAAATATTGTGTGTCATTGCAGAGTAGAGGAAATGAAAAGGATCTACCTTGGCATGTAGTGTTGTTATTAGATCAGAGTTTTACCTGTTGTCTTCTAACCATTTCAATAGTTGTAAAATCCCTTTACCATGTAGCTTTAACAGACTTATTGTAAAACCTGTAACCAGGTGACTCAAGATCATTGAGTTCTTTAAATCCTCTAGCAAGGTAACCTTTAACAGGGTTTCAACCTTTAACAAGGTATATAGCCATCCCTTAACCGGGTAATCTCTAACAGGATTGGTTCCTAGCAGAACCTTATTGTAAAGTCTTTAACCAGACTAGGCTCCTAACAGGGTGAGCTTCAAAAGAGTTCAAAAACAAGCTTGTGGGTATTCATCCCCACCGTGGTTTTTCCCATTGGGGTTTCCATGTGAAAAATTTGTGTCTTTTGCGTTATGCATTTTTTATGTGATGTTTATGAAGTATTTGGTTGAAAGATTATGCATGCAGAGTTAATAGGTTATGGTATTTCTAGTATACCACATGCATATGTTTATGGGTGAAGTTGATGTCATGTATTGATTGTATTTGGAGTATTCAGACTTATCAATTTATGGTGTCTGGTGTCTTACTGTGTTTAACCGGTATTTCCATGGTTAAGTTCAGTAATGGTGATAACTAGTTGGTATTGCTTTAACTATATTAGTTGTTAGGAGAGTTTTTATCTGTATTGATTCACCCCCCCCTCTTAGTACCGGTTGGGGTATCTATTGTTCATCATTATTCATCTTATGTTCATCCTAAATCCATGCTATCTGATAAGGATTAGGGTGTTTCAATCTCTCCAATTTCAATTTATTCACCATCTCTTCTGAAACAAGATTATCTGAACTATAACTATCAATAATAACTTTACACCACATACCGGATACCTTACATCTAGTTTTGAACAGGTTCTTCCTTTGCAAGGGTTCTTCATCTCCTCCAGTATGATACAGAGCTCTCCTCATCATCAGTAGTTCTCCATCTTCCAGTTTATTATCTGATTTGGTGGGGTTATTTTCCACCACTGCTACTCTTCTGGTAGCCTCTATCTTCTTACATTCAAATGCATGGTCTCCTTCTCCTCTAAATGTCCTCTTGTCTTGTCTTCCAAAGTTCTCATCCGATAACCATCTGGTTCTCTCCTCTAGTAGAAATTTTTATCATCCTTCTAGTATGAATTACCTTCTTTTCTCACTTCCTTGTCCTTATTCTGATCTGTGCTAGTTCCTCTTCCTCTAGTAAATCCTCTTCCTCCTTGAAATCTTCCTCTGGAAAACCTTCCACCTCTACCTCTCTATCTCTACTCATGTCTTTTATTCAATTTCTTTTCAGCCTTTAATGTGTACTGGTAAGCCTCTTCAACACTCTCCAATTTTATCATACTGAGTTCATCTTGTATAGACATCTGTAATCCATTCAAATATCTTGTAATTTGTTCAACTTAATCTTCAACATGTCTAGATTTTATGTTCAATTTGTAAAATTCTTCAGTTTACTCCTTCACACTATATTCCTTCTATTTCAGGTTCTATAATTTTTGGAACAAATCCACTTGATAATTCATCGAGACAAACTTTGATTTCAACTTAGCAATCATTCGATCCCATGTCTTAATCTTTTCATTACCTCTTCTTTTTCTATCAACTTGCAAATGCTCCCACCAAAGAGATGCATAACCTTTCAACCGAGTATAGGCATAGTTCACCTTCCTCTCTTCAATAATGTTTTCAAAATCAAAATACTTATCCATCTCTAAGATCGAATCCATCAATTCATCTAAATCTAACGTCCCATCATATTCTGGTGGGGTAAAATGAGGTTTAGTGTTCGCCCTACTCAAAACCCTTAAAAACCTTTCTTCATCTAGATCAACTGCCGGTAGGTTTACTTTTTTTGTCGGGGCTTCTTCTCCTTCATCTTCGCTTACATATTCATTATGATGGCCTCTTCTTTGGGCTGTCTCCATGGCTTCTAACCAGGCTTCTATTCCCCGCAACATCTCCATCACAGCAGGATTTTCATTCCCACATGCTCCACCATTCCTAGTTCCTCTTTGTGCCATTGATTCATGCTAGTCCTTTGCAATTGCAAGTCAGATCCACAATCCACCACCCTACAACAAAATTCAGAACACGCAACCTCTGGAACAAAAATTCGCTCTGATACCATTGGAAGCAATCACCGGTGAGGAGGGGCCTCAAGGAGATCAATCTGGACTGGTCAGCAAGAGTAAACACAATGGAAACACACAGACATGATGGAGGCAATGTAGAATAGATATTTTTATTACATGAAATTTGATTACAACCAACCGGTAACAACTAGGTTACAACATACCGACACACATGCCTAGTAGAATAGGTCACAACCGGGACCTTGAATCAAAAGATCTATCTTATAAGCATGGTCTATCTATCTGATACTCTAATTGATTCTAATTAATTGCATTCTAAATAATGATTATATATATATATATATATATATATATATATATATATATATATATATATATATATATCGATCCAAACGATCCAGTCAGCCCAAAAGGGATCAAAACCTGAAAAACAAGACTTAACGTGAAAAATGAACAAGGTCAGCCTCTGCCAAGAGATTCCTCCAAAAAATCCAAAGGATGAAACGTAGAAGGTCAGTCACATGCCAAGAAACATCGAGATCAATTCTCAAGGCTCTGCAAGCTTCAGAATGGGTTTTGGTAGATCACTAGAATAGGTCTCAGGCAACCGGTAATAAAGGAACAACCAGTAACAAGAAACCATCATGGAAACTGATAATGATATCTTGCCAGAAAGTGATCCAAATGAGATGCAGTTTGAAAGAAAGAAAAATGATCAAGTCTTCAAGTAGAATCCAAATCCACAGGATCCAATGAGCCAAAACCAGGACACATAAAAAGAAAACTGAAACTGCAAACAAAACAAAAAGGAAAATGTTTTTGGTTGATGCAAGATTGCTGTGAACAAGGGAATGCTCCTGTATCGGGAAGAGTAGCAGTCAATCGGTAAGGAAGAGGAGGTGAGAAACCAGAAGGGTAAAGTGTATGCAGTGGTTACAAGATTCACTTGTAATTAGATTATTAGTTTTATAATTGATTATGTTCATGATAGATTACCTAGTTGGATCTTGGTGCAAGGGTTGGTGCTCCTTAGGTTGGTGCCCTAAATTAGAGGTTGGTGCTCCTTGGGTTGGTTCCCTAAAGAAGGAGTAGTACTCCTTGGGTTGGTTCCTTAAATATTGTAATTGATGTTTTCATTGTCAGGCTGGATTAGAGCAGTAGACTCCAACAACATTTCTCACTGAGGTTTTTTCCCATCTTGGGTTTTCCTCATATATACCGGTGTCATGTGATGTACATTTGTGTGTACTTGCTTAGTGATATCTTTCCTTCTCTTACTAGTAGTTTAACTTGGCATTAGGATTGGTAACTAATAATCACTCTTAGTATTAGGAGGTTAAGAATTGGAAACCACTAATTCACCCCCCCTCTCAATGGCATATTGTGTTCAACACTTGGTATCAGAGCCTAGGTTCCCAGTTGATAAGCTTTCTCCAGCTTGGGTAGATTCTGGTATTTGAACACAATGGTTTGTTTAGTGTCAACCCCTACTCTAGTGTTTGATGGTTCAAACTTTTTTGTTTGGAGTTGTAGGATGGAAGTCTACCTGTCCTCCCTTGGGTTTGATGTATGGATGTCAGTAGTAAATGGATGCCCTAGTAAAGTCAGTCCTCCCACCGGTCCTGAAGTAGAAAGAAGAAATAAGTGCAATTCTAAAGCCATGAATGTTATACTTAGTGGGCTATCTCATGATTTTTCTTCACAGATGGATAGATGTAAATCCGTAAAGAGTTTATAGGACAGATTGAAGAAGCTCTATGGAAATAAGTCTACCACTATAGAAGCGGTTTGTGAAGACAAGATGAAAAATGCAACTCATGTGTCTATAGATGATGAAGGCAGATCTATTAGCAACATCAACAATAATGAAGAAGGAACCTGCCTCTTCATGACTCAAGAATCAAAATATGAGAGACACACATTAGAGAGTGATCATGCAGATCATTCCTACCGGCAAGATGTGTTTGGTAGTAAAAATGAAGATGAATAAGAAGAAGAAGAAGAAGTTGTTCCTGAAGGAGAACTTGTAAGTGCACTCAAAGAAATTAGTTGAGTGAGGAATGAATACAAGTTTTTCAAGAATGTTGTGGTTATGGAACAAAATTTGTTAATTGAATGCCTTGAATATTTTGAGAAATATATCTCACAGTTAAAGACTCAACAAGAAGACACCAAGGAATGCAAGTGTAAAGATCTAGCATCTGAGCTAGAGGCAAAAGATAAATAATATCAGCAACTAGAAGGAGAAATGGAGAATCTCCAAAATGACCTTGAAAAATGTTAGGATGAGCTCAAGGTAAGAATCCAGTTTGATGGCAGCAGTGATGCCTTGGATAGAATGTTGAAGACTAAAAAATATTCTAAGGATATCAATGGATTAGGATGTAGTACCGGTGAATGCTCTACAAGCAAGGAGACACCCCATAAAGATATTCAATTTGTCTCTTCAAATGGAAATGGCAAGGGTTAAACCTTTACAATTAGAAATGCTTCAAGGAAGAAGGTTGATTAGACTACAACCCATGAAGACATGATGAGGATGAGGACTGGTGTTGCAAGGAGGAATAATGCATATTCAAAAGGAAAAGGGAAACTGAAAGAAGATAGCTTCACCAGTAGCAAGAACAAGAGAAAATAGTTTAGAAGATCTTTCACTGGTAGAAGACAAAGGAATGTCGCTAACCCCAAGTCAAGACAAGTGTGGAAGAGAAAGGGATTAGATGGAAGAACTGCAGAAAGTGGACAACCCAGGATCCATCCCCAGAGAAGCTGGAAATGGAGATGTCAAAACAGTAAGATCGCCTCAAGTTTGACAAAACAAATTTGTAAGTAATAAATCCTTCTTCTCTGGTTACTGCTTTGCATGTAATGGATATGGACATAGAGAAGAAGAATGTAGAAAGGGATCTAGGAGAAACAATTTATGTTTCCATAGATATTCTGCATATGGGCATAAAGTTTCAAAGAGTAGAAACATGCATATCCGCTCTCTCGGTTATGCAAATGTTACATGTTATCAATGCAATGGATTTGGTCATAAAAGTCATGATTTTAGGAAAAAGGATTCTCAGTCCTATGGTAGCCGATAGAACAATCATGCTCAGTATGGAAGAAGTTATAGGGAATATGAGCAACAAAGACCATCATCAGTAGGGAACAAGAGGAGAATTGTTCCTCTACAATCAAGGAATCCATGGAAACTGGTAGTTGGCTACAATGGAATAATCAGAAAAGGAGGACGAAACTAGTGTGTTAGAAGGTCCCCCAATCATTTGATTGGCATGAATGTTGTGTTCTACTACAACAATGCTTCCGGTCATGCTGCAGAATTTGGTAAAACAAGGTCCAATGAGCAAAAGAAAGTCAACATTACTCCAAGGGCTGCAAATGAGGAAAAGAAAGAGATTAAGAAGGTATGGAGGAAGAAGCGGGAAGATAAGAGCATGGATAGACATTGTGCATTCAATGCACAAGTGATATCTCCTAAAGCTTAAAGGAAATGCAGGACTAAGGGGGAGCTAAATATGGATCAGATCATTCACCCCCATGCTTGATAAGGACAAAGGAGAAGATAGGTTGTTGTCAGTAAGAAGAAAAGGGTGAGCTAGGTATGTGTGTGTGGTTGTTGCCTTGACTACATGCTCATACTTATGTCAATAGATAGCTCAAATTGTAATTGAGATTAGAGACACTTGACACAAGGAGACAAAGGCTACTGGACAAGATGTCTCGGTGAAGATATTGAACCGGTAGAGTAAACCGGTGTGTGAAGTGTGTTACCAGTATAGAATAAAAAGTGACTCAATGTGTTCCAGTTGTGTTGTAGTGGCTACGGTGGCCTAGAAAAATGAATTTATATCTCTAATGATATTAGAAGTAGTCCTAAATGAAAGGGTGTTGGACCAATAGTCGATCCCATGTGTATGAGACATCATGATGTCAACTAGTGTGAGAGTTGACATGAAGTCAATGTGACTTGGCATTGTGGTCAGGTAAGATCATGTCACAAAGATGGGATGGATGTCATGGAAGTGAAAGACCATCAGCATTTATAGATGCTCACTTCCATTGGTACAAGTGCAGTTTGGGGTATTGGTTTAGGATCTGATAGAAAAATGAATACCAAAGAGTTGTGATTCAGGGGAATTTTGCATTCATATCTTATGATTGGTATCTGATACACTTGACATGGGAGGAGATCAAGTGTCATTGTTGATGCACTATGGACCGGTATATAGGGAGATGTGAAAAAAGATGTGAGTTACCTGCATAGGGGGAGAATATGTCAACTAGATTGGTGTCAGATGTGAGTTACCTGCATAGGGGGAGAATATGTCAACCAGATTGGTGTCAGAGGAACCCCCACAAAGGAAGAATATTTCATTGATATCAAATTGGTATTAATGTCTACATCAACAATTGGTTTCAATTAGTAGTACTTATAGTACAATCACATTTGATTTTCAAGACCAATTGAGCAGATGGGGAAAATATAGTTTGACTAGCAAGTAAGCAGTATTCACTGACACACTTTTCAATAACTGGTTGATTCTGCAATTGGTATCAGACCTGTATAAACAATTGGTGTCAATTCTTTGGTTCAAGTGGTGCTAGTTGAGAGATTGTAGAGCATGATGGTAAAAAGGGAACAAGCAACTAGTACAAAAGGGGGAGAGAGAGCTTGTAGTATACCGGCTGTCAAGACCCTTTGCCATTGTTGTCAAAGGGGGAGAAAGAATTAGTAGTATACCAGATATTACATGTGTTGACATCAATGCCAAAGGGGGAGATTTTTGGCATTGTGTTATCATTAATGTCAACTGGTATAGCAAGACAACCGTTATGGGAGAATAGTTGATATGTCGTTAGTGTTATCAACCGATAGTGTGGATAGTGAAGCCAACAAGTAAGCATGTTGGAGTAATCATTTTACATGTCACTATTGGGAAGAAGGAACCAATTAGTGAGTATGCATGTTGATACTAAACAAGCATTATAGAGAAGTGACCGGTGAGTGGTGAGAACTAAAAAGTGTGTGACTAGTGGAGCTTGCTGCAGTATGAACTAATGAAGGGTGAGCAGTGCAACTGGTATGCTAGTGTGATTTCATCTAGCAGGACTCCCACCAGATGAAGAGAAGGTTGACAAAAAGTGTGTTGCTTTAGTGAGAAAAGATGACATATGGAAAAGGTACTGGGACATATGTCAAGTTGGAGATGTATCTTCTCCTTAGTGGTCACATCATTACCAGCAGGTGACATAGATCTTCCTCCATGGGTGTTTAGTAGTGAAGTGCAGTTCTCTATTCTTCCTATCGGTAAGTGATAATACCTTGCTTATCTCATAGCATACATGGCATACATCATGAATCCCTAGGATAAGATAGTCAGAGTAAGAAAAGGTAGGTGTTTGGATGCATAGACCAAATGACCAAAGAGGAAGATGAGAAAGCCTCCAAAGGTCAAGATCTGAGATGCACACCAAATCAACATGTGAAGTCAAGATGTGTTGTAGGGACAGAGAAGGAAGAGTTGAGATGAGAACCGATCAGATGAAGATGAATCTCTACAATTGCACACTTGGAGTTACCAAGGTTTAGGTGGAGATTGTTGTTGCTACCAATGGAGATGGTCAGAGGTTGATAGCATGAAGACATCAAGTGTCTCAACTGGTAAACAAGGTTATCAACATGCAGCTAAGTGAATTGAGAGACAAAAGTGATATGGTCTCAATCTATTGAACAAGCACATGGTGAGTAATGTGATTCACTGGCAAGACAGAGATGGTGAAGACATGAAGGATAACTGGCTAGTGTTAACTGGTAAGGTGAGATGTACCAATAAGGTTATGTCATGTCAGTAGGGTGAGTTGTACCGATGGAGTGTCTGGTCAGTGATCCAATCTGAACTGACATAGTAGATTAAGTTAAGGTGTTTACCGATAATGATGTCATGTGGAGTTGAAGTGGCATGCATGCACATGTCGGTGTAGTGTGTCAGTGAGGTTGTTGGTGGTTGGTCCAGCATTTAATGGTGACTGTGAAGCACAAGGAATGATGGCAGAAGATTGTGGCTCAAGATAAAGGAAACAACAGAGATCCAGGACAAACCGATCTTGCAAATCAAAGTGGGTGAAGGAAATTGCATCATGCACCTGATTAATAAAATACAAACCCAAAAATGATGCTACAGATGACAAAAAATAGAAGATGTGTATTGAAAGTTAAAGAGGATGATGATGTTGATTGATGAGATATAGATCATCAAACAAGGACATGAGATCTGATTGGATAAAATATGTCAGGATGATCAGAGATGAGATTTGGTGCATGGCAGAAATCCTAGCGCACCAAAGTTCAAACTCACGTTTAGGTGAGAAATTTTGGTTATAAGTATGTGGACCAAAGATGGAAATGTTGATGTTGCATGGAAGAGTAATGTTGGTGAAGTAAGTAGAACCAAAAGGATAAATCAGTTGGTGAAGTTCACTGAAGATCCTAGTGATCGAATGAGAGTGTGGTTAAACAAGTGAGAGGGTTCAACTGTGAGTCAAACTGGTAAAGAAACAAGATAGGATAAGTGTAAATGGGAACCGATGGTGTTCAAGCCAACTAGAAGGTAGTGCAGAGTGAAGCATCTCTATGTGTGTATGGGAGAAAAGATCTGGTAGGTAGAGAGCAGAGAAAGGATAAAGTGGTGAGAAGAGTAACCAGCAACAGGTATATGATATGACTGTTCATCCAATAAGAAGAGGTAGAATTAGTGTGTCAGTACCAGTAGGTGAAGGTGAGCAGAGAGATAGAGAGAGATAGAAGGAAGAGTAGGATTCAACTGGTAAGGTAGAGGAGGTGAGAAACTGGTAGGGTGAAGGGTATATAGTGGTTACAAGATTCACTTGTAATGCGATTATTACTTTTGTAATTGATTATGTTCATGATAGGTCACTGAGTTGGAGCTTGGTGCAGGGGTTGGTGCTCCTTGGGTTGGTGCCCTAAATTAGGGGTTGGTGCTCCTTGGGTTGGTGCCCTAAAGTAGGAGTGGTACTCCTTGGGTTGGTGCCTTAAATTTTGCAACCAATTTTTTCATTATGAGGCTAGATTGGAGCAGTAGAATCAAACAGTATTTCTCACAGAGGTATTTCCCATCTTGGGTTTTCCTTGTATATACCGATGTCATCTAATGTGCATTTGTGTGTGCTTTGTTTGTGATATCTTTCCTTCTCTTACCAGTAGGCTAACTTGGCATTAGGATTGGTAACAGGTAATCACTCTTAGTATTAAGAGGTTAAGAATTGGAAATCACTAATTCAGCCCCCCCTCGCAGTGGCATATTGTGCTCAACACATCTTTGTCATAAAAAAAATTGTCATGTGTCATGGTCTTTCCCTTTTCACCTCCAACAATATGTGCTTAATTAAACGTATTAAAAACTAAAATAATATTTGCATCATGAATTATTTAAAATAATTTAAAAATATTTACTTGTTCTCTTTTTATTTTATTTTAAAATTTAATAAGTAACTCTACATATATTTTAACAATATAAGTTAGTGTGGTATAAATATTTTATCTTTGATTTTCTAGTACCTCAATCCATTATACATGTTTTGAATAGTTAAATTAATTTATTAATCATATAAAGAAAAAAATTATAATCTAAAATAAATTATTTCAAACAAATAAATATTTTTGACAATTACTAATCAAATCAAACTAACAAAGAACAATTTTTAGATTTTTTTTTTTTCATTTATCAAAATTTAATTATTCATTATAAATAATAGAGATTTCAAATTTTGGTTATGATGTCTTGGTTCATTAATAGTTTTTGGGAGATTTTTCCTCGAGGGGTTACCTAGTCCTCCCTCTCTTTACTCTCTCATCTTTGTGGGGGTTATTTCTTTCTTTGTTTAGGGGATTTTAGACCCTTTCAAGCTTAAGGACAGTATTGTAGCTCAGTTTTTTGGGTTGTAGCAGCAACACCTTTATTTAGCAATAAAGAAGCATTGTTTTACCTTCCCATATCTATGTCTTGTGTGCTTTATGAATGATTTTGATGCAATTTTTGTGATTCAATGTATGAAACCCTTAAATTCTGTCTCATTTATGCACCTTTATATGGAATATTTAGAAATTAGGTAGGTCATAGGTTGTATTGAATTATTCAGTTGTTATGGTTGTGAGAGCATGTAGTTTTCCTTCAATAACCTGAAAGCCAATCTTCTTATGAAACACTTTTGTCTAATTTGAATATAGGTTGAGTTGTGTATAAGAAAGGTTGATTTATTGAGAAGTTTAATTTCAGTATTCTTTCTATCCTTTTTCTCAAGAATGTTTGCAGGAGATTCATCAAACAAGAACCCAACCTAATCTCTAGAGGTCTACTTTCATGATAGGTATACTCACAATCCTGAAAGTATTCCCATGTTTCACAGGATTGCTAAGCTATAGTTTAGCATCACGGGTGCAATCCTTCATGACAACTTTGAAAACATCACCATGACAACAGTTTTTGGCACGCCCAGTGGGACATCTTTAGATTGCTTTAATCCAAAGCTTTTCTACAAATATCTGAATTTTTGTGTGAAAATAAAAAAATCCAGCCTTTGGAGGCAAGATCTACCCACACCTGGTGACTCTGAGTTACAAATCTACTAGTTTCAACAATCTAAGTGCTGGTATGTTTCAAGAAAATCCATTAATTCTGAATTCCTAGCTCTTTAAATGAGTGAACATGTCTGATTTTCAGAGACACTATCAATACCCACCACCTTATTATAAAAATATTGCTTCTACACCTTCTTATCAGCCATACCCAAATAGCTACAATGTTGGTTTTAACCCAAATAACCATATTACAGGCAATAGCCAGCAAATTTATCCTTCTTACCAACCACCCAACCCTGTTCAGCCTTCTTGGTAGCCTAACTCATCCTATAACCAGTCTCAAGAAGGTGATTTTGATCCAAATCAGTAGCAATATGAGTGGTTCCATCAAGCCTATCTCCATGAGCAAGAAGAGTTAGATCTTCAAGCCCAATTTTACAAGCAAAAAATGGAGGAATGGGTTAAGCAGTTTGCAAATTGATGAGCAAGAAGAGTTAGATCTTCAAGCCCAATTTTACAAGCAAAAAATGGAGGAATGGGTTAAGCAGTTTGCAAATTGTTTTGCAAACCAACTTGCTACAAAAGACAAACAAAATAGGATATTACTGGCTGCTAAAGATGAGCAAATGAAAATATTGGAAGAAGATGTAATGAGGGTATTTGAAATATTTGTTGACAAGGTAGAAAATTCTAGTATTGCTTCCAAGAACTTGATGCAAGAGGAAAGACTATCATAATGTTGTGTGCCAAGGTAGATGAATTAAAAGCCCAATTAACCCCTCACATCTCAAATTAGATTGTGAATATAAGTCTATTACATTTAGCTTTGGAGTAATATGGTTTACAACAAAGAAATATGGAACAAGAAAAGACCCTTCAGGATGAGGCTTTCAATAATGATCTTTCGGGTTTCATTAAAGATGATCAAGTTGTATATCCACCAAAAAAATATTGTCATGAATGATTGTGTCTGATGTGCTAAGTGTAAAACCCAACAATCCTATGAAACATGGGAATACTTGTAGGCCTGTGGGTATGCCTATATCAAAAGTAGACCTCTGGAGATCAGGTCGGCTTCTCAACTAATGAATCTCTTGCAAACTTTCTTTTTGGGTAAAAGGATAGAAGGATAACGTAAACTGAAACCTATCCTAGGAGGTGATGCACCAAATATTCTTTTTGAGTGCTACAACTGTCTATCTCACAAAACCTTCAATAAATAGCTAAGAAACTCTCACAATTCAACAAAACATGTAGCAGCATAAATATTTCCTAGAGAGAGCTGACTTTAATGCTTGCTTGAAGGAAAACAATAGGATTTCACAACTTTAAGCTATCAAAACCAATTAACAAAATCTAAAACCTGCAACTACCATCTATCTCCCTACACAAAATGTTGACTAACTTAGACAAATTAAAAGATCTTGAAGGCAAATCATAGAAATTGATCAAAACCATCCATTCAACAACATGATACAAGAAGTATTGAAAAGGAAAACCTGCTATTTTATTGAAAAATAAAGGAATGTTGCTGCTACAAAACTCAAAATATGTGAGCTGCAATATTGTCCATGAGCATGAAAGGGCCTAAAATAGTCCACAATCATATTGAGGAAAGAAAAATAACTCCGGCAAAATGAAGAGAGAAGATGAATATATAGAAGAGAAGTTGAAAAATCTCCATCAACCCTAGGCGAATTTTCCTTAAAAAGTATGCAAATCACATGCAAAAATTTATGAAAAATAGCCCGTGCTCATAAAAATATCTCTCTGACTCATAACACATGTAACTTATACTTTGACTACTAAAGTCTGCTAAATATAGTCCTTGAAAAAAGTACTACTTTGACAGAAATCTGCATGGTGATCCTGAGATGCCAAATATAGTCAGAAAAAAACAAACCCCTTCCTCTATAAAATCTGAATGTAGCCTGATGCCAAATATAGTCACTCTTAACTGCTCCAAATTCCCTTATTATAGCTTGATTCAAAAGCATAAAAACCTCCCTAAATTTTGCATGTTATTTTTCCTTTTAATAATTTAATATAATTTTATTAAAATAATTAATATAATTTTTTTTTTCAGTGAAAGTGGCAAGCTACTGATATATTATTAATATAGATAATAAAACTAGTTCGAGGGATACTGGAGGAAAGAACCTGCAAGAAAACCTCCAATCCTAGCTCTAAAATACAAATAACATAATGATGGAAAAGACAAAGCACCCCCTGCCCACCAATAGCCAACCCCCAAATACATGTGTGAAAAATAATTACATCAAAAGTTGCTATATGCATCAGATCTAATGATATGGTTACAGTCATGGACTCATGCCAGAATAATAAAACATATGTTCAAAACCACAACATCTCAGACTTCAAACAATTGACCTTATTGGTCGCTGAGCATCAAATTGTTCATGTACACCGGTTAGTTTTCTTGTTCACCAGTTCACTATATAGATGTGAGGCCCTACCCCGACCCATCCTAGTATTTTAGTGATTTTCATGTTGGAACTATTATGGATGCTTCATTTTTATTCATTATGGATATAGAATTTTATATGATCCTAGGAATTTGATAACATTGATATATTGATGCTTCATTTCTATGCTTTGTGGATATAGAATTTTATATGATTCTAGAATAGGATAACATTGAGATTATGCATGTCATTATTTGATTTGAAGGACTTTATTAGGATGCTAGAAATATGATGCATATCTTATGAATGGATTAATTTTATGAGGACTATGATAATTGCTTATGTGGATTTGCTTTGATATATGGAAAATTGAGTTGTATGATGTCAATTGTATGCAGAGTGATTGATGTGTATTCTTATTTATGTGGTTTAATATTATATGAAACTATTGGAAAGTACTAATGTGTAATTGAGATGCATAGGAAATTATCCATGTGACAATGGAAACATTATGGAGAATCAATCCTAGGCCTTAATACGTTCGTAAAACTAGGGGTTGTCTATTTGGAGAGACAACACCCCATATGTATCGTATTTTATTCGTAAACGTAAAATATTTACATGAGTGTAAATTGTATTTATTAAATTGTTTAAATCATTCAAGTGACAATTGCCATGTGTGTATTTGTGATGTGGAATTATTTTGTAGTGTCACTTGACACACATGTTGTATGTTGTGTTGGCAATTGTCATGTAACCATTTTGAGAGATTTACTTTTGTTTAATTGATATATTTCCAAATTATCCTTGAAAGTTTCAAGAAATTTAGGATAGTGAGCCATAGGGAGGGTCAACTCAGAGTTGACCCGTAGGTTAACTTTAGGTGGACTTTCAAAGGGTTAAATCAACTCGTAGAGTCAGTTTTGCGGCATTTTTATAGGCCCTCATGGGGTACCTATGGGTGAAGGCCAAATTTGGCCATGTGTCTTTCCCTTAGGACTTGTTTAACCACCCAAAAAAGTGGGTTTTCCTAGATGGCCGAATTCCATCTTTAGGAGTGCCATCCTTGGTTAGATAACCTTCTTGGTAGGTGTTATTCCTCTTCCCCATTTCATTCCTCTTCTTGAGGTGCCTTGGTTAGGGAGTGTGTAAGACCTAGGCAAGACCAACCAATGGGAGTCTCTCACTCTATCCAAGAGGTTGGAAGGAGTGAGAGAAGCCTTCTTAGGCTAGAGATTGAGGCTTAGTGAGTTAATCACCCACTCTCCATCTTTGGAGATTTTGGACAATTTTGGAAGAAAAACTAGTTTTAGAATATGAATTTTGGGCTAAGTGTTGCTGAAAAGATTGGTGGAATTGGGTTGCTCTTCTCCAAGCTATCCCTAGAAACCCCTTGGCAGATTCAAGGTTGGTGGTTTTCTTACTTGTTTATTTGAAAACTGTTTGTAGGATTTCTTGAATGTAATGTTGTTTTCCTTGCTCTTTCCTTTGTGAAAATATTATGTGATCTTCCTCTTATTTCTATTTATGCATTTTATTGTGTTTTGGGAGTATCCAAGGCCATCTTACCCTTGGGAGGGCAAAATGGTCTTGGGGGTGGAAGGAGTTTGACAGCCTTAGAGTGAGAGGCTCTCATTATGAGAGTGATCTCAAGGGTTTGTGTATGTGACCCTTGCTGCATAGTCTTGTTTATGCATTCGGGGGTCATAAGGGGAGAAAATATGGCATGTATGCCTTGGGGGTCATAAGGATGTGGGGTTAAGATGATTTTTGTTGTGTTTTTGGATGTCATGAGTTGGCTGTGATTTACTATCTATCAGTTCTCCTCCAAGGTACTTGGTCCACTTCCACCCTTGTAAAACATCACATTATGTGATGAAGTTTCAGCTTTGGGATGGGAATGTGTTTGTTGAGTTTTTCCTGTGCTTGTTTGTGTTTGCTTGAGTGTAACCCGTCTAAGACTTGGTTCTCCAAGCTCAGGGGTGGCTTCTAGTAAGCCTAGGCTAGGAGGTGAGCACCCCATAGTCACAACTTTAAATTTTGAATGCAGGTTGCTTGGAAAAGAAAGCTAGGAGTTGCATATTTTACTTTAGTTGTAGAAAGAAAAAGAATGTAATATTATTTTATTGAAAAGAAAAGAAGGGAAAGGAAGGAGTTTTTTTCTGTTTTAATGATATTGTAATGTTTTAGAAATCTGTAATATTGATTGTGCCTTAAGATGTATTTTATTGATGTAAGGAACATTTAAAATGAATTAAAAAAAAAAAATGCATTTGGTTAACTCTGTTTTGTATAAAGTGCAAGGGAAAGGAAATGTATTGTGTTGTTGTCTATTATTTAAATCTGTATTTTATTTAAATCTGTCTTGTAACTAAATTCTATCATCTATTATCTCTGTAATTTATATATAGAAAACAAAAAGAGATGTAGTAAGAGAAATGAAAATGTGTTAAGTGTATTTTCTTTTCTGGAATATTTAAATGATGTTGCAGTTATATTTATTATTGTCATCTTTTATTTCCTATTTAAACATTGTAGAAATTAATCTAGAAAAAAATAATCTAAAAGTTAGTTCTGGTATTATCTGTTTTAAGGCATTTTAGGAAAGAAAATGAAAATACATATTTAGCCTTAGACAATGGAAACAAAATATCTTCACTATGCTAAGTTATTTTGAAAAGAAAATGGTTAGTTTAAATATCTAATATTAGGAATAAATTGAGGTTATGAATTAATATGTTCTTGTTAAATTAAATCATTCAAAAAAAAGCCTTCATCCATTCAAATGCTATCTCTTTTCTTTATGATATCCCTGCCAGTTAATATTTCTAAGAAAATATATGCATATACAGACTTAGAAAACCAGAAATCTGCAAATAGATTTATGACTATTTTTAAAGGAAGAAATGAATTGGTTGATATGTTTTTCAAACTATTAGAACTGACAGCCATAATGTTGTTAATACTGCATAATAATAACATATTTAATCTAGCTAAATGAATATTGTATACATGATAACTAGATCACAATTTGCATAAAAAAAAAAGAAGTGAATGTGTATATATTACATGTTGTCACTATTTAACTATTTCCTGCATGTAAAAAAAAGAGATTAAAAAAATCTAACTCTGAAAAATATATATATATATACATTAAATATATTTTAAATAAAAATATATATATATATCTAACCCTGGTGATCAAATGATATATATATATATATATTTCAAAAAAAAAAATTAATTACAAAAAAAAAAGGAAGAAAGCCCACCCGAGGGTCCTGCGGAGGCGAAGCTCCACGTGGGAGCCCCTCGGTGGCCTGAGCCACTGGGTGGCACCATTGTGGGCCGCGTCCCATAGGGGCGGCCTTGGCTGCCACTACGAACCGTGCCCCGTAGGGATGTCACGGTGTCACTATGGGCTACGACTCGCAATGGCATCTCAGCGTCGTTGCAGGTGGCCCTATACCTCTATGACCTCCTCTGAGGCTCTCCCTCCTCCCTTTTGGGTGGCTCCACCTTCAAACCCCACCTGCCTCCATTTCGGTCGGCGCCTCCTCTGTACCCTGCAAAATGCACAACACACACACACACTCAAAAAAAAAAAAAACCCTAACCCAGTTTCGGGTTAGGGTAAAGACAATACCACAAGATTAAAGTTTTAGTTAGATAAAATATGCAACCCTAATCCAATTCCGGGTTTGCATTCAAATAAAAGACAAGAAGTATTAGGGTTAGAATATGAAAATTATAAAATAACAAGGCTGATATTTTTGAAAATAAAAGAAAGATATTAACTCTACCCTAATTAGGGTTTGAAAGTTAAAATAATAATTATAATGAGAAGAGGGGGAAATTTGTTTTTAAAATTTTGAAAAAAAAATTCCCCCGCCATTTAATTTTAGCTATATGTGTTATTAATTTAAAACTCCTTATTTGGTTAGGGAGAAAATTAATTTTAATATAGTTTTTTTCATATATAGGATTTAAAATGGAGATTAATGTTATATAGTTACATTAATCGCATAATTGATTTAATTTATTTAACTAGGAAAACTATATAGTTATTTTTATATTCAATTAAATATGGATGTTAAGTTAAATTTAATTTGGGGGAAATTTGTAAATGAAAATTATTAATTATTTTATATGAACTTTTAGCCTATAAGGCCAATTTTGGCCAGATTATTTAATCGTCGAAATTTGAAGGTTTAGGGGAAATTAAAATTGGCTATAGTATAAATTAGATTTATTTGGCAAATAACATTATTAATTTTGAAACCTTATTGGCTAAATATAAATCATGAATTTTGCGTGTGCTCGGTTAATTAAATTTTAGATTTAAGATATCCACATCATTATTCAATTAGCCCAGAATAATTTAAATGCAATTTAGATATTTAATTTTCCCTCGACTTTAATTAAGCGGCAATTTAATTAGGTTAAATGAATTAACTAATTAAATTGCGAGGACCCTCTTAGGGAATAATTAGCCCTCATTAATTAATGTCGCTTTTATGAGTAAGTTAGTTAATCCAATGTTAGTGAACAATTCTACTTACATCTTAGTTAAGACAAAACTCAACTGATTTCATTTTAATGTAGACTACTTTGTGAGTTTATGTTGTTCAAAAAAAAAAATTGTTGTTCCATTTTTTGCCCAAAAGTTTGGGCATGACATTTTGGTATCAAAGCAAGGTTTCCAACACTAGGAACCTTTCTCCATTACGTTTCGCTTTGATTATTTATTTAATTAAATTTTTCCCCAAAAATTATTTATTTATTTTATTTTCTCATAAGGATGCCTCCGACTACGCGACAAGCTCGCAAATGCGGAAGGGGTCCTAGGCATATGCGTATGGCATGCCAAGATGTTGATAGGGAGGAACTAGTTCTGGAAGGGAACCAAGAGGCCCCTCCCGAACCACCAGTTGACCCAAATCGAGACATCTTATTAGCACTTTAGAACCTAATTGGGATAGTGCAAGATAGGCTTCCAGCAGTTGACAGTCATGCAAAGAACTAGAACTCAGGGAGCCATAGATCAGCATTTAGAGAATGGAGTAGGAGTCCACCTCCTAATTCCTTAGAGGGCCAGGCTGAGCATGAGCCTGAGTTTGTTCACCTACCTGGACCACCTCCAATAGCCACACCTATTTATATTGAGAGGACACATTGTGAACTAGGGGATCTAATTAGAGAGGTTTTGCGCCTCCAGCCAACATCTTTTGGGGGATCTACCGATGGGGTAGAAGCGGAGGCTTGGCTTTTGAGCCTAGATCAGTGCTTCGCATTGCATTCTTACGAAAGCAATCTGAAGGCACGAGTTGCAGTCCACCTTTTGAGAGTGACAGCCTCCACATGGTGGAGACAAGAGGAATACAAGTGTGGCCTAGCTGCAGATACCCTCACATGGGATATCTTCACAAAGAGGTTCAGGGAGAGATACTTGTCAGAGCACTTCAGGCAGCATAGGATAGATGAGTTCCTTGACCTCCAGCAGAAGGGTCTCTCGGTGACCCAGTATGAGAGCAAGTTCATTGAGCTCCTACCTTATGTGGATTACTTGAAGGATGAGAAGCTTCTCATCAACTATTTTATCAGGGGACTTAATGTCGGGATAGAAGGACCGGTGAGGATGGCCACTCCAAGGAGCCTTTGGGTTATCGTGGAGAAGGCCTTGATAGCCGAGGAGATTTAGGTCAGGCCACAAGATACGAGGGATCGGTTTTAGAATTGAAACCCAGCACCCCAGTCTTTTGAGTTTCAGAAACCCCAGTGGAAAGGTAACCACAGAAATGCATCGGGGTCCTATAAGCCCCCTCCTCCACAGTAGTCATAGCAGAGTCAGAGGCAGAGGCGCCCTCAGGGATAGCATAGCTCCAAGCCCAAGTAGTGGCAATCACAGGGTCCTAGGAGCGACCAGAGAGCATAGGGTACATACACACCTCCGATACGGACTCAACAGTCCTCCAGGGGTGGGTATAGTGGTTCGAGCAGGACAGGTGGGCAGCCTTTCTCTAGGCCTTAGGGCGCATAGTTTTAGGCATGCGGTGCTTGTTTCATATGTGGAGCCATGGGGAACATGGTGAGAGAGTGTCTACAGGGCCAGATGGAAGGTAGTCAGAGGATGGCAGCATCAAAGCCTATAGTTGGAGATATGGGCAAGTCCCATAGGGTCTTCGCAACGGTTAACAACCGCCAAGCAGAGCACCAGGCCACAGTCATTGAGGCTATAGGCATGATCAGAGGTATCGGTATTTCTATATTATTTGACTCGAGAGCTATTGACTCCTTTATATCTCCATTGGTTGTGGAGCATTGCAGGCTAGTGGCAGTTAGGCAAGGTATCAGTTGGGAAGTGGAGTTAGCATCAGGGGCTAGAGTGTCAGTGGATTCAGAGGTTAGGGGATGTCTGCTCTAGATTGGCAATACCACCACCTTAGTAAACCTTAGAGTTACACCACACAGATCTTATGGCGTCATACTTGGCATGGATTTTCTTTACACCCAGAGAGACAAGATGGATTGTCGCCTAAAAAAGATTGAGTGTGAGGATGATCATTGGGATTCAGAGGCTCATGTCTCTTCGGATAATTTCCACTATGCAGCTTAAGTAGAGCATGCGAAAGCGATGCCAGTTGTTTTCTATCACCATCAGTGATAGAGAGGAAGAAAATGAGAAGGAGCCTTCCCTCGATGATCATCCCATCCTTGGGGAGTTTGCAGATGTGTTTCCCGCTGAGCTACCTAGTATGCCACCTAGCAGAGAGCTTGACTTCCACATAGATCTGGTACCAAGAGTCGAGCCAGTTTCAAGAGCACCTTATAGGATGACCACACATGAGCTTAATGAGCTCAAGATGCAGCTAGAGGAACTCTTAGAGAAGGGTCACATTCGTCCTAGCGTCTCCCCTTGGGGTGCACCAGTCATCTTCGTGAAGAAGAAGGATGGGTCCCTTCGGTTATGCATGGATTATAGGCAACTGAACAAAGTAACCATCAAGAACCGTTATCCCTTGCCCAGGGTTGATGACTTGTTTGATCAGCTTCAGGGTGCTAAAATGTTTTCCAAAATAGATCTGAAGTCAAGGTATCATCAATTGAGGATTATGGAGAGTGATATTCACAAGACCGCGTTTCGCACTAGATATGGCCACTATGAGTTCACTATGGTCCCATTCGGTCTTACAAATGCTCTAGATGTATTCATGAGTCTCATGAATGGGGTATTCCACACTTTCCTCGACCGATTTGTGATTGTGTTCCTTGATGACATATTGATATATTCTCAGAATGAGAAGGAGCATGAGGAGCATTTGAGGCATGTTTTGAAGTGTTTGAGGGACAACCAGTTGTTCGGCAGTTTGTCGAAGTGTGCTTTCTTTAGATCAGAGGTCAAGTACCTTGGGCATGTTATATCTGGTGATGGGATCTTAGTTGACCCATCAAAGATCAGAGTTATTATGGATTGGCTAGTGCCAACCAGTGTGACAGAGGTTAGGAACTTCATGGGTTTAGCAGGATACTATAGACGCTTAGTTGAGGGATTTTCCAGAGTTGTACACCCCATTACATCGCTCCAACAAAAGGGAAAGAAATTCAAGTGGACAGAGAGGTGTGAGAGGGATTTTTAGGCTCTGAAAAGGGCACTCACTAGTGCACCTATCCTCATTGTGCTAGACCCCATGACTGATTTCAAGGTATGCACGGATGCTTCCTTGGATGTATTAAGGAGCAGTACTTATGCAGGAGGGTCGAGTTATAGCTTACGAGTCTAGGAAGAATAAGACTCACGAGCTTAACTACCCTATGCACAACCTAGAGCTTGCAGTAGTAGTACATGCACTTGTGAGGTGGAGACACTTCCTTTTGGGTCATCACTTCGAGCTTCATTCAGACCATCAGAGTTTGCAGTACATCTTCACCCAGCCTAACCTTAATGCCCATTAGAGGAGATGGATGTGGTTTCTATGCGAGTATGATTTTGATGTCCACTACATCAAGGGGAAAGAGAACGTAGTTGTAGATGCCTTGAGTAGGAGACGACATGAGGTAAACTCCATATCTATCAGCATAGATTTGAGAGACCGTATATTGCAGTAGTTGCCAGAGGATGGATGGTATCTAGAGGTTTGTCAGAGGATTCGATCTCAAGAGACCCTGGAGGGGAAGTATGTGGATTACTCTTTAGAGTCTAATGGACTATTACGCCATAGAGAACGCATCTATGTACCTTCTCTCAGGGGATTGCGAGAGTTCATTGTCATGGAGGCTCACAGAGCCCCTTATGTAGCGCATCTCAGGGTTAAGAAGATGCATGCAGACTTGAGGCAGTTATATCAATGGTTAGGTATGCAGAAGCTTATTGCTGAGTTAGTAGCCTGATGCCTTGAGTGTCAGAGAGTCAAGGTGGAGTACAGCCATCCAGGTGGGTTGCTCCAGTCTCATGCTATACCAGAGTGGAAGTGGGATACTATATCCATGGATTTCATCATTGGTCTTCCCATGTCATCACGTCGCCATGATGCTATCTTGGTGATAGTTGACAAGTTGACCAAAGTGACCCACTTCTCACCAGTCTTGACTACATTCACAGCACCAGCAGTGGCACAAGTGTTCTTGTGAGACATTGTCAGGCTTCATGATGTTCCATGCAAGATTATTTCTGACAGGGATTCCCTCTTCATTTCTTCCTTTTGGAAGGCATTATTGGCAGCAATGGGCACCAAGCTCAACTTTAGTACAACCTATCATCCAGAAATGGATGGACAGATAGAGCAAGTTAACTAGGTGTTAGAGGATATGCTCTGCATGTATGTCATGGATCATCAGACTAGATGGGAGGAGTACCTTCATTTAGTAGAGTTTGCCTATATAAATGGGCATCACACTTCTTTGGGGATGCTACCTTTTTAGGCCTTGTATGGTAGACCTTGCAGGACACCTCTGAGTTGGGACCGTATTGAGGATAGAGTGGCCATAGGTCTTGAGATGGTTCATGATATGGAGCAGCAGGTAATTTTTAATGGACAATGCCTTAGAGAGGCACAGGATAGGAAGAAGAAGTATGCAGATGCAAAGAGGATAGACCAGAGTTACATGGTTGGGGACAGAGTTTTCCTGAGAGTGCGACCGCATAAGAGTCCAATCTGTTATGGAAAGGGTTCTAAGCTCACACCTCACTTTGTCGGACCATTTGAGATCTTTGAGAGGATAGGACTAGTTGCTTATCGCCTAGCTTTGCCACCTATCCTGTCACGCATCCACAATGTGTTTCATGTTTCAGTTTTGAGGAAGTATATCTATGATGAGTCTCATATTTTAGATTGGGATGCCTTGCAAATGGAGTCAGACGGGAAGCTAGCTTTTGAGCCCATTCGCATTTTGGCTCGCCGGATGTTGGCCCTTCGATGTTGAGAGCTGGACCAGGCTAGAGTCCAATGGGTTTGCTACGATGAGGTGACAGCTTCATGGGAGGATGCAGCATGTATGAGATCACAGTACCCTCATCTTTTTGATGAACTCTAGGAGGAAGTTCATGCCTAGAGGGGGAGGGTGTGAGGCCCTACCCCGACCCATCCTAGCATTTCATTGATTTTCATGTTGGAACTATTATGGATGCTTTACTTTTATGCATTATAGATATAGAACTTTATATGATCCCAAGAATTTGATAACATTGATATATTGATGCTTCATTTCTATGCTTTGTGGATATAGAATTTTATATGATTCTAGAATAGGATAACATTGAGATGATGCATGTCATTATTTGATTTGCAGGACTTTATTAGGATGCTAGAAATATGATGCATATCTTATGTATGGATTAAGTTTATGAGGACTATGATAATTGCTTATGTGGATTTACTTTGATATATGGATAATTGAATTGTATGATGTCAATTGTATGCAGAGTGATTGATGTGTATTCTCATTTATGTGGTTTAATATTTTATGAGACTATTGGAAAGTACTAATGTGTAATTGAGATGCGTGGGAAATTATCCATGTGACCATGGAAACATTATGGAGAATCAAGCCTAGGCCTATGTATGTTCATAAAACCAGGGGTTGTCTATTTGGAGAGACAACACCCCATATGTATCGTATTTTATTCGTAAACATAAATGTTTGCATGAGTGTAAATTGTATTTATTAAATTGTTTAAATCATTCAAGGGACAAATGCCATGTGTGTATTTGTGATGTGCAAATATTTTGTAGTGTCACTTGACACACATGATGTATGTTGCATTGGCAATTGTCATGTCACCTTTTTGAGAGATTTACTTTTTGTTTAATTGATATATTTCCAAATTATCCTTGAAGGTTCCGAGAAATCTAGGATAGTGAGCCATAGGGAGGGTCAACTCAGAGTTGACCCGTAGGTTAACTTTAGGTGGACTTTCAAAGGGTTAAATCAACTCCTAGAGTCAGTTTTGGGGCATTTTTATAGGGCCTCATGGGGTACCTATGGGTGAAGGCCAAATTTGGCCATGTGTCTTTCCCTTAGGGCTTGTTTAACCACCCAAAAAAGTGGGTTTTCCTAGATGGCCGAATTCCATCTTTAGGAGTGTCATCTTTGGTTAGATAACCTTCTTGGTAGGTGTTATTCCTCTTCCCCATTTCATTCCTCTTCTTGAGGTGCCTTGGTTAGGGAGTGTGTAAGACCTAGGCAAGACCAACCAATGGGAGTCTCTCACTCTATCCAAGAGGTTGGAAGGAGTGAGAGAGGCCTTCTTAGGCTAGAGATTGAGGCTTAGTGAGTTAATCACCCACTCTCCATCTTTGGAGATTTTGGACAATTTTGGAAGAAAAACTAGTTTTAGAATAAGAATTTTGGGCTAAGTGTTGCTGAAAAGATTGGTGGAATTGGGTTGCTCTTCTCCAAGCTATCCCTAGAAACCCCTTGGCAGATTCAAGGTTGGCACTTTTCTTAGTTGTTTATTTGAAAACTGTTTGTAGGATTGCTTGAATGTACTATTGTTTTCCTTGCTCTTTCCTTTGAGAGAATATTATGTGATCTTCCTCTTATTTCTGTTTATGCATTTTATTGTGTTTTGGGAGTATCCAAGGCCATCTTACCCTTGGGAGGGCAAAATGGTCTTAGGGGTGGAAGGAGTTTGACAGCCTTAGAGTGAGAGGCTCTCATTATGAGAGTGATCTCAAGGGTTTGTGTATGTGACCCTTGCTGCATAGTCTTGTTTATGCATTTGGGGGTCATAAGGGGAAAAAATATGGCATGTATGCCTTGGGGGTCATAAGGATGTGGGGTTAAGATGATTTTTGTTGTGTTCTTGGATGCCATGAATTGGCTGTGATTTACTATCTAGCAGTTCTCCTCCAAGGTACTTGGTCCACTTCCACCCTTGGAAAACATTACATTATGTAATGAAGTTTTATCTTTGGGATGGGAATGTGTTTGTTGAGTTTTTTCCATGCTTGTTTGTGTTTGCTTGAGTGTAACCCATCTAGGACTTGGTTCTCCAAGCTCGGGGTTGGCTCCTAGTAAGCCTGGGCTGGGAGGTGAGCACCCCATGGTCACAACTTTAAATTTTGAATGCAGGTTGCTTGGAAAAGAAAGCTAGGAGTTGCAAATTTTACTTTAGTTGCAGAAAGAAAAAGAATGTAGTATTATTTTATTGAAAATAAAAGAAGGGAAAGGAAGGAGTTTTTTTCTGTTTTAATGATATTGTAATGTTTTAGAAATCTGTAATATTGATTGTGCCTTAAGATGTATTTTATTGATGTAAGGAACATTTAAAATGAATAAAAAAAAAGAATGCATTTGGTTAACTCTGTTTTGTATAAAGTGCAAGGGAAAGGAAATGTATTGTGTTGTTGTCTATTATTTAAATCTGTATTTTATTTAAATATGTCATGTAACTAAATTATGTCATCTATTATCTCTGTAATTCATATATAGAAAACAAAAAGAGATGCAGTAAGAGAAATGGGAATGTCTTAAGTGTATTTTCTTTTTTGGAATATTTAAATGTTGCTGCAGTTATATTTATTACTGTCATCTTTTACTTCCTATTTAAACATTGCAGAAATTAATCTAGAAAAGAATAATCTAAAAGTTAGTTCTGGTATTATCTGTTTTAAGGAATTTTAGGAAAGAAACTTAAAATACATATTTAGCCTTAGACAATGGGAACAAAATATCTTCACTATGCTAAGTTATTTTGAAAAGAAAATGGTTAGTTTAAATATCTGATATTAGGAATAAATTGAGGTTATGAACTAATATGTTCTTGTTAAATTAAATCATTCAAAAAAAAAAACTTCATGCATCCAAATGTTGTATGTTTTCTTTATGATATCCACGCCAGTTAATATTTCTAAGAAAATATATGCATATACAGACTTAGAAAACCAGAAATCTGCAAATAGATTTATGACTATTTTTAAAGGAACAAATGAACTGGTTGATATTTTTTCAAACTGTTAGAACTAACAGTCATAATGATCTTAATACTGCATAATATAAACCTATTTAATCTAGCTAAATGAATATTGTATACATGATAACTAGATCACATTTTGCATTTAAAAAAAAGAAGTGAATGTGTATCTGTTACATGTTGTCACTATTTAGCTATTTCCTGCATGTAAAAAAAAAGAGATTAAAAAAATCTAACTCTGAAATATATATATATATATATACATTAAATATATTTTAATATATATATATATATCTAACCCTGGTCATCGAATGATATATATATATATATATATATATTTCAAAAAAAAAATTAATTACAAAAAAAAAAATGGAAGAAACCCCACCCGAGGGTCCTGCGGAGCCGAAGCTCCACGTGGGAGCCCCTCAGTGGGTCGAGCCCATAGAGGCATCGTTGCGGGCCACGTCCTGCAGGTGTGGCCTTGGCCTCCACTGCAGACCGCACCCCACAGGGATGCCACGTCACCACTGTGGGTCGCGCCCTGTAGTTGCATCTCGGCGCCACTGCGGGTGGCCCCGTACCTCTACGACCTCCTCTGCGACTCTCCCTCTTCCCTTCGGGTGGCTCCGCCTTCAAACCCCACCTGCCTCCATTTTGGTTATCGCCTCCTTCGTACCTTGCAAAACTCACAACATACACACACTCAAAAAAAGATAAACCCTAACCCAGTTTCGGATTAGGGTATAGGCAATACCACAAGATTAAAATTTTAGTTAGATAAAATATGCAACCCTAATCCAATTCTGGATTAGGGTTTGCATTCAAATAAAAGACAAGAAGTATTAGGGTTAGCATATGAAAATTATAAAATAACAGGGTTGATATTTTTGAAAATAAAAGAAAGATATTAACTCTACCCTAATTAGGGTTTGAAAGTTAAAATAGTAATTATAATAAGAAGAGGGGGAAATTTGTTTTTAAAATTTTTAAAAAAAATTCCCCTCTCCCCCCATTTAATTTTAGCTATATGTGTTATTATTTTAAAACTCCTTATTTGGTTAGGGAGAAAATTAATTTTAATATAGTTTTTTATATATATAGGATTTAAAATGGAGATTAATGTTATATAGTTACATTAATCGCATAATTGATTTAATTGATTTAATTTATTTAACTAGGGAAACTATATAGTTGTTTTTATATATTCAATTAAATATGGACGCTAAGTTAAATTTAATTTGGGAGAAATTTGTAAATGAAAATTATTAATTATTTTATATGAACTTTTAGCCTATAAGGCCAATTTTGGCCAGATTATTTAATCGTCAAAATTTGAAGGTTTAGGGGAAATTAAAATTGGCTATAGTATAAATTAGATTTATTTGGCAAATAATATTATTAATTTTGAAACCTTATTGGCTAAATCTAAATCATGAATTTTGCATGCGCTCGATTAATTAAATTTTAGATTTAAGATATTCACATCATTATTCAATTAGCCCGAAATAATTTAAATGCAAATTAGATATTTAATTTTCCCTCGACTTTAATTAAGCGGCAATTTAATTAGGTTAAATAAATTAACTAATTAAATTGCGAGGACCCTCTCAGGGAATAATTAGCCCTCATTAATTAATGTCACTTTTATAAGTGAGTTAGATAATCCAATGTTAGTGAACAATTCTACTTACATCTTAGTTAAGACAAAACTTAACTGATTTCATTTTAATGTAGACTATTTTGCGAGTTTATGTTGTTCAAAAAAAAAAATTGTTGTTCTGTTTTTTGCCCAAAAGTTGGGCACGACAATAGATAACTCTGCTACCAGTTAGGCTAAACTGATTGGGATGAATCAGCTAGGAAATATTAGTTAGGCTATACCAGTTATGCTAAACTAGTAAGGATACTGATTGAGCCATATTGGATAAGTTATACCGAATAGGCTATACTAGATAGGCTATACCGGTTCAGCAATATCGGTTATGCTATACCGGTTGGGCTGAATCGATAAGGCTATATTGGAAACCAAAAATAGGGCACTTAATAGTTATCATCTGAAAATTGCCCCCTTAATCTTCCGAAGAGAGCTCGGTCAAAAGGAAAGCCTGCAACAAAATGAAGCATTGTGACCTTCGAAGAGCACTATGTAATAAAGCCATATTATCTAGGACAAAATTGAAAAAGTCTACATAAACTCGAATGATCTAGCTTGCAGAACCATCAAATCTTCATGAAATAACAACACTCATCAATGCCAAGAAGAGCCAGTAACAAAATGGTAGAGCCAGAAGCCAAAATTGATGACTAGGATCATTACTCTTCCATCAGTTGTGGGCATGGATCTTCATTAACTTCATTCAAACTTAGGTTCTGAAAGTGGAGAATAGGAATTACCAAATTTAACTGTGGCAGAGCTGAGGTGAATTGAGACAAAGGTTGCCAAGTGTGAGCAACTGGACCTGATATTGAGGATGGGCTAGGAACATTGTGGTCATGACCCATGATCGCAAGGAGAGCATGAAGCTTTGAATAAATCCTACTTCTTATCTATGAATCAAGAGATCTTCCCATATTTTGAGCAACTTTTTAAAATGGTCAAACTGAGAGTAAGTCCAACGAGTGCTTAATATTGTCATATAATGTGATAAAGTCATCTCAACTCTGCAGATAATGTCTCGGGAAGAGACCACCAATGTATGCTTGCCTATTCCAAAGATCATATTTCTAAACTATAGAAAGTAGTTTGTTACCCAATGTGAACTGAAGTTTCATGGCCTTACCTACAATACTCTGTAGATTTCTCCAAGATTGAAGTAAGTCCAAGGCGTTAGATAGGAAAATGGAAACTAGCTGCGATGGAAATATGATTCTTTTCTCCTGCGAGAACAACACTTCTTCACCAATAATTTTCTTCACACATCTTCTACAATGTTGACACTGAATGTTAAAACCCTGACCAAGGTGAGAGTCAAAAATATGATCTTCAAAAGGTATTTCCCAATCTTCAAGCTACAAGAAAACTCTGTAATTTCTAGGCCGGTAGTCCATAGTTGAAAGAAAATCATTGAAATGCAAGTCACAGGAGGCAGAGGAAGGTGAGATCGGGCTCAATGATTGCATTATAATGAGATCTTGAGTATGATAATCAAAATTCAACTTGAATGTTGTGCATAGGAGGAGTGATGTGAGTAGGAATTTAAAAGGAGAAACATTCCACAAGAAGTCATGTAGCAAGCGCTCAACCTGCAACACATGCGAAGTATAGAATAAAATGAATGATGCTAGTAATTAGAACATGGGAGAAAAGCCTTTAATTCTCCATATAAAGAATCTATGAGATCATCAAACATTGATATGCATTTATGTGACCTAAGGTTTTATCATTAATGATTAACTCCATTAGCTCAGGGAAATCTTCCAAATTGAGCCCTAGTTTGGTTGAGTCTAAGTAAGTGTTGTCACATCCCATGTTTGCTAAGAAATCCACTTGTGCAACATTGTTTGTGCCAGAGGGGAATGAGGTTTTGAGAGCTGTAAACTTGCCTGAATGATCCCTAATTCTCCCTCAATCTCAGGCTCTTCTTTAACTTACCTCAATAAAGAACCACTACCGGTTAAGCTATCCCAGTTAGCATTTATATTGCATCCCTTAACGACTGAGCAAGATTTTGTACAACATCAATGGGAAGGTTGCCTAACAACAAACTTCCTTTTTTGAATTAATGATCTCTAAAAGTAAAGGAAAGTCTTCAATTTTAAGATGCATCAACGTAGAATCCACTTCCAACTTGTCACAACCCATTTTTGCTAAGATATATGTTGCTCTATTGCCTTACCTGAATATGTGAGATATGGAACATTCTTAGAAAGAATCCAATAATGCCCAGGCTTGGAGTAAAATATAAGAAATCCTCCAGTTAAAACAATGTCTGGATATGCAAGTCTTAATTATAATAGATGAATTCCCTTCAATATGGATCTTAGTAAACCTCAATTTTTTGGCCAATGTCAGACCAGATAATAGAGTAAGACCTTCCACCATATTTTTCATCCCAGGAGGAATAGAAGAAGCTTTGAATGCCAATATATATCCTAAATGTTCTTTAATGCAAATTCCTATCCCTTCTAGAATCCTTGGCAATGGAGAAGCAATCTATCTAAAAATCCTCCTATTCCTTTCCCACCAAGTTGACCATATGACTGTCGTTGGAATACATTTCCATATACATACAAAAAGAGAACTAGAAAAGAGGGTAGGCCATGATTGGAACAACTCCCATAAAGTATAAGAAAATGACATTGAGAAATTAAGTTTCCTCAAAACAAAAGACCAACATTGTTGAGCAAAAGGAAACCTAAGGAGTAAGTGATCAGTAGTTTCAGTATCCTCCTTGCATATTACACAATAAAATGAGTTGGAAATGTGTAATTTTTTTAATTTGTCACTTGCTAAAATCATCTTTCTTAATGCTAACCAAGCAAAGCAACCAGCTTTAGGTAAAACAACACTATTCCTATAGAAAGAGAAAGCCCTGCTTTTAGTATGTTGAATTTCCATATACCGGACAACCTTATAATCAATTTTGATAGAATATTTACCATCATGTGCAGGAGCCCAAATCAACTTGTCTTCCTGATTTGTGATGTAAATCCTTCTACTAGATAATATCTCTTGAAAATAGAGTTTTTGGTCATCTCTGATGGGGGATTTTGAAGGGTCCTTCCAAATGACTCTACCTGAGAAGAATTCAACTCCACGTACATACTCAATCAAAAAAGAACCCCAGCAAGCTTTAATGGTTGGAATAACTTCCAATAAAAGATCTATATGTTTCAATGGTGGGAATCCATTCCAAGAATACTCCCAAAACTGAATTCTCTCACCATTATGAACCTCCAAGACACATATTTTGTAACAACCTCTCTAGAAGGCATCATAAAATTCCAAACAATTGATCCCTTTAGGGGATCAAATGTAGTGATAACTCAAGATGGATTGAGAGTCCAAGTACTTTTCATGCATAATTTTACACCACTTAGATTCTGGTTTAGAGAACATTTTCCATACAAGCTTACCCCAAAAATCTATTCTTCTTTTTGAAAGATCATGCAATCCTACTCCACCTTCTCCTTTATCATGTGACATTTCCTTTAAGAATATAAGAGGCACCTTTATCTCTTCTAACATGTTGTCCCTCCATAAGAAACTAATGGTATGATGAAAGAATGAGGATCCAGTCAACTATTGAGAGGGGGGTGAATCAATAGATAGAAAAACTGATAAAGTTCACCAATCTCAAAATCAATCTCTCAAAGTAAAATTAGAACTATTTATGCAATATCACTATCAAGATAAAACTGTCAAGCTAAACCGGTTGATTGTTACAACAAATTAACAATAAATAACTTGAAACTCACAAACATCCAAATACTTTTACTGACATAAGTAAAACTTCATTTCATATTGTTCCTGGTTATCATGACTTATCAAAGTGTATTAAGTAGTTAAGCAAATAAACTATAGAAAACATAACCATAAAAACATTCAACACTTGACACAATATTTTTGACATGGAAACCCAAATGAGAAAAACCATGGTGAGATGAGACTCACAAGATAACAATCTGAACTCTTCTGAAGTTCTCCCTATTAGGAGCCAAGCCTGTTAAAGCTTTACAAAAAGTCCTGTTAAGAACAGATCCTGTTAGGGACCACCTAGTTAAGGGATTGTCTATAATTCCTTGTTAGAAGCAATACCCTATGAGGAGTAACCTTTGTAAAGGATTTAACTTCAAAGCTAATGGATCACCTTGTTAGAGGATTTGAATAACACCAAGCTTGTTAGAGCTTACTTGATTAGGGGATTTTAATATGTTGTAATTGTTAGAAAACAATAATATTTTTCTGATCTGTTTGAATAGCACTACACTTGCTTGTTCAGATCCTTTTCATGCTCCTATCTACCTTTACTCAAACTATAGAAACATCATCTAGTTTGGCAACCACACACTCAACTAAAACTTTGCCAACTCTGAAACTAAACAACTCATCGACCTTATAAACAAATCAACTAGGTCAGTAACACAACAAAAACCTAATTCATATAGAGATTACAAACAAGTCGGTTCAAGTATGACCGTTAGACTACATAAAATCTCTATACATCATTCAAGAAAGCCTCAACCGCTCCTTGATCACCGCTTCATTGATCTTAGTAACTCATCACGCACTTTGTATTACATGCAATATACTTGCTCATTCCTAAGACAAAAACCATTACCTCAACGCACCAAAAACACTTTGAAACTCTCTTCATACAATATGCATACATTTCATAATCATTACTGCTCATCATCAAATCATAAACCAATATAACCAATTCACCAAACTTAATCGGTTAGGGTTTATCAAATCAATGGGTAGGGTTTACTGGTTCAACTCTCCAATACTTAGCAATACCGGTTCACTCCACAAACTTACCTACCATTATAGTTTCCTTTCACTAGCTCTTCCTACTGGTTACAAAACAATATTACAACAATATCATTACTGGTTAATTTAAATCAATGACAACATAACATTTCATTAATTCAATATTCATGTAAATGCCAACAATCTCCCCCTTTGGCATTGATGGCAATACAAATATCAATACCATTGATTTTTTTGATTGTGAATAGGAATCTTGGTTTACATTTTACCATGCACTCTCCTTGTCTTCAGCTTGTCACTGGTTCTTCTTCCATAATCAAATAGTTCTTCTCCCCCTTTGACAAAAATACCAAATTGAAAGTAAAACCTGCAATGTAAAACTTCATTGTTCAACATCAACAACCTACAACTTGATGCTCCCCCTATGGATTAACTCCACTCCTACATCAATCCTGCTGTAAAATTCTACAAATAGATTTGGGACTAATGTACTCTACATCATGCTTAATTGACCTCATGAAGGGGTACAACCCCTAGTTGACTTCTAAGATACTCAAAAGTAGTCTTAGGTAAAGTTTTAGTAAAGATATCTGCAAGCTGCTCCTTGGTAGAAACATGCTCCAAGATCACATCTTTACTCTACACTTTTTCCCTCAAGAAATAATACTTCAATTCAATATGTTTGGTTCGCGCATGCAAGATAGGGCTCTTTGAAATATTGATGGCATTGGTATTGTCACATAAGATCTTTACAGGTTCTGAAAACTTCATCTTGAAACCTTCTAAAATGTGCCTCATCCAGATAGCCTAGGTACAATTCATATAAGCTGCAACATACTCAGCTTCAATAGTAGACTGTGAAATACAACTCTACTTCTTGCTACTCCATGAAACAAGTCTTCCTCCAAGAAAGAATGCTCCACTAGTTGTGCTTTTCCTATCATCAACATTACCTGCCCAGTCTGCATCTGTGTACACTTTCAAGACAAAGTTTCTTTCATATGGATACCATAATCTGTAGTCAACAGTACCTTTCAAATATCTGAATATCCTCTTGGTTGCTATCAAATGTGTTTCCTTCAGATTCTTCTGAAATCTAGCAACTAGACCAACTGCATGAGCTATATCTGGTCTGTTGTGAACAACATAGTGCAATTTTCCAATCATTGACCTGTACTCCTTCTCAACAACAAATGTGGCCTCATCTTCCTTAGACAACTTACAACCTAAAACCATTGGTGTCCCAACTGGTTTATAGTCACTCATACCAAATGTCTTTAATACCTCCTTCACATACTTAGACTGTGTAATGAAAATACAACTCTTCATTTGCTATATTTGCAAATCTATGAAAATTTTTATCTCTCCAACTAGAGACATTTCAAACTGACTTTTTATTTCATTTGCAAATCCATTGCTCATTTCATCATTCCCTCCAAATATGATATCATCTACAAACACTTCACTAACCAGTATCTTATCTCCTTCAGATTTGAGATATATGTTGCTATCTTCACTATTTCTCTGAAAACCTATCTTCATCAGGTGTGAATGAAGCCTTTCATACCATGCTCTTGGTGCTTGCTTTAATCCATATAATTCCTTATGCAACTTGCATACCATGTCTTTCTCATCAGTCAGAGCATAACCATCTAGTTGCTCAATGTATACTTCTTCTTCCAATATTCCATTCAAAAATGTTGACTTTACATCCATCTAGTATACTTTGAATCCCTTGTGTGCTGCAAATGCAAGTAAATTTCTTACACCTTCCAGTCTAGCCACTGATGCAAAAGTCTCACCATAATCTTCTCCTTCTTCTTGTGCATAACCTTTGTAAACCAATCTAGATTTGTTACAAACTACAACACCATCTTCATTCAACTTGTTCCTGAAAAACCCACTTAGTACCTATCACATTTTTATTTACCGGTCGGGGTACTAGGGTCCATGTGTTATTATTCTCAATTTGTTCAAGCTCTTCCTCCATAGCTTTAACCTATTGATCATCTCCAAATGCTTCCTTAGCAATTCTAGGCTCAATAGTGGAGATCGTGCAAGAATTCTCTCTAATTCTTCTTTTGGTTAATACTCCAGCATCCTTATCTCTAGTAATCTGTTTAGGATTGTGATTGAGTCTCACATATCTTGGAATAGCATGATCATTATCTCCAAGTTTTTATTCATTATTAAAATCATCTTCTTTTGAATCTACATGTTCTGGTTGAACTGGTACAACAAAATTCTCTTTATAGGTTTCACATTTCACAGGTTCTGGTTCCAAAAACAAAATGCAAGGATCTTTATCTTTTTTCTCCACACTGGTTTCCCTTGAGACTTCAGGATACTCATCCACTCAAACATCAACACTCTCAATGATTCTCTATGTCTGGTTGTTATAACATTTGTAGGCCTTACTCTTGGTAGAATAGCCAAGAAATATACCTTCATCACTTTTAGCCTCAAACTTGCTAACATAGTCACCTCTCTTAATAAAACATTTGCTACCAAATATCTTGAAATAACTAACATTAGGTGATCTACCATACTTGTATTCATAAGGAGTCTTGTCCTTACCTCCTTTTACCAAAATCTTGTTCATTGTGTAGACAGCTATGCTGACAGCTTCTCTCCAGAAAGTCTTCGCTACACCTCCTTGTATCAACATCGCCCTAACAGCTTCAACAACTGACTGGTTGTGTCTCTCTACAATATCATTATGTTCTGGTGTCCTTGGTGTAAAAATTTGTCCTTTGATACCACACTCTTCACAATATCTAGTGAATTCTTCATAAGTGAATTGTCCACCTTGATCATTCCTTAGACACTTTATCTTCTTACCACTCTCCTTTTCAACTAAGGCCCTGAATGCCTTGAATTTACTAAATGCCTCTATTTTATCCTTCAAGAATGTGACCCATATCATCCTTGAGCAATCATCAGTGAAGATCATGAAATATATGTCACCTTGAATACTTTTAGTCCTTATTGGTCCACAGAGGTCTGTATAAACCAAATCTAACAAATGTTCCATTGAAAAAGATTTTCTCTTGAAAGTTGAGGATGTCATCTTTCCCAACTGACATTCCTTACATAGAGCATTAACCAGTTTGTCCAACTAAGGAAAACCTCTCAATCTATTTGACTTACTCACTTTAACAATGTTATCAAAATTTATATGTGTACGTTAGGAAATAGGAAATCATCACAAACAAGATAAACATAATAATCTCAATCACAAAAGCATTCATTGCAATGATCTATCCTACACACATTCAATGGAGACATGAAATAAAAACATTCAAAAGCAAAGATTATGCAAACCAAAGATGTGATTTGAATGCTCCTTCATGTGGCTCCATTGTTCTTCTTTCCTCTTCAAATAGTTTGGTTGTGGATCTCACCTACAAGTGCACACACACAATTGAAAGCAAGTAGACAAGATTATTGATCAAGAGTACTAGAAATGTGATTGACTAGAAATTCGATAGTCTGATTACCAAATTCAGAATCAAGGGGTTTGAGTGAAGAAATTCATCCAATTTATAGAGGAGTTGGAGAGATGACAAGATTAGCATGATTCAATTCAAATGGAAATTGCAAATCAATATGACAAATTATGACAAATTTTGCACTTTCTATGCAAAATTTGTTGATTGATAATTTATGACAAATTATGACAACTTCTATGTCAAAATTGATTGATTGTCAATTATGACAAATTTATGACAAATTGACATGTCATTTCCATGAATTTAGGAGAGAAATAGGAGGAATTTGAAATTAGGAACTAGAAAATTAGAAAATTAGAAATGAGGAATTAGGAATTAAGAAATTGATAGAAATTAGAAATTAGGTAAATTAATTAATAATTTGTCATTTATTAATTAATTCACAAAGAGGAATAATTAGCCAATTATATGAACATTTAATTGCAATGAGAAGACTTAGGATAAATAAATAATTTATTAATCCTAAAGGAAGAAATGACACACAAGGTTAAATGATAAAATCACGAAACCCTAGAAGATGAATTAGCAATGCGAGAATGACAATTAGGTCTTGACAAAGGATAATTGATTTGATCATGATTTGATTTTGGGTTGATAAATGACCAATGTGATAAATGATTTGATTGAGAAAATGCGCCAATTGACGAGGAAAAATGACTAATTGATCCAAATTGACACGATTGAGAAAGACGACGATCGATGACAAATTGATCGCAAAATGACAAGATTGACAAGAGGACAAGAATTGATGACAAAATAGTTTGCAAAATGACAATATTGAAAATGACCACGATCAATGATGAATTGATCACAAAATGACAAGATCGACAAGAGGACAACGATCGATGACAAATCGATCGCAAGATTGACAGGAGGACAAAACCCTAATTAGGATTGACAATGTCCAAAATGTTGACAAATAAGCACGCACATTGATGCAATAGGATAAGATCGATTAAAATCATGACTGGATAGTGTTGTCGACAAGACCAAATTCGAGAGCGAGACAAATGAAGAATGTAGAAGAATGACTCGATGTTCACAAATGATAAAGACCAAGTACGAATCATAGGAGAAATGTTAATGCGACGCAAAAACCTAAAATGAGGCAATGCGCAAATGTTAAAGTATGATCCCGCAAGCGTTGACCATTTTTAGGTGTCTACATTTTGCCCCTCTTTGAGACAATGCTATTTTAAGCGTTGTTTCAAAGAACAATAATGAAAATGCCCCAGACAATGACAATGACTAATGCATGCCCCCTCGAGGAATTGGTCGGAAATATGCAAAAAAGAGGCCAATTGATCGATAAGAATGATAGGATCGAACGGACTGACAATCGGAGAGCAAATGCATGAAGGACAAGCAATTGAAGATGCAAAAGACCATGACCAACATAAGATGGAGAGGGTGCACGTCCATCTATGCACTGACAAAGATCTGTAAATGAGACCAAGAGAGTGACAAGAGCTCATTTACACTAGCCCGAGGAGAATTTGTTGCTCTGGAAAAGGACACTTGCAGAGAGATGGTGAACATTCCAAGGGCAGATCACCTTGGAGAATGTGTACACACATTCAGATGACTGGATGATGCAGGAGCAGTGGTATGTATCTCAAAAACCCATGTTTTCAATTTGATGAATTTTGATTGCTTGCGGGACATTGCAGGACATTGCGGGGATGGAGAAACTGACTTCTGCACTTGTGTAGGGCCTTCTGCGCTTGTGCAAGGTCTTCTGCGCTTGTGTAAGGTCTTTTGCGCTTGTGTATGGTACATAGGTGCAGGTTACATGACACAGGCACAGGTTACATGACACAAGCGCAGGTTACATGACACAAGCGCAGTTGTGCTTTGGGAACTCAATTTAGGTCAAAAACAGCATGCAAATGATCCGGAAAGGGGGGATAAGGGTAGGATAGGTCAGAATAGATGAAAAACACCCTGATGTGGACATGAAAATGAGGAAATGCAACCCATAGGAGCAAACCCTAAAACTGACAAAATGTGCCCCAATTGTGATGCAGAATCGACAGTATCCATTGATCACGCGGGAGAATCGATCAGACTGCTTCATGCTACGACATAGACTCAGAAGTACAGAGAGAGATATAGTAGTAGGACTTGAGATATGGCAGGGATGAGGAGGATAGAGGGAGCACCCAGTGACAGAGGCACGTGCTCCTTACGACAGATAGTGGACATTATGTAGTTTGACATTTTGTAGTCAGCCTGTGGGCCATACTTAGGACAGACAGTCCAATTTTGTACTCCGATATTATGATGATATATGATATGATATGCATCGACATGATTGGATGCAATGTGTTATGACTTATGCACTGTTGATGTATGAATTGTGGAACATGTATGGATATATTTTTTTATGTGTTTTTGATGCATTGATAATATGAAATGGATAAAATGCTTGATGTGATGTTTGACATAATGCAAATGTACTAACCAAATGGATGCAGGATGCAGCATATGTGTGGAGAAATCGGAGCACTAGACTGAACTGACTAGCTGAACGGACGGAAGAAATGTTAGTAAGAAGAAATGAGACAAAAGACAGTTAGAGGCGAAGAAAAACCTGCTTTCAGTAATGCACTTTGTAGGTGAGAACCTTTATTTTTATGTAGCAAAATGGATGCGTAGCATCATGGCATTGAAGGCCAGAGCTGAAATGCAACCCTTTTTTGCAAAAGATAGACACATCACAGACAAACAACAATCACAATCAAAAAGAAAAGGACCATGATCCATCCCGATCACTCTAAATCACTCAGTGACATCATCGAGCAACATAGGAACATGATCGAAGCCAAAGATAAATCAGTAAAAAGATAAGATGCACACATTCCAACAAATCAAACAAACACCTTGATCTTCATTGTCAAAAGTTGAAAGTGCTGATAGGATGATCATGTTGTCTGGTTTCAGGGAATGCGGTACCCCGTCTAAGACAAGACACAGTCTAGTTTCGAGTATACCACACCCTGTATAAGACCCATGATAATGTGCCAAGGATGAATGATGTTGAGGTTGATTGATATGACAATTTGGATCAGTTTGAATGTTTGGGTTGATTGAAAAGTTCATCTGTTAATGCATGATTTCATTAAAGCACAATGTGTGATTGCGTGTCGTTGGAGGGATGCTCAGTGATTTGTCTTATGCACAAAGGGATCATTTATTGCAAAATGCTTGTTTTTGGATTTTAATGTTTTTGAAATGTTTTTGCTCATTTTTTTCAGGACTTTTATATGACTTTTTAGGGATTATTTCAGGACATTTTTCAATTTTTTTAATGATTTTTTTTTTTAGGACATTATTTGAATTTTTTGGATTATTTCAGGACATTATTTGATTTTTAAAGATTTTTTCAGGACATTATTCAATTTTTTTTTTATGATTTTGCCCCCAGTGTCTAGCAAGGCAAGGAATATGACAGGTGAATAAATAGGCTTGCTGAAATGATGGTGGATAGAGGGAAGACAAAGGCCTTTTATCATGGAGACAATACGGATGCAATATTCAAGGGCTATTGCATGATGGGACAAGAGACTGGATGTGACAATGTAAAGCAGTAACATGGCATGAGGGACATGTCAAGAGGTTTTTGAAACCATGTTTTTCATTTCGCGTCCTTATGTCAGATCAAGATCAAGGAATGAAAAAGGGTGTATGGATAGTGATAAGAGATGGATAGGATAAGCAAGACCAAGAATGGATAAGGGACATGGACAGAAGGTCGGGATAGGCTAAGGGATAGTGGCAGAAAGTTGCAATAAGCTAGGGAATATGGATGAAAGGTTATAATAAGCAAATGGATAAAGACCAAAAGCTATGATAGACTGAAAGCTGCAAACGAGATCCTTGATGCTCATGAAGATCGTCAGCCTTGTCAAGATCAAAGGTGGAAAGGAAAACTGGACATGAGGGACAATAGGATATGAAGGGTAATGACAGGGGTTCGATAAGATAATGGAACAATGAAGGACAAAAGGATATGATAGGATAAAACCTGCCCCCAAGTGTGGTGTGCAAGAAGTTCATAGATTACGCATGACGCCTGTTTGCCAGGTTTTCATCACGGTACTTGCCCAAGGTGCCTGTTTACCAGGTTTTCACCAATGAACGAATTATTTTTGCTTTACTTTTTTCTTTCTTTTCTTTTTTTTTTCTCACTTTTTTTTTTTTGTATTTTGACTTTTTCAATAGAAGATGGATGCATGATAGGGGATGGAAGAAGGACTCAAGCATCTTTTTGTTTTTTGGATAGTAACCTTGAAAAAAATTGACCATGACCTTTAAAAGTATGCTCAAAGACGTTGGTAGGATAAGGACATGGAAAAAGAGATGAAACTAAGGCAAGGATTTATGCAAAGGATGGGATCAAAGAGATCGAAGGATGGAAAATATGCATTGGATAATGGATAGAGTATTGGAAGAATTGGGCTTCAGTGGATGGAAATGTTGGCAAGATCGACATTGGCACACACCTTGAGGGGTGATGGATTGATGGAGGAAAAATGGATTTTGGATATTGAGATTTGGATGGAGGAAAGGCTATGGATTTTGGGACATAAGGGCCCAAAACGGATGAAGAAGGTGATGGAGAAATAGACTTGGAAGGTTTGGATGGAGGAATAGCAATTGTAGATGCCAATTTTGATGTTTCTTTAGGCTTTTGTGCTTCAAGGAGCCGCTTAGGGATCCACATGGTTTTTTATTTTTCATGCTTTTGTGGTTCCTTGGAGTGCATTGCTTACACAAGGG
Organism: Cryptomeria japonica; assembly: GCF_030272615.1. Taxonomy (NCBI): domain Eukaryota; kingdom Viridiplantae; phylum Streptophyta; class Pinopsida; order Cupressales; family Cupressaceae; genus Cryptomeria; species Cryptomeria japonica. The sequence goes on along the minus strand of NC_081409.1, from coordinate 502,091,300 downwards.
ATTTAGGAACCCATATATATTTTGTCTTTGCTTTATTTTGCTCAGTGGGCCTTTGTGGCTTTTTGGATATATTTTTTTCTTTATAGATCATATTGTTCTTTGCTTTGACATGTCAATTATATTGGACATGCTGATCCTTGAATACATGTGGATTTTTAGACTTATGACTTTTATACTTGGCATCCAAATTGCTTGGAGGGGGAAAGGAATGCATGGATGAATATGAATGAAATGGAGTTCTTTTGGATGGATGGAATTTACTCAAGGATGTGTGCCTTTGTTGACCTTGCATAGAGGACGAAGGGATATAAGGACCTAAGATGGATGGAAGGTATGATGGGGAAGGGATATGTTTGGATTTTGATGGAGGGATACCAACGTCTTGAGGAATTTCACTGAGGCCATGACCCTTAAGATCTTCTATGATATGGAGGGGTTCTTTCTCATGAAGGTCTACTCCTTTTCCTTTATGAATATCTTGACTTGTAGGAGACTATTTTCTTTGGGAAGAAGACGCGAGTCCATTATGAGGTGGATATGATATGAGAGAAATAATGAAATCTTGAAGTGGATCAGATTGCACCAAAGTGGAAGAACCCATTGTGCATGTTGAGGGTTCATGAACATCTTGCACTGACATGTTAGAATCATGAGGGGGATTAGGATCATGAGGGGGACTAGGATTGTGTAGTGGACATGGTTCAATGACAGGCTCTTTAAGAGATGGAATGGGAGAAATAATGGGATCATCAAAAGAAATGCGATCTTGGAGTGTATATGGAGCATTAGGACAAGGAGATGGAGGAACAAGAGGATCTTGTGGAGGATTTAAAGGAATAATTTGATCTTGACAAGGAGGAAGATCATTGGAATCCTCTTTAAAGGTGCTTTTCTCTTGAATTTTAATGGGATCATCGGAAAGGATGGAAGGGATATCTTGATCTTTCTTAGGAAGTGGAATGTCAATGGGATTTGAAAGGACATTGTGTTCATGAAATGGAAGGGGATCGTTTGGGATTGGATGGACAAGAATAGGGGAATCATCATGAGTGTCTGGGAACATGGGGTCCTGGTCAACAATTAGATGGGATGATAAGGTTTTAGGATCTTGATCTTGATCTATTTTAAGACACATTTCTTCATGCTCTAAATTATCCTCTTGACATGAGGTTGGACTTTGGATATGCATGGAGGATTCTAAAAAGGAATCAATGTTTTTGCATGAAGGAAATGCACTTGGAACTTTTGTGATGGATTCTGACAAGGAATCAATGCTTGAACATGAGGAAGAGGGACTTCGAATGGGGTCCTCTAAAATAGGTAATGGCAATAAAGTGCATGGTGGCATTGGGTCTTGTATTTCTGAAACATGACAAGGATGGGCATCATGAATTGGATTATCATGGCAATCAATTATGGATAGCTCTTGGATAATTGCATCCTTGGGTGTATTGTTTGATGAGGACAATATGGAAGGTTCTTGTGAAACTTCTAGAGGTGTAGGGATAGATGCCCCTGGAAAGTCAGTTTGCTTGCGAGGGGATGAGGCATTGCTAGACATAAGTGTATTATTTTGATCTTCCTCAAAGAACTCACTTGGTAGTTTCCTTAAGAGCATTGCAATAAAGCCACCTTTCTTTCAAGGTTTTGACATAGTTGTATCTGGAATTTGAACTTGTTTTTGGTTTGATGTCATGTTTTGATTTTGAACTAGATGTTGCTCAAATTGGTTTGACATGTTCAAAATTTGGCTTGGTGCATGTTGCAAGTTTTGTTTTTGAATTTGTGATTGTGGTTGTTGACATTGATATGTTAGTTGAACTTGTTGATATTCCACCATTGGTTGAACTATTTGTTGACATTGTATAGTTGGTTGGACATATTGTTGAAATTGGACCATTGGTTGTGTTGGTTGAATATGTTGGACCTGTTGAACCATTGGTTGTACTGGTTGAAAATCTGATTGATAGTAAACACCTTCTTGTTCTTGTTGTGGAGGCACATAATGTTGAAATTGATGTTGTCTCTTTTCTTGAAATTGTTTCATCATCTCTATTTGTGAGAGGAGAGCTGGTATGTCTGATCATTCAAGAAGAGATCTTACATAAATTGGCTCAATATTTGGATTTCAACCTGGAAATTTTTGAAACATTTTGGACATTTGTGATCTATTCTTCTCAATGTTTTTCACTCTTTGTTGCAATATCTCCTCTTCTTGAGCTAGTTTCTCCTCTAGTTTTTGTTTTTGGAGACTTGTTTCATTATAAAAAGTTTGATCAATGTTGCTTTGTTGTTGGGTTGGATAGAATTGTGATTGCATTGTCAGTTGATATGTCAAACTTTGTTGCATCATTGGTGCTTGGAACCTTGTTTCAATAGACATGTCACTATGCAAATGCAATATTTTTGGAATTTTTCAAGGACAATATATGATATGCAACTAAATGCAAACTAAAATAGATGAAAATGCAATCTATGTTTTTGGTTGTTTTTCAAGATTTTGACAAACTTTTAAATGCAAATCTAAAAGAGACCCTTAGGAAATTGAAATGATGTCTAGACCTCAAAGGACAAAAGGACCAAGTGACAAAGGACAAGGTGACAATGTCTCCCCTATATGCTTGGATACTAAGCTAGGTTTGACGAAATGACATTGATGACAAAAGGACAAAAGGTTTAATAAGGTCTAGACTTCCTAACAATGACTTAGGGTTTATCAAAGATTTGGATTACTCAAGTATGACAAAACCTAGTTTTGAGACTATATGGAAAAGGGACAATTACTATGCAAGTTACCCTAATATGATATGATAATGACCTAAACTTAATGAAGAGACCTAGGATATGCAAAGTATGACAATGGTATGACTTTAATGCAAGAGGACACATGCAAATGAATGACCCTTATTGATATGCAAAGGAGTATGACTTAGGTGAAACCTAACCTTGGTACTTGACAATAAACTTTGCAAAATGCAACCTAGGATGAACCTAAATCTAAGTGACATGAATGTTGAGACAAGATTTTGAACAATGTTTGACAACCATGTTTGAAGGTGTTTTTGAATTTTGTTGGATGAAATGTTCTTGTGTTTAACCTTGTTTTTAATCAATTTGTCTTGTTTTTGAAATGAGATGCAATTCAACTTTTGACAAACAAAGAAGACAAGATATTTCAACTTAGACTCAATACAATCATGCTCATTCACACATTTCTTATGGTAGGCAAGGACAGTAGGTACTTGAGAGGTAGACTTGTTATGGGATTCAAGGAGAATACATAGATTCTTGACCCCACGGGCTCCCCTCCACGGCACTCACTTCTCAGGGCAGCCAAGCATTAGTCCCCATGGAAATCTCCCCATGGCGAACTTAGTATCTCTTCCAAGTATCCGAACTTGTCCTTCTCAAGCAACTAGAAGGGTTTTTGGCCTCTAAATACAAGGTGTTTAGTAAGAATTTTTGTTAAGCGTTACTCCTTGATGTCACGCAAGCGTGATTGAGACATTAAGCCCATCAAGATACCAAACAAATGTAGTCGCGCAAGCATGATTTAGACCGTGAGGTCCTACTTAGATGTTGATATGAGAAAGAGTCCAAGGGTCATCACTTCCCAAGTAACTGCAATTCCCACGTAACCCTTCCTTCAAAGCTTTCGCCCATCAGGTATTTTTTTATAGTGAGTTAGAATGCCAAGGTATTCTAGCCGTACTCACTTTGGGTTGTTCCCTTCTCATGATTATCACTTGCTTGCAAAAGCAAAGTGGTCGGGAAGGCAGGCCCTCTAAATGTGACAAACAATCAAAGACACGAGCATGGTATCGAAGATCTGGATTTCTAATCACCCTAAAAGGATGAGAGCATACTCTCCTACTCCAATGTCACACTCAACAATCAAAGCAAAAAACATGTTCATTCCAACCTATTAGAAATCACTAGGTGCCTAAAACATTTAAAGACAAACACCAAGTTTAGTTGTTTCTCCAAGGCAACCTGCAAAAACCCAAGTTAGAAGTTTGATTTGTTGTCTTTGACTATCGATTCTGCATAAAGCATGTTAGTAGTTTGATTTGTTGTCTTTTCCATGCGTATGCCAAGATTCTGCACAGATAATTAGTACCAAAAGCCAAAAAATAGAAAATAAAATGCAAAAACCAAACAAATTTTTAAGAAAAACATTGCATTTTTACCTCTGTTCTGGACTTTACATAGGCGCAGAAGTCATGACACAGGCGCAGAAGTCATGACACAGGCGCAGGATTACACAGGCGCAAGATACCTTACACAAACGTAGAAGTCATGACACAAGCGTAGAAGTCATGACATAGGCGCAGAAGTCATGACACAGGCGCAGGTTGCTTGACACAAGCGCAAGTTGTCTTACACAGGCGTAGAATGTCCCAGAAAACCCTGCATGACCCTGTTTTTGGGTTTTTGGCCTGCAAATCAACTTGAAAGCACTCAAAAACACCATAAAGAGGTTAGATGGTTAGTGTTCACGTCGGGTTCACCAATTAATGTACGTTAGGAAATAGGAAATCATCACAAACAAGATAAACGTAATAATCTCAATCACAAAATCATTCATTGCAATGATCTATCCTACACACATTCAATAGAGACATGAAATAAAAACATTCAAAAGCAAAGATTATGCAAACCAAAGATGTGATTTGAATGCTCCTTCATGCGGCTCCATTGTTCTTCTTTCCTCTTCAAATAGTTTGGTTGTGGATCTCACCTACAATTGCACACACACAATTGAAAGCAAGTAGACAAGATTATTGATCAAGAGTACTAGAAATGTGATTGACTAGAAATTCGATAGTCTGATTACCAAATTCAGAATCAAGGGATTTGAGTGAAGAAATTCATCCGATTTATAGAGGAATTGGAGAGATGACAAGATTAGCATGATTCAATTCAAATGGAAATTGCAAATCAATATGACAAATTATGACAAATTTTGCACTTTCTATGCAAAATTTGTCGATTGATAATTTATGACAAATTATGACAACTTCTATGTCAAAATTGATTGATTGTCAATTATGACAAATTTATGACAAATTGACATGTCATTTCCATGAATTTAGGAGAGAAATAGGAGGAATTTGAAATTAGGAATTAGAAAATTAGAAAATTAGAAATGAGGAATTAGGAATTAAGAAATTGATAGAAATTAGAAATTAGGTAAATTAATTAATAATTTGTCATTTATTAATTAATTCACAAAGAGGAATAATTAGCCAATTAAATGAACATTTAATTGCAATGAGAAGACTTAGGATAAATAAATAATTTATTAATCCTAAAGGAAGAAATGACACACAAGGTTAAATGATAAAATCACGAAACCCTAGAAGACGAATTAGCAATGCGAGAATGACAATTAGGTCTTGACAAAGGATAATTGATTTGATCATGATTTGATTTTGGATTGATAAATGACCAATGTGATAAATGATTTGATTGAGAAAATGCACCAATTGACGAGGAAAAATGACTAATTGATCCAAATTGACATGATTGAGAAAGACGACGATCGATGACAAATTGATCGCAAAATGACAAGATTGACAAGAGGACAAGAATCGATGACAAAATAGTTTGCAAAACGACAATATTGAAAATGACCACGATCAATGACGAATTGATCACAAAATGACAAGATCAAAAAGAGGACAACGATTGATGACAAATAGATCGCAAGATTGACAGGAGGACAAAACCCTAATTACGATTGACAATGTCCAAAATGATGACAAATAAGCACGCACATTGATGCAATAGGATAAGATCAATTAAAATCATGACTGGATAGTGTTGTCGACAAGACCAAATTCGAGAGCGAGACAAATGAAGAATGTAGAAGAATGACTCGATGTTCGCAAATGATAAAGACCAAGTATGAATCATAGGAGAAATGTTAATGCGACACGAAAACCTAAAATGAGGCAATGCACAAATGTTAAAGTATGATCCCACAAGCGTTGACCATTTTTAGGTGTCTACAATATGACAAAATCTCCTATGCCAAAACCAACTATCATCTACTTTAGCATTTAAACAGTTGCTGACTTTAGGATTCAGGTGAAACAAGTTACCTTTAGTCTGCTTGTCAGTTGCAATCAGTTCACCTTTGCTCCCATAGATTTTGCACATAATGTTCTTAAACTCCAATTGATATCCTTTGTCATTGAGTTGAGAAACACTCAAAAGATGGTGCTTTAGACCTTAAACCCAGTAGACATCATCTGTACTACTCTTTCCATTAAGAGAAATAGTTCCCTTACCTTTAACCATGCAGGGTGAGTCATTACCAAATCTTACAACTGCGCCATCAAATTCCTTCAAAGAAAGAAATTTTCTCCAGTCACCAGTCATGTGATGTGAATAACCACTATCAATGATCCAATCATCAGAATTATCCATCCATGAAACTAAAGCCTTCTGATCAGATGTTTCTTCTTTAATGGCTACAAACACAATGTCTTCATTAGCATCACCATTAGATTCCTCATCAGTGATACCACCATCAACTGCAATAAGGCAATCTCTTTTGCCTTTTCCCTTGTACTTCTTGAATTTATCGCACTTGTGCTCATTATCACCATTAGGAAAGTTAGCAGCTATGTGTCCAATCTTGTTGCATGCAAAACATTTCAAAGGTAATTTACCTCTATATTTACCAGTACCTCTGAGCAACCGCTTGGCCAACAATGCTTCGAGCTCAACCAAACTGTCTTCATCATCAGCTTCTCTGTTAGATCTAGATTCATAACTGTGACTGACATCTCTAATTTTCCTCATAGATGGGTTAGAAACAGAAGCTCTAAATGTTGATTGAGATTTCTGAATACTACCATCATAACCATTTAATTCAAAATTAGTAAGCTTACCAATGATGGAGTCAAGGGTTGCCTTAGTTTTGTCAATAGATTTCAACTCCTAGATGGCTGCAACTTGGATAGCATAGACCAGTAGAAGGGTTCTCAATACCTTACTAACCACTATGGCATGTTCCACTTTACCACCTGCACTCTTGATCTCACCAACTATCTTTTGTATCCTCTGACCATACTGTTGTATATTCTCACCTTCAGCCATCCACATGTCATCAAAATTTCCTCTTAGACTCTCTTCCTTGGCAATCTTCACATGTTCATCACCACTATAAATCTCTTCAATTTTCTTCCATACCTCATATGCAATCTCTAGACCATGGACATCTACATACTCTACATTAGACAAAGAACTGATAATAGCTTCCAGTGCTTGATTTTTTTCCTATTCCTCTTTCTTTTGATCATCAATCATAATCCAACAAGGTGCAACATATTGAGTACCAACATGTCCCTAGTATCGATTTCCAAGACTCTTGATATAAATTTTCATTCTATCACTCCATATCCTATAGTTCTCTCTATTAAACTTTGGACCTTCCTTCTTCATCATGTTCTACAAGATCTTTACCTCAAGTTGTTAGGCTTAGACCTTAGAGGACCTGTAACACTCTGATACTAATTGATCATATGATGAAAGAACAAGGATCCGGTCAACTACTGAGAGGGGGGGTGAATCAATAGATAGAAAAACTAATAAACTTCACCAATCTCAAAATCAATCTCTCAAAGTAAACTTAGAACTATCAATGCAATATCACTATCAAGATAAAATTATCAAGCTAAACCGGTTGATCGTTACAACAAATTAACAACAAATGACTTGAAACTCACAAACATCCAAATACTTTTACTAACATAAGTAAAACTTAATTTCATATTGATGTCAGTTATCATGACTTATCAAAGTGGATTAATTAGTTAAGCAAATCAACTATAGAAAACATAAACACAAAAACAGTCACCACTTGACACAATGTTTTTGACATGGAAACCCAAATGGGAAAAACCATGGTGAGATCAAACTCACAAGATAACTATCTGAACTCTTCTGAAGTTCGCCCTATTAGGAGCCAGGGCTGTTAAAGCTTTGCAAAAAGTCCTGTTAAGAACAGATACTGTTAGGGACCACCCGGTTAAGGGATTGACTATAATGCCTTGTTAGAAGCAATACCCTGTGAGGAGTAGCCTTTGTAAAGGATTTAGAATCCAAGCTAATGGATCACCTTCTTAGAGTATTTGAATAACACCAAGCATGTTAGAGCTTACCCAGTTAGGGGATTTTAATCTGTTGTAATTGTTAGAGAACAACACAAGTTTGCTGATCTGTTTGAATAGCACTACACTTGCTTGTTCAAATCCTTTTCATGCTCCTATCTTCCTTTACTCAAACTGCAGATACATCATCTGGTTTGGCAACCAAATACTCAACTAAAACTTTTCCAACTCTAAAACTAGACAACTCATCGACCTTATAAACAAATCAACTAGGTCGGTAACACAACAAAAACCTAATTCACATAGAGATTACAAACAAGTCAGTTCAAGTATGACCATTCGATTATATAACAATATCTACACATCATTCAAGAAAGCCTTGATCTCTCCTTGATCACCACTTCATCGAGCTTAGTAACTCAACATGCGCTTTGCATTACATGCAATATACTTGCTCATTCCTAAGACAAAAACTATTACCTCAACGTGCCAAAAACACTTTGAAACTCTCTTCATACAATATGCATGTGTGTCATAGTCATTACCACTCATTATCAAATCATAAACCAATATAACCAATTCACCAAACTTAATCAGTTAGGGTTTATCAAATCAACAAGTAGGGTTTACTAGTTCAACTCTCCAATACTTAGCAATACTTGTTCACTCCACAAACTTACCTACCAATTACAATTTCCTCTCACTAGCTCTTCCTACCAGTTACAAAACAACATTACAACAATATCATTACCAGTTAATTGACATCAATGACAACATAACATTTCATTAATACAATCTTTATGCAAATGCCAACAAAAACCTCTTATCAACTTTTCAAGCTAATGTATGACTCCAGCAAGAGCTTTAAGGACCTTCATGTAGTAGTTGGGAATGGCTGATAAGACTAATTTAATGAGGAGTAATCTACCTGATAGAGACAACCATCGAGCTTTCTGTGAGGCCCTACCCCGACTCATCCTAGCATTTCTGTTATTTTCATGATGAGACTATTATGGATGCTTTATTTTTATGCATTATGGATTTAGAACTTATATGATTCCATGATTTGGATAACATTGAGACTATTATGGATGCTTTATTTTTATGCATTATGGATTTAGAACGTATATGATTCCATGATTTGGATAACATTGATGTATATTGATGCTTCATTTTATGCATTATGGATATGAAACTTTATATGATTCTAGAATAGGATGACTTTGAGATGATGTATGTCATTATTGGATTTGCAGGACTTTATTATGATGATAGAAATAGGATGCATATATTATGAATGGATCAAATTATGAGGATTATGATAATTGCTTATGTGGATTAATTGGGATATATGAGATATTGATTTATTATTGTCAATTGTATGCAGAGTGTTTGATGTGTATTCAAATTCATGTGTTTAATATTATATGAGGTTATTTAGAATTACTAATGTGTAAATTGAGATGCGCAGGAAAATTATCCATGTGACCATGGAAATATTATGGAGAACCAAACCTAGACCTATGTACGTTCGTGAAACCAGGGGTTGTCTATTTGGAGAGGCAACACCCCATTTGTATTGTATTTTAGCTGTGAAAGTAAATGTTGCATGTGTGTTAAATTGATTTTATTAACTTGTGTAAATCCAATAAGAGACAAATTCCATGTGTAATTTTGTAATGTATTTTATTGTGTCACTTGACACATGTGCTAATTAGTGCCATTGATTTTGACTTGTCTCTTGGAGGGAGTTTGTTTCTACCAAAGCCCATTCCAAATATTTGAGTGTGGTCCCAAATTTGCCTTGGGTAGGGAGTTTTGGGAGTGGTCAACTCAGGTTTGACCCGTAGGTTAACTTCAGTTGGGTTTCTAAGGGGTCAAATGGACTCCTAGGGTTAGTTTTAGGGCTTTTCCAAAGGTCCAAAGGGTATACCTATGGGTTGGGGGTATTTTTAAGCATGTGACTACTCCCATGTGACTATTTAGTCACCTCAAAAAGTGGTTTTTCTAAGGTGAGCGAAAATTCAACTTAGAAGGTTCCTCCTAGGATAGACAACCTTCCTTTTTGATGTCAGACTCTCTTCCCCATCCTCTCTTACCTTTTCTCTTTCCAGTTTTAGCAACATGTAAGAGGTTGGGAAGACCAACCAATGGGAACTCTCACTCTATCCAAGGGGTTGGGAAGAGTGAGAGAGGCCTTCTTAGGCAAGGATTAGGGACTTAGTGAGTTAATTACCCACTCTCCATTGTTGGAGATTATGAAATTTTGAGAAGAACAGTTGTAGGATAAAGTTTTGGCTAAGTGTTGGTGAAAAGATTGTGTGGATTTGGGCTGCTCATCCCCAACTAGATCTAGCAAAACCTTTGGGTAGATTAAGGTTGGTTCTTACTCTCTTTTTGTTTATGTTGCATATGTATGTTTGAAGAAATGCTTGTATGAAAGAGTTGTTTATTTGTATTTTACTTTGTGAAAGAATATGTGATTTTCCCCTTCATTTCTTTTATGCATTTTCTTGTATTGGGAGTATCCAAGGCTTTTTACTCTTGGGAGAGTAGGATGGTCTTGGGGTGGAAGAAGTTTTACAGCCTTGGGTGAGAGGCTCTCATTAAGAGAGTGATCTCAAGGGTGTTCTTTTGTGACCCTTGCTGCATAGCCTTGTTTATGCATTTGGGGGTCATAAGGAGAGATGATATGGCTTGTATTCCTTTGGGGGGCATAAGTATGTGGGGATGGACTTCTGTTGTAATTGGTTGCCATGAGGTGGCTTGAGATGTTCCATGCTTGCAGTCTCCCCAATGGTATTTGGTCCACTTCCACCCTTGTGAAAATCATCACATTATGTGGTGAAGTATAGCCTTGGTTGGGAAAATTGTTTGTTATGAGTTTATCCCTTGCTTGTTGTGTTTGCATGTGTGTAACCTATCTAGTGCTTGGTTCTCCAAGCTCGAGGGTGGCTTCTAGTAAGCCTAGGCTGGGAGGTGAGAACTCCATGGTCAAGTCTTATATTTTTTATTTGCAGGCTGCTTGGGAAGAAAAAGCTAAAGAAAGCTAGGAGTTGTTGGTTTTTATTTTGACTTGCAGAAAAGTTTGGGAAAGGGAATATTGTATTTTTAATGGCAGCAGTGTAAAAAAGAAAGTTATATATTGTATTTATTTCAAAAAAGATATGTATTCATTTTTATTTCAAGTCCTCATTTAATGGAATGAGAGACTAGTTGGGTATCACACCCTTTTGTAATATTGACTACTTTGTATTCTATATGCTCTTGAAAGAAATATGTATTTTCCCTATTAAGTTATTTTTGCAAAAAAAAAAAAAATGTTATTTATGCATTAAGTTCCTATAGTTGTTGAGTTAATATATTTGTTGCTTTCTTATTATTGGAAAATAAAAGTTTATTTTATTCCATCATGCAAAATGAAATTATGGGATTTGTAAAAGCTGCATCTAGACCTATTTAGTTAAAAGCAAATACAAATTATGGTTAACTAGGTTTAATATGTCTATCTCTAAATTGGTTTTTAAATGTTTTCCAGGTAATATATTTGCTGTTAAAATTTATTACATTCTGTCATTTTATTTATTGCAGAAATTAAATCTGAAAGTAATAGGCTACTTCTAAAGTTAGCATCTAGACTTAAAAAAAAAAAAAGAAATACATTAGAGCTTGTTGTTATTGTTTTTTTTTTTAAAGGAAAGAAATATACAAAATGCTTTAAACAAAAAAATATAGTATTTCCCACTATGTTAGGCTTAATGTGCTAGGGAAATAATTAGTTCATGATTTGTATATAAAAAGATTAGGATAGAATTTAAAGCCTAAATATTAGCATAATAGAGAAAAAAAAAAAGAACTTTGCATCTATTATCATGCTGCTAATAATTTAATATTTTATACATGTTATAAAGAGATTAAAAATAAACAGAATGCTTAAGTGTGTGTGTGTATGTATATACACATATACACATATACACATATATACATATACATACATATACATATATATATATATATACATACATATATATATACATATACATACATATATATATGTATGTATATGTATATATATGTTATATATGTGTATATGTGTATATGTGTATATATGTGTATATATATATATGTGTGTATATATGTGTGTGTATATATATATATATACACATATATACATATATATATACATACATATATATATTATGAGAGTCTACATATCTTATTTAAAGATAGACCCAACCTGTAAATCTGATCCTTTTGAATCATTTTAACCTCAGAAAGATATATGTGTGTGTGTGTGTGTGTGTGTGTGTGTGTGTGTGTGTGTGTGTGTGTGTTACCTTTAAAAAAAAAACATATATAAAAAAATATGCTTTGCTTTGTAATAAAGAAAAAAAAAATTAATTTTTAAAAAAAAACTGTGTTGAAAACCCTCAGTGGAAGGCTTGGGTGGCTCGGGGCCCCTGTGGGCCATGACCCACAAAGGCACCGAGGCGCCACTATGGGCCGAGGCACACAGAGGCACCTGCGGTACCGCTGTGGGCCGTGACCCGCAAGGGCGGCCTTGGCCACCACTGCGGGCCACGTCTCGCAGAGACGTCACAGTGCCGCTGCGGACCACGACCCACAGTGGTGCCTAGGCACCGCTATGGTGGTCCCGTAGGCAAACCCTCTACCGCCCCCCATGCTTTAAACACCGCCTCTCCTCGTGAGCAGCACCTCCGTCGTTCGCCATGGCCATCGCCTCCTCTTTCAACCTGCACACCAACACACACACACATGCCCTAACCCAACTTTCAGGTTAGGGCAAATCACTCATGGGTGTTTATTTTTAAAAAAAAATATGTGTGGGATATGTTTTAAAAAGAAGTTAGGGTTTCATTATTATATAATAAAAAAATAAAGGGAGGGGAATCCTATTCGAATTTTGAATAGGGTATCCCCATAGACTTTGGACAAGACCATAGATTATTTATCAAAACTCTTTACATATCTTATATGTAGTTTTATATATATATATATATTTTTATGGTGTAATAGCACATAGATATATATGTAGTACATATATATATATATTAGTTTCATAAATTAGGATCTTAAGTGGTTTATTCTTCAAATAGTGAAATTTCTATTGTTATTGAGTAGGGTTTTTCTAAGGATTTTACTTAAAAGATAGTTTTAGAACCCTTTTGGGTTTGAATTCTATGGGAGAATAATAATAAACACTTTTGAAATAGTTAGCCTTAGAAGTTAAATTATATTGGCCATCTTTAATAAAAATTTATAGCACAATTGCACTATGGGATTAATCGACCCAAGAGTCAAATTTTAGACAAATTATAATTATTGTTAAAATAAATAATAGGTTTTATAAAACTAAGTGCTAGGGCTAATTAATTTAGTTCCTAGGCAATTAAAAGACTATTTGAGATTAATAATATCTCTTGCAAATTTATTTAGAGATTTTTGTTTAAACGAAATTATTATTTATTATTTGATGAGATAATAATAATTCTTTTGGAGAAATTAAGACTCCACATTTTATTATCTCGCTTACTTGATCTAGTGGTTAGATTATTCTTAGTTGGAAGGAAATCAAACGTAGTTAAGACAAGACTCATTAATGCGTCATTTAGTAAATTTAGTTTTATTAGGAGATGTTTTAAAAAAAAAAAAATTCCGTTTGTGCCCAAAAGTTTGGGCATGACACTTTCCAAGATGAGATGGAATTCTTGATTCTTTCAACAATAGATTTTCATTAAGATGCTTTGTTAGAGCCAACAAAAAAGGGAATTCCTAAGTACGTAGAAGGTAAAACTTCCTAAGAGAAACCCAAAACATTAACATTTTTCCTTGTCACCACAACATTTATATTGAAGACATAAATTTTAGATTTTAGGGCATTTACCGTTTGACCCGAGACTTCCATGTAAAGACCCAATGTTTTTTTAATTTTCTTTGCCTCATGGACATTCGATTTTCCAAATAATAGTGTATCATAAATAAATAAGGAGTGTGTGACTGAAATGGAGGTTCCATCAATATGAGCTCCCATCCAGAGCCCTTATTCATTTCTAGCCTTAATGGTTTTGCTAAAAGCTTCAGCCATGATTATAAACAATGAAGGGGACAAGGGGTCACCTTGTCTAACTCCTTGGGAGGCAGAAAAAAAAACCAACAGGAATACCATTAATTATGACCAAAAAGTATGCTCCTAGTACACAAGCTCTAATCCACTTACACCATTTCTCAACAAAGCCAAATTTTCTTAAGACTTTAAAGAGAAAGGACCAGTTAAGTCTATCGTATGCTTTCATCATGTCCAACTTTACTACAAATGACGATGCATGAGTAGAGTTTATAGAATGCAAAACTTCATGAGCAACTAATGAACCTTCCATAGTATCTTTCCCTAGCACAAAATGACCTTGTTCAGAAGATATAATTTTAGTGATCAATTTCTGCAGTCTCAAATAAATGGCCTTGGTAAGAATCTTGTATATTGTGTTGCAGAGTGAAATGGGCCTAAAATCTGCAATTTTTTTAAGGTTCCTTAATCTTAGGAATAATAGCAATGTTTGTGGCATTAAAATTTCTAAGGACAAAAGTACTTTTTATTGACTCTTCAAGGATAGCCAATAACTCAAGACACATAACATCCCAACATTTTTGGAAAAAAGGGTTGTAAAGCAATTCGGTCCCGGAGCCTTATCTGGTGGAAGAGAGAATACTACTTTACAAATCTCCTCTAATGTGAAGGGAGACAACAATTGTTGATTATCTAGAGGACTTAATAAAGAGGAGATAGCATTCAACAATTCCTGCTCTTGTTCTACTAGTGGAGGTTTAATTGTTTATAATAAAACCATATTAAATATTAATGAAAAATAATTTAAAATAACTTAATTAAGACAATTGATGTAATTGTCTTAATAAAATATTTTAATTATTTTATTATATGAAAGGAAAAGCACTTTTCATCTTAACTTTTTAACATACCCTTGCTTTAGGGTTACATTGGCATGGGAATATAAAGACTTTAAAGAAATTCTTCACCTCGGTTAAGAAGGTGATTTGTTTTATTAAAAATAAATAAAAAGAAAAACAAGAAGCCCACTCGAAACTCAAAATAGGGCATGCAATTTGATATCGAATTCAAACTTTAACATCTTTCATACATTGTTTCACTTTATCTTCACAAGGAAGATATACTATTGTTCCGGTCACCATGCATGCTTTGAAGCTCAAAACCAAGGTTGGAGGCGGGAACTGAGACTTTAAGGCTCGGTATGTGGTATCTTTTCCTTCTCTATGCTACTATCTTTTTGCAGAAGATTTATTTTTTGTTATAAACCTTTGCTTTGATGAAATGAATCACTTCTCTCGAAGTTGAAGAGGTCTTCTGCATGATGGATGATATTTTTTAATATCACTATGTATTTTATATTTCCCTTCATGGTAGCTGTGAAGGCTTTTTCTTATTTATTTCCATAATGATATTATAGATGCATTTGTTTTTTCACCGTTGTAACCTTGTTGTAGGGTTTCTTGTACTATATGTCCATAATGTCACAAGGTTGGTTGTAAGTGTATGCTCTTTTGACTACAAACTTTGTCAATATAATCTTCTCATCCCTTTTTGACAGAGATCTTTGTGATAGCCTTGAACAATGATCAGGGCTATAACTCATTATGAGTTTCTTCAATCATCTGTATCTACAAATTTTGTACTATTTCTGTAGCAATGTCAATGCTTGATATTGTCTGTAACCCTTTATGTTATAGGGTTTCCATGGAAAACTATTCAAATTGGTCCTTATGAAAGCAAGAATCCTCACTATTATGAAGTTGAAGCTTTGTGACTGCATGTCTGATTTTAAGAGTGACCTATGAATTAGTTATTGTTATGAGAAAATTACTCTTTCATGTTGTGTTTGTAGTTGTTCAATACCCTCTATAACCTTATCATCCATTTGACTATGATTGCATCTATTTTAAAAGTGTTCCTCCATTGTTGAGACCATTATCATGACTATCAATGTGCTCTAAAGTCTGCCAAGTTATTCTCTATGTGATGTATGGGTTGTAGTTGCTTTTCCTGCACCTTGATGTTCACTATTATGTTGATATTCATGAATGAGATTGTTCCTTTAACTAGTATCTGCCTTTGAAGGTGACTATACTAGTGTATAATATTCCAATGCTCTGTGTATATCATCAAAGTTGTCATTGTCTCATGTTCTTTACTGAGCTTTTGTGTGACTGTTAACCACTACAACATGGCTATGATTTGTTGCCAAAATGATTGATTCAAATAATGTGACTGCTGAAGACTATGTATGATGCTTTTAGAAGGTTATTATGTGTTGGATACAATTGTTTAATTGTGTATTGTCTTTGATGTTACACAAATGTCATATCAATCTACCGAGTTTAGAATGTTCGGCAAAGCAGTTAGACAGAGTCTACCGAGTTCAGAATGTTCGGCAAAGCAGTTAGACAGAGTCTACCGAGTTCAGACGGTAAGAGAAGCAAGTTACAGAGTCTACCTAGCACTCCAGTATGCTATACCGAGTTCACAGTCTTTACCGAGTTAAGTCGGTCTTCGAAGAATATGTGAAGGAAAGTCAGTCTATACCGAGTTCGCAGTACTTACCGAGTTCAGTCGGTTACCGTTGAATCAGCAGTGTTCACCGAGCATCAGTGAAATGTTTATGCAGCCGACCGAAGCAATATTTATTTATTGAAATTTGTATATGTAGCCGACCTATGTAATATTCATCTTAACTTGTAATTGGGCTGACTTGGTAACCTAAATGGTATATATGAGAGATCAAGTTGCGATTTCGAAGTGTGGTGAAGTATGATAAGTATGGAAATGTGAAGGAGCAGAAATGTGCGAATTCTGATGAAGGATCAGTGATATCCTTGAGGTGCAGAAAAGATATATGTGATCAGTAAGGATCTATTGGCGCAGAACAGAGATCTGTATCAGCAAGATAAGTTGTATTTAATTCAGATCACTTCATTGTTGCTTTCTAACCATTGTAGCAGTGATACCGAAATCTCTTAACAGAGTTGGTCTAACAACCATTTTGTAAATCCTCTGACAAGGTGACAATTCGGTTGAATTGTTCTTAAGACCTTTCACAAGGCCACTCCTAGCAGGGTGATCAAATCCTCTAACAGGGTCACACCTAACAGTGTGTTTTGTAACCTTTAACAGGGTTGGCTCCTAACAGGGCTCACTTCAGAAGAGTGAAAATCAGTAACTAGTTACATTGGTGGTTTTCCCAAAATTGGGTTTCCACGTTATATCTGGTGTTACTTGTGTTCATGTTACTTGTTTTATGCATGTTAATGTTTAATAAACACTGATAAGTTAATTTACCGAGTTTCAGCAGTTTATATTTAAGACATCTAAGGGACTTGTGGATTTATTTTTGTGGTAACTGATTCACCCCTCCCCTCTTAGTTACTTCATCCATATTTCCAACAATTGGTATCAGAGCTTTCGGTGCTTATAGGAAGGATTTCAAGGATCTAAGCTAAAGATCAAGATGTCTTACAAGAAGGAAATTCCAAGGCTAAACAGAAATAACTTTTCAGCATGGCAAGGTCTCATGAGACTCCATTTGGCTTCCATTGGAGATACAGGATTGACACATCTTGACACAGAATATGTGACACCCACTGGTACACTAACTGTTGCTGATATTGCTGCAAAGAAGACTCATAACACCATGATGATAGACATTGCATCTGCCCTAAGCTATGAAGAGTTTGATGATGTCAAAGATTGCAAAACTGCATTTGAAATGTGGAACAAGCTGAAAGATATCTATGGTGGTGATGACAATGTGAGAAGAGCCAAAGCAGAAAGCTTGAGAGGACAGTTTGATCAATTAAAAATGAGTGAGGATGAAAATATTGCAAAATATGTTGAAAGAGTCAAAGCCAGTGTCAGTGCAATCAAAGCTTCTGGAGGTGATATCTCAGAGGAAACAGTCATAAGCAAAGTTCTCAGAACATTACTACCCATTTATGCAATCAGAGTTTCTGCAATTCAGGAAAGAAGATGTGAAGCAAATCACAAGATAAATTTAGAGGTCATAGTTGGAAGATTAACTACATTTGAGTTAGACAACTATGACAACTATGTTCCAGCTTCCAAAAACATGGAATCAGCATTTGAAGCTAAGGTTTCACTCAAGGAGAAAGGCAAAAAGAAAAAGGAATCTCGGTCAGAAAGTGAAGATGAATCAGAGCCAAGTTTAGACAGTGATCTTGAAATAATTGAAGCTCTTCTAGCAAAGAAATATTCCAAAGGCAGAGGAAAATACAGAGGCAAAGTTCCTCTAATCTATTTTTCATGTGATGAAGTCGGTCATATTGCTGCTAGATGCCCAAACAAGCAGAGCAAAGATGAGAAGAAAGATCACAAATGGAATGGCAAAAAGGACTACAAATCATTCAAAGGTAAGAAAACATGCTTTATGGCTAAGGATTCTGATAATAGTGAAGATGAAATTGTTTATATTGCTATAAGAGATGATTCTGATAATGATGAGGAAGATAAGATGGCACTTATTTCTCATATAAGCAAAAATGATACTTGGATCATAGACAGTGGTTGCTCTCATCATATGACTGGTGATAAAACCAAGTTTGAACATCTGATAGACTATGAAGGAGGTAGTGTAAGGTTTGGTAATAATGAACCTCGCTACATAAAAGGAAGAGGTAGAATCCCTATAACCAAAGAACTTGTATTTGATGATGCCTACTAGGTTGAAGGTCTCAATCACAACTTGATGAGTGTGGCACAGCTACTTAATAGTGGACTCAAGGTGGAATTCACGCATGGAAAGGCCAAACTGCTAAATAATCAAGGAAAGCTGATTGCATCAGGCACTCAAACAAAAGGTAATTTGTTCCGACTTGAAACAAGTGAAAATTCATGTTTTATTGCTCAAGTTGAAGAAAGTTGGTTATGGCACAAAAGGTTATGTCATGTAAATTTTGATAACCTAGTGAAAATAAGTAAATTCAGAAAAGTAAGAGGTATTCCAGATATAAAGAAACCTGAGGTCAGTCTATGTAAGAATTGTCAAATTGGAAAGATGGGAAAGACTAGTTTCAAAAGCAAAAACTATCAATCTGAAGATATATTAGAAATTGTGCATACTGATTTATGTGGACCCATAGGAACTGAAAGTTATACTGGAGAAAAGTTCTTCATTCTTTTTGTTGATGATTACTCAAGAATGATGACTGTCATGTATTTAAGGAACAAATCAGAAGCATTTGAAAAGTTCAAATGGTATTTGGCTAGAGTAGAAAAAGAAACAGGTAAAATACTTAAATGTCTAAGGTCAGACAGAGGTGGTGAATTTATCTCTCATGAATTCAATAACTTTTGCATTGAAAAAGGAATCAAAAGACAAGTATCAGCCCCTAGAACTCCTGAGCAAAATGGAATAACTGAAAGAAGGAACAGATCTATCATGGATTGTGCAAGAACCTTAATGATTGAAAAGAATATTGCTATCAAATACTGGAAGGAAGCTATCAGCACTGCTGTTCATACCTTGAACCGAGTACAGTTGAAGAAGGACTCATTCAAAACCCCCTATGAATTATGGTATGGCTACAAACCTAATGTAAGTTACCTAAAAGTATTTGGAAGTAAATGTTACATTTTGAAAGAATCTAGAAAAGGAAAATTTGATGTGAAAGGTGATGAAGGTATATTCTTCGGATATTCTTGCAAGAGTAAAGCATATAGATGTTTGAACTTGTCTACTCATAAAGTTATAGAAAGTGCACATGTGAAAGTTGATGAGTTTGCAGAAAGATCTGAAGAAGAAAGCAAAAGAGAACCAGAAGATTATAGAAGATTTGTGTCTATTGAACCTGATACAATACCAGATACATCTGCAAATCAGGAATCTTCTACTCCCGAGTCATCAGTAACCGAGTTACAGAAAGAGCAAACCGAGCCAGTATCTACCGAGTCTGATGAACCAGAACCAGTGTCTACCGAGTCTGAAGAAACCGAGCCAATATTTACCGAGCCGGACCAAGAGGACAATGATGAAATTCATTCTAAAGGCAAGAAACCTGTATTAGCTGAGTATGTCAGACGACATCACTCAGCAGATCAGATCATTGGAGACAAATCTGAAGGAACCATGACAAGAGGTAAGTTGAAAAGTACTTGTTTACTTGCTGATTTTGAACCTAGAAATGTCAAAGATGCATTGGGAAATGATAGTTGGACAGAGGCTATGAAAGAAGAGATAGAACAGATAGAGAAAAACAAGACATGGACTCTTGTACCCAGACCTAAGGATAAAAATGTCATTGGAACTAAGTGGGTATTCAGAAATAAACTGAATGAAGATGGCAAAGTTTCAAGAAACAAAGCAAGACTAGTATGCAAAGGATATGCTCAACAAGAAGGAATAGACTATGGAGAAACTTTTGCTCCTGTTACAAGATTGGAAGGAGTCAGAACCTTACTTGCATATGCCGCCTACAAAGGATTCAAAGTTTATCAGATGGATGTTAAATCTGCATTTCTTAATGGTATATTGGATGAAGAGGTTTATATTGAACAACCTGAAGGTTTTGTTGATCCACAAAAGAAGGACATGGTCTGCAAATTACATAAAGCATTGTATGGTCTGAAACAAGCCCCTAGAGCATGGTATGAAAGATTGCATAACTATCTTATTCAGATTGGATTTCAAAGAACTAATGATAACAGTAGCTTGTATATCAAGGAAGGATCAGATAACAAAATTGTCTTAGCAGAAATATTTGTAGATGATACTATTTTCACAGGAAATGATGATCTTTGCAAAGAATTTTCAGTACAAATGAATAAGGAATTTGAAATGTCTATGTTTGATGAGATCAAATTCTTTGTTGGTCTTCAAATTCAACAGAACAAAAATGGTATCTACATTACACAATCAAAATACATCCAAGAGATACTGAAAAAGTTCGGTATGGAAGATTGTAAACCAGTTGGAACTCCTATGTGTACTGGATTGAAGCTTACCAAGGAAGATGAATCACAAGAAGTAGATCAAACACTGTATAGATCTATGATTGGAAAGCTGCAGTATGTTGTTCATACTAGGCCAGATATTGCTCTTGCAGTTGGTATTGTTGCAAGATTCTCAGCAAAGCCAAGAGAAAGTCACATGACGGCAATCAAAAGAATAATGAGATATTTGAAAGGAACTGAAGAGTATGGATTATGGTACAAATTTGGAGGAAATTTTGATTTGAAAGTATTTACTGATGCTGATTAGGCAGGAAACATTGATGATAGAAAAAGTACAAGCGGAGGAGCATTCTTTCTAGGAAAGAGATTGGTTTCCTGGACAAGCAAAAAGCAGAACTGTATATCCCAATCTACAGCAGAAGCAGAATATGTTGCTGCAGCAGTAAATTGTTCAAATGTTGTTTGGTTTAAACAGCTATTGGCAGGCATGAAAATGGAAATCAAAGAACCAATTGTTATGTTCTGTGATAATACAAGTGCAATTGACATGTCCAAGAATCCAGTAATGCATCCCAAAACCAAGCACATTGCAATAAAATATCATTTTGTCCGAGAATTGGTGCAGGACAAGGAGATCAGATTGGAATATATTCACACAAAGGAACAAATTGCTGACATATTCACAAAACCATTGGCTAAGGATGCATTCTTGTATCTAAGAGGTAAGTTAGGGGTCACTCCCCTATCTGAAATTCACTAAAGAAAAGTTTTAGTGATGCATCAACTCATCCTAAGTGAAAAATCTACTAGTTGATGTAGTATAATCAGGAAAATATTGCATATGAATCAGTACAAAAGGTACATTATAACTCAGATAAAGTCTTATTGTATTTGGCATGTGTTGTCAAAGAGGGAGAGTTACTGTCATATCCTACTAAAATTTGAAAGAAAGTTCATTAAGATAAAGAGGGAGAGTTGTTTGATAAAGAGGGAGAGTTTTACCGTCCAAAGATGAAGTTACTTCACAGAGGGAGATTATTGAAAGGAGGAGTGTTCTCTATCCAAAGGGAAAGTTATGTTGGCATGTTGCTGTCATAAAAGAAAAGACCTGTTTTCAAATTTCATTCTGCTATGACATGTTGTGTTACCATCAATGCCAAAGAGGGAGATTGTTGGATACAATTGTTTAATTGTGTATTGTCTTTGATGTTACACAAATGTCATATCAGTCTACCGAGTTCAGAATGTTCGGCAAAGCAGTTAGACAAAGTCTACCGAGTTCAGAATGTTCGGCAAAGCAGTTAGACAGAGTCTACCGAGTTCAGATGGTAAGAGAAGCAAGTTACAGAGTCTACCTAGCACTCCAGTATGCTATACCGAGTTCACAGTCTTTACCGAGTTAAGTCGGTCTTCAAAGAATATGTGAAGGAAAGTCAGTCTATACCGAGTTCACAGTACTTACCGAGTTCAGTCGGTTACCGTTGAATCAGCAGTGTTCACCGAGCATCAGTGAAATGTTTATGCAGCCGACCGAAGCAATATTTATTTATTGAAATTTGTATATGTAGCCGACCTATGTAATATTCATCTTAACTTGTAATTGGGCCGACTTGGTAACCTGAATGGTATATATGAGAGATCAAGTTGCGATTTTGAAGTGTGGTGAAGTATGATAAGTATGGAAATGTGAAGGAGCAGAAATGTGCGAATTCTGATGAAGGATCAGTGATATCCTTGAGGTGCAGAAAAGATATATGTGATCAGTAAGGATCTATTGGCGCAGAACAGAGATCTGTATCAGCAAGATAAGTTGTATTTAATTCAGATCACTTCATTGTTGCTTTCTAACCATTGTAGCAGTGATACCGAAATCTCTTAACAAAGTTGGTCTAACAACCATTTTGTAAATCCTCTGACAAGGTGACAATTCGGTTGAATTGTTCTTAAAACCTTTCACAAGGCCACTCCTAGCAGGGTGATCAAATCCTCTAACAGGGTCACACCTAACAGTGTGTTTTGTAACCTTTAACAGGGTTGGCTCCTAACAGGGCTCACTTCAGAAGAGTGAAAATCAGTAACTAGTTACATTGGTGGTTTTCCCAAAATTGGGTTTCCACGTTATATCTGGTGTTACTTGTGTTCATGTTACTTGTTTTATGCATGTTAATGTTTAATAAACACTGATAAGTTAATTTACCGAGTTTCAGCAGTTTATATTTAAGACATCTAAGGGACTTGTGGATTTATTTTTGTGGTAACTGATTCACCCCTCCCCTCTTAGTTACTCCATCCATATTTCCAACAATTATGAATGATGCAAGACTGTTGTCATAACTCCATCTTGGACTAATATGGATCTTTAAGGCTCTTTGACATATTTTGATCTTTATTACTGAATCTTTGTCTTCTTCATTGATGCCCTATTATTGTTACTATTATTCTTGTGCCTTGTCCTATGACTACAATTTGGAAATATTACTATAAGCTATTAAAATCTAAAGTCTAAAGTTGCTAAGTGGTTGTTATGGATGTCCTTTGTAATGATGACTAACAAGATCTGCTCATGATTCATCAAGATCTTTGAGGTCTTGCCACTATCTTCTTTGAGTCTGCTAATGATTTAGAGTTGTATTCTCATGGTGACTATCATTGATCTTCATGATAGTAAAAAATCTCCGCACTTTTATCTCTAAGACAAAAAACTTTTGATCTTCATTTATCCTTATCTCTCTATAATTGCCTTTGTGGAATCCTATTGCTGCTCTGACTATAGCTTCCTTGTGGATACCATGCGAATGTTTAATAAGTTGTCTTGTGACAGTGCCTTTTCATTTTAATGATTGTCCATTTGTTCTTTAAAGCTTTTGTCTTCATCAAACTCATCACTAATCTTTGATTGAATATTAGTCCTTAATAGTGACTCATTGTTTTCAAACTCTATGTGGAATGATAGCATTGTAATTTAGCTTTTAATTATTTCTATTCCACTATCCTTATAACTCCTTTTGGGATGATCTAGACTGAGATCCTTTGGACTATGCTAGACCTCTTGCCAATGAGGCCACTACCTTTTATATTCACTTTCTCTCATGTGAAGATCACTATCTTTTCATATTTTAACTGTCATTTGCATCTTTGGCATTGTTAATCTTGAAACTACTCTTTGGATCCTTTGCCTTCCCATTTACTTTTGCAACCGATGTCCTTTTTCATTGCAGGGGTCTTCCCAATGATGCTTTTACTTTTGACACCTCTATTCTAGCATTCATTGTAGGTGGTTGATGCATTATATTTCTTTCATACAGCTTTGAAGGTTTTGATACCTCCCTGCGATAGCCTTGTGAGGTTAAGGGCTTCTTATTGTTGTTATCTTTGCACTTTGGACATATATGTTGCTTTTCAAAGACTTCACTATATTTTGGTGTTTAGAATATTCTTTATTTTATACCAATGTGATATGCACCATGTATTTTCTCGCATATACCACTGCAATCTTAATGAAGATCATGCTTCTAAATTTGTCTCATGAGCTACATCATTAGTTTTAATGATTAGTACTTACTTTCATGACTTTTCACTGTCATATTCTACCCTATCTTCTCTAATAGGGTCTTTGTGAGCTTTGATAATCAGTCTATCTTTGGATTATGACAGTGAATGGATTGTGACCTCTTGTATATTGGCATGATGCCCATTGTATGTATTCAACGCATAGACACCATATTCAATGTGTATAAGGTTGGTTGTTGTTCACTGTGTTTTGTGGTATGCTTCTCCAGATACTCTATTATTGTTCTTTCACTAGGACTTTGTCTTGATCAGTGAGCTATTCTTCTTTAGACATGGTTATAAAAACTCAAACCCTTAGACCATACTGCTACTACAATCCCTCTCATTACCAAGCTTTGGAACTGTTGATGGCTTCTTTGTTGCTACTCTATCTTACTATGTATGGTTTCTTGAGGGTGTTAAGATTGTGATCTTCATCTTTAAATGTGCATACACTTTGTGACTTTTGCATGAGTATGAACTTATTCCTTCATAGAAAAATATGGCATTATAGTGGTCTTTGATTCCTCCTATCATCATTATAGTGCTTTCAACTTTGTGACAATATAGTCTTACTATCATCATGAGGCTCTTAAGACCATGAAATCACCACTATTCACTATTTACATATTTTATCTAAAGCGGCTTCATGAGTGCTTGCAACTATTATATCAATGACTTGAGTCTTCAAGAGATAAGTCACTATCTAATATTGTGATCCCATGACATTGATTGCCATTATGAATATCCACTATATGCATTGGCTCCTTGATTGTCAATTATGGTTGTGATAGAATGCTATCTAATAATGATCTTAACATTGCTTATTATTGCATCCTTTAGCAAAGTAATATCTTTCTTTAATGGGTTGTTCTCATACCTTCTTCTATGCTTTAGCAAGGTTGTTTGGTCATTGTATTTTCTGTGTATTGGCTTCTATCATGACTGCTCTCAATGTTCTCATGTTAGATCTCTGTGAATTGACCTGAATGGTACAGGTTACTAATACAACTTTGTTCATGAAAACTTCTTCATGACTGATTTCAAACATGGTATTAGAATCACTAGTGCTCTCAACTCTTTTTGACTATCTTGTTGGTGTATAAAGGTCTTACTCTATTATTGTTCTTTTTAGAGGTTTTCTTTGTGATTTCATTCTCAGACATATACTAAGATTGGTTTGACTAATCTTATCATCATTTGTTGTTACTACTGATCATTGGAATGTTGTATGCTTCATTTTGAGTTGTCTCTTGTTATTTATGGTTGTCTTTCACGTAGTACAATGCTATGACTATCTTCTCTATCCCCTATTACATTTGTTGGCAATTGAAACTCATCAAAATCTTATGTTTTCATTGATGGCAACAAGATTCTATTGAAGGCATATACCGACACTTGGAGGCATACACCAATGGATACCAACATTGAGTATTCAGGGTCATCATCAGCACCAGCACCGACACTGACACCAACATCCACCATTTCAGTGAAGCTGACATGAGTCTAGATCCGAAAGGTTCTATTGTAAAATCATTTTGTAATTATTGTACAAGGCCAATATTGTATATCTTTTGTATTGTAAGCCGACATAAGGCATATTGTTTGTAAGGGTATATAAGTCAATCTATTAGGTTATTTTGAGGAAGAGTGAGATAGGAGAATAATAGCATAACTGTGTGATGAGAAGGAT
Organism: Cryptomeria japonica; assembly: GCF_030272615.1. Classification (NCBI taxonomy): domain Eukaryota; kingdom Viridiplantae; phylum Streptophyta; class Pinopsida; order Cupressales; family Cupressaceae; genus Cryptomeria; species Cryptomeria japonica. The sequence continues at coordinate 502,064,920 of NC_081409.1, read as the reverse complement.
ATGTATATAGATCATTTGTATGTGAATGTAATATCATGCTATGATCAGTAGATAGTTTGAAAAGCATTCTTGGAGGAAGAGGAGATACTGGTAGAAGGTTCAGGGTTTATGAACCAGTACAGAACAAAGCTTTAACTGAAACTCTTTTTGACATTGTAGATGCATTTTGTGAGTTCACCAGTACTATTTTATTTCAGTAGAATCTTGTAGTCAATGAGACTCTTTTGTGTTGCACAGTGCGCTTTAGGCAGTGTGACTTCCTGCATGTGCAGGCCCCCATGCTATGTAATATCTTTCATATGGCTAGTGAATTGATATTGTGGGTCACAAATACCACCGTGGTTTTTCCTCTTTGAGGTTTTCCATGTATAAATTATGTGTGTTATGGTGTTCATTCATGTGTCTATTTTATTTGGTTCATGTTATATGATTCTTCATTTACCGGTTTATATGTTATAAAAGGTTAAAATCCTGTGATACCAACAGAACACTGATTCATGCCCCCCCTTCTCTCAGTGTTCTTGGGTTCATTGTATTCCAACAATTGGTATCAGATCTTAGTACCTCAAAGGAAGTTTAACAACTTGAGGAAGATCCTGAACTAGAATCATTGAGCATGGCTATGGAGAAGCAACTTGAGATGGCACTTGAGGACTATGATGTTGAAAGGATGAAGAACCTGAAACTGCAAGATGAACTGAATTCTGTTAATGAATTCATTCTTATTCTGCAAGAAAGCTTATCATCTACTCAAGATAAGAGAAAGGAACTTTTGCAAAACCAAGATGATGAAGAGAAAAATGCACTTAAGGAACAATGTCAGAAGTTGATTCAAGCAAACATGCTCATGAAGAATGAAATGCAAGACCTAACTATGAGGTTATCAAAAGATATTGAGGACATAAAGAAAAAGGAAGAAAATCTTGTTATATCTCTAAAGAACAAATTTTATGAATGTGGTAGATTGACTCATGAGAATAATCTGTTGAGAACTGATTTGGTACACTCCTAGAATAATGAACAAGAGCTTGAAAGACAAATAACAATTCTAAGAGATGATCTGACTACTGCAAGTGAGTATAAAGAAAAATTCAAGATTAGTGTTGCACAGTTGGATGATTTATTGAAAAGACAAAGGTAGAGTGAATATGCTAGAGGACTTGGATTTGTACAAGGTGAAAGCTCTGGTACTGCAAATGAAGATCAAACAACTGGTATGCAGAACTCATCAGACCAAAGGAAACTAGAAAGGCAATCTAATGCTTACAAATTCAATGGTAGATGTTTTGTTTGTAATAAATTTGGGCATATGGCTAGACAATGTATAAATAGAGCAAATCAAAACTATAATTCAGTTCCCGGTCAACACACAAATTGCAAGAAATATGGTCATCAGTTAGAAGATTGCAGGATGAATGTTAAATGTCATGCATGTGGAAAGTTCGATCATTTGGCTAATCAATTTAGGTCAAGGAATGACACCGGATATGTCAAAGCAATTCAAAAGAAAATGTTACATGTTATGCATGCAACAAAATAGGTTATATTGCTAAGTACTACAAAAGCAAGTCTATACCGGTTAGCAATGATAAAGCAAATGAGAAAGGAAAGGAGAAAATAGATGAAATACAACAAGATCACACCAAGAGATGGGTAAGAAAATCTGAAGAACCATGTGGAGATGCAACTACACCGGTAACTGCACCTATAACTCCACTGGTAGACCAGAGCAATCCTGCACCGACAGGAAATTCAATTAATAACAAAGGCATATGCCTTAGGGGTTGGCAAATTCACTACAAATCTTGCATATTCCCCGAAAGATATCTGGAAGAGATCTAAAGAGTGGTATTGATCATTGATGGAGGTTTATCCAGCATGAAACTGTGAAACCGACATCTAGTAGGGCACATTGCTAAGCATTTGTGATAGTGATGAATTAGGGTTTACTCGCTCATAAAAAGGAAAAATGGACTCATTTTCACTTACCCAGCACTTGCGCATACTAGAGCAAAGCAAAGGTGAATCATAGGTGATTAAGAGCAAGTAAAGGCATTCCAAAGAATTTCCAGCAATCATCTGAGAAGTAATCAAAACCCTTCAACCGACGACTATTATCCAGATATTTCTTTGAAATGGCATCTAGATCATCATCTGCTCCTACTTTCATTGTGAATCCCACTATTGTTGAGGTCAAGGATAGGCTTGGGCTTATTTTCAAGGAAGTTCCCCAAATTTCTATGAAGGAAGATTCTACTGGCATGTTTTTGAGGGTTCCCGATGGCATGGTTTATGTAGAAGATGTCAGAGCCTATATTCAATGCACCTTGAAGGACTCAGGCATTGAGGAAATCAAGGGGATGTATCAATCTATGATACTAGGCAACTCCGGTACTATCAAACCGAAATATCAAATCATTGAGGATCTAAGGTTAACCAGAATCCTATACATTCTAGAATTCAAGGATGAAGTGAACAGATATGTTCTGAGCAGGGTCCATAATGAATTTATCTGGCTGGACTGGCCCCACATGATTACCAAAGAAGCTATCCAAGCAGTCACCGACTTACCTAAAGTTGGACATGAACCAAGAAAGAAGATTTCCACCACTACGGTTGAGAAGCTCATCACCGCAACCCATGATGGAAGATCTATGAGGGTCATCACCATCAAAGACACTGATATGAAATTTTCCAGCATGATAATTGGCTACAAGGTAACTCAATCAAGTCGATTAAACTTTGTTGCTAGTTCCTACATCTATGATGCTTATCAAATAATAAAGAATAATGAAAAGTATGATTTGTGTGAATGGTTGAGGAGTGAGTTAATGATTAATCTTGGCAAAATTAAAGGGGTTAAGAAAGGAACTTTCAGGTTTGGTAATCTTATTGTCTGCTTGATGTTATACTTCATGAATGAGCTACCAGGTTTGGGAAAGAAGCGTTGGGCACATGACATATCGGTAGGTATGCAGATCAAAGAAGCAATCACTAGTCTTGGTATTAATAGGGATGAGAAGCTATGGGGATGTTTCAAAACTTTTTAGGAGAACATGAGACTGAGGGAAAGAATTTCCAAGCACATCATCGAGAGATACTCCACTTATATCTGCTTTATGGTCAAAACAGATGAGACACTGATGGAAGCAGTGGAACCCAGAACTATATGGGTCACTGAATTGGGTTATGAGGTAGATAACAACATTTTGGAGTTATATGCTAAAATGTTGATTGATGCTCCTTTGGATGATAAGGCTGAACTCTTTGGCACTGCACAAGAAAAAAAATTTGAAGTTAAAACTAGTTTCAACCAAAAAAGAAGAGAAAAGAAGATAGACAAATGTCTGCATTTGTTCAGGATGTAATGCACAAGATAGATACAAAATTAGGTTTTGGATCTAAACCGATAAATCAATCAACAGCAGCTAGTGCTCCTAAGGTGAAGAAGCCTGAGACTTTCATTTCTTCTATCACTTCTAATTCTAATCCAGAGGATAATCAACCTCTTGCATTCAGAAGGGTACAGAAGAAGAAAAATGACAAGCCTTCGGTAGAGGAGAAGAAGGTGGAACCTAGGAGGAAGCTAGTTAGAAAGGTAACAACTACACCCACACCTCCGGCAAGGAAACCTACTTAGAAGAGGTAGCCTGTTCCATCCGCTCCTGCAACTCCCAGCAAGAAGAAAAAGAGTGATGAAGTGACTGCATCTGGTAAAATAACTTGTGTCAAGTTAATTGATGAGATAACTAAAGATGGAATGTTGAAAAATGTGTCAAAATTCTATGAAGATTTAGAAGATAATGAGCAAAATAAAATAGAAGAAGCAATCTTATTATATCTAGACATATATAAGAAGACTTTGGTAGAGATTTTGAAAGAAATTCCTTTATCATTGTACAATAAGTTAGATGCAAGGAGATTAGATGCAATTAGAAGGGACAGGGAAATCAAAGAAGTTGAACTTTTGAATATGTGTGGCTCTATAAATAATGAGGAAATAAAAAGATGTATAGATGTTTCTAATAGAATAGTCTTTAGCAGCAAAAACTGGCAAATAGGCCTAATGATGGGTAGAGTAAATGAGATAGTAAATGAGACCAGAGATGGTTGGACCAAATTCTTCGAAAAGAATCATGATTTTCTCACCTCTCAAGAAGAATTTGCTAAGGCAACAGCTCCCACCATTCTGGATAAATTTGAAGGGAAAGGAATTTTGGGAAGTTCAGTTCAAATTTTGAGTGAACCGGCAGTTAAACCCAAAACTGATGAGTGTACAGACTAAACCGGTAGAGACTACATTTGTGCAGTCTGGGCAAGATAACATAGATAATGTATAGGTTACAGATAATATTATGGACAATACTCCACTGACAGTAACTGATACTGCACCAAGTGGCAAAGCCATCGGTGCATTAGAGGAGGAGAAAAGAGATTCATCGGCAGAGGATAAGGAAGATAAGGAAAAGGAGACTAAACTGGCAGTTGTTTCCCTTACAAAATCTTTGGCAATTGACACTTCTCAAGTTGAGAAGAAATCAATTACAAAGATGAGTCCCACAGAGCTAATGATGATGGCTACTCAGAAGCTAATGAAGGAGGGATTTGTAGACAAAGGAATAATAGATCAATCAATAATATTTTTGCATAGATTGATTACTAATTGTATGATTGAAAATGAAGCAAGCCCTTCTGGCAGGCTTAAAGTATTAACAGAACACATATCTAAAAAATTTCAGTCATTGCAGCATATTTCAAACAAGAAAGCACTTGAAAGATTTACTCTGGCCAAGAAAGAAGCTTTTGACCAAATTATTGAGATAGAGAAGAAGAAGGTTGAAGAGAAATGTGTACTCATTGAAAACTCTTTGAATTAGTGTACTAACATCTACAGGGTCTGTTGTAATATACAAATTCTTACAGTTAATGTAGATCAAAGGTTAAAGGAATTACATGAAAAGATAGCTAATATTGTTAATTCTTTTGATGGACTAACTTCACTTACAACTTCCATTGATGGACAAATTTTGACCTTGGAGAACCAAGTTTTTTCTTTTGAAAAGGAAAGAGACAAGATCATTCAGAGAGCAAGAAGTCTTAGAGGTTTGGTGAGTCCAAGATTGGATTCACTTGGTGTACATAAGAGAGAATGTATGGATATGCTTGCAAAACCAACACTGACATAAGTCACGAAGAAAGAAACACTAGCACATTTATTGAGTGGACTTGTATCCATATCTGAGACATTCAAAACCGGCTGGGATACCTATGTATAGTTGCTAGAGAAAGCTTACCCAGAAATTTTGAGATTGGTCAAGCTCCGGTAACGTATCTGTAATTATTCTTTAATTATTTCACCGGTCTTTGGCATTGATGCCAAAGGGGGAGTATATGTATGTAAAAAATATGTATGTAATCCTAAGGGGAGGATAGGCAGAATATATTGCTGACAGGGTCAATCATCTTAAGGGGGAGCATGATTCATTTTTCAGTTGAATTGGCAGGGAATCCATTTTTCAAATGAGTGTTGCCATCAATGCCAAAGGGGGAGATTGTTGGCAATTGACACTCATTGGAATTATATGTTGTCATTGATGGCAACAAGATTCTATTGAAGGCATATACCAACACTTGGAGGCATACATCGGCGGATATCAGCATTAAGTATTCAGGCTCATCAACGACACTAGCACCAGCATCCAACATTTCAGTGAAGATGACATTAGTCTGGATCTGAAAGGTTCTATTGTAAAATCATTTTGTAATTATTGTATGGGCCGACATTGTATATCTTTTGTATTATAAGCCAACATAAGGCATATTGTTTATAAGGGTATATAAGTCAATTTGTTAGGTCATTTTGAGGAAGAGTGAGATAGGAGAATAATAGCAGAACTGTGTGATGCGAAGGATATGTATGTAGATCATTTGTATGTGAATGTAATATCATGCTATGAACAGTAGATAGTTTGAAAATCATTCTTGGAGGAAGAGGAGATACCGGTAGAACGTTTAGGGTTTATGAACCAGTACAGAACAAAGCTTTAACTAGAACTCTTTTTAGCATTACAGATGCATTTTGTGAGTTCACCAGTACTATTTTATTTCAGCAAAAACTTGTAGTCAGTGAGACTCTTTTGTGTTGAGCAGTGTGCTCTAGGCAGTGTTCCTTCCTGCATGTGCAGGACCCCATCCTATGTAATATTTTTCATATGGCTAGTGAATTGATATTGTGGGTCACAAATCCCACCATGGCTTTTCCTCTTTGAGGTTTTCCATGTATAAATTATGTGTGTTATGGTGTTCATTCATGTAGCTAGTTTATTTGGTTCATGTAATATGTTTCTTCATTTACCGGTTTATATGTGTATGTTATAAAAGGTTTTAATATTGTGATCCCAGTAGAACACTGATTCACCCCCCCCCCCTCTCAATGTTCTTGGGTTCATTGTATTCCAACAACTTTGTTGCTCTTTCACACTTTTTTGATGGCTCTAGTCACTCATTGGATATCGAATGCAGTCTTATTCATTGTTGTATGTGTTGTCATTGAATGATAGTTTATATTGTCAGTGAGTGACAATACATGGGACCGTGGATACTATTGTATTCCTTGTTTAACAAGATGATTAGAGTCACCTCATGAGTGATGACTGGTATGTTGAGCTCAACCCTTGTGGGAGCCCATTTTAACCCACATATTTGATATTCATGAAATGAAAACCCATTTCTGCACATTAAACAAACATATTAGATAAAACATGATACTTGCTGCTATCTCATGACACCTTCTCTGCGTTGATTTATTTATTTTGAATCTGATCTGCTATCTTACTATAGACATATGTTTTGATATTTTTATGCAGATAGACTATGTATTTGGATGAGTTTGAGTGTGAAAGTATGGTTATTCTCATTGTTCTAACATAATTTTTTCAATTCTCTTTTAGGTATGGATGGAATGAGAGCAGAAGAAGCTGAAGATGGGTGAGTAGATGAAGATCCAACCACTCCTTCAAGCTCAAGATCATCATTCCAAACAATGACGGGTCATCCTACTCTTACATTCATTCTTTCATTTGTTTATATAGTTTAGTTGTATAACTGTATGAGAGTGTATGTCTGTAGCTAGTCAGCTATTCCCATGGCTTGTGTGGGACACCTTACACATTTTGTAAATACAAAGCTATTTCTATGCAATATTTTGTTTTCATTTTCTCTAAACTACTTTCATATATGAAATAAACTTTGAAGTTACACTTAGGGAGTAATTATGTAACATTTTATGACATCCCTTTTGTGACATTTAATTTCTCAAATTAGTCTTTCCTAGATAGTAAATAATTACATATGTGCTTCCTTGATTGAAGGCAATCAAGTGTCACATCTGTCTTTAATCATCAACTATTTCCTTTTGAACATTGATAACCATGACTCATACATCAAAGATGTCATATATGTGTTTTTTTTTTGAATAATTATATTGCTTATTCCTATTCACATATATTGTTAATTTCTACTTTTGTGCATATATAGATCTAATAGCAATTAGTTTGAATAATATGGTTTTGGATTGATGTTTTAGGCATAATTTTAAAAATTTATAAAAGGGATATAAGACATTACTTAGCTATTTCAATGGTTCCTTCTTAATTTGATGAATTGTGTTATAAGTGACTACATTTAAACTTATAATGAAATATTGTTCAAACTACAAAAAAAGTCAAATTGTTGGAGAAAAATTGTGTTCATGATTTTGTCTCATTAACATGATCATGTCCTATGTGCAATCCTTTCTACTATAATTATGGTCCTCGAAACTTGATTTCCCTTACTTGTACCTACTTTCTAGACATAATGAAGTGTTAAAAGGTGCATTTAGAAACCTTTTATGAGAGGGTTGAAGTATGAAAATTTCTTGACTCTAAGTTAAAACCTTGTTGTCATTTGTGAAGATACACAAGAGACATGATGCAAGATGCCTAGACACATAAAATATGTTGATGATTAATACTCAATATCTAATGTCACTACTCGATAACTTTGGCAATCAATGCATTCCATGAATGGATATAAATGTCTTAAGATCTATCCTTAAATACATGATGTGTGTGTGAAAAAGTGGAATAAGTATCTGTAAGCTGCAAGACACAACACTTCAATTAAGTCATTACATGTATGGTTAGACAGATATAAGCATGAATAATAAAACCATAAGAAATCAACTAATTGCCTTCTAAAAGATGCAAGTATAAGATTTCTCTCAGATTTGTATAAGCAATACCAGTGACTAGGCTACACCAGGATGAAGGATTTAATCTCTATGAGCATGATATTAAGCTAAATGGATGCAAGATGGATGAAAGATGGATGAATAGATGGATGAATAGTAAGCTATATGAATTCAAGCAATCATGAAATATGCAAAAAGAAATTAAACTAAGATGCAATGATCTCAAAAAGGAAGCACAATATCTTCAATGACTCTAGAGCAAAAATTGTATAATAACAATAAATCTCCAAGGTGTTTTGAATGAGAGATGAAGGCTGAATTTATAGAGAATCACAAGAGAGATCAAGAAAAAGCACAATTTAGGATAAATGAAATAATTGAGAGATTGGATTCAGTTAACCTTGAGATAGATTCCAATTATAGTTGAATTGAAATGCATTCAGATTATAAGTTTGAGTTTGCATTAGAGATATAATTCAAATAATTCCATGCACTTGAGATAAAAATAGGTAATTCTATGTGATTCTTTGATTTATTCAAGAAAAGAGTCTTTTCAATGCAACTGAACTTATTTTCTGAAAAGCTTTGAGTTCAAATTTTAGAGAATGATTAAATTCCTTTTAATTGCTTTCCTGATTTCAAGTTCTCAATTTAGAAGAAAGAAATAATATCTCAAGTTTGATTTCTCTTCCACTTCAATTCTTTTATTTTATTTTCAATTTAACACTTGCTTTGCATATTGATTCCTCTTTTGTGATAAATTAATTCTTTTTTATGATTAATGGAAAATTAATTAATTAATTAAATATGCTAAGATATTTAATAAATTAAATATGATAATTGATCAAAATGATTTTCTTGGAATGATTTAATTAATAAAAAAAATTTAAAAATATTTAATTAATATAGAATAATTCACTTGCCATGTGACATTTGATGATTGAAGAATTAATTAATTGTGTGCTCAAAGTTGATTTAATTGCCTTTTGTTAGGACTTTGGTGATGTTGTCGAAATTAGGGGCCCATGGTTTAGGTGACCAATTTTAGGGTATTACATTTGCCCCTCTTTGAATTAATGTGCGAGAAGCACATTGGTTCAAAGAATAGTTGATGTCTAGGAGATACCAGTTCTGAACTTGATTGATCACGAACCAGATGAAGAGCAAGGTGTTTAGCTTGATTTGAAGTGATGAAGCTGAACATGGTTGATTAAAGTGATACCAATCCTGAACTTGATTGAACTAGGACTGATAGAGAGCAAAGATACCAAACTTGAACTTGATTGATCAAGAAGTGGATCTTACTGATCTAGAACTTGATTGAATTAGACACAATGAGCGAAGATAAAATTGATCTTGAACTTGATGGATCAAGACACGATGAGGGAAGATAAACTGTCTAGCTTGATTTGATGCAATGAAACTGAACACCTGCTTAGATTGAGTGTGTGATCAAAGATACTCTTTAAACTTTTGATTGATTTTAAATGAATAACCAGCTTCATGAAAAGTGATGAAACTGATTGACATTAAGAGACTGATTCAGATGAAGACAAATATCAACTTGATTTGAAGCGATGAAACTTATATGCCCCTAGTGATTGATTCGATTCAGATGGTTGATAGTTCTCAACTTGATATGAAGAAATGAAGCTAAGATGCCCCTTAGCAATAAGAATTTGTTTGATTTTCTTTAGTTGAAAAGATTTTTGCTTGACTTTTGATGAAGATTTGAAAAAATTTCTCGACTTTGAAGATGTGAGGTCATGAGGTCACGAGTATGCCCCCTCGAGAGTGAAATCGAAAGATAGTGAGGGTACATGATGATTATAAGCAATTGTTGGCGATAATAATGACTTGAGCAAAAAGATTTTATCAAAGGAATATTTGACAATTTAGCGATGATCGATGAGAAATTGAGTGCAAATTGGAGAAATAATGAGCATTTGAGGAAAGCGCTAAGTGGTCCAAATTGTATTGAAATTGACAAGGAGAATTATCTCAGATTTCGATTTTGATCCCGAAAATGGAATCAGGACGTGCAAATTAGCTAAGGGTACAATTTTCATGTCCATCGGAGCAAGTTGAAAAATTAGGGTTTTGGCTATATAAGGGGTCCAAGTGTCATTTTCAATTCATTTTAACCTCTCCAAGTTTGAAATTTGAAAAATCCTTCTGCGAATAAAAATAGCCATTCCGATGTAGGAGCACCAATTTGAGCACTAGAGACATCATAATCAACCTCAGAACTACGAGCCAGCGGTAAGAGTCTAATTTTTAGCCCGTTCATTTCATCAATTTTGAATTTTTTCTTTTTATGGTGTTTAAAAGTTGGTCATTTGCGATTTGTCATGCGAGACGACATTCTGTCTCGTACGACAAACTGTGCTTCTATGTTTTATCATTTAAACCCATTAGTTTTGTCATTCGAGACACCCCCTTGTGTCGTATGAAAGTTTGCTTGATAGACCATTTTGTTGTGCGAATGCATGTTTTGTGTCGTATTAGTCTTTTGTCATCCTATAACTATTCCTGACTCATACGAGTTTCTGCCTACACTGAAATGTCGTATGAAAAACAGTGAGCTTTTTTAAGGGTGAAAACATGAAAATTTGATTTTGCAATTAACATGTTTGTATTTGCGTGATGTTTAAGCTGTCTTATAGCATAATTTGGATGATTCTCTGATGCTTAGTTGTTTGATTCTTGTAGGTTTGATTACTACATGTTCTTTTTTGATGCGTCTATCCTCCTACTATGAGGCTAGTTCATGAGTTATCCGATATAGATAGAGCACATATTGACTTGTGCGGGTTTATCCACCTTCTACAGATGCCAGATATCCATGTTAATCATGGGATGCTCACAACACTTGTGGAGAAATTTCATTCTAAGCATAACACGTTCCATTTACCAGTTGGGGAGATAACCATCACTCCCCAGGATGTTTACAGGATTCTCAAGATTCCATTCACTGGGGATAAGGTTGATTATGATTATGCACAGTGTCCTGGCTTACTAGCTTTGAGACAGGTATTTCATAATGAGGACATCCTTATGCGAGCTATCAGCTGGGATGATATGATGACTACGTATAGTGATTAGTTCCCACTGGCTTGTGTCTTGGCAGGATTCATTGGTTGCTTCATTATGCCAGACAGGGGACATCAGGGTTTCTTATGTAGTTAGGCTAAGATGTTGCAGAGGTTTGTGGATCACCCTGAGAGATTAGGATGGGCTTCATGTGTTTTATCCCACATGTATCGTGAGATGCATGAGATTGTATATAGAGAGGGGAAGAGCATGGTTGCATGGGGTATTGATTTTATAGATATGGGCCTAGGAGCATATCGCAGTTTGCAGACCTATAGTGGATGATGCCAGAGATCCACAACAGCTGATTTTTTATAGATATTCTAGATACATTACTCAGCCCCATCTGGGCAAGACAGAGTATTGGAGATGACAACTGGATGACCTAATAGTTGTCGTATGGAGACCGTACAGGGGTATAGAGCTTTGGGATGACTAGAGAGTTGTGCAGAGAGATATGTTCAGGACTCGTCCTCTTATGGGTAGATCCATGACAGTCATTGAGCAATTTGTTGTATCTCAGGTTATGAGCTAGTATGGTAGGCCTCAGGGGATTTCACAAGACTTTACCACCTACGCTTGCTATGCAGATGAGGAGAGATGAGGATGGGCCCCTAGATTGTCCTACACTTTAAGCATGCAGGCACTAACAAGGTTACAGCGACTTCGGTGGGATTATTTAGATGACATCATAGATGTGGGGGTATTGCCCCAGTATAGGGATTGGTTCGAGCAGCATTTGTTTCCTAGGTTTATGGATCCAGCTGATCAGGTTCCTCTCATAGAGGAAATTTAGGATGATGCCCCTACACAGGCATAGGGAGAGAGACAGGGATAGGAACAAAGAGCGGAGGCTCCAAGGCAGGTAGGTGGTCATCCTAGTGTGAGTAGCGATAGGGTACCAGTTGGGGGGAGACAGCAACAGAGAGGAGAGGGTGGATCTCTAGGAGCTGTTGGTGTGAGGATGAGTGGTGTTAGGATAGCAGAGGGTGCAGGAGAGGAGGAGAAAGTAGCTCCTAGATAGGTACAACAGAGGAGGGATGAGCAGGGTGGAGCTGGAGGCGGAGATGGAGGCAGAGAGCCTGTGAGGGAGCAGGGGGCAGCTGATAAAGCACGGTCGATGAGAGCGTGATTAGCAGGTTTGTAGTCATAATTGACAATGGTTCAGACATAGCTTACAGAGCGGAGTGCGATCGTCAGGTCGTAGAGATGAGGGTAGAGTGAGATGCTCTTCAGCAGGAGGTTTTGCACCAGACCAGTTGGGAGGCTTATTACATTGCGGCTTATAGCGTAGTTGTTCCTATAGCACAGCAGCTTGTCCCCTACTTTCAGTACATGGCACGATCTGAGGGAGATCGAGCATAAAGACAAGATATCGATTAGCAAGATCCACCACCTAGCAATGAGGGAGAGGTAGAGAGCTAGATTTCTTATAGCTCTTAGATTTTGTTAGATACCCCATTTTTTGTAGCCCATACGATTCTTGCTCCGATGGGAGATTGTATATGACAGTTATATCACTTGTACTCTGAGATATTGATGATTATATATACGAGATCTTGATTTGATTTCATTGTACTTGTGTCGATTGATTTATAAGATGCTTTCTTCTATATGCTTTGTTCTATATGTATGCATATATGTTCAGTATGGATGAATGTAATGCAAATGAATATGAATGTTTGTTTTTGTTTCTTTTCATATGCAAATAAATGATGAAAATGAGTAACTAGTAATGCAAATTGTATATATTATTATTATTTTTTCTATGCAATAGTGTGAATGCAAATGAATGTATATAATCTATATAAGATGCGTATGTATGCAACTAACATCTCAATACACAAGTACTCGATCAAAGAAATGATGAAAAAGAGAGACCACTTAGCTTAGAAATGATGATACTTCAAACTCTCATTCAGAAGATAAAGAGATTATTGTTACCATACCGAAATTACTCTAAATGCAGAAAATGCAAAATGAATGCACCCTAGACTTAGTCACTGGATTTGGAATGCTTAATTTTCATCACTGAGCATTTACAAACATAGCAGGCATATTAGAGTTCCTTCCTTTTCATGTGCAATATTAATTATCTTGTCCGCAATGACCCTTTTTCCGTTCATATCCTTGGACAGATTACGCATGGACTCAGATTGCTCATTTAAAGAAATTCCCTCAAAACAAACAAAGAAATGATGAGAACCTCCCTGTAGCATACAAATAAGCGGAGTCGAGGTATGTGTGGTGATTTCACCTTGATGTGAAGGCTCTTATCATAGACACCCAATTGATTAGATGTTTCCAGATCATCGAAATCATTCCTACAAGAAGAAAACAAAGAAAATATTATGCCCCCAATCCTTGCTCCTCTTAGTCAAGATAGACTTCCTCGAGTTACTCAGAGGGAATAATAATAAAAAACCAATATAAAAGATAGCACACAAAGAAATATTTCAAGCATATCTCAAGCTGTTTAGTGATTGTTTTCAGTAATGTTGTTTTTCTTGTGTACTCAGTGATAAAACTCTTCAGTAGTTAGGAGACAGGTGACTGACTCGGATTGGATGACCGAGTATCACTGACAGAATGATGACTTGGTTGATACTGCTTAGGACACGTAAATTGCTCAGCTGATTACCCTAAGACTAGGACATGGATCGGTTTCAAGCCATGAGGGTTCTAAAAGAACCAGAATGTCACAAAAGCGACCAAAATATATGTACAAGCGAAATCAAAGATGCAGGAAAGCGGGAAATGCCAACGTTGTGTTGATAGATGGAGTGCTTGAGTACAAGAGGTGTCTGTTTGCTAGGTTTTCACCTACTTGGCAAAGTTTTTTTTTGTTTCAGGACTTTTTTATGATTTTTTAGAATTTTTTTCAGGACATTTTTTTATTTTTAGTATTTTTTTTTAGGACATTTTCAGTTGTACAAGTTCCTAGAGCAGAGAATACTAAGTGAAGAAATTTTTCAAGTGGATGGTGCTAATCAGTTCATGGAGTTGTTCTCCTTTCAATGTTGAGAGTTGATAGGAACCAGAGCCAAAGACTGCAGTAATGATGTAGGGACCCAGCCAATTGGGTTCAAACTTCCCTTTGTTGTCTCGAAAGTGTTGATTTTTAGGATTTTCTCTCAGAACAAGGTCACCAACCTGAAATTCTTATTGTTGAACCTTCTTATTATATCCTTTAGACATTCTCTTTTGATACACTCTCAGATGATCAAATGCCACTTGCCGACATTCATCCAGCAACTCGAGTTCTTGCAATCTAGATATTTTGTAGTCTTCATCAGTAACAATGCCTTGCAAAGAAACTCTCAAAGATAGTATTTCCACTTCAATAGGTAATACTGCTTCGGACCCATACACCAAGAAAAAGGTGTAGCCCCAATAGGTGTTCTAATACTTGTTCTATAAGCCCATAGTGCAGGATTGAGCTACAGATGTCAATCCCTCCCAGATTTGTTCACTGTTCTATGTAAGATAGTCAGCAGATTTTTGTTAGATGCTTTAGCTTGTCCATTTCCTTGAGGGTAATATAAGGATGACCAATGCTGTTTGATTTTGAATTTCTCATAGAGATTGTCTAGATCTTTATTCTTGAAATATCCTCCATTGTCATTCACAATGGATGAAGGTATCCCATACATGCAGATGATAGAGTTAAGGATGAACAGAGCTACTTGTTTATTGGTTGCTTTGATGAGCGGAACCACTTCTACCCATTTAGTGAAATACTCTATGGCAGTTATGATAAACTTGTGTCTGTTGGATGATGCAGGATATATTTGACCAATGAGGTCAAAGGCCCATTGCTGAAAAGGCCAATGTGTAATAAAGGATATAAGATCCCTTGCTGGAGCATGTATGAGATTCCCATGTAGCTGACACTTCTCACAAGTTTTAGAAAACTTTATAGTGTCTTTCTCCATGTCTGGCCAGTAGTAGCCAACCCTTAGTAGTTTTCGAGCTAAAATGAGACCATTCGAATGAGATCCACAAATACCTTCATGGACTTCCGATAATGCACGTTGGGACTCTCCAGTTTCTAGGCACCTAAGAAAAGTACTATCCAAACCTTGCCTAAATAGGTCATTAGCGATGATGACATACCATGAATCATTTTGGATTAGGTTCCTTTTCTCATTACAGGTAAGATTTTCTGGGACAATTTGGTCTCATAGATAAGAGTAAATATGGTTGTAGTGAGATGAGTCATGTCCAATAATAGAACAGACCATCTAGGACTCAGGAGAATCATAGGCATGGTAATGTAACTCTTCCACCAGGAATTCAAAGCGAAAATTAGATTCTTGTAACTCTGGTATGGATACCAAGGTGGCCATAGCATCTGCTGCTCTGTTTGTGGATCTGGGAATCTGCTAGAATGATACAAAAGTAAAATATTTCTTAAGATCATCCACCATTCTCTTATAAGGCATCAGTTTCTCATCTTGAGTTTGATATGTATCATTGATTTGATTGATGATTAGCTAATAATCTCCATAGATGTATAATTCCAGAACCTTCCATTCGATAGCCAGCTTGATCTCGTTTACCAAAGTTGCATACTCTGCAATGTTGTTTGTGCAAGGGAAAAGAATCTTATAAGCCTTTGGGATTGAAGAATTTTGAGGAGTAATAAAAAGTATTCCAACACCAAAACCATGTTGATTAAAAGACCCATCAAAGAAAATCTTCAATGATTGTTGAGTAAGGCGCATTATTGATTCATTTGGAAATTCTATATGCAGAGGTTAAGTGTCTTCAAGTGGAGCATCAACAGGTTGATCTACAATTACCTGTCTTTTGATGGATTTGTGTTCCACATATTCAATATCAAACTCTGTAAGAACCATGACCCATTTAGCCAATCTTTCTGTAAGTGTTGCTTTGTTGAGAAGATATTTGAGTGGATCAATCTTAGCTACTAGCTTGATGGAATGTGCTAACATGTAGTGTCTCAATTTTTGTGATGCAAAGACCAATGCCAAGCATTCTTTTTCTATTATAGTATAGGGGCATGTGCAAGATCAAGGGGGGACAAAAAGTGGCAATGGAGAAAAAAATGTGTTTTCAAACTTTCCAAACACGCCAAAATCCGCTTTGACTTTTTGTTTGGGTCGGACAAAATTTGAATTTGGTTTGGTAATACCAAACCAAATCAGATATCCGATAATATATCGGATATCCAATTTGTGATGTCACTATTGTGATGTCACCATTGTGATGTCACTATTGTGATATCATACTTTTCAAATCAGATATCTGATATCCGATTTTATCAACATAAAAAATATAGTTTATTAAAATGGGTATACCTTTTGCGCTTCTTATCAAAATTTTGATTTTTTATAGGCATTGGAAAGGTAATTCATAGACCTATCAAATGGATGAGGCATTTTGATGATAGTATAGACCAAAAATTAATTATAATAATTTGAAGTTATTCCTTTAATTTTAAAACTTTAAATACTCACAAATTTTGCATACAAAGTCTCAGTTTTTTTCCTATCACCTCCTTTATCTATCACTTGTCTATCTATACTTATATAAAATATTTTATATATCTCTTTCTTCTCTACTTATGTCACTTATTTTCTCATTCCATGTAGATAAATAAATTCCCAAGTTACATGCATCTCTGCATATATCTCCATCTTTCTATTCATATCTCTCCCTCTCCCACTCCATCATTGTCACTCCTTATTTCTATATTTCTCTCTAATAATCTCTCTTCTCTCTATTTATCTCCCTCCTTTACCTTATCCTACCTATACTTATATATTACTTGTCTCTATCACCTCCTTTCTCTCCCTATCTTGTCCCCTCTCTCTCTATATCCCTATAGATCTATCTTCATGTATATTTATATCTCATTATCTCTAAATCTCACTTATTCACTCCATCTCTCCCTCCATTTGTCTTACTCTCTCTATCACGTTCTATCCATATCTATCTCTATCTCTATCTTCATGTCTCCATCTCTTTCCCTATCAATCTCTCTTTTTATATGTTCCTCTATCTTTATATATATTCCTCTATACATGATTAATCTACTTCTCTGTCTCTTCCTCTATCGCTCTCTTGAAGTATCTTTCCCTTTCTCTACTTTTATATCTTTATTTACTCCATCTTTATATATCTTTTTCTCTCTCCCCACATCCTTCTCTATAGTGTCTTTATATATCTCTATATCTTCCTCTTTTTCTCTCTCCCTCTCTATCTATCCCTATCTATAATCTCTATCTCTCTTTCTCACTCTCTTGCACTATCTATATATCTCTATCTATCGATATTTATCTTCCTTTATATCTCTCTATCTCTTCATTTTTTTATCTCTCTCTTTACCCCTCTCTATCCATTTTTCTCCATCTCTTCATATATTTATCTTTGTCTTTACCTCTCTCTTTCTCTATATCTATTCACCTCCCTCTCCCTTTATCTTCATTTTTTATCTCTATCTTCCTCTCTCTTTTTCAATATCTAGATATGTCTACCTCTTTCTATCCATCCTTGTCCTTTAGTTTTTCTCCCTCTCACTTCATAGTCCTTAATATCTATATCTCTATTTATGTCCTTGTCCTTTAGTTCTTTTCCCTCTCTTTAGTTCTTCATCTCTCTTCACCCTTATATATCTCCTTATTTGAAAATTAGTATATATGGTCTCCTAAGGGGTTATATCATGTCCTAAGGGGTCATAGAACATCATATGACCCCTTAGGACACAATATGACCCCTAAAGACACCATATGGTTTCCTAAGGGGTCATATGGTGTCATAAGGGGTCATAAAACACCATATGACCCCTTAAGACACAATAAGACCCCTAATGACACCATATGGTGTCCTAAGGGGTCATAAGACACCAAATGACCCCTTAGGACACCATACAACGCCTAATGACACAATGTGGCAACCTAAAGGGTCATATGGTGTCCTAAGGGGTCATAGGACACCATATGACCCCTTAGGACACCATACGACCCATAGCACATATAGTGTCCCAAGGGGTCATATGGTGTCTTAAGGGGTCAAAGAATGTCATATGACCAATTAGGACACAATATGACCCATGACGACACCTAAGGGGTCATATAGTGTCATCAGGGGTCATAGGACACCATATGACCCCTTATAACACCATACGATCCCTTACGACACCATATGGTGTCCTAAGGGGTCATATAACACCATACGACCCCTTATAACACAAGAAGACCCATAACGACATGATATGGTGTCCTTAGGGGTCATATGGTGTCAGGAGACACCATATGAACCCTTAGGACACAATATGACCCCTAACGATACCGAAGGGGTCATATGGTGTCCTAAGGGGTTATATGATGTCCTAGGAACCTTTAGGACATAATATGACCCCTTGGCACACCATACAACCCCTAATGACACCATATGGTGTCCTAAGGGGTCATAGGACACCATATGACCCGTTAGGACACAATATGACACCTAACAACACCTAAGGAGTCATAGGACACCATATGACCCCTAACAACACTATATGGTGTCTTAAGGGGTCATATTGTTTCCTAAGGGTTCATAGGAGACCATATGACATGTAACAACACAAAATGACACCTAACAATACCTAAGGGGTCATATGGTGTTCTAAGGGGTCATAAGACACCATATGACCCCTTAGCACACCATACAACCCCTAATGACACCATATGGTGTCCTAAGAGGTCATAGAACACTATATGACCCCTTAGGACACCATACGATGCATATTGATACTATATGGTGTCTTAAGGGGTCATAGGACACCATATGACCCCTTAGGAGACCATATGACCCATAACAACATAATGTGGTGTCTTAGAGGGTCATAGAACACCATATGACCCCTTAGAACACCATACGACCCATAACGATGCCATCTAGTGTCTTAAGGAGTCATAAGACACAATATTACCCCTTAGGACATAATATGGCCCCTAATGATGTCATATAGTGTCCCAATGGGTCATAGGACACCATATGACCCCTTCGGACACCATACGACATCATACCACCCTTTATGACACCATATGGTGTCCTAAGGGGTCATATGGTATCCTAAGGGGTCATATAACACCATATGACCCCTTAGAACACAAGAAGATCCATAATGACATGATATGGTGTCCTAAGGGGTCATATGGTGTCATGAGACAACATATGACCCCTTAGGAAACAATATGACCTCTAATGATACCTAAGGGATCATATGGTGTCCTAAGGGGTTATATGATGTCCTAGGAACCTTTAGGACACAATATGACCCCTTAGCACACCATACAACCCCTAATGACACCATATGGTGTCTTAAGGGGTCATCGGACACTATATAACCCATTAGGACACAATATGACCCCTAACAACACCTAAGGGGTCATATAACACCTTATGACCCCTTATAACACAAGAAGACCCATAACAACATGATATGGTCTCCTAAGGGGTCATATGGTGTCAGGAGACACCATATGACCCCTTAGGACACAATATGACCCCTAACGATACCTAAGGGGTCATATGGTGTCCTAAGGGGTTATAAGATGTCCTAGGAACCTTTAGGACACAATATGACCCCTTAGCACACCATACAACCCCTAATGACACCATATGGTGTCCTAAGGGGTCGTAGGACACCATATGACCCGTTAGGACACAATATGACCCCTAACAACACCTAAGGGGTCATATTGTGTCATAAGGGGTCATAGGACACTATATGATCCCTCACGACACTATATGGTGTCTTAAGGGGTCATATTGTGTCCTAAGGGGTCATAGGACACCATATGACCCCTAACGACACAAAATGACACCTAACGATACCTAACGGGTCATATGGTGTCTTGAGGGGTTATAGGACACCATTTGACCCTTTAGCACACCATATGACCCCTAATAACACCATATGGTGTCCTAAGGCATGATATGGTGTCCTAAGGGGTCATAGAACACCATATGACCCCTTAGGACACCATATGATGCATAATGACACTATATGGTGTCCTAAGGGGTCATAGGACACCATATGACCCCTTAGAGGACCATACGACCCATAACAACATAATATGGTGTCTTAGAGGGTCATAGAACACCATATGACCCCTCAGAACACCATACGAACCATAACGACACCATGTGGTGTGTTAAGGAGTCATAGGACACCATTTGACCCATTAGCACACCATATGACCCCTAATGATACCATATGGTGTCCTAAGGAGTCATATGGTGTCCTAAGGGGTCATAGAACACCATATGACCCCTTAGGACACCATACGATACATAATGACACTATATGGTGTCCTCAGGGGTCATAGGACACCATATGACCTCTTAGAGGACTATACAACCCATAACAACATAATATGGTGTCTTAGAGCATAATGAAACACCATATGACCCCTTAGAACACCATATGACCCATAACGACACCATGTGGTGTCTTAAGGGGTCATATGACACAATATTACCCCTTAGGACATAATATGACCCCTAACAATGTCATATAGTGTCCTAAGGGGTCATAGGACACCATATGACCCCTTAGGACATGGTACAACCCCTTGCGACACCATACCACCCTTTATGACGCCATATAGTTTCCTAACGGGTCATATGGTATCCTAACAGGTCATATAACACCATATGACCCCTTAGAACACAAGAAGACCCATAACCACATGATATGGTATCCTAAGGGGTCATATGGTGTCCTAAGGGGTTATATGATGTCCTAAGAACCTTTAGAACAGAATATGACCCCTTAGCACACCATACAACCCCTAACGACACCATATGGTGTCCTAAGGGGTTGTACGACACCATATAACCCGTTAGGACATAATATGACCCCTAACAACACCTAAGGGGTCATACTATTTCCTAACGGGTCATAGGACACCATATGACCCCTAAGGACACTATATGGTGTACTAAGGGGTCATATTGTGTGTTAAGGGGTCATAGGACACCATATGACCCCTTAGCACTCCATACAACCCCTAACGACACTATATGGTGTCCTAAGGGATCATATGGTGTCCTAAGGGGTCATATAACACCATATGACCCCTTAGGAAACCATACGACACATAATGACACCATATGGTGTCCTAAGGGGTCATAGGACACTATATGACTCCTTAGGAGACCATACGACCCATAACAACATAATATGATGTCCTAGAGGGTCATAGAACACCATATGACCCCTTAGAACACCATACGACCCATAATGACACCATGTGGTGTCCTAAGGGGTCATAAGACACAATATGACCCCTTAGGACATAATATGACCCCTAAAGATGTTATATAGAGTCCTAAGGGGTTATACAAAACCATATGACCTCATATAACACCATATGACCCCTTAGAACACCATAAAACCATTTACGACACCATATGGTGTCCTAAAGCGTCATATGGTATCCTAAGGGGTCATATAAAACCATATGACCCCTTAGAACACAAGAAGACCCATAACGACACGATATGGTGTCCTAAGGGGACATATGGTTTCATGAGACACTATATGGCCCCTTAGGACACAATATGACCCCTAACAATGTCTAAGGGGTCATATGGTGTCCTGAGAGGTTATATTATGTCCTAGGAATCTTTAGGACACAATATGACCCCTTAGCACACCATACAATCCCAAACGACACCATATGGTATCCTAAGGGGTCATAGGACACTATATGACCCGTTAGGACACAATATGACCCCTAACAACACCTAAGGGGTCATATTGTGTCCTAAGGGGTCATAGGACATCATATGACCCCTAACAATACAAAATGACGCCTAACGATACCTAAGGGGTCATATGGTGCTATAAAGGGTCATAGGATACCATATGACCCCTTAGCACACCATACGATCCTTAATGACACCATATGGTGTCCTAAGGGGTCTTAGAACACCATATGACCCCTTAGGAAACCATACGACACATAATGAAACCATATGGTGTCCTAAGCGGTCATGGGACACCATATGACCCCTTAGGAGACCATACGACCCATAACAACATAAAAAATGGTGTCCTAAGGGGTCATAGAATACCATATGACCCCTTAGAACACCATATGACCCATAACGACA
This sequence comes from Cryptomeria japonica, assembly GCF_030272615.1. Taxonomy (NCBI): domain Eukaryota; kingdom Viridiplantae; phylum Streptophyta; class Pinopsida; order Cupressales; family Cupressaceae; genus Cryptomeria; species Cryptomeria japonica. The sequence continues at coordinate 502,042,458 of NC_081409.1, read as the reverse complement.
CCATATGGTGTCCTAAGGGGTGATAAGACACAATATGACCCCTTAGGACATAATATGACAGCTAACGACATCATATAGTGTCCTAAGGGGTCATAGGACACCGTATGACCCCTAAGGACACTGTATGGTGTACTAAGGGGTCATATTGTGTGCTAAGGGGTCATAGGACACCATATGACCCCTTAGTACTCCATACAACCCCTAACGACACCATATGGTGTTTTAAGGGATCATATTGTGTCCTAAGGGGTCATATAACACCATACAATGCATAATGATACCATATGGTGTCCTAAGGGGTTGTAGGACACTATATGACTCCTTAGGAGACCATATGACCCATAACAACATAATATGATGTCCTAGAGGGTCATAGAATACCATATGACCCCTTAGAACACCATACGACCCATAATGACACCATGTGGTGTCCTAAGGGGCCATAAGACATAATATGACCCCTTAGGACATAATATGACCCCTAACGACGTTATATAGTGTCCTAGGGGATCATACAAAACCATATGACCCCATAGAACACCATATGACCCCTTAGAACACCATACGACCCTTTACGACACCATATGGTGTCCTAAAGCATCATATGGTATCTTAAGGGGTCATATAAAACCATATGACCCCTTAGAACACCATATGACCCCTTAGAACACAAGAAGACCCATAACGACATGATATGGTGTCCTAAGAGGTCATATGGTGTCATGAGAGGTTATATTATGCCCTAAGAATCTTTAGGACACAATATGACCCCTTAGCACACCATACAATCCCAAATGACACCATATGGAGTCCTAAGGGGTTGTAGGACACTATATGACCCATTAGGATACAATATGACCCCTAACAACACCTAAGGGGTCATAGGACATCATATGACCCCTAACGACACAAAATGATGCCTAACAATACCTAAGGTGTCATATGGTGTTATAAAGGGTCATAGGAAACCATATGACCCCTTAGCACACCATACGACCTTTAATGACACCATATGGTGTCCTAAGGGGTCATAGAACACCATATGACCCCTTAGGAAACCATACAACACATAATAAAACCATATGGTGTCTTAAGGGGTCATAGAACACCATATGACCCCTTAGGAGACCATACAACCCATAACAACATAAAAATGGTGTCCTAAGGGGTCATAGAATACCATATGACCCCTTAGAACACCATACGACCCATAACGACACCATGTGGTGTCCTAAGGGGTCATAAGACACAATATGACACCTTAGGACATAATATGACCCCTAACAATGTCATATAGTGTCCTAAGGGGTCATAGGACACCGTATGACCCCTTAGGACACAATACGACCCCTTAGGACATAAAATAAACCCTAATGACACCTAAGGGGTCATAGGACACCATATGACACATAACAACACCAAATGGTATCCTAAGGGGTCATATGGTGTCCTAAGGTGTCATAGGACACCATACGACTCATAGCACCATATAGTCTCCAAGCATATGGTGTCCTAAGGGGTCATACGACACCATATGACCCATTAGGACATAATAAGACTCCTAATGACACCTAATGGGTCATAAAGTGTCCTAAGGGTTCATAAGACACCATATGACCCCTTAGGACACCATACGACTCCTTGTGACACCATATGGTGTCCCAAGGTATCGTATGGTATCCTAAGGGGTCATATAATGTCCTAAGGGGTCATATGGTGTCCTAAGGGGTTATAGAACACCATATGACCCCTTAGGACACCATAAGACCCATAATGACACCATATGATGTCCTAAGGGGTCATATGGTGTCCTAAAGGGTCATGGGACACCATATGACCTCTTAGGACATAGTATGAGCCCTAACAAAGCCTAATGGATCATATGGTGTCTAAGGGGTCATACGATGTCTTGTGATCCCTTAGGACACAATATGACCCCTTAGCACACCATACAATCCCCAACAACACCATATGACCCGTTCAGACACAATATGACCCCTAACAATACCTAAGGGGTCATATGGTGTCCTAAGGGGTCATAGGATACCATATGACCCCTTGACACACTATACGACCCCTAATGACACCATATGGTGTCCTAAAGTCTCATAGAACACCATATGACCCCTTAGAACACCATAAGACTTATAACAACATCATATGGTGTCCTAAGGTGTCATATGGTGTCCTAATGGTTCATGAGACACCATATGACCCTTTAGGACACCATATTCTCTCTCACATTATTTCTTTTCCTCAATTACCCTCGATCACCTCTCTCCTCCTATGGGTTTATAGATACTTCCCTCTCCCCCTCTACCCACCCCCTAATTACTCTCTATGTCTCTCTTCACCTTTGTCCCCATCTCTCTTCTCTCTTTGTTGATACATTCCCCTCTCCCCCTCTCCTCCTACGCCCTAATAATCTCAAACTCTCCCTCTCATTCTCTCTTCACCCCAATCACCCCTCCCTCTCTCTCTTTGCCTTCCACCTAATTAACTATAGCTCTCTCTCTCTCACTCTCTCTTCCCTCCAATTAATCTCTCCTTCTCACCTCTCTCCCCCTCTCCTTTTTTTGATACTTCCCTACGCCTCTCCTTGTCCCCTTTGAATTTTGTTGCTAGGGATGAGAAGGAAATGCAAAGAGACTATTCTAGATCTTAGGGAAGAGAGAGTGACATAGAGGAGAAAATTATGAAGAGGTAGAAATATAAGCACCTTGTAGAGCTTGAGAGATTTAATGAGGTATTCATTGATAGTTAGAGATATAGGTCTAGAGAGAGATGTATAAATATGGACAAAAGAGAGGGAGGAAGAAACAAATAGGTGGAGTGATAGGTTTAGGAGAGAGAGGTGGAGAAAGGAACAAACATAAATAACATGGTTTATCAAAATTTATCGAACTCAAAAAAATTCATAAATTTTCTATTATTAATTAATTACTTATTTAGTTTATTTTGAGATGATTGTTACAAAAATTCATGCAATAGGGAAATCATATGAAAAAGTCATAAGTTTTTTATGTTTTAAAAATGAAGGATGAATTTAAATGAATTATAATTATTTTTTAAAACAAATAATTGAACATATACCTATTCCATATCATAGAGCTCTTAATTACCTTTCCAATGCCCATAAAAAATCAAAATTTCGATATAAAACGCAAAAGTTATGCCCAATTTACTAAAATACATTTTTTTTATTTTTTCAAAAATCGAATATCCGATTTTAAAACATAATTTTTTCCCTCCATATTTTGGTTCGGGTTTGCTTTGGGATTTGGCTTGGAAGTGACAAGCCTGGAAAGTCAACTGAAAAAACGTGTTTTTCAGTATTCCTTGATTTTCCAGACTTTACACTGGTGGCTGACGACTTTTTTTATAGCCAAAATTGATAAAATGAAAAGGGTTTTTTAAGGACGTTCTCAGCTTTCCAACAATATAAGGTCTGTCTTATTTCGACTTTAATAAATAATTATTATTTATTTTCTAATTAAATTCTGACAAAAGTCCTGATTGATAGACTGATTGAAAAATACTCATAACTTTCAAACCGCATAACATTTTTTGAATCTGAAACATGCGTCACATCCTATGCTTTGTCTACTATAGGGAAAAAATTTTAAAAAATGAATTTCATAAGGTTTTGACCAAGTTAAGGTGGTCAGACGTAGGAGTTTCTGAATTTCTGAAAAGTTGTAGTAAAAAATTCATAGATAATTATTTACTTTATAAAAAATTATTAAAAAATATGTGTCACATCCGGACATGAGTCTAATACTTATATTATAAATATTATAAAAAAATATTATGATTTAATTGTGATTAGGGTGGTCAGACATACACCTACTTCTTATCTTTTTCCTGAAATTTTTGTACCACTGCATTGAAATTTGAAATTTTCATCAAATAGGATTTTTTTTTTCAAAAAACAACTAGTAGCTTAGAAACTACATTCAATTTTTTATATATTCTCTTCTTACATATTTTAAAAATAATGTTCATAACTTATTCAATTTTTCATGTCAAGCTGCATAACTCTGATTTTTTGAAATTTCATTGCCACTTAAGGGCCTGTTTTGGCACACCATGATCCTGGACATACCCATAGTTCATTTCATAAGACACCAATGTTCTGCTGATGTAATATATAGCTCTCTCTTTTTTATTTTCATCTTGTTGTGCCAGAAGTGCCCCTAATGATGAATCAATAGTTGATATGTATAAGATAAATTGTTTACCCTGAATTGGTGGCATCAATATTGGTGGATTAGACAGGTATTCTTTGATTTGTTGAAGGTGTTGCTCACATTCTTGATCCCAGTTGTATGTTACTCCTTTCCTTAATACTTTTGTGAAGGGTTGAGCCTTATCTACTAGTTGAGAAATAAAGCATCTAATTGACTGGAGACATCCTTGTAGACTTCTCATTTGACTGATATTCTTTGGAGGTGGCATTTCCATTATAGCTTGGACCTTCTCAGGATCAACCTCAATTCCTTTGTTTGAAATGATATAACCAAGTAATTTACCAGATGTCACTCTGAATGCACACTTTTTAGGATTTAGTTAGAGCTTGAATTTTTCCATTCTATCTAATATAAGGCCTAGCTCTTGAATATGTGTGGATTTATTCATAGTCTTCACTAAAGTGTCATCAACATAATCTTCCATATTCTTATGCATCATAGCATGAAAGATAGTAGTTACTTCTCTTTGGTAAGTTGCTCCTACATTCTTTAGCCCAAATGACACGATGTTCCAACAAAAGGTTCCCCATGCATAGGTGAAAGTTGTCTTTTCTTGATCTCCAGGAGCTATTTTGATCTGATTATAACTGGAGAATCCATCCATTAGTGAGTACATCTCATATCCAACAGTCATATGCACTATCATATCAATGTTAGGCAATGGAAAATTGTCTTTCAGACATGCTTTATTGAGATTCCTGAAGTCTGTGTAAACCCTAATAGATTTGTCTGCCTTTGATATAGGTACTATGTTTGAAATTCACTCTGCGTAGTCTATTGCTCTGATAAATCTAGCTTTTATCAATTTTTCTAGCTCAGCTTTGACTAACAGTGCCACATGAGGGTGCATCTTGTGGATTTTTTGCTTGACTGGTTTAACTCCTGGTGTAATAGAAAGATGGTGCATGATGAGATCATGATCTAGACTTGGCATAGCAGAGTATGTCCATGCAAAGTTGATCTTCTTTTCTAGGAAGAGATTGCTGAAATATTTTAACTCTTCTGCTGATAATGATTGAGCTAAGTGGATGATATGTGGTGTATCTTGACTTCCAATATTTACTGGCTGAGTTAGTTCAATCAATATAGAAGACCTTTCCTGGAAATGACTTGGCAGTATATCAAGTATCTCACCTTCAGGTGCCTCAGAGAGGTTTTCACCCTTAAGTACATCCTTTATTTTTTTTCTTTTTGATTCTAACACCACCACAATGTGGTTTTCACCATCAGATCTTTTATTTTTCTTCTTTTGATTTTTGCAACTAAGATACTCGATATCTGTTTCAGTCATGTTCTCACTTTGTTCACTGGTGGAAGAGTCCATTGGTTCAACTGCATTGAGGTAGTAGGCTAACGTATAGTCATTGGCAAAGATAGGTACATTCATAGGTTGGTTTTGGAGAGTACAGTCAATTAGTTCAGGATGTACCAAAGATAAAGTTTGGACAAGTTCGAGAGAGTTCATGGTATTATCATCATAACTTCAGACCGACAAGTCGAGTGCTAGAAGACTACCTTGCATAAATGTCTCCAGACCAGGAATAGTTACAACATGATTATTGAAGTGCACGTTAATATTTAGTTGACAAAATCCAATAGACCTACTCGTAGCACCATTTTCTATGCCAGACTAGACTACATAGCATGGTTTGATAGTAACAAGATCAGTAGATAGATTCCTGACATCCGTGATAGAGGAGTCAAAGTTTGATGCTAAATAGGCATTATCATCAATAGGACTGTTGTCGGAGTCATTAGAGTCATAAGAGGGAGTTTCTGACTCTTCTTCAAGTGATTGAGTGAATGTAGATATAGTGTCAATACCTACATCTTTGATGTTGCAAGTTCCTTCATGATTTGGTTCATTTATCACTTGTATCTGACATACCTGTTGACATAACCTTGATGGCTCTATGAACTTCCATCTTCTACTCTATTTAGCTTCTTCTGGACTAATGACTGGTTCTGTTTCTGTGGCTTCCAATTCTTCTTGTGTAGTGCCATACCTGATTTGTTCTATCCTATTAGAGAGAGACATAGTAGGTAAAGAATTTTCTTGTGTCCTTCCTTCTTTCAACTTTCGTTCATAGTTTGTCTGTCTTTTTAATTTGATTTCTTCTATCTCTATTTGTAGTTTTTAGCGTATCAACTCTTGTGTGTCATCTGTGATATTATTGGACTCTTCTAGAGTTTTTGTACTAGATGTATCTGAGAGATGATCTGAACCCCATTCATACTCGTTCGAGTCAGTTTCTGAATCATCTCCTTGTTGTCTACCAATGTATGTGACTGGAATTTTCAGTGGTGCAAACAATTCCCTGATTCTTTCTACCTCTTCTCTCATATCCTCTAGGACTTCTACTCCTTGTAATGTTGTAGCTGATACCATTTGGACTTGGGTACTAACTGTTTCCTCTCTATTGATTGATAATTCTTTTTGTTCTTTTTCATACTCTTCTTGATTTTGTTGAGTGTTTACTTCCTATGATAGTGAAGGCATTGTCTTTTTCTTCCACTTACACTTAGAAGCATGTTTTTGGTCAGATGTCTTTCCTGGATTATATCCCAGTCCAACTTTGTCATTTGCAGAATTTGTTTGTAGATAAATGGGTTCAATAATACCTTCTTGATTTTTGCCTAGAGAACCAGTACCTGAATATCCCATACGTTGAATCATTTTCTATCCTGGACCATACTTTGTTGGAGAAATCTCACAATGTCTTACTTCTTTGTTTTCACTATCTTCTTTGAAAAGCCATTTGAGAACAACATCCTCTTCTATTTCATCTACAAGAGAGGTAGAGGATTGTACAAAGAGACCTTCATATATGACATTTGGAGTGAAAGTCTTTGGTTTCATAACCTCTGATGGTTTTCCTGACCGTCTGGGTGATGGAGGAAGAGAAATGAGTGAAAGTACTGGTTCTATCTTGTATCCATCCATTCTAGTATCTATGATTTTTAATTTCTTTTCTAAGTCCTTCATCAAGGTTTCTAAACTTTCAGCTGTAGAGGTTGCTCTATTATGAGGCACAAAGGTATCAACACTCTTTGTCAATGCATTACAAGGAGAGTTTGTATCAGCAGGAATATTGATTTCAACCCCGTTATAAGGAAATTTTAAGCACTGATGATATGTAGATGGAACTACCTTCATTTCATGAATCCATGGCCTGCCCAGTAAGATGTTGTATGACAGAGGAAGATCAAGCACCTGGAAAATAACATCCCTTTCTACAGGTCCTACTCTGATTGGTAATAGTACCGGACCTTTAGAGGTTCTTTCTTCTTCATCATAAGCTTTGATTGTTATTTTCTTTGTGGGATCAATGACATTTTTCAGAAAAGCCCAGCTGTGTAAGCAGATTATAGGTACAAATATTCAACCCCACGCATCCATCTACCAAAACATGTTTAACTCGGTGTTTATGGATCATAGCTTCAATGTGCAATGGCTGGTTATGTGGGTGATTCAGTGAGTTGTCATCTTCTTCAAAGAAAGTAAGATAATGAGGAGAAGTCAGGTGACCAACCATAGATTGAAACCAATCTATATCTAAATCTTTTGGGATATTAGTTGTGAGCAACACTTTGTCCAGGATCTCTTTATGAGCAGAAGATATTTTGAGAAATTCAAAGATGGAGATTTGAGCATTTGTTCTTTTTAGTTGTTCGACAATGCTATATCTAGAGGATGATGATGAAGTTAGCTATTTAAATTTATCAAATGTTGTATCTTTTTGTTTGTTTGACAAGGTTGGTAGGTTTGACGTTGTTTGAGCAGGAGTTGGAGAACTATCTCCTTGGAGAGTGACTTTCTTTTGAGCACAGGTCACATCATTTGCATTTTGTGATTCGTTTTGTTTATCTTTGATTATAATCACATTGTAATATTCAGGTTGAGAAGACTCGATCATGTTGATCACATTGTCATTGTTGGTATAGGTGTAATTAACTTTGGCACCTCATTTTGACTTTGAGGAATCACCTTGTTCATAAACAGGTAAGGGATCTTTAAAGCTTTGTGATCAGCATTAGTTGTGTGATTTCCAACAACAATTTTTCTAGCATTAATGAGATCTTGAATCTCATGCTTGAGCTTCATGCAATTGTTTGTGTTATGACCTTTGTTTCGATGGTATTCACAATATTCGTTTTCTCTCCACTATTTCGGTTTAACTTCTGGATCATATGGCCTAGAATTGTTTAGTAAGGTTATGAGATCATTTGCCAATAAAGTTTTGAAAGCAGATTCATATGATTCTTCTAGAGGAGTGAATTTGCGTTTAGGTTTCGAAAGCCAAGGTTTCTCTTTAAACCACTCTTTTACTTTCTTCAAAGGATTTTCTATTGCGGTTTCAGCTGCTTTGAGTGCTTGCATGCCACTAGCCAAGTTAAATATCGTGGATTTTGATTTTTCTTTAACAGTGTCTACCACTCCATCATTAACAACATTTTTGTTGTTGTCTTTGCCATATTTCCAATATTTATTTTTTTCTTTGGAACTAGATCCCGATTGTGTTTCTTTCCAAAGTGAGATATCTCCCTTCTTTATAAGCACATCTTCCATCCTGAGGGCATTATCTACCATTTTGTTGAATGAAGGATGCACTTGCATTTGGATACTGTATTTCAATTCAAGGATTAAGTTGACAAAGATATCTATCTTCTCAGAATCTGGAATAGGCCGTGAATATCTAGAGAACATCTTTCTCCATCGTTGGAGAAAAGTGAGAAAGGGCTCTCTTGTTTTCTGTTTGGTATTGCAAAGTTCTATCATAGTGACTGGGTGACGAATGTTATAGGAGTATTATTGTAGAAATAGTTGGATTAATTCTTCAAAGTTTTTATTCCCATAGGTAGGCTTGAGAACCATTACATAGCTTGCCCTCCTAAACTTCTCGAGGAAAGGTGCATGAGATATGTTTGGTTGTGCATGAACTCCATACATAAAGCACAAAATTCTCTGATATGGTCTTGGGGATCTGAGTTACCATCATATTTGTCAAATTTTGGGATCTCCGCTCGTGAAGGAAATGGAGTCATGTAAATGTTTTTGTCAAATGGAAATGGGCATATTGTGTCCAGAGAATATTGTTTTGATTATTTATCCTTGTTTTTCAGTTCTGTGATCTCAGTTCGTAACGCTTGTAATTGTTTGTTTACCATTGCTAATGGTGTCTCTTCCTCTTTAGTGACGAGGGTCTCCACGTCATAACCAGTAGGAAGTTTAGCGCCTTGTTTTACTAGTTCTAGAAAAAAGTCTTCTTTTTCTCTAGCCATGATAACCTTCATCATTTTTCAGAAATCTTTATCCTTTTGACATTTATGAATATCAATTTCTGGAGGTTCAGAGGCTTCAGATTCACTTGATGAGGAATTTTTGTCGGTATCATGGATACTAAGATCGTCATAATTTTTGTGTTTAGTAGCTCGTCTTTCTTGTTTTGTTCCAGATATGGTGGGAGACAAGGGTTGATCATAAATTGGCATATCTAATGATGAAGGTTTATTAGTGAGAGGATCCTCTACATAAAATGGATTATCTTGATATGAAAAGGATTGTCCTTTTCCTTTGGTATCTTTCTTATGAGAACTTCTGGTTTGAATAGGCATTTTTATTGACTGATGTGACCTAAAGTTGTTTGTGATGCAGAAGTCAAGATCAAATTTGGAGCTAGTTGCTCATTTAACGTATCGATTGAGAGAAGCAACTAAGATTTAGTCTGGTTTCAGGAAAGATCTATCCTGTGTAAGATGTTTATCTAAGCTACCTAGTTTGATTTAAGAGAAGTGACTAAGGCTCAGTTTGGTTTCAGAAATGATCTATCCTGTGTAAGACGTTATCTAAGTGACTTAAATTTGATAAAATGGTTGATTGAACTAGCTAAAAGATGATCGACAAAATCGTACAACACTACGACAGGAGTGCACTGTTTTGATTTGTTTATGCTCAGAATGATGATAACCAGTTTTATGCTCGCTGTAGACTGTTTTAGGCAAGTTTGACTGTTCTAGACTGACAAAATCAAAGATTTGTACAACAAGTTTTACAAGACCAGACGACAATTTAATTGCTTCAGGATGATAGAAATAGAATTTCGTATGAGTTGTTGCTTATATTCGCACGACAAATGAGTATACCTCAGATGAAAAATTGATAAATGTAATGGTTTTTTGTATGACACAGAATCAGAGACCAGATGATAATTCCCTAAGCAGGGCGACAATTTATCAGGTTTCGTATGACACAAAACTGAGGCTCAAACGACAAACTGTTAGACCTGATGAAATTTCGTACAATAGAAGATATGTAGCAGGACAATAAATTAGAAGACTCGTACGACAGTTTACTGGACAAAGACAAAATTTCTGACAGATCGAGTTTTTAATGACCGACGACGACCAGTTTTGAGATGGACTGAGTTTTTGGACAGCTAAGGTAGACTAGTTTTTGACACGGACAGAGTTTTGACTAGGATAGACTAGTTTTTGACACGGACAGAGTTTCGACTAAGATAGACTAGTTTTGACACAGACAGAGTTTTTACTAGGATAGACTAGTTTTGACACAGACAGAGTTTTGACTACTGAGTTGTTTATTGTTTTCTCTAGTTTTGGTATTTCAATTTCAGTTTCAGGGATGAAAACATAGTAAACACGCAATATGTATAATGACTCCAATCACAGTACGCTAACCCTATGGAAATTGGTGAGAGAAGAAAACCTTTGCTTGCAGACTCAGGTACACACCCAATAGCTAATCAAAATACGACCTCTAAGTCTCATGCAATGGATTCTAAACGTCGTATTAACCGACTCCAAATGCTAATGGGGGCACAAAATGAGAAGTATCTTGGGAGAGTTACTATCTCTCTTGCACAAAGATTATCCCCCCTTTCGGAGGTGAACTGGGTAGCTTCTAATCTTAATTGGAACTAGTAAGGGATTTGTTCTACACGTCGGGGTATAAACTCAATTAAGAGGTCTCCCAACCTTGAAAACCAAGGTTTAATATACCCGAAGGTACAGAGGAGAGCTATTCCCGAGCACTGTCGTTGACTTGATTTTTATCAAATCACATTTATTTTATAGTGGGTTGGAGTACTTGGCGCTTAGCCGTTCCCACTTGGGTCGTTCCCCTCTCACTGACCCTAATGGCTTTGGCCTTAAAGGCTCCTCGAGAGGGCAAACCCACTAAAGATATACAAATCTCAAACTTAGGAAAAGCCTCAAGGGTCTGGATTTTTTATTGTCTATGCAAACAAGAGCATACTCTCCTACCTCTCAAAATTTTCTAAAAACACAAAAGACAGATTTGTTCATTAACCAGATAGCAAGTTAGGTGCCTAAAAAATGGATTTAATGAATACACAATGTTTGCTCGAATCTCCTCGGGAAACCTGCAAAGACAACGAATCAGTAGTCATATTGTCTTTGTTTGACAAGCATATTCTTCGATAAGCATTCTGCAAAAAATGATTAGGCTAAGAAAATTTCTCAGATAGACGAACAACAAGCCAGGGTCAACATTAGTATGATAAAAATTGAATAAAGATCCTAAGGAATGAAGTCTTTGTTTTAGCCAAAAATACAGAGTACCATACGACAATTCTCACCGAGTCGTATGATAATCCGTACAAGATCGTACGATACCTGCAGTTTGTCATTCGGTAGAGTGGGAAAACTTGTACGATAATTCGCAACAACTGTACAAACGGAAAATCCAAAAAAATAAAAATCTTTAAATTTACACACCAAGGTTTTCCTTTTCTTTCCTCGGCTTCCTCAAAATCTACAATAATTTTTTATTCTATGAAAAAGTGTGTGAAAAGTGGAATAAGTATCTGTAAGCTGCAAGACACAACACTTCAATTAAGTCATTACATGTATGGTTAGACAGATATAAGCATGAATAATAAAACCATAACAAATCGATTAATTACCTTCTAAAAGATGTGAGTATAAGATTGTTCTTAGATTTGTATAAGCAATACCAGTGACTAGACTATACCAAGACGATGGATTTAATCTATATGAGCATGATATTAAGCTAAATGGATGCAAGATGGATGAATAGTAAGCTATATGAATTCAAGCAATCATGAAATACACAAAAATAAATTAAACTCAAATGCAATAATCTCAAAAAGCAAGCACAATATCTTCAATGACTCTAGAGCAAAAATTGTATAATAACAATAAATCTCTAGGGTGTTTTGAATGAGAGATTAAGGCTGAATTTATAGAGAATCACAAGAGAGATCAAGAAAAAGCACAATTTAGGATAATTGAAATACTTGAGAGATCATATTCAGTTAACCTTGAGATAGATTCCAATTATAGTTGAATTGAAATGCATTCAGATTATAAGTTTGAGTTTGCATTAGAGATATAATTCAATTAATTCCATGCACCTGAGATAAAAATAGATAATTCCATGCGATTCTTTGATTTATTCAAGAAAAGAGCCTTTTCAATGCAACTGAACTTCTTTTCTCAAAAGCTTTGAGTTCTAATTTTAGAGAATGATTAAATTCCTTTTAATTTCTTTTTCTGATTTCAAGTTCTCAAATTAGAAGAAATAAATAATATCTCAAGTTTGATTTCTCTTTCAATTCAATTCTTTTATTTTATTTTCAATTTAACTCTTCCTTTGCATATTGATTCCTCTTTTGTAATAAATTAATTCATTTTTTATGATTAATGGCAAATTTATTAATTAATTAAATATGCTAAGATATTTAATAAATTAAATATGATAATTGATCAAAATGATTTTCTTGGAATGATTTAATTAATTAATTATTTAATTAATATAGAATAATTCACTTGCCGTGTGACATTTGATGATTGAAGAATTAATTAATTGTGTGCTCAAAGTTGATTTAATTGCCTTCGGTTAGGACCTTGGTGATGTTGTCGAAATTAGGGGCTATGGTTTAGGTAACCAATTATAAGGTATTACACATGAATGTTTAATTCAAATAATTAGCTGAAAATATTCACATTAGACCCCTTAATCAACTTAAAATAAAAAATATATATATATATTTAAATTTAGAACACAAAAACACATAAGAATTGTGCTCACAATCCAATCCAAATTTCATCATAATGTGGAAAAGTAAAAATTAATATAAACAAATGGAAAGGTAGTTTCAAATCTAAGTCAACTTAAGCATAAAATAAGTGAGTATTAATTGAAAGAAAATGAGAAATGGGGGACTAGTATTAAGTTGCGGCAATTTGAAGGGAGAGATGGGCAGGGCAGGGCAGCAGAGGAATCGTTAAAAGCCGTCACACATGATTCGCAAAAATAGGAAATGATGGGAAGGAAGAAAGGGTTCGGTTTCGCATATGTTACTAATAATGGGACCACATGGCTTTCTCAATTCTCTGTCAGACACTGACACTGACGGGTCGTCAAATTTGGTAGTGAGGAGTGTCGTCCGTCAAATATCTTTTCACTGTCGCCAAACCGCAACCAAAGCACGTTGCACTGATTTTAATATCCCTTTGGGATTTTGTGGCACCAAGAATATAAATTATGAGGTGATTAAAAGCGAAGAACACAGCTTGTCCCCCCTGCATGGAATCCCAATAAAAAATCTCATTAACCCAAATCATTTAAAAAGAGGTTGGAGGGAGTTAAAAAGAGAGCACGAGCGGGGAAGCCCTGTTTGCAAGGCAAACGAATCACGCCAGCCATAGCCATAGCCATAGCCATCGCCATTACCATCGGGGACAGCCGCCCGCCACCAGGGACTGCCCACCTTGTCGTCTGCCATGGAATGGAATGATGCCCAACCTAGGCAATTATTCTCTTCTTCTTCAACTTCAACTAGTTTAGTTACAGAGCCTGCAATGGGCATTTGGGAATGAGCGGCGCCGCCTTAAATGGCTCCTCCACGCTTCCGCTCAGTGCATGCGCAATCAAAGATTCTTCGACAACCGCTGCCAGCTGCCCAGATTGTCAGCTGTGGTCTATAAGGTAGTTTGTTTATTAGGCTTTTAGGCGTCTAAGGGCTAATATGTATGGATGGTATTGGGCATTGGGCATTGGGCATTGGGCATTGAGTTGAGTAGACTATGGAGTGTGGGCCGGTGTGGGGTTGAGTTATGATGATAGCAGACACGGATGATTGATTCAGACATGCATGTGAGGAGATCATATCTCATCGTAGAAGTAGAATAGGCACGCTGGGGGGAATAATTAGACCCATGAGGCATGAGCCATCAACATTCTCAACTCCGATTTAAAACAGGGCCTACGGATGGACATATGGCCGGTTTTTGTAACGTTTAAGAGTATTGGGTGGTGGGCTGTAAAAAGTTGGGTGATTGGTGGGGAGAAAAGGCTCCTCCTCTGCGGATGATCGTCGGACCGGCGTGATCTCCTCCTCTGTTTGCCAGAAACAAGGAAACACAGCACAGAGCTTCTTGCTGCCAATGTCATTTTTGCCATTCCAGTCGCTTTACACCATCTTTTTGGCTGCTCTAATTCCGTTCGGTTTCTTCTGCCTCGCAATGCATTAGAATCGAGAATTAGCCAGTACCGAAAGTGGTCAGTCCAACTGCAACTGCAACTGCAGTCTAGACTCTTTCTTGCACCACTCACCATGCTTCAGTCGATAAGTAAGTAAGCTGTCGAAACTAACGCTTTCGAGAGCCCCTAGTTATTGGTTTCTCGATTTTCACTTAGTTCTAGTAAAGAGGATTGCCAGGGAGGAAAAAGAGAAGTCTGCGTGGGAATTTGGTTCTGCATAGTTCCTTCGGCGAAGCTAATTTTTTTGTGTGGTTTGATTCGTTTCCCGGTGATAGCTGAAGATGGGTTGAATTTGGAGCCGTTTAGTTCGCTGTCCAAAGCCCAAACATGACTTCAGTTATGTAGAAAAGCAGAGTGCTAAGTTTGAGCAGAGGTTAGTAGAGTATAGGCAGGTGTAGTGTGGGTAGATTGGTGCAGCAGCAGCAGAAAATCAGTTGAGAAGAATGATTACGGGGGCAGATTTGTATCATGTGATGACGGCGGTTGTGCCGCTGTATGTGGCCATGATTCTGGCCTACGGGTCCGTGAAATGGTGGAAGATCTTCACTCCGGACCAGTGCTCAGGAATCAACCGCTTCGTGGCTCTGTTCGCGGTGCCATTGTTGTCTTTCCACTTCATTTCGACCAACAACCCCTTCAAGATGAACATGCGTTTCATCGCGGCGGACAGTCTGCAGAAAATCATAGTGCTGGTGGTGCTGGGATTGTGGGCCAAGGTGAGCCGGCGGGGCAGCCTGGAGTGGATGATCACGCTCTTCTCTCTCTCCTCTCTGCCCAACACGCTTGTCATGGGAATTCCTCTGCTCAAAGGCATGTACGGGGACTTCTCCGGGAGCCTCATGGTGCAAATCGTGGTGTTGCAGTGCATAATCTGGTATACGCTCATGCTCTTCATGTTCGAGTACAGGGGGGCCAAAATGCTCATCATGGATCAGTTCCCCGACACCGCGGCCTCCATTGTTTCATTCAAGGTCGACTCCGACGTCGTCTCGCTCGATGGTCGAGAGCCACTGCAGACGGAAGCCCAAGTCGGTGAAGACGGCAAACTCCACGTTACGGTACGCAAGTCGACATCGTCTCGCTCTGTCATATCGTCGCGTCGGTCTCAGGGGCTGCCCTCTCTCCCCTCCCTCACACCCCGCCCATCCAATCTCACGGGCGCCGAGATCTATTCCCTCCACAGCTCTCGCAACCCCACTCCCAGGGGATCCAGCTTCAACCACACCGATTTCTATTCCATGTTCAATTCCTCCACTGCTCCCAAAAACGCCAGTCCCCGTCCCTCCAATCTAGCCACTTCCGATGTCTATTCGCTCCATTCCTCCCGCGGCCCGACCCCTCGTCCTTCCAACTTCGAAGACGAAAGTTCGGCCGACTATTATAATCCATACAGCAAAACGGCGGCGGCGGCGGCGGGTGCTGCTACTACTGCGCGGTTTGGAATGTATCCGCCCGGCACCGGAGCCCTGCCCCCTTACGGTTCCCGAGGCGTGGGAGCGGAGGCGAACCAGAATCAGGCCGGCTATCCTGCACCCAATCCAGGAATGTTCTCCCCCAACACCACCGCCAGGGCTGCTAAGAAAACTAGTGCTGATCCCAAGTTCTGTCAGCCGAAAATCAATGAAAACCAAGAGGTCCATGTTCATGACAAGGATGCTCACATGTTCGTCTGGAGCTCCAGTGCTTCTCCTGACAATACCAACAAGCTGGATTACCCCGCCAAGGAAGTAAAACAGACCATTTCCCCTGCTCGTGACCAGGCCCTTTCCCACAACGGCATACTCAAAGGTGAGAGGGAAGAAGTCAATCTTGTTTATGTGTTTTTCATAATCTCTGTATTGGCTGACGGCTCAGAGAAATCAATCTCTCTTTCTCTCTATCCCTGTTTGCAGGTCCAGCAGAGCGGAGAGACGTATTATATGAGGAGTATGGGCGTGAAGAAGATTTCAGTTTCGGGAATAAGGCAGAGGAAGGCTTATCTCGGGAGAAAGAAGAACCGAGGCTGTCCAAATTTGGGTCAAGTTCAACTGCAGAGCTTCACCCCAAGAGCCATGATGCGCAGAATACGAAGCTGATGCCTCCTGCCAGTGTAATGACGCGCCTTATCCTCATCATGGTGTGGAGAAAACTCATTCGCAATCCCAACACTTATTCCAGCCTCATTGGCCTCACCTGGTCTCTCGTCTCCTTCAGGTATCCCCATCCATCCATTGAAGCACCTATGTTTATATTCCAGTAATCATTTTTTTGGTCTGTGATTTGCTTAATACTCGCCCCTCACTTCTATTCAATGGACATACTCTTAACACCATCCAGCTTAAAATTCAAACAGTTGTTTATGTTTATACATCTGAGTTGGGTTTATACCATCTACCCAATTGCCAGATTTAATTCGATTTAGTAAGTTAACCAGCAAGCAAGTCGTTGGATACTGTAGATACAGTGAACATTCATCAAATGATTAATGGAGGAATTTCAAACACATTGTGTGTTATGTTTAAAATTTGGGAATACTGTTTGCAGGTGGCATGTTGAAATGCCGGCAATAATTTCAGAATCAATAAAGATCTTGTCCGATGCGGGTCTTGGGATGGCCATGTTCAGTCTAGGTACACATGCTCATGCCATTACGCTAATAATAGTCTCTGAATCTTTTGTTCGTGTGGTCTTTCTTGATTGAGTAGGATATGGTCGTTGGTGGTGTTGTTCCACAGGCTTGTTCATGGCTCTGCAGCCCAAAATCATAGCGTGTGGGAATTCAGTTGCAACTTTTGCCATGGCCGTCAGGTTTCTGAGTGGACCAGCTATAATGGCACTAGCCTCCCTTGCAATTGGATTGAGAGGCGTGCTACTTCGTGTAGCCATAGTACAGGTACAAATAATTCCATTCATTAATTTGCAACTTGCAATGCATTAATTACGAAAACTAAAAGAGAAGATAAGAATGTCCTTGAGATTTGTTATTTTTACAGGCAGCGCTTCCCCAAGGAATTGTTCCGTTTGTCTTTGCAAAAGAGTACGGCGTGCATCCGGATATACTGAGCACAGGGTATGCTTCGAGTTCGTACATATTGCTAAATGTTTGTTTATGTAATTAAAAAAACAAAAAACTGCGGCTGACGTGGGAATCATATTTTATTTCAAATTTCAGGGTCATATTTGGTATGCTCATTGCACTGCCGATTACGTTGGCATACTACATTCTCCTTGAGCTGGTGTAGAGACAGACAGAAGACAGAGAACGCTAAAGGAACCAACCAGTATTTACTTACAGTAGACAAAAGCTCTTTGAAAAAACCATTGTAATCTTTACCATGTGGACGCCTGGGAGTGGGCCAGAGGAGCTTGTCCCAATTGTTGGATCCTTGGCGTGGCAGATAAATATATATATATATATTATACCTAGTATTGGGTTAGTGGGTAATGGACGTCTGTCTGTCTGTCTATCTGTCTGTTGGGAGTGGAAGGAAAGGTGGGCGCTGGTAGTGGAGTGGGGACTAAGCGTCCCCTCTCCCTCAAACATTCATCATCACCAGTACTTACTTTCTACTGCTTTTGACTATATATATTCAATTTACTCAAATCTTTCTTTACACTCTTTCAGCGCGTGTTTGTGCTGTTTTGGGGATATCAGGCGGAATTGTAATTCCAGATCAACATAACCCAATTCACACTTTAACCAGTGTCAAAATACTTTTAATACTTTAATCTCTTACATCTATCAATTCATATGCCTTATGCAATAATTACCTTTTATGAGTTCTGCGGGGAATATCTCTTCAAATCCATATCAATTTTGCTCATGCAGAATATTTCTTCAAATCCATATTAATTTTGCTCATGCATAACATTACACATAGATAGATAAATAATATTTCTTCAAATTCATATCAACTTTGCTTATCAATAACATTATAAATTGATAAATATTTTTTTCTTATTACGAGTCTTCTTTAAGTTTGTTTGAATTTTTTTAAGATTTAATGTATTGTAATGGTGATATTTTTATATTTATATTATATATTACAGAGCTTAAGTTTATATTAACAAAATGTCTTGATATATGTACATCGACAAATGATGTAATTTTATGTGAAGTTAGAAAATTATCTTAACTTTTGTCCATTTATATGTATACATTTAATCCATACCTATCCTCAACCACATATTCTTATATATTCACCTCATCCATATGTTTATTGTATTTACCTATACACTTGCATCTATATAGTGATTAGTTGTCCATACTTGATTGTTTGCCCACTTAGAATAATTTATGCACTTGCAAGGTTGACCACATGGTCATAGAATTGACTTTTTCCTTCCAAAATTCAAAATTATAATTTGGTTGATTGGCCACCTTCATCATCTTGCCCTAAGCCAACTAAATACATATTTTGTAAAAATTTAATGTTATGCACTAGCATTTAACATCCCTAATTTCTCGAGCATTCTCTCATCCAAGATCATTAAAGAGGGAATCAATTAAAAACATTTGTTTTTGGTGCATAAAAAGGAGTAGTGAATTTGTGAACACTTAAATCCTAGGACCCTTATCTTCTACCTTTGAACTTTTATACACATTCCTAGGGGTTCGCCAAAGAATAAATTGTTTCCTTGTGAAAAAACAACCCTTCCACTGTATTTTTGAATATTACCAACCCTTAGATTAGCAACAAGAGTACAGTGGAAAAAGATCATGTGGGTGAGCAACAAAGCGAAGGTTTACATTGTGTGGGATCCCATTTGGACTAAAAGGAAAAAAAATAAGGTTGAAAACTTAACTAAATTTGTCTACATGATTTTATATAGAACATAAGATCAACATAATATCCAAGGCATTCATTTGATACAAAAGTCATACTTTGAAGGCAAAAAAACAATCCTAAATATTCTTCAAAGACAATCATTATTTCGTCATGTAGAAAAGTAACATGCTACATTGCATTTACTTTTCTGAAATATACTAATTAGTCATCTTTATTTGATTGTTTGGCCACTTAGAGTCATTAGTGTGCTTGCAAGGTTGAACCCATGGTTGTAGAATTAACTCTTACCTCTCAAATTTCAAAATTAACATTTAGTTGATTGACCACCTTTATTTTCTTACCCTAAGCCAACCAAGTATATGTTTTGCAAAAATGTGATGCTAGGTTTTAGTATTTACTTTCTCTCATCTCTCAAGAATTCTCTCTTGTCCTAGAGTATTGAAGAGGAAATCAATAATGAAAAAATTGGTTCATAAATATTCTTCAAAGGCAATCATTGTTTGGTCATAAAGCTAAGTAAAATGATATATTGCATTTACTTTCCAAAAATAGGTATTGTAGGTTGTTAGATGATTATTTCTAGTTGCTATTATTTAATTTAGTTTAAATATATGCTTATATGTATTCATCTTATAAAATTAACCTAGATTTATTTTCCTTTATAACCATTTAAAGTAAATATTAGGTGCACCAATAGAAGAAATCAAGTCACTATATTACTATATTGATGAAATTTGAATACCCATGCCAATTAACATTAGCTTTGGGCCCATTTTGTTAGAATATCTTAATAGAGTTACATATTAACAAATGTCACATTCATGAACAAAGTTGGGCTAATCTCCTTATTCTTTATACATCCTTATTTATATATGCTTCCACACATTTGACCTTTTCCCAACCTTATTTCAATTTACTCCTATATATTTACCATTATTATTCATTTATCATGCCTAACATTGCACCTATATTCATACACTCATTCCCCACCTCAAGATCTACACCTCCTTGTCTTAGGTCAATCATGTGTATAATTGGCTCATAAGATTCAATTTTTTTTTAATCTCTTGACACCTTTTTCAGTACTCATTATAAGTGGATGTGTGACATTGACATGATATATTACTACTTCTTGATATATAAAGGCATTCAATATACAATTATTTCACAAGGAGAGATCAATATCATAAGTCTACATAATTATAATAATATTTGTGCTTGGAGAACTAAAAAGCACCAAATTGCACCAAAATAATCTTATAACATTTACATGTATTGTTGTATCCAATATTCATCCATGATCATAAAGTTGAATTAATCAAAATAATTTCAACATATGACAACATGACCCTTGAGATCCAATAATTTCTTAAAGGTATATTTCAATGTTGCTAGTCCATATGTACTAGTATATCTCAAAGACACGGGTGATGTAGTTTCTAGTACTTCATTGGATCCTTATTTTATATGCCTCAAAATGTGAAAATCATAGTCCTTTTCCCACCTTGTTGCAATTGCTTTGTTAAAATCCACCATTTATAACTAATCTGAGAGAGTCTAAATATGTCTTTATTTGTTATAATTTTGCCTCAATTTTGTCCATTGTCATTACCCAAGTACCTAACATGTGTTAGGATTTACAAAAAAAACTAAAAATTTAAGTGGGGCATTTTCTTGTCATTTATTTGTGGCCAAGTTGTCATAGTTTTAAAGTTTCCCTTCTTTTTATGCCTTTCCTACTAAGTCCACCTTTTTCCTTTGTCTCTATTAGAGTATTGTACTTTCACATTTGGGCATACCTTTCATCTATTCCTCGCCTTCACCCTTTTTTCCTTGTCAAGACTTTTAGAGATCTTGTTATTGGCATCCCCTTATTTCTAACCCCAAATTTCCCTTGCATTTGTTAGAGTATCAAACTTTATATTACTAGCACACTTTCCCTTCAATCCTTGACTTATAACCCTTTGTACTAAGTTACATTTTAGAGTCAAATTTTTGGCCATCCCTTACTTCTTTCTTGGTTTATTTAATCCTTAACTTCTAATGTTTCATTATGTGTATATTTTTTAGAACTAAAGTTTTGGCCACCCCTTTTCTAGGTACCTTTCCCTCGGCATCTTTGATCCCCAACTTTTGGTGTTTTATCACTTACACTTTTTCAAAGAGAAAAGGTGCAAGAAAGCCTATCTAAGGTAACCCTAAAATTCAATCCTTAACATTTTTTATTGAGTTATCTCCTTGGATTGTTTGGATGTGTCCTTATTTGGATACATTGTAAGAGGTATCCTTAACTCTTGACCCATGAATTGATATTGGTATAAAATTTATGAGTCAACCATAATCCTCGATATTTCACACTATTCAACTTTCTAGGATTACAAGTTTGGAATTCCTCCCATTTGCACAAACCTTAAGGGATGAATTCCTTGACATCTTCTATCTCCAAATTGTGATAACTTTCCTCATATTTCCTTTATGGTCAAATATGTAGACATACTCTTATCTATTTACTTTAAGCATAAAGCATGTTGTACTCCTAATTCTAGATCTTTGCTAGCAATATGGTTTATGAGGTTTCCTTGGCCCTTGGTTCTTGAAACCTTGAAACACCCATGTTTTGCACATTTTAATTCCACCTACCTCCTTGCATGACCCAAAGTTCTATTATTGACCAAATTTGATGCTACAATTTCATTATTTTTTTATTTTTGCATCGTTACAATTGAGAGGAATCACAACTTTGGACCTTCATGTTGTATGTCTTCTTATTGTCATGTGTTTATTAATTGTATTGTAGGCACTATCCTAAGTGCTCCCTTCTTTAAATCTCATTTGGGGGCACATCATTGCATCAAGTTTATTTGTTTTAAACACTATTCCTATTATCAAGTTATCATGGGTCATTGCCCCATTATTTCAACTTTCTATCTTTTACATTGGATTTATGCCTTACCTTAGGACCTTGCTCATAATTTTAGCTTTATATCATCTCTACAATTACATCATCACTAGGGAACTATTCTCCTACCCAAACCATTGTATGCTCATTCTCTTGGATGTCACATTAGGGGCATATGTCTATCCTAGTGTTTTATTCTCTTATGCAACTATTCTTTTCCATTAAGGGTCACAACACCGTTTTATTTCACAATATGGGGAAAACTTACTTTCCTATCTCGATCCCATATGCTTACATGATACATTCTTTAAGTAGTCAATTTTATCTATTTTAATATGTTTAGATGATTAAATACTTACATTATTACAGTCATACACTCTTGATTCACAATCAAATTTTGTATATAATTTTCCTTCTTTTGACAATACCTGGTATCCAAATAATTCAACCAATTATTAAGAATGAGGGAAGGAGAGACATTTGTTGTTACTAATATTCTTAAATTTTGATATGCAAATGATTGAATATGCTTATAGAGACTCATCTTATGGATGATATGTACACAAAATGTGAACATGCATAATTATATCTTTGTAAGGACCCTTTAAGTGTATAAATATTTACTTTGCATGCATGCTTGTGAGTACCACATATCTTGAGATACACGATCATTTTAAAATTGATATGAATCTAAAAATGGATATAAAATGTGGTTGTACAATTTACACACCCATAACCTCTCAATTCAATTGTGTGCCAATTTTGGGTAAATTCCTTGTTACATGCAAACATTAACAAATGCCAAGGTATTAAGTGAAGTTAGGTTCATTTTCCTAAACTTTTATCTATTTATACACACATATCCTTATAGGCTTATCCCTATACAAACTCTTATGCATTCACCTTATCTACCCACTTATCACATTTATCTATACACCTACCTCACTCTAGATTGGACTATTAGGTCATTTCAAAACAAGTAAGCAATCACAGGGCAAATTTTTGGTTGTTAACTTGTTCCCTTTATTTACAAAATTGGCCATCTAGTTCCATTCACCCTCATGCCTTTAGTTGACTAAACATACCTTTGGGATGATTTGATTTTACATTCTAGTATTTAAAGATATTCAATGCATTCATTCAATCATGCATGCTTGCTGCTTTGGTTTTGCTTGATTTGTAGGAATTAATCTAGGAGAGCTCAATTAGTTGTGACTAATCATCACTACTCAAAAGACATTTTAAACTACTACTAAGTCCCTAGATATTCATGAAGAGCGTAGTAAATTATCACACATCAAATGAAGTTGTAGAGTAGCAATTGATTGCTAGGGTAAGTTCACACCCAAAGTATAGATCCACAACTACAACTTTACCTTAAATTTGCAAACCTATCATATTAAAAAACATGGAGATCTAACATAGAGTTCCAAAAACTTTACTATCAAAGAAAAAATATTTTGAAATGCAACTCTAAATAAATAACAAAATCCTCTATATTTAACACTTATTTTTGGACCATCTCTTCATTTACTTTTCCAAAATATCATATAAATTTACCAATTTCTATAATTAAATTACTCTAGATCAAAAGTGTTTTTTTATGGTTGTGCATTTATCTATGCTAGGTTAACCTAAAGGAAACACCAATATTCAAATTCTCTTCAGCGATTTATCACCTAGGTATTGATGTGTGAGTGTGTCCCAAAAGGCTCACAATGTCTCGAAATCCTATGAGTAGTGGGCCTTCCATTCTTACCTCATGAAATCCTATAAGGTGTGGGAGTGCCAGATTCGAACCCGCATTCTTACCTCATGAAATCCTATAAGGTGTGGGAGTGCCAGATTCGAACCCCCACCCCTCACTGTGATCTATACATTTATGTACCGTTCAATAATTATATTTCTAGTTTCTTCATAATGTTTATATCTTCTTCCAAATCTTACAAAGAGGAGGACGTGAACATTTTTAGTGGACGATAATAATAATCGTTCTCCGTACTCTCAAAATCACTTACGTTAGTGCTATTCGTCATCTCAATTTTTATTTTATCTAACATTTTTTTTTAATCGCACAATAAAGGATAGCTAACAAATTTTAATTGGTTTGATAACATAAACTAAATAATATCTTGTGTTTATTTTGAGGAATAGTTGTCTACTTGGTTTCTAAATAAATATAAAATAAATTAGATTACATAGAATAAATAATAGCTTATATTAGATATGAGGTTTTAAATAGCTTGAATATAAAATTTCTGATTATTACTTATTATATTTAATTTTTAATTTTTATTTTTTTTAAAATTGAAAATGTAATAAACTTTTGTGAAGCCATTTCTAAGTTGAAGGTGAGTACAATAACATTGAATATGAATATCTCCATTTTGAATGTTTTCTTTTACAAAGCAGCACTCCATTTATATGTATATTGATATAGGATTTTAGAAAGTCATATTGCATCACATATAATTCCTTGACTACTTTGTACTCTACTTTTATAGATGAAATATCAATAGTCAATTGCTTTATTTACTCAAGAGATAGTGTAATGAAATAACTTGCACGAGATTAATATAATAGGAAATTTGTTGCAAATACATGATATTAATATGCCACTTCAAGGGGACAACCTCCTAATCCACTTTGAGGGGATACCTCCAATAATCTTCAATAACAACTCCATGCTCAACATGATGATAATATCTAATCTTCACCTCCTATATATACCATACTGTGCGAGTAAAAATGTGAGTGCAAAATAAAGATGATTGAAATAACAAATTAACAACCTAAGCAAACACAAATTATTCAAACACTCAAGATTAGGATGCTAAAAAGGAATAAACAAAGCATAATTGACAAAAAAAAAATAGAAATCCAAACTCCATTTTGTTCCTTTGATTTGATGTGTGCTCGATTTGGTGCTTCCAAGGATGTTAGATGTGCTCCATGATCATGAATATGCAGATTAGATGAAAATGGATGCAAATGGATGTGGTGAGAGTGATGTGAGTAGTTATTTTGGCATTACGATGGCATGATTGCAAAAAAGTGAATGAATTCCAAAGAAGTGGGAGGGATTAAATAGGCCAAGATGGGGAATGAGAGGGCAAGTGGCAATCCTCCAAATGCCATGTGGAAGAGATTCCACACAAGTGGCTCAACCCAAGATGACAAGTGCCCTTGAGGAGGACAAATGTCAAGAAGGGAAATGACATGTGTCCTTGAGGAAACATGTTTGTTTGGGAGATAAACACCCAAATGACAATATTCTTTTCTAAATATAAAAGATATTAGGAATGCGCACACACATATGAGGGGGGATGTTAGAAGGGATAAGGTTGATTAGATGGATAAAGTTGGTTAGAACCCAGGGGTTAGATGAGGGTTTAGGTTAGGAGACCTGTGGGGAAATAGGATTAATTAATTAATTAATTAATTCTATTAGAAATGGGGAAAGGACAAAAGTGAATTAAATAACTCAAATGATGTATTTGCTTTATTTAATAGAAGAAGGGACAATATTTAATTAATTGAATGATTAAGGGTTGTCAAATAATTAATTAAAATGGAGACTAGCATAATTAATAAAATTAATTAGCTTACATGAGGGAACACTAATTAATAAAATAATGTGTAATTATTTAATTTAAAAGCATTCAAGATAGCTAAATTCGATTAATTAGATTAATCAAATTTAGGTGTCTACACATATTATACCTTGGATACCACCTAGGCTAACTTAGATACTTAAATATGACTCGTAGGATGACCTAAGTACATATATATTACTGTAATAGTAATTATGCAACTTATTTTAGAGTTAAGGTAGCCACAAGCCGACTACTCATAACACAATACACACTATAGGGTTAGGGGCATAACATTGCCCTTTACAAAAGCATTGTCCTCGATGCTAACTTTTTCTTTTTTTTCTTCTACTTCTTATTTTATTATTTTCTTGTTCTTGTTACTCTTTCTCTTGTTTTTTCTCTTTCTCTTGGTCTTGCTCTTACCCTTTGTCTTTTTCTTGTGTTTGCTCTTTATCTTTCTCTTTCTCTTTCTCTTGCTCGTAGTCTTTCTCTTGTTCTTGTTCTTTCTCTTTCTCTTGTGCTTTCTCTTTTTATTGCTCTTTCTTCTTCTCATTCTTCTACTTCCTTTTTCTATGTTCTTCCACTTCTTGTACTTTTCTCTTTTTTTCTTCTTTTGCTACTATAAAAATCTCCATGAAATTGTTAGATTTGTAGCCTTGAGAGTAAAATTATCAGAAACCCTAATTTTTCAATAAATCTCTTATTTATACTCCAATATCTTAGAAACTTGGATTGTGGAATATTCAATTACCTCTTCAAAAAAAATTTGAAAAGAAATTCACTCAAATCTACAAGGTATGGTGTTTACAAAACAATGTTGGAAGCATGCATTGATGTGTTGTTGTGGTTGTCATTGATGTCAAACTTGTTGTTTTGGATTGGTCTATAATGTCTATGGTGTAGAGTTATCTTGTTGTGTTGTTGATGTTGTAGTTGTTCTATTGGTTTTTCCTAGAAGTGCTTGGGTCTGGAATTTGTTGTTGGTGTTGAGTGTTGTTGTTATCTTTATTGGATATAGTTTTGGTATTATGAATATGATGGTTTTGTGGTCTGGAAACATCTTTGTGTTCTCTGTGTTGTGGTGTTGATCATTGTTGGTTGTGAGATTCTATGTTAGACCTATTCTTAGGTCCAAATAAGGTTTGTGGAAGTGTTTTTGATATGTTATGGGTCTCACCGTAGCATGTGGAGATCCAGATTTTAGTTATGTGCATTGGAAAGTATGTTGTTGACCATTAATTGATTATATGGATGCATAGTGTGTGGATATGTTGTTGGTTATGTTTTGGTAATTATGGATAAGTGAATTGATCTTTGGAAGTTGTGTTTTAGTCCCCTCTGTCTCCTAGAGTGGATCAGTATATGTGTTTTTGGTTAGAAAGTGTATTTTATTTCAGGCCAACTTGGTTTAAGCTTTGATGATCTATCTTATATATAAGGATGTGTATGTTTGAGTTGTGTAGAGAGGTGTGGAAGGAAAATGTGATGAGTATAGATGCAAGAATAATTAGTGAGGATCGATAAAGAAAAAAGAAGAGTTCTGTTTGAATGATATGGAAGTTGTGTTGAGACTGTGATAGAGATTCAAGATAGAGTGTTGAAAGTTGAGATCAGAGTTGTGTGTGTTGATGTTCGTCGCTTGATGTAGAGTTCAAGGATAGCTTCATGATTAGGAGATCCTTTTTTTCATATTATTATTTTTATCTTTCTCTAAGTGCAGTTAGCTTCAGGTTTTGCAAGTACTCTTTATATCTTGCCCCATGAGCAATTAGCCTTGGTGTGCAAGTCCAAAGTAGTTAGATCTTTTCTTTGTAATCTGATATACACAAAAAATATATTTTGTGGGAAGGTTCTCACTATGGATTTTTCCTGTTTGGATTTTCCATGTATAAATCTTGGTGTTCATGTGTTGGATGTGTGTTGAAGTTTAATTTTTTATGTGCTACATTTAATTTTTGTTTTGGGCTGATTCAACCCTCCTCTCAATTCTACATTGGGTTCAACAAAATTTAGGACAAAAACCATAATTCTACAATAACTCGCTCAATTTTGTTTCATTTTTTCTAAAATTGGATTGTAGGTGCTTCAATATGTTCTTTAAAAGCCTTTAAAATACAAAAATAATTCTCACAAATTTAAAAAATATGTGATTTTCAAAATGACCTTCAGTTTTGATGAAGAATTCCTTGCCTTCATGGTGCCAAGGTCATGCTTTGATGCCACTTGTAATGATATAACTTGCATAAGAAGCATATAATATAAAATATTCTATGAATAATTGATAATAAGGGGGCAATCTTCTAATCCACTTTTAGGGGGTACCTCCAATAGTCTTCAATAAGAACTCAATACTCAACATCATCATAATAACCAACCTATACCTCCTATATATGCCATATTATGCCTTAGATACCACCTTGGCTTACTTAGATACTTAAATATGACTCTCTGGATGACCTAAATACATATATGATTATAATAATAATTATGTAACTTATTTAAGAGTTAAGGTAGCCACAAACAAACTAATTATAACATAATACATGCTATTGGGTAAGGGACATAATAGGTAGCTCCTGAGCCCATGTTAAAGCTATATCTAAATGTTGATTTGTGATGATAAATAGATCCTACCCAATTGGTACGTGTCTATCTTTCAAAGAACCACACAATATTTTCAACACCCACTTAGATACTTTCTAGTTTGAAATCATAGGTTTGTCATGAATCATGAAATATGGTTCACAAATAAAACCAAATGTGATTTACTATTGGTGGGATACATGAGACTTCCTATTAATTTTTTCTAGAGAGCCATTCACCTTTTTAGATTCATCAAATTTGGGAATGATTACTATTTCCATGGGTGTTGTAGGATAAGTGCACAAAGATGGACGACCAAAAAGGGGTCCTAAGATGCCATTTTTTTCTAATATTAGTAAAGTCTAAACTTCAACAAGAAAATGAAGATCTAGTTACACTCAAATTGTGAAGATGCAACAAGAACAAGAATTGTAGTTCTTCGAGTCTAATTTTTAAACTACTATTTTATTTTTGAGAATGTTGCAGATTAAGGGTTTCAAGAAGGGCGAGGACACAAAGTGATCCTATTTTTTTGAAAAAAAAACATAACATGGCACCTGGTGTGCTCCCCTTAAAATATCAACATTTTTATGGACTCACATTACTCTGATGAGAAATGAGTTAACACCATGTAGTTTATGCCCAAATTTTTGGCTAATTTTATAATGAATATATGATTTTTTACTAATTTTGAAGTGGACACTATTACCAAATTTTGCACATACCAAATTTAGTGCCCTAATGAAGCCTTGCATTCATTCATTTTGAAAAGATCAAATCATGAACCAGGGAGAAATGCACTGTTTTTGTCTAACTTGTTTGCTTCATGTGCAGATACAGGAAAGTAAGACAACATGTGGGTTAAAATGTGGCTCCCACAAGGGTTGAGCTCAGCATGCTGTAGATCACAGAGATATTTATGCTCCATTACAGATGAAATAGCATGGCCTATTAAAACCTTCAAGTAAATTCATGTTGGTAAGTGTATCACCGAATCCCCTGCGTGGCTGATGTAAGGCCAAAAGAAACTCAGAGAAAATGCAATCGATCTGTGTAAAGTTTTTACTTGGGTGCCAAAGAGGGTTTTTAAAAGGCCAAAGAACTGCCAAGCATTTTCAGTTGCCAGACATGAAGAACATTTATCCCACATTGGCAGTGCAGAGCGAGTTCATCGCATTTAAATATAAGATCACATGTAACTATAGTGTCAAAGCTTACGGGATTTTGGCAAGAAGTGGTTTGTCGCCCAGTGGACCCCACATGTGCATGCATCTCAAGGCATCCTAATTTTATGACCGGCTAGTGGGATGAGAATAAAGAGTGAGCAAGTAAGGAATATTGGACGCAGATCGTAGTGATCCAATGGTTGTTGCTATGTCACGATGGTTAGATGCTCGCCAGTTATCATCGTGACTTGGCAACTGATGTTGTGGCAAGGCAGAGAGTACAAACCAAGGATAGGTGGCAGTTGAGGTGGTGGTCTAGTGGCTGGTGACATGACATGAATGGGTGACTTATCGAGCAGACCTTGGCCACGATGAGTCCTGAAAAGGTTTCACTGAAGGCTCAGTTCCATCGACATAGGGTATATCGAAGAAATCAGAAGCAGTCCCGCCGAAAGGAAGATATCGATGAAACTTCAGGTTTGATGAGACTGGTAAACGGCTCGCCGAGGAAGAAATTTGGCCAAAAGAATGATATCCACTAGAACAAGATGCATGGCAGACCTCACAGACAGGTGGTGTCAAGGTGGATCTCTGAAGCCAATCAGAGGGTGACGAATGTTGACACCCAGCACAAGAGAGCAGATCAACCAGGGTTAATGGGCATGCAGATCAAGAAAGATCAATGGTGACGTGAAAGATCTAATGGCGGTCGCTATACCGCTATAGAAAGAAGCTCACCAGTTATCTCCATGACTTGGTGACAAAGCACGTGCAAAAAAGGTGAGCGACTAAGGTGTTAAAGCTTGAGCAGTTTGAGGGCAGATCAACAGCTGTCACTATACCGCATGATGAAGATTCTCGCTGGTTATCTCACGCGACATGGTGACTGGCAACGTGGCAGTTGAGGTGGCCGTCTAGGAGGGCTCATAGGTGAATTAGGATGTGCCATGTGGCAGAGCGTAGAAGAAGATCCAAGGCGGGCCCAAGTCTAGTGGCAGGTCCGAATGGCGATTAGGTGGACCCGCGAGAAAAACAAAGGTTGACACATGGCACAGATGGACAAGGAGATAAAGAGCAAGCAGGTTGAAGCCGATCCAATGGCTGTCGTTGATCCGCTATGCGAAGATGATCGACAGTTATATATCGCGGATCAGCGACAAAGAAAGGATAAGTCCAGTGGTGGGTCCAGTCTAAGGTGAGATGGTGGCCACTGATAAGTTAGATTGTAACACGTGGCAAGGGATTTCACGGCTGGGTGACCAAGTAGTGGGGCTCGCTAAGGAAGCATTCAGTTGGGAGTGCATTATTGACCATCGAAATAAGTGTTTCAATGCTAACCCGATGACCCAATGAAGAAAGCAATGCTAGTCACAATCAAAAGCCAAAAGTGGTGGCAAGCAAGGTAGCATCCAAGGATCCATGCAAAATGAGAAGAGAAGTCATCAGGTAGTTTGAGGTCTGGTTACCCAGCTCAGAGAAAGTCTGCATGAGTCTTTCTCGTGATCTTAAGATTGATTTTGAGCGCCATATGGTCAACCCTTAGTTGACTAAGAATTTGAACTGAACTACCCACTTAAGAGCAAGTTTGCATGAGTTCTTTTGCATGTTTTGAAGCCTTTTTGGGTGGCTTTTATTTCTACGAGAGAACCATTTTTAGAAAAGATATTTTTAGTGGCAGTTCAGCTTCAGTCTTTCTGAAGTTATCTTTCCTCTACCTTTTGGAAG
Organism: Cryptomeria japonica; assembly: GCF_030272615.1. NCBI lineage: Eukaryota > Viridiplantae > Streptophyta > Pinopsida > Cupressales > Cupressaceae > Cryptomeria > Cryptomeria japonica. Next base: position 502,010,921 of record NC_081409.1, on the reverse strand, counting down.
GTTTTTGTATAAAGTGAAAAAGTTTTATCTTTCTTCACTAGTTCTTGATGATTCCCTGGCTGGTTTTAGCAGAGGATACATTCTTGTAGCTCATATGCAGTTTTATGACATAATTCTGAATAAAAATCATCAGCTTATGCCTTATGTCTTTATAGTTCATTTTCTTATTCATGATTGAGAGCTAGTTTATTGTGTTATTGTTTAAATAACCTTTAAGTTTTTTGTCTCATTTATAAGTCACAGGTTGTGCATTGTGATAAATTGGTTCATTTGGTTGATTGTGAAAGTTCTCTTTCCTTTCAATTTCTTGAAGTTTAAATCCTTTGCATGAAATATTTATTTGTTATGAACGAGAAGTCTATTTGTGGAGATTGATGTTTTTAGGATTGTATCTCTGTCATTTTGAGATATCTTATTGATGCTTCACCTTGGTTTAGCATTTGCAAGTCATTCTATTTTAATTCTTAGTTTCCCTATCCCTTTTCTCAGTAAAGAGCTAGAGTTATTCATAGGGAACCAACCCTTAATCTGGAGGTTAATTCTCACTATAGGCAACCCACAGGCCTGAAAATTTTCCCATGTGTCACCAAGTTACTTGAGCTTTCAGCTTGTGCATTATGGGTACAATTTGAGTGACAACCATTTTTGGCACGCCCAGTGGGACACGTTTGAGCTATCTCAGTTCAACAAATATTCACTCTTGTTGCTTCAGTGTGAGGAGCAACAATTATAGCCTTTAGAGGCAACAATTTTCATACCTGGCGACTCATTTTCTTGGTTTCCTTGCAGATTCAGTGATATATTGTAGCATATGAGAAAGTATCAAACCAGACAGAGTGAGGATCCGGTTAAGCATATTGAGCTACCATCATCACAAAGAAGTTTAAGGACAATGAAAAAGACAGAGAAAGCAACAAATTCAACAGTTGAGTTTCCAGAAAGTTCATCAGTTGAAGTTTTTCAGGAAACTCCAGATTCTGATCTCCTGTCTAATTCTTCTCTTTCACCTAATTCTCAGCCTAATTTTGCCACCCGCATAAATCCTCTTTTCGCAACTACTCCAATTCAACCATTTATTACCCAGATAGCACAAGTAAATCCACCTGTTATCCCAATGGCTCTGCCAAGAGCTCAGCCTTTTGTTCCTTTTAATCAAGGCATCCCTTTGAATCTTACTCATTATGATGATATTCCTGCAGCAACATTGAAAAGCCTACCTTTTTTTACAGGAGAAGATCAAACCACTCCAATCGAACATACAAGGGATGTAGCTTTGTTGTGTGGTGTGCATCATATCACACAAGAGAATGTTGCAATCAAACTCTTGGCTACCTCATTTAAAGGGAAAATGCTTCAGTGGTTCAGAAGACTACCTGTAAACTCAATTGATACCTGGGATCAACTGGGTGATAGATTAAATTCACAGTTTGAGGACAAATCTGACCATTTTCCACTATTAGAACAACTAAGTACCATAAAGAGTGATAGTTTTGATACTTAATATAAGTACAGATCAAATAGCCAACAAGATGAGAGGGGGGGGGGGTGAATCATACAAACTTAATCTTCCATAAAAACATCATATTCAACCTCGGTAGCATATATTTTAGTAATATAACCAAAACTGTCAAACATGCAAACTCAAAAGCATAGAAACATCATAAACCTCATAACACCAGATTTAACGTGGAAACCCAAATAGGGAAAAACCACTGTGGGATTTCAGACCCACTAAGAAATATACTCCTCTAGAGTATGCTTGGTTTAAACCAAATCTTGTTAAAGATTACAAACACATTGCTAGATGTGACCCGGTTAAGGGATTTCCCTCAGATCTGTTAGGATCTTCACCTTGTTAGAAGTGACCTTGTTAAAGGATTTCAAACACTCAATCAGAATGTCACCTTGCTAGAGGGTTTTACAAATAAGAATGTTAAGTCCACTTGGTTAAGAGATTTTTTGTCACTTTCACAAAACAACAGTAATAAAAATCTATCTGCAACTTCACATCTAAAATGCTAAAGCAGATTCTTATTTTTTCAATACAATCTAGACATAGAACTAATCTTGTCCATCTGCTGGGCTTCTATACTCTGTTATTCAAATAGGTCTTCAAGCTTCTGTGCTCGGTAATCACTATGTAGCATCCCTATGCATACACTTGCCCGCATACATTGTTTATCAATAGTTTCCTATTTATAAACAATTAGGTAACCGATAATCTCCTTGATCACATTTCCCATGATCAATCATAGCCATCAGATCTTCAATCTTGTCCAGGTTCAATGCATCTTTCGATCTGAAAATGTTTTACCCTGCCTTGGAACTTGCATACATTTCTTGGAACTTGTGCCAAGGTAATGCGGTTCAATCTGTGTTGTAGATCTTCACGCCAACTTTCCTTTGCCATAGATTCATTAACAAACTATATTAACGGCATACCAATCATTCAATCAGTTCCAGCTCATCAGCTTCCTTCATTAAATAACGCATGTAAACATTTAATGCATTCTGTTATAGCTCGGTTACAACTCAGTAACAACTCGATAAATACTAAACTTCACTCGGTAGACATTCTGCCTTCATTAACCGATAGCGATAACCTTAGGGTTTACCGACTGGGTTCCTTAGGGTTTACCGATTAGGTTCTTTGCTTGATAACATAGTATAGTATTAACCTTTACAATTTACAACATATGTATGATGTTAAAACAATCTAAACATCATGATCTCATCATTGTCTGACTCGGTAATAGTTGCCCATTGAATACCTTATTCATCCCCTTATTCATCATAATCTTTCCTGTGTCTTTTATCGACATCTTTCTATTCTTCAAATCATACTTCTCAAGATATGGCAACATCATACTGAATTAGAAAATCAATTTCTTGACATCAATGACAAAATAATAATATCAAGACAGTAAACATCCTTAATTAGTTATATCCATAATCATCAACAATCTTCTCAATATCCTTATGAAATGCCAACAATCTTTCATTGTCTGTTATAATGCTATATTGTGAACAATCTCCCCCTTTGGCATTGATGGCAAAACCAATTGATTTGACCTTAAAAGATTCAGATTGTTGTGATTCTGAAATGCTGAAATGCTCTCTCCCATACATTAGACTTCTCCCCTTCTCTTCAATTTTCTTTCCAATCTTCAGTCTTCTCTCAGTCTTCTCCCCCTTTGACAACAATGCCAAAAAGTAAAGAACTAAAACATAATTTCTTCCTGTATGAAGTGATTTCCTGTTGTTGTATATCAATTCTGTCTCGGTCAGAGCATTTTGTCTTCAATTCCTGTTCCCTTTATTGTTTCATGTACACCTTTAGAAAACATCCTAAAGTGTATAAATCAACATCAACTCCCAAAAGATATTCGATAGTCATCGGATTGATGCTTTCACCGAACTCGGTCAGTGAGTAGAAGATAGGGGTAGGACCCCTAACTTACTTCTAAGATATTCAAAAGTGTCCCTTGGTAGTGGCTTGGTAAAGATATCTTCTATTTGTTCCTTTGTGCTAACATACTCCAACACCACTTTCTTCTCTTGAGCTTCTTCTCTAAGATAATGATATTTGATAGAGACGTGCTTTGTCTTAGAGTGCATAACAGGATTCTTTGAAATATTAATGGCACTAGTATTGTCACAGAATATGGTTACTGGCTCAGTAACTTTCTCATTTATACCTTCCAATAGTTGTTTGGTCCATGCAATGTTGGCACAATTCAATGTTGCAGTAACGTATTCAGCTTCTGCTGTTGACTGTGAAACACATCCTTGTTTCTTGCTAAGCCAACTCACTAGTCTTTCTCCTAAAAAGAAAGCTCCTCCACTTGTGCTTTTTCTGTCATCAATGTTGCTTGCCCAATCAACATCAGTATAAAATTTTAAATCAAAGTCATTTCCTTTCTGATATACTAAGCCATAATCCTCTGTGCCTTTCAAGTATCTAAAAATTCTTTTGATTGCTGTCATGTGTGTTTCCTTAGGATCTGCAGAGAATCTTGCAACTATACCTACTGCATGTGCTATGTCTGGTCTACTGTGAAAAACATATTGAAGTTTTCCAATCATGGATCGGTAAAGTGTCTCATCAACAGATGCAGATTCATCATTCTTTGATAATTTACAATTGGTAGTCATAGGAGTACTTACTAGTTTTGAATCCTCCATTCCAAATTTCTTCAAGATTTCCTTTATGTACTTAGATTGAGTAATGAAAATCTCATTTTTCATTTGCAGTATCTGTAAACCTATAAAATACTTTATCTCACCGATTAATGACATCTCAAATTCTTTGCTCATTTCATTTCCAAAGTTTTTGCATAAAGAGTCATTTCCACAAAATATAATATCATCAACAAATATGGCTGAGATCAGTATTTCATTTTCATCATTCTTCATGTACATATTGTTGTTCTCACTTGTCCTTATAAAACCAATCTTAATCAAATAAGAGTGCAATCTTTCATACCATGCTCTAGGTGCTTGTTTCAAACCATATAAAGCTTTGTTCAATTTACATACCTGATCTTTATTATTGTCTTCAACAAATCCTTCAGGTTGTTCAATAAAAACTTCTTCTAATATTCTATTCAGAAATGCAGATTTGACATCCATTTGATATACCTTGAAATTTTTGAAAGCAACATAGGCCAACAATGTTCTTACTCCTTCAAGTCTAGCAACAAGTTCAAAAGTTTCACCATAATCAATTCCTTCTTCTTGAGCATAACCTTTGCAAACTAGTTTTGCTTTGTTTCGAATGACCTCTCCTTTTTCATTTAGCTTGTTTATGAAAATCCACTTTGTACCAATTACATTTTTGTCCTTAGGTCTTGGGATTAGTGTCCATGTGTCATTCTTCTTGATTTGATCAGTCTCTTCTATCATAGCATTTATCCAATCTTCACTGTTAAATGCCTCTTTCACTATTCTAGGTTCAAATTCAGATATCAAACATGTGTTCTGTCTCAGTTTGTTCCTTGTCATCACTGGATCATCCTTATCTCCTATAATATGACTTGGTGCATGATGTCTTTTGACATACTTGGCTAATACAGGCTTGGTAGGCTCTGTATGATCTTCTTCATCACTCAGTAACTGGATATTCTCTTCATTTTCTTCAACAGTCTTCTTGGTAAGACTTCTCAGTTGAACATAGACAAATTCATCATAGTCTTTTGGTTCCTTGGAATTTCCTTCATTATTTCTTTCTACAAATTCATCAATTTTCACATTTGCACTTTCTACTATTTTGTTAGATGATTTGATCAGACATTTAAATGCTTTGCTTCTAGAAGAATAACCTAGAAATGTTCCTTCTTCACTCTTCTGATCAAACTTTCCATTTCTATCATCTTTGTGAACATAGCATCTACTTCCAAAGATTTAAAATAACTTACATTAGGTTTCTTATCATACCAGATTTCATATGGTGTCTTCAAAGTACCTTTCTTCAATTGTACTCGGTTCAGGGTGTAAACTGTTGTGCTTATTGCTTCTCTCCAAAATGTTTGTGGCACCTTTTTTTCAATCATTAGTGTTCTAGCACAATCCACAATAGATCTGTTTCTTCTCTCAACTATTCCATTCTACTGTGGAGTTCTCGGTGCAAAGACTTGTCTTTTAATACCATGATCATTGCAAAATAAGTTGAACTCATCAGATGTGAACTCTCCTCCTCTATCTGATCTAAGACATTTCAGTTGTCTTCCTATTTCATTTTCAACTCTTGCCTTGTACCATTTAAACATTTGAAAAGCTTCTGATTTTTCTTTTAAAAACATTACTGACATCATCCTTGAATAGTCATCCACAAATAATATGAAATATTTATCACCATAATAACTTTGAACTTTCATAGGACCACAAAGATTAGTGTGCACTAGATCTAAAATTCCCTTAGAAGTGTAACACTTACTTGTAAAGCTTGATCTTGTCATCTTACCCATCTGGCATCCTCGGCACATAGCATTCTCAGGTTTTTCAAGATTCGGTGCTTCTTACTTATTTTGATCAAATTATCAAAATTTACATTACAAAACCTTTTATGCCATAACCAGGTATCATCTATCTTTGCATACAAACACTTCTTACAAGTTGAGTCAAGGTGAAATGTGTTACCTTTTGTTTGTGTCCCGGTAACAGCTAACTTTCCATTCTTGTCATGAACTTTGACAATTCCTTTCTAAAATTCTATTCGGTAACCTGTGTTGTTTAGCTGTGCTACACTCAACAAATTGTATTTCAAACCTTCAACCCAATAAACATCATTGCATCTTGCATTGTCAAGAAGTGTTATAGATCCTTTACCTTTCACCGGACATGGTGCATCATTACCAAATCTAACATAGCCTCCATCATAATCTTCTAATATAACAAACTTGTGTTTATCTCCTATCATATGATGTGAGCATCCACTATCTATGATCCAAGAATCATTAGTGTTTATGTGAGATATTAGGGATTTTTCTTCATACCTTTCTTCATCTGATCCATCTTTGATAGCCACATAAACTACTTCCTCTGTATCAGTTTCATCTGATTTATCATCATTAGATTCCTCATCAGCTATTAAACATGTCTTTCTATCTCTTCTTCTGAAATCTCGGTGTCCTCTATAATGATTATCTTTCTGTCTGTCATCTCGGTAATCTCTCTTTTCAGTAGAATCTTTGTCAGGACAGTTAGAAGCCATATGTCCTATTTTATCACAATTGAAACATTTCAAAGGTAGTTTTCCTTTATACTTACCTTTGCCTCTCAGTAACCTTTTGGCTAATAGTGCTTCAAACTCTTCTTGCTTTCTGATTTCCTCATACAGTTTGTGTACTTCCTCCATGTTCTTATGAAATCTTTCACTTGCTCCATTGTGATCTCCTTCAGAGTACTTATACTTTCTTTCATTGAAATCATTAGATTCATCAAGATGAAAAGAACTAAATGCAGATTCAACTTTATTTACCGAAGATCCACTGTTATCAAAGTTGCTTAACTCAAATGCATGTAGCTTACCAATAGTAGCATCTAAAGAAACTGGCATATTAGGTACAGACCTTAATTCATTGATTGCAGAGACTTGGATTGCATAAGTTGGTAGAAGGGTTCTTAACAACTTACTTGTTATATCCTTTTCTTCAATAGTTCCCCCTACTCCTTTGATTTGATTTACAATCTCCTTTAGTCTTGTATTGTACTGAGTTATGTTCTCACCTTCATTCATCCTCATAGATTCAAGTTGTCCTCTTAGACTATCTACTTTTGCTCTTTGAACATGTTCATCTCCTCCATATACTGATATGAGCTTATCCCACATAGCCTTTGCATCATTGTAGCCGTCTAGATCATTAAACTCTAAATTGGTCAATGCAGATGTTATTTCAATCTTTGCTTGAATATGTTCTTGTTTTGCCTTTATCTCTTCCATAGTCAATGGATAGGTGCTCAGTGTAACAAAATCATTCTCTAGATAGTATACAACATATTCTCCAACTCCTGATAGATGCAGCTTCATCCTTTTCTACCATGTAGAGAAACTTGACTTGTTTAGCTTCGGTGCATCCCTCTTATACATCTTTGGATCTTTAACTCAAGTGCCTTTAAACTTTTCTTCCAAAGTCCAAAGCTTTGATACCAATTGATAGTTCTGATACTTAATATAAGTATAGATCCAATAGCCAACAAGATGAGAGGGGGGGGGGGGGGGGTGAATCATACAAACTTAATCTTCCATAAAAACATCGGATTCAACCTCGGTAACATATATTTTAGTAATATAACCAAAACTGTCAAACATGCAAACTCAAAAGCATAGAAACATCATAAACCTCATAACACCAGATTTAATGTGGAAACCCAAATAGGGAAAAACCACTGTGGGATTTCGGACCCACTAAGAAATATACTCTTCTAAAGTATGCTTGGTTAAAAGCAAATCCTGTTAAAGATTACAAACACATTGCTAGATGTGACCCAGTTAAGGGATTTCCCTCAGATCTATTAGGATCTTCACCTTGTTAGAAGTGACCTTGTTAAAGGATTTCAAACACTCAATCAAAATGTCACCTTGCTAGAGGGTTTTACAAATAAGACTGTTAAGTCCACTCGGTTAAGAGATTTTCTGTCACTTTCACAAAATAACAGTAATAAAAATCTATCTGCACTTCACATCTAAAATGCTAAAGCAAATTTTTATTTGTTCAATTCAATCACTATGTAGCATCCCTATGCATACACTTGCCCACATACATTGTTTATCAACAGTTTCATATTTATAAACAATTAGGTAACTACTTAATCTCCTTGATCACATTTCCCATGATCAATCATAGCCATCAAATCTTCAATCTTGTCCAAGTTCAATGCATCTTTCAATCTGAAAATGTTTTACCCCGCCTTGGAACTTGCATACATTTCTTGGAACTTGTGCCAGGGTATTGCTATTCAATCTGCACTGTAGATCTTCATGTCGACTTTCCTTTGCCATAGATTCATTAACAAACTATATTAATGACATACCAATCATTCAATCAGTTCCAGCTCATCAGCTTCCTTCATTAAATAACACATGCTAACATTTAATGCATTCTGTTATAGCTCGGTAACAACTCAGTAAATACTAAACTTCACTCGGTAGACATTCTGCCTTCATTAACCAATAGCAATAACCCTAGGGTTTACCGACTGGGTTCCTTAGGGTTTACCGACTAGGTTCTTTGCTTGATAGCATAGTATAGTATTAACCTTTACAATTTACAACATATGTATGATGTTAAAACAATCTAAACATCATGATCTCATCATTGTCTGACTCGATAATAGTTGCCCATTGAATACCTTATTCATCCCCTTATTCATCATAATCTTTCCTGTGTCTTTTACCGACATCTTTCTATTCTTCAAATCATACTTCTCAAGATATGGCAACATCATACTGAATTAGAAAATCAATTTCTTGACATCAATGACAAAATAATAATATCAAGACAGTAAACATCTTTAATCAGCTATATCCATAATCATCAACAACCTTCTCAATATCCTTATGAAATGCCAACAATCTTTCATTGTCTGTTATAATGCTATATTGCCAACAAAAGAGATCCCCTCAAGAGCAAATGATCGACTTCAATTTTTGTTTCCAGAAGACTTGGAGTAGAATCCCTGTCACATTAACGCCTACTCCTGCACATGCATTTCTATCTTATCTTAGAGCCCTTAATAGTGACATTTGAGTCATGATTTAGTCTATGGGTACAAATACTCTACCAAATGCATTTGATGTTGCTATTAGAGCAGAAAAATGCATAATTTAGGCTGGTAAAATAGCCCCTAGGCCCCCAATGCCCATATTTCTAGAAATACAACCTATTGTACCTCTTTTAGAGCCTCCTCTAGTCATTGTCCAACCTTTACCAACACTGAATTATCAAGTTGCAGCCCAAGCAAATACCATCACACTCCCAAATCAAGAGTTTCAGGAGTTTAAAAAGGAAATGAAAACCATGTTCCAAGGATTTAGTAACAAAATGACCAATATTGAGAAGCAAGTTTACCATAACACCAAGCCTTATCAAGCCCCTTATCAGAACAACCAAGAGAACAAACCTCCTTATCAAGCTGACCCTTAGGGTCAAAGGAGAAATTATAACCAAAGATCCAATATAACTTACAATCCCAACACTAATAGCACATCCAGAGATGTCATCCTAGCTCAAAACAACATGGCATCAGATTATGATTGGTGTTATCCTTGCATCCAACCTCATAATTGTACCACTTGTTCGAATGGTATGCTACATCAAGCACTCATTGTTCAAAATAATGTTGTTGTCTCAGAATATAGTACTCATGGAACTCATGATCAACAAGTTTCTCATTCTGAACAAGGCCCAGATGTCACCTTGGTCAATTGGCAAGGTGAAGAATTCTGTGGAGTAAATCAGCCACAAGATCAGAACAGTCCTACACTTCTATTGCAGCCAATACATGGTCCAAAAAGAGAGCCATTGATATAGGACAACAAGCTGATAAAGGCATCAATCATGCTTCTATAAGACAACAAGCACCACTTGGACCTCAACCCACTCCGAATACACAAATCCTACCAAAAGGGCAACCAGTGGTCAACAAGGATCAGCCAAGAGGTCAATTACATACAGCACAAGTTCAAGAGGATGATGCTATTAAAAGAGGGCAATGAAAGGTTAGTACAAGCTCATTTAATATTTTGGATCAACTGAAAAAGATGCATGTCAGTGTCTCAATGTGGGATTCCTTAGCTCTTCCAAGGCAAAAGGATTTGCTTAAAAATGCCTTGTCTAACATCTCTTTGTCACCAGAGCTTCCTAATGAGAAACCCAAAGTAGTCTTATCCAATGCCCCTCAAGAAAATAAGGGTGAACAACAAACTCAGAAGGTTAAACCCCCTCCTTTTTATTTGACTTTAATCATAGGTCAGCACCTAGTGCATAATTGTATGATTGATTCAGGTGCAAGTAGTTTTGTCATGCCAAAGAAGATAGTTGATAAGTTGGGTTTGACATATGAGCCTCTTTCAAAAGGGGTAGTCCAGTTAGATGGGACAACAGTAAACATAGTAGGTGTGATTAAAAATTTGGATCTCATATTGCATGCATGCCCAAACTTCTCAATCCCACAAGATGTCTACATCATAGATCTTCCACCTTACTTTGCTTTATGCTTGTCCAGAGATTTCACAACCAAGTTGGGTGGGTATTTGTCTTCTGATTGGTCAAACATGTTTTTTAGAACAAGACATGGTACCAAAGTGACCATAAAATCAGAATTGTTAGCTAATGATCATATAGAACCATACATCCCAAGTGTTGTTAATGCAAATTTGTCTATACAAGAACCTAATGAACAACCTAATATCATAGATCCAAACACCCCAATAGAAGGGATACCTGATGTAGTATTAGATGAATGGGCAGTAGAGAATGATGAGGAAGATCCATTCAAGCATATGGAAGAATTAGAGCTAGGTGTCTACATGATCCATGAAGAAGGTGTCATTGTCCCTAATCTTGAAAAGGATGACAATTAATTGTCCAATCAACAGGGTGAACAACAAAACAATGAATTGTGGAAACTCTATTTTGATGGCTCAAGGAGCAAGGTTGGTTCCGGGGGTGGTGTTATGTTAATCTCTCCTGAAGTTAATAAATACTTTTCAGTCTTTAGATTTGCTTTTAGCTATACTAATAATACAACTGAATATGAGTCACTTGCACATGGATTGGAATGGGCTAGAAAAAGAAATGTAAAGTGTTTGCAAGTATTTGGGGATAGTGAGCTAGTGGTAAATTAAGAGGTGTCAATGTGACTAAAAATGATGTCCTTAAATTGTATAAGCATAGGATATGGGACTTAATTGAAGAATTTGATGCTTTCAATCTACTGTCAGTGCCTAGAAATCAGAATAAGGAAGCAGATAAGTTGGCTGCCTTGGGTGCTCAATTTGACATACCAGATGAGGTAAGCAGTATTGAAAGACAACAATATGTCAAAGTGGTTGTTAGGCCTTCAATTCCAGATAATAGTGTCAATTGGCAAGTCTTTGATTCAGATGAACAAAATATAAATTTTCTTATTGAAGAGGTTGAATTTGCAGCTGGTAATCAACATAAATTTGTAAAGCAATATGAAAGTCAAATCCTTCAATTGAAAAGTAATAAGCTGCCAAAGGGATTGGTAACCCTTGAGTCAATATTTAACACTGATGATCAAGTTAGAAAGGAAAAGGGCAGCATGCTGGTTAAAGTGGAGCACTACAAAGCTATTGAGATCTTTAGAGATAAGTTATTAAAGCTTGGAAAGGTATGTACAATTGAAGAGAAACAGGCATTTGTTTTGCTTTGTCAAGAGTTCAATGACATATTTGCATGGTAGTATAAATATTTGAAGGGATTTAACCCTGCATTAGCCCAACACACCATAGAGTTGGAAGCTAATGCCAAGCCTGTGAGACAAAAGCAAAGGCCCCTTAATCCAAAACTCGAGCATCTCATGAAGACAAAACTAAACAAGCTGATCTAAGGTAATATCATCTTTCCTATAAAGAATACATCTTGGGTTTCAAATTTGGTTCGCATAAGAAAGAATAATGGTGAGCTTACACTTTATGTAGACTTTAGAGATCTTAAAAGAGCTTCTCTAAAAGATCATTACCCACTACCCTCAATGGAGTAGATCTTACAAGTAGTTTCAGGTTCAGATAGATTTTCACTACTTGATGGTTACTCTGGTTATAATCAGATTCTAGTAAAAGAGGATGACCAATTTAAAACTTCCTTTACTACAAAATGGGGAACAATGGCATATAGGAAAATGCCTTTTGGTTTGTCTAATGCAAGAGCAACCTTTCAGAGGGCAATGGATATGGCCTTCCAAGGTTTTATAAATAAATTTGTTTTGGTTTATCTTGATGATGTAACTATTTTTTCAAAGCATGTGGAAGAGCACTTTTCTCCCTTAAGGCAGATTTTTGAAAGGTGTAGAGAATATGGAGTATCCTTAAATCCCAAAAAGTGCATTTTTGTTGTACACGAGGGTAAGTTGTTGGGCTATATTGTCTCCAAACATGGAATAACCATAGATCCGGAGAGGGTAAGTGCTATTTTATCTTTTCCTTTACTTGCACATAAGAAAGGCCTTCAAAGCTTTATAGGTAGAATCAATTTTGTAAGAAGATTCATCCCCAATATAGCATTTCTTTTGAAGCCATTGACTAGCATGCTTAAGAAAAATGTTACTTTCATCTGGTCCAATAAGGCTAAGAATAATTTTGAAGAAATTAAGACTGCCATAGCATTAGCGCCTACTTTGATTAATCTAGACTTTGTAAAGGATTTTTTATTATATGCTTTTGGTACTTTTGATACTATTTTCGCTATGTTTATTCAATAGAATGATGAGGGATTGGAGCAACTAATAGCATTCTTCAGCCAAAGCCTAGAAGGGTACGAACAAAATTATTCTTTTGTTGAGAAACATGCAGTAGCAGTCATTAGAAGTCTAAAGAAATTTAGACACATGCTTTCAAATAACAAAATTCACCTAATGGTTGCTCATCCTAGTATAAAATAATTTTTGTTAAATAGAGATCTTAATGACAAAAGAGTTGGTTGGATCACAAAAGTGATGGAGTATGATGTCAATATAAAGATAACAAAGCTGATTAGAGGTAAGAGATTATGCGAAAATCTTGCTGGTCACAATGAAAACATTGAACAAGAGAATGAAGAAGCTATCCTAGTTCATGAAGATAATGAACCAATTGCTCTAGCAACACCTCCTACAAGTTGGGTGCAAGAAATGATGAATTTTCTTCAGATTGGTGAATGTCCTAAAGGCTTGAACAATGCTAAAAGAAGATACTATAGACTTCAAGCTATCCCTTATATCATTTTGGATGAAATTTTGTTTATAAAAGATTTTAATGGTTTATTCTTAAGATGCATAGATTCAGATCAAACTGAGAGAATATTAGAGGAATTCCATAATGGACCAGCTGGTGGTCACTTTGCACCATGGACTACAACATTAAAGATCATGAGGGTAGGATATTTTTGACCTAATTTGCATAAAGATGCATATGCTTGGGTAAGGAAATGTAAGAATTGTGCAGTATTTGCAGGCAAATAGAAAATGACAGCTTTACCCTTGCAACTTGTTCAAGTTGAACAACCATTCATGAAGTGGGGTCTTGATTTTATCAGAGTCATCAATCCACCTTCAAGTTCTGGGCATAAATGGATCTTGATAGCCACTGATTACTTTACCAGGTGGACTAAAGTTGTACCCTTGAAAGAGGCAAATGAAAGTGTAGTCCTAAATTTTTACCAGGACTTAGTAGCAAGGTTTGGTATCCCTAATTCTATTATTTCAGACAATGCATTAGCTTTTGTAGGATTCAAGATTACTGATTGGGCTGTCCAGAACAACATATTTTTGAGTACTTCATCCAAATATTACCCTCAGGGTAATAGACAAGCTGAGTCTACTAATAAGAACTTGATTAGGATAATCAAAAGGACAATAGAAGATAATCAGAGAACTTGGCACACTCAGCTGAAACATGCATTGTGGGCTGATAGAATCACCCCTAAGAGAGCTATAGTTATATCTCCCTATGTCGTTGTTTATGGTAAAGAGGCAAGACTCCCAATTTTAGTTGAAATGCCTACACTCTCTGATTAGAGAGCTAAAAATGTTGCAAGAAGAACCCATGCAGGTTAGGTTGGCAGAACTAATGGAGTTGGAGGAGGTAAGAAAGCAAGCATTGTTGACTATTAAAAATCATCAAGCTCAAATGAAGAGGACTTTTGATAGGAAGGCAACTCTAAGAGTTTTCAATGAGGGAGATTTGGTTTTGAAGTGGGATGAATTAAAGAGTAGGCTTGGAAAACATGCTAAATTTGATGCCATATGGGATGGCCCATACATCATTACTGAGAAAAAACAACATAATGCTTTTCATCTTTCAAAGTTGAGTGGTGAAACCCTTCCAATCCCAATTAATGGGATTCATCTCAAAGCTTTCCTTTGAGATTTCATTTAAGCTAATAAGTGTCGTTGCACATTTTTGTTTTCTATTTTTGCTATTTTAGTTTCAATAAGTGCTCATGCATAGTTTTGTGGTTTCCGTTCTAGACATCACCACTTGTTTTTCTCTAGTTTTCCTGTTTTGTTTTGCTGTCATGCTGTGGAGTAGCTGAATTTCAAGAAGTTCCATTTGGAGAGAGGGCTAAAATGAATCCATAAGCCCAATGGATAAGCCATGACTGGTCTATAGTGTTTAGCAGGCAAACATCCCTAAGAAGTCACCAAAAATGTTACCAAATTTTGCACATGCCAAATTTAGTGCCCTAATGAAGCCTTGCATTCATTCATTTTGAAAAGATCAAATCATGAACCAGGGAGAAATGCACTGTTTTTGTCTAACTTGTTTGCTTCATGTGCAGATACATGAAAGTAAGACAACATGTGGGTTAAAATGTGGCTCCTACGAGGGTTGAGCTCAGCATGCTATAGATCACAGAGCTATTTATGCTCCATTGCAGATGAAATAGCGTGGCCTATTAAAACCTTCAAGCAAATTCATGTTGGCAAGTGTATCATCGAATCCCCTACGTGGCTGATGTAAGGCCAAAAGAAACTTAGAGAAAATGCAATCGACTTGTGTAAAGTTTTTACTTGGGTGCCAAAGAGGGTTTTTAAAAGGCCAAAGAACTTCCAAGCGTTTTCAGTCACTAGACATGAAGAACATTTATCCCACATTGGCAGTGTAGAGGGAGTTCATTGTATTTAAATATAAGATCACATGTAACTATAGTGTCAAATCTTACAAGCTTTTGGCAAGAAGTGGTTCGTCACCCAGTGGACCCCGTATGCGCATGCATCTCAAGGCATCCTAATTTTGTGATCGGCTAGCAGGAAGAGACTAAAAAACAAGCAAGTAAGGAAGATCAGACACAAATCATGAGGATCCAACAGCTGTTGCTATGTCTCGATAAATAGATGCTCGCCAGTTATCATCGTGACTTGGCGACTGATGATGTGGCAGGACAGAGAGCACAGACCAAGGATAGGTGGTAGTTGAGGTGGCGGTCCAGTGGTTGGTGACATGGCACAGATGGGTGACTTATCGAGCAGACCTTGGTCGTGATGAGTCCTAAAAAAGTTTCACCGAAGGATCAGTTCCATCGGCATAGGGTATATCAAAGAAATTAGAAGTAGTCCCATCGAAAGGAAGATATCGATGAAACTTCAGGTTCGATGAGACTGGTAAATGGCTCACCGAGGGGGTAATTTGACCAAAAGAATGATATCCATTAGAACACGATGCGTGGCAGACCTGGCAGATAGGTGGTGTTGAGGTAGATCTCTGGAGCTAATCAAAGGGTGACACATGTTGACATGCGGCACAAGAGAGCAGATCAACCTGGCTTAATAAGCATGCAGATCAAGAAAGATCAACGGTGACATGAAAGATCTAATGGCGGTCACTATAGCACTATAGAAGGTAGCTCATCAGTTATCTCCATGACTTGGTGACAAAGCACATGCGAAAAAGGTGAGCGGCTAAGGTGTTAAAGATCGAGCAGTTTGAGGGCAGATCAACGACCATTGCTATACTGCATGATGAAGATGCTCGCTAGTTATCTCACGCAACATGGCGAATAGCAACGTGGCAGTTGAGGTGGCCATCCAGGTGGGCTCATAAGCAAATCAAGATGTGCCACTTGGCATAGCATAGAAGAAGAGCCAAGGCAGGCCCAAGTCCAGTTGCAGGTCCGAATTGCGATTAGGTTGACCCGTGAGAAAAACAAAGGCTGACACATGGCACAGATGGATAACGAGATAAAGAGCAAGTAGGTTGAAGCCAATCCAATGGCTGTCACTGATCTGCTATGTGAAGATGATCGACAGTTACATATCACGAATCAGTCACAAAGAAAGGATAAGTCCAGTGGTGGGTCCAGTCTAAGGTGAGATGGTGGCCAATGACAAGTCAGATTGTAACACGTGGTAAGGGATTTCGCGGTTGGGCGACCAAGTAGTGGGGCTCGCTAAGGAAGCATTCAGTTAGGAGTGCATCATCGGCCATCGGAATAAGTGTTTCAATGCTAACCCCATGACCCGATGAAGAAAGCAATGCTAGTCACAATCAGAAGCCAAAAGTGGTGGCAGGCAAGGTAGCGTCTAAGGATCCGTGCAAAATGAGAAGAGAAGTCATCAGGTAGTTTGAGGTCCGGTTACCCAGCTCAGAGAAAGTCTGCATGAGTCTTTCTCATGATCTTAAGATTGATTTTGAGTGCCATATGGTCAACCCTTAGTTGACTAAGAATTTGAACTGAACTACCCACTTAAGAGCAAGTTTGCATGTTTTGAAGCCTTTTTGGGTGGCTTTTATTTCTACGAGAGGACCATTTTCAGAAAAGATATTTTTAGTGGTAGTTCAGCTTCAGTCTTTCTGAAGTTATCTTTCCTCTACCTTTTGGAAGGTTTTTGTATAAAGTGAAAAAGTTTTATCTTTCTTCACTAGTTCTTGATGATTCCCTAGCTGGTTTTAGCAGAGGATACATTCTTGTAGCTCATATGCAATTTTATGACATAATTCTAAATAAAAATCATCAGCTTATGCCTTATGTCTTTACAATTCATTTTCTTATTCATGATTGAGAGCTAGTTTATTATGTTATTGTTTAAATAACCTTTAAGTTTTTTGTCTCATTTATAAGCCACAGGTTGTGCATTGTGATAAATTGGTTCATTTGGTTGATTGTGAAAGTTCTCTTTCCTTTCAATTTCTTGAAGTTTAAATCCTTTGCATGAAATATTTATTTGTTATTGACGAGAAGTCTATTTGTGAAGATTGGTATTTTTAGGATTGTATCTCTGTCATTTTGAGATATCTTATTGATGCTTCACCTTGGTTTAGCATTTGCAAGTCATTCTATTTTCATTCTTAGTTTCCCTATCCCTTTTCTCAGTAAAGAGCTAGAGTTATTCACAGGGAACCAACCCTTAATCTGGAGGTTAATTCTCACTATAGGCAACCCATAGGCCTGAAAATTATCCCATGTGTCACCAAGTTGCTTGAGCTTTCAGCTTGTGCATTACGGGTGCAATTTGAGTGACAACAGACATATCCCAAAAACTAAACATTTGAGCATGCTCCCCACTAAAATTTGTGAAAACTAATCATTTAAAAAACAAAATGTGTAGAATGGAGTGTAGCTTTTAAAAATGTAATTTGTTTGAAAATTAGATGAACGAGTAAAAATATATGCCCAAAATATGACATGTTGGTTTTGATAAAAAGCAAACGCACTAACAAAAGAAATTAGAGATGAATACCTTATCATAATTGTGAGATTATGCTTTAAGAAACCAAGATCAAAGAGATCGATAGATAGCACAATAAGAAGAGAGATAAAATATGACAAGAATAAACTATATCCTATCAAGATGCAAAAGCGAGCAATTGGATAATCAGAATTATATACAATGTAGATAATCCTTCTTATAAAGGCAAGGATAAGAGACAAGAGAACACACAATGATGACATGTGGCTCAGTGAGATGCAAGGGTAGGTAGGAGAAATAGTAAAATATTCCACATGAGGTGGATCACCCACCAAAGGTGGAAATTGTTAGACAGTTCAGATAACCGAAAGACAAATGAGAGGGGGGGGGTGAATTAGTTGTCACAGATTACTGGAAGCATTAGCAATTTAAAAAAAAAATACCAGAACCCAAAACAATAATATCGGAATAGCAGTTAATCCAATTATGTATTAACAATAATCATAGAATAAAAGGCATCCATACAACATCAAGATTTGTACGTGGAAAACACAGTAAAGGAAAAAACCACAGTGGGAAGCCTACCCATAGTTAGATAATACTTCTGCAGTAAGTATGTGAATTTACAATGAAGGGGCCTACACTTGTAGGAATGCCAATAGACTAGAGCACACTGCTCATCACAAAAGGAGTCTAACTGACTACATACAAATCTAGACTAAAATCCAGAGAAGTGTTGAACTGCAAAAGATAGCATCTCCTATGCTTGAGTATAGTTCTGATTAAGCTCAATATCAGAGGACTAAATCCTCTTACACAAACCCAAGATGATCTCCAATGATCGACCAAAGCCTCTTCCTAAATAGTATTACATTATTCACACATTATATTCCTTGACCATGACCTCTTACAATAACCATGACGATCTATAATGAGATCTTACATCTTATTTATACAAACCCTCAACCATAAACAATCAAGTCAGCCACCAGACAATAAACTAATTACATAATTACAAACCATGTCGGCCTTAGACCAAAAAATAATAATATCCACACATAAGACATCCCTAAAATAAAACAATAGGTCCTATCCACATGTTACATCAATGCCAGTCCATAACCTAGATCAACTAGGACCAAGTATAGGTCCACATGCTTCAACAATGATCTCCAAACGCCAAGTCTCGAACATGATAACCAACAACATCCTGAAACTCCATCGGAAGTTGCCCCAACACCAATTATGCATTGCATCAAAGATCTCCACCAAAAGCTCTTCCGATGAAACCCTCGCCGGAACCAGAAACCAATCTTCATAGAAAGCAGGATAGCATCCAATCACCAGACCAAAATCAACTGACCAAATATGAGTATAAACATTATGAACAAGTCAATTCCATTACCAGATTATACCCGAGTCAACTAGATCATGCTGGATCCAAGCTAACCAAAAACCACTCAACCTACCGGGACCAGAAGGGTGTCAGTAAAGAATCCAAATAGCTAGTGTTGATATCAATGCAAAAACATCAATGCAACACATAATCAATTCCACCAAATGGCCAACAATCTCCCCCTTTGGAATTCATGGCAACACTAGACGTGAAAAACATCTAAGTACCAAGAAATGCCAAACAAGTCTCCCCCTGTGGAAGACAACCAATGATCTCCTGCATATAGCTCTGAATATCAATGACTCTCTCCCTTTGAATAATATCTCTGTAAAGTTTTGAATCACATCACTATCTCTTCCCCTTTGACATCAATGCTAGAAATTTGACAGAAATATCAAAGCAAAAACATAAGCCTTTGAATCTCAAAGATGACTACTCCCCCTGAGCAGTAGCATCCCACATCAATGCCGGAATGGATAGTATCTTTGATAATGCATACTAGACTGATGCCAAACTGCATCAATCAAGTCTCTGCCGGAGGGGCAAAAACCCCCAATCTGTCTCTTAGGTACTCAAATGATTCCTTGGATAGAGGTTTAGTGAAAATATATGCAATCTATTCTTTAGTATTCTCATAAACCAGTTTAACTTCATTTGCTTCCACCTTCTCCTTCAAAAAGCTATACTTGACAGATATGTGCTTTGTCTTAGAATGAAATATCAGATTCTTTGATATATCAATAGCAACAGAGTTATCACAATGAATAACTACTAGTGCATGACAATTCACCTTTATCTCCTTCAACATTTGCTTCATCCATAAAACTTGTGTATAATTAGTAGCACCGTCAACATACTCAGCTTCAGCAGTAGATAAAGAAGTACATGATTGTTTCTTGCTAATCCATGAAACCAATTTCTTTCCAAGAAAGAAAGCTCCACCAGAAGTACTTTTCTGGTCATCAACATCTCTAGCCCAATCAACATCTGTATATGCACATAAAGTGAAGTTATCATTCTTAAGATACCACAAACTATATTCTAATGTACCTTGCATGTATCTAAAAATCCTTTTCACTGCCATCCCATGATTTTCTCTAGGATCACTCTAAAATATTGAAACAATCCAACATTCATAATGTTAGGCCTAGTCTGAGTCAAATAATGTAGACCTCCAATCATAGATTTGTATCTTGTAGGATTTATTGTTGCAAAAACATCTTTCCTTGTCAATTTATCACTAGTAACCATAGGTGTACTTACCGGTTTAGAATCTCTTATACAAAATTTCTTCAACAATTCCTTAGCATATTTAGTTTGATAGATAAAAATACCTTTGTTAGTCTGAGTAATCTGCAAACCTAAGAAAAATTTCATCTCACCAATCATAGACATCTCAATTTTTTTCTCCATGTTCTTAGAAAATTCTATGCATAATTTATCTTCACCTCCAAAAATAATGTCATTAATAAATACTTCAACAATCAGTATATCATCATCAGTGATTTTATAATATAAATTACTGTCAGCATTACCCTTAGTAAAAACAAGCTTCAAAAGATATTTATCCAACCTTGCATACGAAGCTCTAGATGCTTGTTTCAATCCATATAAAGCTTTCCTTAACCCACAAACCATATCAGTATCATCTGATAGTGAAAAACCATCAGGTTGCTCAATATAAACTTCCTCATCAAGATCCCTATTCAAGAATGCACATTTAACATCCATCTGAGAAACCTTGTAGTTTTCATAAACATCATAGGCAAGAAATAATCTTATAGCATCAATCCTAGCTAGCGGTGCAAAAGTTTCTTCATAATCAATTCCTTTGTTTTGAGAATATTTTTTACAAACCAATCTAGCCTTATTCCTTATAACTTGACCATCTTCATTCAATTTATTCCTAAAAAACCTATTTAGTTCCAATAACATTTTTATTTTTACGTCGGGGAACCAAAGTCCATGTGTTATTTTTCTCAATCTGATCTAATTCTTCTTCCATAGATTTTAACCAAAATTTATCTTTACATGCCTCAATTACTGATACCAGTTCAACTTGTAAAATTAAACATACCTCATTAGTTGCTAGTCTTCTTGTTTTTATCCCCAATGATTTGATCTTCAAAATGATTCAATCTCACATACCTAGGAGTCTTCTGACTCTCTGTTCCTCTTCCTTGTTCTTTAGTTACTGTAGAATTCTATGATGTTGCCAGAGTAACTGATTCAACTCTCTGTTTTGGTAAAGGTGCTACTAGTTCAGATATAATCATTTCCACTACCAGTTCCTTCTCATAAATCCCAATTTGACTTTTTCTCAGCTCATCTACTTTTACATTAGCACTCTCCACTATTTTCTGCAATCTCTTGTTGTAACATCTATATGCTTTTCTTTCATTAGATTAACCAAGAAATACACCTTCATCACTTCTAGGATCAAATTTCCGAGTATTATAATCTCTCGTGATATAACATTTACTACCAGAAATTCTAAAATATTTAACTGTAAGTGTATTGCCAAACCATAATTCATAAGGTGTCTTACCGATTTCTCCTTTGATATGTACTCTATTGAATGTGTAAACCGTTGTACTAACTGCTACTCTCCAGTAGATATAAGGTAGATTAGCTTCCATCATCATTGTTCTAGCAACATCCAAAATAGTTCTATTTTTCGTTTCCACAACTCCATTTTGTTGAGGTGTCCGGGGAGTAGAAAATTGTCTTCTAATACCATGCTTGTCATAAAAGTTATTAAACTCACTCGATGTGAATTCTCCACCATGATCTGATCTCAAACATTTAATCTCCAATTGTGTCTTAGTTTCCACTTTAGCCTTAAAGATTTTTAAACTTTTCAAATGCTTCAAATTTTTCTCTCAAAAAAGTAACCCACATCATTCTAGAATAATCATCAATGATTGGCATGAAATATCTATCACCATGAAAACTTTTAACTCTAGCAGGGCCACACAAATCAGTATGAATAAGATCAAGAATATCATTTGATTTATCTTGTATAATCCTAAAAGAGGTTTTGACCTATTTACCCATTTGACATTCTTTACATACTGTATTATAGGGCTTCATAATCTTACGTATATCTCTAACAGTCTTAACTAAACTGATCTTTACAATGCAATTAAAATTCACATGACACAACTTTTTATGCCATAACCAACTCTCATCAATCTATGTAATCGAACATGTCTTGTCACCGGAGTTCGAATGAAATATGTTACCTTTTGTCTGTGTACCGGTTGTAATCTCCAAGCCAGACCTGTTAATGATTTTGCATTTTCCATCCTTGAACTGTAATTGAAATCCCTTATTTACCAATTGTCCTACATTCAAAAAATTATGCTTCAAACCTTCAACATAATAAACATTGTCAGTATTGTTCTTACCATCCAATGATATAGTTCCTTTTCCCTTGATCATACATGCCTTGTCATCTCCAAATCTAACTAGTCCACTATCAATTTCTTGCAAAGATAGAAACTTCCCTTTATCTCTAGTCATATGATGTGAACAACCACTGTCAATTACCCATTCATCCTTATCCTCAATTTTAGCAGCAAATGTCTTCTCCTCAGGTACATTCTCTTCTAGTGCCAGATCATCTTCCTTGATAGCCAAGAATACCCATTCTTTCCCATTGCTGGATCCACTAGCAGAATCTTCTACTAGTTCATCATCTGAATCAGTAATTCCTTCCTCATCTACTATATAGCATAATTTGTCTATGTTTTCCTTGAATCTATACTTGTTCTGGTATCCAGGGTTAGGTTTAAATGATCTCTTAACTCTTTCTTCAAATCTTTAATTCCTTTCAAGACATCTAGATGCGAAATGACCAATCTTATTACATGCAAAACATTTAAAAGGTTCTTTTCCTTCATACTTACTTCCTACCGGTCCTTTCGGTACTCTTCTAGCAAATAGTGCTTCAAGTTACTCAAACTCATCATCTTCTCTATTCATATCTTCTAATTATTTTGCATATAAAGCTCTCTAATCTTGCTTATTGGTTGTAGATGTAGATGTATGAAAAGTAGGTTCAGTCTTCACAACTCAAGAAGGTCCGAATTCCTCAAGCTCAAAAGAAGATAGTTTCCCAACCAAAGTTTCTTTGTTGACAGATGTATTAGCCATTGTTCTCAACTCATTAATAATAATATCCTTCATTTTGTAAGCCGGTGGTAGGGCTCTCAGGACTTTAGAAACAATCTCATCTTCACTCAGAGTTCCACCACAACATTGAATTCCCATAACAATCTCATTTACCCTTTCAATGAATGCAATAATCCTTTCATCTTCTTCCATCTTCAGGTTTTCATATCTCACTCGGTAACCATCAAGTTTAGCAATCTTAACTATAGGGTCACCTTCATTAAGAGTCTTCAACTTATCCCATATAGGCTTTCCAGATGATTTGTCTGTTAATCCCATTATTTTCTGATCAAAAAGTGCACACAAGAGAGTTTCTCTTTCTTTACAATCATTCTCAAGCTCCTTGTCCAGGTTTGCCGGAGGAGGATTGTCAGATCTTGGATTAAAGGGTGTGACACCATTCTGTGTGATCTCCCAAATATCCTTGCCAAGAAATCTCAGATGAGTCTCCATCTGAATCTTCCATATTGTATAATTTGTTCCTTTAAGCCTCGGTATATCCCTTCGAAAGCTAGCTCTAGAATAACTGGATGAACTTGAATTTTTAGTTGCCATAGGATCTTCCTCAAGCAGTTAATCTTTCTGCAGAGAGGACCAAAGCTCTGATACCAATTGTTAGACAATTCAGATAACCAAAAGACAATTGAGAGGGGGGGTGGTGAATCAGTTGTCACATATTACCAGAAGCATTAGCAATTTAAATCAACAATGCCGGAACCAAAAACAATAGTACCAGAATAGAAGTTAATCCAATTAAGCTTAATGAATAATCAAAGAATAAAATCCATCCACACAACACCAAGATTTGTACGTGGAAAACCCAGTAAAGGGGAAAACCATGGTGGGAAGCCTACCCACAATCAGATAATACTTCTGCAGTAAGTATGTGAATTTACAATGAAGGGGGCTGCAATGAGATCTTACATCTTATTTATACAAACCCTCAACCATAAACAATCAGGTCAGCCACCAGATAATAAACTAATTACTTAATTACAAATCATGTCGGCCTTAGACCAAAACAAATAATATCCACACATAAGACATCCCGAAAATACAAGAATAGGTCCTATCCACACGTTACATCAATGCCGACCCATAACCTAGATCAATCGGGACCAAGTATAGGTCCACACGCTTCAGCAATGATCTCTGAATGCCAAGTTTCAAACATGATCACCAAAAACATCCTTAAACTCCATCAGAAGCTGCACCAACACCAATTATGCAATGCATCAAAGATCTCCACCAAAAGCTCTGCTGGTGAAACCCTCGTCGGAACCATAAACCAATCTTCATAGAAAGTAGGATAGCATCCAATCACTAGAACAAAATCAATTGACCAAATATGAGTATAAGCATTATGAACAAGTTAATTCCATCACTAGATTATACCGGAGTCAACCAGATCATGGCGGATCCAAGTTAACCAAAAACCACTTAACCTACCGAGACCAAAAGGGTGCTGGTAAAGCATCCAAACATCTAGTTTTGATATCAATGACAAAACATCAATGCAACACATAATCAATTCCACCAAATGGCCAACAATCTCCCCCTTTGGCATTGATGGCAACACTTAAGGTGAAAAACATCTAAGTACCAAGAAATGCCAAACAAGTCTCCCCCTATGGAAGACAACCAATGATCTCCTGCATATAGCTCTGAATATCAATGACTCTCTCCCTCTGAATAATATCTCTATAAAGTTCTGAATCACATCACTATCTCTCCCCCTTTGACATCAATGCAATAAATTTGACAGAAATATCAAAGAAAAAACATAAGCCTTTGAATCTCAAAGCTGACTACTCCCCTTGAGCAGTAGCATCCCACATTAGTGTGCATACCAGACTGATGCCAAACCGCATCAATCAAGTCTCTACTGGAGGGGCAGAAACCCCCAATCTATCTCTCAGGTATTCAAATGATTCCCTAGATAGAGGTTTAATGAAAATATCTACAATTTGATCTTTAGTGGTCACATAAACCGGTTTAACTTCACTTGCTTCCACCTTCTCCTTCAAAAAGTTATACTTGATAGATATATGCTTTGTCTTAGAATGAATTACCGAATTCTTTAATATACCAATAGCAGTAGAGTTATCACAATGAATAACTACTGGTGCATGACAATTCACCTTTATATCCTTCAACATTTGCTTCATCCATAAAACTTGTGTACAATTAGTAGCACCAACAACATACTCAACTTCAGTAGTAGATAAAGAAGTACATGAGTGCTTCTTGCTGATCCATGAAACCCATTTATTTCCAAGAAAGAAAACTCCATCGAAAGTACTGTTCTGGTCATCAACATCTCCAGCCCTATCAACATCTGTATATGGACATAAAGTGATGTTATCATTCTTAGGATACCACAAACCATATTTTGATGTACCTTGCAAGTATCTAAAAATCCTTTCCACCACCATCTCATGATTTTCTCTAGGATCACTTTGAAATATTAAAACAATACAAACAACATTCATAATGTCAGGCCTACTCTAAGTCAAATAAAGTAGACCTCCAATCATAGATTTGTATCTTGTAGGATTTATTGGTGTAGAAACATCTCTCCTTGTCAATTTATCACTTGTAACCATAGGTGTACTTACCGGTTTAGAATCTCCCTTACCAAATTTCTTCAACAATTCCTTACCTTATATAGTTTGACAGATAAAAATACATTTGTCAGTCTGAGCAATCTGCAAACCTAAGAAAAATTTCATCTCACCAATCATAGACATCTCAAATTCTTTCTCCATGTTCTTAGAAAATTCTATGCATAATTTATCTTCACCTCCAAAAATAATGTCATCAACAAATACTTCAACAATCAGTATATCATCATCAGTGATTTTATAATATAAATTACTATCAACACTTCCCTTAGTAAAACCAAGCTTTAAAAGATATTTATCCAACCTTGCATACCAAGATCTAGGTGTTTGTTTCAATCCATATAAAGCTTTCCTTAACCTACAAACCATATCAATATCATCTTATAGTGAAAAACCACTAGGTTACTCAATATTAACTTCCTCATCAAGATCCCCATTCAAGAATGCACATTTAACATGCATCTGAGAAACCTTGTAGTTTTTATAAGCGACATAGGCCAGAAATAATCTTATAGCTTCAATCCTAGCTACCGGTGCAAAAGTTTCTCGATAACCAATTCCTTCCTTTTGAGAATATCCTTTACAAACCAATCTAGCCTTATTCCTTATAACTTGACCATCCTCATTCAATTTATTCCTAAAAACCCATTTATTTCCAATAACATTTTTGTTTTTAGGTAGGGGAACCAAAGTCCATGTGTTATTTTTCTCAATCTGATCTAATTCTTCTTCCATATCTTTTAACCAAAATTTATCTTTACATGTCTCAATTACTGATACCGGTTCAACTTGTGAAATTAAACATAACTCATTAGTTTCCAGTCTTCTTCTTGTAATCACTCCATTGTTTTTATCCCCAATGATTTGATCTTCAGAATGATTCAATCTCACATACCTAGGAGTCTTTTGACTCTCTATTCGTGTTCCTTGTTCTTCAGTTACTGTAGAATTCTCTGATGTTTTCAGAGTAACTTGTTCAACTGTCTGTTCTAGTAAAGGTGCTACCAATTCAGATATAATCATTTCCACTCCCGGATCCTTCTCATAAATTTTGATTTGACTTTTTTTTAGCTCATCTACTTTGATATTAGCACTCTCCACTATTTTCTGCAATCTCTTGTTGTAATATCTATATGCTTTGCTTTCATTAGAATAACCAAGAAATTTCCCTTCATCACTTCTAGGATCAAATTTTCCAATAGTATCATCTCTCCTAATATAACAATTACTACAAAAAAATTCTGAAATACTTAAGTGTAGGTGTATTGCCAAACCATAATTCATAAGGTGTCTTACCAGTTTCTCCTTTGATATGTACTCCGTTGAATGTCTAAACCATTGTACTAGTTCCTTCTCTCCAATAGATATGAGGTAGATTGCTTCCATAATCATTGTTCTAGCATCATCCAAAATAGTTATGTTTTTCCTTTCCACAACTCCATTCTGCTAAGGTGTCCAAGGAGCAAAAAATTGTCTTCTAATACCATGCTTGTCACAAAAGTTATTAAACTCACCGGATGTGAATTCTCCACCATGATCTGATCTCAAACATTTAATCTTCAATCCTATCTCAGTTTCCACTTTAGCCTTAAAGATTTTAAACTTTTCAAATGCTTCAAATTTTTCTCTCAAAAAAGTAACCCACATCATTCTAGAATAATCATCAATGATTAGCATGAAATATCTATCACCATGAAAACTTTTAAATCTAGCAGGGCCACACAAATCAGTATGAATAAGATCAAGAATATCATTTGATTTATCTTGTATACTCCTAAAAGAGGTTTTGACTTGTTTACCCATTTGACATTCTTTACATACCGGATTATAGGGATTCATAATCTTAGGTATATCTCTAACAACCTTAGTTGAACTGATCTTTACAATGCAATCAAAATTCACATGACACAACCTTTTATGCCATAACCAACTCTTATAAATTTGTGTAATCAAACATGTCTTCTCATTGGAGTTCAAATGAAATATGTTACCTTTTGTCTGTGTAATTGTTGCAATCTCCAAGTTAGACCTGTTAATGATTTTGCATTTTCCATCCTTGAACTATAATTGAAATCCCTTATCTACCAATTGTCCTAAACTCAAAAGATTATGCTTCAAACCTTAAACATAATAAACATTGTCAGTATTGTTCTTACCATCCAATGATATACTTCCTTTTCCCTTGATCATACATGCCTTGTCATCTCCAAATCTAACTAGTCCACCATCAATTTTTTGCAAAGACAGAAACTTCTCTTTATCTCCAACCATATGATGGGAACAGCCACTGTCAATTACCCATTTATCCTTATTCTCAATTTTAGCAGAAAGTGCCTTCTCCTTAGGTACATTCTCTTCCAGTGCCAGATCATCTTCCTTCATAGCCAAGAATACCCATTATTTCCCATTGCCAGATCCACTAGCGAAATCTGCTACTGGTTCATCATCTGAATCAGTAATTCCTTCCTCATCTGCTATATAGCATGATTTGTCTCTATTTTTCTTGAATCTATACTTATTATGATATCTAGGGTTAGGTTTAAATGATCTCTTAACTCTTTCTTCAAATCTTGAATTCCTTTCTAGACATCTAGGTATAAAATGACCAATCTCATTACATGCAAAACATTTAAAAGGTCCTTTTCCTTCATACTTACTTCCTACCGGTCCTTTCAGTACTCTTCTTGCAAATAGTGCTTCAAGTTGCTCAAAATAATCATCTTCTCTCTCCATATCTTCTAATTATTTTGAATATAAACCTCTCCAATCTTGCTTACTGGTTATAGATATAGATGCATGAAAAGCAGGATCAGTCTTCATAGCTCTAGAAGGTTCAAATTCCTCAAGCTCAAAAACAGATAGTTTCCCAACCAAATTATCTCTATTGATAGATGTATTAGGCATTGTTCTCAACTCATTAATAGCAGTAGCCTTCATTTTGTAAGCTGGTGGTAGGGCTCTCAGGACTTGAGAAACAATGTCATCTTCGCTCAGAGTTCCACCACAACATTGAATTCCCATAACAATCTCATTTACTCTTTCCATGAATGCAGTAATCCTTTCATCTTCTTCCATCTTCAAGTTTTCATATCTTACCCGATAACCATCAAGTTTTGCAATTTTAACTGTAGGACCACCTTCATTAAGAGTCTGCAACTTATCCCATATAGCCTTTCTAGATGATTTGTTTGTTAATCCCATTATTTGCTGATCAGAAAGTGCACACAAGAGGGCTTCTCTTGCTCTATAATCATTCTCAAGCTCCTTGTCTAGGTTTGCCGAAGGAGGATTGCCAGATCCTGGATTAAAGGGTGTGACACCATTCTATGTGATTTCCTAAATATCCTTGCCAATACATTTCAGATAAGTCTCCATCCGAATCTTCCATAATGTATAATTTGTTCCTTCAAGCCTCGGTATATTCCTTCAAAAGATAGCTCCAAAAGAACTGGATGAACTTGAACTGTTAGTCGCCATAGGATCTTCCTCAAGCGGTTAAGATTTCTGTAGAGAGGACCAAAGCTCTGATACCAATTGTTAGACAATTCAGATAACTGGAAGCCAACTGAGAGGAGGGAGGGGTGAATCAGTTGTCATAGATTACTAGAAGATTAGCAATTTAAAATAATAATACCATAACCCAAAACAAGAATACTGGAATATTAGTTAATCCAATTAAGCATAAAGAATAATCATAGAATAAACGCCATCCACACAACACCAAGATTTGTACGTGGAAAACCTAGTAAAGGGAAAAACCATGGTGGGAAGTCTACCCACAGTCAGATAATACTTTTGCAGTAAGTATGTGAATTTACAATGAAGGGGCCTACACTTGTAGGCACTTGCAGGAAGGCCAACTGCCTAGAGCACACTGCTCATCACAAAAGGAGTCTCACTCTACATAGAAATCCATACTACAACCCGGAGAAGTGTTGAAATGCAAAAGATAGCATCTCATATGCCTGAGTACAGTTCTGGTTAAGCTCAATACCGGAGGACTAAATCCTCTGACACAAACACAATTCAATCTCCAATGATCGACTAACTCCTCTACCTGAATGATATTACATTATTCACACATTACATTCCTTGACCATGACCTCTTACAATAACAATGATGATCTACAATGAGATCTTACATCTTATTTATACAAACCCCCAACCATAAACAATTAGGTCGGCCACTAGACAATAAACTAATTACATAATTATAAACCATGTCAGTCTTAGACCAAAACAAATAATATCCACACATAAGACATCCCAAAAATACAATGATAGGTCCTATCCACACGTTACATCAATGTTGGTCCATAACCTAGATCAACCGGGACCAAGTATAGGTCCGCACGCTTCAACAATCATCTCAAAATTCAAAGTATTGAACATGATCACCAACAACATCTTGAAACTCCATCAGAGGTTTCACCAACACCAATTATGCAATGCATCAAAGATCTCCACCAAAATCTCTACTAGTGAAACCCTCACTGAAACCAGAAACCAATCTTCATAGCAAGCAGGATAGCATCCAATCACCAGACCAAAATCAACTGACCAAATATGAGTATAAGCATTATGAACAAGTCAATTCCATCACTAGATTATACCTGAGTCAACCAGATCATTCCAGATCCAAGTTAACCAAAAACCACTCAACCTACTAGGACTAGAAGGGTGCCGGTAAAGCATCCAAATAGCTAGTGTTGACATCAATGACAAAACACCAATGCAACACAATCAATTCCACCAAATGGCCAACAAAATTATCATTCCACAATAGGTGGATATGATAAGGTAACAAAAATATCACACCATAAAGGGTGGAAATTCTCCTAAATACATACTCCGAATGTATACACATCTCCCTAAGTGTCTCATATGTAAACTACAATATAATGCACATACCAAAGTAAACTTAAAGTAAAGTGTAATTGTATCCAAGATGAATAAATATTTACACCAACACTCACCCTTAAGTGCAACTTAGGGGAATGCACTTAAGTCTATAATGTAGCTAAGCAATGCAAGATGGGTCTCGACTACAAGGTCATGTTAGGTACCCATGTACAAATGTAAATGCAATCTCCCATAAAGTGGGGAAAGATAGAAAAACCCAATGGGAAAAAACCCTCCCCCAAAAGAGAGATGAAAAGTATACAAAGAACTCTCAAATAAGTATATGAAGAAACAAACCCCATGTGAGGAAAAAGTCCCCCCATATGAGAGAAGAAGAAGAAGAAGAAGAAGAGAGACTAAGTAGCCCCCCCTCAATGTATAATATGCACCAATGGTAGAATCTTGAAAACAAATGAAGAAACTACTCCACCATCGTCAAACAACGTTCCTCCCCTTGGGAAGAAAAAAAACCAAAGGTGTATCCATGAAGTCTCCCCAATCATGAAGGGAAGATGTGGGAAAAAAACACAAGATGAATGGAATCTCTAAAAAACTACTCAAGTGTCCCCATGTTGATGCTAAAAGTTACCCCCTCCAAAGGTGGTGTACTAATCCACACTACTGAATAAGGTACTCCAAGATCTCATGGAGATGAATGTAGAACAAGCTCCAAAGACTCACATGTCTCCTCTAAGGATAAAGATGTTGGCATTGAAGTTGTCATTGATGTCAACATTTGTGTGTAGGGCCGATGAGTTATAGAAGAGTAGATGTGATCAGGTTGTAGGCTGTGATCAGGTTGTAGGCAGTGATTAGGTTGATTATTGTCAAAAGTTGGAGAGACTTGCAAAGATCAGAGTGATTACATTGATGAAGATGCTAGATGCAGTAGAAGAGATTAGTTATGAAGTTGCAGACTCCCACAATTCCATATGATGGGTTCTTGTTGGATATCCTGAAGCTAAGGTTGTGAAGATAATATATCATGTATATCGACATAACCTCACTATGTTATACCAATCACATTATGGTTTGATAAATAAGCATCACAAGTTAGATCAGGAAAGATAAGCCGATCAAATGTTGTGGAGGTGAAGTGGTTGTTGGCATTTTGCATAGAGATTGCATTAATGATATGTTGTCATTGATGTCAATTGAACCGATAATGGTATTCATGTTATTGCTGATATTGTTCTTTTTGATATTGGCTAGTAACCTGTAAGAAAAGATTTGTGGAAGATGTTGTAAACTGGTATGTAAAGTTTGTAAGTTGAACCGGTAAACCGGTGTAAAGGGTTAAACCTTTCTATGCAATGTAACCGGTAAACCCTATCAGTTGTTAAACCCTAACTAATCAAGTTTGTTGGTTTATTATCTGATGAGCGGTAATGATGGAGACACATATGATCATTGTATGAGGATAAGTTCAAATTGTTTTGGTGCATTTGTTTTTGTCTAGGGAAGGAGCAAAGTGGATTGCATCTAATGCACAACGCGTGATGAGTTACAAAGTCCTATGAAGCGGTGATCATGGAGTGGTTGGAATTTTCTTGAATAATGTGAAGAGATTGTCATGATTTTTAACGGTCAAGATTTTATTGACTTGTTTGTAATCTCGATGATGAGAATTAGGTTTTTGTTGTGTTACCGACCTAATTGATTTGTATTTAAAGTCGATGAAGTTGTTTGTAAAGGTTGTTGGCAAGATTGATAGAAACTTGGTGAGTGTGTAGTTGCCTAACCAGTGAATGGATCTGCACTTTGAATGAAAGCGGATTGAAGCTTAGAAGGATCTGATCAAGCAAATGCAGTGCTACTTAGACAAATCAAGGAAACCTGTTGTTTTCTAACAATTACAACAGAAGTGAAATTCCTTAACCAGGTAAGCTCTAACAAGCTTGGTTACTCATTAATTCCTCTAACAAGGTGGTCCATTAGCTTGGATTCTTAAATCCTCCAGTGAGGTTACTCCTAATAGGGTATTGTTCTTTTCATCAAGGCATATTTGTAAATCCCTTAACCGGGTGATTCCTAACCGAAATTAGTTCTTAATAGGACTTATTGTAAAGCTTTAACAGGCTTGGCTCCTAAATAGAACAAACTTCAAAAGAGGTCAGATAGCTATCCTTATGAGTCTCATCTTACCATGGTTTTTACCTATTTGGGTTTTCCACGTATAAACATTTGTATCAAGTGGTGAATGTTTTCTTGGTTATGATCTTATTTATTGATTTGGTTAACTTCTGAGAAGGCATGATAACTAGAAGCATTGAGAGATGAATATGTTGAGTTATGATTAAGCATTGTTGATGTTTACAAGATTAAATTTGTTTACTGCTAAGTTGTCATAACAGTTAAACTGGTTGATGCCAAGTATTCTTATGAATATTGATCTTGACTGAGATATGTCTACTTTGTGTGATTGAATTTGAGTTTGGGAACTTTGTATCAGTTTTTAAATATACTGATTCACCCCCCTCTAAGTATTCTACTGGATACTTATTCTTTCATCATACCATAAATTGGTATCAGAGAATCTCAAGTCCTCTTAATATAAAAGCCTACCAACTTGAGGAAAAGATCTTGTAGGTCATGATGAAAGAATCTCTGAAGTTCAACAAAGATAACTATAGAATATGGAGTGATAGAATAAAGATTTACATTAAGAGTCTTGGTAGTCAGTATTGGGATCATATAGGAACTAAGTATATTACACCAACTGGAATCTTGACTGATGATCAGAAGAAATAACAACAAGAAACTCACCAAGCATTGGAGGCTATTACCAGTTCTTTGTCTAATGTTGAATATGTAGATGTTCATGGTCTTGAAACTGCACATGAAGTGTGGCAAAAGCTTGAAGAGATTTATAGCGGTGATGAACATGTTAAGATTGCCAAAGAGGAGAGTTTAAGAGGAAATTTTGATGACATGAGAATGTCTGAAGGTGAGAATATCCAACAATATGATCAAATGATTAAAGAGATTGTTGGTGAGATAAAGAGTACAGGAGGGAAAGTGGAAGATTCCATGGTAATCAGTAAGGTACTAAGAACCCTGCTACCAGTCTATGCTATCTGAGTTGTAGCTATTCAGGAGCTAAAATCCATTGACAAGACAAAGTTAACTCTTGACTCTATTATTGGCAAACTTACTGCTTTTGAAATAAATGGCTATGATGGTAGTGTACAGAAATTAGTATCTGCATTCAGAGCTTTTGTCTCTAACTCATCTATGAGAAGAAGTAGAGATACTGGCCATAGCTATGAATCCAAATCCAACAAAGATGCTAAAGATGAAGACAACTTAGTGGAACTTGAAGCATTATTGGAAAAATGACTGCCTAGAGGCACAGGTAAATATAGAGGTAAGCTACCTTTAAAATGTTATGCATGCAACAAGATTGCTCATATAGCTGCTAATTTCCCTAATGGTGAAAATGAATACAAGAGAGATAAATTTAAGAAGTATAAGGGTAAAGGCAAGAGAGATTGTCTTGTAGCTATTGAAAGTGGTATTACTGATGAAGAATTTGATGATGATGCTAGTGAAGATATTGTGTTTGTATCGATTAAGGAAGAAATATCAAATTAGAAAGCACTAGTATCCAGAATGGATAACTCTGATGATTGGATCATTGATAGTGGTTGTTCACATCACATGACCATTGATTGGAGAAAATTTCTTTCCTTGAAGGAATTTGATGGCAGTGTTGTCAGATTTGGCAATGACTCACCCTGTATGGTTAAAGGTAAGGGAGTTATTTCTCTTAATGGGAAGAGCAGTGCTGACGATGTCTATTGGGTTGAAGGCCTAAAGCACAATCTTTTAAGTGTGGCACAACTTAATGATAGAGGATACCCACTGGAGTTTAGAAATGGAATGTGAAAAATCTTTGACAACAAAGGTGAATTGATTGCAAATGGGAAACAGACCAGAGGTAATCTATTTCATGTCAATTTTAAAGTTAGTAACTGTTTGATTGCAAAATTAGATGATAGTTGGCTTTGGCATAGGAGATTTTGTCATATAAATTTTGGCAATATTGTTAAAGTAAGCAAGTTTCAGACAATAAGAGGTCTACCTCAGCTAGACAAACCGGTTAATGCTCTTTGTAAACAATGTCAGCTAGGATAGATGACTTCTTCAAATTTCAAGAGCAAGTCCTTCTCAATCGAGCACTTGTTAGATTTGGTTCGGTTCATACAAATCTATGTGGACCAATAAGAACAAGAAGCATTCAAGGTGACAGATATTTCATGATCTTCATTGATGACTATTCAAGGATGATGTGGGTCACATTCTTGAAGGGTAAGAATGAAGCTTTTGGTAAATTCAAGGCATTCAAAGCCTTATCTGAGAAAGAGAGTGGCAAAAAGATAAAATGTCTAAGAACAAATTAAGGTGGTGAATTCACTTCTGTGGAGTTCACTAAGTATTGTGATGATAATGGTATCAAGCGAAAACTTTCTGCACCAAGGACACCACAACAAAATGGTATAGTAGAGAGAAACAACCAGTCAGTGGCTGAAGCTACTAGGACTATGTTGATACAAGGAGGTGTAGCAAAAACATTTTGGAAAGAAGCTGTAAGTACAACTGTCTACACAATGAGCTGAGTTCTAGTGAAATGAGGTAACGACAAGACCCCATATGAATACTGGTATGAGAGATCACCTAATGTTAGCTATTTTAAGATATTTGGAAGCAAATGTTTTATTAAAAGAGGTGACTACATAAGAAAGTTTGAAGCTAAGAGTGATGAAGGCATATTTCTTGGCTATTCCACCAAGAGTAAGGCCTATAAATGCTTCAACAACCAAACACAAAATATTATTGAGAGTGCTGATGTTCATATAGATGAATGTCCTGAAGTTCTAGATGAAACCAATTCTGAGAAGAAGGATGAAGATCCTTGCATTTTACTTTTGGGACCTGAAACTGTTAAATCAAAAACTGGTAAAGAAAATCCTGATGTACTTATTCAACCAGAACAAATAAATTCAGAAGAAGATGATAATGTAGAAGCTGAACCTGAAGAGAATGATCATGTTATTCCTAGGTATGTGAGACTGAATCACATTCCTAAATAGATAATTGGAGATAAGGATGCCGATGTACTAACTAGAAGGAGAATAAGAGAGAACTCTTGCATGATCTCCACATTTGAACGTAGAAGTGCTTAGGAGGCATTTGGTGATGATCATTGGCTGAAAGCTATGGAGGAGGAGTTGGATTAAATTGAGAAGAACAACACTTGGACCCCAGTACCCCAACTGGTAAACAAGAATGTTATAAGTACTAAATGGATGTTCAGAAACAAGTTAAATGAAGATGGTGTTGTAGTTCACAACAAGGCAAGATTAGTATGCAAAGGTTATGCGCAAGAAGAAGGAGAAGATTATGGAGAAACTTTGGCACCACTAGCAAGACTAGAAGGTGTTAGAACATTACTTGCATTTGCAGCTCATAAGAAGTTCAAGGTATACCAGATGGATGTTAAGTCTGCATTCTTGAATGAGATACTGGAAGAAGAGGTTTATATAGAGCAACCTGATGGTTATACATTGACATATAAGGAAGACATGGTATGAAAATTGCATAAAGCTTAGTATAGATTAAAGCAGACACCTAGAGCATGGTATGAATAGCTTCATACTCATCTAATGAAGATAGGCTTTGCTAGAATCAGTGATGACAACAACATTTATCTCAAGTATGAAGGATATCAAATACTGGTCAGTGAAGTATTTGTTAATGATATTATATTTGGAGGTAACAATGACATGTGTAATTGTTTTGCAGATGAAATGAAGAATGAATTTGAGATGTCATTAGTAGGGGAAATAAAAAATTTCATAGGCTTACAGATACAACAGATGAAGAATGGTATTTTCATTACTCAATCCAAGTATGTGAAAGAGGTTTTGAAGACTTTCGGTATGAGTGATTGTAAACCAATTGGAACCCCAATGGTTACAAGTTGTAAATTGTCCAAAGAAGATGCATCTAAGTCTGTAGATGAAAAGGAATACAGGTCAATGATTGGCAAATTACACTATGTTGTTCACAGTCGACCGAATATTGCCCATGCAGTTGGTATTGTTGCTAGATTTTAGAAGAATCCAAAGGAGTCACATCTGATGGCAACCAAGAGAATTTTTAGATATATGAAAGGTACTATTGACTATGGGTTATGGTATCCATATGGTGGAAATTTTGATTTGAAGGCATACACAGATGCTGATTGGGCAGGAAATATTGATGACCAGAAGAGTACTACCGGTGGAGCATTCTTTCTAGGAGGAAGACTATTTTCATGGAGTAATAAAAGGAGAGTTGTACTTCACAATCTACTACTGAAGCTAAGTATGTAGCAACTTATATGAATTGCACACAAGCTATGTGGATGAGGCACATTTTGGAAGGTTTGAAGATGGAAATCTTAGAACCAATAAAGATTTTGTGTGATAATACAAGTGCAATAAACATTTCTAAAAATCCTATTTTGCATGCAAGGACTAAGCACATTGAATTGAAATATCACTTCTTGATGGAAAAAGTTCAAAGTAAAGATGTTATCTTGGAGCATATTTCTACCAAGGAGCAGCTTGCAGATATCTTTACCAAACCTCCACCTAAGACCACTTCGTGTATCTTAGAATTTAATTGGGGTTTGTCCCTCTTCATGAAGTTAGTTGAGCATGATGTTGATTACACCAGTCCTTGAACCACTTGCAAAATTTTACATGGATTGATAAAGAAGTGGATGTATTCCATAGGGGGAGCATCAAGTTGTAGAATGATGTTGGTACACAGTGAGAGCAGAATTACATTTTTTTTTACTTTCACTTTGGCATTACTGTCAAAGACGGAGAAGAATTATGTGATTAAGGAGAAGAATTATGTGTTTGATTAGGTGAACTAGTGGTAGGCTAAAGACAAACAAAGCAAGGTGAATACTTGGTAATGTAAACTAGGATTCCTATTCACCAATCTCAACAACAATCAGAGGCATTGACATTTTAATTGCCATCAATGCCAAAGGGGGAGATTGTTGGCATTTTAAGGTTGTTGCCATTTTGCATAGAGATTGCATTAATGATATGTTGTCATTGATGTCAATTGAACTGGTAATGGTATTCATGTTATTGCTGATATTGTTGTTTTTGATATTGGCTAGTAACCGATAAGAAAAGCTTTATGGAAGATGTTGTAAACCGGTGAGTAAATTTTGTAAGTTGTACTAGTAAACCGATGTAATGGGTTAAACCTTTCTATGCAATGTGACCAGTAAACTCTATCAGTTGTTAAACCCTAGCCGATCAAGTTTGTTGGTTTATTATCTGATGAGCGGCAATGATGGAGACACGTGTGATCATTGTATGAGGATAAGTTCAAATTATTTTAGCGTGTTTGTTTTTGTCTAGGGAAGGAGAAAAGTGGATTGCATCTAATGCACAATGTGTGATGAGATACAAAGTCCTATGAAGCGGTGATCATGGTGCAGTTGGAATTTTCTTGAAGAATATGAAGAGATTGTCATGATTTTTAACGGTCAAGATTGTACCGACTTGTTTGTAATCTTGATGATGAGAATAAGGTTTTTGTTGTGTTACTGACCTAATTGATTTTTATTTAAGGTTGATGAAGTTGTTTGTAAAGGTTGTTGGCAAGATTGACAAAAACATGTTGAGTGTGTAGTTGCCTAGCCAGTGAATGGATCTGCACTTTGAGTGAAGGCAGATTGAAGCTTAGAAGGATCTGATCAAGCAAATGCAGTGCTACTTAGACAGATCAAGAAAACCTGTTGTTTTCTAACAATTACATCAGAAGTGAAATCCCTTAACTGGGTAAGCTCTAACAAGCTTGGTTACTCATTAAATCATATAACAAGGTGGTCCATTAGCTTGAATTCTTAAATCCTCCAGTGAGGTTACTCCTAATAGGGTATTGTGCTTTTCATCAAGGCATATTTGTAAACCCCTTAATTAGGTGATTCCTAACCGAAATTAGTTCTTAACAAGACTTGTTGTAAAGCTTTAACAGGCTTGGCTCCTAATAGGGTGAACTTTAGAATACTTTAGATAGCTATCCTTGTGAGTCTCATCTCACTGTGGTTTTTACCTATTTGGGTTTTCCACGTATAAACATTTGTGTCAAGTGGTGAATGTTTTTGTGGTTATGATCTTATTTGTTGATTTGGTTAACTTCTGAGAAGGCATGATAACTAGAAGCATTGAGAGATGAATATGTTGAGTTATGATTAAGAATTGTTGATGTTTACAAGATTAAAGTTGTTTACTATTAAGTTGTCATAACAGTTAAACCGATTGATGTCAAGTATTCTTATGAATATTGATCTTGACTAAGATATGTCTACTTTGTGTGATTGAATTTGAGTTTGGGAACTTTGTATTAGTTTTTCAATATACTGATTCACCCCCCCTCTAAGTATTCTACCAGATACTTATTCTTTCATCATACCATCAGTGGTCATATCAGACTAGCTTAAGCTGATACCAAGTCATGTGGAGGAAAGTGCTATCGGCAAAGTCATGCCGATGTTGGGTTGAAGGGTGATGTCAGGATAGCAATACCGATCATAGAGTTTATGCTACACATCAGGATAACTGACAAACGAAGAGTAAGGTTTTTGAGTAATATTGATAGAGTTATCTACCCCAATATCATTATATTGGAATAGCTATGGCAACAAGGAGACCGTAGAGGTGCATCAGAATAGTTGACAAAGGTGGAGTAGCGATTTTGTGTCATGCTGATAGAGTAAACTACTCTAACAATCACTGTGTCAAAATAGCTATGCCGACCAAGTGACCAAGATTACCTATAAGAGTAGCTTTTAAAGGCAGAATAACAACCTACCACTATGCTAATAGTGTAAACTATTTCGATGGAGGTTCTCATTAGAGTAAGCTATGCTAACAGTGGAAAAAGAAGAGTTGAAATTTTTGGTAAGATCATCGGTATAGTCTATGCTGATGTAGTTTATCACTCTGGAGTTTGATCATCAGAATAACATATTCTGATATTGAGGAAGTCTTTGGAGTTTGGTGTCGGAGTATCTATGTGGATGCAGGTTCATATTGAGTTATCAGAATAAGGTTGTTTTCATGGGATAAACGTTAGACAGTTCAGATAACCAGAGGATAACTGAGAGGGGGGGGGGTGAATCAGTTGTCACCGGATTATAGAACTTTAACCATTCAAATCCTTATTACTAGAACACATAAACTTAATGTCGAAATGCATAAACCAAATACTAGAATGATTGATAAAGCATTTAAATATAAAAATAAATCACATCACAGTTACCATCCATCCATAACGCATGACACCAAGATTTGTACATGGAAAACCTGGTAAAGGGA
Organism: Cryptomeria japonica; assembly: GCF_030272615.1. Classification (NCBI taxonomy): domain Eukaryota; kingdom Viridiplantae; phylum Streptophyta; class Pinopsida; order Cupressales; family Cupressaceae; genus Cryptomeria; species Cryptomeria japonica. The sequence continues at coordinate 501,970,581 of NC_081409.1, read as the reverse complement.
AAGACCACGGAGGGAAGCTTACCCGCTATTAGATAATACTTCTTCATCAATTATGTGATTACAATACGAGGGACCTCCACATGCAGGAAGGCCAACAACCTAGAGTGTGTTGGCATTATGTGAACTGGTATGAGGACATAATGATATTGTATGTTGTCATTGATGTCAATATGTGATATGAAGAGACAACTAGAATATGTGAGAACCGGTATATATGCCAAAGTAAAGCGGTATATTTGTTCAAGGTGAACCAGTATGTCAAGGTGAACCGACATGTAGTCATGGGAATCGGCACATGGAATCATTGTATGACTACCCGTTGGTAGGTAGTTTCCACTTCAAGATTTCTGGTTGGAGTATCTTAAGCCTGTGTGACTCAATCAGTGATCTTTATGTGATGAAGTTAGCATGATAACAAAGAACAGATAGTGTTGCCACATAAGCCTTGCGCACGTGAAGGATCTTGCATAAAGAAGAGTGTTCCTATCTACCTCGGGAATGTGCGAAGTCTGTAAATGGTGATAATGTGTGATGGGTTATTAGCCGCCATGGAATCGGTGGAAAATGAATGATGGAGAATGTCTTGAGATTGGATCAAGACTGTTGCATTCAATACAGTATGATCAATGATCAAGATTGAACCATTTGAATTTCTTAACCTAACGGGTCTAGGATTTAGGGTTTATGCTACCGACCTGTCCATTGTCCTATAGGGTCGATGTTGTGATTCTTTCAAAGTTTGTTGGCAAAAGTTGTGTGTGTGTATCTAAGAGAAGAGATACGTGATTCTTGCTAGACCAGAGGAGAGAAGTCATATCTGCAGAGTGTAAGTGCAGAAGGTGAAGAGGAGCTTAAGCGGATCTGCATTGGCATTGAGTGCTATTATCAGGTCATTGATATACCTATTGATCTTTAACTACTTCAATAGTTGTGAAATCCCCTAACAAGGTAGCCTTAACCGACTTGTTGAAAATTCTCTAACAGGGTAACTCAAAGCTACTGAGTCATTGTTATCCTTTAGCTATTGAGTTCTTGAAATCCTCTAACAAGGTACCCTTAACAAGGTTTAACCCTTAACCGAGTATTGTAGCCATCCCTTAACTAGGTGATACCTATCGGGATCGGTTCCTAACAAAACCTATTGTATCTGTCTTTAACCGAACAAGGCTCCTAATAGAGCGGACTTCCAAAGAGTTCAAAAACAAGCTTGTGGGTATTCATCCCCACCGAGGTTTTTCCCAGTTGGGTTTCCACGTGAAAAATATGTGTGTCATGTGTGATGTTATGATTGTTTTCTGATTAAGTGGTGATACATGTTGATCTTGCTGTAATATGTACATCTTTGATGGTAGATTGCCTGTTCATGCATTAGAGTGAAATGGGAATGAAGAGTTAGATTATATGAGAAGATAAGTGTCAACCGGTCTTTGCTCATCTTAGTTACATTGGGTTTTGCCGGTTGAACTCTATTGAAGGACCGGTGCTGCTGTTTGTCTGTCAGTGCATAAGTGTTAGTTGACAAACTAGTTTAAGGTTGAGTTTTTGCCTGTACTGATTCACCTCCCCCTCTCAGTACCAGTTTGGTACTATTCATTCATCATTAAATTATCAATTGGTATCAAAGCATCCTCCAGGTCCTCTGTGTTGTAAGCTTAACTGCTTGAGGGAAAGATCCTGTTGTAATGATGAAGAGGGAAGGTCCAAAGTTTAACAAAGAAATTTTCAATATATGGAAATACAAAATGAAGATATACATCAGAAGCATGGGTGCTCAACACTGGAGCTATGTTGAGAATCCCTATGTTGCCCCTACCGGTACTCTCACCGATGATCAAAAGAGAGAGATACAGGAGAATGGACAAGTCATGGAAGCTCTAATAAGTAGTTTATCTGATATTGAGTTCATTGATGTCCAAGATAAGGTAAATACCAAAGAGGTATGGGATGCTCTTGAAAATATCTATGGAGGTGATGAGCACGTAAAACAAGCTAAGGAAGAAAACCTTAGAGGAAAGTTTGAAGACATGCAAATGGTTGAAGGTGAAACCATTCAATAGTATGGTATTAGAATCAAAACTATTGTCGGAGATATCAAGAGTGCAGGTGGTAAAATGGAAGATTCCACTGTGGTAAGCAAAGTCCTAAGATCCCTATTGCCGGTCTATGCAATAAGGGTTGCCGCTATTCAGGAGCTGAGATCAATAGACAAGACTAAGGTATCCTTGGACTCCATCATAGCAAAGTTGACATCCTATGAGCTAAATAGTTTTGATGGCAGTGTTCAAAAGACTGAATCAGCTTATAGAGCTTCTGCTGTACCATCCAGGAAAGGAAAAGAAGCAAGCACTAGTGGTGAACCAAGATAGAGTAGAGTAATGGATGATGAGGAGTTTCTGATGGAATTTGAAGCTCTTCTTCTCAGGAAATTTCCAAAAGGAATCGGTAAATACAGAGGTAAGCTCCCTTTGAAATGTTTTTCGTGTAACGAGATAGGACATATTGCTATGAACTGTCCTAATAGTGACAACTAGGATAAACCAAAAATATTTAGGAAATTCAAAGGAGGAAACCAGAGAAACTATTTTGTTGCAGTTGATGAAAGTGTCACAGATGAGGAATCAGAAGATGAAGAGAATGAAGACATTGTGTTTGTTGCTGTAAAGGAAGATGTGTCAGACAAGAAGGCTCTTGTCTCCCGCTTTGATAATTTCAATGAGTGGATTATTGACAGTGGTTGCTCACACCATATGACTGGTGACCAGAGCAAGTTTCTATCCTTGGAAGAGTAAGATGGTGGTGTGGTTCATTTTGGCAATGATGCACCATGTATGGTTAAAGGAAAAGGGTCCATCTCTCTGAATGGAAAGAGTACTGCTGATAATGTGTATTGGGTTGATGGTCTCAAACACAACCTTCTAAGTGTTGCCCAGTTGAATGACAGTGGCCTCACTCTAGAATTCAAGAATGGAATCTGCAGAATCAAAGGAAAAGATGGTGAATTGGTGGCCACTGACATGTAGACCAAATATAAGTACATGTCTTATGGCTAAGTTTGATGATAGCTAGATATGGCATAGGAGACTCTGCCATGTAAACTTTGATAATATTGTGAAGGCTAGTAAGATCAAGGTAGTTAGAGGGTTTCCGGTGCTAAGAAAACTGGATAATACCTTGTGCAGAGAGTGTCAATTGGGGAAAATGTCTTCCTCAACCTTTAAAGGTAAATCTCTCACTGCTGACAACTTGCTTGATCTTGTGCATATTGATTTGTGTGGTCCTATGAAAACTAGAAGTGTGCAGGGTGATAGGTACTTCATGATTCTCACTGATGATTGCTCAAGAATGATGTGGGTCACATTCTTGAAAGATAAGTCTGAAGCCTTTGTGAAGTTCAAAGCTTTCAGAGCATTAGTGGAGAAGGAAAGTGGTAAAAGGATCAAGTATCTCAGAACTGATCAAGGAGGGGAATTCACTTCTGGTGAATTCAACAAGTATTGTGAAGAATTTGGCATTAAGAGGCAACTGTCTACCCCCCGGACTCCATAGCAGAATGGCCTAGCAGAGAGGAATAATCGGACTGTGGTTGAAGCAGCTAGAACCATGTTGTGGTAAGCACTGTAGTCTACACAATGAACCAGGTACTCATCAAGAAAGGTAAGGATAAAACTCCTTATGAGTATTGGATCGGTAAGACACTTGTGGTTAGCTACTTTAGGGTATTTGGTAGCAAATGTTACATCAAGAGGAGTGAACATTAGGGAAAGTTTGAAGCTAAATGTGATGAGGGAATACTCCTAGGATATTCCACCAAGAGTAAAGCTCTCAAGTGTTTCAACAATAGGACTCAGAGAATTATGGAAAGTATTAATGTGAGAGTTGATGAAACCTCTGAGAAACTGGAAGAAACAGGCAGTGAGCAAGCTGTAAATGAACCGGTTGCAACCTTCTGGGAACCACTTGTCAGTCAACCAATTACCAGTAACAGTGTTCCTGAATCGGTGAATGTTGATACTGATGAAGATGAGGATGAAGAGGAAAATCAAGAAGAACCAGTCAAGACTATTCCTCGATATGTCAAGCTGAATCATGATCCTAAGCACATCATAGGAGATAAGGATGCAAGAATCCTTACAAGAAGAAAGATCAGAAAAAAATCATGTTTGATCTCTAAATTTGAGCCTAATTCATTCAAAGAGGCTCATAAAGATGAAGACTAGATCAAGGCAATGGAAGAGGAGCTTGACCAGATAGAGAAAAATGGTACATGGTCCTTGGTACCCAGACCGGAACATAAAAATGTCATTGGCACCAAATGGGTGTTCAGAAACATGCTGAATGAGGATGGCACAGTGATCAGGAATAAAGCCAGATTGGTGTGCAAAGGATATGCTCAAGAAGAAGGAGAAGACTATGGAGAAACCTTTTCTCCTATAGCCAGATTGGAAGGAGTTTGTATGCTTCTTGCATATGCAGCTTTTAAAGGATTCAAGGTATATTAAATGGATGTAAAATCTACATTCCTAAATGGTGTACTTGAAGAGGAGGTGTATATAGAGCAACCAGATGGGTTTTCCCTATCTGAAGATAGTGATATGGTGTGCAGGCTACATAAAGCCTTATATGGTCTAAAGCAGGCACCTAGAGCATGGTATGAACGTCTACATTCCCATCTTGTGAAGATTGGATTTGAGAGAACAAGTGAAGATAGCAATATCTACTTGAAATCTGAAGGAGATCAGATCTTGATCTGTGAAGTTTTTGTTGATGACATTATCTTTGGTGGAGATGACAAGATGAGTCATGAGTTTGCTGATGAGATGAAGAAAGAGTTTGAGATGTCACTCATAGGGGAGATTAAGTTCTTCATTGGACTATAGATCCAGTAGATGAAAGATGGAATCTTTATCACTTAGTCCAAATATGTCAAAGAGGTGTTGAAGACCTTTGGCATGGAAGATAGCAAATCCGTTGGTACACCGATGGTGACCAGTTGCAAATTATCAAAAGAGGATGATTCCGAATTGGTTGATGAGAAGGAATACCGATCAATGATTGGTAAGTTGCATTATGTAGTGCATAGAAGACCAAATATTGCACATGCAGTTGGCATTACTGCAAGGTTCCAGAAAAATCCAAGAGAATCCCACTTGGTTGCAGTCAAGCGGATTCTTAGGTATCTGAAGGGAATAGTTGACTATGGATTGTGGTACCCATACAACAATGATTTCAACCTGAAAGTATTCACAGATGCTGATTGGGTAGGTAATGTGGATGATTAGAAAAGCACAACCAGTGGTGCATTCTTTCTCGGTGGTAGACTAGTCTCATGGATGAGTAAGAAGCAGAGCTGTATCTCTTAGTCTACAACGGAAGCGGAGTATGTTTCAGCTTTCATGAACTGCACTCAGACAATCTGGATAAAGCATGTATTAGATGGCTTCAAAATCCCTATATCTAAACTGGTAAGTATATTCTGTGATAACACAAGTGCTATCAATATTTCAAAGAATCCAATTTTACATTCTAAAACCAAGCATTTTGAGCTTAAGTATCATTTCTTGAGGGAAAAGGTTCAGAATAAAGATATTGCACTAGAACATGTTTCCAGTAAGGAGCAGTTAGTAGACATATTCACCAAGCCTCTCCCAAAGGCTACATTTGTGTATTTAAGAGGTGAATTGGGGGTACTACCCCTTTAGGAGGTAAATTAAAAGTATTTGTTCCACACCAGTCAGGTATTGCATAGTCAATTTTTTTTTGATTGATGTGTTGAAGGATGCTATTCCTTAGGGGGAGCAGCATAATGGAACATGGATGTTTGTGCCTCCACTTTGGCATTGTTGTCAAAGGGGGAGAAGAAGTGTAACAGAGAAGATATCTGCAAAAATTGGGGAGAAGATGAGTTTGCAGAAAGATATCTTTGTATATTGCCATCAATGCCAAAGGGGGAGATTGTTGGCATTATGTGAATCGATATGAGGACATAATGATATTGTATGTTATCATTGATGTCAATATGTGATATGAAGAGATAACCGACATATGTGAGAACCGGTATATATGCCAAAGTAAAGTGGTATATTTGTTCAAGGTGAACCGACATGTCAAGGTGAATCGACATGTAGTCATGGGAACCGACACATGGAATCATTGTATGACTACCGATTGGTAGGTAGTTTCCACTTCAGGATTTTTGGTTGGAGTATCTTAAGCCTATGTGACTCAATTAGTGATCTTTATGTGATGAAGTTAGCATGATAACGAAGAACAGATAGTGTTGCCACGTAAGCCTTGTGCGCGTGAAAGATCTTGCATAAAGAAGAGTGTTCCTATCTACCTCAGGAATGTGCGAAGTTTGTAAATGGTGATAACATGTGATGGGTTATCAGCCACCATGGAATCGGTGAAAAATGAATGATGGAGAATGTCTTGAGATTGGATCAAGACTATTGCATTCAATACAGTATGATCAATGATCAGGATTGAACCGTTTGAATTCCTTAACCTAACAGGTCTAGGGTTTAGGGTTTATGCTACTGACCTGTCTGTTGTCCTATAAGGGCGATGTTGTGATTCTTTTAGAGTTTGTTGGCAAAAGTTGTGTGTGTGTATCTAAGAGAAGAGATATGTGATTCTTTCCAGACCAGAGGAGAGAAGTCATATTTGCAGAGTGTAAGTGTAGAAGGTGAAGAGGAGCTTAAGCGGATCTGCATTGGCATTGAGTGCTATTATTAGGTCATTGATATACTTGTTGATCTTTAACTACTTCAATAGTTGTGAAATCCCCTAACAGGGTAGCCTTAACTGGCTTGTTGAAAATCCTCTAATAGGGTAACTCAAAGCTACTGAGTCATTGTTATCCTTTAGCTATTGAGTTCTTGAAATCCTCTAACAAGGTACCCTTAACCAGGTATTATAGCCATCCCTTAACCAAGTGATCCCTAACAGGATCAGTTCCTAACAGAACCTGTTGTATTTGTCTTTAACCGGACAAGGCTCCTAACAGAGCGGACTTCCAAAGAGTTCAAAAACAAGCTCGTGGGTATTCATCCCCACTGTGGTTTTTCCCAGTTGGGTTTCCACGTGAAAAATATGTGTGTCATGTGTGATGTTATGATTGTTTTCTGATTAAGTGGTGATGCATGTTGATCTTGCTGTAATATGTACATCTTTGATGGTAAATTGCTAATTCATGCATTAGAGTGAAATGGGAATGAAGAGTTAGATTATAAGATAAGAGAAGTGTCAACCGGTCTTTGCTTGTCTTAGTTACACTGGGTTTTTCCAGTTGAACTCTGTTGAAGGACCGGTGCTGCTGTTTGTCTGTCAGTGCATAAGTGTTAGTTGACAAACTGATTTAAGGTTGAGTTTTTGCCTGTACTGATTGACCCCCTCTCTCAGTACCGATTTGGTACTATTCGTTCATCATTAAGTTATCAGAGTGCACTTCTCATCACAAAAAGGAGCCTCACTGACTACATAAACATCAGACTACAATCTGGAAGAAGAGTGAACTACAAGTATGGCATCTCGTATGCCCGAGTACAGTTCTGATTAAGCTCAATACCAGAGGCCTTAAACCTCTCTTACAAACCCAATTCGATCACCTATGATCGACCAAACCTTCTGTTAGGATAACCGGTGGACAACTGAAAGGGGGGGGGCTGAATCAATTGTCAACATATTATATTAATCAAACCACTTTATAACCTTTAACCGGAGCACATAAACATTGAATACCGGAATAACAGAAAAAGATACCGGTAAGTAATAAAACTTAAGAATGAAACAAAGAATTAACATAATGCAACCATACCACATAACACCATGATTTGTATGTGGAAAACCTGGTAAAGGGAAAAACCATGGTGGGAAGCCTATCCATAGTCAGACGATACTTCTATAGAAAGTATATGATACAACAAGGGGCTTGGACATGCAGGAAGGCACACTGCCTAGAGCGTATTGCTCATTACAAAGGAGTCTCACTGACTGCAGAGAGGTTATAACCACCTCAATATAATTGGACAACAATCCAAAAGAATGAACTACCAGTGATAGCATCTACCATTCCTGATTACAAGCCTGATTAATCTCAATACCATAGGCCTTTGACCTCTTACTTAAACCCAATTCGATCAGCCATGGTCGACTAGATATCCTTTGCATATGATATTTCATTTCACAACGATGAACACATTTCAATACTACGATCTACAATGAGATCTTACATTAATTTATACAAATCCTAAGGCCTAAACCAATTAAGTCGTCCACCTAAAAGATATTATAATAAGATCATTACATACATCCATATTACAATGATATGCCATATCGGCTTTATACCAAAACAACATTAATCAATCCATAAAACATCTTGATAATGTGTAGAGAACACGTTAACATGATACCGATCCATAACCTAGATAGGTACCGAACCTAAAATAGGTCCACCACACCAAACCAATGTCTCCAATCAGTCAAGCTATGATCAAGGATCATCTTATACATCTTGAATTCCATCTAGAATCTGCACCAATACCACTTATGCATTCTGTCAAAGTTTCTCAGTAGTAAAACCTTAAACCCTTACCAGTAACACAAGATCTTCTACTGATAACTGAAACCTATATGCTGGTAACCAACCATAACAGGTAGTGTTGACATCAATGGCAAAACATCAGTGCAACACATAATCAATTCCTCCATATTGCCAACAATCTCCCCCTTTGGCATTTATGGCAACACTAGATGCAAAAAAGAAACATCGAAGTGCCAAGAAGTGCCAAACATTTCTCATAGAAGATATAACAATGAAAAACGAAAAAATCCCAGCAACTCCCCTTGAGGAGTGCAGTCCAATCTGAAACTGATCTGAATCTCTCTCCCATAAACATTATTTTTCACATATAACTCTCCCCCTTTGACATCAATGTCAAGGATATGACATAGATATCAAAATTTTGTGAATCTCATAGCTGACTACTCCCCTTGAGTAGTAGCACCACTACATCAACCCGGAGCAAAGGATAAAGTTGATGATGCATACCAAATTGATGCATTGCTCCATCAATTAAGTTTCTTTTAGAGGGGTAGATACCCCTAACCTATCTCTTAAACACTCAAATGATTCCTTAGACAACAATTTAGTGAATATATCTGCAATCTGTTCTTTAGTGCTCACATAAACCAATTTGACTTCCTTTTCTTCCACCTTGTCCTCCAGAAAAATATATTTTATTGATATGTGCTTAGTCTTAGAGTGAAATACCAGATTCTTAGACATGTCAATAGCTGTAGAGTTATCAGAATAGATAACTACTAGTTCACTACAATTTACCTTGATATCCTTGAACATTTGCTTCATCCATAAGAGTTGAGTGCAATTAGTTGCCACTGCAACATATTCAACGTTTGCAATAGATAAAGAAATGCATGACTATTTTTTGTTGATCCATGAAACCAATTTCTTTCCAAGAAAGAAAGCTCCACCAGAAGTGCTCTTACTGTCATCAGTATCTCCTACCCAATCTGAATCTGTATATGCACATAAAGTGAAGTTATCATCTCTAGAACACCATAAGCCATATTCTGTTGTTCCTTGCAAATACCGAAATATACTCTTTATTGCACATTCATGATTTTCTATAGGATTACTTTGATATCTTGAAGCAATACTTATTGCATTCATAATATCCAGTCTAGTTTGAGTTAGATATAACAAGCCACCAATCATAGACTTATACCTTGTTGGATTTACCAGTGCAGATGTATCTTTGATAGATAATTTTTCACTTGTTACCATAGGAGTACTTACCGGTTTAGAATTATCCATACCAATTTTTTTCAACAATTCCCTTAGATACTTAGTTTGATAGATAAAAATGCCTTTGTCAGTTTGAGTAATCTACAAACCTAAGAAAAATATCATCTCACCAATAATAGACATTTTAAATTCATTCTTCATATTATTAGAGAATTCCATGCACAATTTATCTTCACCTCCAAAAATGATATCATCAACAAATACTTCAATAATTAGAATATCATCATTAGTGATCTTGTAATAAAAATTACTATCAGCATTGCCTTTAGTAAAACCAAGCTTCAAAAGATATTTATCCAACCTTGCATACCAAGCTTTAGGAGCTTCTTTCAATCTGTATAATGCTTTCCTTAACCTGCAACCATATCTTTGTCATCTGTCAGTGAAAATCCATCAGGATGTTCAATGTATACCTCTTCGTCAAGTTCATCATTCAAAAATGCACATTTAACATCCATTTGATAGACCTTATAGTTCTTATATGCTGCATAGGCAAGAACTAGTCTAACAACTTCAATTCTAGCTACAGGTGCAAATGTCTCACCATAATCAATTCCTTTTATTTGAGAATATCCTTTACAAACCAATCTAGCCCTATTTCTTACAACTTGACCATCCTCATTTAATTTATTCCTAAAAACCCATTTAGTTCCAATAACATTCTTATTTTTAGGTTGGGGAATTAAAGTCCAAGTGTTATTCTTCTTTATTTGATCTAATTCATCTTTCATAGCCTTTAACTAATGTTTATCTTTACAAGCTTCAATAACAGATGTTGGTTCAATTTGAGAAATAAGACATACCTCTTCATTTTCTAGTCTTCTTCTTGTCATAACTCCCTTGTTCCTATCTCCAATGATTTGATCTTCAGACTGATTTAACCTTATATACCTTGGTGTCTTCTGAACTTCAGGTTCACCGTTATGATCATCAGTCATAGTTGAATTTTATGATTGTACCAGTGTAACTGTCTCAGTGTCTTGTACTAGTTGAGGCATTGCCGGATCAGTTATGATTATTTCCACTACCGGTTCCCTGTCATATGATATAAAATAATTTCTATATTGCTCATCCACTTTCACATTTGTGCTCTCCACAATTTTCTGCAATCTTTTGTTATAACATCTATATGCTTTTTTTTGAATTGAATATCCAAGAAATATCCCTTCATCACATCTAGGATCAAACTTCCCAATTGAATCATCCCTTTTGATATAACATTTACTTCCAAAATTTTTAAAATATTTAATAGTAGGTGTATGTCTAATCCATAATTCACAAGGGGTCTTACCGGTTTCAGCTTTGATGTGAACTCTGTTGAGTGTGTAGATTGTTGTACTCACTGCTTCTCTCCAGTAGATGTGAGGCAATTTGGCTTCCATCATCATGGTTCTTGCTGCATCCAAAATGGTTCTATTCTTCCTTTCCACTACTCTATTCTGCTGAGGAGTCCAAGGTGCAGATAACTATCTTCTAATTCCATTTGTCTCACAATAACTATTAAATTCATGAGAAGTGAACTCACTGCCCTTATTTTGATCTCATACATTTGATTTTCAATCCAGTTTCTATTTCCACCTTTTCTTTAAAGATCTTGAATTTATCAAAAGCTTTAGACTTCTCCCTTAGAAAAGTCACCCACATCATTCTAGAATAATCATCAATTATTAGCATGAAATACCTATCACCTTGAAAGCTTCTAGTCCTTGTTGGACTACATAGGTAAGTATGAATCAAATCAAGCACATCATTAGATTTATCATGTATACTCTTAAAAGAAGTTCTAACTTGCTTTCCCAATTGACATCCTTACATACCAGATCATGAGGCTTTATAATCTTAGGTATATCTCTAACTACCTTTGTTGAACTGATCTTGATAATACAATCAAAATTAACATGACACAACCTCTTATGCCATAACCAACTCTCATCAATATGAGAAATCAAACATGTCTTATTACCAGTGTTCAAGTGAAAGATATTACCTCTAGTCTGAGTACCTGTTGCAATCTCCAAACTGGTTTTGTTAATGATTTTGCATTTTCTATCTTTAAACTGAAGTTGGAATCCCTTGTCCACCAATTGACCAACACTTAAAAGATTATGCTTTAAAACTTCTACACAATAGACATTATTAGTATTATTCTTACCATCCAGAGAAATAATACCTCTACCTTTGATCATACATGCTTTTTCATTTCTAAATCTGACTTGACCACCATTGTATTCTTGCAGGGACAAAAAATTTCTTTTATCTCTAGTCATATGATGTGAGCATCCACTATCAATTACCCATTCATCCTTGTCTTCAACTTTTTCTGCCAGGGCCTTTTCTTCATTCTTGATAGCCGGTTCTGGTTCATCTTCTTTTCAAGCATAGAAAACCCATTCCTTTCCATTGCCAGATCCACTAGTAGAGTCTGCTACCGGTTCATCCTCAGAGTCATCACTTACTCCTTCTCCATATTCTATGTAGCATTGTTTGCTTCTCTTGAATCTATATCTGTTCTGATTAGACTTAAATGATTTCTAAACTCTTTCTTCAAATCTTGCATTCCTTTCAGGACATCTAGATGCAAAATGACTAATCTTATTTCATTCAAAATATTTAAAAGGTTCTTTTCCTTCATACTTACTTCCTGCCGGTCCTTTAGGTACTCTTCTAGAAAATAAGGCTTCAAGTTGCTCAAATTCTTCATCCTCTTTCCTCATATCTTCCAATTATTTTGCATATAAGGCTTTCCAATCACTTTTTCCGATAGATGATGATGCATGAAAAGAAGGTTCAGACTTTGCAACTCTAGAGGGTCCAAATTCTTCAAGCTCAAAAGCAATTAATTTCCCAATCGGAATGTCTCTGTTAAGTGAAGTGTTTTCCATTGTTCTTAATTCATTAATTGCAGTTGCCTTCATCTTGTAAGCTGGTGGAAGGGCTCCCAAGACTTTGGAAACTATTTCATCTTCACTTAGAGATCCTCCACAACATTGAATTCTCATGACAATCTCATTTACTCTTTCCATAAATGTAGCAATTCTTTCATTATCTGCCATCTTCAAGTTCTCATATCTTACTTGGTAACCATCAAGTTTAGCAATTTTGACAGTAGGATCACCTTCATTTAGAGTTTGCAATTTATCCCACATAACCTTTGCAGATGATTTATCAGTCAATCCCATGGTTTGCTGATCACTGAGTGCACACAAGAGGGATTCTCTAGCTCTACAATCATTTTCAATATTCTTGTCCAAGTCTGCAGGAGCAGGATTAGCAGATGCTAGATCATAAGGTGTATATCCTTTTTCAGTGATCTCCCAAATATCCTTGCCAAGACATCTAAGATGAGTCTCCATTTGGATTTTTCATATCCCATAGTTTGTTCCATCAAGCTTAGGGATTTCTCTTCTGAAAATAGTTGCCGATGGATTTGAAGTATTAGTTGCCATAGGATCTACCTCAAGCAGTTAAGCTTCTGTAAAAGAGGACCAAATCTCTGATACCAATTGTTAGGATAACCGGTGGACAATTGAGAGGGGGGGGGGGTGAATCAGTTGTCAACAAAATATATTAATCAAACCACTTTATAACATTTAACCAGAGCACATAAACACTGAATACCAGAATAGAAGAAATAGATACCGGTAATCAATAGAACTTAAGAATGAAATAGAGAATTAACACAATGCAACCATACCACATAACACCATGATTTATATGTTGAAAAATCGGTAAAGAGAAAAACCATGATGGGAAGCCTACCCACAGTCAGATGATACTTCTACAGAAAGTATGGGATACAATAAGGGGCCTGCACATGCAGGAAGAGACATTGCCTAGAGTGTACTACTCATTACAAAGGAGTCTCACTGATTGCAGAGAGGTTATAACCACCTCAAGATAATTGGATAACAATCTATACAAATGAACTACCAGTGATAGCATCTACCATGCTTGATTACAGTCTCAGTTAAGCTCAATACCGTAGGCCTTTGACCTATTACTTAAACCCAATTCGATCACCTATGATTGACCAGATCTCCTTCACATATGATATTTCATTCCATGACCACGAACATATTTTTTCATGCCCAAAATTTAGGGCAAAAACAGAATGATTTTTTTTTTTGAAACGACCAGTTAATTAACAAAGTTTGCTTTCACGACATGTGTTAACATGTTGGTCATAACAAAGTTCAAACTAACTCTTGATACTAACTAAGTATCGTAACTTAATTAAAATCTATTTGCGGAAAACTAAATGTTTTAATTTATTTTATTTGAATAAACTCATTTAAATTGTAGACATACATAATAAAATTGATCTCCAAAGATTCCATATTGTCTAAAAGACATTTTAAATCATTAATTAATTTAATGGATTATCGTGTCAAATAATTTTCTTAATGACATTGTCCGATGAGGATAATTATCTTTCAAAAATTCAAATTTAGTTCTCAAGGAATTAATTTCCCCCTTCTATTTAATCCTAGGCTTCACAATTAGTTAGTTCTAAAAAAGAATTAAATGGAATTAAAAATTCCCCGTCTATCTAATTTGGAAACCCTAACTAATTTTAAATATAATATCCCACTACTAATAAATAATTATCATAAAAAACCTAATTTAAAATTACACTATGAAAATTACTTCTATGACTCTTTTTAAAAAAAAAAATAACTTAAACTTATTTATCTTCCTCTCTACCCTAGCTCTAACCGAGCTAGGGCTTCTCTTTTTTTTTTTAAATTTATTATATTATTATTATTTTTTGGTTTAACCCCATTTCCACACAGGGCGGCCATGGCAAATTTAGCGAAACGTAGGAGGAGGCGAAAATGTGGAGGTTAGCGCCGCCGAAGTCTCCACTGTGCAAGGCATAGTGGGCTCGGTCGCCGGCCACTGTGCATCACACAGTGAGCACGGCCGCCGGCCATTGTGCAGTGCACAGTGAGCTTGGCTTGCCGGCCACTATGCAATACACAGTGCGCTCGGCCTGCCGGCCACTGTGCCATGCACAGTGCGCTCGGCCGCCGGCCACTGTGCCATGCACAGTGCGCTCGGCCGCCGGCCACTGTGCCATGCACAGTGCGCTCGGCCGCCGGCCACTGTGCATTGCACAGTGCGCTTGGCCCCGACCGAAAAGCCTCCTCTATCAAGTTTTTTTTGTTTTAATTTTTTTTTAAAAAAAAATATAAATATATTATATATATAAATATATATATATATATATTTACATATATATATATATATTTACATATATATATATATTTATATATATATATATTTATATATATATATATTTATATATATATATTTATATATATATATATTTATATATATATATTTATATATATATATATTTACCAATATATATATATATATATGTTGGTTATTACGAATGTAAAAAAAAAGAATACTGAAAGAAGTTTTTATATTTAATTTAATTTTTTTTTATTTTCTAATATAGAGATGAATAATGCATATATTTTAACATTCTGATTTTATTTTAAACTGTTTAATATCAAAGGCTTAAATTGATTTTCTGCTAAAATCTAAAGTAAATAAATGTAAAATGAAATCACAGCAAAGTAAATAGATATAGATTTATTTCCTACAATAAAATAACCATAGATATCAATAAATTTCAATAGCATCTTATCATTCTGAAGTTTAATAAACTCAAGTTAAGGAATTAGAAGAGAGGAATGCTTTAGATTTTATTCCTAAAATTAATTGTGTAATTTCATTCTTGCAACTATCATTTTCTAGGATCCAAAAACTTAAATCTTACAATAGGAAATTTAAACTGCAATATACGCCTTTAATACAACATGCATATATTCATTAAAATATTAACAATAAATATTACTCATATTTTTCTGCAAGTAGAATGAAGGTAAAGTTAATTAAAAACTGATTTTTCCATATTACAAAAGAAGCTTTTGCATGCAATTCAAAGCAACCCTTTTCTTTCCAAAATAGAAATAGAAGCATATCTAGCTTTTTACAACTCTATCGATATACTGCAAAATTACAAGATGTTTCCTTATTTATCTACAATATTAAATCTCATGTCCTATTTCAAAATTACAACTTGCCTCTCATTCAACGAATGAGGGTATATTTCTCCTATCAAATTTAAACAAATAACTGCAAATGGATTTAAGTATCTTCAACAATAATCTTCTGCATCTTTTCACTGTTCCTATTCTCTTCTCCTGACTTTCCTGCATAATAAATCACAATATGACCACGAAGTGGTCACCTCCCAGCCTAGGCTAACTAGTAGCCACCCCCGAGCTCAGAGAACCAATTCCTAGACGGGTAACAAACATGCAAACTCGAAGAAGAAAAAAATACACACACAGATTTTCAGGCACACTCCCAACTTGGCTACACAACACCACACTTTGGTGATGATCTTTTCAAGAGTGGTAGTGGACCAATACCCTGAGGAGAACTGCAAGTATGGAAAAACAAGTAGCCACCTCATGGCACAATAAATACATCAAGAATCTCAACCCCTTATTCCTTATGCCCCCCAAAGACATTCTAGCCTTATAACCCTCCTTATGACCCCCATTGCACAAACAGGCCATGTAGCAAGGGTCACACAAAGATCCCTTGTGATCACTCTCAAATGAGAGTCTCTCACTCGAGGGTTGTCACTACTACCACCCACAAGATCCTCCTCTCTCCCAAGAGTAAGAGGTCTTGAGAAAACTCCCAAAACACAACAAAGCATAATGCAAAATTTTCAAATGAATTTCTAAAACAAGCCATTCAAGAAACTCAGATTTCTTCACCAATCATACACTCAAACACATGCAAGAAAATAACCATTTTAAAGAATAATCAAACCAACCTTAATCTGCCCAATGGTAGTTTAATATTTGAGGAAGAGCTGCCCAATCCACGATTCTTCTTCTTCTACCCTTAGTTAAATTTTCTATTCCAACACTATTCTTTTCTTTTCAAAATTTCTCTTGTCTCCAAAAATGGAGAGTGGGTGATTACCCTCAAATTCTCAAAATCTTGCTTAAGAAGCTCCTTCTTTGAGTTCTCACAAGTTTCTAAAAACCAAAAAAAAGAAAGTAAAGCAGAATGGGAAAAAGACTCCCATTCGAATAGGAAAAATCTAAATTAGATTTAACTTCTAATTTTTCAATTTTCGCACAACTCAAAAAAGCCAATTTTTAAAGTGTCAAAAAGATCATTTAAAAGTAGAAACTTGCCTAAAATTACCCCTAACCCCTAGGTATACCTTATGGGCTTTAGGAAACCCTATTAAACTACCCCTAGGTGTCCATTTAAGCCATTTTAAACCCCTCTGAAGTTTATTTTCGGGTCAAACATATGTTGACCTCTCCAAGATTCTTTTCCCAAAGTATTTATGACAATACATTATATAATTTAAAAAAGAAGACTATAGTTAAACACTTTCCCACCAAGAGACAAAAATAAAACATTTAAATTTAAATTCACACATGTGTCAAGTGACACAAATAAAACACTTTTACAAAATAGAGCATGAAATTGTCTCTTGTGGTTTTTACACATTAAATTTAAATAACACTTAACACTCATGCAGCATATACTGTTACGAATAAAATACAACACAAACAGGGTGTTGTCTCTCCAAATAGACAAACCCTGGCTTACGAACATACATAAGTCTAGGTTTGGTTCTCCGTAATTTTCAATGGTCACATGGTAAATTTCCTGCGCATCTCAATTTACACATTAGTACTTCCAAATATCCATATATAATATAATTCAATAATATAACAATACACATCATCACTTGCATAAAATTTTTATCTGCACAGATTAAATTCATCTTTTATCAAGCAAATTCTCATAAGCAATTTCATCCCAATTCACATAAACTTAACCATACATCATAGTTCTATATTCATAGTAAAGTCCTGCAAATTCAATAACGACATCTATCATTGCAATATCATCCTATCTAACAATCATGTAGTGTTCTATCTCATAAAGCATGTAAGTAAATCATCAAATCATAGCAATGTTATCCAAATCCTGAAATCATATAAGTTCTAAGTCTCAAAATGCATCAAAATAAAGTATCCATAATAGTCTAAATATAAAATCCACTGAATGTCAGACTGAGTCGAGGTGAGGCCTCACATCCTCCCCCTCTAGGCATGAACTTCCTCCTAGAGTTCATCAAAGAGGTGGGGGTACTCTGATCTCATACGTGCTGCATCCTCCCATGAAGCCGTAACCTCATCATAACAATCCCACTGGACCCTAACCTGGTCCAGCTCTCGACCTCGAAGGGACAACGTCCGGCGTGCCAAAATGTGAATGGGCTCCAAAGCTAGCTGCCCATCTGACTCCACCTACAAGGCATCCCAATCTAAAATGTGAGACTCATCATAGATATATTTTCTCAAAACTGATACATGAAACACATCGTGGATGCATGATAGGCTAGGTGGCAATGCTAAATGGTAGGCAACTGGGCCTATCCTCTCAAGAATCTCAAAAGGTCCTACAAAGCGAGGTGCAAGCTTAGAACCCTTTCCGTAATGGATTGGACTCTTATGTGGTCGCACTCTCAAGAAAACTCTGTCTCCAACCAAGTAGCTACGATCTATCCTCTTTGCATCAGCATATTTCTTCTGTCTATCCTGAGCCTCTCCGAGACACTGCCTAATCAAATCCACCTGCTGTTCCATATCCCGAACTATCTCAGGACCAATAGCAACTCTATCCTCTATGCGATCCCAACTCAAGGGCGTCCTGCAAGGCCTGCCATATAATGCCTAATAGGGTGGCATCCCCAAAGAAGTATGATGCCCATTGTTATAGGCAAACTCCACTAAGGGAAGATACTCCTCCCACCGGGTCTGATGATCCATGACGTACATGCGGAGCATATCCTCTAACACCTGATTGACCCTCTCTGTCTGACCATTTGTCTTCGGGTGATAGGCTATACTGAAATTGAGCTTAGTGCCCATAGCTGCCTGTAATGACTTCCAAAAGGAAGAAGTGAAAAGAGAATCCCTGTCAGATATAATCTTGCAGGGTACGCCATGTAGTCTAACAATGTCTCGCAAGAACACCTGTGCTATTGCTGGAGCTGTGAATGTAGTACGAACTGGTGAAAAGTGAGCTACTTTGGTCAACTTGTCAACTGTCACCAAGATAGCATCATGGTGATGAGAAGACATAGGAAGACCAATGATGAAATCCATGGATATAGTATCCCACTTCCACTCTAGTATAGCATGAGACTAGAGCAACCCACCGGGATGGTGGTGCTCCGCCTTTACTCTCTGACACTCGAGGCATCGAGCTACTATCTCAGCAATGAGCTACCGCATTCCCAGCCAATGATACAACTGCCTCAAGTCAGCATGCAACTTCTCAACCTCGGGATGCACTGCATAAGGAGCTCTATGAGCCTCCGTGACAATGAACTCTCGCAATCCTCCGGAGGAAGGTACATAAATGCGCCCTCTATGGTGTAACAGTCCATCGGACTCCAAAGAATAATCCACATATTTCCCTTCTAGAGTAACCTGAGATTGTATTACCTGACCAACCTCTGCATACCATCCATCCTCTGGCAAGTGCTGTAGTATACGGTCTCTCAAGTCCGTTCCCATGGATATGGTGTAAACCTCGTGACGTCTCCTACTCAAGGCATCTACAACTACATTTTCCTTTCCCTTGATGTAGTGAATGTCAAAATCATATTCGCACAAGAACTCCATCCATCTCCTCTGACGTGCATTAAGGTTCAGCTGAGTGAAGATGTACTAAAGACTCTGATGATCTGAATGCAACTCGAAGTGATGACCTAAAAGGAAATGTCTTCACCTCACAAGTGCATGCACTACTGCTGCGAGCTCAAGGTCATGAGTGGGATAATTAAGTTCATGAGTCTTAAGTTTCCTAGACTCGAAAGCTATGGCCCTACCATCCTGCATAGGAACTACCCCTAAACCCTCTAGTGAAGCATCTATACAAACCATGAAGTCAGCTGTAGGATCTGGTACAACAAGGATAGGAGCGCTAGTAAGTGCCTTCTTGAGTTCCTGAAAGGCCTTCTCGCACTTCTCTGTCCACTCAAATTTCTTCCCTTTACGTTGAAGAGAAGTAATAGGGTGTGCGACTCTAGAGAATCCCTCGATGAAACGTCAGTAATACCTTGCTAAGCCCATGAAACTCCTGACCTTTGTCACACTGGAAGGTGCTAGCCAATCCATAATAGCCCTAATCTTTGATGGGTCAATGTCAACTGAGATCCCATCACCGGAAATAACGTGCCCAAGGTACTTAACCTTAGACTGAAAGAAAGCACACTTCAACAAACTGCCAAACAACTGGTTATCCCGCAAACACTACAATACCTATCTCAGGTGCTCCTCATGCTCCTTCTCATTCCAATAATATATCAGTATATCATCGAGGAACATAATAACAAAACAGTCCAGAAAGGTATGAAATACCCCATTCATGAGGCTCATAAAAACTGCTGGGGCATTCGTAAGTCCAAAGGGGACTACGGTAAACTCATAGTGACCATATCTAGTGCGAAAAGTGGTCTTGTGGATATCACTTTCCACTATTCTCAACTGATGGTATCCTGACTTCAGATCTATTTTGGAAAAGACTTTGGCACCCTGAAGCTGGTCGAATAAATCATCAATTCTGGGCAAAGGATATCGGTTCTTGATGGTTACTTTATTTAGCTGCCGATAATCCATACACAATCAGAGAGATCCATCCTTCTTCTTAATGAAGATGACTGGTGCACCCCAAGGGGATACGCTAGGATGAATATGACCCTTCTCAAGGAGTTCCTCAAGCTGTATTTTAAGTTCATTTAGCTCATTTGTGGTCATCCTATAAGGTGCTCTGGAAACTGGCTCGGCTCTTGGTACTAGGTCTATATGAAAATCAATCTCTCTACAGGGAGGCATTCTCGGTATCTCTGAAGGAAATACATCTAAATATCCCTTAAGGATAGGATGGTCATCGAGCGATGTTTCTTTTTCCTCCTCTTCTCCTCTGTCACTAATAGTGATAGCAAAAAGCTGACATCCCTTCTGCATGCTTCGCTTAAGCTGCATTACGGAGATCATACGAAGAGACATGAGCCTCTGAATCCCGGTAATAACTATGGGTGAACCATGATCATCCTCACACTCGATCTTTTTTAGGTGGCAATCCATCTTGGCTCTGTGGGCATAAAGCCAATCCATGCCAAGTACGATTCCGTAAGATCCAAGTGGAGTCACTCTAAGGTCTACTAAAGTGGTGGTCTTGCCAATCTGCAGCTGACATGCCCTAACCTTTGATTCCACTGACACTCTAGCCCCTGAAGCTAATTCCACTTCCCAACTGACACCCTGTCTAGTTGCCACTAGCCCACAACGCTCCACAACCAATGGAGATATAAAGGAGTTAGTAGCTCCTGAATCAAACAAAATAGATACTATTGGGTCTCAAATCAACAGATTGGATAGGTTCTAAGGAAATGCCAACTCCTATGATCAAACCCTCCAATTGACTTGGCCAACTTATAGAGTGAACCTATTTGGTTACTAACTCTCTCACTTTAGGCTCTACAGGACCTAGGTGGGTATACCTACTCACTAGTTGTTCCTTCAACTAATGCTTTTTATAGCAGATTTAGTGTCTTAATCTGATATCTCCTAGTCTCAGAAGGGCATAAGTTTCTTAAACAGACTGATTTCAGGTGTGTGTATTGATCTATGTATCTTACAAAAGTATATATCTTACACTTTGGGTAAATTACCTACTATACCTACTCTACTAATCCTAATGATTAAAAGTAAAGGGTGATTGGTATGGTTAAAGGGTTTGTTTACAAATGATCAATGCCTTTCCTCTTATTTGGGCTACAGAGTCTTATATTTCTTCAGCACTTATTGTGTAAACTTATGAGACTATTTTTAAACCCACCCCCTCTCGACGAGTCTGTTAGTTACTGTTTCTTATGAGCTCTACTTCAATGTCTATATTGTAAACCGCTTGAATGAATTTAACCCTAACTTTAAGAGACCATCCAAGGAAGAAATACAGGGAACAATTACAATTCACAAGTAAATCTTTTTTGATCCAAATCTACAATAAGAAACACAAAATTTCACTGGAAGAACACAAATAACCTTATTTCCTTTAGATAATATCACAAGCAACTGCCTTTTGAAAATATGTTAACTGTCAAGACATGTGAGAAAGAAAATGCAACTGGTAATTTTTGATAAAAAGTTTAAAAGTACAAAATTGCCACCACCTCTTGTCTCTCTATTCTCTCTTTTTTTTTTCTCTCTTTACATTTTACATCACACATATATATGTGTTTGAATGGTTTTCATACCCCTTTGGGTGAAAAGACACCCCCCTTTTAAATAAAAATAATTCCAAATCCCGAAATTGCCTTAGTTTATGTAATTAATTGTCACTTTACAAGTTGTTTAGGCATATTAGAGGTATTTTAAGGCTATTTTATGGGTATATAATGGATAAATGGTCTTTAAATGATGTAAATACCCCTTTGGTGCTTCACACTCCATTTTTTATGCCCATTATTGTGTTTATGTTATGGTTTCATATTGTGCAACAAATATAAAATATATTACTTGTACCTATTCAATATATATATATATATGTATATATATATTTAGAATTTTTCTTGCTCCTTGTCTTGGAATTTGGAATTCTAAAAATTGCAAATTTTAGGGTTCCAACAGTATCTCTGTCTAGGGATGGATGCCCCTTGTGGGCATAGCAAGAATTTAGATCTCTAGTAGAGCAGACCATGTGCCTAATTCATTGACCTGTTTTGGTCACCTCAAGCCCAAAAACTGAACACCAATTCTTTCCTCTATCAAACATCTGATTCTCATCATGAAGTAGTATACAAATTTTGAAATTAGTGATATCACCTGATTGGCGATTCCTGTCATAAGATGCATTATCCATCCTTATTTTATAAGAATTCTTTATTTCACCTGGATTACCATCATCCCCTATTCCATAGGAAATGATATTTATACTTTTACAAAAGTTTGCTTCTTGTGGCATCCGCATATTCTTCATCTCTATTTTATTGGAATGCTGCATATTATCTAACTGGTACTTCTTTTCACCTTTTATTTTATCTCTATGTGATGTACCTTCCTTTTGTAACTCTCTTACTTTTGTGGTCCTTTTATCACGTGACTTAGTCATATTATTACCCATGTTGTCTTCACACATGTTTGTATTGTCCATACTGTCTGAAATTTTTTCTTCATCATATAAAGGATTTGAGAATACATGAAAATCCTTTTCACACATACCATGGCAGTAGGGAATATGATTTTCCTCTATCACTTCATCACATAAGGGGTTTGAAAATATTTGAAAGCCATTTTCAAATTTGCATACCTCCTCTTTATCAATTGTATCATCAAGGTACTCAGGTATGGATTCACTCTCCTCATGACTGGTACAATATTCTTCATCAATGTTAGCAACAATTTCTTCAGGTTCTGACTTGTACTCACAAACATCATCAATTGCTTCTTCATTAGATGGGACTTCCAAAGGGATAACTGATTCTTCTATATAATCATCTTCATTTGCATCTCTTATGTTGATGTTACTCGTCTCACGCAAATCATTTATTTTTTTATTCAATTCTTCAAGAATTGAACATGCTAATTCCAAACTGTCAGACCCACATTCTCTCATGATCAATTCCTCCAATATAGCTGAATTAAGTTGTGTATTATCAAGCATTTGGAAATAAGTCACCATTATTCTGCCAATCAATTTTTCTATAGATTCACCTTCCTTTCTTCTTATATTGTAGATTGCATTGCTGCAATCATAATCTGATTGAATTTGATTTTGGTATGGATAACTAATTGAAGGGCTAGTGACTGAAGTGTTGTCCTCGATTACACCATATAATTCTTCCATGAACCACCACTCAAGTTCTTCCCATGATGAGATACTTTGTGGGGGTAACAAGCTGAATGACTGCTCTGCAACATCCTCCAATGTTAGCACAAACCATTTCATGATCATTTCTTCTGAGTAGATTCTGAAGGTCTCAATAAACCAATAAAATGATTTTAGGTGCCCAATTGGCGATTCCCTTTCATCTCCATGGAACCTCGGCATACAGATCTTCAACTCACAGGGAAATACATATGGATACTCAAGAATGTTACCAAAATCCAATGGCTTAAATCTTCCTAGAATATTCCTGTCTCTTTGTGGCTGTGGTTGCCACTGTGCATATTTTTCTGAAGATGCTTCTCCATGAAAATATGGATATTCAAACATACTGAATGCTACTAATCTTTTTTCATTTAATTTTCCTTTTTACAGAGTCGCCACCTCTTTCATAGAGGACATAAGTTATTTATTTCTTTTGAGTTCTCTCCCACAGCAGAGTCTTAATAATTCTTCCCCAGTAGAGTCGCCAATCTGTTGGGTCTCAAATCAACAGATTGGATAGGTTCTAAGGAAATGCCAAATCCTATGCTCAAACCTTCCAATTGACTTGACCAACTTATAGAGTGAACCTATTTGGTTACTAACTCTCTCACTTTAGGCTCTGCAGGACCTAGGCGGGTATACCTACTCACTAGTTGTTCCTTCAACTAATGCTTTTTATAGCAGATTTAGTGTCTTAATCTGATGTCTCCTAGTCTTAGAATGGCATAAGTTTCTTAAACAAACTGACTTCAGATGTGTGTATTGATCTATGTATCTTACAAAAGTATATATCTTACACTTTGGGTAAATTACCTGCTATACCTACTCTACTAATCCTAATGATTAAAAGTAAAGCGTGATTGGTATGGTTAAAGGATTTGTTTACAAATGATCAATGCCTTTCCTCTTATTTGGGCTACAAAGTCTTATATTTCTTTAGGACTTATTGTGTAAACTTATGAGACTATTTTTAAACCCACCCCCTCTCGACGAGTCTGTCAATTACTATTTCTTATGAGCTCTACTTCAATGTCTATATTGTAAACCGCTTGAATGAATTTAACCCTAACTTTAAGAGACCATCCAAGGAAGAAATATAGGGAACAATTACAATTCACAAGTAAATATTTTTTGATCCAAATCTACAATATGAAACACAAAATTTCACTGGAAGAACACAAATAACCTTATCTCCTTTAGATAATATCACAAGCAACTGCCTTCTGAAAATATGTTAACTCTCAAGACATGTGAGAAAGAAAATGCAACTGGTAATTTTTGATAAAAAGTTTAAAAGTACAAAATTGCCACCACCTCTTGTCTCTCTATTCTCTATTTTTTTTTTCTCTCTTTACATTTTACATCACACATATATATGTGTTTGAATGGTTTTCATACCCCTTTGGGTGAAAAGACACCCCCCTTTTAAATAAAAATAATTCCAAATCCTGAAATTGCCTTAGTTTATGTAATTAATTGTCACTTTACAAGTTGTTTAGGCATATTAGAGGTATTTTAAGGCTATTTTATGGGTATATAATGGATAAATGGTTTTTAAATGATGTAAATACCCCTTTGGTGCTTCACACTATATTTTTTATGCCCATTATTGTGTTTATGTTATGGTTTCATATTGTGCAACAAATATAAAATATATTACTTGTACCTATTCAATATATATATATATATATATGTATATATATATTTAGAATTTTTCTTGCTCCTTGTCTTGGAATTTGGAATTCTAAAAATTGCAAATTTTAGGGTTCCAACAGATACATTGTTACCTTTGATTATACCTGTAGATTCGATAACCGTGGCCTGATGCTCAGCCTGGCGGTTGTCAACCGTTGCGAATACTTTATGGGACCTGCCCATATCACCAACTGTCGGCTCTGAAGCGATCATCCGTTGACTCCCTGCTACCTGTCCCTAAGGGCAATCCCTCGCCATATGCCCCATGGCTCCACACGTAAAGCAAGCACCCCGTGCCTGGAACTGGGCACCCTGAGGTCTAGAGAATGCCTGACCTCCTGTCCTAATAGATCCGCTGTGCCCACCCCTAGAGGACTACTGAGTCCCTGCCAGCTGTGTGTACTGCCCCTGTACTGTCTGATCACGTTTCTGTCCCTGAGTCTGCCACTGTTTGGGCTTGGAGCCCTGCTGATACTGTGGAGGCTTCTGCCTCTGGTTCTGTGGTGTCTGTTGCGGAGGAGGGGGTTTGGAGAATCCTTGAGAATTTCGGTTGTTTCCTTTCCAATGTGGTTTCTAGAATCCATAAGTCTGAGGTGCGGGATTTCGGTTCTGAAACCGATCCCTATTGTCCTGTGGTCTGACCTGAATTTCCTTGGCAATCAGTGCCTTCTCCACAGCAACCCTATATACATTTCTTGGCACTTTGCAATTTCTTGTTTTAGGATTATGATGTTGTTTTAGTTGATGTGCATCTTTTCTAGTGGTTTTGATCTCATTTTGTGCTCAAGAGGTCAAGTTTTGCCTTCCAGGATGTGAGTTGACAATTTTGGGTTTTTAGGCCAAAAAGGGCAAACATGTGTAAAATTGCCTAAAAGTTCTAGAAATGCTTTCCAAAGCATTGGAACATATTTGATAAGTGTTTTTAAGCATGTCTTAGGTGTTTAGTTAAGTTGATGAGGTTTGGTTGTCAAAAATGCCTCTTGGAGCAACAAATGTTGTCATTTGGGCTTGAAAAAGTTGTCAGTTTTGGTCATTTCTAGTTAATGAAGTTGTAGAAGCCTCATATCCATACTGGGCTTGATAAATAATTTTAAAGACTATAAAAAGGCCTCCCTTCTCCTTGAAAAAGGTTGGTGATTGGATTGGCTAAGTTTTCCATATATGAAAAAGATGAAATTCTGGCTTTTAATGTGTTTTTCTCTCCTATAGAGCAACAACCCTTACTGTAGCATATCTGGTCCATACTGTACCTTTTGGGAAGTGTAAATTTTGCTTTCTAAATGCTATTGAAGTGATCATTGTATTGGTTTTCCATTTGCAAGTTGGTTAAGCAAAATTCTTTCAGTTTGATGTGCTCACTGCCTTGTCAAGGGTTTGGGGTTTCAAAATGCCACAACTTGACTAATCCTAGCCTGGGCTCCCACCAAATGGATTTTGTCAAGTTGGTATGCATGTATAAAATGTATATAAGTTTCTTTTATGCTAGGGTTGTGATGGAAGAGGAGAATTTGAGCACTTATTAGGCAAGTTGTGTACTTGGCTAATATTCTCCCTTAATGCTCAAAATTTAGATTTCTAAAGAACCATGTGTTGAAACAAACATGGACAGAGGCCTACACCTATCCTAGAATAATTTTTGAATGAATTGGAGCATCAAAATTTATCTATTTTTCATTATAAAGTGTCACTATTTGTGAAGGGCAACGAACTCCCTGTTTTGGGAAATATATTGGTTTTTGGCACAAAGATTGTTTTTGAAACTTTCCACGCATGAAGAATTCACCATACTTGTTCAATTTAGAGTTAAATTGTTGTTAAAAGGTTTATATAAGCTATGGTGTAGGCATTTTAGAAGTTCTAACCCTCTATTATGCAGAAAAGACAATGAAAACAGTGAAAATAGTGAAAATGACTGTTTTTGTCATCTTCTATAGCTATTATGCCAAGTGTTTCGCAAAATGACAAGTGGAAAGTGTTTGAATAGTGATCTCCAAGGTGTGGCACACTCCCTCAGTTAGGTTTAGGCCTTATTTTGTGAAGGAGTTATGTATCTACCAATGCAAGCTTGAAAACCCTCTTGAAACCCTACATTTATGCCAAAAATAGTGGACAGTCCTCATTTTGCATTGATAGAGGTCTAAACCATGAAAATAATTTAGTTTGGAGATTTTTTGGATGTCCCAAGTCAACTTACAAGGTGGGGTAAATCATCGTTACATCGTACAAGCATTTTTCATCCAATTAGCCCTCCATGGGCTAGTAGCCCTTTTTAGGCCTATTTCACAAAAACACTTAACCCGACTTGAATAAGGTTAAGGGGACTTGCTAAGTTATTTGAAAACCTTAGTAAACTCAGTAAGAACCACTAAAAATCCTTAGTAGTAGGATAAAATCAATTGTTGACTTAACCCAAGCATTGAAGGGTTTGAGTAACCTAGAGCAAGACAAGGTTGAACCTTCAAACCATGATCAAAACTATGAATAGCCCTTAAACCTCTTTCTTGGAACATTGGATGTGGTCAATTTACAATCAGGGGATAGCAAGGTTGGAGCAAGATGAGCAGGAGTATGTTTAGAGTGGAGTGACTAGTTGAGCAAGGTAATGTGAGCTTGAGTAAGGAAGGAGTGACAATACATTGGAGGATTGATTGTTTGAGGGATGTATGAGGTGTTGAGCAACTAGAAATCAAAAAACTGAAATTACAACCAGAAGGAGGACTCAAAACTTTGTCCTTGAGGGCCATTGGGGTTGTTTAAACCAATTAAGAACCATTGAGAAACTTTTCTCATAATCTCCCTATCATAGTGGTATCAGAGCCAACGAATGGTTTAGGAGAAAAGGATAATTAGGAGAAACATGGTAACTAATGCTGATTTAGCCAAGAAGGTCAAAGACCAAGAAGAAGAAAATAGAGCACTCAAAGAGAGGTTGGACCAACTAGCAATGAAATTAGCTGAAGTAGAAGTCAAAACTGAAGAAGTCCATGATAAGGCTGGAGATCAGGGCAAAATGGTGGCAATAGAAGATGAGGTCCCCATACCTGACCTTGTTATTGAGAAAGAACCATTCTTGAAGGCTTTGAGAGCTATGAGTGGTAAAAACTTAGAGGGAGTGGCTCTTTTCGGTGGAAAGATGGATCCAAATGCTCTTATAGAGTGGATTGAAGGTCTAGAAAACCATTTTGAATGTGATAGAATAACTGAAGTATAGAAGGTTAAGGTAGAAAAATCAAGGTTGAGAGGGGCAACCTTAACTTGGTGGAATTTCATTCAAGAGGAAAGGGTGAAATAAGGTAAGCAATCAATAGCCACTTGGAAAGCAATGGTAGCCAAAATAAAAGAAACCTACCTGCCTGAAGACTATGAAGACCAACTTCACAAGGAAAGGATAAAATTTGAGACAAAAAGACTTAGATGTCAGTAGCTACACTGAGGACTTTAAAATACTATGCATGAGATCCAAGGTAGTAGAGGATGACAGTATAAAAGTGGCAAGGTACTTGAATGGATTGAGATAGAACATCCATGAAGAGATGAGTTCGTTATGCCCACAAATAGTACACAAGTGTTATCAACTAGCACTTAAGGTGGAAGAGAAAATAGGAGAAAGAAAGAACAAAACAATAGAGGAAGAGGTAGGGGTAGAGATGGTAGAGGCCATAGATGAAGTTTTGGTGGAAGAGGAGATCAAAGATCCCAAGGAGAATCCAAACTTATTGAGCAAAATGGAGATTCATATAGCAAGAGTAGCTATAGAGGAAGGGGATTTAGCAACCCAAGTAGAGGTAGATCTAGTGGACCAGGAAGAGGGTCCTACTTCTCCACCATGAAATGCTGCAACTATCAGAAGTTGGGACACCCTGCCTATAGATGTCCAGAGAAACCCACCTCATCAAAGGGAGGTGAAAGAAGAGTGAGTTATGTGCAAGAAAAAGCAACAAGTAGTAAGGCTCATGAAGTGAGCTTAGCATCAGAAGATGGGGAAAGTCTGATGATGAGAAGAGTCTTGATAAAAGAACCAATCAAGGAGGAACCTACTCAAAGAAGGTCATTGTTCAGAATTAAGTGCAAAATCATGGGAAAGGTATGCAAGGTGGTCATAGATTTTGGATCCACAGATAATATAATCTCAGAAGAAGCAGTTGGTAAAATCAAACTTGAGAGAATCCCACACACACATCCCTATAGAGTCACATGGTTGAATAGGGAGCAACATGTCCTTGTAAATGAACAAACATGGGTAGAATTCACCATAGGAGGATATCAAGATAAGGTCCTATGTGACATACTTACAATGGATGCTTGCCATCTACTTCTTAGTAGACCTTGGCAATTTGATAGGAAAGCCATCCACAATGGGGAAAAGAACTCCTACTCTTTTCCAAAGAATGGAGTTACATACAAAATTTAGTCCATAAATGATGAGAAAGAGGGCAGCAAGTCAGCAAATCAAAATGTTCTAATTGTGAGTGAGAAAGAGTTTATAAGTACACTTGAAGAAGGTGAAGGAGTGGGATTTGCACTCATAGTGAAACCCAAGGAAGAAAAGATAGAAAAGAAAGTTGAGATACCATATGAGGTACAACGAATCCTTGATAACTTCAAAGCAATAATCAGTGATGGTACACCTGTAGCCTTACCACCTCCTAGAGCCATTAGCCATCAAATTGATTTCATACCTGGAGCCTCTTTGCCCAATAAGGTAGCTTATAAGATGAACCTTGAACAAAATAAAGAAGTAGCAAGGCAAATACAAGAACTCTTAGACCAAGGGCTGATTAGGAAGAGCATTAGTCCTTGTGCAGTACCTACAGTGTTGGCACCTAAGAAGGGTGGGACATGGAGACTTTGCAGAGATTCTAGAGCCATAAACAAGATCACCATCAGATACAGATTTCCCATACCCAGGATAGAGGATTTGATGGATTGCTTGGGGGGTGCATAGTATTTTGGTAAGATTGACTTGAAGAGTGGTTACCATCAGATAAGAATCAAAGAGGGTGATGAATGGAAGACAACTTTCAAAATGAATGAGGGTCTCTTTGAGTGGCTTGTCATGCCATTTGGACTCTCTAATGCTCCCAGCATATTCATGAGACTCATGAATGAAGTTTTACATAATTTCATTGGCAAGTTTGTTGTTGTGTATTTAGATGATATTCTTATTTTTTAGTAAAACTAAGGAAGAGCATCTGAATCATTTAGCTATTGTTTTGAGAAAGTTATCTGATGAACAACTAATCATTAATCTAGAAAAGTGTGATTTCTTAAAGCAAGAATTGGTCTATCTTGGTTTTGTTGTATCAGGAGGCAATCTGAAAATGGATCAATCTATAGTTGTAGCAATAACTAGTTGGCCAACTCCTAAAATAGCCAGTGATGTCAGAAGTTTTCATGGCTTAGCACAATTTTACAGGAAATTCATCAGGGGATTCAGTGAGATTTGTGGCCCTATGTTAGATACAATCAAAGGGGGTGTAAAGGTAAAGTTTTAGTGGATAGATGCAGCCAATAAAGGGTTTGAATTATTGAAAACTAAAGTAGCTTCTCAACCAGTGCTCATTTTACCTAGTTTTGATAAACTTTTTACTATTGAATGTGATGCTAGCAATATTGCTGTAGGAGCTATTTTAAGTCAGGATAATAGACTAGTTGCATTCTTTAGTGAGAAGTTAAATGATGCCAAGAAAAAGTACTCTTCCTATGATTTAGAACTTTATGCATTAGTTCAGGCACTTAGGAAATGGAGACACTATCTTCTTCCTAAAGAGTTTGTTGTATACACTGATAATCAGGCATTGAGTTTCTTGAACTCATAGGATAAACTGAATCATAGGCATGTTAAATGGGTAGAGTACGTACAAGCTTACACTTTTACTCTTAAGCATAAGAAGGGCTAGTTGAATAAAGTGGTCGATGCTTTGAGTAGAAGGTTGTTAACTATTCATGAGATTCAAGTACAAAGCATTGGTATTGATAGTTTTAAAGATATGTATCCTACTGGTGATGATTTTGCTGAAGCTTATAAAGTTTGTCAAGATTTTGAGAATCATTTCCATGGTGCATATGCTAATTTCACTTTGTAGGATGGTTTTTTATTCAGGGGTGGATAGTTATGTGTTCCAACAGGTTCTATGAGAGAGAACCTCATTCAGGAGAAGCACAATGGGTGCTTAAGTGGACATTTTGGTCTCAACAAGACCTTAGAGTTGGTTCAAAGATTCTACTATTGGCCCAAGATGCAGAGGGACATCAGGAGGTATGTTGAACAGTGTTTGGTATGTTAGAAAGAAAAAGGTAATTCCTCCAATGCTGGTTTATATCATCCTCTTCCCATTCCACATAGGCCTTGCGATTGCATTAGTATGGATTTTGTGGTAGGATTACCTTGAACTCAAGCAAGATTTGATAGCATCTTTGTAGTAGTTGACAGATTTAGTAAAATGGCTCATTTTATTCCTTGTAAGACAACACATGATGCAAGTCATATTGCTTACTTATTTTTCAAAGAAGTTGTTAGAATACATGGTTTGCCTACTAGCATTGTTTCAGATAGAGATGTGAAATTTCTTGGTCATTTCTGGAAAACATTGTGGAAGAGACTGGGTACTAATCTCTCTTTTGGTTCAGCTTATCATCCACAAACTGATGGCCAAACTGAGGTTGTGAACATGTCTCTTGGAAACTTGCTTATGTGTCTGACAAAGGAATATGGATAGAGTTGAGATCAGCTCATTCATCAAGCAGAGTATGCCTACAATGATAGTGTCAACCGATCTATAGGTGAAAGCCCTTTTGAAGTTATTTATGGTATGCATCCAAGGGGTATAATGGAGTTGAGAGATATAACTAACTTGTAGCCTAAGAGTGGAACAACAGATGACATGGCTCAATCCATGAAGGAGGTTCATGAGCGAGTGAGAAAGGCTCTTCAGGATACCTCCCAAAAAGTCAAGGCAAGAGTGGATGCTACAAAGAGAGATGTTTAGTTTTCTGTAGGAGATTATGTGATGGTTCATTTGAACAAGGCAAGGATACAAAAAGGAGTTCCAAGCAAACTTTAGATGAGGAGAATAGGCCCTTGCAAAATCTTGGCTAAGTATGGGTCTAATGCTTACAAAGTTGATTTGGCTACTGATATTTATTTGTCTCCCATTTTTAATGTTGCAGATTTGATTTCTTTCAAGGGGAAGCCACCTGAGGAGATTCAAAGAGTTTCAGATGTTACACAATCCCTTTCTGCTCTTTCTTTCCCTTCTCTTTCTATTCCTCAAGTAGAACAAGTTCTAGACTCCAGGGTTCTCAAGAAGACAAGGAATCCCACCTATATGGAGCACCTACTCAAATGGAAGGATAAGCCTATCTCAAAGGTCACATGGATGCCTGAAGATGAGTTTCAGAAAGCTAGAATACCTTCTTCTTTGCTGTAGTATGGTGCAGGAGCATCTAGTTGAGTAAAAACTCTCATTTTTGAGTATTTCATGCTTTCATGTTTGTAATGTCTTGTGTTAGGATTATGATGCTGTTTTAGGTTTTTGTGTGTCTTTTATAGTGGTTTTGATCTCATTTTGTGCTCAAGAGGTCAAGTTTTACCTTTCAAGATGTGAGTTGACAATTTTGGTTTTTAGGCCAAAAAGGGCCAAAATGTGTAAAATGCCTAGAAGTTCTAGAATTGCTTTCCAAAGCATTGAAACATGTTTGCTAAGTGTTTTTAAGCATTTCTTATGTGTTTAGTTAAGTTGATGAGGCTTGGTTGTCAAAAATGCCTCTTGGAGCAACAAATGTTGTCATTTGGGCTTGAAAAAGTTGTCATTTTTGGTCATTTCTAGTTAATGAAGTTGTAGAAGCCTCATGTCCATATTGGGCTTGATAAATAATTTTAAAGACTATAAAAAGGCCTCCATTCTCCTTCAAAAAGGTTGGTGATTGTATTGACTAAGTTTTCCATATATGAAAAAGATGAAATTCTGGCTTTTAATGTGTTTTTCTCTCCTTTAGAGCAGCAGTCTGTACTGTAGAATATCTGGTCCATACTATACCTTTTGGGAAGTGTACATATTCATTTCCCAATTCTATTCAAGTGATCATTGTATTGGTTTTCCATTTGCAAGTTGGTTAAGCAAAATTCTTTCAGTTTGGTGTGCTCACTGCCCTGTCAAGGGTTTGGGGTTTCAAAATACCACAACTTGAATAATCCAGGCCTGGGCTCCCACCAAATGGATTTGGTGAAGTTGGTATGCATGTATAAAATGTATATAAGTTTCTTTTATGCCAGGGTTGTGATGGAAGAGGAGAATTTGAGCACTTATTAGGCAAGTTGTGTACTTGGCTAATATTCTCCCTTAATGCTCAAAATTTAGATTTCTAAAGCACCAAGTGTTGAAACAAACATGGACAGAGGTCTACACCTATCCTAGAATAATTTTTGAATGAATTGGAGCATCAAACTTTATCCATTTTGCTTTATAAAGTGTCACTATTTATGAAGGGCAACAAACTCCCTGTTTTGGGAAATATATTGGTTTTTGGCACCAAGATTGTTTTTGAAACCTTCCAGGCATGAAGACTTCACCATAATTGTTTAATTCAAAGTTAACTTGTTGTTAAAAGGTTTATATAAGCTATGGTGTAGGCATTTTAGAAGTTCTAACCCTCTATTATGCAGAAAAGACAGTGAGAACAGTGAAAATGACTATTTTTGTCATCTTCTACAACTAGTATGTGAAGTGTTTGGAAAAATGACAAGTGGAAAGTGTTTGAATAGTGATCTCCAAGGTGTGGTAGACTACCTCACTTAGTTTTAGGCCCTGGTTTGTGAAGGAGTTGTGTATCTACCAATGCAAGCTTGGAAACCCTTTTAAAACCCTTCATTTATGCCAAAAATAGTGGACAGTCCTCATTTTGCATTGATAGAGGTCTAAACCATGAAAATCATTTATTTTGGAGAATTTTTGGATGTCCCAAGTCTACTTAAAAGGTGGGGTAAATCATCATTGCATCCTACAAGCATTTTTCATCCAATTAGACCTGCAGGGGCTAGTAGCCCGTTTTAGGCCTTTTTCACAAAAAATGCTTAACCCGATTTGAATAAGGTTAAGGGTACTTTCTAAGTTATTTGAGAACAATTAGTAAACTCAGTAAGAACCGCTAAAAATCCTTAGTAGCAGGATAAATTCCATTGTTGACTTAACCCAAGCATTGGTGGGTTTGAGTAACCTAGAGCAAGACAAGGTTGAACCTTCAAACCACGAACAAAACTATGAATAGCCCTTAAACCTCTTTCTTGGAACATTGGAGGTGGTCAATTTATAGTTAGGGGACAACAAGGTTGGAGCAAGATGAGAAGGAGTATGTTTGGAGTGGAGTGACTAGTTGAGCAAGGTAATGTGAGCTTGAGTAACGAAGGAGTGACAATACATTGAGGGATTGTTTGAGGGATGTATGAGGTATTGAGCAACTAGAAATCCAAAATTGAAATTACAACCAAAAGGAGGACTCAAAAATTTGTCCTTGAGGGCCATTGGGGTTGTTTAAACCAATTTATAACCATTGAGCAACTTTTCTCACAATCTCCCTATCATCCTTACTGAAAAGATGTTGTAATACGACCTCTCTATATTGAACCTTCTCTCTCAAGAAATGATACTTGAGCTCAATATGCTTAGTTCTAGCATGCAATACCGGATTCTTGGAAATATTGATTGCACTAGTATTATCACAGAAAATACTCACCGGTTTAGATATAGGTACTTTGAAGCCATTCAATACATGCTTCATCCAGATTGCCTGAGTGCAGTTCCTAAATGCTACCACATATTCTGCTTCAACTATAGACTGAGAAATACAACTCTGCTTCTTGCTTGTCCAAGAGACTAGTCTTCCACCAAGGATGAATGCTCCATTGGTTATGCTCTTTCAATCATCCACATTACCTGCCCAATCTGCATTGGTAAACACTTTGAAATTAAAATCACCATTGTATGGATACCACAATCCATAGTCAACAATCCCTTTCAGGTATCTAAGAATCCTCTTGACCACTACCAAGTGGGATTCTCTTGGACTCTTCTGAAAATGAGCTACTATGCCCACTACATGAGCAATGTCTAGTCTGCTATGCACCACATAATGCAGCTTACCAATCATTGACCAGTACTCCTTCTCATTCACCAATGCTGAATCATCTTCCTTAGTCAATTTATAGCTAGTCACCATCAGTGTACCAAATGGTTTTGTCTCCTCCATGCCAAAGGTCTTCAATACCTTTTTGACATACTTGGACTAGGTAATAAAGATACCCTCTTTCATTTGTTGAATCTATAAACTAATGAAGAACTTTATCTCTCCAATCAGAGACAACTCAAACTCTTTCTTCATTTCATCTGCAAATGCATGGCTCATTTCATCATCTCCTCTAAATATTATGTCATCTACAAATACTTCACATATCAGAATTTGATCACCTTCAAATTTCAGGTATATGTTACTGTCCTCACTTGTTCTCTGAAATCCTATTTTCACAAGATGAGAGTGTAACCATTCATACCATGCCCTTGGTGCTTATTTCAATCCATATAGGGCCTTGTGTAATCTACACACCATGTTACTATCTTTTGATAAGGCAAACCCATCCGGTTGCTCAATATACACTTCCTCTTCTAGGATTCCATTCAAGAACACAGACTTCACATCCATTTGGTATACCTTAAATCCCTTGAATTATGCAAATGCAAGTAGCATTCAGACACCTTCCAGTATAGCCATAGGAGAAAAGGTTTCTCCATAGTCTTCTCCCTCTTCCTGAGCATATCCCTTGCATACAGGTCTTACCTTGTTCCTTACAACTGCGCCTTCTTCATTCAGCTTATTCCTGAAGACCCATTTGGTACCTATGACACTCTTATGTTCTGGTCTAGGTACCAAAGACCATGTTGCATTATTTTCTATCTGGTCTAGCTCCTCTTCCATTGCCTTAATCCAATCTTCATCTATAAGTGCCTCTCTAGTGGTCTTAGGCTCAAATTCAAAAATCATGCAAGAGTTCTCTTTCACCTTTCTTCTTGTGAGTATCCCTGCATCTTTATCTCCTATGATCTGCTTCAGATCATGATGTAGTTTCACATATCTAGGAATGACTCTAGCTGGTTCTTCTTGCTTTTCCTCTTCTTCTTCATTTCCATCTTCTTCTTCACCTACTATAGATTCTACCGGTACAAGAATATTGAGGTCTTTGCTTGTTTCTTTCTTAACCGGTTCCTAGAAGGCTACACCCAGTTTGTCTTCCACTTTCTCACTGCAAGTTTCCTCAGGATCCTCAAGGGATTTATCAACCCTAACATTGATACTCTCAACAATTTTCTGAGTCCTATTATTGCAGCACTTGAGAGCTTTGCTCTTAGTGGAATATCCAAAAAATATTCCTTCATCACATTTAGCATCAAACTTGCTCAGATACTCACCTCTCTTGACGTAACACTTACTGCCAAATGCTTTAAAATAACTCACAGTGGGAGTCTTCCCAGTCCAATACTCATAAGGGGTTTTATCTTTAACTTTCTTGATGAGTACTCAGTTCATAGTATAGATTGCAGTGCTCACCACTTCTATCCAATAAGTGTGAGCAACCTTTCCTTGGATCAACATAGTTCTGACCACTTCAACTATAGTTATATTGTTCCTTTCTGTTATGCCATTCTATTGTGGTGTCCTTCGGGTAGGAAACTGCCTCTTGATACTGTTTTCTTCATAGTACTTGTTGAATTCATCATAGGTGAATTCACCTCCTTGATTAGTTCTTAGGCATTTTATCTTTTGACCACTTTCCTTCTCTATTAATTCTCTAAAGGCTTTGAACTTTCCAAATGCCTCAAACTTGTCTTTCAAGAATGTGACCCACATCATTCTTGAGCAGTTATTGGTAAGAATCATCAAATACCAATCTCCCTAAATACTACTAGTTTTCATTGGACCAAACAAATCAGTATGCACAAGATCAAGTAAGTTCTCTACTGAAAAAGACTTATCTTTGAAAGTTGAAGAAGACATCTTCCCAAGTTGACATTCTCTGCACAAAGAATTCTTTGGTTTGTTCAGAAAAGGCAATCCTCTTACTACCTTGATCTTACTAGCCTTTACAATATTATCAAAGTTCATATGAAAAAGTCTCCTATGCCATATCCAATTGTCATCAAACTTTGCCATCAGACACCGACTAATCTTGGCATTCAGCTGAAACAAGTTACCTCTAGTTTTCTTATGGGTGGCAATAAGTTCACTGCTCTTTCCAATTATACTGAAGACTCCACCTTTGAACTCGAGAACTAGTCCTTTATCATTTAGCTGAGCAACACTCAATAGGTTATTCTTAAGACCTTCTACCTAGTAAACATCATCTGCACTGCTCTTTCCATTCAGTGAGATGGATCCTTTTCCTTTTACCAAGCATGGTGCATCGTTTCCAAACCGGACAACACCTCCATCATATTCTTCTAGAGACAGAAACTTTCCTCAATCACTAGTCATGTGGTGAGAACAACCACTATCAATAATCCACTCATTAGAGTTGTCAAAGTGAGAGACAAGTGCTTTCTTGTCAGACACTTCTTCCTTTACAGCTACAAACACTATGTCCTCATTCTCTTCATCCTCAGATTCTTCATCAGTAACACCTTCATCCACTACAACAAGACAATTTCTTCTATTTCCTCCTTTATATTTTCTATACCTCTCCGGTTTATCCTTATTGTCATTGTTAGGACATTTAACAACTATATGTCCTATCTTATTGTAGGAAAAACATTTTAAAGGAAGCTTACCTTTGTATTTTCCAGTGCCTTTTGGAAGTCTCTTGGCAAGAAGAGCTTCAAACTCCATCAGAATCTCTTCATCATCCATATCTTTGCATTGCTTGGATTCATAACTAGTACTTACTTCTTTTTCTTTTCTGGTTGGTACAATAGATGCTCTAAAGGCTGACTTAGTCTTCTGAACACTACCATCATAGCTATTCAACTCATATGCAGTCAACTTTGCAATGATAGAGTGTAAGGATACCTTGGTTTTGTCAATAGACCATAGCTCCTGAATAGAAACAACTCTGATTGCATAGACTAGTAACAATGATCTCATAACTTTACTGACAATGGTGGCATCTTCAATTATATCATGAGTGCTCTTGATATCTCCAACCACAGTCTTGATCCTTATGCCATATTGTTGAATGGTTTCACCTTCAACCATCCTCATGTCTTCAAATTTTCCTCTAAGGCTCTCTTCCTTAGCTTGCTTGACATTCTCATCACCGCCATATATAGTTTCCAATGTGTCCCATACATCCTTAGGAGTGTCCTCATCTTGTACACCAATGAACTCAATATTGGACAAACTGCAAATAAGGGCTTCCATGACTTGCCCATTTTCTTGAATCTCTCTTTTCTGATCATCGATTAGAGTGCCAGTGGGGATTACATAGACATTCTCAACATAGCTCTAGTGTTGAGAACCCAAACTCTTGATATAGATATTCATTCTGTCCTTCCATATTTTGAAGTTATCTCTATTGAACTTAGGACCTTCCCTCTTCATCATTAAGGCAGGATCTTTTACCTCAAGCAGTTAAGCTTATATCACCAAGGACCTGGAGTAGCTCTGATACCAATTGATGAATAATGATGAACAACAAATACCCTAACTGGTACTGAGAGGGGGGGGGGGGTGAATCAATACATACAAAAACTTCTCCAGAATTTATCAAGTTAAAACAATGCTAACCGGTTGTCTTCATTACTGAACTTAACCATGACAATACCAGTTAAACACAGTAAGAATTCAGACACATTAAACCGGTAAAACTGAATACTTCAAATATCATTCAATACTTGATAACTACTTTACCCATAAACATATGCATGTGGTGTATCAGTAATACCATAACCATTAGCTTTGCATGCATAATCACCTAAACAAAGAATACTTAATCATCACATGAAAAATGCACAACTCATGACACAAATTTTTCACGTGGAAACCCAAATGGGAAAAACCATGGTGGGGATGAATACCCACAAGCTTGTTTTGAACTCTTTTGAAGCTTGCTCTGTTAGGCGCCTAGTCTGGTTAAAGACTTTACAATAAGGTTCTGCTAGGAACCGATCCTGTTAAAGATCACCCGGTTAAGGGATGGCTATATACCCTATTAAAGGTTGAAACCCTATTAAAGGTTACCTCTCTAGAGGATTTAAAGAACTCAATGAACTTGAGTCACCTAGTTAGAGGATTTACAGTAGGCCTGTTAAAGCTACCCGACAAAGAGATTTTCCTTCTGTTGAAATGGTTAGAAGACAACAGGTAAAACTTTGATCTGATAACAACACTATATGCTAAGGTAGATCCTTTTCAATTCCTCTACTTTGCAATCACACTCTATAGTTTTCACTCACTGGTCTAGCAAGTATCTCATCACTCGGATACACACACAACTTTTGCCAACAAAACCAATATCAAAACTCATCAACCTTATAGACAAGAATTAGGTCGGTAACATAAACCCTACACCCTAAGTATTTTAGGTTTACAATTACAAGCGGTCCAATCTTGACCATCCAAATACTTTACATAGAATGAAACAATCTCAAACATATCACAAGTCATTATACATCATCCATTCTTCACCATACATAGAAATCTGTAACCCATCACGCTTTCTTCTCACACCGCTAAGAAGAATGTTCATTCCCAAGGTAGACATTTAATGCAGTCAATCTTCACATGCAAGATCCTCAAGGAAATCCTTCACGTGCACAAAAATGACGTGGAATCTCGATCTCATCCTTATTTCTTAGCTAACTCATCATAGATTATCACCGGTTGCATCACATAAGCTAGATTGCCAAACCGAAAACCCTAGAGCTGAGACTACCAACCGGTAGTCACACTTAGTGAAACCCTGACACCGGTTCACTACATCTCTTCATACCAGTTGACCTATACTTATTGACATCAATGACAACATATATTATCATCATATTATCATACCGGTTCATCATATGCCAACATAACCTAGATAGGTACCATGCTTAAATTGGGCCCACTATGCCAAAGCGATGTCTCCAATCAGTTGAGCTATGATCAAGGATCACCTTATGCATCCTGAATTCTATCTAGAAGCTACACCAACACCACTTATGCATTCTATCAAAGTTTCTCAGTAAAATCTCTTTCGGTAAAACCTTAAACCCTTACCGATAAAATAAGATCTTCTATCGGTAACCAAAACCTGTCTACTGGTAACCAACCATAATAGCTAGTGTTGACATCGATGATAAAAAATGAATGCAACACATAATCAATTCCTCCATATTTCCAACACCTTCTGCATATGATTATAACATTATTCACACAAAAATCATCGCATAACCTTTTCCTATCAACCCATATACCCATGATCTACAAAGAGATCTTACATCATATTTATACCAATACGGGACCTAAACAATTTGGTTGGCCACCTAAAAGATAATACACTAATTTTATAATATAAACCCATAATCCAATGATCAACCAAGTCATCTTAGGCCGAAAATAATGTAAACCAATCATTAAATCTCATCGATAACACATTAGGAACTGATGGTATGATGAAAGAATAAGTATCCAGTAGAATACTGAGGAGGGGGGGGTGAATCAGTATATTGAAAAACTGATACAACGTTCCCAAACTCAAACTTAGTCAAACAAAGTAAACATATCTCAGTCAAGATCAATATTCATAAGAATACTTAACATCAACTAGTTTAACTGTTATGACAACTTAACAGTAAACAACTTCAATCTTATAAACATCAACAATGCTTAATCATAACCCAACATATTCATCTCTCAACGCTTCTACTTATCATGCATTATCAGAAGTTAACCAAATCAACAAATAAGATCACAACCAGAAAAGCATTCACCACTTGACACAATTGTTTATATGTGGAAAACCCAAATAGGTCAAAACCACGGTGAGATGAGACTCATAAGGATAGCTATCTGAACTCTTCTGAAGTTCATCCTATTATGAGCGAAGCTTATTAAAGCTTTACAATAAGTCATGTTAAGAACTAATTCCGGTTAGGAATCACCCGGTTAAGGTATTTATAAATATGCCTTGATGAAAAGCACAATATGCTATTAGGAGTAACCTCGCTAGAGGATTTAAGAGTCCAAGCTAATGGACCACCTTGTTAGAGGATTTAATGAGTAACCAAGCAGAGCTTACCCAATTAAGCGATTTCACTTCTGCTTTATTTGTTAAAAAGCAACAAGTTTTCTTGATCTGTCTGAGTAGCACTATATTTGCTTGATTAGATCCTTCTAAGCTTCAATCTACCTTCCCTCAAAGTGCATATCCATTCACCAGTTAGGCAACTATACACTCAACTAGTTTCAATCAATCGTGCCAAAAACCTTTACAAACAACTTCATTGACCTTAAATACAAATCAATTAGGTTGGTAACACAACAAAAAACTAATTCTCATCATTGAGATTACAAAAAAGTTAGTACAATCTTGACCGTTAGAAATAATGACAATCTCTTCACATTCTTCAAGAAAATTCCATCCTCTCCATGATGACTGCTTCATCAAACTTTGTAACTCATCACGTGTTGTGCATTAGATGCAATCAAATTTTCTCCTTCCCTAGACAAAAACAAACACGGAAAAACAATTTAAACATATCCTCATACAATGATAACATGTGTCTTCATCATTACCGCTTATCATATAATAAACCATCAAACTTGATCGATTAGGGTTTAACAGTTGATAGGGTTTACTGGTTACATTGCTTAGAAAGGTTTAACCCTTTACACCAGTTCATCGGTTCAACTCACAAACTTTAAATACCGTTTTACATCTTCCACAAAGCTCTTCTTACTGGTTACTAGCCAATATCAAAAACAACAATATCAACAATAACATGAGTACCATTACCAGTTCAATTGACATCAATGACAACATATCATTAATGCAAGCTCTATGCAAAATGCCAACAAACTCAAAATTCCTATAGTCTCCCCCTTTGGCATTGATGGCAATACAAATATGACACATAATTCTTCTCCTTAATCACATAATTCTTCAACCCCTTTGACAACAATGCCAAAGTGAAAGTAAAACATGTAATTCTTCTCTCACTGTGCATCAACATCATTTTGGAATGTGATGCTCCCCCTATGGAATACATCCACTTCTTCATGAATCCATGTAAAATTATGCAAGTGGTTCAGGGACCGATGCAATCAACATCATGCTCAACTAACTTCATGAAGAGGGACAACCCCTAATTGACTTCTAAGATACTTGAAAGTGGTCTTAGGGAGAGGTTTGGTAAAGATATCTACAAGCTACTCCTTGGTAGAAACATGCTCCAAGATAACATCTTTACTTTGAACTTTTTCCTTCAGGAAGTGATATTTCAATTCAATGTGCTTAGTCCTTGCGTGCAAAATAGGATTTTTAGAAATGTTTATTGCACTTGTATTATCAAACAAAATCTTTATTAGTTCTGAGATTTCTATCTTCAAACCTTCCAAAATGTGCCTCATCCACATAGCTTGTGTGTAAATCATATAATCTTCTACATACTCAGCTTCAGCAGTAGATTGTGAAGTGTAACTCTTCTTTTTACTACTCCACGAAACTAGCCTTCCTCTTAGAAAGAATTCTCCACCAGTAGTACTTTTTTGGTCATTAATATTTCCTGCCCAATTAGCATCTGTGTATGCTTTCAAATCAAAATTTCCACCATATGGATACCATAACCCATAGTCAACAGTACCTTTGAGAAATCTAAAAATTCTCTTGGTTTCCATCAAATGTGTCTCCTTTGGATTCTTTTTAAATCTAGCAACAATACCAACTACATGGGCAATATCCAGTCGATTATGAACAACATAGGGTAATTTGCCAATCATTGACCTGCATTCGTTTCCATCTAAAGACTTAGATGCATCTTCCTTGGACAATTTACAACCTGTAACCATTGGGGTTCTAGCTGGTTTACAGTCACTCATACCGAAAGTCTTCAAAACCTCTTTCACATACTTGGATTGAGTAATGAAAATACCATTCTTCATCTGTTGTATCTATAAGCCTATGAATTTTTTATTTCCCCTACTAATGACATCTCAAATTCATTATTCATTTCATCTACAAAACAATTACTCATGTCATCATTACCTCCAAACATAATGTCATCTACAAATACTTTACTGACCAGTATTTCATCTCCTTTAGACTTGAGATAAATGTTGTTGTCATCACTAGTTCTAGAAAACTCTATCTTCATCATATGAGTATGAAGCCATTCATACCATGCTCTGGGTGCCTTCTTTAATCCATACAAAGCTTTATGCAATTTGCATACCATGTCTTCCTTATCTATCAATGCATAACCATTAGGATGCTCTATATAAAACTCTTCTTCCAGTATCCCATTCAAGAATGTAGACTTAACATCCATCTAGTATACCATGAACTTCTTATGAGATACAAATACAAGTAATGTTCTCACACCTTCTAGTCTTGCTACTGGTGCAAAAGTTTCTCCATAATGTTCTCCTTTTTCTTGCGCATAACCTGTTCATACTAATCTCGCCTTATTGCGAACTACAACACCATCTTCATTTAATTTTTTTTTCAACACCCATTTATTACCTATAACATTCTTGTTTATAGGTCGGGGTACTAGGGTCCAAGTGTTGTTCTTCTCAATTTGATCCAACTCCTCCTCCATAGATTTCACCCATTGATCATCACTAAATGCCTCCTTATCACTTCTAGGTACAAAGGTGGAGATCATGCAAGAGTTCTCTCTTATTCTTCTTCTAGTTAGTACACAGACATCCTTATCCCCAATTATCTTTTCAGGATTGTGATTCAGTCTCACATACCTGGGAATAACATGATCATTCTCTTCAGGTTCAACTTCTTCATTATCATCTTCCTCTGAATTTATTTGTTCCGGTCGAACAAGTACATCAAGATTTTCTTTACCGATTTCTGATTTAATAGTTTGAGGCTCCAAAAGAAAAATGCAAGGAACTTCATCTTTTTTGTCTGAACTAGTTCCTTCTGTAACTTCAGGACATTCATCTACATGAACATCAACACTCA
This sequence comes from Cryptomeria japonica, assembly GCF_030272615.1. Taxonomy (NCBI): domain Eukaryota; kingdom Viridiplantae; phylum Streptophyta; class Pinopsida; order Cupressales; family Cupressaceae; genus Cryptomeria; species Cryptomeria japonica. The sequence continues at coordinate 501,925,897 of NC_081409.1, read as the reverse complement.
ACAATTCTTTGTGTCCAGTTGTTGAAGCATTTATAGGTCTTACTCTTGGTGGAATAGCCAAGAAATATGCCTTCATCACTCTTAGCTTCAAACTTCCTTATGTATTCACCTCTTTTAATAAAACATTTTCTTCCAAATATCATAAAATAGCTAACATCAAGTGATCTCCCATACTAATACTCATATGGGGTCTTGTCCTTACCTCTTTTCACCAGAACTTGGTTCATTGTGTAGACAATTGTACTTACAACTTCTTGCCAAAATGTTTTTTCTACACCTTCTTGTATCAACATAGTCCTAGAAGCTTCAACAATTGTCCGATTGTTTCTCTCTACTATACCATTTTGCTGTGGTGTCCTTGGTGTAGAAAGCACCGCTTGATACCATTATCATCACAATACTTAGTGAGCTCCACAGAAGTGAATTCATCGCCTTGATATGTTCTTAGACATTTAATCTTTTTGTCACTCTCTTTCTCAGCTAAGGCATTGAATGCCTTGAATTTACCAAAAGCTTCATTCTTATCCTTCAAGAATGTGACCCACATCATCCTTCAACAATCATCAGTGAATATCATGAAGTATCTGTCACCTTGAATGCCTCTTGTTCTTATTGGTCCACATAGATCTGTATGAACGAAATCTAACAAGTGCTCTGCTGAGAAGGACTTGCTCTTGAAAGTTGAAGAAGTCATCTTTCCTAGCTGACATTCTTTACAAATAGCATTAACCTGTTTGTTTAGCTGAGGCAGACCTCTTACTATCTTAGACTTTCTTATTTTAATAATATTGTCAAAATTTATATCACAAAATATCCTATGCCAAAGCCAGCTATCATCTATTTTTGCAATCAAACAGTTTCTAGCTTAGGATTGAGATGAAATAGATTACCCATGGTCTGTTTCTCAGTTGCAATCAATTCACCTTTGTTGTCAAAGATTTTGCACATTCCATTTCTAAACTCCAGTGGGTATCCTCTATCATTAAGTTGTGCCACACTTACAAGATTGTGCTTTAGGCCTTCAACCTAACAGACATCGTCAGCATTGCTCTTCCTATTAAGAGAAATAACTCCCTTACCTTTAAGCATACATGGTGAGTCATTGCCAAATCTGACAATACCGCCATCAAATTCCTTCAGGGAAAGAAATTTTCTCCCATCACCGGTCATGTGATATGAACAACCACTATCAATGATCTAATCATCAGAGTTATCCATTCTGGATACTAGTGCCTTCTAATCTGATATTTCTTCCTTAATAGCTACAAACACAATATCTTCACTAGCATCATCATCAAATTCTTCATCAGTAATACCACTTTCACTGGCTACAGACAATCTCTCTTTCCTTTACCCTTATACTTCTTAAATTTGTCTCTCTTGTATTCATTTTCACCAGTAGGGTAATTTTTTGCTATATGACCAATCTTGTTGCATGCAAAACATTTTAAAGGTAGCTTACCTCTATATTTACTAGTGCCTCTAGGTAGTCATTTTGCCAACAATGCTTCAAGTTCCACTAAGTTGTCTTCATATTCAGCATCTCTTTTGGATCTGGATTCATAACAATGGTCAGTATCTCTACATCTTGTCACAAATGGGTTAGAGACAAAAGCTCTAAATGCAAATTCTAATTTCTGTACACTACCGTCATAGGCATTTAGTTCAAAAGAAGTAAGTTTGCCAATAATAGAGTCAAGAGTTACCTTTGTCTTGTCAATAAATTTCAGCTCCTGAATAGCTACAACTCTGATAGCATAGACCAGTAGTAGGGTTGTCAGTACCTTATTGATTACTGTGGCATCTTCCACTTTCCCTCCTGCACTCTTTATCTCACCAACTATCTCTTTAAACCTTTGACTATACTGTTAGATATTCTCACCTTCAGACATTATCATGTCATCAAATTTTCCTCTTAAACTATCCTCTTTGGCAATCATAACATGTTCATCACCGCTATAAATCTCTTCCAATTTCTTCCATACTTCATGTGTAGTTTCAAGACTGAACATCTACATATTCAACATCAGATAGGGAACTGATAATAGCCTCTAACTCTTGGTGGTTTTCTTGCTATTCTTTCTTCTGATCATCAGTCAAGGGTCTAGTAGGTGTAATATACTTATTTTATATAAGATCCCAATACTAACTACCAAGACTCTTAATATAAATCTCCATTGTATCACTCCATATTTTATAGTTATCTTTGTTGAACTTCAAACCTTCTTTCTTCATCATGATCTACAAGATATTTTCCTCAAGCTGTTAGGATTTTAGATTAAGAGGACCTGAGATGCTCTGATACCAATTGATGGTATGATAAAAGAATAAGTATCTAGTAGAATACTGAGAGGGGGGGGGGTGAATCAGTATATTGAAAAACTGATATAAAGTTCCCAAACTCAAACTCATTCAAACAAAGTAAACATATCTCAATCACGATCAATATTCATAATAATACTTAACATCAACCAGTTTAACTGTTATGACAACTTAATAGTAAACAAATTCAATCTTGTAAACATCAACAATGCTTAATCATAACCCAACATATTCATCTCTCAATGCTTCTACTTATCATGCATTATCAAAAGTTAACCAAATCAATAAATAAGATCACAACCACAAAAGTATTCACCACTTGACACAAATGTTTATACGTGGAAACCCAAATAGGTCAAAACCACGGTGAGATGAGACTCACAAGGATAGCTATCTGAACTCTTCTGAAGTTCACCCTATTAGGATCCAAGCCTATTAAAGCTTTACAATAAGTCCTATTAAGAACTAATTCTGGCTAGGAATCACCTGGTTAAGGGATTTACAAATATGCCTTAATGAAAAGCACAATACCCTGTTAGGAGTAACCTCGCTAGAGGATTTTAGAATCCAAGCTAATGGACCACCTTGTTAGAGGATTTAATGAGTAACCAATCTGGTTTTGATTAAGTAAAAAAAGGTTTTTGAAAGGAACCTGAACCTTTTACATAACAGGAGAAAGAAGAAGCATTAAAGCAGAAAAGATCCGTGCTTGATCACCCCAACAAAAAATTAGATCCCATCCAAACCAAAAAGGGATCTCAAACCACATAGGACAGCCCTAAGACAACAAAAGATACCAAAAAGATAGCAAAAGGACAACACAAAGACAAAGACAAAGATTGAGACAACTAGATATTATTCATAATATCTTCTGTATGAACCACCATCTGCTTCATGTTGTCTGCAGAGATCTTCAAATCATCTAGCTCACATCCCTTGATGTCACCCCAATTCCTGATTTTGGCTCTAGTTATCTTCTCATGACCTCTTTTCTCCATCTGGTCCTTGTCACCCTCTTTGTCTTTAAAGTTATCAAATCTATTAATCAAAATGTTCATATTGTCCACAGAGGCTTTAAGAATCTGGAAATTCTATTCAGCTATCCTCTTCACGGTTTGTTCCATCTTGTTGACTCTGTTGCCTAGATTTTTCATGGTAATTTCCAGCCCATTCACCTCTCTAGTCTCTTCCATTTCCTTAACCTTCTTCTCAGTTTCAAGGATTTTACCAATCATGTTTTCAATAGCTTCAGCATGTTGATAGCCACCACCAGTTCTTTAACATTTTCAGAAAGAGGTGTTGCCTATCATGGCCTTTTTGGTAGCATTCATATCATTCTTCAAGTTACCAATATCTTTCACAATTTTGTTGATAGTATCACAAAATCACTTAATACTATCATTATCCCCATGACAGTCACTAGGATTTCCCCTTTTATCCTCTTGGCCATCATTCTGCAATCCTTGAGTATTCAAATCCTTATCACCACCCACATCTGGAATCTCATCCCCCTCCTTACCCTTCACAATGTCATTTCTTTCCCCCTCTACATCCTCATCAGAAGCTATAAAAATCTATTTTTTGTCTTAAATCCCCTGCTGATATTCTTATTCCTCTGGGTTTGTTTCCCCATTCCTTTACCTTTCTTTTTTTTGATGAATTTTTCCTCAAAGGACTCATCCTTGGAGTCCAAGATATCAGAATCAACCACAATCCTCTTTCTCTTCTCCTTATTCCTCCCCTTTTTGCTAAGCTCCTCCGACTCACCTTCAGTTTCAGAGTCATAGTTAAAACCGCTATACTCACTTTCTATTTCTTCAGTCCTGGTATTTTTACCTCTATCTGATTTCTCTATACATTTCCCTTTCAGCAGTTTATACACTAAAACCATAAGACGCTGATGCAAAGCATGGTCACCCTGAGGGTCTTTCTACATTTCTTTAATTGTGTGATCCATGGAACAAGCAAGATAATAGGGCAAGCTTACCTTTCCACCATGGCGGAAGTGGTTGAGCAACACAAAATGGTGCCCATAATCTCTCATAAATCTCCCATCTAGCATAATGTAGGTTATGGTAACAAACAACACGAATCTCCAAGGCCTGCAGATGCATTTTTGGGAGTGATAGGAGTTATCCACCTTCACCATCTTCTTATTTTCGCCATCCCTGATAGGAAATCTATCTGCTGCTTTATCAAAGATGCTACAATCTCTATAGAACTTAATGCCCTCTGTGACCATCCCCATGGATTCTGCAATAATATCTTCATCCACATTCATCATCTGATTTCCCACCAAAAATTTTCCACTCTTCTAGTTCTTTATAAAGTGCTTGGTGATTGTTGGGTCTTTACCACAGAGCCTCTCCATGAACACACTTAATCCTCCCTCCTGAAGAATCTCCCAAACCTCTTTGTTCTTCTTCCAATCTGAACATGAGGTTGGTTCAAACCTTTTTTTGTTCCCTCCCATCTTTCCTTCACAATCGCTGGAATTCCTAATATCTGCTCTGATTTTTCTTCTCTAGTTTCTATTATTTCTCTGAAAAAAAAGCCTAGAATCCGTGCCTTGTTAATATGATAAGATAATTACATAAATGGTCATCACCGTCATTGTAATCCTTCATCGAAAATAGTGGGAAAAGCATTAGGAATTATGATTGATGGTGCCACGTTGCCTCATCTGGATACGGTCTAGCTCGAACAAGGATTTCACCTCACACATTTACTCTCCCCATTAATAGTAACCAATCTTGTTAGAGCTTACCCGGTTAAGGGATTTCACTTCTGCTGGAATTGTTAGAAAAAAAATAGGTTTTCTTGATCTGACTGAGTACAACTACATTTGCTTGATCAAATCCTTCTAAGCTTCAATCTGCTTTTACTTAAAGTGAAGATCCATTCACCGGTTAGGAAACTACACACTCAACTGGTTTCAATCAATCTTGCCAACAACCTTTACAAACAACTTCATCGACGTTAAATACAAATCAATTAGGTCGGTAACACAACAAAAACGTAATTCTCATCATCGAGATGACAAACAAGTTGGTACAATCTTGACCGTTAGAAATCATGACAATCTCTTCACATTATTCAAGAAAATTCCATCCTCTCCATGATCACCGCTTCATGAGACTTTGTAACTCATCACGTGGTGTGTATTAGATGCAATCCACTTTGCTCCTTCCCTAGACAAAAAAAAATGTGCCAAAATAATTTAAACATATCATCATACAATGATCACACATGTCTTCATCATTAACTCTTATCATATAATAAACCATCAAACTTGATCGGTTAGGGTTTAACAACTGATAGTGTTTACCGGTTACATTACTTAGAAAGGTTTAACCCTTTACACCGGTTCATCGATTCAACTCACAAACTTTACATACCGGTTTACAACATCTTCCACAAAGCTCTTCTTACTGGTTACTAGCCAATATCAACAATAACATGAATACCATTACCGGTTCAATCGACTTCAATGACAACATATCATTAATGTAATCTGTATCCATCGATAACGCACCAGGGACATCCTCCAACACATTACAAAAACCGGTCCATAATGTAGATAACACCAGACCCAAAATAGGTCACCATAAGCCAAATCCAACACTACCGATGAAATGGAACACGACTAAGATAACCAACAACATCCTAAAATCCATCTAGAAGCCGCACCAACACCACTTATCACATGCATCAAAATATCTTAAACAAAGCTCTACTGGTAAAACCCTTACCAGTGACCAAAAGGATTACTAGAATAGATGATAGCTCCCGAGTCATCAATCCTAAACCAACTGATTGGAATCTCTAATACACCACTGTAGAACATTCAACCTTGAGTAAGCCAATAGCATTAATCACTTCCTCGATTATGTCTAGAAGTTGAAATTCCATGAAATGAAAACCATTCTGGCACAAAATTAATGCGCAGGCATGAGCCAAGTCGGGCCCCAAAGTGGGTCTGACTAAAAAAATTTTGTTTTCAAGCAAATGGCCTCTGGAATGCTTCACTAACCTCAAACATACCTCTGGAATCGATCGGCACCATTTTCGGATCATAAAATTGCATTTTGCAACTTTCAGGCAATTACGCCACATTTTTCGCATTTAATCGCGAAGACGTAATTTTCAAACCTGTCAAAACACCTTTCTGGAGCTCGCCATCTGACAGGAATGTACTTTGATATACAAGGATGACATCTACCAAACGGTTTCTCAAGATGAGTCCCGAGTGAAGAGATATTAATTTCCGAAAACGGCCAACTGGCTTTGTCGACACTGCGGACCTGATGAAGTCAATGTTCTGGCAACACATGATGCCTTTCTCAAAAATATCAAACGACCTCCGTAGGTCCTCAAATTCGGAACATAGGTACCTTTAAGTACATATTAAATCTTTGAATTCTCAGTTCGATCACCCGACTGACAGGATGTAAACGGCGCGCTCACCAAAACGGCTACATTAACTGATCTAACACTGGGAGTGCGGATAACTGAATTTGATAGCAAAATGAGCTCTTTTGAAAACCGATCAAACGGATTGGTAGAGCCTTGAAATTTGAAACGTAGCTCACCATTTATACCAACATTAGCCCGGAACAAACATTCTGACATGACGCTCACCAGAACACTTTTACATTTGTGCAAACATCACAAACTACAAATGGATTTGGCTATGAAAACGGAGCAAACGGATTCGTCAAGACTTGAAATTTTGCAGGGTAACTCACTTTTATGCATACAATTGAATCCATTTTGAATTTCTCCATGACGATCAACAGGGAAAAAGATATAAACACCCAAAGTAGGCTACTTAATAAAATTTGCACTTGTGCCTAGAATGCACTTTCAGCTCACCCCTCAAAACGGGTACTTGATAAACTTCTCCAAACTGAATTTTGAAAGTTGCAACACACTAAATAGGCCAAATGAAAGGTGTGGGAGATGAATCCCGAGCCTTACCCTCTGAAAATCAACTGGCTCCATTTTACCCCCTTGCTAACTAGGCATTCAAACTGACTTATTTAGGTACTTTTCTGACATGCAGAGCAAAATTTTGAAATAAGCTTATAAACTTGGCTCAGTTTTTAAATACTCCCAACAGTGGCTCTGACTGGGGATGGTTGATTGCAAGATCAACACAAGAATCCAGATATCATTGGTTAAGCAGACCACCCGAAAATGGATCATTCTTCTCTTCTCATTTCTTCTCTTCCAAAACAGGGCTTCCTTATTCTACCCAAACAGCAGGGCACTTTATTGAAAACCACACAACTGAAGCAAAACGACTGTACAAGAGATACAAACATGCTTAAAACTGAATACAAGCTACTCAATCAATCTTAGCATTTACCTCTGTCAAAAATCTGATTTTCATCGCTTGATACCATGATCCAAACAAAGGCACCTTCCAGTAACAGCTGAGCATAACTCTTAAAATCCACCTCTCTTGTCTCATTACCGAAATAGCTAGTGTGCTTACCCTTTATCTGATTCTGAACTTTGTAATCACACACTACTTCAACACAAGTAAAACGATGAGGCAACTCACCATAAAGGTTTTCCCTCAAGTTGCAATACCCTTCACTATCCCGATCAATTCTACCATTTTCAAGGACATGATCATGCTGAACTTTAAAAGTAAAACATTCATTTTCAACATTGTAAAACTCATCAGTACACACCTTATTATCATTTAAATCAATAGAATGAGGGATACTACAAACCAACTGATGCAAACAAGGAACATGAATATTACAATCCGGATGTGATACTCCACTATGCTGATCACACCTCACACTATCCTTGCTTATCCAATTGAAAACCTCCGCATTCTCAACATCCCATTCATGAAAAAGAATGCATACCTCTGGCTGAAGCAAATCCTCAGCTAAATCTTCTTCATCCAGACTTATGTCTACCCGAAACACTTCCATTTGTGGTCTGAAAAAGTCATAACATAACCCATGCCTCTTGTCTTCATCATGAAGTAAATTCTTACAACCCATGCTACTGATGTTCAGAACTACATTGGCATTACAAATTTGTTCCGCACCAGGGGAAGCTTCATCATTCTCATCAATGAAATCAGCACCATGGATATTTGTATCAAAAGCAAAGAACTCCAAATTCATTTCAAGCGTTTTGTCAACATTCACATCCTCATCATGGTACTTGAAATTCTGAAAGTATTCAAGTGTGGGTTCATTTAAATCTGAAAAAAGAACATTACCAGCACTGTCACATACATTCTTATCTTCAAAAACACTTTCGTTTTCAGATTCATAACTAAGGTACATAATTTGGTTCTCTATTACATCATCTTCACAAGATGAATAATAAGAATTCTGATAACCACTTTCAGCTGAATAACTAGCATTCATTTGCTGATCAAAAGAAAGTGAAACACTTGTGCCAAGATCGTTCTCATCCTGAAATTGATCTTCATTGTTCACTTGCATACCTTCAGGGTGCTGGGAATAAAACTCATAATCCTCATAATCAGCAACACCACCCCACTCTGAAACACATTCATCACTGGGTATACTTGCACTGAACACATTATCAACATCATTCACAATTTCATTTTCAGATTTATCAGACTTAACAAAAATCTGATTTTCATCATATTTCACAACTTCACTTACATAATCAACAACATTTGGTAATCCTTCAGTATTTGGTATTTGAACATCAAATACATCAGCAACATTTAAAGATAGATGGTCATCATTACCATAATTTTCATTATTGTTAACCTTTGGAGATGCATGATTAACTTGATAATTTGCAGTCACATAGTTAGCATAACCGGCATACAAATCAAATGGTACATATCCCTTGTATATATCAATCTTCGCATCAACATTATCACAACATTGCACACTAATCATTCCATCATCACTGTGAGAAGAGACCGACATTAACAGTGGAGGATCTTGACTCTCATTCAAATTTGAAGCACATGCATCAATGAGACCATTCGGAACTGCGAAGCTGGATGCACCTGAACAAGGAATGATTGGTTGAGCTTCACATGGTATTTCGCCATTGAAGGCATTTTGATAAGAGACTACAGCAGACACAGATCTCTTGGCTATCCCGAATTTCAAATTATTTTCAATGTCCCTAGCTGTGTTAAAGGCTTCATACAAAGTCTTAGGTTCTTTGTTCCTCAATAGGAAACCCATCTTCTTACCAAAAGCACTCATATAAATATCCAGACATACCATATCATCAAACTTATACTTTCTGGAAATTTTAGCCAATGCTTGTGAAAATCTGATGTTGAATGTTGGTACCAATTCATCTTTCCTGATTTGTATATAAGTGAATTCTTTCAACAAGTCGGAATCACTCACCTTCTCATCGAATTGATCCATGAAATCTGAAATCAATTCTTCCCATGAGGTAATAGAATTCACTGGTAAAAAAGAGAACCAATCTCTTGCATCTTCTTTCAATGACTGAATAAACAGTTTCATGCACACATCTTCTTGGCAAATTTCAAACTCTCCTATCAAATTTGAAAATCTTTTAACATGTTGACATGCTGATTCTGATTTCTTCCCATTGAAAATTGGCAGATACTTTCTAATTTCTGTGGGTATGGGATTTGGGTAACCCGGAATATCTCTGAAATTTAGAGCAGCATAATGGTTCATGATGAAACTTCTCCTATTATATGGTTGTTCTGGTTTACTAGGCATGGCTTTATGTGGAAATACACAAGACTGAAAAACTTCACTATTCATTTTTCTTACTTCCACAAATGATTATACAATCTTGGATAGAAAACTTCAAGCAAGTATCCTTATACTGATCTATTCATAACACTGCTTGACATTACATTCTTCCACATTTGCATACTACGAAGGATAACATACACTGAATATTTTAGCAGCATAGATATGCAAATCAATTTTGAGATTCTCTCTTTCCCTCTAAACTAGTGCTGTTCACTAAATGGGAAAACTACATTATACATTCAAGCTTTCAGAAGAGATGTCTTGCATTTAAATCCTTTGAAAATACCTGGATATTTGCAGCTATAAAACTTGTAGATCGGAAGATTTACTTCACCTTTGGCACAGTCTTTTATCACAGAGTCGCCACCTCTTGCACAGAGGATATTTTGAACAGCAGAACACCATTCAACACATATTCAAATTCTTTGTTTCTCTTTCAATCTCGCTGCAATAAACACTCTTCCAGGCTATTTAACACTGGTATAAACCACAGAGTCGCCACCCAAATAAGGAATTAGGGAAAATTCACATACAGTTGAAAGAACTTCTCACAACTTTCAACCATGCATTCATTGTTACTCCTTCATAAAATATGACATGTAACACATATCACTCTGCAGATTCAAAACAAGGAGCATTTTCTTCACCATGAAACCAATTTACACTCTGTGCATACACAATGGACTGACTAACTGGATGAAATTAGGCAATTTCTATTTAGCTTCCCCAGCAGAGTCGCCATTTTTGTTGTTCACTAAAAGTGATAACCCAAGAACACCTGCAATTGATCTATGAAGTAGCCAATTCAATCTATGAAGAACTTCAGGGCTTGGACAACATGACAAGGATATGAATCCTTCTACTCTTCAGGCTCTGCAAAACCTAGGCGGGTATACCTTTGATGCTTAGAATTAAACCTATTACACATCTATGACAGCATCAACATAAACAGATAGATCTCACTAAGGCTCCAAAACAAGTAGTTTATTGCAGATGGGCTAGATCTACACATAAAACTCAAGTATACTTGAGCATGAGATAGATGAAACATTTCAAAACATAACACAAACTAAAGGTATTCTGATTGGATTTTAAATTGGTTTGAGAACCCCTTTAATTGCAAGATCAGTGCCTTATCCAAGGGAAACAGAGTCATACATCAAACTATAAATGAAAGCTTCGATTGCAAATCCATCTTCATTATTAAATATTCATGCATTAATGCCTTGCATAAATGCATTACTAAGATCATTCACAAAATCATCAGATCTTGAAACTATATTCCATTTTTTATGATTTATTGTAGAATTTAAATCCTTCCTTGAAGAATCCCTGCAAACAATCATAACTATCTCCTTGAGATAACAAATTTCATCCTCCTTGAGGATCTGATTTGATAAAATGGAAATACAAATCTAGAGACAATCGTGTGTGAATTTATGTATGCCTTACATACACAAGACCCTGCAACTAAAAACACCTATAACAAGAATTGAACTCCATTACTGAAGGAAAAGCCCTGCCCTGTACAATCTTCAAGAATGCTCAAAATTGGAAGCCATGAAAACTGGAGTCATTCTCACAGAATTCTGGAACCCTTACAACTGAGAAGAATTCGGAATAAAAAGAGGAGAGAAGAAAATCAAATCTGCAACTGAATGGCCAAGTGTCTCCTCTCTAACTGAATTATGTTCCCGTGGAAACTGCTTCTAAAATATCTCACATTTGTCAAAATTAACTTCATAATCAGATTCCTCGCTCCGAGAGCTTTCCGGCGATATATAATACTTTATACTTTGGCCAAAAATTGGACCCTGGGCGAATTAATTCTCATCATGGATCCATCATTTAAATATTTCGAATTTCAATATAGTCTAAACTATATCATTTATTCATTTAAAATTTGATTTTTGCCTCCATTTGTGCTCTGACGCCTCGCCACGTGGCGGCCTCTGATTGGCTGATGGGGTTGACCGGACGCCACCTGGAATGACACCTCATCACCGCCACGTCATCTGCTTCGTCACTGCCACTTGGCCGCTTGCTTGTATGCCACGTCATCGCCACCTCACCGGGACCCGCGTGCTAGACTGTTGGTTGTACCCGCCACCTACGTGCCACGTGGACGGCTCACGTTCATCCTCGCTATTTCGCTGGTTTAACTCGCGTGCATCTTCCCTTTGCGAAATAGCGCGAGCCGTCGATCTCTCTCGAACTTGCTCGCTCTTTAACTCGGCCTTCGTCTGCAAAATTTTGCCTTTTGCCTCGGGAAGCGTGCCTATGTGGGATCCACTTTGTCTTCATCCAGTCAATTCTTCCTTCGCCTCGGGAAGCGTGCTCACACGTGGGCCCGCCTTGGGCGCCCATGGGCACCTTGTGTCAAAAGCCTTTAAGGCTTAGACACTATAATACCATTCGTTTTTGCATATAAACACTGAAAACGTCCCTCCCCCAGCGCATGTGGGACAAAGCGATTAGGCCTGGAGCTGCGTTTTTGGAGGTTTTTTTGAGACTTTTGCATTCATTGAGTATTCCAAATGGCCTTTTAAGAATACCATGGCTGGGAACGATGCTGGCAGGGTCGTGGAAACAAGCTTTACACCTGCCAATGTCATTTTGTTTGTATTTAAATCCTTTATGTTTTATGTGGCTTTACACATACCACATGAAAGGGGGTTGCCAAACTGCTGCTCACACTTGGCTTGGAGGTTTATACATGCTGCTCACTGCCAGCACGTGAGAAGAGGGGAAGATTGCAAAGCTACACCACATTCCACACTCCAAACACACTCCAAACACACTCCAAACATTGCATTGGCTGAAGCTTCTATTTGCTGCTAATTGCATTAAATTGAAGGTTTTGAATGCCATTAAACCTCCTTCTACAGTCACCCACCTCACAAAAACTCACACACCTGCCAAAAGCTCATGGCAAGGAGGAGAAGATTGCCAATTTACAATTTGTTGAAGTTCCCTTGGTGCTGCTCACACGTGGGAGGGAGAGTGCTGGTATGCAACTGCAATTTCATTAAGTTTAAAGTTTATTAAACCTTTCCCAGCTGCCACGGTCTGTGCATTTGTTTGAAACTTTGAATGCCCTTTACTTATGCATGTAGAGAGGAGGAAATTTGCATTTGGTTTGAAATTTTTACATTTCCTTACATGCCATGCTGCCACTTCTTTGCTTTGGCTGGGTTTTTACATGTTGTATGGGAGATTTGGCATCAAATCTGCCATGTTGCATTTGCTTGATGATTTCAATTTATTTTCCCAAATTTGCTCTCTACATAACAGGAAAGACTAAGGAAAGGAGATCCACACCACACTTGCAATCAAAGAGCACACATGAAGACCCACGTACCACACTCCAGCTACCATAATGCCATTGCATGGAGTTTTTGATCTTTCAAACATCTATTCCAAGACCATCGGCTTCCATTGCATAAGTTTTTGTTTTTTTTAAAAAGATTGGAATCTCTAATACACCACTATAGAACATTCAACCTTGAGTAAGCCAATAGCATTAATCACTTCCTCGATTATGTCTAGAAGTTGAAATTCCATGAAATGAAAACCATTCTGGCACAAAATTAATGCGCAGGCATGAGCCAAGTCGGGCCCCAAAGTGGGTCTGACTAAAAAAATTTCGTTTTCAAGCAAATGGCCTCTGGAATGCTTCACTATCCTCAAACATACCTCTGGAATCGATCGGCACCATTTTCGGATCATAAAATTGCATTTTGCAACTTTCAGGCAATTACGCCACATTTTTCGCATTTAATCGCGAAGACGTAATTTTCAAACCTGTCAAAACACCTTTATGGAGCTCGCCATCTGACAGGCATGTACTTTGATATACAAGGATGACATCTACCAAACGGTTTCTCAAGATGAGTCCCGAGCGAAGAGATATTAATTTCCGAAAATGGCCAATTGGCTTTGTCGACACTGCGGACCTGATGAAGTCAATGTTCTGGCAACACATGATGCCTTTCTCAAAAATATCAAACGACCTCCGTAGGTCCTCAAATTAGGAACATAGGTACCTTTAAGTACATATTAAATCTTTGAATTCTCAGTTCGATCACCCGACTGACAGGATGTAAACGGCGCGCTCACCAAAACGGCTACATTAACTGATCTAACACTGGGAGTGCGGATAACTGAATTTGATAGCAAAATGAGCTCTTTTGAAAACCGATCAAACGGATTGGTAGAGCCTTGAAATTTGAAACGTAGCTCACCATTTATACCAACATTAGCCCGGAACAAACATTCTGACATGACGCTCACCAGAACACTTTTACATTTGTGCAAACATCACAAACTACAAATGGATTTGGCTATGAAAACGGAGCAAACGGATTCGTCAAGACTTGAAATTTTGCAGGGTAACTCACTTTTATGCATACAATTGAATCCATTTTGAATTTCTCCATGACGATCAACAGGGCAAAAGATATAAACACCCAAAGTAGGCTACTTAATAAAATTTGCACTTGTGCCTAGAATGCACTTTCAGCTCACCCCTCAAAACGGGTACTTGATAAACTTCTCCAAACTGAATTTTGAAAGTTGCAACACACTAAATAGGCCAAATGAAAGGTGTGGGAGATGAATCCCGAGCCTTACCCTCTGAAAATCAACTGGCTCCATTTTACCCCCTTGCTAACTAGGCATTCAAACTGACTTATTTAGGTACTTTTCTGACATGCAGAGCAAAATTTTGAAATAGGCTTATAAACTTGGCTCAGTTTTTAAATACTCCCAACAGATACAATACAAACTACATTCATTATATCTGGTCTAGTCCGAGTTAGATTTATCAAACCACCAATCATAGATTTGTACCTAGTAGGATTTACTGATGTAGATGCATCTTTCTTTATTAATTTCTCACTTGTAACCATAGAAGTACTAATCAATAATAATTTTCCATATCAAATTTCTTCAATCTCTCTAGCATACTTAGTTTGGCAGATGAAAATACCTTTATCAGTTTGAGTAATCTGCAAACCTAAGAAAAATATCATCTCCCTAATCATAGACATCTCAAATTCATTCTTCATATTGTTAGAGAATTCCGTACACAACTTATCTTCACCTCCAATAATGATATCATCAACAAAGACCTCAATAATCAATATGTCATCATCAGTGATCTTATAATATAAATTACTGTCAACATTACCTTTAGTGAAATGAAGCTTCAAAAGATATTTATGCAGTCTTGCATACCAAGCTCTAGGGGCTTGTTTCAATCCATATAAGGCTTTCCTTAACCTGAAAACCATGTTTTTGCCATCAAAAAGTGAAAATCCATCAGTTTGCTCAATGTAAACTTTCTCTTCAAGATCTCCATTCAGATATGCACACTTAACATCCATCTGATAAACGTTGTAATTCTTATGGGCAACATAAGCAAGAAATAATCTCACAGCTTCCATCCTAGCTATTGGTGCAAAGGAACCATAATCAATTATTTCCTTCCAAGAATAACCTTTACAAACCAATCTATCTTTATTCCTCACAACTTTTCCATCATCATTCAATTTATTCCTAAAAACCCACTTAGTTCCAATAACATTCTTATTTATAGGCCAAGTGATGTAGAGCCAGGCAACAGACTAGGTGATAACCTTCTCTCACCCACAACTACTATGTCCAAAACAAGTTCTTTTGATTTTTCAAGGTTTCAAACAACACACCTACAAAGTACTCAACCCACACAACAATTTGTGTGACCAGATCCATACCAATTTAGTATCTTTCGGTACCAGTAGGATGAAAACACTCTATCCTTGTGTGAAAGGCAGACAATCTTCCAATACCGGTGGGATGTAAACCTATTGGATATTGTCTATTGGTGGTCCAACCAACACAAAACACCCATAAGATATGACTATCAAATGTGTTAGGGGGTACTTGTCTCACAACTGTCTTATTTGTCTAGTAGCCCTACCGGTAGCCTAGTAGCCCTATCGGTTGAGTTCTCCACACATAACTTAATAAAATTCCAAAGGAAAAGATAAATTAAGGGTAGATTCAAATACCCTTTATCAAGTTACACAATTCCCCAAAGGCTTAGAGTCTAACCCCAAGTTGAAAGGTTCATATCCTTACTATCCTTCTAGGCCTAATTAAGCCAACTAGGCCTAATTTACAGAGAAAGTACTCCTTATATTAGTCCACTGACTAAACCAGCACTTCTGCAAGTAAGTTGTCAGACCACCAAATCCAAGTTTTCAGAACTTGATCCCATCTTCTTTGTCTACTACAAGTGAATTTCACTTCTACAGTTCTGGCAGTCACATAGAGATACCCGCCTAGGGTCAATTCAATCTCTTTGGGCTTGGAGCCTCCCTGCAAACCAACACCAAAATTTTATGGTACAATGGCACCTCTAACATTTTACCATAGGTTGTTTGGTCCTTTTGTGAAAATTTTAGATTAAGGCCATCTTTACATTGAAACCCTAGGTGCTGGAAGGGTTTGTGACCACTCTGGTTAGATTTTGATGGATCTCTACAACCCGATTTTCCCATACCATGTCTCCAACTTGGAACTACACATCTCTCTTTCTTCTATTAGCCTTCTCTTTTTACTTCTCTATACTTCTCTACAATTGCATCCTAAATTGGTCATGAATCTCCTTTATCCCTTCTACAAATTCTTCTCCACAAGCACTACTATGTTTAGTTGAGGGTAGGTTTCTCAATTCCAACACACCTCTAGGATTCAATCCATAGACAAATTGGAAAGGGATTCTTATAGTACTCCTATTGAGAAAATCATTATAGTCATATTCTTCTTGGGAGATGATGGAATCCCACTTTTCACCATGCTTCTTAGTGAGGCACCTTAATAAGTTCTGGAGTGACCTATTGACCACTTATGTTGAACTAAAAGACAAATTTGTGCCCAACTTCCTCCATAAAGTCCTCCAAAAATGTCCTACAAATTTCACATCTCTATTTGACACAATGTTGAAAGGTAAACCATGTATTCTCACAATTTCATTACAGAAAAGGTTTGCAACATATGTAGCATCACTTGTGCTTTTGCATGGCAAGAAATATGCCATCTTGCTAAACCTATCAACAACCATAAAAACATTGTCAAAACCTTTTTGAGTTTTTGGCAAACCCATCACAAAGTCCATGCTCACACTTTCCTAAGGTCTTGAAGGAATGGGCAATGGCTGGTATAGTCGTGTATTTTTTTTTGTCCCTTTGGCCTTTTAACACACCACACATGAATCCAAAAATTTTCTGACATCTATCTGCAATTTAGGCCAGTGATAAAATCTTCTCACCAACTCAAGAGTTTTGTCTAATCCAAAATGTCACCCCATACAACCACTATGCTTATCCTTAATTATGTTATCCCTCATTGAACATTTAGGAATGCATAACTGGCATCCTTTGAAAAGATGACCATCTTGAATCAAATAATCAGAATACTCTAAATGGTACTTGCTACCAAACTCAGTGCATACCTTGTAGTGCTCTCTTGCTAAGAACAACTGCAACTTTGTTTGAGACACCTTTCTTGTGTTTGATTGTAAAGGTGTAGGCCTGAATAGACTCAACCCACTTCATTATTTTATGGCTCAATTTCTCCTGACTATTTAGGAAGCTTAATGTCTTATTGTCTGTTTACACAACAAACTCTTTGGGAAGAAAATAGTGTCTCCACTTATTTAGTGCTTGAAATAATGCATACATCTCCAAATCATAGGAATAATATTTCTTTTTAGCATCATTCAACTTTTGGCTAAAAAATGCAATTGGTCTACCTTCCTGGCTGATGGGGTTCACCTAGTTTTCTCAACACTTCACCTAGCTGGTGTTGCTCACTCGCACTGACTCACCAGGCCTAGTTGATCTCTAGATCTTCAAGTCCTTCTAAATCTCTTCTAGGGCTTGATTCTTGATCTCTATAAGGTGTTTGCTTCAAGTGTTTTGGCTAGGAACCCTACCAATTCATAGTCTTCCCATGTACTCAATTATGGCTTCTTGGCTTCAAGTTGTCAAAATGACCTCCTACCATTGTGAGATGATGTAGAGGTTTGGAGGTGTCTTCATTCATGTTTTGGATGCATTTAGGGTCCATTTGAGGTTTTCCATCAATAGGTTTCTTACCGATTCCAAAATCTTGCCTAGAAAAGGGCTACAAGGAATTAGCCCAATTAGGCCTCCTAAAACCATTTTTTTAGGGCTTGAGTGAAAATGGTCCAAAAGAGCCCCAAAAAATCCTAGATTTCATTCAATGGTTAATATAACCTCAAGTTATTTTTATAGTTTTAGCTTCTTGTTCCACCATTCAATGTGCTAACCCCAAAATGAGGGTTTTGGAGGGTTTCTAGGCCTCCTAGGTGGTACTGACAGGTCAAGTTGGGGTTTGTGCATTAAATGACCTCTTCAAGGCTCCTCCTTGCATTTGTAACTATTTCCCAACTCCTTGGACCCCTTCAAAAACTTAGGAAGTGATTAGACATCCACCCCTACACTTGGCACTCCATTTTCACCTTATTTCATCTAGCCGGGTTGCTCCTGGACTCGCCTAGAATAAGGTGACAGTCATCTAAAAGCTATTCTCCAGAACTTGCACCTACATATGTACACTATAAAGATGGTTTCCCATCATTTCCCAACAAGCTGTGATGGCAGAACGTGTGGAACTCATGGGACAACCATATTTACAAGAAAACTACTATATACAAGCCAAAACTGGCTGCTTGCAAACTAAAGCAAGAAAACACTAATAAACAGTATCTAAAAAGATCTAAATTGAACCAAAAACATAGTAACACACAAGAGAAACTCAATCCATTGTTGGATCAATGGATTCAATCCATCTTTGAATACAAAATGAGTAAAATCAAGCCAAAACGCTGCCAACTAGTCTGAAAATGAGTAGTTTCAGATTGTTAAGCTTGCAAAACACATTCACCAACCTTGGTAACCATGAAAGAGAGGGTTATTATATATTTCCCATGTGTGGAGTCATCCTAGGGCATTGAACAATCCCTAACTCCATCGCTAACCATTTTGAAGACAAAAGTTGTCATGACAACTTTTTGCAACTTTGCAACTTTTGCACTTTTGGTCTTTCCAACCTATTAGACCTATTCCAAGTCAGCACAAATGACTTTTAAAACTTTCCTAATACTAATTTAACCCTCCCTAGTGCTTGTACCAAGCTTTGACACTTTTGACCATCAAAAAGGTCAATTACCGACTCAAACTCACTATTTACACAAAAATGCAAACCTAAAAAGTATGAACACAACCTAGGTCTACATTGACTCAAAACTCTAACTCTTAGACCCTCCTAGAGTCCTTATTCTCTACAGACTTGGCTAGGGTCAGTACAAGCCAAAATTGAAAAAACTAGACAATCTAAGTCCTAGGTGCTCCTGCACCATTCTCCCAAACAAAAGAAGATCATGTCACCTTCTTAGGAATCAGATTTTGATCAATTCAAAGCTTCTTAAACTTTGTCTCCATCACCCATGTATCTTCAACATAATCCCTACCCTTCCATTTGATTAGGTGCCCCCAATAGGCTTGATGCCTTGTTTTCTTTGCGATCCTTGAACTCAACACCTTCTCGGCCTTTGGATTTGGTTTGGTTGGCAGCTGAAGGTTGTTAACATCATCTGAAACCTCTAAGTGACTGCAATATGAACCTTGAACTGGTCCCTTGTATGCAACTAAGTCTGATATATTAAAAACTGGTGACAATCCTATATCACTAGGTAGATCCACCTTGTATGCATTTTCTCCATACCTGGCTAGAATGGCACATGGACCTATCCTTCTCATTTGCCACTTGTTGGGCACTCTTTGTTGTAGCCTTGATTTGTTTAAGTGCACCATGACAAGATTCCCCATTTGAAATTATAGGTTTTTCCCATTTTCATCAACTTTTTATTTGAGTTTGCTTGTGTTCTCCATCAATGCTTGTTTAACTGATTCATGGACTTCCTTCATTGATTGAGAAAAGCCCTCTGCATATCCACTTCTTGGTGCTACACTTCCTAAGTCTCTCAACTCCAAAATGCCTCTTCAATGCACACCATAGACCACTTGAAAAGGGTTCTTGCCGGTAGTCCTATTTATGGTGTCATTATATGCATATTCACCTTGTGAGAATACTTGATCCCATGTTTGTCCATATTCCTTAGTAAGGCACGTTAACTAGTTTCCCAAGCTTCTATTCACCACTTCGGTCTGCCCATATATTTGAGGATGGTAGGCTGATCCAAAAGAGAGGTTGGTGCCAAGATTTTGCCATAGTGTCTTCCAAAAGTGACTCATGAAATTTGAGTCCCTATTTGAAACAATTCTCATGGGTAAACCATGTATCTTCACCACCTCTTTGAAGAACAATTGAAAAATTTGGCATGTATCATGAGTAGTCTTCCAAGGCACAAAATGAGCCATTTTGCTAAATCTGTCCACAATGACATAAATGCTATCATATCCCTGCTTTGTCCTTGGTAATCCTACTACAAACTCCATGCTAATGCATTCCCAAGGTCTATTTGGTATGGGAAGAGGTTGGTATAAACCAACATTTGTAGAAGTACCCTTGGCCTTTTGGCAAACTATGCAAGTCTCCACATACTTCTTCACATCTTGATTCATCCTTGGCCAATAATAGTATCTTTGAACCAACTTTTGAGTCTTATTGACTCCAAAATGTCCACTAAGGCTGCCTTTAAGCTTCTCTTGCATAAAGTTTTCTCTCATTGAGCCTCTAGGCACACAAAGCTGCCCACCTTTGAATAATAGTTCATTTTGCAAAGTAAAATCAAAATACTCACTATGGAAGTGATTTTGATACTCCTTGCACACCTTGTAGGCATTTGAGAAGTCTTCATCCTCTAGGTACAAGTCTCTAAAACTGTCCACACCTATGCTTCTCAATTGGATTTCTTGGACTGTCAAAAGTCTTCTACTTAATGCATCAGCTACCTGGTTTAACTACCCTTTCTTGTGCTTGATGGTAATTGTATAGACCTGCATATAATCCACCCATTTCATGTGTTTATGACTGAGTTTATCTTGTGAGTTTAGGAAACTCAATGCTTGGTTGTCCGTATAGACGACAAATTCTTTAGGGACGAGATAGTGTCTCCATTTCTGCAATGCCTGCACTAAAGCATACAACTCAAGATCATAAGAGGAGTACTTCCTCTTGGCATCACTTAGCTTCTCACTATGGAAAGCTACTGGTCTTTCTTCTTGGCTTAGGATAGCACCTACTGCAACATTGCTTGCATCATATTCTACAATGAAAAGTTTCTCAAAACTAGGGGACACTAGCACCGGTTGGGTAGCTATCTTCTCCTTCAAGGTTTCAAAACCTTTGTTTGCTTCTTCACCCCGCTGAAACTTTTCCTTTACTCCACCTCTAATGGTATCTATCATTGGTGCACATATAGCACTGAATTGCCTAATAAACTTCCTGTAGTACTAAGCTAGTCCATGGAAGCTTCTCACCTTTGTTGCTGTCTTAGGAGTAGGCCAATTTACAATGGCTTCAACCTTGCTTGGATCCATCTTGAGGTTTCCTTGAGACAACACAAACCCAAGGTAAACCAACTCCTTCTTGACAAACTCACACTTATCCAAATTCATGGTTAACTTTTCATCATACAATCTTTGTAATACATCTTGCAAATGATTAATGTGATCTCTCCTATCTTTACTAAAAATGAGAATATCATCAAGGTATACCACCACAAATTTACCTATGAAGTCCTTCATCACCTTATTCATGAATCTCATGAAGGTGCTTGGAGCATTGGATAAGCCAAATGGCATTACAAGCCACTCATAAAGATCCTTAGTAATCTTAAATGCAGTTTTCCATTCATCACCCTCCTTAATCCTAATTTGATGATAGCCACTCTTAAGGTCAATCTTGGTAAAGTACTTGGCTTCCCCTAAACAATCCATTAGGTCTTATATTCTAGGAACAGGGAACCTATATCTGATGGTGATCCTATTTATGGTTCTAGAATCGGTACACAATCTCCAAGTACCACCTTTCTTTGGTGCTAACACGGTAGGGACAACACAAGGGCTAATACTTTTCCTAATTATGCCTTGGTCTAAGAGCTCTTGAATTTGCTTGGAAATCTCAACATTTTGTTGAGGGGTCATCTTATAAGTTGCCTTATTAGGCAAGGATGCTCCAGGAATGAAATCTATTTGATGGCTTATGGTTCTTTTAGGAGGTAAGGTGGCTAGCTATCCTTCACTTACTATGCCTTTGAATTTCTTCAACAAATCTTGCACCTCTAATGGAAAATCTTGCTGCTATTTCTTGTTTTCTTCTTTGGGCTTCATCACAAGTGCAAACCCTATACCTTCACCTTCCTCAAGTGTCTTTAAGAACTATTTTTCACTCACCAAAAGAACATTAGGACCTGCTACCCTCTTTTCTCCTTCCTCAAAGATAGACTGAATCTTGAATGTGACTCCATCTTTCTTGAATGAGTATGCATTCTTTGCGCCATCATGGATAGCCTATCTATCAAATTTCCATGGTCTTCCTAATAGAAGATGGCATGCATCCATGGGTAGGACATCACATAACACCTTGTCCTTATACCTTCCAATGGTAAATCCACCCATGCTTTCTCATTGACTAGGACATGTTGGCCTTTGTTCAACCAAGTGACTCTATAGGGATTGTTGTGAGGTATCCTTTCTAATTCAAGCTTACACACTACCTCTTCTGACACAATGTTTTCTATAGACCCTGAACAAATGATCACTTTGCACACTTTGTCCATAATCTTGCATTTTATACTAAATAAGGACCTTCTTTGGCTTGGCTCTTCTCTGACCAGTTCTTTGATCAATGTTCTCCTTATCATCAAGTTGTCACCTACTTCTGACTCTAAGGCAACCTCTAAATTCATGTTGCTTGAAGACTCTTCTTGAAGATAGCTCACTCTTCTTTTACCACCATGTGTTGATGATCCCTTCTCTAGACACCTATATGTTGGATGACCAAGTTGGTTACAATGGTAACACTTCATTGTTGCAAAGTATGAGGAACCTCTACCTTGGCCACTAGATACTCATCTGAAACCACTATTGGATCCCCTTCCTCTATTGAATCCTCCTTTACTACTACCACTATCTTGTTGCTCAGTGAGTTTAGACTCTCCTTGTGTTCTTTGTTCAAAACTTCTTCCTCCAAAGCCTCCTGTATGGCCTCTATTGTCTTTTCCTCTACCCCTGCCCCTATTGTTGCTTGAGTCATGTATTCTTTTTAGTTTTTCCTCCACCTTAAGGGCAAGTTGATAGGTTTTATGGACTATTTTTGGGCTCATTAGACTGATTTCTTCTTGGATGTTCCACCATAAACCATTTAGGTACATAGTAACCTTAAGACTCTCTTCTTTCACAGTATGAGATCTAAGGCTAAGTTTGTGAAACTCCTCCATATAGCTACTGACATCAAGATCTTTTTGGCTTAAGTTTTGCCTCTTCCTATGAATTTGCACTTCATAGTCATCAGGGAGATAGACTTATTTGATTTTGACTAACATCCCTTTCCAAGAAGAGATGGGTGCTTTGCCCATTTTCTTCCTTTCATCTTGCACAAATTTCCACCATGTGAGAGAAACTCCTCTCATCCTTGACCTAGCTACTTTGAATCTTTGGGCTTCAGTTATGCCTTCACATTCAAAATGTTTCTCTATGCCTTCTATCCATTCTAGGACCACTTCTGCCTCCAGCTTACCAGTGAACAATGGCAATCCTTCCAATGATTTGCCACTCAAGGCCTTCAATACCTTCAGAAAAGGTTCTCACTCTAGGATAGGATCAGGTTCAGGTATCTTGTCCATCTTTGCCACTTCTTTACCCTTCCCTTCCGCTCCTTCCACTTTTACCAACACTTCATCTTTGCCACTTCTTTACCCTTCCCTTCCGCTCCTTCCACTTTTACCAACATTTTTACCTTATTTCCTCTAGTCGGGTTGCTCCTGGACTCGCCTAGAATAAGGTGAAAATCATATAAAAGCTCTTCTCTAGAACTTGCACCTACATATGTACACTATACAGATGGGTTCACATCATTCCCCAATGAGCTATGATGGCAACACGTGTGGAACTCATGGGGCGACCATATTTACAAGAAAACTGCCTGCTTGCAAACTAAAGCAAGAAAACACTAATAGATAGTATCTATAGAGCTCTAAATTGAACCAAAAACATAATAACACACAAGAGAAACTCAATCCATTTCTGGATCAATGGATTCAATCCATCTTTGAATACAAAATGAGTAAAATCAAGCCGAGACGCTGCCAACTAGTTTGAAAATGAGTAGTTTCATATTGTTAAGCTTGCAAAACACATTCACCAACCTTGGTAACCATGAAAGAGAGGGTTCTTATATTTTTCCCACATGTGGAGTCATCCTAGGGCATTGAACAATCCCTAACTCCATCGCTAACCATTTCAGGACAAAAGTTGTCATGACAACTTTTTGCAACTTTGCAACTTTTGCACTTTTGGTATTTCTAACCTATAAGACCTATTCCAAGTCATCAAAAATGACTTTTAAATCTTGCCTAATACTAATTTAACCCTCCCTAATGCCTATACAAATTTTTGACACTTTTGACCGTCAAAAAGGTCAATTACCTACTCAAACTCACTATTTACACAAAAATGCAAACCTAAGAAGTATGAACACAACCTAGGCCTACATTGACTAAAAAATCTAACTCTTGGACCCTCCTGGAGACCTTGTTCACTAGTGACTTGGCTAGGGTCAGTACAAGACAAAATTGAAAAAACTAGACAATCTAAGTCCTAGGTGCTCATGCACCACTGCTTGAGTACTGCACCTATTGCCAAATGACTTGCATCACATTCAATCTGAAATATTTTGTCAAAATCAAGTAAGGTAAGAACCTATTACTGAGATACCTTTCTATTCAACATTTCAAATGCTTCACCCACCTCCTTCATCCATGAAAATTTGCACTTTTGTCCACCCCTGATGGTCTCTAATATGGGAGCACAAATTTGGCTAAAATTCTTGATAAAATTCCTATAAAAGGTAGCTAGGCCATGAAAACTCCTTACATCACCAATTGTTCTAGGAGTTGGCCATGTGAGAATGACATTCACTTTATTAGCATCCATTTTTTAGATTTCCTCTAGAAATTACAAACCCAAGGTAAGTCAATTCTTCCTACAAAAACACACACTTTTCCATGTTTATCATTAGTTTCTCTTCATTTAACCTTCTCAAGACCATATCCAAATGTTTTAGGTGCTCCTCCTTTGTCTTGCTAAACACTAGGATGTCATCTAGATACACTATGACAAACTTACAAATAAACTATGTTAGTCTCAAATTCTGATTCTCTCCTTTCTTCCTTGTAAGAAGATTTGATAACTCTATTTGCATATGAAGAGGGCACCAAGAAAATAGAATTCTGGAATAACATATAACAAGGTTCTCAACAAAATCTTCTACACTTCGAACTTATCCAAAGATCAGGTGGGTATTGTAGACACTTAAAAATAATTATTTTTAATTATTTTTAATTCCTCACATAATTAATTAATTAATTATGTTAATTCAAATTCTCCTCAATATTATTTAAATATAATTGATATTGTCACTATAGCATGTGACTGATTTATTTAATAAATCAATCCCTTTCCTTATTCTTCTAAAAGATTAAATCCTCACAAATCTTCCTCTTGGATAATTAATTTCAATTAATTATCTAACCTACATCATTCCTACAAATCATCTTCTTAATTCATCATTAACCTAATAAACTCTTCTAGAAACTCCCTAAACTCACTTAGCCTTATTCTTCTAATTTTTAATTCCCTCCACTCATTCTCTCTCCTAGTCAAATCCTCCTACAAATCCTAATCCCACCTAACATTTCCTTTAATCCCCCTCCTAAAGAGTTTCTAATGGCTAATCATCATGATTAGCCACGAAGTCAACTCCTTGTCCCTTCCATCCAACCACTAGCTTTTAATGCTCTTTTCCTAGGTGAATGTGAGATCTTCAAAATCTCACAATCCTCTAGGCATCTCCTCTCCCAAGGAATTTTTAATTCCTTCTTATTCCTCCAATCCCCATGATTATCCCTTTTTGGAGAATTTTAAATTCCTCCTCCCCATTCTTCAGGGAATGTCACATCCCTTGCTCCTCTCAAGGCACATTGGGAAGTCTTCCCAATTCACTTTTCTCTTCTCAAGGTACCTTGGGAAGTCTTCCCAATGTACCTTGAGGAGCATGGAGATAAGAAATGCCTTTAAGGCATATCTCTTGGTCTCCACACCCTCTCCTGGGCCTTGTGTGAGCTCACAATCAATCCTAGCCCTTCCTCTTGAATCCATCCTAGCCATCCATTCTTCCTCTCCTCTTCCTATAAATTGGGGACTCCATCCCTCCATTCTTCATTTCCAAGTTCAGTAATCTTATGCTGCCATTTTGAGCCTAGAAAAATCATTTTAGCATCCTTATCATGTCAAAATCATCCTACATCCACACTTAATCATCTCATTTCCATTATCTTCCAAATCCATTCCATTTGTGCAAAACATTGAAGAGCCATCCACATCAAGCAAGAAAGAGGAGCACATCAAGTGGAGAATCATCCAAGGGCGCCTTCGCTTCATCAAGCTCCATCTGAAGGAAAAGGTAAAAGGATTGTGTGAGGTGTATACATTTTCATTATTCATGTTTTCATGCATTTCAAATTATGTCTTTGATTTCATATACTTCCATGTTTGATTTGCATGCTTATTAACTAATCGAACTCACCAACCTTTTATCATCTTCATTTTGGCACGCCCAGTGGGACCCACTTCCCGAATTTAATGATTTTTTTTTGAGTTTTTTTGGTAAAGTTTGTTTTCACAGGTTCACGATTGTTTCTAGCATGACTGTTTCAGGGATTTGGCGCGACTGTAGGAGAAATTCAAAAATTTTTGGGTGTCCGCCCATAAAATTCTTCTATCTCCTCATTCTTCCTCTCCTGCATTTTCTCACTTCTATTTATTTTCTGTTTCTACTTCAGCGCGAGCATTTTTTGTAAAAAAAAATTTGAATATCAGCACAACTGCATTTTTTCCTTTTTTGTTACCTAATCTGTTTAGTTTTAATAATCTATCTGTAAGCTGCTCTGTTTAGTTCTAATAATCTATTTAGTTTTAATAATCTGTTTGTTAGCTGCTCTATTTATTTTAATCATCTGTTTAGTCTTAATAATCTATCCATCCGCAGCTCTGTTTAGTTTTAATCATTTGTTTAGTTTTAAATAATCTGTTTGTCCGTAGTTCTATTCAGTTTTAATCATTTGTTTAGTTTTAAATAATTTGTCTGTCTGCAGGAAAGTGTGAAAGTAGGAAAGTATGCTCTTGTCTATCTAGACAATCAGAAATCCAGACCTTTGGCACTTTTCAATTCTATTTAGCGCGACTGTCTGCTATTAAATTTATTCTTTTTTTTTGCCATATCTGCTTTAACTTCACTCCATTTCCCTCCAAACTTCACTAGATCCCCCATATTGCCATTTTGCACATTTCCTTCCTTGGGGGCCTTATCCCAAAATCCACTTTTTGAAGCCCGAAAACCTACATTCCTCTATTTTTAGGATTTGCCATAACTCCTTCCCCTTTTATCCAATCACCTCCAAATTTTCCCATATTGTCCATCTCCAACTTTTTCTTCTTTGTCCCTCTTGGAAAATTTTTTCCATTCCTTCATCTCTCCTCCAAAAATCCCCATTTTTTGCTTGCTTATCCCTTGGAAAGTAGCAAAAACCTAGTCAAACACCATTTACCCATCAAATTTTCCTCCAAATCCACATTTGTCGTTAGTAAAAAAAATTTTATTCATGTTTTTCTACTTATTCCAAAAAAATTGAAAAAGATTAATATTTTTGTCATTTTGTTGTCTTTTGCAGGACGCTTGTTGAAGACTCCATTTTTCAAACTACTAATCAAGTTGTTTTGCAAGTTGCCTAAAAAATCCAACCAAACATTGTGCATTTATTTAAATTAGGCACCTAGATATTAATTAAAATGGAATGAACCATTGTCTTATTTGTCTTTAAGAAAAGCGTAAAGGTAGGAGAGTATGGTTTCGTCTAGCTAGACGATTAGAAATCCAGACCCTCTAGCCTTTTCTTGTTTGATTGCATGTTTACCTCTAGTGGGGCTACCCTCCCAACTTTCTCTTTGAGAAGGTAAGAGGGGAATGACCCAAGTGAGTACACCCGGACCTGGGGTTCCCAACTCACTATAATAAATAGGCCATTGACTATGAAAGGGTCAATGGTTGGGGCTATATGAAAGTTCACTCTCACATTGGGTGCTTAGTAGGACCCTATAGATCTCAATCACACTTGCGTGACTACTAAGTTATTGGTGCTTCGTTGGGCTATAGGCCTCAATTGTGCTTGCACAAATTCGAAGGGTAGCTCCTAACGGGAAGACTTACTAAACACCTTGTTCATAGTGGCCAAAAACCTTCTAGTTATTGGTGCAGGAGGTCGGACCTCCAAAGCCGCCCATATTTTTATGGCCCTTATTAGAGACACAAAGTTCGCCATGAGGAGTTTTCATGGGAATTGATGCTTGGCTGCCCCAAGAAGTGAGTGTCATGGAGGGGGGCCAGTGGGGTCAAGCATCTAAGTGTCCGCTCTGGGTAAGCATAGCTGGAAAACCGATTGGGATCCAATGACTATTGTCCTTGCCAGCCTTAAGAATGTTGTATATGAGCATGAGTGTCTTTGAGATAGTATGCATTTGATCATTGTGTTTTCTTTGTTTGATATAGACTTGCCAAGATAAGACTAAAAACACATCACTAATCCCAAAATCTTTGCATAAACACTTGTCAAGACACAAACAATTTTCCAAGTCATTACCCACACAAAGTCCAAAATTGCATCAAAACTCCATCCATCCCATGTTTCAAGCCCAAGAAAGAAGCTAAGAGTTCATCCTCTCCATCAACATTCAAGTTTGTCCTTTGAAACACCAATTATCATCCAAATTAGGGTGGTCGTGTCCCTTCATATAACTTACCATTCAAATATATCCTCCATTGAGTCATGTTCATGCCAAGAACAACCTAGTCATCAAGTTTCTTCTAAGCCATCAATATCATACCTCCTCCATCAATCATCCTCAAATTTCTGAAGGACTTAGCACATTAAATCAATCTCCCACTGTTATCAAATCAATTATCAAAATTCAAATCCAATCATCCTCTAATCCAATTTAACCTTGCGTTAAGGTTACATGATTAATCAATTGGCTCTCGTGCTTGAAGGGGAATCCTCTCCAAGTACCTTTTGCCTAATCCTTTTGAGTCGATCAAGACTCTTAACTCATGTCTTTACTTTGCTTAGGGTCATTAGTCAACCCTTGGTATAAGAGAGGCTTTTTAATCATCAATCCAAGGTCTAAATTCTACACAACTTGGCCATCACCTTACTTGTGGTTGCATCCACCACCTAAAATCCTCATCCAAGGACTAAAGTGTCAAATCCTAATCAAATCCAGGCTCTAAACCAAGAACCATACCAATCAACAAAATCCCTTGTCATAAAAGACAAAATCCAAAATTCCACAAATATCTTGCTAAGTCCTTTCATCACAAATTTCCCCCTCCAAACTTTTCCAGGGTTATTCGTGTATGGTTACAACTCGATCCGAAAAGAGAAAGATGGTTGAACAACAATATGGCATGCCGGACATTAGTACCCTATATGAAGATCCCATGCAAGATCCTACACAAAGTGGGCAACCTAGCAATCAAGATCAAAGCCAAAATCCTAACATGGTTAGCCAAGATGAACTCTCTCCGGAAGTGCAAACTTTCCTAGCGGATTCTTATAACCAAGAGATGATGGAAAAGTTTATTCAACAAAATCCTACTGCACTTCTGAAAAATCTCCTTGAGAGTGGAGCTCAACTTCCGCATGAATTTAATAGATCCACTCTCGCCCAACAACCACAAGGGGACCTCACTCCCACACAAAGTGTTGCACCTATTATTCAAACTCAATCAATTGCAGCCCCATCAATCATCCAAGCTCAATCAATGCCACCCATGACACCTCCCACTGTGGTCTCCATCCCACCTTCTTCCTCCTTAACATCTATACCACTATCAAATCTGATCTCATCTATTCTCCAACATACTTCTATACCACCTTCTTCCATTCAACCACATATCTCAGTTCCACAAACTTCCCTTCCTGCCAACAATGTCACAAATTTCATCCGGGCCGTACTCAATCCTGTCACAACAGTTTGTGGACCGCAACCAACTATCACACAAATCCCTGCGACATCGGTCCTCACATCCCATGTTCCTGCCTCCTCATCATATCAATATATTGGTGGTGGTGCACCTTCTTTGGCTCACCCAATTCTTGGGGCAAATACAATTCATCATTATCAAAGTCCACAACAAGATCTCATCAAGGAAATCCAAGACATGAAAAATATCATCAAGGACATGAAACAAAGGACTAATAAAAGGAAAACTTACTCATTCAAAGAGTTTTGCCCTTGTCCTTACAACCCATCTATATCAATTGCACCCTATCCCCCGGGATTTGAGATCCCCAAATTCACCAAGTATGAAGGGAAAGGAGACGGCCGTGACCATGTCCGAGAATTCCACATCTTATGCCAAGAAGTCTCCTAGAGTGACCTTTATCTTCGCAGACTCTTTCCCAAGAGTCTCACGGGAGATGCCCTGGCATGGTTCTCATCTCTACTGCGAGGTTCCATTGTCTCCTTTCTAGACTTGGTAGAAAAATTTGTGGCCCACTATGCTTACATCATGGTTAATGACATTTCTATGATGGACCTATGCAATACAAAACAAAGACCTGGAGAAACCTTTGCCAATTTCGTACAAAGATGGTGACATCTTATCAAAAAATTCCAGTGGGACATGCTAGAACAACATCAAATTGAGCCCCTTAATATCCCAATGTATCAAATCCTTCCAAAAATTGACCGATAAGGGCCTCGCCCTCGAACGTGTCTTTTTGGAGGAAGGAACCTTGAAACATTACTAGAAATCAACACAAAGTTCTTCCTCTTATCATAACGACAAGCCAAAATTCTAGTCTAAGAACAAAAAAATGGTCAATGATGGTGTAACTGATGCAAAGCGAGTCCAAACCATGGCCGCTCCCCCAAAATCCACCACCAATAATCATCAATTCAATAATCAAAACAATCAAAATCAATCCCAAAAGCCTCACAACAATGTCTCAATCTAGGGACGACCACCCTGATCGAATAATAGGACCCCAAGAGACTTCACTCCTCTTGTTGAGCCTATTGAAATGGTGTTTCAAAAACTTGTCCAAGCATGTGTAGTGGTTTTTCCAATCACTCGCCCGTTTGACCCCAATCAACCTGGACCAAGATGGTATAATAAAAATGAGCATTGTGAATACCATCGTATCAAGGGACATGATACATGAAAGTGAAATTGAAGATCTATATACAAGATCTCATTGATAGAGGTGAGATTGAAGTAGCAAATGCAAAACCTGGTAATAACAATGACAAACTCAAAATGTACCAAGAACCCTTCCCGAAGCATGATAAAGGAAAATTTTCATCATCTAACGCAATGGGTTATGACTACGCTAATCACACAACCGACTTTGATTTTTTAGTAGGTCGTATTGAACCTATAGACACTCATGTCAATGTCATAACCATCCAAAGGGTTAATCCTCCTTCTTCCCAAAACAAACCAAATCCTGCTAGGATAGTCATTCAAGGCACCACGCCTTCCACCTTTGATTCCAGAATGACTGCAATGTAACTACACGCCGAGGTAAAGTCACCATCCAAGGAGTCCCTCCCCCACCAAATCCACCGCCCATGTCTTCCACCCATCGATATGACCTCCTAGACCAACTTGGGAAGACCCCCGCTCAGATCTCCATTTTGGAACTTCTTAAAATTTCCCCGGTCCATAAAGAAATTTTGGAACAAGCCTTTCTCGAATCACGCATTCCTAATAACATAAATGCCACCCAATTCCAAGCCCTCATTAGAAACCTTGCTGCCCAGCAACACCTTGTATTTACCTCCAAAGATGCTCCCGCAGATGAAGACCATAACAAACCTTTAGACATTGAAGCTCTTATCCACAAGCATAAGGTCAAATGTATCCTAATAGACGGTGGATCCGGGCTTAATCTATGTACATACAAATTAATAAAAAAATTGAGACTTTCTGAGGATTTGATAGACACATCAGGAAGGATCACAATAAAGGCATATGATGATGTAGAAAGATTTTCAAAGGGCATGATCACCTTACCTCTTCAAGTGGGCCCCATTACAATTGAAACCCCTTGCCAAGTACTAGATCTTGATCTCCCCTACAACATTCTCCTTGGTCAGCCATGGATTCACTCCTTGAAGGCTGTACCCTCCACCTATCACCAATGCATCAAGTTCCCCTTCAATAGAAGTTAGATAACTATCAAAAGTGATCGACAATCCTTCTAGTATTGCAAAATCCTAGAGGAAAACCATCCATATCATTGCCCATTAAATATACCCTCACCAACGCCTCCATCTGACACATCAAATGTTGCCTCCACATCATCCCAACCAGATAATCAAATCAAGATCTTGGACAATGGCTGTGAAGAATACAAATTGGAGGATGTCTTATTAATAGGCAACCTCCCTCTCTCTCCTAAGTCATTTGGCAAACCAAAGGAGCTCAAAAAGGACCCAAAACTAGTCATACAATGCCAAAATACCACCTTCCAGCAATGGGGCCCACTTAATGAGGAGAGTCTTGAAGAAGTAGATGTCTCTTCCTGGTTGTACCAAGAAGAGGATGATGAGCTAGCGAAAGTACCCAATAAAATGTACCCAAAAGCATCTACCATAGTTGAAAAAATGGGATACAAAGGATATGGCTTGAGACCAGAGGAAAAAGGAAGAAAAGCACCCATAAATCCTATCTCCTATAGATACAACAGAGGCTTGGGGTACACCCTAGTACCTAAGATTACTATCACTGGTGCCCCTTCTAGTCCTTCTTCGGATATCGAAAGCACTAACAAAGAGGAATTCCATGAAATGCCTTATGAATACGAGCAAGATATCTTCCTTGACACTTACATCAATACCATCACCCCTGTAACCCCTCCCACTTCACATGAGCTACATCTTGTCCATCCTGAACTCATTGATTGGGGCCAACGAGACAAACCCACTTTAGATATTTGCACCGACGATAATGCTCTCATTTCTCTCCTGATGATGCAAAAACTGGAAGATTGTAACATAATTGAGGGTATTCAACTACATGAAAAGGGATACTTTGGTAGTCAGGTCAATGCCCTTAGCCACAAAAAAGATAATAAAAGGAAAAGACATGATTCCCTAGGTGAAAACCTCCTTGAGGTACCTTTGGATGAACAAAAAATAAAAACAAAGGGCGTATCTGAAATTGAAAACTTGGAAAAGGCACTTGATGATGAGGGGCTTGACCTCCCTACCATTGGTTACCTTCCATAGGACAAATGAAATTTCCTGATAGCAGAAACAGATAGCATCAACATGGGTACCAAAGTCATTCCGAAAAATGTTCTCATTGCCAAATCCCTCACAAAAATAGAGAAACAAGACTTCATCAACTTCCTTACAGAGGTAAAAATCAATTTTTCATGGTCCTATTCTGATATGCCAGGGTTGGATCCTACCTTGGTGGTTCACAATCTCATCGTCTGCCCAGACGCAAAACCTGTAAATTTTTTTTTGCGTAAAATGCAACCACATATTGCACTCTTGGTCAAGGCGGAACTCCAAAAGATGTTAGACGCATAATTTATCAAACCAGTAGACTACACTGAATGGGTCTCTAACATTGTACCTGTTGGCAAACCTACCGGGGGCATCTGCATCTACATAGATTTCCGAGATCTAAATAGAGATTGTCCTAAAGATGATTTCCCACTCCCCAATATAGACATGATTGTGGACCTTTCAACAGGACATGAAATGCTATTGCTAATGGATGGGTTTTCCGGATACAACCAAATCAGGATAGCAGATGAGGATTAGCATAAAACCACATTCACAACACCATGGGGTACTTTCTGTTATCAGGTCATGCCTTTTGGTCTCAAAAATGCTGGAGCTACAGACCAACATGCCATGACAACAATTTTTCATGACCTCATACACAAAATTATGGAGGACTATGTGGATGATCTGCTAGGCAAATATCAGACAAGACAAGAACACATTCCTATTCTAAAGCAGATCTTTGAAAGATTAGAAAAATACAAACTACGCCTGAATCCCAAAAAGTGTGTGTTTGGAGTCACATCAGGAAAATTATTAGGATTCATTGTTTCCTGTAGAGGCATCGAGGTCGATCCTACAAAAGTAAAAGCTATCATGGAAATGCCTCCACCAAAAACTCTCAGACAACTATGCAGTCTCCAGGGAAAACTCCAATCTGTTAGACGTTTTATTTCACAACTAGCAGATAAGTGCCATCCATTTGCCCACCTCCTGCGCAAGGACACAAAATTCAAATGGGACTACTTATGTCAAAAGGCCTTTGAGAAATTAAAAGAATATCTAGCATCACCTCCAATTTTGATACCAACTACCCCTGGAAAACCCCTCATTTTGTATATATGTGCTACTACAGTGGCATTGGGGGCATTACTGGCGCAAACAGATGATCAAGGGAAGGAACACGCTATTTACTACATCAGTCAGACATTGGTAGGATATGAACTCAATTACACCCCCATTGAAAGAGCATGTTTGGCATTAGTGTTTAGCACATAAAAAATTCGACACTATATGCTGAACAACAAAACAAAGATGATTGCTAAAATTGATCCACTTAAATATCTGTTGTCAAAAGTTGCTCTCACTGGTAGAACCGTCAAATGGGTGATGCTCCTAACTGAGTTTGACATCCAATATGTGGACAGAAAGGCAATCAAGGGACAAGTCATTACAGATCAGTTGGTTGAAGCTCGACTTCCATGTGACCATCCTATTCTCAAAGAATTACCAGATGAGTTCATTACGACTGTTTCTACATCCTCCACATGGCAATTATACTTTGATGGCTCCTGCACCCAAAATGGATCAGGGGCAGGAATATTATTGGTCACACCTCAAGGAGATGACATCCCCAAATCATACAAGATAGCCTTTGCATGTACCAATAACATATCAGAATATGAGGCACTCATCATAGGTTTGTGTCTGGCTATCCACTGGAAAATAAAGGAGTTACAAGTTTATGGTGATTCTCAACTCGTTATAAAACAAGTCAATGATGAGTACCAGACAAAAGATGATAAAATCCTTCCTTACCATACCATGGTTGAAGATCTTAAGAAACATTTCACAACAATCACATTTAATCAAATCCCATGAACAAACAACAGGGTTGCAAATGCAATGGCCACCATTGGCTCCCTCCTTCAAATGCCAACACACAGTCAGAAGTGCGAGTTCTTGGTCGAGCAATTATTTATACCAGTATATGACCTACAAGAGTCTGAAATGGTGTGTGTTCTCATTGGTCCTGAGTCCCCTTGGTACCAAGAAACCTTTTCTTTCCTCAAAGACAACATCATTCCCCCACATCTCACAAAAACCTAATAACAAACCTTTATCTACCAATGTGCTCGTTACACCATCCTCAGAGACACCCTATTCAGAAGGCATTTCGATGGTTCCCTCCTAAGGTGTTTAGATAAACAAGAGGCAAAATGGGCATTATGTGAAGTACACGAGGGTATTTGTGGGGCACACTCAAGTGGGCTCACATTGGCTAAAAAGATTTTCAGAATAGGATACTATTGGCCTAAAATGGAGGTAGATGCATATAATTATGTGTAGAAATGCATCCCTTGCCAGCAACATGGCGAGAAAATTCATGCACCATCACAAGAATTGCACCCATTTATAACACCATGGCCCTTCTCATAGTGGGGGCTCAATCTCATTGGGAAAATCCACCCTTCATCTTCCAATGGACATAAATTCATTATCACCGCCACCGAATACTTCACCAAGTGGGCAGAGGCTATCCCTCTTACTTTCACCACCGGCAAGCAAATATCCAAATTCGTCCTGAACTATCTAATCTACCGGTATGGCATCCCAAAAGTTATTATCACAGATAATGACAAACAATTTAAAAAATAGGATGTCAAAGAGCTCTGCCAAAAATTCAACATCCAACATTGCTTCTCCACCCCATATTATCCCCAAGGCAATGGCCAAGCTGAGGCTTCTAATAAAACCTTAATCAAAATCCTCAAAAAGACAGTCAATGAAGCTGGCTGTGATTGGCACCTCTAACTCCATCCTACTTTGTGGGCCTACCACACCTCCATCCGCACCTCCACAGGCACCACCCCTTATTCCTTGGTCTTTGGCTCCAAAGCCATCCTTCCCCTTGAGGTCGAGATTCCCTCTCTAAGGGTATCGTTGCAAGACATCCTACTAGAGGAAGAATACAGAATTGCCCACTTACAAGAGCTAGAATTGTTAGATGAAAGGCACCTCAAGGACTTGAACCATCTCTAGGTATATCAGAACCACTTGCAAATGAGTTATCACAAAAAGTCAGAACCCAGGAATTCCAAGTTGGTGATCTTGTCCTCGTGGAGAATCAGAAAAATCTACAAGAAAGAGAAAAGAAAGGCAAGTTCGAGCCTAATTGGCTTGCACCATATGTAATCAGAACAAAATATGGATCAGGAGTTTATCAATTGGCTACTCCTGAAGGCGATCCTTTGGATGATCCAATGAATATCATGCACCTTAAAAGATTTTATGCTTAGTCCTTAGAAAGTCTTAAATTGTCAAAAAAATCAAGAAAAAAATAAAAATAAAAAAAATGAGAAAAAGATCCTGAAAAAATCATCACTTTGGTGAAAACTTGGCAAATAGGTGCCCTATGACACAAAAAAATTAAAAAATTAGAAAAAGAAAGAAAAAAAATTCATCCACCAGTGAAAACCACTTTGTGGTGCTATGGACAAGTACCTTGGTGAAAACTTCCATGCAGGGGCCAAGGTAAATAACCAGATCCACTGTCTATCCGATCGACACTGCAAATCATCCACCATCTAAACCACCCATGCACAACATTCCTTCTTTTCCGCCTCCCAATAAAACATGCGTATGATGACGAGTCTTTGCCTGAGTCATGAACAAGGAATGTCCCATTAAAACTGAGCTTTTATGCCTCTGTGTAAGCTTCAAGAAGTCTTCAGAAACAATCCCAAGTCCATAGGTCACTCTCCAAATCACTTGTCTAATCCAAAAGCCCACTTTTCCCTAGGGATGACCCCTTCCCTCACCTAGCAACCTAATCCTTCATTCTAGTTCTACTCTTGGCAAGAGGTATCATTTGGTCACAAGGAAGTGACTTGTTAGATTTTGTTAGATATTTTCATATAGACTTGCATCTTTTGCCCTACAACTACCACTATTTAGCACTACCTAGGTTCTTCCATATCTAGGTACGTAATGATAGGCACATACTGGGGTATATTTCATAGTATGGCATGTTTTGGATCCCTCTTGTATAAACTGATGACCTGGTACTAGTGTTTATCAACACTTACCTTCTCATGTACAAGAGGTATCGGTGTGTTTGAGGGTTTGCTTACATGAACCCACAACTTTGTATTAGCATTTCTTAACACTTGCATTGTTGTGTGCAAGAAATCCCCGTTTGTCTATAGAGTCAGTCCATGCCCTGGGTTTCTCATGGTATCCTGATTTCTATAATCAGTGGTGCAAGCCACTCAGGGAAACATCAAACTAGGTTGGCTCTCCACATTTGTTGTGCACAAAATATCACCACCATTCCATCAAATCCTAAACTCAATAATCCCATGGAGTTCTCAATTTCCCCCACTTCCCATCTATTCCATATTCTTCTATCTAAGATCATTGTGTTATTATTGGCATATTCCCTCTTTTTATTTCTCATTCACATCATGTAGAATGCATTTCTTAGATAGCCATTTTTTTTCCCACAAAACATTTACCATATAAGATTGCATCAATAAAAGATACACTCATCCATATAGCATTACATTTAGACTACATCATAAATCATTCACACGTGTCTTTATACATAAAGCATAAAAAACACTCATCCTGCATCCAAAAAAAAACAAACTATGTTAGCAACACATCATAAACATACATACATAAGCATCCACTCTGCATCACAAAATAGGTTAGCATAGCACATCCATGATTGCATCCATATATGACATCATAAGACAAACAAAAATAATCCATCACAATAAATGCTACACATTATCTGTCACCAATCGAATCATGTATAATATATATAAAGAGGAAAATATGTCTGTCATGATACAATGACCCCTCATTGGGTCTGCTGTGGCATATATGGGCCCCCGTGAGGGCCCATCTTCCCCTGCGGTTTCACCTCTCCTATTCTTCCTTCCAAATTCTTTGCCACTGCTTCATATTTCTTCCTCATTTATCCCTTCCACCCTGATTCTTCTTCCTCTCTTTTTTCAAGATTTTTTCATCCTTTTTTTCGAAAAAATTCTCGAGGGGGCATACACCTCCCATGCTTTATGCTGGGGAATCCTTTTCTTCTTCTATCTTCTACACATTGCCATACACCTCACATAATTAATTCTGATTCTGATCATGTCCTATATAGGATGAATCCTTCTTGAAACTAGATGTTGTGATCAGTGATGTCTTATACAGGATGAATCCTTCCTGAAACCAAATGTTGCACTCTGATCATGTCTTATATAGGATGAATCTTTCCTGAAACCAGACATTGTGATTAGTCATGTCTTATACAGGATGAATCCTTCCTGAAACTAGATGTTGCACTTTGATCATGTCTTATACAGGATGAATCCTTCCTGAAACCAGACGTTGTGATCAATCATGTCTTATACAAGATGAATCTTTCCTAAAAGAAGAGGCTCTGATCATGTCTTATACAAGATGAATCCTTTTTGAAACTAGACATTATGATCAATCATGTCTTATACATGATGAATCCTTCCTGAAACTACACATTGTGATCAATCATGTCTTATACAGGATGAATCCTTCATGAAATCAGATGCTTTGATCATCTTTGTCTTATACAGGATGAATCCTTTCTGAAACCAGTCTGAATCTAGATCTTATCAATCAAATCAATATCATCATCAAAAAACAAGACTATTCTTTGAATCAACCCGTCATCACACCTCACTTCAAAGAGGGGCAAAATGTAGACACTTAAAAATAATTATTTTTAATTCCTCACATAAATAATTAATTAATTATGTTAATTCAAATTCTCCTCAATATTAATTAAATATAATTGATATTGTCACTATAGCATGTGACTGATTTAATTAATAGATCAATCGCTTTCTTTATTCTTCTAAAAGATTAAACCCTCACAAATCTTTCTCTTGGCTAATTAATTTCAATTAATTATCTAACCTACATCATTCCTACAAATCATCTTCTTAATTCATCATTAACCTAATGAATTCTTCTAGAAACTCCCTAAACTCACTTAACCTTATTCTTCTAATTTTTAATTCCCTCCACTCATTCTCTCTCCTAGTCAAATCCTCCCACAAATCCTAATCCCATCTAACATTTCCTCTAATCCCCCTCCTAATGAGTTGCTAATGGCTAATCATCATGATTAGCCACGAAGTCAACTCCTTGTCCCTTCCATCCAACCACTAGCTTTTAATGCTCTTTTCCTAGGTGAATGTGAGATCTTCAAAATCTCGAAATCCTCTAGGCATCTCCTCTCCCAAGGAATTTTTAAATTCCTTCTTATTCCTCCAATCCCCATGATTATCCCTTTTTGGAGAATTTTAAATTCCTCCTCCCCATTCTTCAAGGAATATCACATCCCTTGCTCCTCCCAAGGCACATTGGGAAGTCTTCCCAATGCACTTTTCTATTCTCAAGGTACCTTGGGAAGTGTTCCCAATGTACCTTGAGGAGTGTGGAGACAAGAAATGCCTTTAAGGCATATCTCTTGGTCTCTACACCCTCTCTTGGGCTTTGTGTGAGCTCACAAGCAATCCTAGCCCTTCCTCTTGAATCCATCCTAGCCATCCATTCTTCCTCTCCTCTTCCTATAAATTGGGGACTCCATCCCTCCATTCTTCATTTCCAAGTTCAGTAATCTTATGCTGCCATTTTGAGCCTAGAAAAATCATTTTAGCATCCTTATCATGTCAAAATCATCCTACATCCACACTTAATCATCTCATTTCCATTATCTTCCAAATCCATTCCATTTGTGCAAAACATTGAAGAGCCATCCACATCAAGCAAGAAAGAGGAGCACATCAAGTGGAGAATCATCCAAGGGCGCCTTCACTTCATCAAGCTCCATCTGAAGGAAAAGGTAAAAGGATTGTGTAGAAGATTGCGTTACAATCCATGCTCATTTAAACAACCCTAAATTATCCAAATGAAACCAACAAATTAATGAATGCACACCAGAAGACAAAGAAGATTTAGGCATGAAACTTTGATCTGTATATTCATATTCATTCTTGAAAATGTTACATAATTCAAAGTAATCTCTGAGAGAACTAGAGAAAACCTAGATATATTTCAATAGATTTTCTTTACAAATTATTGTGATCCTCTCTCTTTTAAGTCTTGGTATCCATTTATAAAAATATGGATGGATACAAGCTTCAAACATTCGTAAAAATAGTTTGTTACAACCGCAATTTCTTTCAACAAGAAGCTACATGTCACTTTCAATCCCAGTGGCCTTTTCAGTTTGTTGCTCCACTGCAACATATTCTAACTATCCTAGGACTTCCTCTTCTTGCACTGCGTACTTTTTGGTCCACTCTTGGAACACATCATCAACAGGCCATGAGAAGCTAACAATCTTTTCTTTCAACTTAACTAACCTTTTCCAAGAATTTCTCACTTTCTTAACCTCTGATTCCAAGAAACCACAATGTGATTTTATCTTTTCTATTTCCTCAAATGTCTTGACAAACAAAGATGTGTCATCTATATTAATGATTTTACTCACCCTTAAAGACAAGTTAGCTCCTAACTCATCAAGCCATACTTGTTTGTCCTTCAACTGATCTGGACTAAAAAAATCCCCAGGAACCAATTCAAATTATGCTCAGTATATTCCTTCCTGTACAAATTGGCTTTTCTCTCTACACCAACTCTTCCTTCTGATAATCTGGTCATGCTTTTTGCTAGCTCACTTATGGATTTAATAGTGGCATCAGATCTTGCCTCATCATAAGATGAACACATGAGTTCTAAATCCACTTCCCTGGGCATCCACTTCTCTAAAATTGGCTCCAAAGTAGCCTTTACTTCATTAACCTCACTCAAAATATCCAAAATTCTCTTCATGTTAGTGTGCACAATGGGGGCTTCTACTATATCAGCAAAACTCAAAATTGTGGCCTTTACCTTTTCTTCATATTTATTTGCAAACAGGGCTTGAGCCTATTTTAACTTTTCCAATTCATGTTGAATAATCTCAGGTGGATGAAAACCAGAGGTCATGGGAGAAGGGGGAAATTCAACAATAGGACTGGTGGGTGGATGTCTTGCTGGAGAAGATGCAATCATTAGAGTAGAGGATTCACCTCCTTGGTGGTGTCCTGCCAATTGATTCTGTAGTCTAGCAATAATAATATCCCTGTTGGCTACCTCCCTTTTGGATTCATTATAAGCCTTTAGGATTGTTTCTAGTTTGACTTGGAGATCAGCTCTCTCCTTTGCTTCTTTCTCAGCCACTGCCACACTAAAATTTGCAGTTTTGAGAACTGTGCTGGCAAATTCCACCACCCCTGTATTCTGGACTCTCTTCACTATCATACCTCCTAGGAAACTGGATTCTGAGGTGTCCTTCCTTCTTCTACTCTCATCCCTCTTTAAGGACCAGATGACCAAAGCAACATTATCCTTGTTGAAAGTCACTCCTTCTATAGGCTTGGTTTCTTTTCTGACTGCTTCAAGTACCAAAGCATCTGCTATATCCCATTTAGGGAGGATTAGAACACCATCCTTTGACACCATTTCCCTTCCTGCTTTAGAAGTGATAGGTTTAAATTCTGCCATCATTTCTCGTTTCACCTCCTCCTCTGCTGAAGTTGCATCTTTGTAAGGCTTCTCACTCTTCCTCTTTTCACACCTTGCCTTGAATTGCTCTATGTTTTTCTTCCAAACAAATTGCATAAAGGCCCCTGTTGTGACAAAATTACTATTAGCCAGGAACTCCTCACTGACTTGCTTGACAACAAGGTCTAACTCTTTGCCTTTGAACTCATCTATAGTTAAGTTCATCTTAGCACTTGATGGCTCTTCTGGCATCCCTTCTTATGTTTCCTCATATGTGTAGGGAATCTCCCCCAGACTCCCTAATTGCAACAATTGTACGACCACTTCCTATTCATCTCCTATATGGATAGGGGATTGGGATGGAGAATAGAAAGGTGGTCCTGTTTGCATTTCTTTCCCCACCCTTTGCCTCTTAGGGGAGTCTTGGATGTTAATGACATTTTATATTGCTCTCTTCCCTCTTGAAGCATAGGGCTCACCTGTTACTAGCATCAACACACTAAATTTTGGCTTCTTATGCATTAAATAATTACCTGGAGGGATGGCCTTAGCAAAGGCAGGCTTACTTAGCACCAACCTAGTCTTGTCAGGATTATCTCTTATTATAGCTTCCCTCTTTTCCTTCAAAGTTTGCATTAGGTCTTCAAAATAAAGAATTAAGAATTTAATCTTTTTCTCTAATGGATTAAAGC
The DNA here is from genome assembly GCF_030272615.1 of Cryptomeria japonica. NCBI lineage: Eukaryota > Viridiplantae > Streptophyta > Pinopsida > Cupressales > Cupressaceae > Cryptomeria > Cryptomeria japonica. The sequence continues at coordinate 501,882,901 of NC_081409.1, read as the reverse complement.
TAGAAAGAGGGTCATAACTACTATCAAATTGATGAATAAAATCAAGAGCCTTTTTGTATGCCACCCACTTTTCCTTCCTCAATTCCTGCTCATCCAAATTGAATTCATTTCTAATCAGATCCTAAGGGAAATGGAATTAGTGTGGCCTACCTTTACATACTTCTCTCTTCCTGAACATGCCATTGAAAAAATCCTTAGGGTCAACAAACCTGGATACTACAGTAGACAACCTATATGGTTGAAAGAAGTCATCAAAGTATTTCCAAGCACCCTTGGTGATTACAAATTGATGAGCCATGGTGATAGTCGGGAAAATGGTCCCTTTTCCCCTATTTGTTAGCTGTGCCTCTTGCACACACCTAATTTTCCTCAGGACCTCTACAATTCCTATCTTCAATGGGACTTGATAGGGTAATAAATATCGAGTGCCTCTAAAACCATAAACTCTGAAAACTGTAGAGACAGGTTATAAGTATATGTCACCCCAATTGTGCATAATCTTGATACCTTCAACAAATTCCTTAGGCCTTGGGAATTCTAAAAGAGCTTTGGGGATCCTAGGGTTCTCTAAGCATAAGAGAATCCTAGTCTTAGATGCAAAGCATCTATCAAACTTTAGGTAGCTAGCGTCCTCTCTATCCTAAGTAAAAATGGTGCTCCACAATTGTATGGGCATCTCTTCACCATCCTTTTCCTTAACTAGATCCATTTCACTAGCAAAGTAATCAACACCTTTAAATAAAAACATATGCATGAGAAGGGAGTACCATCCAAAATGTCTGTCTACCTTACCCTTTTTTGTTCCTATCAGTCCTGCATGGATTCCATCAATGAGATAAGGTGCATAATCAAATGTTACTGCCAGAGAGGGGTTCAGAATTTGTGCTATCATTAGCATATAATGGGTTGGCATAGTGGTTTCAACATCTTCCCCCAAAAACTGACAGAGTGACCAATACATCCCTTTAGCCCTCAGGGTAAACAAATTTAGAGAGAAGGGTTCCATTGTACTAGGGCCTACAATAGTTAGTCCTCCTATTTAGACAAAGAACTCCTTCAAAGCACCACTCCTAAGGTGATCTATCTACACATTGTAGACTTGGGCCAATGTTTCAAAATTGATAGGCTCTAAGTAATTTGATACTTCACTGAGCTTAAACATCATCCTAAATTTATCATCATTGATTTCAATTAAGGCTCTTCCATTCAAATTCCTGATACACTTAGTCACAAAGTCTTAATTGTGTGCAATCTGGGTTAACAAGTCTACATCCATGAAAACTCCAGGGACTATGAGCTTTCCTATGTCTAATTCCCATACATTGTTGATTAGAGCGGAGGCATATCTTTGACTAAAACCCACTTTAAAAAGTCCTAGAGTTGATATCCCTAGCTGTGGATCCCTCAACCAGTTGCCTTTGTCATACAAACCATCTCCAATTCTTAGACGAGGGGCTTTAGGTACCAATTCTTTAATTTTGGCCACAACATTTGTGGACATGGTCAGTTGTTCCAAGAAATCATCACATATGTTTCTATCCTGATAATTCACCTTCCCTATGAAATCCTTTCTTGGTGCCATCCTAGAATCAAAATTATATTAATTAAAATTTTGACTAACCTCTGAGAAAACAAACATGCAATGATCCCAATTCAAGTAGTAACAGTCAAGCAGCATGCAGAAACTCACTAGTTGTTTGATGAAATTCACTCTGTGCACTGACTCCTTTGCAGAACTCTTCGAAATGATGCCAATGTCCAATTGATGTGAAGCTTATTATGACAAGAGAGCAATGAATTGAAGCATTTAAAACCGCATGCTTCGGCAATCAACTCGGAATTGAATTCACAGCCGAATTCGAAAAATGGCTCCAATAGATCATAACATTCTTTAAGTGTTTTGCCTTTTGTTGCTTAAAATCCTCGCATCTTTTCATTGCGAAGCAACGACATTCATCGGATCCTGAAAGACTTGCATGTCTTTTACTTTACTCGATCATTTGCTCATAAATGGGCCCTACCTTCCTTTTGCTATTTCATGGAGCATAAATCTTACGTATCTCTTCCACATGAAACAACGCCTCCTTTTAGATCTTTCACCATCTGCTCGACCTTTACTCTACATGGTGATTGCTTATCTTTTCACTAACCACATGGAAGTTATTATCGTTAATGGTTTTCACTGCTTCACAAAGTTTAAAGACCCTGCATCTTCGGGCTTCAAAACAACGCCTATTGTTGGATCCCTCTCAAGATGTGAAACCTTTAACACCTTTGTTCGTTTGAAGTGGGCCCTTCGCATGAAATCCATCTACCTTATTTAGCTTGGGTAGATAATTATTATGTGTCAATCCATTATTTGCTCAAGAATTCCATGGGGCTGCACATCTAGACTACCACGTGTTCTGATTGACCATGGGTTTCAACACCATCGTTGCTCAATCAAAGAGGGCCCTACACCATCCTTAGGGGCCATGTGTTTAGTTGATGAGTATCCCTTTTTACCCTAGCTGAACATCCAACTGTGTTGCCACATCACTGACCATGTACTCGCCAGCTTATTTTGCTGTTTCATGAAAGCTAAACTTCATGTTACTTCGCCTAGTGAAACAATGCGGACTGTCATATCTACTTTGAGATGCACCCTCTTTACTTACCATGTCACCCTTAAGTTGGGCCCATTACCTTTTTGCCACTTCACGAAAGGTAAACCTCGCACATCTTTCCTTCGCAAATTCACACAAACCACTCGATCAACCTTGAGTTGATTGGTCTATAACCACAGGGTCTGCTTGTTACTACTTACTAAGATTACCATTAGTCTTATGTTCAAAGTTATTCTATATATTCTAGTCAGTTACTTCTACCTAATCATTCAGTCGGTAGGTACAGTGGAGTCAGTTAAAGAAGAAAGTAGTCTTAGAATGTAGTATACACCGAACAATCTACTGAGTAACACTCTATGTATACCAAGCAACAATAATGATATACCGAGTGAACAAACACCGAGTGAAACGTGTTACCAGATTCACTAAACCTAGACATATATGGGAAACATGTTACAAAGATCGAGGAACAAGTAACCGTTATCACATTGGAAATTGCACTTAAAGATTGTGTATGATTTTGAGGTCATCTAACCAATGAAATATTTTGCATGGTTATTCATTCGAGAAATCATATCTGTAAGATCGAAGCATGGACCAGATCACCGACATAAGAGATCTATTTATACAACATGAATTTAGGATTAGATATGTGTACAAGTATATATGTGCATGTATGTGTGAAGCAAGATAGATACAAAAAGGAAAATCATGAGATATCATAGTGTGTTATGAATGTTACAGTTTATAGAGACACAGAGGTCACCGAGAAGGATTTCAGAGAACAGTCAAGGAACAGAGTAAACAGAAAGGTTTACCAAGTTAATATATGGATTACTGAGGTATGTTATAAGCAAGGTAATCTTATTTTGAGCACATAGAATCTACTATAACATTCCAGATGTAAATTTGTAGATATTTGTAATGATTTATAGTAATATTTTGAAGTTGTAAGAGAAACCTTTAACAGGGTAAAAGACTCTAACTAAGTCTATAAATTGTAAAGACTCTAACCAAGTACAACATTTAGAATAAGTGTTGTAAAATCCTTTAGCAAGGTAGATCTAACAGATCTTGATACTCCTAATAGGGTAAGCTATCAAAAATAGCTAAACATGTAGCTATAACCGAGCAACCTTTATTATTGCAGTAGTGAAGTTGTGGGTGTCATCCCCACCACAATTTTTATCTCTAACCAAGAGTTTTTGCATAACCAAAATATATGTGTTATGGAGTGAATCATGTATGATTGTTATTTATTTGTGTTAGAATTATATTATGTTGCTGCACTATTCATTTTATGTTTAACAGTAAAGTTATTGTTGAAGAAAAGTTTTGAAGTACTATTTCACCTCTCCCCTCTTAGTACATTAGCTTTCCATATTGGGCCTAACAATTGGTATCAGAGCTTCAATATTGGAAAAGGGTTTAACTACCTAAAGAGAAAGATCTTATCAATGGAAGGCTATAAATAATCTCGGAGAATTGTATATCTGCAAGAAGAGTTGGATCATGCTAATCAAGTGATTGCAGACATGCAAAGACAAATGCAAAAGTCTCTGAAGGTTAGAAGAAGGTTATCTGATGATTTGTAGGACTCTCAAGAGTTAGTAGAACAAATTGAGACATCATCTGAGAATAGTATGTCTGAAGAGACTGAAGAAATGATTGAAGTGTTGAAAGAAAAGAACAAAGCACTGGCTGATCAGCTAAAAGCAATGAAAAGAGAACATGAGCATTTCAACACACAGATGACTGAAAATCTTGATGCATTGAGGACAACCGAGGATAAAGTAAGAGATCTAGAAAGAGAGAAACAACAACTTGAAGCATTGGTATCTAAAAAGAATGATGAAATCATAAGAATGACTAGGATTCAACAAAATCTATTAGATCAGCTAGGTTATGCACATCATGAAGCAAATCTAAAAGATGATGAGAATCAAGCATTGAAACTTGAAGTATCAAGGTTGACCGATGAACTTGAAATAGAAAAGAAATCCAAAGAAACACTGAAGAAGAGTTATGAAGCGTCAAAGATGTTGGATGAATAACTGAATACAAGAAGACCCAACAAAGATATAGGACCTAGTTACAAAGGAAAATACTCTACCAAAAAGGGAATTCATGCTACCGAGAGAGGAGAATCATCAAAGAAAGCTAGAAACAAGAAGAACATTAAAAGAAAGAAGCCTATTTGCAACTATTGTGGAAATCAAGGTCATACTGCCAACATGTGCCAAATCAGAAAAGGTAAGCAACCGAATGTGACTAAGTCCAATGATTATTGTTACAATTGCAATAAATATGGTCATACATTTAACCAATGTAGGACAAAGTCTGCTAGTAATTATAAGATGGCAAAATTCAAAGGGTTTTGTAAAAAATACAATAGATATGGACACAGTACCGAGAATTGTTGGTTTAAGCAAAAGAACTATATGTGGTCTGCACACGAAGCAAATACTGGAAGCTACCGAACTCATAGAGAACTTAACCGACCATATGCTATAGTACCATGAGATTACAATAAAAGGATATGGTGTGAAGGTTGTGGAAGATATGGATATATAAGTGCCAACTTCTTTATAAGGTTTGGAATGAACAACCAAAGATCATGGAGAAATCCTAGTATGACATGTTTTCATTGTCACAAAGTTGGACACTTGGCTGGAGATTGCAGAGATCAACCTAGAGGAGATATTGAAGAAATAAAAGGCAAATTATAGATGATTTGGAAAAATAAGGAAATTGTGTCAAATGAAGAAAGAACCTTACCTACCGAGTTAGGTGCACCTATTCCAAATTAATCTGTAAAGGTATGAAGGGACTGCACTCTCTCAAAGGTCAAATATTAACAGTTCCTATTTTATTATGTACATAATTCAAAATCTGCATAACTAAGATGTATTAGTAAGTTTGAGATTCTATCACAGTCTTTTGAAGCACTATACAGGAAACCTATCAAGTCGGTAACTATAGGAGGCCTGTCTAGTCGGTAAATGAAGGAAATTTGGCTACTTCGTTAAACAAAAAAAAGGAGAGTAAATCGGTTTAGTGGAATTGAATGCATTTAATGTTTTAACCTAACCTGCATGGAGCTTGATAAGGTATATTGTGTACTTAAAGCATTTATGCGGTCATTTTTTACTCACCAAGTTTTCGAGAGAATAGAGAAAAGCGAATCTAAGGCAATCAAACCTCCTCCGAAGCGAAATTCAAGGTATTTACATCAATCTCAACACATTGTTAAGCTGGTTTACCGATCATATCTATTGAAGATTTCTGTTTCATATTTGTTAAGAGGAAAAGCATCTGTCATTTGAAAGTTTCCAAACCCTAAGGATCTTTTGATAATTTCTATCTAAAATCTACAATGGCACCGAAGATCCAAGAACCCGTTGTTGTTAAGAATGTTGAAAAGCCCTCACTAAAATACTCTTTAACTCCCAAAGTAGCATCAAAACCAGATGACAAAACTACATTTTCACTCATCCTGGATAGAGTTTTACTGATTGAGGATGTCAGATTCTTCACCAAATATCAAGTTGAAGAACTAGGTCATGTTGAAATCAAAGACACCTATGATGAATTGTGCACTGATAGGAAATTGGATATCAAGTATGAGCACATTAAGATCAAGGGATTGACTGAAGCCCTAACCTATCCCCGTGTCTTCAAACCCCAGTGGATCAAGTTTTTTTCTGAGCAGAGTTCACGATGATTTCATGTGGTTAGACGGGCAACCATTCAAAATCACTAAGGAAATCATTCATCTGATCACCGGTTACCCTATTTATGATCATGCTCGAGCTCAGAAGATGATATCACAAAAGGAATTGATCACCTTAATCGGAGTCGAATCAGATTGTAGAGGATTGAAATTGAACAATGTCACTAATGCAAAACTAAAGTTTCCTATTAGAGTGATAGGTTATTGTTTCTTCCAATCGGCAAGGGAAAATAGTGTATCATGTGTAGCAGTCAACTTAGCATACAAAATTGTGAAAAAGGGAATGAAAATTGATCTTTGTGAAGTATTGCTGAAAAACTTGTTTGAGAATTTGAACACCATCAGGAAGCCGAAGAAGAACAACTTGGCTAATACACTAAAGTTTGGATCACGGTTATTATGCATGTTTTTCTATTTTTCTATTTTTTTTCCAACAGTCAGTAAAGTAGTTTGGGAGCTACACCGACCAGTCACCCATCAAATCAATGACTTTATCAAATGTCTAGGTGACAACGTCAATGATATTATGGATGATTATTTCAGCAATTTTCAAGAGAAGATGCATAACAGGTATAGAATTCTAGTGGAAAAATACAAAGATGACATATGTTTTGAAGTAGACACTAATTACTGTTATGTGAATGTTGTGGAACCAAGAACTTAATCTTTGCCACCTATGGGTTATGAGGTTGAATTTGACATCACACAACAATAGATAGATGCCTTTCTTAGACTACCAAGGCATGCTACCGAGCTGAGGTATGGAACATATGAAGAAGTGAAAGAGAAAGTAAAGATGAGCATTATAGTACCAAAAGCTACAAGAAAAGCAACAAAGATGATCAAGGCACTATCAGAGAAATTTGGAGAAGGTTCTTCCTCCACACCTATCAAGGGCACACTAGTAATCATTGAGGAGGAATAAGAAGCCCAAGAGGCTTCTATTACACTAAGCACCAAGTTGCCTAAAGGGAAAGTTCTAAAGAGGAAGAAACATGACACATCAAAGGCATCACCGACTCCCTTAGTAAAGCGCCTAAACACAAGAGCATTTGCAGTGTCACCGAGTAAGAAACTAAAGACTATTGTTGTTCCTAAGGTAACAAAGACCTATAAGAAATATACTCGGAGACTCATTTTGGCAAAAGAGTCCAGTGACACCGAATCTGAAGATGCAAGTAAATTTCAGATTGTTAAGAGCAAGAAGGTAAATGTACATAGTGTTGAAAATTTATGTGCTAATCTGAAAGAATATGGTGGATTTGGATCATTCAGATATGTAAAATATGAATCCAGATTTGATGATGAAAAGAGACAAATAGAAGAAGCTGTCATCTGTACACTTCTAAAATTCCGATTGGCTCCATTGGAATTATCTAAGTCACTTCCAAATGAATTATATTTGCATATTGATAATAGGTGGAAATATGCAATGGACTCAGAGAAACAGATTAGAGAAAGAAGTTTGGTACATCTCTTTCCAGACATGTTAGTAGTTGAAATAAAAGAACATCCGACAACCTACAACACAAAGTTCCTCATCAAACAAAGAGCCTTAAAACTGATGAATGGTTTGTATATTGAAGTGGAAAATGAGTCAAAAGAAAAGTGGCAAGAAATCTTTAGAATCAAGGATGTTGGTGAGCAAGCTACAGTTGAAATTGTTGATGTCACTGAGCAAGATCTTGATGTCACCGAGCAAGACCCTACTGACACCATACAAATTGATGAAGACATCATGGACACTAAGGCACCTGAACAAGAAATGATAGAAGGCAATGCCTATGCAAAACTGGTATCCAGTGAGTTAGTTTTGGAACAAGTTTAGCCTTATCCTCCGGTCACTCATTCTGCTGCAACCGAGGCCCCTAAGGATATTGAACAGGGTGCAGAGGTTCACAAGTCTACAGAAGGAGAAGCTACTCCTCAGGCCACCAGGGAACAGACCTCTCAGGATCCTCCTAACACTAAAAATGTTGCAACTGAGACCCCAAGCATCGAACCACTGAAGGACTCAACAAAGGCTAAAGAAACCGACAAAAGTGTTGCTTCCACTGAGCAACCTACCAAGGATCCACAAGCCTCCCAAGATATTGTATTGGTTCAATTGGCCAAATCTAAAGAAAAGAAGATGAAAAAGCATAGTTTCAAGGTGGATATATCGAAACTAATAGTGTTGCCCAATGTAGACATATCAAAATTAAAAGGGTAGGCACTCATTGCATTCGGTGAACTATGCAAAGAAAAGGTTGAATAGGAAAAACAAATGGCCATACAAAAGAAAAATAAAGTACTTCAGAAGGTAAAGACACTATTATCAGATATGCTACCCGCAGCTACAGTGTCAATAGATGCAGCCATCCATATTCAACTAGATGAACTCCTCAATCAGATAGAAACATCTAGAGTAGATGCATCTGAATATTTGAGCAAGTTAAAGGACAAAGAGCTCACTGCAAAAATGATTGAAGAGGTACAGAAAGCTATTGCTCTTGGCAAAGTTAAACTTGTCAAATTTATTGCTGAGTTGTCCCCTCAACTCAAGCACATTCTTTATTTATTTCAGAAACTCTGTACATTCTCTTTATTCATTAAATATATCAAAAATAAAACAGAAGCAATTGAGAAAGAGATCACAAATCTCTCAAATAAGTTGACTACCGAGCCCAATTCTATTCAGAATTTTTATACAAAGTTACAATAGCTCATGGCTCAACAATTGGAACTCACGAATGAAGAGCACAAAATAAGGATGGACATTATGACTCTTCAAACCTTATTCATTCCACACTTGTCCTCCATTCAAGAATAGATCAACCGAGCCACTTACCTATCTACTACAAAAGAGGGAAGCACATTAGATGGCTTAATTTCTCTATTGGCTGACATTCAAGCACAAAATTCTTTAATGGACAGTGTCAAGGATGCACTCTCTATCACACTCACTAAAGCAAGGACAAAGTATAAATCCATTTTTGACTAGTTGCTTCCACCAAATGGTAACTAAATTTTGATGTTTGTCAAAAAGGGGGAGTGAGTATCATATCAAAGCATACAGGGGAATGTAGTATACAGGGGGAGTATACCGAGTAGTGAACAGAGCAGTAAGCAAAGAACAAGAGAAACACATAGAAAATTGATCACCGAGCATGCAAAATCAGAGTTATGTACAGTGTATTGATAAGGGGAGTATATCTGAATATACTATTTCTTTGACAAATGTATATATTGTCTATTTAGTCAAATTTTGTAGGTATATAGATTTTTGAGTTATAACTTTGAAAGTAGTTTTTGTCAAACATCTCAACTAATGTCAAAAGGGGAGATTATTACTACTTACTAAGATTGCCATTAGTCTTATGTTCAAAGTTATTCTATATATTCTAGTGAGTTACTTCTACCGAATCATTCAGTTGGTAAGCACAGTGCAGTTGGTTAAAGAAGAAAGTAGTCTCAGAGCATAGTATACACCGAACACTCTACCGAGTAACACTCTATGTCTATTGAGCAGGAAGAATGATATACCAAGTGAACACACACCGAGTAAAACGTGTTACTAGATTCACTGAACCTAGACATATATGGGAAACGTGTTACAAAGATCGAGGAACAAGTAACCGTTATCACATTGGAAATTGCACTTAAAGATTGTGTATGATTTTGAGGTCATCTAACCAATGAAATATTTTGCATGGTTATTCATTCAAGAAATAATGTTTGTAAGATCGAAGCATGGACCAGATCACCAACATAAGAGATCTATTTATACAACATGAATTTAGGATTAGATATGTGTACAAGTATATATGTGCATGTATGTGTGAAGAAAGACATATACAAAAAGGAAAATCATGAGATATCACAGTGTGTTATGACTGTTATAATTTACAGAGACACAGAGGTCACCGAGAAGGATTTCAGAGAACAGTCAAGGAACAGAGTAAACAGAAAGGTTTACCAAGTTAATATATGGATTATTGAGGTATGCTATAAGCAAGGTAATCTTATTTTGAGCACATAGAATCTGCTATAACATTCCAGATGTAAATTTGTAGATATTTGTAATGATTTATAGTAATATTTTGAAGTTGTAAGAGAAACCTTTAACAGGGTAAAAGACTCTAACTAAGTCTATAAATTGTAAAGACTCTAACCAAGTACAACATTTAGAATAAGTGTTGTAAAATCCTTTAGCAAGGTAGATCTAACAGATCTTGATACTCCTAATAGGGTAAGCTATCAAAAATAGCTAAACATGTAGCTCTAACCGAGCAACCTTTATTATTACAGTAGTGAAGTTGTGGGTGTCATCCCCACCGTATTTTTTCTCTCTAACCAAGAGTTTCTACATAACCAAAATATATGTGTTATGGAGTGAATCATGTATGATTGTTATTTATTTGTGTTAGCATTATATTATGTTACTGCACTATTCAGTTTATGCTTAACAGTAAAGTTATTGTTGAAGAAAAGTTTTGAAGTACTGATTCACCCCTCCCCTCTTAGTACATTAGCTTTCCATATTGGGCCTAACCACGCAGACCACCCGATCAACCTTGAGTTGATTGGTCTGTAACCGCAGGGTCTGCTTACCTTCTGGGGCCCGCCAGGTTTTCACCATTTTTTGAAGCACAAAACCTCAGCAACTTTTCCTCGTGAATCAACGTGAACTGTTAGATCCTCTAAAAGGTGATCATCTGTTAGCTCCTTTGTGACCTCATTACCTAGGCCCGCCACTTTTTTGCTACTTTGCGAAAAGTAAACCTTGGGCTACTTTAGGCTGCGAATCCACGTGCACCACCGGATCGGCTTCAAACTTGCATGGTTTTTATGGGGCCCATCAAAGAACTCAAAACTTAGGAAAAGGGTGCAAATAATTAAAAATTAACATACACCCATCTAAGGAAAGTTGTAAAGGGGGGGGGCCTTCACGACGGACCTACCCTTCTGGTTAAGTGGAAAAAGGTAACACAAAAATAGAATGCAAGGGCTTTTAGAACATAGGAAGGGTTAATTTTCAAAAACCCTAGATCCTTTTTGACCCAAAAACTCAAAAGCAACATGAAATGATAATCACAACTTTGCAGATCTTAGCTAACTATGGAACAAAATCACCCAAGCTCAAAATAGTGATAACAACGGCTCTGATTGGGGATAGTTGATTGCGAGATCAACACAAGAATACAGAAAAATCTGGAGAACAGACCAAAAAAAAGCCTAAAAGCAACCAACAGAAGAAAACCTAATTATATATAGACTAAAACCTATTGCGCATGGACTTAAGAGAAGTAATGCTTTAGGAATTGTCCATGCACTGGAAATTCCTGTACCTCACCATTCATTGTCTGCAAAAAATCTGAATCTTTTCCATTCTAATCACAAACAACAGAAGGGCCTATCCATAAGGACTCAAATTTCTTATGTTTTCCTTTATCTTGCCCTCTTGCATTCCATTTAAGAACCATGTCACCAATTTGAAACTTCCTCAGTGTGGTTCTTTTATCAAACAAATACTTGGATTGCAACTAGATCTTCAAATTCCTTTTATGGGCCAGAGCCCTGATTTCCTCCATTTCCACCATTTTAATGATTCTATCTTCCATAGGTTCAGATAACTCCATATCCTCAGCTTGTAGGAACTTGTATACAAGAAGAATATTGTTGACTGGCACCCTAGATTGCATGTTGTAAACCAATTCAAAAGGTGACATACCAATTGCTTTCTTGATAGTAACCCTGTCTGCCCATAGGACCAATTTCAATTTCTGGTCCCAAGACCTTTTGTTCTCCTCAAGGATTTTCTTAATAATATTCAGAAGGATGTTATTGCTGGATTCTGCTTGCCCATTACCCTGAGGATGATATGGTGAAGAATAACACAATTATTCCATGAATGGTGCAAAATTCTAGAGTGAACTCCTCTGATCGGAAGCTCATGGCATTATCCATTACCTGTTTCACAGAAACACCAAATCTAGTTATAACATTATCCATCAGAAAATCAATAACAACTTTACTAGTGGCTCTTCTAGTAGGTATAGCCTCAATCCACTTAGTGAAGTAATCAGTGGCCACCATGAACCACCTGTGACCTCTTCCTAAATTCTCAACTATTTCCCCAATAAAGTCAATGCCCCATTGGACAAAAGGGGCTTCCACTGTAACTGGGTTGAGGGGAAAGGCTCCCTCATATTTCAATTTGGAAGAAATTTTTTGGCATGGGTCACATCTTCGAACATGTTCATGGGTATCTTTGAACAAACTAGGCCAATAGTATCCAATGTGGACTATCTTACCAATTGTAGTCTTGGCAAAGTAGTGACATCCACACACTCCATCATGCATTTCAATTAACATCCTTTTAGCCTGGGATTTGTCTAAACACATCAACAATGCCCCATCTCTATTTTGCCAGTATAGGTCACCCTGAATAATGACATACTTTTGAGATTTTAGTCTCAATGTCCTTCTCTGGTTGTGAGTCATTCCTTCTGAATATGTTGTATCCCTTAAAAAATGTACTATCTCAGAGTACCAGGGCTGTGTCTCAATACTTGTGACCAGGATATTCTTAATTTCAACATTATTCACCTCAACATCAAGAAGGTTTGATTCAACCATCAGCTTAGCAAGACCTAAACCTCTTACCAATTTAGTAAATTTAATCTCTCAATCAAACTCTTGAATTCTGGATATCCATCTGCACCTTTTACCAGTGACCTCAGACTGAGATAGAATGTCCTTGATAGTCGCATGTGGGACATAAGCAGATACTTGTGCATTCACAAGATATGGCCTAAAATCTTTTACAGCCTTAACCAAAGCATACACTTGTTTCTCCATGATTTCATATTTTACCTCTGCAGCTTGTAGAGATTTACTATAAAAGGCTATAGGGTGTTCATGTCCTTCATTATCCTTTTGTAGAAGAACTGCAGCCACTGTATGATAAGAAGCAAAAGAAAACGGAGAAAAGGGCCTACTGTAATCAGGGGACTTCAACACTGGTGCCTCCGGGATAGCCCTTTTAATTTCACCAAAAGCCTTTGAAGCTTCTTCATCCCAATAGAAATTTATGTCTTTCTTAAGCAATCTAATGATGGGCTTAACTATCTCTGAAAAATTAGCAATGAACCTTCTAACAAAATTTACCTTGGCCAAGAAAGACTGGATACCTTTGACACTTTTTGGCTCAGGTACATTGTTTATAGCCTCAATTCTTTCAGGGTCTATTCTAACCCCTTCCTTGGAGACAATATGCCCAAGAAGCTTTCCTTCAGTGACAACATAATGACACTTTTTTTGGATTTAAGGAGGCACAAAATTCTAGAGCTTTATTGAAAACATTTTCCAAGTGCCCACAGTGGTCATCCACCCTTTTAGAGAAACATGTTAAGTTGTCTTGATACACAACCATGATAATGTTAATGAATTCCTTGAAAGCTACATCTATTGCTCTTTGGAAAGTAGCTCCAACATTTTTTAAACTGAAAGGCATTCTTACATATACATATGTACCCCAAGGGGTGGTAAAAGCAGTCTTGAACTGTTCAGATTCCTTCACTAACACCTGGTTATATTCTGAGAACCCATCCATCATAGATAACAGGTCACAACCAGTTACTCTCTACAACATTGCTTCCATATTAGGAGAAGAATACTTATCTTTTAAAGAAGCAACATTTAAGTTCCTAAAATTAACACAGAGCCTTATGTCCCCATTCTTCTTTCTAACTGGGACCAAATTAGACACCCATTATGAATGCCTTATAGGCTTAATGATCCCCCCTTCTCTCAATTTGGTTAACTCTTGTTGCATTTTAATTTACTAAAGGGGGGTAATAGGTCTTTGTTTCTGTTGAAAAGGCTTAGCATTTGAAAGAAAAGGGACTTCATGTTGAAAAAGATCTTGCCTGTACGCCTTCAAGTCCTCATAAGACCAAGAAAAAATATGCTTATATTTCTTGAATAAATTAATAAGGTTAATTCTGATGTGAGGAGACAATTTCTTTCGAATGTAGACCAACTTAGGGGATGATTCTATCCCCAAGTTCACTTCCTCCAATTCATCTAATTTGGTGGTGGACTGCTGATGCAAATGACTGTCACTATGACTAAACATACCTTCCAATTCTACTAATCCTTTGGGTATTTCATTAGTTTCCAACTGAACCATGTCATTTCCAAACATTGTTTCTCTATCTTCCACCACTTCTACCAATGCATTGCAATCAATTTTCTGTCCATCATAGTCATTAATGCATTGTATGAATCTGAGAATGTCTTCATCATCCACAAACACTTGCCAATTGTATACATTATTAGGAATAGCAGGCCTAACTTTTATCTCAACTATGGATACACTGGTTAGTGTTACATCATCATTATTTAATGCAACATTTGCTAAGAAATCAGCCATGATGTTCTTTGACCTTTCTATCCAGTTAATAGAGAAAGCACAAAAATGTTTAGTCACATCCCAAACAACATGTTTATACCTTTTCAGATGATCATTCTTAGATGCATACTTAGACCTTACTTGAGAGACAACCAACTCTGAATCCCCAAACACTCTTAACAACTGAATTCCATTCCTTTTAGCAATTTTAAGCCCCAATAACAAGGCTTCATATTCAACAGTGTTATTTGTACATTGGAAGGCTAGCAAAAAAGAGTATTTGAAAGTTATACCAGATGGAGACACAAAAAGAACTCCTGCTCCAAATCCTTCTTTAGAACAAGCTCCATCAAAGTACATGTGCCATAAACCTTGTTGTTGATATTCTAATTCAGTCGCAAAAGAAACAGTATTTTTTAATTGAGGTAAAATTGGTTGCATTCTAAAATTATCAAGATCTACATCAATCATGCAGTTTAACATACTAGGTTCTATTTTCTCAATTACCCTAGGGGCATGTGGTTCTCTATACAATTTAACCTAGCTTCCATTGATTAGGATTGTAGCATATGATAGATCCAATTGAACATTTCCACCTACTACTGTAGCCCATTGTCTGGATAGTAGCATTCCATAATGAGGTTTTGTATCAGTTACTATGACATCCATCTTATATGTTGCTTCAGGAAATGCTGCTATTTTTACCTCCACATCTTTCATTGTACCTATTACAGGCACTTCTTTGTTAACCATAGCATAACACTTTCCATACACAGTACTTACTGACAGTCCCAATTCATTCATGACACCATATGGCATCACATTTGCAGCAGCACCAGAATCTATCATGCAATTCTTAATCAGTCTATTATTCACCAACAAAGTTATATAGAAAGGATCAACCTATGAAGGCTCTTGTGTAATAGTTGTTCCCACATATACTTCTAGAGTTTGCAACTCATGATCCTTTTCACCTTTCATTGCACCTGAAGGCAAAGATGTACTACTGTAAGATATTTTAGAAAATAAAGATAGAGCAGCTTCTCTATGTTCTTTTATTTTCAGTAATTCTACTAATGGAACTCTAACCTTCATCTGGGTCAGAGCCTGAGTCATATCAAAAGTGGAATTATTAATTAACTCAGTATTAATTTTAGCTTTCTTTGCCTTAGGCTGACTTGCCTTCTTAAATGTAGCAGTCCCTTGTATATTACTAGTAGCATTATTATCCACACTCTTGTCTACATCTTTAGATTGGTCATTCTTGGCTTGACTGTCTTGAGGCAAGGTGCCATTACTTGCTGTCTTCTTCTGAGATATTTCTTTTATGAATATTGAACTAGGTTCACCCTGATCTCCATCTTTTTTACTACTTCTCAAGTTGTAATTATGCTTGGCTTTGGCTATGGCAACCTTAGTAAGATTTCTTACCTCTTCATCACTAGGTCTTCGGAGATGAGCTTCTTCATCTTCAATGGTTACCACATTCAAAGTAGGATGCCAATCAAGTGTCAACTATCCTTGGTAACACTTATTATTATTTATCACATCACACTCACTAGATTCACTTTTTGAGGACTCATCATCACTTTCAATAACCGTTTCAAACATGTTAATATCAATCTCACCCTCTTTTCTCATAGATTCTTCAAGGGCTTGAGCTACAACACACTGATGAGGAGAATGTGGTCCATCACAAGCCATGCACCAGGGAGTATTTTCCAAGTTATGAACATTTCCTCCTTTGAAAGGATCTGGGGTATCTTGGCTTTGAGTGTTTTATGGCTTATCATTTTGAGGTTTGTCATCCTTCCAAGTAGTGTTGTAAGGCATGCCATGCAATCTAGGAGGTCTATCTTGCTAATTATAATAAGGTTTTTCATTTTTACTTACCTTAGCAGTAAGATCTTTCATGGCAGTCATTAACTTCTCTATTTTGTCATCCTCCTTGGCAACTTTATTTGGCTGCTATTTTGATTCTTGCCACAACCTTCCATCAGTTCTCCTCCCTACTTTTCCAGATGCTTTCCACATTAATGGCAATCCTAAAAGCATCTCTCAGACTATGTGGTTTTTATCCCTCAAGATGTAATCCATTTTTGAATCAAAAGCATTATAATAAGTGTTCAGACACATATTATCATCTAGCCTCATTACTTGGTAAAGCCTATGCATTTCTTTTTGAAATCTAGCATTGAAATCTATGACAATCTCATTATCAGACTTTCTAATATTATTGAGCTCATTGAGCATGAAGCTCACATTTGTTTTATCACCATATTGTTCCTAGAAGCAATTCTTAAAATCCTCCCAAGAACCAATGCTATTCACAGGCAAACCTCTATACCAATCCCTTGCATCATCTACCAAAGATTGTACAAATAGTTTCATGATGACATCTTCATCTATAATTTCATAATTATTTATCAGGTCACCAAATGATTTTAGATGCTCTTCTGGACTGATTGCATTATTACCAGCAAATTTATGAAGCCTATCTCTTAATTCATTAGGAACATGGTTAGGATACCCTGGGATTCGATCAAAAAAGAGTTGTCTATATAATTCCAAGTTAATCGGTCTTCTCTAGAATTGATTAGCATTAGAGTTATTGCGCATATTCATTCTCACATTGGAATAATGAGTCAGAGGGATTTGGCTACCTTGATTAGGAACAGGGACTTGATTAGCTGGAGGAATGCTTATAGGTAAAGCTGACTAAATCTTTACTAGAGGGAGTGAAATAGGTTGAGGTAGAGGTTTACTTCAGTCTATTGAAGGAAACAATAAAGGAGGAGCCTTTAGATAATTAATTTTCTATTTAATCTCTTGATTGGTTGCTTCTAATTCATCTTTCTCTAATTCTCTTTGTAGGTCTTCTTTTTCTTTTCTCATTCTTTCTATTTCTTTCTGATGCGTAGACAACATTTGAGAAACTTCTACTGTAGTTTTAGACCCAGACCCATCTTCCATACATTTCTTTTTTTCTTTGTCAACAACATTCCTAACAGGTTGTGGGTCACTAAGGACCTCCCTACTTTATTGCACAATAGATTTATATGCAGGGTTAGTTTTGGCAACTAGATTTTCTTTGATGACTGGTCCTTCATCCTCACTCTTAGCTTCTTCTCGGGTGAATAATTCAAGATCAGCAATCTATCTTAAAAGCCTATCCCTCTAAATCAACTTAGCTTTCATTTCCTTTTCTTTATTTGCTCCCTTTTGTGCCCTTAGGGAGATTAAGTGATGGAATCTTCTATTGAGGGCTTAAATTTCTTGGGACACCTTATCTTCATCAAGGAACATTTCTTTAGAATCTGACACATTGACTTGGTCGATATCAATTAAACTAATATTTTTTTCTACTGTTCTAGGTACATAATCCATCTTCATATTAGAGCTATTCCTATCCTTCCTTGAAATACTAGTGTGAGAAATCTTTTGGCTCAAAACTGGGACATCCTCAACATTACCAAACAAACCAGAATGGAAACCCAAAATGTCCTGCTCAGATTCATAGGAAGAAGAATTTAAATTTGCATATATGGGTCTATTAGATAACTTACCTGTATGAATGCTCTTTTCTACCCATGCTGCACTAGATGGCTCATGTGCAATTGATCTTTTCTAGCCTCTCCGTGTCTGTTCAGGTAATCTCTCTTGCAATGTCTCTTGAGGATGATTCCTCATAAATGACCTGGAGTTTCTTCCTCTCTGCATTATACTTGTTTCTCTTAAAATAATTATACTTATTCAACAACACTAGTTATACTTGTCAGAGTCGCCACCCATAAGAAATGAATTGCACAGATTTAGATAATAGGAAGATTCACAGAGAGAGAGAAAGAGATGACACAAATGAAAGATAACGCAATCAGCCACAAACACACAAAGATTCAAACAAACTTCTGAGTTAATACAAACACCAATCTAATCATAGATACACACTATGACTCTCCCCAGCAGAGTCACCACTTTTGTTAGTCTCAAATTCTAAATCTCTCCTTTCCTCCCTGTAAGAATATTTGATAACTCTATTTGCATATGAAGAGGGCACCAAGAAAATAGAATTCCAGAATAACAAATAACAGGGTTCTCAACAAAACCTTCTACACTTTGAACTTATCTAAAGCTGAGGTGGGTATACCCCTTGTGAAAACTTTCACACTTTTAAATTGAGATACATAGTAAACCAATGCTAAAAACCTATGGATTTCATCACCTCAATGGAACTAAAACATTAAAAGAAAAACTTGTGTTCATTTTCAGTATTGATCCTCAAGAAAAATACAAAGAATTCCATAACAAGTATCAATGCCTTATCTAGGCCACAAAGTCACCTAAATCAAGCAAAAGTTTTCAAAACTAAACATTCTCATACATTTTGTCATCTCAACTTTCATGAACCCCATACATGCCTAACATATACATAGGTGCTGTCCCATTTAACTAAAACAGTTCATCAGATTCAAAGTAGCAAATAGTTGATCTACTGACATAAATATTTCATGCACATTTAATCCCTCTCCTGAAAAGAAAAGATGGAAATATGTCTATAAGATTGCCTTACAATCCATGCTCATTTGAACAACCCTAAATTATCCAAATGAAACCAGCAAACTAATGAATGCACACCAAAAGACAAAGAAGATTTCGGCCTGAAACTTCGATCTGTATATTCATATTCATTCTTGAAAATGTTACATAATTAACAGTAATCTCTGAGAGAACTAGGAAAAACCTAGATATATGTCAATAGAGTTTCTTTACAAATTCTTATGATCCTCTCTCTTTTGAGTCCTAGTATCCATTTATAAAAATTTGGATGCATACAAGCTTCGGACATTCCTAAAAATAGTTTGTTACAGCCACAATTTCTTTCAACAAGAAGCTACACGTCACTTTCAATCCCAATGGCCTTTTTATTTTGTTGCTCCACTGCAACATCTTCTAACTATTCTGGGACTTCCTCTTCTTGCACCGCATACTTTTTGGTCCACTCTTGGGAACACGTCATCAGTAGGCCATGAAAAGCTAAAAATCTTTTCTTTCAACTTAACTAACCTTTTCCAAGAATTTCTCACTTTCTTAACCTCTGATTCCAAGAAACCGTAATGTGATTTTATCTTTTCTATTTCCTCAACTGTATTGACAAATAGAGATGTGTCATCTATATTGATGATTTTATTCACCCTTAAAGACAAGTTAGCTCCTAACTCATCAAGCCATACTTGTTTGTCCTTGAACTGATCTGGACTAACACAACCCCTAGGAAACAATTCAAATTTATGCTCAGTATATTCCTCCTTGTACAAATTGGCTTTTCTCTCTACATCGGCTCTTCCTTCTGAGAGCCTGGTCATGCTTTTTGCTATCTCACTTGTGGAGTTAATAGTGGCATTAGATCTTTCCTCATCATAAGATGCATAGATAAGTTCTAAATCCACTTCCCTAGGCATCCACTTCTCTAAAATTGGCTCCAAAGTTGCCTTGTCTTCATACAACTCACTCAAAATAACCAAAATTCTCTTCATGTTAGTGTGCACAATGGGGGCTTCTACTAAATCAGTAAAACTCAGAATTGTGGCCTTTACCTTTTCTTCATATTTATTTGCAAACAGGGCTTGAGCCTGTTTTAACTTTTCCAATTCATGTTGAATACTCTTAGGTGGATGAAAACCAGAGGTCATGGGAGAAGGGGGAAATTCAACAATAGGACTGGTAGGTGGAGGTCTTGCTGGAGAAGATGCAATCATCAGAGTAGAGGATTCACCTCCTTGCTGTTGTCCTACCAATTGACTCTGTAGTCTAGCAATAGTATTATCCCTATTGGCTACCTCCTTTTTGGCTTCATTATAAGCCTTTAGGATTGTTTCTAGTTTCACTAGGAGATCATCTCTCTCCTTTGCTTCTTTCTCAGCCACTACCACACTAAACTTTGTAGTTTCTAGAACTGTGCTGGCAGCTTCCACCACCCCTGTATCCTGGACTCCCTTCACTATCATACCTCCTATGAAACTCGACTCTGAGGTGTTCTTCCTTCTTCTACTCTCATCCCTCTTTAAGGACCACATGACCAAAACAACATTATCCTTATTGAATGTCAGTCCTTCCATAGGCTTGGTTTCTTTTTTGACTACTTCAAGTACCAAATCATTTGCTATATCCCATTCAGGGAGGATTAGGACACCATCCTTTGACACCATTTCCCTTCCTCTTGTAGGAATGATGGCTTTAAATTCTGCCATCATTTCTTGTTTCACCTCCTTCTCTACTGAAGTTGCATCTTTGTGAGGCTGCTCACTCTTCCTCTTTTCACACCTTGCCTTGAATTGCTCTATGTTTTGCTTCCAAACAAATTGCATGAAGGCCACTGTTGTGAAAAAAATACTATTAGCCAAGAACTCCTCACTGTCTTGCTTGACAATAAGGTCTAACTCTTTTCCTTTGAAATCATCTACAGTTAAGTTCATCTTAGCACTCAGTGGCTCTTCTTGCATCCCTTCTTGTGTTTCCTCATATGTGTAGGAAATCCCCCTGAGACTCCCTAACTGCAAGAATTGTTCGGCCACTACCTGTTCATCTCCCATATGGATAGGGAATTGGGATGGAGAATAGAAAGGTTCACCTATTTGCATTTCTTTCCCCACCCTTTCCCTCTTAGGGGAGTCTTGGAAGTCAATGACATCTTCTATTTCTCTCTTCCCTCTTGATGTAGAGGGCTCACCTGTTACTGGCATCAACACACTATATTTTGGCTTCTTATGCATTATATAAAATTTTTGGAGGGATGGCCTTAGCAAAGGTAGGCTTACATAGCACCAACCTAGCCTTGTCAGAATTTAATCTTTTCCTCAAAGGGATTAAAGCTAGAAAGAGGGTCATAACTACTATCAAATTGATGAATAAAATCAAGAGCCTTTTTGTATGCCACCCACTTTTCCTTCCTCAATTCCTGCTCATCCAAATTGAATTCATTTCTAATCAAATCCTAAGGGAAATGGAATTGGTGTGGCCTACCTTTACATACTGCTCTCTTCCTGAACATGCCATTGAAAAAATCCTTAGGGTCAACAAACCTGGATACTGTAGTAGACAACCTATATGGTTGAAAGAAGTCATTAAAGTATTTCCAACCACCTTTGGTGATTACAAACTGATGAGCCATGGTGACAATTGGGAAAATGGTCCCTTATCCCCTATTTGTTAGCTCTACCTCTTGTACACCCCCAATTTGCCTTAGGACCTTTGCAATTTCTATCTTCAATGAGACTTGATAGGGGAATAAATATGGAGTGCCTCTAAAACCATAAACTCTGAAAACTGTAGAGACAGGTTATAAGTATTGGTCACCCCAATTGTGCACAATCTTGATACCTTCAGCAAATTCCTTAGGCCTAAGGAATTCTAAAAGGGCTTTGGGGATCCTAGGTTTTTCTGAGCATAAGAGAATCCTAATCTTAGATGCAAAGCATCTATCAAACTTTAGGTAGCTGGCATCCTCTCTATCCTAGGACAAAATGGTGCTCCACAATTGTCCAAGCATCTCTTCACCATCCTTTTCCTTAACTAGATCCATTTCACTAGCAAAGTAATCAACACCTTTAAATAAAAACATATGCATGAGAAGGGAGTACCATCCAAAAGGTTTGTCTACCTTACCATTTTTTATCCCTATCAGTCCTGCATGGATTGCATCAGTGAGATAAGGTGCATAATAAAATGTTACTACCAGAGAGGGGTTCAGAATCTGTGGTATCATTAGCATATAATGTGTTGGCATAGTGGTTTCAACATCTTCCCCAAAAATATGACATAGTGACCAATACATCCCTTTAGCCCTCAGGGTAAACAAATTTAGAGAGAAGGGTTCCATGGTACTAGGGCCCACAACAATTAGTCCTCCTATTTTATCTCTCTACACATTGTAGAATTGGGCCAATGGTTCAAAATTTATAGGCTCTAAGTAATTTGATACCTCATTGAGCTTAAACACCTTTCTAAATTCATCATCATTGATTTCAATTAACGCTCTTCCATTCAAATTCCTGATACACTTAGCCACATGGTCATAATTGTGTACAATCTGGGTTAACAAGTCTACATCCATGAAAAACCCAAGGACTATGATATTTCCTATGTCTAATTCCCATACACTATTCATCAAAGAGGAGGAATATCTTTGACTAAAACCCAACTTAAGAAGTCATAGACCTGATATCCCTATCTGTGGATCCCTCAACCAGTTGCCTTTGCCATACAAATCATCTCCAATTCTTAGACTAGGGTCTTTAGGTACCAATTTTGTAATTTTGGCCATGGCATTTGTGGACATGGTTAGTTGTTCCAAGAAATCATCACATATGTTTCTATCCAGATAATTCACCTTCCTTGTGAAATCCCTTCTTGGTGCCATCCCGGAATCACAATTATATTAATTAAAATTTTGACTAACCTCTGAGAAAATGAACATGCAATGATCCCAATTCAAGTAGTAACAGTCAAGCAGCATGCGGAAACTCACTGGTTGTTTGACGAAATTAGCTCTGTGCACCAACTCCTCTATAGAACTCTTCAAAATGATGCCAACGTCTAATTGATGTGAAGCTTATTACGACAACAGAGCAATGAATTGAAGCATTTAAAACCGCATGCTTCGGCAATCAACTTAGAATTGAATTCACAGCTGAATTCAAAAAATGGTCCAACAGATCATAACATTCTTTAAGTGTTTTGCCTTTCGCTGCTTTGCGAAGCTTAAAATCCTTGCATCTTTTCATTGCGAAGCAACGACATTCACCGGATCCTGAAAGACCTGCACATCTTTTACTTTACCTAGTCATTTTTCTCAGAAACAAGCCCTACCTTCCTTTCGTTGTTTTGCGAAGAATAAACCTTACGTATCTCTTCCACGCGAAACAAAACCTACTCTTAGATCTACCACCATCTGCTCGACCTTTACTCTACACGGTGACCACTTATCTTTTCACTAACCGCATGGAAGTTATTATCGCTAATGGTTTTCACTGCTTCGTGAAGTTTAAAGACCCTGCATCTTTTGGCTGCGAAACAACACCCATCATTCGATCCCTCTCAAGATGTGCAACCTTTAACACCTTTGTTCCTTTGATGTGGGCCCTCTGCACAGAATCCATCTGCCTTATTTAGCGTGGTTAGATAATTCTTAGGTGTCAATCTTTTATTTGCTCAAGAATTCCATCAGGCTCCACATTTGGACTACCACGTGTTCTATTTTACCATGGGTTTCAACACCATCATCGCTCAATCAAAGAGGACCCTACACCATCTTTAGTAGACACGTTAGCTGAATGTCCAACTGTGTTGCCACATCATCGGCCATGTACCCGCCAACTCATTTTGCTATTTCGTGAAAGCTAAACTTCATGTTACTTCACCCAACAAAACAACGCGGACCGTCAGATCTACTTTGAGATGCCCCCTCTTTACTTGCCATGTCACCCTTAAGCCGGGCCCATGACCTTTTCACCATTTCGTGAAAGTTAAACCTCACACATCTTTCGTTCGCGAATTCATGCAAACCACCCGATCAACCTTGAGTTGATCGGTCTTTAACCGCATGGTCTGCTTACCTTTTGGGGCCCGCTAGCTTTTCGCCATTTTGCAAAGCATAAAACCCCACCAGCTTTTCTTCGTGAATCAATGTGAACTATTGGATCCTCTGAAAGGTGATCGTCTGATAGCTCCTTTGTGACCACATTACCTAGGCCCGCCACCTTTTCGACTTCATGAAAGGTATACCTCATGCTACTTTAGGCTGCGAATCCATGTGCACCACCGGATCGGCTTTGAACTTGCATGGTTTTTATGGGGCCCATCAAAGAACTCAAAACTTAGGAAAAGGGCGCAAATAATTAAAAATTAACAAACACCCACCTAAGGAAAGTTGTAAAGGTGGGCGCCCCTTCACGACGGACCTACCCTTCCGGTTAAGTGGAAAAAGGTAACACAAAAATAGAACGCAAGGGCTTTCAGAACATAGGAAGGGTTAAATTTCAAAAACCCTAGACCCTTTTTGACCCAAAAACTCAGAAGAAACATTAAATGCTAAGCACAACTTTGTAGACCTTAACCAACTATGGAACAAAATCACCGAAGCTCAAAACAGTGATAACAAACTCCTTCAACACCTCATTCATGAGTCTCATGAAAGTACTAGGGGTATTTGACAACCCAAATGGCATCACCCTCCATTCATACAATCCTTCATTTGTTTTAAGAGTTGTTTTCCATTCATCACCTACTCTAATCCTTATTTGGTGATAACCACTTTTTAAATCAATCTTGGAATAATATCTTGCACCTCCTAAACAATCAAGAAAATCTTCTATTCTAGGAATAGGGAATCTATACCTAATGGTTGTCTTGTTAATAGCTCAGGAATAAGTGCGTAATCTCCATGTTCCCTCCTTCTTTAGTGCTAAGACAACCGAGACTGCATAAGTGCTCAAGCTTTTCCCTATCAAACCTTTATCAAGAAAATCTTGGATCTGTCTTGCAAATTCGTCATTCTGTTGGGGAGTCATTTTGTAGGATGTCTTGTTTGGTAAGGTGGCATTGAGAATGAAGTCAATGCAATGGCTTATCTCCCTTATTGGTGGTAGGGTCCTTGGCAACTATTTTGCAACTATGTCCTTGTATTTGCTCAACATTTCCTTCACCTCCTCAGGGTCTGTCACCCTTTTATTTTCTACCTTTCCACCTGCAGTGCACTCTTCTTCTTGCCTTGGTACTGACATCATTGCAAAACAAGGTGTTCCTTCTTCCTTGATTTCCTTGAGGAACTCTTTTCCTTCCATGATCATAATCTTGACCTCCTTCTCCTTCTAATCCTCATTGTTATTAGGCAAGGGTATCAATTCAATCACCTGTTGTTCACCAAAATTTGTTAATCCAAGATCATCTGCAATTGATTCTATGAAATAGCCAATTTCGATCTGTGAAATACTTCAGGGTTTGGAAAACATAACATAGGATTCTAATGATCCTCCTACACTTCAAGTTTTGCTAGACCTAGAGGGGACACCCTTTTGATGCATAGAATTGAAATCATTACACACTTATGATAGCATCAATAGAAAGCAGATAGATCTCACTAAGGGTCAATAACAAGGAGGTTATTGTAGATGGGCTAGATCTACACATACAACTCAGCTATGTTTGAGCATGAGATAGGTGGAACACTACCATAGAAAATAAAGCAAAAGATATTCTGATTTTTTTTTAAATTGATGTTCTGACAATCCTTCAACATTACAAAAGACCCGTGCCTTATCCTAGCAACAGAGTCATGCATAAAAATGGAAGATAAATCTTAGATGCAAGTTACTTTCAACATTAAATTTTCATGTATTAATGCATTATAGTAATACAATCCTTTGTTATGTCACCAAATCATACATACATATCCAATATACACATTCAAAATCATTAATGCTAAGTTTTAGGATTTAAATTCTTCCTTGAAGAATATCCAAAAGACAAACATTACACTCTCAGAGAAGACTAAAAGAAACATCTCAAATTATCCTTGATAAGATGAAATTGTATAAATTCAAATGGTATTTCAGAGACAATTTCGTGGAAACTCACACATGCCTTGCATATGTGTAAACCTGCAAACTTAAACAAAACCTACAACAAAGACAACACTGAAAACCCAACATAAACACACTATTATTTGCAAAGAATTAAAAATGTCATCCATGGAACCTGCAATTTCGGATTTCTCCCTTGGAGAAAATGCCAAAAAATCAGGAACCCTTACAAATGAGAAGAACTGAGAATAAAAAGAAGAGGGAAAAAGATTAGATCTGCATCAGAAATCGCCAAGTGTCTTCTTTCCCCAATTGAAGATTTTCCTTTATCCTTCCCGTGGAAACTGTAATACTCTAAAAATGGTCATCTAAACCATGGGCCCCTATTCTCGACAACATCACCAAGGTCCTAACCAAAGGCAATTAAATCAACCTTGGGCACATTATTAATTCTTAAACCATCAAATATCATATGGCAAATCAATTACTCAATATTAATTAAATATTTATATACTTAATTGAATCATTTCCAAGAATATCATTTTGATCAATTATTCTATTTTATTCTATTAAATATCCTTGCATATTTAATTAATTAATAAATTTGCCATTTAATCATGCAAAAGGAATTAATTTATTACAAAAAAAGGAATTAATTACAAAGCAAGAGTTGAATTGAAAATAAAATAAAAGAATTGAATTGAGAGAGAAATCAAACTTGAGATATTATTTCTTTTTCTAAATTTAGAACTTGAAATCAGAAAAACAATTAAATTGAATTATTGAATTATTCTCTAAAATTAGAATTCAAAGCTTTTCAGAAAAAGAAATTCAGTTGCATTAAAAAGACTCTTTTCTTGAATAAATAAAAGAATTATCTATTTTTATCACAAATGCATGGAATTAATTAATTATTATTTCCAATGCAACTTGGACTTCTAATTTAAATGCATTTTAATTAAACTATAATTGGAATCTATCTCAAGGTTAACTAAACCTGATTTCTCAATTATTTCAATTAATCCTAAATTGAGCTTTTCTCTTGTAATTCTCTATAAATTCAGCCTTCATCTCTCATTCCAATTCACCCTAGAGATTTTTGAGAATACGCTTGGAGATTATTATCACGCTAATTTCGCTCTGGAGTCATTGAAGATCATTATGCTTTCTTAGATTATTTGCATCCATATTTAATTTATTCATTATTGCTTGAATCCATATTGCTTGAATTCATTATTTCTTGAATCCATATTACTTGAATTCATTATTGGTTGAATTATTCATCCATTTTACATCCATATAGTTAATATCATATAGATTAAATCCTTCATCTTGGTGTAGTCTAGTCACTGGTATTGCTAATAAAAAAATCTAAGAGCAATCTTATACTCACATCTTTTAGAAGGCAATTAGTCGCTTTGTTATGGTTTATTATTTATTGATTATTTATTTACTAACCATACATGTAATGACTTAATTGAAGTGTTGTGCTTATAGCTACAGACCATTTTTCACACACACATCTCTGGCACCCACTGTGGGGCAGAAGACTACATTTTTCAGCGTCCAAGACTGACTACTTATTTTTTTTTGTTATTTTCCAGATTTTAGATTTTTTGGATTTTTGTTCGTACATCTCGTACGACGTTTCCCATAGGCTGAAATGATAAACAAAAGGTGTTGTACCAACTAGAATCTTGTCTTGTATGAGCTTGAATCCTATATCGTCCGAGTTTACATACTGTCGTATGATCATGTATTTTTTTTGGTTAAAAAGAGGAAAAAAACAAATTTCATGATTTTTGGTTTTCTATTCAAATTGATTATTCTGACGACTGACCTTGGTTGTTTATCTGTCTATATTAGAATTTTTCATAGCCTAATCAGTTTTTGCAGAATGCTTGCCAAAGAATATGCTTGTCGCACAAAAACAATATGACTACTGATTCGTTGTCTTTGCAGGTTGCCTAAGGAAAATCGACCAAACATCGTGTATTCTTTCAATTCATTTTTTTAGGCATCTAAATTGCTATCTAATTAAAGAACAAATCTGTCTTTCATGTTTTTAGAAAATTCTGAGAGGTAGGAGAGTATGCTCTTGTCTTTTTCTAGACAATCAGAAATCCAGACCCTTGAGGCTTTTTCTTTGTTTGAGATTTGTACATCTTTAGCAAGCCTGCCCTCCCGAGGGGTTGAAAAACTCTTAAAGCCGTTACGGCTAGTGTGAGGGGAATGACCTAAGTGGGAATGACTAAATGATAAGTACTCCAACCTACTATAAAATAAACGTGATTTGATGAAAATCAAGTCAACGGTAGTGCTTGGGAATAGCTCTCCTCAATACCTTTGGGTATATTGGTTTTCAAGGCTAGGAGACCTCTTAATTGAGTTTATACCTTGACGCACCGAATGGATCCCTTACTAGTTCCAATTAAAATTAGAAGCTACCCGGTTCACCTCCAAAAGGGGGGATAATCTTTGTACAAGAGAGATAGTAACTCTCCCAAGATACTTTCATTTCGTGCCCCCATTAGCATTTGGAGTCAGATAATATGGTGTTGAGAATCCATTGCGTGAGACTCAGTGGCCGTATTCTAATTAGCTATTGGGTGTGTACCCGAGTCTACAAGCAAAGGTTTTTTCTCTCACCAAATTCCTTAGGGTTTTCATGTTGTGATTTGAGTTACTATTATATGACGTTTCTTCTATGTTTTTATCCTTGAAACAAAAACTGAAATACCAAAATTGGAGAAGACAAGAAACAACTCGGTGATTAGAAACTCTGTTCGTGTCAGAACTAGTCCATCCTAAGTCAAAAATTTGTCCGTGTAAGAACTAGTCCATCCTAAGTCAAAACTCTGTCCATGTTAGAACTAGTCCATCCTAGGTCAAAACTCTATCCATGTCAGAACTAGTCCATCCTAAGTCGAAACTCTGTCTGTGTCAGAACTAGTCCATCCTAAGTCAAAACTCTGTCCATGTCAAAACTTGTCCATCCTAAGTCAAAATTTTGTTCAAAACTAGTATATCCTAGTAAAAAAAAATCAGTCTATCTCAGAACTAGTCATACTCAGCAATCTAAAAACTCAGAATTTTAGTCTCTTCCCTGTGAACAGTCATACAAAACTGATTATTTATCATCATACATCACATCCTGTGTTGTACAAGTTTTTTCATTTGTCATCCTGCACTGTATCATGTGTCATATGAAACCCAGAAGTCTTTCGTCTAGAGCTAAATATTGTGTCCTATGAAATAGAACTGTCCTAAGTCTTTTGTCATCTTGCACATACCCATCTATCATATGGTACGAGGTAGAAACTTGTATGAAACAAAATTGTTGTCATCCTGTAGTTGCTAAATTGTCATCCGGTTCAAAAAATCCTGTCGTACGAGTCTCTAGTTTTGTCAGAATGGAATAGTCAAAATTGCCTAAAAACAGTCTACAATGAACATAATATTGGTTATCATAATCCTAAGCATAAACAGATCAAGACAGTGTACCTCTTCCATTTGCATTGCACGATATGGTCGATCATCTTTCAGCTAGTTCAAACAACTACCTATCAAGCCTAAGTCACTTAGATAACGTCTTATACAAGATAGATCTTTCCTGAAACCAGAATGAATCTTACACTACTCTTAGAATCAACTTAGATAGATGTCTTATACAAGATAGATCTTTCCTGAAACTAGACTAAATCTCAGTTGTTTCTCTCAAACGATACATTAACCGAACGAGCTAGTTTTGAAATTGATCTTGACCTCTGCATCACAAACAACTTTAGGTCACACTAATCCATAAAAATGCCTATTCAAACCAGGAGTTCTGACAAGAAAGAGGCTAAAGGCAAAGGAAAACCCTTCTCATATCAAGATAACCCATTTTATGTGGAGGATCCACTCGCTGACATACCTTCATCATTAGGCAAACCAATTTTTCATGAACTTGAATCTCCCACTATCCATGAAACAAAATACAATGACAAAAACAACCGTAATGTTCATGAAACTGACAATGATTCCTCATCAAGCGAAGTTGAAGAAGACACAGAACCTCCAGAAAAAGATATTTTTGATTGTCAAAAAGACAAAGACTTTAGATAAATGATGAAAGCTATCCTGGCTCAAGAGAAGGAAGACTATTTCTTAGAACTAGCAAAACAAGGTTCCAAACTTCCTACTGGATATGATGTTCAGACACTCGTTACTAAAAAGGAAGAATCACCTATACTCATGGTACACAAAAAATTACAAGCCTTATGGATGGAGGCCACAGAACTAAAGAATAAGGATAAGTCCCCAAAACAATATTCTCTGGAAACAATATGTCCCTTTCCATCTGACAAAAATCTATACATGCCTTTGTCTCCTTCACGAGTTGAGATCCCAAAATTTGACAAATATGATGGTAGCTCAAATCCTCAAGATCATGTCAGGGAATTTTGTGCTGCCTGTATAGAGTTCATGCACAATCAAATGTACCTAATGCACCTTTTCCCAGGGAGTTTAGGGGTTCAAGCAATGGAATGGTTCTCAAGTCTACCCAAAGGAATAAAAATGTTTGAAGAACTAATCCAACTATTTTTACAACAATACTCATACAATATTCAACATCCCATGACCATGATTGAGCTTTGCAATACTAATTAGAAAACAGGGGAGCCTCTTCTTACTTTCCTCCAACGTTGGAGAAAGATGTTCTCTAGGTATTCTCAACCTATCCCAAACTCTAAGAAAATAGATATATTTGTCAATAACTTGGTCCCCAAACTGCAGTATAGTATACAAATGCAAGTACACCCACCATTTAAAAAAATGGTAGATAATGCCATTTGAATGGAAGATGTGCTCATAAAGAAGGGAGATATCTCACCTTGGAAAGAAACACAACCAGGGTCTAGCTCTAAAGAGAAGAACAAGTATTGGAAATTTGGCAAAGACAACAACAAGAATGTTGTTAATGATGGAGTAGTAGATACTGTTAAAGCTAACTCAAAGCCCACAATATTCAACTTGGCTAGTGGTACACAAGCACTTAAAGTTGTTGAGGGTGCGGTAGAAAATCCACCAAAGAAAACAAAATAATGGTTCAAAGAAAAGCCTTGGCTTTCCAAACCTAAGCATTTTTTTACTCTCGAAGAATCATATGAATTTGCTTTCAAAACTCTTTTGGCAAATAACTTGATAACACTACCAGATAACTCTAGACCATATGATCCTAAAGTCAAACCAAGATTGTGGAGACAAAATGAATAGTGTGACTACCATTAGAATAAAGGTCATAATATAAACAATTGCATGAAGCTAAAACATGAGATTTAAGATCTCATAGATGCTGGTAAAGTTGTTGTTGGGAATCATCCAACCAATGCTAATCATAAAGCATTTAAGGACCCTTTACCTATTTACGAACAAGGTGATTCCTCAAAGACCAAAGGCGGTGCCAAAGTAAATTATACTTATACCAGTAATGACAACATCATTAACATGATTGATCCTTCCCAATCGGAATATTGCAATGTGATTATAGTCCAAGATAAACTGAATGAATCACGATATGCAAGAGCTCTAACCCGTTCTCAAAGGAAAGTCACTCTCCAAGGAGCTAGTTCTTCCAACCCAACTCAAGCAACATCGAACCCACCAGCCCAATCAAACAAACAAAAATAATCAACCTTGGATAAATTTAAAAGGCTAACTTCAACATCATCCTCTGGATATAGTGTCATTGAACAATTGAAAAGGTCAAATGCCCAAATCTCAATTTTTGAATTGCTAAAACTCTCGCCTACTCACAAAGATATCCTAGACAAAGAATTGCTCACCACTAATGTTCCAAAAGATTTAGGCATTGACCGGTTTCAATCTATGGTGGGTCATCTGAGTTCACCTCACTATCTGACCTTCTTTGAAGAAGATAACAACTTGCTAAATCATCCACATAACCAGCGATTGCATATTGAAGCCATAATCCATAAACACAGAGTCAAACGTGTTTTGATAGATAGAGGCGCGGGGTTGAATATCTTTACTTATAGTCTACTTACACAACTAGGATTCTCTAAAAATGTCAATGATCCTAGCAAGAAAATAACAATAAAAGCCTATGATGAAGAAGAAAGGACCTCTAAAGGTCTGGTATCATTTCCTATCATAGTGGGACCTGCAGAAGGAGATGTCCTTTACCAAGTATTTGATATTCCTTTGTCATACAATATCTTACTAGGCCAGTCATGGATTCATGAAATGAAGGCAGTTCCATCAACATACTATCAATGCTTAAATTTTCCTTATAATGGAACAAAATTCAGTATTCCTGCTAATACGAATGTCGTCTGTAATGCATTGACAAAAGGTGTAGATACTTTTTTGCCTCATAATAGGGCAGCCTCTACAATGAAGATCCAGAAACACTGATGAAAGACTTAGAAAAGAAATTGAAGATTACAAATACTGACATGGATGGCTACAAGATAGAACCGGTACTTACATTAGTTTCTCTCCCTCCATCACCAAAATAGTTGGGCAAACCATCAGAGGCTATGAGAACACAAAATTCAGCTCCGAATACCATATATGATGGTCTCTTTGTACAATCCTCTACCTCCCTAAAGGGTGAAATGGAAGAAGATGTTGTTCTTAACTGGCTCTTTAAGGAAGATAGTCAAAATGAGGAGGTATGACATTGTGAGATTTCCTCTAACCAATATGGTCCTAGCTACAAGATGATTCAATGCATGGGATATTTAGGTATTGGTCCCCTAGGTAAAAATCAAGAGGGTATTATTGAACCAATTTAGCTACAAACAAAGTCTACAAATGATAAGGTTGGACTGGGGTACAATCCAAAAAAGACATCAGATCAAAAACATGTTTTTAAGTCTAAGTGGCAGAAAAGGGTATCGCCTTCAACATTATAGGAAACAGACGCTCAACAAACAAAGCAGAGTGTGGAAAAGAGAATGAGGAATCAACAGTCAAGAAAGAAGAAATAGTTAGTGCTCAAGCTTCGATGGTGTCAGCTACAATAATACAAGTAGTTGACGTCCATGAGGATATAAGAGATGAAATAGTAAGAATCAAAGAATTGCTTGCACCACTAAAAGTTCCAGTCACATATACTAGCAGGAAGCAAGTAGACGATTCAACGACTAATTGAAACGAGTATGAATGGGGTCCTGACCACCTCTCAGATACATCCAGTATAGAAATTCTAGAAGAGTCTAGCAGTGTCATAGATGATATTCAAGAGCTGATGCGCATAAAAATAGAGAAGGAAATACAGGAATTAGACAAAAGAGACAAGCAAATTATGAACAAGGACTGAAGGAAGGAAGAGTACCAGAAAGATTTTCATCTATGTACCCCTATGCTAAATAGAACAAAGCAGGTATAGCACTACACAAGAAGAGTTAGAAGCTACTAAACAAGAAAGAGTTATCAATCCAGAGGAAGCTGAATGGAGTAGATGATATCA
The DNA here is from genome assembly GCF_030272615.1 of Cryptomeria japonica. Taxonomy (NCBI): domain Eukaryota; kingdom Viridiplantae; phylum Streptophyta; class Pinopsida; order Cupressales; family Cupressaceae; genus Cryptomeria; species Cryptomeria japonica. The sequence continues at coordinate 501,849,108 of NC_081409.1, read as the reverse complement.
AATCACATAAACAACAAGATCATGTCAATAGGTGTGTCAGATACAAATGACAAATAAACCACAATATGAAGGAACTTGCAAAATTATAGATGTTGGTGTTGATACCATACATACACATACTAAATCACTTGAAGAAGACTCGGAAACTTCATCCGATGACTTTGATGACTCTGATGATAGTTGTATTCAGGACAATATCTACTCAGCCTCAAATTATGAATCATCTGATACAAACAATGAAAATCTATCTACTGATCTTATCACTATCAAACCATGATATGATGTCCAGTTTGGCATAGAGAATGACACTACTAGTATGTCTATTGGATTAGGTCAATTAAATATTAATGCAAACTTTAATAATCATGTTTTGACTCTTCCTAGTCTCGAGACACTTACGCAAGGTATCCTTCTGGAACTCGACTTTTCGATCCGTAGTTGTGATGACAATACCGTGAATGCTCTCGAACTTGTCCAACATTTATCCTTACTACATCCAAAACTAATTGACTGTACTTTACAGAACTAGACCATGAATATACCCACTTTTGCCAAAGACTATACGTTAGCCTATTATCTCAATGCAGTTGAACCCATGTACTCTTCCACCAACAAACAAAGTGAAAACATGACTGAAGGGGATATCAAGTATCTTAGTTGCAAAAACAAGAAAAATAAAAATAAAAGATCTGATGGCAAAAACCACATTGTGGTGGTGTTAGAATCTAAAAAAGAGAAAATAAAGGACATACCTAAAGGTGAAAACCTCTCTGAGGTGTCTGAGGGTGAGATACTTGATATACTGCCAAGTCATTTCTAGGAAAGGTCCTCCATATTGATCTAGCCAACTCAGCTAGTGAACATTGTGAGTTAAGAGACACCACACATCATTCATGTAGCTCAACCTCTATCAGCAGAAGAATTGAAAGATTTCACTCATCTATTCTCAGAAAAGAAAATAAACTTTGCATGGATGTACTCTGATATGTCAGGCCTGGATCCTAATCTCATCATGCACCATCTTTCTATCACACCAGGAGTTAAACCAGTTAAACAAAAAATCTGTAAGATGCACCCACATGTGGCATTGTTGGTCAAGGCTGAGATAGAAAAACTATTAAAAGATGGATTCATTAGAGCTATAGATTATGCCAAATGGATTTCAAACATAGTACCCGTGTCAAAGGCAGACAAATCTATCATAGTTTGCACTGAATTCAGAGATCTTAATAAAGCTTGTCCGAAGGATGACTTTCCATTACCAAATATTGATATGATAGTCGACATGATTGTTGGGTATGAGATGTACTCACTAATGGATGGATTTTCTGGATATAATCAAATCAAAATAGCTCCCAAAGATCAAGAAAAAGACAGCTTTCACCCGTGCATGGGGAACCTTTTGCTAGAATGTCATGCCATTTGGGCTAAAGAACGTAGGGGTGACCTATCAAAGAGCAGTTACAACTATCTTTCATGACATGATGCATAAGAATATGGAAGATTATGTTGATGACACCTTAGTGAAGATTATGAGGAGATCAACACATATTCAAGATCTAGGTCCTATACTAGATAGAATGGAAAATTTTAAACTCTGGTTAAATCCAAAGAAGTGTGCATTCAGAGTAACATCTGGTAAACTACTTGGCTACATCATTTCAAAGAAGGGAATCAAGGTTGATCCTAAAAAGGTCCAAGCTATAATGGAAATGCCACCTCTAAAGAACATCAGTCAAATGAGAAGTCTACAAGGACGTCTCCAATCCATCAGATGCTTCATTTCTCAGCTAGCAGAGAAAGCTCAACCTTTCACAAAAGTATTGAGGAAAGGAGTAATATACAATTGGGACCAGGAATGTGAACAACACCTTCAGCAAATCAAAGAGTACTTGTTTAATCCACCAATATTGATACCTCCTATTCAGGGTAAACCATTGATCATATACATATCAACAACTGATTCATCATTGGGGGCACTTTTGGCACAACAGGATGACAATAAAAAGGAGCGAGTTATTTATTACATCAACATGACATTAGTGTCTTATGAAATGAACTACTCTATAATAGAAAAAGCATGCTTGGTATTAGTCTTTGAATTACAAAAATTGAGACACAACATGTTGGCACATTCAGTCAAGCTGGTGGCTAAAATTGATCCTTTCAAATATCTACTCAACAAAACAACACTAACAGGAAGATTGGCAAAATGGGTCATGATCCTTATAGAGTTTGACATTGAATATGTGGAACATAAAGCCATAAAAGGATAGGTAATTGCTGATCAACTTGTTGAAGCTCCGCTTGAGGATACTCAATTGCTGCATATAGAGTTTCCAGATGAATCAATAATGCATGTTACTCAACAACGTTGGAAAATGTTCTTCAATGGGTCTTTTACTCAAAATGGTTCCGGTGTTGGAATATTGTTTATTACTCCTCTGAAGTATTCAATCCCAAAGTCTTATAAGATTCTATTCCCTTGCACAAATAATATTGCTGAATATGAGGCTCTGGTGAACTAGATCAAGCTAGCTATTGAATGGAAGGTTGCAGAATTACACATCTGGTGAGATTCTTAGTTGATCATAAATCAAATCAATGATACATATTAGACTCGAGATGACAAACTGATGCCTTATAAGAGAATGGTTGATGATCTTAAGAATTATTTTTATTTTGTATCATTCCAATAGATTCCAAGATCTGCAAATAGAGTAGCAGATGCTATGGCCACCTTGGCGTCTATACCTGAGTTACACAAGTCCAATTTTTACTTTGAATTCCTGGTGGAAGAGGTACATTACCTGACCTATGACTCTCCTGAGACCCAAATAGTCTATTCTATTATTGGACATCACTCATCCCGATACAGCCACATCTACTCTTATCTACGAGACCAAATTATACTTGAAAACCTTACTCATAATGAGATAAGGAACCTAACTTGAAATGCTTCACAATATGTTATCATTGCTAATGATTTGTTTAGATGAGGTTTGGATGGTACATTTCTTAGGTGTCTAGAAACTGAAGAATCTAAACGTGCGTTATCGGAAGTTCATGAAGGTATTTGTGGATCTCATTTGAATGGTCTTACTTTAGCTTGAAAATTATTACGGACTAGCTACTACTCGCCAGACATGGAGAAAGATGCTATTAAATTTTCTAAGACCTGTGAAAAATGTCAACTACACAAAAATCTCATACATGCTCTAGCAAGGGATCTTATACCCTTCACTACACATTGGCCTTTTCAGCAATGGGCCTTTGATCTCATTGGTCAAATATATCCAACATCATCTAATGGACATGAATTTATCATAACTGCCACTGAGTATTTCACCAAGTGGGTAGAAGCGGTTCTGCTCATCAAAGCAATCAGTAAACAAGTCGCCTTGTTCATCCTAAACTATATCATCTGTAGGTATGGGATACCTTTGTCCATCATGACTGATAATGGAGGATAGTTTAAGAATAAAGATTTGGATGAGTTCTGTGAGAAATTCAAAATAAAACAATACTGGTTATCAGTGTATTACCCTCAAGGTAATGGACAAGTTGAGGCATCTAACTAAAACCTATTGACTATCTTGCACAGAACAATAAACAAATCTAGGAAGGATTGGCATCTGCAGCTCAACCCTGCACTATGGGCTTATAGAACAAGTATCAGAAAACCTACTGAGGCTACAACTTTCTCTTTGGTGTATGGGTCCAAAGCAGTACTACCTATTGAAGTAGAAATACCATCTCTAAGAGTATCCTTGTAAGGTCTTGTTACTGATGAAGATCATAGAATATCTAGATTGCAAGAACTCGAATTGCTGGATGAGCGTCTGCAAGTGGCATTTGATTATCTCAAAGTGTATCAAAAGAGAATGTCCAAAGGATATAACAAGAAAGTTAGACAAAGAGAATTTTAGGTTGGTGACCTAGTTCTGAGAGAAAATCCTAAAAATCAGCAATTTTGAGACAACAAAGGGAAGTTTGAACCCAACTGGCTGGGTCCTTACATTGTTACTGCTGTATTTGGCTCTGTTGCCTATCAACTCTCAAATTCGGAAGGTGAACAACTCCATGAACCGATCAACACCATCCACTTGAAGAAATTCTTCGCTTACCATTCTCTATGCTATCAACATGTACAACTGAAAAAGAGTCCCGAAGAATCCTTAAAAATTGAAAAAAGACCTGAAAAAAATTTAAAAAAATAAAAAAATGAAAAAATAAAAATAAAAATAGAAAAAGAGAAAGAAAAAAAATATAAAGAGAGAAAATGCCCTGGTGAAAACCTGGTAAACAGGCACCTGGGTAAAAAAAAAAAGAATGAATGTTTGCCAAGCAGGTGAAAACCTGGCAAACAAGCGCCTCTTGTACTCAAGCGCTCCATCTATCAACGCAACATTGGCATTTCCTGCTTTCATGCATCTTTGCTTTCCAGGTACATATATTTCAGTAACTTTTGTGACATCCTGGTTTGTTGGAACCTTCATGACTTGAAACTGATCAACATCCTAGTCTTAGGTTAATCAACTGAGCACATTACATATCCTAAGCAGTGTCAACCAAGTCATCTTTTCGTTAGTGAAACCTGGTCATCTACTTCAAGTCAGTCACTTGTCTCTTAACTACCAAAGAGTTTAATCACTGAGTAAACAAGAAAAACAACATAACGGAAAATAATCACTAAACAGTTTGAGCTATGAATGAAAATTTTCTTTGTATGCTGTCTTTTATATTGGTTTTTGATTATTATCCCTCTGAGTAACTCGAGGAAGTCTATTGTGACTAAGAGGAGCAAGGATTGGGGTTATAATATTTTCTTTGTTTTCTGCTTGTAGGAATGATCCCAATGATCTGGAAACATCTAAATTAGCTGGGTGTCTGTGATAAGAGCCTTCACATCAAGGTGAAATTGCCTCACATACCTCGACTCCGCTTATTTGTATGCTACAAGGAGGGCCACATCATTTCTTTATTTTTTTGAGGGAATTTCTTTATGATGCAATTCGGGTCCCTGCGAAATCTGTCCAAGTATATGAACAAAAAAAGGGTCATTGCGGATAAGATAATAAATATTGCACATTGAAAAAGAAAGGAACTCTAACCTTCCTATTGTGTTCATTATGCTCGGTGATGAATCTTAAGCATTTTAAATCCAGTGGCTATGTTTAGGTTGCATTTTGCATATCATTTTGCATATCATTCTGCATTTTTGTGAATCTAGAGTGATTTCGGTGTGATGGTAATAATCTCTTTATCTTCTGAATGGGAGCTGAAAGTATCATCATTTCTTACGCTAAGTGGTCTATTTATCATCATTTCTTCGATCGAGTATTTGTTTTTTGAGATGTTTAGCTCCATACATAAACATTTTATATAGATTCATACATTTCATTAGTCACTCATCTACATTCATCTTATTGCATAGAAAATGAAACATTGCATTTCATATTACTCATTACACATTCATCTATTTGCATATGAAAAGAAACAAAAATAGACATCCATAATCATTTGCATTACATATTGAAAAGAAATGCATACATATAGAATAAAGCATATAAAAGAAATCTCATAAATGAATCAACACAAGTACAATGAAGTCAAATCAGATCTTGTATATATATTGTATAAAGTCTAAGAGTACAAAATGATGTCGAATGACATATACAAACTCCCATCAGAGAAAGAATCGTATAGGCTACAAAAAAATGGGTGTGTCTACAAAAAGAAATAAAAAAATATCTGAGCTACAAAAAGAATATCTAGCTCTCGACCTATCCCTCATCGCTTGGTGGAGGAGGAGGAGCCTGATGACCTAGATCCTGACAAGGTGCCTAAGCTCCCTCTGACCATGCCATATACTGCGAATAGGGAATGACCTGCTGCGCAACTGGAACTGTGATGCTATATGCTGCAACATAGTAGGCTACTCTACTAGTCTAGAGAAGGACCTCCTATCGCAAGGCCTCTATCTCTGCTCTCATCTCTGCACTCATCTTTGAGATCTGGAAATTGCACTCAACCCTAAGATCTGCAAGTTGTCGGTCCTACTCCACCAGCTGAGTCTGAGCCATTGTCAACTATGATTGTAGCTCTACAAGACATGCTCTCATCAATCATCTCGCATCAGTCCCCTGCTCTCTTGTAGGCTCTTTACCCCCATCTCCACCTCCAACTCCACCATGCTCCTCATGCCACTGCCAAACCTATCTCAGAGCTGCTTGCTCCTCCTCAACTCTCCCCAATCTCACTCCTACACACCCTAGGGATCTGCCCTCACCCCTCTGTTGTCCAACCCTAGCTGGAACCCCATTGTTGCTAGCACCAAGATCGCCACCTATCTGCAACTGAGCCTCGGCTCTCTATCCTCATCCCTGTCTCTGTCCCTAGCCCTATTCCTATCCCACTATGGGGGAATCATCCTCAAAATCCTCTATATGAGGAGCCTGCTTAGCTGGATCTGTGAATCTAGGGAATGGATGCTACTGAAAAATATCTCTATACTGGGGCAATACCCCCGCATCTGCAATATCATCTAGGTAGTCCCATCTCAGTCACTATAGACCAGTCAACTCCTACATACTCAAGGCATAGGATAACCTTAGTGACCATCCCTGCCTCTCCTCATCAGCATATCAGGCATACGCTGTATACTCCTATGATACCCCCTGAGGCCGACCATACTGCCTCATCACCCATGATACTACAAACCGCTCCACTATGATCTGTGATCTGCCAATACGAGGGTGAGTAACAAAAAGGTCTTTGCATACCAATCGCTAGTCATCCCATGGCTCTAAGCCCTTGTATGGTCTCCATACTACGGCTATCAAGTCATCAAGGTGCTGCTGCCAAAAATTGGTCTTGCCTAGATGGGGCTGTGTGACATAACCCACATACCTATATATGATCGACTACCCAAGCTCTCTACTATCATCTACTATAGGCTGAAAAACTGGGAGGTGCTCCCAAGCCCAAACTTGTAAAATAAATACACCTGTAGCCATGCTCCTGCCATCCCTATATACAATCTCATGGATCTTGTGATACATGTGGGCCAATATACAAGAACCCCAGCCAAGCCTTTGAGGGGTCTCCACCAATCTCTCTAGTATTCTGCCCCATCCACATTGGAAACCCTGCTATCCTCTATCTGGCATCAAAAAACAATCGATAAATCCTGCTAGAACACACGCTAGTGGAAACTCCTCGTTGTATCTGCTCATCATCATGTCCCAACTAATGGAACAGGTCAAAATGTCTGGATCCTTGAGTACATGTCTAACCACCTGTAGTCCAGGTAACAATGTTGCATCATAATCCACCTTATCCCCAGCAAAAGGGATATGAAGGATCATATATACATCCTCGGGAGTGATGGTCATCTCCCCCACTAGCAAATGAAATGTGTTATGCTCTGAATGGAAACACTCAACCAATGTTGTGAGCATACCATGATTCACATGGATATTTGGTAAACCAAGAAGATGAGTCAAACCGCACAAATCAATATGAGCCTGATCAACCTCTGATAAATGTCGTACTAATGCCATGGTGGGAGGATAAACGCATCTGAAAAAGCACAAAACGTAATCGAACCTGCAAAAACGCAACAATGAAGCATCAGAAAATATCCAAATGAGCCTACAAGAGAAATAAAACATCACACAAATCTAACTAAGTCAAGTGCAAAATCAAAATTTCAAGTTTAGATCTTGAAAAATGCCCATTGTTTCCCGAATGACAAAACACAAAAGGGAAACATCTCGTACGAGTTAGGATTGACCTTTGTACAACAAACATCCCCATACGACAAAATATAAGACCCCGCACGACAAAATGGTCTTTTTACAATCATGTCATACGATACATGGGTAGGGTTCGAACAACAAATCTAATGGTCTCAAATGACAAAAGATAATTCAATAGTTTGTCATACAAGACAGGATCCTGTCTCGCATGACAAAACGTGAAACCCGACTTCAAACATGCCAAAAACTTGAAAAATAAACAAAAAAATTTAAAATTGAGAACATAAAGAGGCTTAAGATTGACCACTTACCGCTGGCTCATACTTTTGGGGTTGATTATGTTGTCTCTGGCACTCAAATTGATGCTCACAAGTAGGGACCACCATTTTCTTTGTAGAAGGCTTTTTGAATTTTCAAACTCAGAGGGTTAAAATGATTTGAAAATGACACTTTCATCCCATATATAGCCAAAAACCTAATTTTTCAACTTGCTCCGATGGACATGAAAATTGTATCCTTAGCTAATTTGCCTATTTTGATTCCATTTTCGGGATCAAAATCGAAATTCGAGATCATTTTACTAGTCAATTTCAAAATTTGGACCACTTAGTGCTTTTCATCAAATGCTCATTCTTTCTTCAAAGTGCACTCAATTTTTCATGAATTAACGCTGAATCTCAATTTAATTCTACACAATTTTGTGCTCAATTTCTCATCAATCAACGCCAAATTTTTTAAAATTCCTCAGGATCAATTTGTGCCCAAATAGCTTATCATCGCCAACAATTTCCTATAATGTACCCTCATTATCACTTCATTATCTTTTGATTTCATTCCCGAGGGGGCATAATCATGACCTTATGACCCTACATCAAGTTGAGATCTCTCGATCATCTGAATCGAATCAATCGCTAGGGGCATACCAGTTTCATCACTTCAAATCAAGCTGATATTTGTCTTCATCTGAATTAATCTCTTAACATTAATCAATTTCATTGCTTTTCATCAAGTTGATTATTCATTTAAAATTAATCAAAAGTTTAAAGAGTATCTTTGATCACACGCTAAATCTAAGAAGGTGTTCAGTTTCATCACTTCAAATCAAGTAGGACAGTTTATTTTTTGCTCATCGTATCTTGATCAATCAAGTTCAAGATCAATTTTTATCTTTGCTCATTGTGTCTAGATCAATCAAGTTCTAGATCAGTAAGATCTGCTTCTTGATCAATGAAGTTGAAGTTTGGTATCGTTTGTTTCCTATCGTTCCTCAGTTCAATCAAGTTCGAGATCGGTATTGCTTTAATCAGACTTCATTCAGCTTCATCGCTTTGAATCAAGCTAAACACCTTGCTTTTCATTTGGTTCGTGATCAATCAAGTTCAGAACTAGCATCTCCTAGACATCACATATTCTTTGAACCAACGCGCTACTCACACATTAATTCAAAGAGGGGCAAATGTAATACCCTAAAAATGGTCATCTAAACCATGGGCCCCTAATCTTGACAACATCACCAAGGTCCTAACCAAAGGCAATTAAATCAACCTTGGGCACATTATTAATTCTTAAATCATCAAATATCACATGGCAAATCAATTACTCAATATTAATTAAATATTTATATACTTAATTGAATCATTTTCAAGAATATCATTTTGATGAATTATCCTATTTTAATTTATTAAATATCCTTGCATATTTAATTAATTAATAAATTTGCCATTTAATCATGCAAAAGGAATTAATTTATTACAAAAAAAGGAATTAATTACAAAGCAAGAGTTGAATTGAAAATAAAATAAAAGAATTGAATTGAGAGAGAAATCAAACTTGAGATATTATTTCTTTTTCTAAATTTAGAACTTGAAATCAAAAAAGCAATTAAATTGAATTATTGAATTATTCTCCAAAATTAGAATTCAAAGCTTTTCATAAAAAGAAGTTCAATTGCATTAAAAAGACTCTTTTCTTGAATAAATATAAGAATTATCTATTTTTATCACAAATGCATGGAATTAATTTATTATTATTTCTAATGCAACTTGGACTTCTAATTTAAATGAATTTCAATTAAACTGTAATTGGAATCTATCTCAAGGTTAACTAAACCTGATTTCTCAATTATTTCAATTAATCCTAAATTAAGCTTTTCTCTTGTAATTCTCTATGAATTCAGCCTTCACCTCTCATTCCAATTCACCCTAGAGATTTTTGAGAACACGCTTGGAGATTATTATCATGCTAATTTCGCTCTGGAGTCATTGAAGATCATTGTGCTTTCTTAGATTATTTGCATCCATATTTAGTTTATCCATTATTTCTTGAATCCATATTGCTTGAGTTCATTATTGCTTGAATCCATATTGCTTGAATTCGTTATTGGTTGAATTATTCATCCATTTTGCATCCATATAGTTAATATCATATAGATTAAATCCTTCATCTTGGTGTAGTCTAGTCACTGGTATTGCTTATAAAAAATCTGAGAGCAATCTTATACTCGCATCTTTTAGAAGGCAATTAGTCACTTTGTTATGGTTTATTATTTATTGGTTATTTATTTACTAACCATACATGTAATGACTTAATTGAAGTGTTTTGCTTACAACTACAGGCCCTTTTTCACACACATAGAAACGACTCTCAAAATATCTGAGATCTATGGAAACTGATAGCAAAAATAAATTCCACATTCTGAGAGATTTCCAATGACATAAAATACTTGCATATTTGGGTAAAAAATACCCCTCAGGCGAATTAATCTCTCAGATGGATCCATCATTGAAAATTTTTAATTTCTCACTATTGTCTAGACTATAAATTTAATTTTAATTTTCGCCTGATTTTCACCTTTTGTGCCCCGCCATGTGGCACCTCCTAGTTCGCTCGCTGATCCACCGGGATGACACCTCACCTGCCACCTATGCACGGTCGGACTACCATGTGTCACAATCTGATTCATCTGTGGTTACACTTGGGCACCACCTAGCCTGCCACTAGACTACCACCTCACCAGTTGCCATGTCATAGGGGTTAACTGTCGTGCATCTTTTTGTTGCGGTATAGCGACAATCATTGGATCTTCCTCAAACCTGCTCGACCTTTAACTCTTTAGCTGCTCATCTGCTAGGCCCACCATTTAGTCGCCAAGCCGTAATGGTTAACTATTGAGCATTTTTCATGCTACAGTATAGCGATGGCTGTCAGATCATCTGCAACTTGTTCGCTTGTTAATTCACCTTTCTACTGCAAAATTTGGTTGCCTCGAGATGCATGCACATGTGGAGTCAACTGGTTCGCTGAGCTAGCCTCCTCTCAAAAGCCTTTAAGCTTTGACATTATAGGTACATGTGTTTTTATATTTAAATACATAAATCTTCCTCTCCACAACCAATGTGGGATATATGCCTTTGATTGGAACTTGCATTTTCTTGAGAGTTTAATTAATCTTCTTTTGTCTGCAACGCAGGAAGGATGTTGGCAAGAGGTCATGATGGGGAGGAGGCAATACACCTTCCAGTATACATTTGCTTGGAAGTTTCATTGGCCATGCAAACCTTTTGTCACGCCACTCTCCAGCCATTACATTTGCATTGGTTTGAAAGTTTCTATGTTTTTCCTCTTCACCCATCTGTTGCGTTGGAAGGACCTAGCAATACACCTCATGACAAGTAGGAATTTAGCAAGGGTTTTGGAACCATGCTTTACACCTGCCAATTCATTGCTTTAAAATTTGTAAGCCTCTTGACTCATGCCACATAGGGAAGGAGGTTACACCTACCAATCACATTGTTTTGAAGATTTATTAGAACTTTTACCCACCATGCAGGAAAAATTTGGGGGCTACACCTACTAATTAAATTTTCTTGGAGTTCCCTTAATGCCCTTCATGCCACATAGGAGGGAGGATGTAGGCAGGGGTTGCGTTGGAGCTAGTTTACACCTGCCATTTGCCTTTGTTTGAAGAACTCTCAATGCATTCCATCTGCCATGCTATGGAGATGAAGGCTATACACCTATCATATGCATTTGCTAAAAACTTCTATGTCTCCTTTGTATGCATTGTGGGAGGGTTGGATGCTCTACCTGGCATTACAATTTTCATTTGCTTGAGTCTTAAAACCTATTCATGCCATGCAAAGGACATTGGGTTTAAACTTGCCAATGTGTATTGTTGAAGTTTCTGAGGATGCCCCTTTGTTAACCACGCACCACTTGTCATTTGCATTTGCCAGAAGTTTTTTTTTCAAAACCTTTTCAATGCAGGGAGGACTTGGATAGACACTCAACAATTTGCATTGCCTTAAGTTTAGCGTGCCCTCCACTTTCGTTTTACGACAGGGAGGACTGACTTTACAACTGCTAAATGCATTCACTAAAACTTTTAAATGCCTCCTTACTACCACGCCACTCACAGAGTTTGGTTTCAAACTTACCAATTGCATTTACTTGTAAGTTTTTGAGGCCCTCCAAACACCATACCACGCAACACCAAGAGGATTGGGCACTAAGCCTGCCGGTAGCATTTACATGAAAGTTTCTAAAGTCTTCTCTACAATTTCATCAGCTTGCACTGGCTTTGGCATTTCATATACCAATTGCATTATAAAATATATTTGTCTTAATAAGACCAAACATTCCTGCCTTCAACTAATAATGGCTTACACATTAGCATTTCAGCTATATGTCCATCATTCCATATACGACAAATAAAATGAAGTTGCATCTCACTGTCCCATTGGCGAAGAAATCTTTCTCTGATTTGTCCAGCCATACCAACCAAAACATAAAGGATCATGATGTAGACCAAGATGGCATTGATATGCATTAGCATGCATGAATAACACTTTGCCTTTAAAATTAACACTGCAAGGGCATGAGCCAGACCAGGCCCCAAAGTGGGTCCGGCTAAAAAAAAAATTGTTTTCATTCAGTTGACCCTTGAAATGCCTCAGGCACCTTTCATATACCTCTGGAATTGATCAAAATAGTTTTATGATCACTGAAACTCAATTTGTAATTGTCAGACAAATGTATCACATTTTCACATTTGAACCCAAAGAGGCATTTCAAAAACTGATCAGAACACCTTCGTGGACTTCAGAAACCGATAGGTGTGTACTCTGATATGTTAACTTGCATCCTGCAAAACCATTCCTCACGATGAATCCCAGACAATGAGATATTAATGGTCAAAGATGACCATTTGGCTCTATCAACAGTATGAACCTAATAAAATCAATGTGTAGGGACCTCAAAGTGCCTTTACTAAAAATATAAAATGGTCTCCGTAGATCCCCAAATCTCGGGCATAGATACTTTGAAGTACAAGGAAGACCATGGAATTCTTAGTTTGACCAAAAGGTTGACTGGGTGCAAATGGAGAGCTCATGAAAATGGCAACTTTAATAGGTGCAACAACGAAAGTGTAGAAAACTCAATAAAATGGCTCAAGAAACCATCTTGGAAAACTGATCAAACAAATTGGCTATGACTTGAAACTAGAAACATAGCTTATCTTTCATACTAGCAGTATCATGGAAGAAATATTCAGATATAACATTCATCAGGGCAACTTTTATACATGTGCAAAGTGGTGCTCTGACTAGCTACTGAAATAGGGACTTATACAAACAATACAAACTATAAATGGATTGAGCTTACCAAACTAAGCAAATGGATTCATGGGGACTTGAAATTTAACATGTGGACTCACCTATATGCATAAAATTCAATGCACTTTGAATTTAAACATGATGATCAAGTGGTCATAAGTTATAGGTGCTCAAAGTTGGCCAATTAATAAGACTTGAATTTGTGCATAAAACAACTTTCAGCTCACCCCTTGAAATGGGTACTTGATAAACTGATCTAAACTAAATTCTAAGAGTTGTAGAGCACTGCATAGGCTAAATGAAAGGTGTGGGACACATTTCCCAAGCCTTACCCTCTGATAATCAACTGGCTCCATTTTACATGCCCTCAAAGTAGACCTCTCAAGTTGATTCATTAGGTGGTCATTTGAAAGTGCATATGCAAATTTTGAAATAGGCCTCTCAAAATACTCAAATTTAATGAGTCCCAACATCACCTTTTCATCTTTGGTGATGGAGTAGGTTTTCTTGTCTCCATCATGATAGGCCTTGAGGTCATATTGCCATGGTCTCTCGAAAAGAAGATGACAAGCATCCATCTCAACAATATCAAACATAATTTTGTCTTTGTATGCTCCTATATGAAATTCAACCCATGATTTATCCTCTACGAAGGTTTTTTTTCCTTTAGTAAGCCAAGAAACTTTATATGGAAATGGATGAGGAATTTTTCTCAATTTTAGTTTCTCTACCATTTCTAAGGATACTAAATTTTTAGTTGAACCTGAATCTATTATAACCTTACATACCTTGCCTTTGGCTTTGCATGTGGATCGGAAGAGTGTCTTCCTTTGTGGAGATTCAGTATTGCTTGGTACCTTCAACAATGTTCTCCTCATCATCAAGGCTTCTCCTCTCTCTGGAAGTCCGTAGGAATTAGGTGAATTGTCACTCTGACAATTAGTGTCTTGAGCCAAATGTGTTCTCCTCTCTCCTTGGGAGCTTAATCCAGTCATCTCAGGGCACTTAGTTGTGGTATGACCTACTTGATTGTATTTGTAGCATCTAAAAGGCTCTGAGATTATTCCACCAAATCTACCTCTATGATTGGGTCTTCTTCGTCTAAAACCCCCTCTTGTGTTACCATCTCCATGCTGACTTTCTTGATTAGCCTCTCCTTGTGGCCTAGGACTCTATCATCTACTATTCATAGGGCCTCTTCCTCTGAAGTTTCTACCCCTTCTACCTCTGTTATTCTGATCATTGTTTTTCTTTAACTTCTCCTCTGCTCTTAGTGCTCGTTGAAAGCACTTGTTCACTGTCTCTGGTGCTAGTATGTTGATCTCATCTTGGATACTATATTTCAATCCACTGAGATATCTTTCCACTTTCTTTGGTGTCTCCTCATGGTATTTGGTCCTTAGGCTCAACCTATGGAACTCCTCAGTATATGTACTCACATCAAGGTCTTTTTGCCTCAAACCTTGCAACTTCTTGTAGACTTGGACTTCATATTCTAGTAGGATGAATTGCGCCTTCACTTTTGCCAACATTCTATCCCATGAGCATTGCTCCATTCATCTTGGACTGAGCAAAGACAACCTTCTTATTCTCAGAGGTCTCCTTGTATTCAAAATGGTTGTTCAATGCCTCAATCAAATCCATCACTTCTTCTGCATTCATTTTCCTGCTAAACATAGGGATGTCATCTTTACCTGATGAGGATTCTCTACCAATGTAATTTGGGACCTCAACAAATTCTCTTTGATCTATAGGTAACTCAGCTTCTTGCCTTGGGGTCTCTTCTTCATCAGAGTCACATTCACCTTCCTTTCCTTTTCCTTTGGCCTTCTCTAACTCCGTCACTCTATTTTCAAACATCTCTTCAAATAACTTCTTAATGGAATCTTGAGACATACTCTTAGGAGACATGTTGTTAGCCTCTCCCTCACTTCCTTCTGTGGACATACACCACAAATCACTTTTCCCAAGTGATCGAACTCGCGCTCTGATACCAATATAATGCAGAGCCAGGCAACAAACTAGGTCATAAAATTCTCTCACCCACAACTACTATGTCCAAAATAAGTTCTTTTGTTTGTTCAAGCTTTTAGATAACACACCTACCAAGTACTCAACTTACACAAGAATTTGTGTGACCGAATCCATACCGGTTTAGTATCTTCCGGTACCAGTAGGATGAAAACACTCTACCCTTGTGTGAAAGGAAGACAATGTTATAATACTGGAGTGATGAAAACCTATAGGATATTGTTTATTGGTTTTCCAACCAACACAAAACACCCATAAGATCTGACTATCAAATGTGTTAGGGGTACTTGTCTCACAACTATCCTATTTGTCTAGTAGCCCTACCGGTTGAATTCTCACACACAACTTAATAAAATTCCAAAGGACAAGAAAAAATAAGGGAATATTTAGATACCCTTTATTAAGTTACATGATTCCCCAAAGGCTTAGACTCTAATCCCAAGTTGAAAGGATATATCCTTTCTGTCCTTCCAGACCTAATTAAGCCAATTAGGCCTAATTTTCAAAGCAAGTACCCCTTGTATTAGGCCCCTGACTAAACCAGCACTTCTAAAAGGTGGAGAAAGGTGTCAAACCACCAAATACAAGGTTTCATAACTTGATCCCATCTTCTTTGTCTACTGCAAGTGATTTTCACTTCTACAGTTTTGGCGGTCACATAGAGATGCACACCTAGGGTCAATTCAATCTCTTCAGGCTTGGAGCCTCCCTTCAAACAAATAAAAATATATTATTTTACAATGACCCCTCTAACATTTTCCCATAGGTTTTTTGTTCCTATGGTGAAAATGTCAAATTAAGGGCATCTTTACAGTGAAACCCTAGGTGCCAATAGGGTTTGTGACTAGTCCGCTAAGATTTTGATGGATCTCTACAACTTGAGTGCTACAAGACCTCAAAATTGATTAAAATTAAAGGTAAGAGACTTCCCTAACTCATCCAATTGGTTTCAAGAATCCACCAATCCATACGGGTCATAAATGAATAGAAAAACATGCAAAATTTTAGGAAACTTGAAATATATTGTATTGCTCCAAACTCCAAAACATCATCAATTTCAATAAATTCAATAACAACACCAAAAAAATCCCTAGAATCTATCCAAGTGAGCATAATATAGCCTCCCTAATGGTTTCCAACCACTTTTTAAACTTTGGAACCGTTGGAGGATTAGTTACCCCTTTTTACAACATTTTGTAATGACAACAAAAGTTGTCAATTTGCACTTTTCAAATTTGGTGTCTCCAAGGTGTATTTGACCTATTCCAAGGATTTCTCTAATGTTTCTAAGACCAATATTTTTTTTCCAGACTCATGCCTAGACTCCTACCGACCCACATGGTCATTTTTCCATGGTGGCTTATAAAATGCAACCATGACAATTCCTTATATCAATTGGGTCTTATTGACTCACAAACCTATTAACCTACTACATATGATCATTATCACCTCATGGGTGATATTAGACTCTTTTAGGCTTCATTTGTGTCTTTGGGTGCTCCTACACCACCGGGGAACTAAATTCCATGTGTTATTCTTTTCTATTTGATCTAATTCCTCTTCCATAGCTTTCATCAAATATTCATCTTTACAAGCTTCAATTACTGATGTCGGTTCAACTTGAGAAATAAAACATACCTCATCAACTAACAACCTTCTTCTTTTCATCACTCCTTTTCTTTTGTCTCCAATGATCAGACCTTTAGAATGATTCAATCTTACATACCTAGGAGTCTTCTGATTTTCTATTCCTCTGTTTGGATCTTCAGTTACTGTTGAATTTTTTGATATCACAGGGGTAACTGGTTCAACATTCTATTTTGGTATAGGTGCTACTCATTTAGTTATGATCATTTCCATTGTTGGTTCTCTTTCATAAGTTTTGATTTGACTTCTATTCTTCTCATCAACTTTGACATTTGTGCTCTCCATCATTCTCTGCAATCTTTTGGTATAACATCTATATGCTTTGCTTTCATTAGAATAACTATGAAATATTCCTTCATCACATCTAGAATCAAACTTTCCAATTGAATCATCTCTTTTGATATAGAATTTACTACCAAAGATTTTGAAATACTTAACTATCGGTGTATGACCAAACCATAACTCATAAGGTGTCTTACCGGTATCTCCTTTGATATGAACTCAGTTGAATGTGTATATCATCATGCTTAAAGCTTCTCTCCAGTAGATATGAGGCATATTAACTTCCATCATCATAGTTCTACTTGTATCCAAGATAGTTCTATTCTTCCTTTCCACAACTCCATTTCTACTGAGGTGTCTTGGGCGTAAACATCTGTCTCCTTATCCCATTCTTCTCACAATAGCTATTAAATTCACCGGATGTGAATTCTCTACCCTGATCTAACCTTAAGCATTTAATCTTCAATCATGTCTCTGTCTCAACTTTAGCTTTAAATATTTTAAACTTTAAAAATGCTTCAAAATTCTCCCTTAGAAAAGTAACTCACATCATTCTTGAATAGTCATCAATGATTAGCATGAAATATCTATCACCCTGAAAACTTTTGATTCTATAAGGACCACACAAATAAGTATGAATAAGATCAAGAACATCATTAGATTTTTCTTGTATACTCTTAAAATAAATTTTGACTTTCTTTCCCATTTGACATTCCTTAAATACCAGATTATAAGGCTTTACAATCTTAGGTATATCTCTAACCACCTTAGTATAATTGATCTTCACAATGCAATCAAAATTTATATGACACAACCTCTTATGCCATAGCCAACTCTCATCAATTTGTGCAATCAAACATGTATTCTCACTAGAGTTCAAATGAAAGATATTAGCTTTAGTTTGTGTACTGGTTGCAATCTGCAATCCAGATCTATTGATAATCTTGTGTTTTCCATCCTTGAACTATAACTGAAATCCCTTATCCACCAACTATCCTACACTCAAAATATTATGCCTTAAACCTTCAACATAATAACATTATTAGTGTTATGCTTACTGTCCAATGATATTGTTCCTTTTCCCTTGATCATGCATGCTTTGTCATTGCCAAATCTAACTAGACCACCATCAAATTCTTGCATAGATAAGAACTTTCTTTTATCTCCAGTCATATGATGTGAACATCCACTATCAATTGCCCATTCATTCTTGTCTTCAATTTTATAGGAAGGGCCTTCTCTTCAGGTACTAGATCATCTTCCTTGATAGCCAAAAATACCCATTCCTTTCCATTGTCAAATCCACTAGCTAAATCTTGTGTCGGTTCATCATCAGAACCAATCACACCTTCCTCATAAGCATAGTAGCATGATTTGTCTTTGTTTTTCCTGTACTTATGCTTGTTCTGATAATCATGGTTATGCCTAAAAGATCCTCTAGCTCTTTCTTTAAATATTGAATTCCTTTGAAGACATCTAGATCCAAAATGACCTATCTTATTACATGAAAAGCATTTAAAAGGTGATTTTCCTTCACACTTACTTCCTGTCAGTCCTTTAGGTACTCTTCTAGAAAATAAGGCTTCAAGTTGCTCAAACTCTTCATCTTCTTTCTTCATATCCTCTAGTTCTTTCGCATATAAAGCTTTCCAATCACTCTTGTTGATAGATGATGTAGGTGCATCAAAAGAAGGTTCAGATTTAATAGCTCCAGAAGGTCCAAATTCCTCAAGCTCAAAAGAAGATAATTTCCCAGCCAAGGTATCCCTATTAACAGAGGTGTTTTCCATAGTTCTCAATTCATTAATTGTAGTAGCCTTCATCTTATAAGCTAGTGGCAGAGCTCTCACTACTTTAGAAACTATTTCACCTTAACTCATAGATCCACCATAACATTGAATTCCCAAAACAATCTCATTAACTCTCTCAATAAAAGAAATAATCCTTTCATCTTCTTCCATCTTCAGATTTGCACACCTTACCCAATGTCCATCAAGTTTAGCAATTTTGACAGTAGGTTCACCTTCATTCAGTGTCTCCAATTTGTCCCATATAGGCTTTGCAGTTGATTTTTTAGTGAGTCCCATAATTTGTTGATTAGAAAGTGCACACAAAAGGGCTTCTCTAGCTCTATAATCATTCTCAAGCTTTTTATCCAGACTAGCCGGAGGAGGATTTCTAGATGCCAAATTAAATGATGTAACACTATTCTCAGTAATCTCCCAAATCTCCTTTCCAAGACATCTCAGATGAGTCTCCATCCAAATCTCCCATACCTTGTAATTAGTTCCATCAAGCCTATGAATTTCTCTTTGGAAAACAACAGCAGATGAACTTGAACTGCTAGATGCCATAGCATCTTCCTCAAGTGGTTAAGCTTTTGTAGAGAGGACCAAGTTGTGATACCAATTGTTAGATAGTTCAGATAACTAGAGCACAACTAAGAGTGAGGGGGGTGAATCAGTTGTCAATGGATTATAGAACTTTAAAAATTCAAATCCTTATTATGGGAACACAGAAAATTAATACCAGAATGCATAAACCAAATAAAAAATGACTGATAAATCATTTAAACATAAAAATAAATCATAGAAGGGTTACCATACATCCATAACACACGAACACAAAGATTTGTACGTGGAAAACCTAGTAAAGGGAAAAACCACAATGGGAAGCCTACCAACTGTCAGATAATAGTTTTGTAGAAAGTATGTGATTACAATATGAGGGGCCTACACATGCAGGAAGGCCAACAACCTAGAGTGCAATGCTCATCACAAAAAGTAGAATCACTGACTACATAAACATTAGACTACAATCTAGAAAGAAGAGTGAACTGCAAGTATAGCATCTCCTATGCTTGAGTACAACTCCAGTTAAGCTCAATACCAAAGGCCTTAAACCTCTCTTACAAACCCAATTTGATCATCTATGATCGACCAAACCTTTTGCATATGATTACAACATTATTCACACACAGATCATCGCATAACCTTTTCCTATCAACCCATATACCCATGATCTACAAAGAGATCTTACATCATATTTATACCAACCCGAGACCTAAATAATTAGGTTGGCCACCTAAAAGATAATGCAATAAATTCATAACATAAACCCATAATCCAATGACCAACCAGGTTGGCTTAGGCTGAAAACAATGTAAACCAATCATTAAATCCCACCAATAACGCGTTACAGAAACTGGTCCATAACCTAGATAACACCGAACTCAAAATAGCTCACCATAAACCAAATCCAAAACCACCAATGGACTAGAACATGAACAAGATAACCAACAACATCCTAGAAGCTATCTAGAAGCTGCACCAACACCACTTATCATGTGCATCAAAAGATCTTCAACAAAGCTTTGTCACTAAAACCCTTATCGGTGACCAAAAGGCTTACTAGAATAGATGATAGCTCCCGAGTCATCAAATATTGAACCAATTGATCATGATACACATCTGAATAGCATGAATGACGAATCCAAACCAATTCCTCAAACCAAAGCATACTGGATCCTATGGGATCAATATCATAGTCAACCACTCTATCGGAACCAATTGGAAACTAGTAAACAACCAAAACAACCAGTGTTGTTATCAATGACAAAACATCAATGCAACACATAATCAATTCCTCCAAATTTCCAACAGTAGAGTCCAAATGTTAATCTGATAATGTTCATTATTTCAATAGTTTGTCACTATAGAGTTGTAATTTTGGAATAGTGATGCCATGGAGTTAGTCACTATGAAGTTTTTCTTATAGGATACCTATGCCCATAAAGGGTAAGAAGACAGTATGTCATTAGAGTAACCGATAACTATCAGGATAACACCTAAAGGTCCAACTGATAGTTAAAACTATTCCAACAACAGGTGAGAAATGTGACTTCAGGACAATAATGCCGATGAACATGAGGAATGATAATTCCAGTTGATAGAGTAGATCGGGATAAGGTTTTACTATTATCTAGATAGGTGTGACATGTCTTCATAACATGAAATCCATTCACATCATGATGTTCAACTAATCTGAGCATGCCACAAATGTCATCTGATAGTCCATGTGGATGTTTGGCCAGGTTTATTCGTATGACCTGAATGCAGATGGAGGAGTTTAAGAAGAATTTTAGGACACGTTTGCGTGCCAACAAATGTTGAGGTCCACATGGATTTTGATCAACCTTGATCATTTGATATGGATGTCTAATGTGGTGACATGTGTAATCCAAGTGGTCTAACAAGAGAACTAAAGTCTGTGAATGCAAAGTTGGTACAAATAAATGAGCTGGTTATCGATCAATTCTTGTAGATCAACAGAGGATAAAAAAATGCATTAATGGTGAACCTGCAGAATAGCTCGAGAACATCAGAACATATTTAGTCGACATGATGTCCAGGATAGAAGAAAGTAAATATTAATAAAGATAGTAATCTAAACCTAGTGCTTGAACTAAAGAAGGAAGCTGCTACATTTAATCATGATGGGGAGAAAATATTTGGAGCAGATTCAAAAGATCAAATCTATCTGATTTATCAGATGTACATTTGAATTTCAGCTCTTGGTGGGAATATATGTGTTCTCTTGAGACAAAATATGAATGTGTATATGGCTAACATGGTTGATGATTTGGTGTTTGGAACCACCACAAATAACAACTAAGATCAAGGCTTCCCAGTTGAATCCATTAGATCCATGGCTCCAGTTCAAAGTTGGTGAAGGATACTAATTGGTGGGTCTAGGAACTTGAATTACCAATAGGGTAAATGAAAACCAATAGAGTGAACGATCTGTATACTACATAGAAACTTATGCACACCTAGTGACATGATAGTGAGGAAAACAAGGTTGTCTGATATGTGACAAGGTATGATCTCACTGATATAGTATAGGTTGGTGTAGTTAATGAATGTACCAGTGAAGAATAGAGGGGGTGAATGAGTATAAAAGAGTTGAGGAATAAATAGAAAGTGTTGTGACTGTATGATTATAAGGTGTTGATGTGGGTACAAAATATAGAGAAGACATAGTTCAGATAATAGTTGATTTATGCAGAAGTGTTTATGTAGAGAGCGGAAGCATGAATTAGAGAGAGGTGGAGGTGCAAAACCAGAGCAGACAGTATAGAAAGGTAGAAGGCAGAGACAATAAACAAAATAGAGCAGAAGACAAATAGAGAGCAGACAATAGAGGATAGAGAAGAAGAGAAGAAGAACTGAGACAAAGACTTAAGGTTAGAGTACAGATAATAGTTTAGTCTATCTCAAGAGCAGATTCTTTGAGAGTTACAAAATATCATTTGTAACAGGAAGCTTAAATTTTTTTTTATTATTACTCATTGTAATCTCTAAGTCGGTTCTCAAAGCTAGGGGTTGCTGCTTCTTTGGGTTGTAGCCCATAAATCTATAGGGGTTGGTTCTCCTTGGGTTGGTGCCCTAAATGTTGTAATTAGTTTTACCTGTGACACTGGATTGGAGCAATAGACTCCAACAACATTTCTCACTGAGGTTTTTCCCCACCATGGCTTTTCCTCATATACACTTGTGTTATGTGATTTTCTCTTATGTGTGTGTGTAATCATGTGTTAGTATCTCTGCTAATGGTTTTATGATCAAGGTGATTGTTGCTTAGATCCTTTAGAAGGTAAAAGTTTTTATTGATCACCACTGATTCACCCTCCTCTTAGTGGTCCATTGTGTTCCAACAATTGGTATCAGAGAAAGGTTCCTGGTTAGAAAAGCTTCCTCTAGCTTGGGTAGATTCTTGTTTGTGAGCACAATGGTTAAATTTGATTCAATCCATGCACCTATGTTTAATGGTTCAAACTATGTCACTTGGAGTGCAAGAATGGAAGTCACTTGTCTGCTCTAGGCTATGATGTTTGGATTTTAGCTATAAATGGTTTTTTGCACCTGCTAACCCTCCAAATGATCCTGATGCAAAAAGAAGATATGATTGCAATGCAAAAGCCATGAAGGCTATATTTAATGGGTTTCCTGATACAGTGTTGTTAGAGGTTGATAGATGCAAATCTGCAAAGAGCTTGTGGGATGGATTAAAGAAACTCTACAAAAATGAGCCTACCACTTCTAGATCAGACTATAGAATGGAAAATACTAAAGGTTCAGACAGATATACAGATGATAAAAGAAGGCCAATTAGTTTCTACAATAGAAGTGAAGAGGAAACTCATCTATTAATGGCACAAGAGACACAAAGTGAGGAGCAAACATCAAAGAGTGACAACAAAGCTCAATCTAAAATGCAAGATGTATTTGGGAGTGATGAAGAAGATTAAGATGAAGTTGAAGCTGAAGTGGATCTTGAAGGAGAGTTAGTGAGTGCACTTGATGAACTTAGTAAGGTACGAAAATAATATAAGAATGCTGCTATAGAGGAACAAGATAGATTAAACAAATGTCTCCATGAGTCAAAGCAAACTATTGCTAATCTGAAAGCACAATTGGATGATGCTAAAAGGATAAACGAAGAATCAAAATCAGATTTGATACCAAGGAGTGCAAGTATAAAGAGTTGGAATCAAAAGTGGAAACTAAAGAAAAAGAGTGCCAAAATATAAAGGATAAAATTGCAAAGCTAACAATAGAGCTTGAAAAGTGTCAAGAAGAACTCAAGGTTAGAATCAAGTATGGAGGCAACACAGATACTTTGGACAATATTTCAAGCAAGAGAAAACTAAACAAAGATACCACTGGGCTAGGATGTGATGCTAGTGAACTCTCTACCAGTCGAGAGACTTAAAATAAGGATAAAAATTTTATTCTTCAAGTGAAAGTGGACAAGAGAAAACCTTCAAAGTCAAGAATGTTCCTAGAAAGAAGATTGATCTGACCACTACTACTGATAACATGAATTTGAAGGCTCCTGCTATGAAAAGGAATCATGAAAATCTAAAAGGAAAGGGTAAGCTGAGTGAAGATGGACTTATTAGAAATGAAAACACAAAAAGGAGGCAAAGAATACTAGGACATGTTGCTACTCATAAGACTGAAAAAAATTGGAAAAAGGCTTAGGAGAAATGACTGCAGTAAATAAATAGTCCAAGATTGACCACCGAGATAGGAGAAGAAGTGGATCATACCGACCTGCAAGATCTCCACATACTTGGCAAAACAAATTTGTATGTTATAAGTCCTTCTATGATTATTATTTTGCATGCAATGGTTATGAGCATAAGACAAGTGATTGTAGTAAAAGGTCTAGGAATGATCAAGGTGCCTTCTCTAGGAATAGCAATGTGGTTTTTCATAGATGTAATGCATGTGAACATAAAGGTTCAATTTGTAAAAAGTTGCATAGATCTACTCCCATATATTATAGGAAGAATCCATTTGCTGCTCCAAGAAATGTAAATATTGTATGTTACAATTGTAACAAAGTCGGTCATATGAGTCATGGATGTAGAAGTAGAACATTTCAATCACATGGAAGCCCTTCCATTTTCTCTTCCATCAATCATGCAAGATATAACAACTATTGTCAGCATGGAAGAGTTGATAGAATTTATGCTAGACAAGGATATACATGGAACAAAAACTGAAGGATGTCTGGTTTGTCAAGAAATTCTTTTGTTCCATCTACTAGTCACAATGGCATGGTTTGGAGAAGGAGAATAGATCAAGTTGATATACACCTGTATACTTCCTCACTTAGCAAATATATAGTGTGCTAGTACTGTCACAATGTTGGTTACACTGCAAGGTATTGTACAGGAAGGGTTGTCCAACACAAGAAGAAAATTGATGTTGCTCCAGAAGTTGTAATGAAGAAGAGAAATGAAATGAGGAAAGTATGGAAAAGGAAACAAGTGAATGAATGCATGGGCCAGCATGATGCATTTCATGCACAAGTAATATCTCCTAAAGAATAAGTAAATGCAGGATCTTAGGGGGAGTAACATATTGATCACATTCTTTTCCCCCAAGTTATTAAGAAGGGTAGGTGTAAGGATAGATTTCTACAAATATGAGGAAAATCAGAACAAGACATGAAGAAAGAAGATGAAATGGCAGATTTTATGGTTGATGCCCTGGCAGTACATCAAGGTTCAACATTGCTGGCATGAAGGTCATTGTAAAATTGTCTTTTAATATAGATGCATATCCGCATAGATAAGGTTGTGTACAACTGCAAATGATGGAAACTATGTGTTGGCAGTCCACATTGTAAATATGGTTGAGGGATTGAAAGGATAGAGACTACAAGAGGATTAATTGATGTTGTAGGCATGAAGGAAAAAGATGCAGTGTTGAAAGGGAATGCATAATAAACATGTGAAATGTGTAGTCTAGAAGAGAGACCCGCAGTAAGATAGATGGAATAAAGCAAGGAAGATGAAGTTATTGGTTGCAGTTCTCAGTGGGAGACAAAATGCATATGATGGTAGTGGATCATAGGAGGAGCTAAGAAGACTTGATCATAGATTATTTTTCTAATGTTGGATAATTTCCAACATATATTGTAATAATGGTTCATCTGGCTATAGAAAGGAACACTCTCATGTGTCAAAGGGGGAAAGTGATGAGTTTCATTTACGTGGGTATCAGAAGTTATATGGCAGGCAACCCCTTCGCCATTCTTGTCAAAGGGGGAAAGTGAAGATTGGTGTTGATATCAATGCCAAAGGGGGAGATTGTTGGCATTGAAGTTATCATTGATGTCAACATGTGTGTGTGCAGGGCTAATGAGTTGCAGAAGAGTAGTTGTGATTGGGTTGTAGGCAATGATCAGTTGATTGTTGTCATAAGCTGGAGAGACTTGCAAAGATCACAGTGATCAAATTGATGAAGATGGCAGATGTAGTAGAAGAGATCAGCTATAAAGTTTTAGATTCCCATAATTCCATATTATGGGTTCCTGTTGGATGTCCTGAAGCTAAGGTTGTGAAGACAATATATTGTATATCAGAATAACCTCATTATGTTATACCGATCACATTATGGTCTACTAAATAAGCATCACAAGTCAGACTGGGATAGCTAAGATGATCAATTGTTGTGTAGGTGAAGTGGTTGTATCATAATAGCTCGATCGATACCAATTCATGTGGAGGAAAGTGCTATCAGCATAAGTCATGCCAATTTCGGGTCAAAGGGTGATATCAGGATAGCAATATCAATCATAGAGTTTGTGCTACACATCAAGATAATTGACAAAGGTGGAGTAATGTTTTTGAGTAATACTGATAGAGTTATCTACCCTGATATCAGTATATCAGAATAGCTATGCCGACAAGGATACCATGGAGGTGCATCTGAATAGCTGACAAAGGCAGAGTAGCGATTTTGTGTCATGCCAATAGAGTAAACTACTCCAACAATCACTGTGTTAGAATAACTATGTTGACCAAGTGATGAAGATTACCTATCAGATTAGCTTCTAAAGGCAAAATAACAACCTACCACTATGCCGATAGAGGAAAATGAAGAGTTGATCTTTTTGGTAAGATCATCGGTATAATCTATGCCGATGTAGTTTATCACCGTGGAGTTTGATCATCAGAATAACATATGTCAATATGGAGGAGGTCTTTGGAGTTTGGTGTCGGAGTAGCTATGTTGATGCAGGTTCAATTTAAGTCATCAGAATAAGGTTGTTTTGATGAGACAGAGTCCAAATGTTAATCCGATAATGTTAACTATTCCGAGAGTTTGTCATTATGGAGTTGTGATTTTGGAATAGTGATGCTGATGAAGTTAGTCACCATGGAGTTGTGCTTTCAGGATACCTATTTCGATATAGGGTAAGCAGATAGTATTTCATCAGAGTAACCGATAACTATTGGGATAACACTTAAAGGTCTAACCTATATAGTTAAAACTATTCTAAAAGTAGATGAGCAATGCGACTTTGGGATAATTATGGTGATGAACATGAGGAATGAGAATTCTAGTTGATAGAGTAGATCAAGATAAGGTTTTATTGTTAACCCAATAGGTGCGACATGTCTACATAACACGAAATCCATTCACAACATGATGTTTGACTAATCTGAGCATGCCACGAATGTCATCTAATAGTCCATGTGGATGTTTGGCAAGGTTTATTCATGTGACCTAAATGTCGATGGAGGAGTATAAGAAGACTTTAAGGACATGTTTGCATGCCAACAGATGCTGAGGTCCACATGGATTTTGACCAACCTTTATCATTTAATTTGGATGTCTAATGTGGTGACATGTATAATCCAAGTGGTCGAATAGGAGATTTGAAGTGTTTGAATGCAGAGTTGGTGCACATAAATGAGGTAGTTATCAATCAAATATGGCATATCAACAGAGGATAAAAAATGCATTAATGGTGAACCTGTAGAAGAGATCGAGAACATCAGAACATCTTTAGTCTGTTGCCATTGCACACTCCAATAAGAATTGAAGGTGTTGTCATTGATGGCAACTTACTGGAAACCTTGCAATCTTATGGCACCGGCAGACTCTACACTGACACACACTTATCTGTAGCAACAATAATGTTTATCAGCATCTTAGCCGACAAGATTTTGATTATTGTATTTTGTATTTAATTGTAATATCTGTTTATAAGCCGACATGGCATATTGTAGTAAGACTCATATATAAATATGAGATCTTGTAGATCATTTTGAGATACATGATAGAGGATAGATATGATGGATATGTAGAGCGAATATTAAGGTAGATTTTGTAGAAGGGTTTATGGTTAGTGTATGAGCTTAAATTGGTACCAAACCCGACATAACAGATGTTGTTTTATAGCAATACATTATATTGGATTCTCATAATCCATTTTGTAAGTCAGTGAGCCTTTCTTTTGTGATTGAGTAGTGAGCTCTAGGAAGTTGGCCTTCCTGCATGTGTAGGCCCCTCTTGTAAGTAATATTCATTCATTGGCTAGTTAGTGAATATTGTGGGTCACAAATCCCACTAAGGTTTTTCCCACACTGGCTTTCCCCATTAAACATCTTATGTTATGGTGTGATTTCTATGTTGTTTTTAATGTTCTTATTTATTGCATTAATCTTTGTTTATCGGTACACTATTTTGGAATGCAAAATACTTAATAAGGTCAAATATTCTACAAACTGGTTAGATACTGATTCACCCCCCCTCTTAATATCTTTGAGACTATCATCAATCCTAACATAGTTGACATGATGTCTAGGCTAGAAGCAAGTAAAGATTGCTAAAGATAGTAATCTAAACCTAGTGCTTGAACCGAAGAAGGAAGCTGCTGCATCTAATGATGATGGGGAGAAAATCTCTGGAGCAGATTTAGAAGATCAAATCTGCTTGATCTATTAGATGTACATTTGAATTTTAGCTCTTGGCGGGAATGTATGTGTGCTCTCAAGACATAATGTGAATGTGTATATGGCTGAGGTGGTTGATGATGTGGCACGTGGAACTCCCACAAATAATGAGTGAGATCAAGGCTTCCCAGTTGAATCCATCAGATCCATGGCTCCATTTCAAATTTGGTGAAAGAAACAGATTGGCAGGTCTTGGAACTTGAATTGCTAACTGGGTGAGTGAAAATTGACTGAATGGACGATTTGTATACTGCATAGAAACTTGTGCACACCTAGTGACATGATAACAAGGCAAACAAGGTTGTCTTCTATGTGATGAGGTATGATCTGACTGATATAGTGCAGGTTGGTGTAGTTGATGAATGCAGTGGTGAAGAATAGAGCAAGGTGACTGAGTAGAAAAGAGCTAAGGAACAAAATATAGAGCAAAATTAGTTTAGATAAGAGTTGATGTGGGTATAAAATATAGAGAAAAATTGGTTTAGATAAGAGTTGAGTTGTGTAGCAGTGTTTCTATAGAGAGTGGAAGCATGAATTGGAGAGAGGTAGAGAGATGATATAAGAAGTGTAGAACCAAAGTAGACAGTACAACAAGGTAGAAGGCAGAGACAGTGAAGAGACCAGAGCAAAAGACAAACATAGAGCAGACAATAGAGGACAAAGCATAACAAAAGAAGAACTGAGATAGAGACTTAAGGTTAGAGTGTAGATAAGAGTTTAGTCTATCTCAAGAGTAGATTCTTTGAGTTACAAAATTCTATTTGTAATAGGGAGATTAACTTGTTTTTTGATTATTGCTCATTGTAATATTTTAGTGGGTGCTCAAAGCTAGGGGTTGGTTCTCCTTTGGGTTGTAGCCCATAAATCTATAGGGGTTGGTTCTCCTTTAGGTTGTAGCCCATATATCTATAGGGGTTTCTTCTCCTTGGGTTGGTCCCCTAAAGCTAGGGGTTGGTGCTCCGTGGGTTGGTACCCTAAATTTTGTAACCATTTTTACCCGTGTGGCTAGATTGGAGTAGTAGACTCCAGCAACATTTCTCACTGAGGTTTTTCCCCACCATGGGTTTTCCTCGTATACACTTGGGTTATGTGATGTGCTCTTATGTGTGTGTGTGCTCCATTGTGTTCCAACAAAAGGGTCCTTCTCGAACTGCTATACATAAGAATCCATAGTCATGTCAACCTCAAAAGAATGATCATGTAGAGAATGAACAAGAGGATTAGAGTCTTCCCTCAAAAAAAATGAACATGGATCATATTCATCAGAGAGAAGATGAAAATCATCAATGATGTCTTCCAAATCTGCAATGTAGGACTCCACAAACAAGCCTGCAATATCTGTCGAGTACTCATCCCAAGAAACTGAAGCTGGAAGACAAAATATATCCTCTTGCATTGAATCACAAGAAGGAAAAATTGGTGCATCATCAGGTGCAATAGGTGATGTGATATCAAGAGGAGGAGATGAAATGCAAGGCTCAAGAATGGGGTCACATTTGCGAATCCCCAAGTTCAAGTACCTAAAGTTTTCCTAAAAATATGAATCATCACCACAAGTGTGATCATCATATGTAAAATCATTCTCATCAATAGGAACAAAATCCGAAAAAGGAATATAACCGAGATGCATGATCCACAAGCACCGTCATAATTATATCTCTACTCTTCAAGTCTCTAATGATAAATGACTCATGTGTGAACTCCAAAGTTTTCTTTGTTGCCCCATGTATGATTTGATAGATGGAAAGAAGATTTTTTGTCAAATGGGGTACACACAACACATCATTGAAGGAGTTATCCCCAATGGCAATAGATCATTTCCCAATCACATCCATGCATGTATGTTTGCCTATCAAAATCCATGGCATGGTGCAAGGCTCAAATGAAGAGAACATAGACTATGAAGATACCATATGATGAGAAGCCCCTGAATCTAGAAGCCATCTCCCTAAATCATGACTTGTAGTAGCACAAAGAGCTTGTCCTCTTCTTGTCCCAAAAGAGTGATTCTTCCCACTTGTTGCTGCGATAAATTTTTTTCCTTTCCCCTTTGATTGTGAGGAAGTGGAAGGTGATGAATCCTCCTTCTTGTAGGAATTAGGAAAATCATGTTGTTCTTTTTGAGGATATGGAGGAGCTCATCAATCTTCTTAGAATGGCAACGATTCTCCTCATGACCAACTTTTTTACAATAGGCACAAGTTGGTCTCAACTTCTTTGGTGAATTGTCCTTCTTGGAAGAGGATTAATCCCCTTGTTGTGGACAAGGTGGTTCTTTTTCCTTTGGCTTTGATTGCCATTTCTTCTTGTTTGAGTTGTCCTTTCCTTGATTTCCTTTGTTCCCTTGAGTTGCCACATATGATTGAGACTTAGAAGTCTTAAGAATGCCCATACTTATCAACTTAGTTTTTTCGATCATCAACATGTTTGTGAAAGCATCAAATGTAGGCATTTTGCAGATTGAACCCATTGTCATCCTATGGGTTTGGAAACTAGAAACAAATTCTACATATTCTTATGGAAGTTTGCCCATCAAATTGTAGATCAATTGAGTATCCTTCTTATCAATGCCACAATATTTGAGTTGTGCGTTAAACTCATTTGCCTTAGTGACATAATCTTGTATTGTATCAAATTTATTGGGAACTAACATGGTAAAATCACTCTCAATTTGATATCCCCTAATCTCATCAACTTGACCATACAAGTCTTGAAACTTTTGCCAAGCATCCTTAATTAAAGTACATTTTTCAATATGAAAGATGAGATCCTTTGATACATACTTTCTTAAGGTACCAATTACCATGATGTTTTGAGTGAGCCAATCCAAGTGACCATTTGGATCAACCTTAAGATCTGCAGGATCAACAATAGTTCCATCAATGTAATGAGTTAATCTTGTTTTGATTAGTTTATCCATGCATTAATTTTTCAAGCAGCATAATTATGTGGATTTAAGAGAGGAAACTTAAAACCCATTGCAATAAAATGAAAGAACACAAGAGAGAAGAGCATAAGAGACACTCCCCCAAATTCACTCAATCAAAGTACCCCCCAAAATGATGATTTAAGCACTTTATATGTAGTGCATGTACAATAGGCCACTTGCAAACAATGAAAAAGTGGACTTCTGATTTTGTTTTACAACTTCTCCAATAGGCTTAGAACTAGAATGAAAAAGACCAAAAGGATAGATCTATGCAATACAAGAGCCAAATTGGCCAAAAAAGACCATATGCTAAAAGTACAATTTCTGCTCAAAACCACTACAAAATGATAGAAGATTATGAAATTAGATGAAAAATCACGCACTTAAAAAAAAATTAGCACCTAAAAAGGAGTTCATATGACCCTGAATGAAGCCTTTGAAGTTGAAAAAATGGGGATTACTTAGCTACAATAGTGAAAATCAACTTTTTCTTAAAAATTCATGCATCAAAATGGAAACCCGCCTATACCACTGTGAAGAGAAAAAAATTCTACCCCCCAAAAAAAAATTGGATAAAAAAAGGAGCCAATATGACCAAGATATGGGCATTTGAAAATCAGCTCCAAAACTAAAGCTGTCAATCGTGAGGGGGGGAGAAAGACAAATAATTCCACATGCACTATGTGAGAAATAACAGATCTTTTTATATACTTCAATGTAACCAAGTTACCAAATAATTAAGGTGAACAATGCACAAGTTGAAGCTGATTCCATTTTTAGACTAATGCGCTACCATCATAGGTGACATTGTAGAGATGCAAATGACTGCCCTGGTCTAGCTGGGTGTACATCTATACAATTACTGTGCTTTGTGTGGCACAATCAATGATTTCCATGTGTCTTTAGGTAGTCTTTGTGATGGGGAATCTGATCATGATGCATGGACATGAGGTAGCGGCGTGTAAGCAGATATATAGGCGCCACGTGGTGCTGTGTAGATTGTCACGTGGGACCCATCAGGGGATATGTAGTAGTCAAGAGGTGGTGTGGCCATAAGATGAGGGGATCCAAGAGAAGAATAGGGCAGGAAGAGGCCCCAAAAAGAAATGCAAAATTATTTAATGCAAATAGTACGATGTCAGGTGGGGGTAAAACCCCCCCGAATATATATATATATATATATTTTTTTTTTTATATAAAATATTCAAAAAAAACTTTTACACAAATATTAAATTTCTGTGAATTAAAAAAAATGGAAATTAAAATAAACCAATAGAATTTTTTTATTTTTAATTATTTTGTTTTTACAAAATTCGTACTGTATAGCCCAAACTGGGCAAAATTTCTCTGTTGAGCCCCAAAATTGATTTTATCCAAAATAGGCCGAATTTATACTCAAAATTTATGAAAATGGTCACTCGGATGCAATGGTGAGGTGAGATCTATTCTAGGACACCTCTATAAGATGCTTGTAATTCCCTACCAAGAAACCCTAAAGGAAACAACTACAAACACTTGAAAAGAGTGTAAATTATTATTATTTTTAAAACATACTGAACGCATAAATGCATTAAGATAAACATTTTATTTAAATTGTACAAACGAAAGACTTAACTTAAACTCCTAAAGGGTTTTCCAACGTGGATTACTTACTTAAACTAATCCTTTCTTCAGGTCAATTAATCCAGTTAAAAAATGTAGTTAGCCATTAGGAACTTAATTACACTAAACAATGATTGTTTTATACTTTACATGAGATAACACTAACATTTCTATGCTTCATTTAAGATATAAATTCTACCATCCAAATCTCATCATAATACATTGGTTTTACATTGCAAGGATAACATAATATTACAAATGCACTTAAAATTCCAAGCCTCATAAAAATACATAATGGTTACATAAAATTACAACTTTCCATAAAGGCATACATATAAAAATATGATACAACCAAATGCATAAGGTCCAAGAGATACAAATATGATCCAAAAAGAAAAAAGAGGATCCAACCAGTATAATGGAATGGAGTGAGTCCAAGAGATAAATCTAGAGCACCTACGAAGCTAATCCCTTGCAAGAAGGCACAAACAAAATACCTGATAGAAAGTGGCACTACCACTCGACCATGTGGCCCAAAAAGGACCACCCCTCTATGCTAGGAGATAGTAATAAGGCCCTCAAGCAAACCACAATAAAGCATCACATGATCTAACATGTACATCGGGTACTAACATAAGGCATAAGCATACAAATATGACTCCCACAAGAATGCTCCAAGTAATGCCAATGCAAGACTAAACACTAGTGAACATAAGGGAAGAGTGTCATCACATAGCTGGTATGCATTATCCTAGCAGGCCTCCATAGGCCCTGACCCCCATCTTGGGTTATCCTGGTAGCCTCTCTTGAACCCCCGACCCCCATCCATGAATCATGTGGGCCCAACAAACCTTTCGTGAACAATGGGTGTTTGGTTTTCTATTCCAGGCCTTCCCATTGCATCCTGAGTCTATACAAGAACTCAACCATGAGCAAGGCATAATTAATCTTGATTAATTATTTAACACCTAACCCCAGTTTATTTATTAGGTTATCACTTATTACTCAAACTTCCAAGGGGTTATCTTGGTAGCAACTTTGGGCCCCGACCCCCACTCAGAAGCCACTCTTCCTTATGACACTACACAACCTCCAAAGAAATCCAAGGAAAAACACAAAAGCCAACCAGCACACGGAGTTCAAAATAAAACTAAAGAAACAACTTTGTTATATAAACCTTCTACCAAGGTTAAACCAACTGGAGGTGTGAAACAAGCAACTGGTCTATTCACCAGACAAGACCACAACCAAAATAAGGAAAGTACAACTAAAATCAAACTTAACCAATTAACTTGCAGGATCGAATCACACTCAACAACATGCCTACATAAACATGAGAATGACTCTTTACAAATCAAATATCAAAATCCTCCAATCAAAGTAAATACCCAAAAGGGTTCACTTGCACACCAAACATATCCATAATAAGGAATCATAAAGACCATTCAAAATATAATTAAAATCTATTTTATCTATTTGTAGCTCTTTCAATTAATTGATCCCTTTCATGACAATAAAATCTACGATGGGAAAAAATGGATGAAAAGGGCAAAACTAACATATTCTCAAAGAGGTTTGTACAATGCCTTGATTAAAAATCGATACCCACACACACAAAAATTTCTCTTAAATAGAATTAAACCATTAAATTTTCAATCCAATAAATGACTAAAAATAAGTTTCACTTGCAATATAAATGCCAAGCAATCTTCTACGAAAAAAAAAAACAAGTTACAATATAAATGGACTGGTTGTTAATCCAAATAAAGATCTTTCCAACTGAAGCCATATTGACTAAATTAATCCATGATTACTAATAAGAACTTTGTTTTCTCAAAGTTATTAAAATAATGACCAAACAATATTAACATTTAATTCCTATTTTCAGACTTCCACAATCTCTCATTGATATATATACATATATGAATATATATATATTAAATATATATATACATATACATATATAATCAATAAAAAAATATTTATTTTTCTGCTTAAACTTATAATCAATCTACAATTAAAATCTCACTAATCCTCATATATATATATATCAAATAATACATACCCAAAACTTAAATGTTTGAGTGAATTAAAATTTTAAACTGCATGTAACCAAAACAAAATGCGAATTGTTAATGACAACAAGCAATATTACCCATGCTCCTGGGGGGTTTCATTCCCCACCAACAACGTGGGGTGAGAGGAGCCCACAATGTGGTTGCCTCCCCCACAGCTATGGGAGGAGGGGTGCCCACAACATGGGTAGTCTCTCCCCACAGCTGTGGGAAGAGAGGTACCCACAACCATGGGTTGCCTCTCCCCACAACGTGGGGTTTGGCTTGACACATCCCCCCAAAGCACAATGATTTTTTTTTTTTTAAAGATCTTTTCTTTGTAAATTCAAACAGAGATACAACAAGAAACAGTCCAAGAGAAATTTAATAAAATTAAATTGTCTTAGTAAAATTTAAAATATTATTTTCTATATGGGCATTTCAAACCAATTCTTAGAGTAAACTCACAACACAAACCCCCATTTCCAAATTCACAAAATAAATAAATGAGCTCCATATATGCTCATTGAAATGAAATTGGTAACCGGATTTTCCAACAATTATTTCTTCGCGAAAGAAGGAAACAATTCTAGTCACACATGCTCAACAAGACAAAAAAAAAAGCAGCAAAGGTTTTAAAAAACCCAACCTTTAAATTCTTTCCTAGAAGATGATTGAAGAAGATCTAATAGATGTACCCACACAGAAAAGCACATCAAACCTTCCACAAATTTTTCCACCAAATAAATCCCTTCAACATCTCATGAACACCTCTAGGCAAAAATCCCCAATCCACACCTGAGAGGAAATTTTCCAAACTGCCAGGCCTCTCATTCAACACAGAGAGGAAAATTTTCCAGAATGAAGAGAGCCCTCCCTTTTGAAATTTTCTCAACTATAAAGGAATTTTTTGTTATTTTAAACAAATATCTTTTAGGTCAAATTCACTTTCTCATGAAAATTGAAAATGTATTTTTATTAAAAACATTTACATGACTTATATTTAAAAATTCTAATATTTTTAAAACATAAAAGCCATTAGATATTTTAATTACTAAAAGTACAAATTTGACTTTCTTTCTTTTTAAAAAATAAATAAATACTCAAGACATAATATAAATTCCACTAATAAATCAATAATCAATTTAACTAAACAATTAAAAAAATTGATTATCTTTTTAACCACAAAAGTGCTCTTAATAATTTATTCTGAATTTAATTTAATAAACACAATACACATTAATATTAATAATTATAGGATATTAATAATTAATTTGTCATTAAATAACATAAGAAGAGAATAATTAAATTCACAAAACGCATAAGACGCAAACTAAACTAAACAAAACAGAGACATGACCCGCATACCAACATAGGGAAGGTTGACAAACGAATGATAATGCTCACCATTGAGAAAGGATAGGGATGACATTAGGACCTTAAGACTATCTCCTCCACTTCCATCGAGTTAATTAAGTACGCTCAGACCTATGGAATTAGGTGAAGTTAGTACCTTTTGCCTGCAATTCCTGTATCACTGAACCACACATACATATATATATATATATATATATATATATATATATATATACAAACACAGTAAAGACACTGGTGAAGGAGAATCCTGACTCTAAATAATCTCCTCGCACCCCATACACTTTCGACACATACATGATGACATATACATAGTGCAACTCACACATGAAGTAAATGTGTTAGTTCATCGTTAGTATCACATAAATAAAGAACATTTCATCATTTATAAAATACAATGCATAAGAAAAATTAACATATACTTATTCAAAGAAATAGGGCCTAATCAACATCTACTCCTCAATAAGAAATAATGCATAATCATATTCAATAAATCAAATACCAAAGCGTAATACTTGGATACAAACATCACAATCATAAAGTATCAACCATCCACGTAAGCCACTGAAAAGTCAACCATGGTCAACAAGGTCAAAAAGAGTCTTATTAGGGAAGGGGTATTACATCCTCCCCCCCTAGGGTTGGACTTACTCCTGGAAGTCAGAAGGCTAGGATGGGACAATAAGGACACCTAAGTCATAGTACTCACATAATATAGCCCAAAATCTTAACTTATCTTAATGAGAATGCAAACCACAAAATCAATATACTACTATATAGAAATCAACATCCAAGTCAACTTTGTTAACATAAACATTTCTTTTTTTTAAATTCAAATAAATTAGCATTGAACAATCTTCCTTTTACGTTACTCAATTATGGAAAATCAATGCGCTAAAAGAGTTACAACAAGATGCATCATCTTTTATTACTGTGAGATTTTGCCAAGATCAAGATCTCAATGAAATGTACAAATAGAGAGACAAAATATGGGACAAGAATAAACTGTATTCTCACCAATAGATAAATGATCAATAGTTGTGTATACAATGAATATGAGACTACTTATATAGGCAAGGCTATATGGATATGTGAGCACACAAACATGACATGTGGCTCAATAAGAAACAAGGGTAGGTAGGAGATAGGTGTGGTAGGTAGGAGAAACAATAAAATATTCTACATGAGGTGGATCACCCACCAAAGGTGGAATTATCACTCCACAATAAGTGGATATGATAGAGTAGTAACAAGATCAACACCATAAAAGGTGAAAATTCTCCTACACTCACTATCCCAATGTGACAAACACCCAAGTGTCTCATACCTAAACTACTATGAGATGCATTATCCTAAGTAAACTTAAGTAAGGTGTAATAATATCCATGATGAATAATTATTTACACCAACACCCCCCCTTAAGTAAAACTTAGGGGAATGCACTTAAGTCTACAATTCAACTAAGCAATGCAAGATGGGTCCCGACTACTAGGCCATGTTAGGTACCCATCTACAAATGAAAATGCATGCAAACTAATGCAATGAAGTCTCTCACAAAGTAGGGAAAGAGAGAAAAATCCAATGGGAAAAAACCCTCCCCCAAAAGAGAGATAAAAGCTATACAAGAGAACTCTCATAGAAGTATGTGAGAAACAAAACCCCTTGTGAGGAAATAGTCCCCCCCATATGAGAGAGGAAGAGAAGCTAGGAAGCCCCCCCTCAATGTATAATCTGCATCAATGATAGAAGCTCGATGATGTATGAAGAAACTGCTTGATGAATGTTGAACAACATTCCTCCCCTTAGGAAGAAAAAAAACCAAAGGTATATTCATGAAGTCTCCCCAATCATGAAGGGAAGATGTATGAAATAAACTCGTGATGAATGAAGTCTCTGGAAAACTGCACAAGTGTCCCCATGTCGATGCTGAAAGATACCCCCTCCAAAGGTGGTAAGCTGCTCCACACTGCTGAAAAAGGAACTCCAAGATCTAGTGGAGATTAATGTACAACAATATCCAAAGACTCACATGTCTCCTCTAAGAATAAAAATACCTCCTCCAATTGTTTTACATAAGTATCCACAATCATGTCAACCTTGAAAGAATGATCATGTTGAGAATGAACAAGAGGGTCAGAGTGTTCCCTCACATCAATTGAAGAAGGATCATCTTCATCAAAGAGAAGATGAATATCATCAATTATGTCTCCCAAATCTGCAATGTAGGATTCCACAAATAAACCTGCAATGTCTGTCAAGTACTCATCCCAAGAAACTGAAGCTAGAAGACAAAATATATCTTGCTGCACTGAATCATGAGAAGGCAAAACTATCGCACTATCTGCATCATCAAGTGTACTAGGTGATGCGATATCAATAGGAGGAGATGAAACACAAGGCTCAAGAATGAGGTCACATGTGAGAATCCCCAAGTTGAAGTACCCAAAGTTCTCCTCAAAATCTGAACCATCACAAGAAGTGTGATCATCATGTGAAATCATCATCATCAACAAAATCTGAAAAGAAGTATAACCGAGATGCATGATCAACCACCCCAGTCACAATGATAGCTCTAATCTCCAAGTCTCTAATGAAAACTGACTCAGGTGTGAACTCCATAATTCTCTTAGTTGTGCCATTTGTGATTTGATAGATGGAAAGGAGATTGCTTGTCAAATGGGGTACACACAACACATCATTGAAGGAGTTATCCCTAATGGTAATAGATCCTTTCCCAATCACATCCATGTATGTATGATTTCCCATCAAAATCTGCGACATGGTACAAGGTACAAATGAAGAGAACATAAACTGCGAAGATGCCATATGATGAGAAGCCCCTGAATTTGGAAGCCATCTCCCTGAATCATGACTTGTAGTAGCACAAAGAGCTTTTCCTTTTCTTGTCCCAAAAGAGTGAGTCTTCCCACTTGTAGAAGCCATGAAAGCTTTCCCTTTTCCTTTTGAATTCGTGGAAGTGGAAGTTGATGAATCATCCTTCTTGTAGAAATTAGGCAAATCAATGTTATGCTTTTTGAGGATGTGTGTGAGCTCATCAATCTTCTTAGAATGGCAATGATGCTCCTGATGACCAAAATTTTTACAATAGGCACAAGTAAGTCTCTCCCTCTTTGGTGAATTATCCCTCTTGGAAGAGGATGAAGCTCCTTGTTGTACAGAAGGTGGTGCTTTATCCTTAGGCTTTGATTGCCATTTCTTCTTGTTTGAGCTGTCCTTTCCTTGATTTCCTTTGTTCCCTTGATTTGCCGCTAATGCTTGAGACTTAGAAGTCTTAAGAATGCCCATGCTTATCAATTTAGTTTGTTCCATCATCAACATTTCAGTGAAAGTATCAAATGTAGGCATTGTGTAGCTTGAACCCATTGTCATCCTATGGGTTTGGAAACTAGAAACAAATGCTGCATATTCTTGTGGAAGCTTGCCCATCAAATTGAAGATCAATTGAGTATCCTTCTTATCAATGCCACAATCCTTGAGTTGTGCCCTCAACTCTTTTGCCTTAGTGACATAATCTTGTATAGTATCAAAGTTCTTGGGATCTAACATGGTGAGATCACTATCAATCTGATATCCCCTAATCTCATCAACTTGACCATACAAGTCTTGAAACTTTTGCCAAACATCCTTGATTAGAGTACATTTCTTAATATGAAAAATGAGATCCTTTGATACATACTTTCTTAAGGTACCAATTGCCATGATGTTTTTAGTGATCCAATCCAAGTGACCAATAGGATAATCCTTAGGATCAACAGGAGCAACAATAGTTCCATCAATATAATGAGTTAGTCCTTTTTCCATATGTTTACTCCATGCATCAATTTTCCAAGTAGCATAATTATGAGGAGTTAAGAGAGGAAACATAGGAGAACCCATAGAAGCAAAAATGAAGGAACACAAGAGCACAAAATCAAAAGAGACACCCCCCAAATTCAATCAGTCAAATTACCCCCCCCCCCCCCCTAAAAAAAAATGATGATTTTGAAACTTTATATGTAGTGCGTGTACAATAGGCCACTTGCAAACAATGGCAAGGTGGACTTGTGATTTTGTTTTACAACTGCCATAATAGGTTGAGAACTACAATGCAAAAGACCAACAAGATAGATCTATGCAATAGAAGTGCCAAATTGGGCAAAAAAAGACCATATGCTGAAAGTACAATCTATGCCCCAAATTGCTACAAAGTGATAGCATATTATGAGAGTAGAC
The DNA here is from genome assembly GCF_030272615.1 of Cryptomeria japonica. Lineage (NCBI taxonomy): Eukaryota > Viridiplantae > Streptophyta > Pinopsida > Cupressales > Cupressaceae > Cryptomeria > Cryptomeria japonica. The sequence goes on along the minus strand of NC_081409.1, from coordinate 501,808,258 downwards.
AAAAAATTATGCACTTTCAAAAAAAATGGCACTTGAAAAGAAGTTCGTATGAGCCCAAACAGAGTCTCGGAAGTTGCAGAAATGAGGATTGGATAGGTACAGTCACCAAAAACTAAGATTTCTGAAAATCTATCCATAGAAATTAGAAAAAAATGCCACCACAAGAAAGTACACGAAATTATAGCTCATTTCAAAAAAAATCACACCAAAAAAGGAGCAAAACTGAGCAAGATATGGCCATTTGAAGTTGAACTGCAAAATCAAAAAGCTCAATGGAGGGGGCCTGCAAATTTTTCAAACCAATGATGACGTTAGCAAGTTATGATCTTAAATTTGATGGTCGCATGATTGTCACAAAAACTTCATCTCCCTGCTGACTGGGCGTCCATATAGTATGGACTAACGATGTGGCAAGCTTCCATTAGTTGAAAAAGATGATGTGGGAGTACGCAAATCTGACATGTTGGATGATGTGGCAGTACATGTGGTGCCAAATGGGTGCTTACGTGGTAGGTACAACTGATAGCCAGGGAGCCCACATGGTGGATGTCGACTCAGCTGAGGTGGCAACGTGGCAGCCAAGTTGGTAGTGGGGCGTGATAGCCAACAGACAGACAATGGACGGGCGACGACCAGGAGTGTCGCTGGCAGGCAGGTTAATAGCTGGTCACCAGAGAAAGCAGAGCCGATGGAAGGACAAGGAGTGGCTGGCAAAATCTGCTAGAGTGAGTGGCAGGCTATCAGCATAATGGTTGGCACAGCGGGACCAGTGGGCATGTAAACGGGGGCTGTGAAAAGGAGAGCCGGCGGGAGGAGAGGTGGGAGCTGCCCGACGGGAGAACATGGCAGGTTGGTGGGCGGCGAGGCCAGTGTCGGCAGTGAGGGTGGTTGGCGGGTAGGCTGGAAGGCTGTCATGCAGGGTCACCGGTGGTGAACGTAGCGGGAGGAGTCCGGAGGTACAAGTTGGCATGCGTATGACGGGAACCACGTCAGTGGGCAACTCCCTGCAAAAGCTGCAAAAGGTACAGTGGGTGGGTTTGGTCTGCAGACCGCCCCCACAATATATTTTTTTTATTTTTTTCTTCACTTACACCCTTTACTAAAAGAAAAATTATGCAGATAAATGAAAAAAAATTTGCAGAAAAAAAACTTTAAAATTTTTTTTTTTTTCGAAATCCGTATCGTACCACCCAATTTGGGCAAAATTTTTCCTCCAAGCCTGAAATTTGACTTTCACCAAAATAGGCCAAATTTATACTCAAAATTCATGGAAATGGCCACCCAAACGCAATGGTGAGGTCAGATCTGATCTAGGATGTCTCCAAAGGATGCCGCTCCTCAGATTTGCCTCTTGACATCGCAATAATGCCTCTCAAAGTCAAATCAATGATGCTCTAATGGCTCTGATACCATGTGAGATTTTGCCAAGATCAAGAGCTCAATGAAATTTACAAATAGAGAGACAAAATATAGTACAAGAATAAACTGTATTCTCATCAATAGATCAGTAGTTGTGTATACAATGAATATGAGCCTGCTTATATAGGAAAGGCTATATGGATATGTGACCACACAAACGTGACATGTGGCTCAATAAAAAACAAGGGTAGGTAGGAAATAGGTATGGTAGGTAGAAGAAACAATAAAATATTCCACATGAGGTGTATCACCCACCCAAGGTGGAATTATCACTCCACAATAAGTGGATATGATAGAGTAGTAACAAGATCAACACCATAAAAGGTGGAAATTCTCCTACACACACTATCCCAATGTGGTACAAACACCCAAGTGTCTCATACCCAAACTACTATGAGATGCATTATCCTAAGTAAACTTAAGTAAGGTGTAATAATATCCACGATGAATAATTATTTACACCAACAATTACCTAGGTTAAACATACTAACACCCTTGTTCAACTTCTAGGAACCACTATTCTAACATGCATTCAGACAAGAAAAGATCTTCTAGATAAATCCTTATCCAAAAGTATACATATCATATTGTACAAAGTAGCATAACTTACTCTATCCAAACATGAAAACATTTATTTTACATCAGTAAGCATCATAAAGATTATATTTACATGTCTACTACGACATCCTACATTTACACACTTTCTTGCATTACCAGGGTAACCACAACATACTCTCAAATTAAAATCTAAAATTCAGTCATAACTAATATATCATACTACCTCTAAGGTACATAATTCATACACATTCAATTAATAAAGGTTCATGGACATCAACCACAACACTAAAACATCAATCCTAAGGCAAGATACAACCTCATTCGAAAGAAAAAATGTATATAATTACCTACATCCAACCATCTAATGTCCTCTTAATTGAATAATTAGAACACATTTAGGCTTTTCAAACACCTGATGAAACAATAAGTCTGTAGATCATTAATATTTATCTAAGCTTATCACACAATTAACTAGATCCAGTTCACACTTCTTTCTACTACATCTTATGATTCAGATGATTACAAACCAATTTTATCAAAGAAAATACACTTATTTCCTTAATCGATCTCATTATTTATTTGGTTACCTCATTATGCCTAGAATCACTCTTTGTGGTGTTCTCCCTTAACACACTATTAGAGGTTCAAGTGAACATGATAGATATAACATTTAACACATAGCTAGGGCCAACTAATTCAAGCATTCAAAATGACCACCAGAAACCTAAAAGAAAGTCATCCAAAATGAAGATCATTAAATACCATAATAAATAAATAAAGATGCCGACAATTTTTGAAAATTAACAAAAATAAAAATACAACAAGTGCCAAATTTAAATTAAAAGAAATGAGAATTTAGTGGTCATTTCATCATAAGAAATCTCAAAAGAAATCCTAGCCCCATAGTCACAAAACACTAGTCAAAAGACAGTCAAAACACTATCACAATAAAAAATCAAAACAAAGTGACCATTTTCAGCCACACCATAGGGAGTAACCGCTACACAACACCAAAGATCACATGTCCTTAGTGCGTTAGAGAATGAATATAAAACACTAAGACTACTAGACTAACTACTTTACTTTATTACCACAAAATATTGTATACCCATGAACGTTTATATAGTTATCCTTTCGTAAGAAGTCATATGCAGGTGGGTAAGGATACAACATTTCACACATAAAGGATAAACACTCAAATCATAACTCTCATGCCACACGATATCTCTATCACAAGTATCACCTTCCCAACATTACCATTTATCCATTATACTAGAATTCCTAATACAAATAAGGTAAGGAAGTAGCATCATTTCTATATTTTCACTAACCAAACAAAATAGTCTTATAGTTCTTAACAATTACACAAAAGTTTTGCGAAACTAAGAATCCTACTTTCAAAATAAAATAGAACCACAAAAGAATAATTTCCTATTCTCCATACACATTCTACATGTTGTGATAAGATTATCTTAATCAATACTTTTTCCCCATCATGATCTATCAAACACCTAAACCATATGGGCTACCTATAGAGTATATGAAAAAAGTGTTCCATTTACTTACTTGACATGATGCATTGATAGGAAAATCCAAACACTTTGGTCTTCAATGCAAAATGAAATAGGCATTCCTTAGTATATGCCTCATAATATTCATTTACAAACAATTAATTATTTCTATTTAATTTTCAATTACATCATTTAATAACATTTCTATGAATCTTTATAACTAGATAGAGAGAAAAGGGAGAGAATTTTGATAGTCAATCAATTCACACATATGCACGTAAACCAAAAATGTCACACAAGTATGATTTAAATTTCTCCCTATATTCCTATCATCTTTATTGTACTATTTTTTTCATTTCACTACCGATATAGAAGAATGCAAATTGGCTTATCATGATATTTCCTTATATTAAAGATGCCACTAATGTCCTAATTTCTAGATTAGATCAATAAAAACAATATTTTCTTACATATTAACCCTATAGAAAAACACTCACTACTCCTAATTGATTAAAATACATCATTACCATGACCATTCATTGAATGTCAAAAAATGAGGAGAAGAAGGAAAATGAAACTACCAATTAACTAATATATGGTGATGGATGCACATCAAACACATTCTTAATTTACACATCCTATTTATATAAAGTTAATTTGATATGCCAACTGCAATTACATTATTTTATAGTTCATACATGTCATTATTTGAGTTGGTCATATAAAATAGACAATGAAATCTTTAATGAAAACACATCCAATTCCCTCCTATACCACAATAACATGATCCTTTTACACATCCAAGATATCTTCCAACATTCAAGTACACACTAACATCCCCAAGGCTCACATTAGGGTTTTAGGAAATCACAACATTCATTTGCAACAAGAAGACATACCCAACGATATGTACACAATATACAAATATTTTAATTTCCAAAGAGCAGAAGGAAGGAAGAAATGCATTCAATTCACTATGAATATGCACTCAACATTTTCTATACAAGTTATCATGATTACGACACTGAGTCCAATTACAAGTATAACACAACTACAAAATCATACTTTCTGACCTAAGACAATGCTTTATCTGGCCTAATAAGCTTATCCAGAGAGTACAATATCAATTAAGAAGATACATCAAAATATCTCTAAAAATGAGAGTAATTGTAGACCTAACATCTTACAAGAAAACAACGCACATATAATCACATATCAAGAACTAATCATCAATAAGGAAGAGCAAGAACTAAATACACATGTTACACTCGTTTAGGGTTTTGAGAAAGAGTAAGAAAAAGAAATAGACCAAGAAACATCTAAGGTCTTCACGATCCTATGCATTAATCACAAGAATACATCAGAAGGACAAGCATGCAATGAAAAGACTATATACCGCACACCAAACTAAAGACTTTTAGTTACACCAGAGATCATAGTGTTTTCAAACCTTGGCTCTGATACCAAGTGTAATGCCCCACCAAGAAACACGAAAGGATACAACTAAAAACACTCAAAAATAGCGCAATTTTTTTTTTTAGAACATACTGAACGCATAAATGCATTAAGATAAACATTTCATTTAAATTGCACAAGTGGAAGACTTAACTTAAACTCCTAAAGGGTTTCCCAATGTGGATTACTTAATTAAACTAATCCTTCCTTAAGGTCAATTAATCAACTTAAGAAATATATTTATCCATTAGGAACTTAATTACACTAAACAATGATTGTTTTATACCTTACGTGAGATAACACTAACATTTATATGCTTCATTCATGATAAAGCATTCAATTACATTACAACGATGATTTTAATTTTAGATATAAATTCTACCATCTAAATATCATCATAATACATTGCTTTTACATTGCAAGGATAACATAATATTATAATTGCACTTAAAATACCAAGCCTCATAAAAATGCATAATGGTTACATAAAATTAGAACATGCCATAAAGGCATACATATAATCAAATGATACAATCAACCACATAAGGTCTAAGAGATACAAATATGATCCAAGAAGATCAAAGAGGATCCAACTAGTACAATCGAATGGAGTGAATCCAAGAGATACATCTGGACCACCTGTGAAGCTAATCCCTCACAAGAAGGCACAAGGAAAATACCCTATGGAAAGTGGCACTACCACCTGACCATGTGGCCCAAAAAGGACCACCCCTTTGTGCTAGGAGATAGTAATAAGGCCCTCAAGAAAACCAAAATAAAGAATCACATGGTCTAACATGTATGTTGGGTACTCACATAAAGCATAAGAATACAAATATGACTCCCACAAGAATGCTCCAAGTAATGCCAATACAAGACTACACTCTAGTGAACATAAGGGAATAGTTTCATCACATAGATGGTATGGGTTATCCTGGCAGGCCTCCATAAGCCCTGGACCCCATCCTAGGTTATCTTGGTAGCCTCTTGCAAACCCCCGACCCCCATCCATGACTCATGTGGACCCAACAAACCTTTTGTGAAGACAAGGTGGCTGGTTTGCCATTCCAGGCCTTCCCACTGCATCCCGAGTCTATACAAGCACTCAATCATGAGGGATGCACCATTAATCTTGATTAATGTTTTAAAACCCAACCCCAATTTATTTATTAGGTTATCACTTATTACTCAAAAATCCAAGGGGTTATCCTAGCAGCCACTTTGGGCCTCGACCCCCACTCAGAAGCCACTCTTCCTTATGACACTACACAACCTCCAAAGAACTCCAAGGCAAAACACAAAAGCCAACCAAAATAGGGAGTTCAAAACAAAACTAAAGAAAAAATTTGGTCATACAAACATTCTACCAAGGTCAAACCATCTGGAGGTGTGAAATAGACAAATGGTCTATTCACCAAACAAGACCACAACAAGAATAAAGCAAGTAAATGTTGGTATTTGCATGAAGATTGCATTAATGATATGTTATGTTGTCAATGATGTCAATTGAACAAATAATGATATTGTTGATATTGTTGTAATATTGTTACTGTAACCGGTAGGAAGAATTTGTGAGGAGAACCGGTAACCGATGTAATTGTGTAAACCTTATCTATTGTTGTAACCGATAAACCCTAACCGATTAAGGTTGTTGAATTGGTTATGTTGGTTTATGATTTGATGTTGAGCGGTAATGATGGTGAAACATATGGTCATTGTATGAAGACAAGTTCAAATGTTTTGGCGCATTGTTTGTCTAGGGAACCAGATGATGAGTCTGTAGTTTGAGTAAAGGTAGATAGGAGCATAAAAGAATCTGATCAAGCAAATGTAGTGCTATTCAGATAGATCAGCAAACTCATGTTATTTTCTAACAATTACAATAGAATTGAAATCCCTTAATTGGGTAAGCTCTAAAAAGCTTGGTTACTTATTAAATCCTCTAACAAGGTAGTCCATTAGCTTGGATTTTCAAATCCTCTATTGAGGTTACTCCTTACAGGGTATTGCTTCTAACAAGGAATTTGTAGTCAATCCCTTAACTGGGTGATTCCTAATAGGATCAGTTCTTAACAAGAATTTTGTAAAGCTTTAACAGGCTTGGCTCCTAACATGGCGAACTTCAAAAGAGTTCAGATATTATCTTGTGAGTCTCATCTCACCATGGTTTTTACCGATTTGGGTTTCCACATCAAAAATACTTGTTTCATGTGGTGAATATTTTTGTGGTTATGATCTTATGGTTGATTTGACTAACTACATAACTATTTCTGAGAAGGCATGATAACCGGAAGCATTAAGAAATGAAGTATGTTGACATATGATAAAGCATTTGGATGTTTACAAGTTTAATGATGTTTAATGTTATGTTGTTGTAACAATCAATTGGTTTTCTTATGAGTTTTCATGTTGACAATGGTATTTTATTGATAAGTTTATTTTGTGTGATTGAGATTGAGATTGGGAAAGTTTGTATCAGTTTTTCTATTTACTGATTTACCCCCCCCCCCTCAGTAATCTAGCCTAACAACTTGAGGTAAAGATCTACTAGATCATGATGAAGAAGGAAGGCTGAAAGTTTAACAGAGAAAACTATAGGATATGAAGCAACAAAATGAAAATTTACATCAAGATTCTAGGAAGCGAGTATTGGGATCATGTAGATACTAATTATATTGCACCCATTGGGATTTTGATTGATGATCAGAAGAAAGAACAACAAGAAAATCATCAAGCATTAAAAGCTATTATCAGTTCCCTATCTGATGCTAAATATGTAGATGTTCATGGTCTTGAAACTGCATATGATGTATGGAAAAAACTTGAAGAGATTTATAGTGGTGATGAACATATTAAGCTTCCTAAAGAGGAGAGTCTAAGAGGAAAGTTTGATGACATGAGGATGGCTGAAGGTGAGAACATCCAATAGTATGGTTGAAGGATAAAAGAGATAGTCGGTGAAATTAAGAGTGCATGAGGGAATTTGGAAGATGCCACAGTGATCAGTAAGGTTTTGAGAACCCTGCTACCGGTCTATGCTATTTGAGTTGCAGCTATTTAGGAGCTGAAGTCCATTGACAAAACTAAGGTAACTCTTGACTCCATCATTGGCAAGCTTACTCCTTTTGAATTAAATGGTTATGATGGTAGTTTACAAAAATCTGAGTCTGCATTTAGAGCTTCTATTTATAACCCATTTGTGAGAAAAAGTAGAGATACTAGTCACAGTTATGAATCCAGATCCAGTAGAGAAGATGATAATGAAGATAATTTAGTGGAGATTGAAGCATTGTTGGCAAAGCGGTTTCCTAGAGACACTAGTAAATATAGAGGTAAATTACCTTTGAAATGTTTAGCATGCAACAAGATTGGCCACATTGTTGCTAATTGTCCTAATGGTGATAATGAACACAAGAGAGATAAATTCAAGAAGTATAAGGGTAAAGGCAAGAGAGATTGTCTTATTGCTATTGACAGTGGTATCACTGATGAAGAATCTGATGGTGATGCTAGTGAAGATATTGTGTTTGTAGCTATTAAGGAAGAGATGTCTGATCAAAATGCATTAGTATCTAGGATGGATAAATATGATGATTGGATCATTGATAGTGGTTGTTCACATCATATGATTGGTGATCGGAGCAAATTTCTCTCTCTGAAGGAATTTGATGACGGTGATGCTAGATTTGGAAATGACTCACCCTACATGGTTAAAGGTAAGGGAGTTATTTCTCTTAATGGGAAGAGCAGTGCAGATGATGTCTACTGGGTTGAAGGTCTTAAGCACAATATTTTGAGTGTGGTGCAACTCAATGATAAAGGATACCCACTAGAGTTTAAAAATGGTATGTGCAAGATCTATGACAACAAAGGTGAATTGATTGCAACTGAGAAGCAAACTAAAGGTAACCTAATTTCACCTTAATCCTAAAGTTAGCAACTATTTAATTGCAAAGATAGATGATAGTTGGCTTTGGCATAGGAGAATTTGTCATATAAACTTTGATAACATTATTAAAGTGAGTAAGTCCAAGACAGTGAGAGGTTTGCCTCAGTTAGACAAACCGGTTAATACTCTTTGCAAAGAATGTCAGTTAGGGAAGATGACTTCTTCAACTTTCAAGAGAAAATCTTTTTTCAGTGGAACATTTGTTAGATTTGGTTCATATAGATCTTTGTAGACCAATAAGAACAAAAATTATTCAAGGTGACATATATTTTATGATCTTCACTGATGGTTGCTCAAGGATGATGTGGGTCACATTCTTGAAGGAAAATACTAAAGCTTTTGGTAAGTTCAAGGCATTCAAGGCCTTAGCTAAGAAAGAGAGCGGCAAGAAGTGTCTGAGGACAGATCAAGGTGGTGAATTTACTTCTGAGGAATTCACTAGGTACTATGAAGAGAATGGTATCAAACGATAGCTTTCTACACCAAGGACACCACAGCAGAATGGTATCACAAAGAGGAACAACCGGTCAGTTGTTGAAGCTTCTAGGACAATATTGATAAAAGGAGGTGTAGAGAATCTTTTAGCATATATGTCTACACTATGAACCGAGTTCTAGTGAAAAGAGGTAAGGACAAGACTCCTTATGAATATTGGTATGGAAGATCACCTGATGTTAGCTATTTTAAGATATTTGGAAGAAAATGTTTTATTAAGAGAGGTGATTACATTAGCAAATTTGACGGTAAGAGTGATGAAGGTATATTTCTTGGCTATTCCACCAAGAGTAAGGCCTACAAGTGTTTTAACATCTGGACAAAGAGATTTGTTGAGAGTGTTGATGTTCGAGTGGATGAATTTCCCAAAGTATTAGGAGGAACCCGTTTAGAGGAAAAGGATGAAGATCCTTGCATTTTGATTTTGGAACCAGAAATTGTGAAATCTGAAACCAGCAAAGCAAATTCTGATGCACTTGTTCAATCAAAATAGATAAATCCAGAAGAAGATGATGATAACAAGGAAGCTAAACCTGAAGATAATGATCATGTTATTCCTAGGTATGTGAGACTGAATCACAATCCCGAACAAATTATTGGCGATAAGGATGATAGAGTACTAACTAGAAGAAGAATTAGAGAGAACTCTTGCATGATCTCCACTATTGAACCAAGAACTGTTAAGGAGGCATTTGGTGATGATCATTGGGTTAAAGCTATGGAGGATGAATTGGATCAAATTGAGAAGAACAACACTTGGACCCTAGTACCTTGACTGGTAAATAAGAATTTTATACGTACTAAATGGGTATACAGGACTAAGTTGAATGAAGATGGTGTTGTAGTTCACAACAAGGAAAGGTTGGTTTGCAAGGGTTATGCACAAGAAGGAGATGACTATGGTGAAACTTTTGCACCAGTAGCAATACTGGAAGGTGTCAAAACTTTATTTGCATTTGCAGCCCATAAGAAATTCAAGGTATACCAGATGGATGTTAAGTCTACATTTTTGAATGGGATATTGGAAGAAGTATACATAGAGCAACCAGATGGTTATTCTTTGACTGATGAGAAAGACATGGTATGCAGATTGCATAAAGCTTTATATGGATTAAAGCAGGCACCAAGGGCATGGTATGAAAGGCTTCATACACATCTGATGAAGATAGGGTTTTTGAGAACCAATGATGATAGTAACATGTATCTCAAGACTGAAGGAGATGAAATACTGGTCAGTGAAGTATTTGTTGATGATATCATATTTGGAGGTAATGATGTCATGAGAAACAGTTTTGTAGATGAAATGAAAAATGAGTTTGAAATGTCTTTAGTAGTGGATATAAAAATTTTCATAGGCTTGCATATACAACAAATGAAGAATGGTATTTTCATTACATATATTAAGTATGTGAAAGAGGTTTTGAAGACATTTGGCATGAGTGACTATAAACCAGTTGGGACACCAATGGTTACAGGTTGCAAGTTGTGTAAGGAATATGAATCTAAGTCTATTGATGAGAGGGAATATAGGTCAATGATTGGCAAATTGCACTATGTTGTTCACAATAGACCGGACATAGCTCATGCAGTTGGCATAGTTGCTAGATTCCAGGAGAATCCTAAGGAAACACATCTGATAGAAACCAAGAGAATTTTTAGATACCTGAAAGGTACTGTTGACTATGGATTATGGTATCCATATGGAGGAAACTTTGATTTGAAGTCATACACAGATGTTGATTGGGCAAGAAATGTTGATGACCAGAAAAGCACAACCGGTGGAGCATTTTTTATTGAAGGAAGGCTTGTTTCATGGAGTAGTAAAAAAGATGAGTTGTACTTCACAATATACTGCTGAAGCTGAGTATTTTGCAGCTTGTATGAATTGCACATAGGCTATTTGAATGAGGCACATTTTGGAAGGTTTTAAGATGAAGATTTCAGAACCAATAAAGATTTTATGTGATAATACAAGTGCTATAAATATTTCCAATAATCCTGTTTTGCATGCACGAACCAAGCACATTGAACTAAAGTATCATTTCTTGAGGGAAAAAGTTTGAGCAAAGATGTTATCTTAGAGTATGTTTCTACCAAGGAACAACTTACAGATATTTTTACCAAACCTCTACCTAAGACTACCTTTGAGTATCTAAGAAGTCAACTAGGGGTTGTACCCCTTCATGACGTTAGTTGAGCATGATGTTGATTACATCAGTCCCTGAACCACTTGCATAATTTTACAAGGATTGGTATAGAAGTGGATGTATTCCATAGGCGGAGCATCAAGTTGCAGAATGTTGTTGATGCACAGTGAAAATTTGACATTACATGTTTTACTTTCAATTTGGCATTGTTGTCAAAGGGGAAGAAGAATAATGTGATTATGGGAAGGAAAACCAATGACAAGCTGAAGACATGGAGAACATCGTGAATACCTAGTAATGTAAACCAAGATTCCTATTCACAATCACGTAACAATCAATGGTATTGATATTTATATTGCCATCAATGCCAAAGGGGGAGATTGTTTGCATTTGCATGAAGATTGCAATAATGATATGTTATGTTGTCTTTGATGTCAATCGAACTGGTAATGATATTGTTGAATTGTTGTAATATTGTAACTGTAACCGGTAGGAAGAATTTGTGAGGAGAACCGGTAACCAGTGTAATGGTGTAAACCTTATCTATTGTTGTAATCGGTAAACCCTACCCATTATTTTTGTTAAACCCTAACTGATTAAGGTTGTTGAATTGGTTATGTTGGTTTGTGATCTGATGTTGAGCGGTAATGATTGTGACACATATGGTCATTATATGAAGACAAGTTCAAATGTTTTGGCACATTGCTTGTCTAGGGAATCAATAAATGTATTGCATCTAATGCAAAGCGTGTGATGAGTTACTGAGCTCGATGAAGCAGTAATCAAGGAGTGGTTGAGGTTTTCTTGATTGATGTGTAGAGATTGCTATGTAATCCAATGATCATACTTGAACCAACTTGTTTGTAATCTCTATGAGAGAATTAGGTTTTTGTTGTGTTACTGACCTGATTGATTTGTTTATAAGGTCGATGAAGTTGTTGGAAGAGATTAGTTGAGTGTGTGGTTGCCGAACTGGATGATGTGTCTACAGTTTTAGTAAAGGCAGATAGGAGCATAAAAGGATCTAATCAAGATAATGTAGTTCTATTTAGACAGATTAGCAAACTCCTATTGTTTTCTAACAATTATAGCATAATTGAAATCCCTTAACTGGGTAAGCTTTAATAAGCTTGGTTACTTATTACATCCTCTAACAAGGTAGTCCATTAGCTTGGATTTTTAAATCCTTTACTGAGGTTACTCCTTACAAGGTATTGCTTCTAACAAGGCATTTGTAGTCAAGCCCTTAGCCGGGTGATTCCTAACAGGATCAGTTCTTAACATGACTTTTGTAAAGCTTTAATAGGCTTGGCTCCTAACAGGGCGAACTTCAGAAGAGTTCAGATATTATCTTGTGGGTCTCATCTCACCGTGGTTTTTACCTATTTGGGTTTCCATGTGAAAAATACTTGTGTCATGTGGTGAATATTTTAGTGGTTATGATCTTATGGTTGATTTGACTAACTACTTAACTATTTCTAATAAGGCATGATAACCAGAAGCATTGAGAAATGAAGTATGTTGACATATGATAAAGCATTTGGATATTTACAAGTTTAATGATGTTTATTGTTAAGTTGTTGTAATAGTCAACCGGTTTTCTTATGAGTTTTCATGTTGATAGTGGTATTTTATTGATAAGTTTACTTTATGTGATTGAGATTGAGATTGGGAAAGTTTGTATTAGTTTTTCTATTTACTGATTCACCCCCCCCTCTCAGTAATCTACCGGATACTTATTTTTTCATCATACCATCAGTACGACTAAAATCAAACTTAAACAATTAACTTTCATGATCAACTCAAACTCAACAACATACCAACATAAATATGAGAATGACTCTTTTCAAATCAAAACACCAAAATCCTCCAATCAGAGTAAATACCCAAAAGGGTTCACTTGCACACTAAACATATCCATATTAAGGAATCATAAAGACCATTCAAAATATAATTAAAAGCTATTTTATCTATTTGTAACTCTTTGGAATAATTGATCCCTTTCATGACAAGAAAATCTACGACAAGGAAAAACGCATGAAAATGGCAAAAATAACATATTCTCAAAGAGGTTTGCATAATGCCTTGATTAAAAATCCATACCCACACACATGGAAATTTCCCTTAAATAGAATTAAATCATTAAATTTTCAATCCAATAAATGACTAAAATTTTTTTTCTCTTGCAATATAAATGCCAAGCAATCTTTACGAAATAAAAAAAACAAATTACAGTCTAAATGGGCTGTTAGTTAATCCAAATAAAGATCTTTCCAACTGAAGCCATATTGACTAAATTAAGCTATGATTACTAATAAGAACTTTGTTTTCCCAAAGTTATTAAAATAATGACCAAAGAATATTAGCATTTAATTCCTATTTTCTTACTTCCACAATCTCTCATTGATATATATACACATATGAATACATATATATTAAAAATATATACATATACATATATAATCAATACAAAAATATTTATTTTTCTGTTTAAACTTATAATCATTCTACAATTAAAATCTCACTAATCCTCATATTTAAAAATACAAATACACACACACACACACATATAGATACACATTTTGTATCTATACATATATACATATATAGATACACATATAGTTATGAGCCCATTTATTCAAACCAGTCCAAAACTGGACAAAGAGAATGCAAATTACAAACTATTTACAAACACACCTCACTTACAAACCAAAACCTGATCTAATTACTCAAAATGAAAGAGAACACACCATACAAGACACTCCACATAGTTTTGCATGAAAATCAATCCATTAATGATCTTTCTTTACTCCATTTGTGCCAACTGGCAACAAAAATTACAGTCACAGACAGTTAGTTTGCTTGGGCCATACAACATCTGACATCCAATGCATTAATTTAGGGTTTGAAAATACTTATCCTACCCTCTCCTAGGTCTGTGTGCCCATACTAGGGTTTTCCATGCTAACCTAAAGATTTTGACCTCATGGTGGAAAAGACTTTTGCAACTTTTGAGCAACTTTCCCAATGTTGCTTTTCTTGACTCCTAGATCCACATTGGGCCAACCTAAGGACACTACCATGCTATGAAGGACCTCTAAACACCTCAAAGGCACACATACCCTCAATTTCCAAGAAAATATCAATCTTTACTTATGACCCTAAGACCTCAACTAGGACCCTAACTAGGACCAATGAGCACATGGCTCTTTATTTTATATACAATGGCTTCATAAAGAAGCAAGAACACAAACAAAACAAATGGTGGGAGACCTTTGAAGGGTGCTCCTGCACCACCCTCTCCCTCTCCCTCTCTTTCTCTTTCTCTCTCAAGTCTATCTCTCTCATAGGTGTCTCCCTGTCTCCCCCCTTTTTCCCCCCTCTCTCTCCCTCTCTTTTCTTCCCTCACCCCTCTCTTTCCCTCCCCCCTCTCTCTCTCTCTCATCCTCCCTACCTCTCTTAGGTCTCTCCTTCTATTTCCATCCCTTGCTCCTATCTCACTTGCTCTCACCATCTCCCTCTCTCCCCCTCTTTCCCTCCCTCTCCTTCCCATCTCTATCCCTCTCTCCCTCTCTCTCACTTGGTCTCTCTCTCTCTCTCTCTCTCTCTCTCTCTCTCTCTCTCTCTCTCTCTCTCTCTCTCTCTCTCTCTCTCTCTCTCTCTCTCTCCCTACCCACCTTCCTCTCTCTCACTTAGGCTCTCTCTATCTCCCTCCATGTATCTCACCACTCTCTATCCCCATATCTATGCTTTTCTCTTATCCCTATCTATATTCTTTGATAATTTGTTAAAGATTAAAAAAACTCAATATAGATCATTTAGTGTGCACCAAATATGGCATGTTCCAAATGATGGTAAAAAGGACTAATTGACTCATAATTCAAGTCCACATTGTTTGGTTTTATTTTCTTTTTTAACATGATTGGATAGAGTAATGCTTTTTCATGGTGGCTACACTTCACACATGCATATTTTGAATATTCCATCACCATTTGACCACCTTTTTGTCATTTGCACAATGTAGAAGAGAAATATTTGAATTTGATCATTTTTTATTGTATGAGGTAATATTATCATTTTCTGATAATTCAAAGGTTTATTATGTGTTTTTTTTTTGTTTAAATTTTATAATATAGACTTGTTCTTTTTAATATTTTTAATTTAATTCTATTAGATTTACATAGGGTAGAACCATTTCAATGCAAGCCATCTTTAAATGCGTAAGAGTGAAAAATTGTAGACCAACCAAGATTATTACACAATAGTAGAATTCAACATGACATAATTCATAAATTTTCATATTTAATTTTAAACTATTTATGAGTTTGAAGGTAAAATTGAAATAACATGACAACTTTTGCTAACTGTAATCTTGAATCTTAAATTTTTAGTTGCATTCTATAAATTGCAAGCTCTATTGTTTAGAATATAATTGTTCCTCTTCTTATAACTTGTAAAAATACAAAAATATATACTTCAACATGATGATAAATCTAACTTTTGACTTGCACAATAAAAAATCAACAAGCAAAACTTGGTTTACAATATAATGTGATATTCAAAAGAAAAAAATAGCTTAGCATAAATAAATGTATGCACTAACCATCAAATTTCATGTACACATTTCAACTTGCCTGCATATTAAGATACCAAAGAGACATTCACCTAAATATATTTTTTATAAGATTTCTAACATTTTATAATTTCATGCTTATATGCATGTGTAAGAGTTTTGATAAATTGGTTAGAGTAAACTTACAATGAGATGATAGAATTATTGCCATACCTTTCATTTGCAAGGATAGGTCCATTAGGAAAGTCACAATGAATCTATGATTGTCCTAGATATTCATTAGGATAGCCATAATAAAGATAGGACAATCATAAATTCAATAGTGCAGTCCCAATTAATGTAGGATAGTCATAGCTTCATTGGGACTACCTTAATGAATTTATGGCTGTCCTATTTTGGCATATGAGAATCCTAATTTTGTATAATATGACTATCCTAAAGAGTATATTATTTTCCTAATAAAGTTATGAACTAATCTCTATATCTTGTGCATACATGTGGAATTCATCATCATGTCAAGGAAATGAGGAAAGATTCTCACACCTAATGAACATGAAGCCGAGAATGCAAAGAAAAGAGAAAGAATGAGGTGATTTTGTGAAGGAATTAAATTGACTACCATAGAAGAAGACATGCAAGAGGAACATGAAACATCCATGAAACACAAGATAGATGTGGAATTGGTATCAAAAAGGCAACATATGCAAAACCTTTGTATAATGAGACATTTTAATTGTGAAGTTGTGGGCATGTCATCTACCACAAGTCAAGTTGAAGGGAAACAATTTACAACATCTCATGTTGAATTCACACCTTCTACAACATATCACATTGCAAGTACATCACCATTGGCCTCAAATGTTGGAGTTACACTATCTTCTACATCTCACATTGGAAGTACATCACAATTGGCTTGAAATGTTGGAGTTACACCATATTCTACATCTCAATTTCAAGATACATCATCATTTTCATCTCTGGTTGAAGGTGTGCCATCTATCCCTAATGTTGTTAACATTCCTAACATTGAGAAAACCGCTTAGAATTTTGCAAAAAAGCCCAAGTATTTGATTGATATTGATGCTAATATAAATTGCAACCAATTGTTAATAAGCTTCCAAAATATACTTATCAAAGGTATGCTAGCCAAATTTGGAGATTACATTTTGAGAAGTTAAATTGAGATCGGAAGATGTCAAATAAAATGATGAGAAATATGAAATTTAGGCCCATCATGAAGATTCTTGGGCTAAGAGAATCAGATGTTTCAAGTGAGATATCAATTGTAAAGAATCTAATGAGTGCATATGAGAGCGTGGTTTCTACATCATGCACAAAATATAGCAATGTAACACAATGTGTACTGACATCAACAATAGTAAGCACTCAAACTAAGAAATATCAACTCATTAAAAAGACAAGTAATGAAAATAAGTAGAAAATATCTAATGAGAGTTGTGGGAAGGCATCAATGAGTTGAGGATCCAAATGACAAAGAACTATGGGCATTCTCTGGTAGACTACAATGAAAAGATAAATCAATTGTTGAAGCCTTGGGATCCTTAATTGAATAATTTTGGAAGAATAACACAAGGGTCTCTCCTAATCAAAGAGATTTTTCAAGGAGGAGGATTGGTGGTGAAATCTGTGATCCACATTCAAAGCATTTTTTGGATATGACTCAAACACAATTTTTTGCCAAGTTTCTAGAGATGAATCCTCAAATTAAAATTAATCATTTTTTTTTTAAATGGTAAAGACTTTTATGTCAAAACAAATCACACATGCATAAATTATTGTTGTAGAGTACATATTAAATTTTCTATTCATTATGATGTTTATCGACATATATGTGTAGATTTGCATACTAACAATGTTTTGCAGGAATGCAACATAAACGATCCACCTAGATCTTCAAGGGGTTTCATATCTACCATTTTATGTTGAAGAGGTGATGGTCAACAATTTTACAATAATTTATTCTTGGATGGCACATGTGCTCATTGTGGTGGCTTACAATATTTTCCAATGTGTGAACATATGGAGAGTACACATGTTATTGGGAATGAACTAGTGAAATTGGCAAATATAAGACAGTGACCTACAATCTAAATGATGGCAAATAAGAAAAAAGGTGTGAATTTGTGAGTGAAATGATAGCAATGTATCAGTTTATGGGTATTTTTTGTGAGAATATATTGTATGAGTATACAAAGCATACCCATAGAGCTCAATGATTGGACTTGCAATTCAAGCTATGGAAGGACACATTTCCACATGATACCATTTTTTTATAGTTGTTGACTTTGCAGAGAAATACAGACTAAAGCCACAAGATGAAGTGCAATCCTAGTATTACAACTCCACATAGGTTTCTATATTTGTGCATATAACATTACTTTATGCTAGTGATAGTATAGATGACAAAATGAAGATATTGAGGGAGTATAATTTTTATATTAGTAATGATCACACATTCTACAAAGTTTGTGCAAGGTAGTGTTGGGAACTTCAACATTTGGCAAAATTTTGAGGGCTCGTGTTGAAAATTTGTTTGAGACACTAAAAACACCCCTTCATTTTCAACTCATGTAGCCCACTTTGAGGGTTAGTATCTTTGCACCCATTAGTTTTAATGAAAAAACACTTTGGGATGTTATTAACCTCATATCAGATATGGCATATGTCCAGTTGCAACTTCCTAGGATCAGATTTGATGAGTTTTTGAAGTCCTTGTTTTCGGGTCTTGAGGTAAGTTTGCTATTTCACAATCTTAAACTCTTCTAAGTAGCCATCTTTGGAGAGATGCATTTTTTTGCCAATTGTGTGCCATGTTAGACCATTATTTTTGGAGATTGAATGCATCTTAATGAACCCTCATATCAGTTTTTAGAGCCCCATGATTCCATTTGCAATTTGTTCAAATTTGTAGACTGGATAGTGTATAATCTGCTAAAGTGGCCCTGTCTCCAGATTTTTATTTCTTGGCCTAGTGACCTACATACAAAGGTGAATGTTTGTAGTGATCTATGTATGTTTATCTACAACTGTGCCATTTTGTAGGCCCCCAAAAACTCATTTGATATTTTTTAAAGTCAATTCCAAATGGACTTTTCAGAGGTTGAAAATCATCATTTCCAGAATTTTTTAGAGAAGGCAACTTTGGGTGTGAATAGTTTGCACACATGCTCATGGTATCTAGATGTATCAGTTTGCCAAGTGGCGGACCTTGAAAATAAGATTTGGTATTTTTTAATTCAGTGTTTGGACAAGTTTTAGAGTGGTTTGAAAAGTGTATTTTTCAGATATATCTGAGTAGGCAACCTTGAGGATTAAAATTTTTCATCTCAGGCATCATAATGAGAAATCGTCTAACATTTTGTATTCTCTATATGACATTCTATAGATGTGTTAGTTTTTAGGACTCAAGGAGGTGATTTGATCAATTTTTAAAGCTAGTTTCAGGGGCTACCTGAGTGGTTTTGATCAGAATTCAAAGGTGTAAAATGTCGAATTTAATGAACACTCAATCAAAATTTCAAATCCAAAATATGTTCAAGTCAAGGTTTCAAAGCGTTTCCAAGGCTAGTTTCTCAAAAATGAAAAAACATTTTTTAGCTAGACCCACCAAGGACCTAGCTTGAATTTTGGCATCATGAGGTCAATTAAAGTTTATTTAATGAAATATTTGTCATTTAAATCAATAATTAAATTAAATAATGATACATGTGAGTTTGTGAGATCACTAAAGGGGTAAAATTTTGAATGATTCAAATAGTAGGTCCCATTACTCAAGTGAAAAGACCAAAGGTGGAGTTATTAAAACCATCTAAATGATTTAGAGCTGTCGTGAAAGTTAAGTCTAATGAAATCATTTTGAAAATGATTTTAAATACACTTAAATGGTGGGGCCCATGAGACTTTAAGACTAAAGGGCAAATATTTTTAAGATTTGGTAAATCTCATTCTTTCCTGCATTCCCACAAGGAAAAGTGAATAGCAAAATACACAATGGGGAAGCAAGGAGAGATAGGCATTCCCTCCATCCCATAGGGAAAGTCAATATAGTGGAATAAGAGTGCAAGAGTGCGGGGAGAATAGAAAAGTTATGGTTTGGCAATGCAAACCATTCACTTGCTACATGATGGTTACATAGATTTTGTGAAACCTCATTCTTTGTGAGGAGTTCTTATATGCTCACTCAGGCTAAATGGAAGAAACTATTGCAATTGTGCTCCATGCATATCACCATTTTTCGAATAATTAAAGAAGGGGCTGGTTTTCTATTCTCTATTGCACAGACAGGATGTTCTCCAAGCAAAATGGGAAAGTATATACAAGGCATGTGAACTGTTTCAGGCCATACCTCTAAGAGATGTTATCTCATGGTGGCCATGATAGTGTTGGTGGTTAATTCCAACTTCATTACTATTAGTTTGACTACCACAAACTATGGATCATTGCAACCTCATAACTTTTAGTTCACTATTGCAGACTACACAGACTATGGATCAATGATCTCTGTCATGTTTAGATACATTCTTTTCTACCTAAATTAAGGTTGTTGATTTCAGTCTTCTCTTGTCTTCACCATAATTGGATTCTTCATATGGTGACCTTTTAAAACATATAAAATATTATAATTTAGATGATTATTGGAACAGTCAATATCAACAGTTCTTTTTTTATGCTCTATTTTCTTTTTTATAATCTGGAAATGTTTTTTTTTGTTTCTTTCTGCTTGATCTATGATGTTGTAGTTGCAAATTTCACATGGTATCAGAGCTTAGGTGCTAGAAAGGAAAAGTAAACCTTTGTTTGTTGCAGATATAGAAGATCATAGTTGAAAAATGGAGTTCTTAACCTCTGCTATTCTCACACCATACAACTATTTTTATTGGAAGCCAAAGATTCTGCTTTAGCTCAGAAGTAGAGGCCTCTATCGAATATTTATGAATATAGAGGTTGAACCCAATCCAACAGTTGAAAATTATAAATACTTCAATCAAATGGATGAAGCCTTTGGTATGCTATGCTTATCCATCTCTCCAGAATTGTTGTTTCATGTTAAGGCATGCAAAACTCTAAATGATATTTGGAAGACATTAGAGACACTCTTTGGAAAGCAAGATGAGATGCGAGGTCATATTCTTGAAAATGAGTTCAACTCATTAGATCCAAGAAGTTTTTATAATATTCAATATTTCTTCACAAAGTTCAAATCCTTATTGCTTCAGCTTAAAGGATGCAGTATTGAAAAATCCAAGGAAGAAAGCAAATTAATCCTTGCTATTCTATCAAAGATAGGTCTAGAATATGCAGTATTTGTCTCTTCTTTCCACATAGTCAGGCTCACAATAGGAGCAACTTGGAAGATTCCCACACTTGATGACTTCATTGAGTCCTTGATACATGAGCAAGATAAGCTCATAAAGATGGGCACATTGAGAAATTCCAATGCTCATGCACATGTTGTGCATGGAAGTGGAAAGAGAAACTCCAAATCCAATCAGAAATCCAAAGGCAAAGGGAAGAAGGAACCACATCCAAGAAAGGAAGGCAATCCCAAACCTCCAGATGGATCTACCAGCTCAAAAGAAAAGGACAAAAAGGGCAAATCAAATTCCAACTATTGAAACCATCATTACCATCTAGAATCATCATGCATGAAGAAGACCATTGATCTCATGGCACAAATACTTCAGCAAAATAATCTTGGTAACCTTATCCCAAAAGGTGCCAAGAAGAAGCAGGAAGAAAAAGCACCAAAAACAAGAAACAATGCTCATGCATTGCTTGCTATTCATTCTTCTTTAGATGCATGGATCATAGACTCTCGAGCTTCACACCATATGGCAGCCACAAAAGATGTTCTCCCTTCTTTGAAACCATATTTTGGTTCACCTATTCGCTTGGGAGATGGATCTTCTACAGCAACAACTGGAATAGGGAAGGTTGAGATGGAAATTGGAAGTTTCGAGAATGTCTTTCACATTCCAAATATTTATGTCAATCTTCTTTCTGTGTATCAAATGACACACACTGGTATCACTAGGAGAGTTGAATTCACTCTAGATTCTGTGAGCATATTTGATATTGAAGACAACTCCAAAATTGTTGTTGGTAAGGCAAATCATCAATCTCATCTATACACTTTCACTAATTTTGTTGCCAAATCAGATTCTACTTTACTTCGAGCACATGCAAATGATGAAAGTAGAGTTTGGCATGAAAGATTTGGTAATTTGAACTTTAGATACATGCATCAATTGAGAAAACAAGGGATGGTGAAAGGCTTTCCTACAATAGAACTTTTTGATGGAGTTTGTGAAGGTTGTGCTCTTGACAAGCATCCATAAGAAAAATTTCCAAAGGAGATTGCATGGAGAGCCTCCTCCCCTCTAGAGCTTGTTCATAGTGATCTGATGGGTCCATTTCTTGATCCTTCCATGAGTAAAGCTAGATATGTCCTAACATTCATTAATGATTGCACAAGATACACATGGGTTTATTTTCTCAAATCAAATCTGAGGTGTTTGAGAATCTCAACATTTTCAAAGCCCATGTGGAGAATAAATTAGACAAAATGATCAAGATCCTCCACACAGATAATGGGGGGAGTATGTCAATAATGATGTCCAACATATTTGTGATGAAGCAGGAATATAGTTGCAGGACACATTTCCTTACACTCCGCAACAGAATGGGGTAGCTGAGAGGAAGAACTGATCCTTGAAGGAGATGGCTAGTTGTATGTTGCATGATAGATCTCTTCCCTCCAAATTGTGGGCTGAAGCAATGAATTGTGCTTCATACATAGAAAATAGATCTCCTCACAAATCTATCACAAAAAGACACCTTTTGAAGTATGGAGTGACATACAACCGGAAGTGACCCATTTTCAAATTTTTGGATCACATGGATGTGATCACATTCTTGTAGAGAAGAGGAAGGCTTTAAGGCCTCAAAGAAAAAAATGCATCTTTGTTGGATACCCAGATGGTGTAAAGAGCTAGAGATTGTTAGATCTTTCAATAGAAACACTCTTAATTGAGAGGAGTGTCTACTTTTATGAATGTCCCATGCATGCATCTTAGGAGCCACACTCCAGTACTTCTTTGCTTCCTCCTCTTACAGATTTCAAGGATAATACATGAAATCATTCAGATCTAATTTTTGATACATTTGAATCTGATCCTGATGAACTTGAGAATGCATGTGCAAATCTAGATGTAGTTCCTTATTAGGATTCTAGTGATGATTCGATATCTCGTGTGAAAAATCAAAGGACGAGGAGCTTGGTTGATATATATGATGCCCCTCATGCACTTTCATCTATCAATCCCATCATGCCTATATGATTCAAGAATCTGATCCTCAAACTTATCCAGAAGCTATCAGGAATCATCTTTGGGAAGCAACCATGGATGAGGAGTACAATTCTCTAATTGAGAATCACACTTGGGACTTGGTTCCACTTCCACCTGATCACAAACTTGTAAGGTATAAGTGGGTCTATAGAACAAAGAAATTAGAAGATGGCCATGTAAGTAGATACAAATCAAGGTTGGTAGCCAAAGGCTTTCAACAAGTTCATGGTATTGACTATGATGAAAGTTTGCTCTAGTGGCAAAATGGATTCCATTCGGTTGGCTCTTGCAATTGCAGCAACAAGAAGGTGGGAGATTCATTAGATGGATGAGAAGAACACATTTCTTCATGGTGATCTCAAGGAAGAGATCTATATGGAGTAGACACAAGGGTATGTACATAATTCCTCATTGGTATGCAAACTCAAGAAGTCACTCTATGGCCTCAAGCTGACACCTAGAGCTTGGTATACTAAAATGGATTATTATCTTCTGTCTCAAAATTTCATGTGATGCAAATCTGATCCAAATGTTTATATGATGAGAACATTTGACTCTCTATTGTTCATATTACTCCATGTAGATGATCTACTAATAATAGGTGATTTAGTCAAAGCCATTGCTGCAACCAATGCAACTTTGCATGCTAGATTTTCCATGATAGACATGGGTCTCCTCAATGTTTTCCTTGGTCTTGAAATCAACTAGAATGAATGAGGAGTCCAAGTTTCTCAATCCAAGTATGCAAGGGATCTTCTAGCTTGATTTCACATGAGTGTTTGTAAATCAACACCCACACCTTTCTTGTCTGGAGTAAAGCTTGAGGATGGCCAAGATACACCATTGGTTGATTGCACACTCTATTGTCAACTTGTGGGGAGTCTTCTTTATCTCACTCACTCTCATCTAGATCTATCATATGTAGTGGGTGTTGTTTCCAGATACATGCAGGAGCCTCATGAATTGCATTGGAAAGATGCCAAGCATATACTTCACTATGTTCAAGGAACCATTAGCTATGGGATTCATTATTCAGCTGGATGTACTTTGGATCTCATTGGATATACTGATTCTGATTAGGCTGGTGATAACATTGATTGTAAGTCCACTTCAGGATATGTTCTCAGTTTGGGCTCTGGTCCCATTTGTTGGTCAAGTAAAAAGCAATCTTCCATTTCTCTATCATCCATAGAGGCTGAATATCGAGGTGCAATCAATGCTACCACTCAAGTTCTTTTTGCTGCAAAATTTTCTCATTGAGCTAGGCATATGTTTTCATCAACCAATCATCATTTGGTGTGACAACCAAAGTACACTGAAGGTTTGCAGAGATCCTATACAATGACAACAGACAAAGCACATCGAGATCCACATGCACTTCATCCGAGCTCTGATCCATAATGGCATCATTGATTCACAATATTATCCCACATCTCAATAGATTGCTGATATATTCATGAAGACATTCACTGAGAAGAAGTTTCACTTTCTCTGAGATCTTCTTGGGGTGAAAGAAACTGTACCATGGTAGTTTTCTCATTATGTTAGTCTCTTTTTGAGGGTGGGTTTTGTTCCCACTGGGTTTTCCTTCTTTCCTCATTTCTTTTATTAGACCTTTTTGTTCTCCTTTGTTAGAATTAAGGGGGGTGTTGGTGGTTTAATTCCAACTTTATTACTATTAGTTCGATTATCGTAGACTATGGATCACCACAACCTCATAACTTTTAGTTCACTACCACATACTACACAGATTATGGATCACCGATCTCTGTTATGTTCAGATCCATTCTTTTTTGCCTGAATTAAGGTTGTTGATTTCAATCTTCTCTTGTCTTCACCACAATTGGATTATTCATATGGTGACCTTTTAAAACATATAGAATACTATTCATATGGAATAAAAAGATTATTTGTTAGTGGTCCAACATGCAGCTGGGAGGAGTAGGAAGCAACAATGGGAGAATTCAAAATTCAAATTCTTTGAAAGGCGGGAACTCTAGTTCCAATGGTGGGAGCGACAAAAATGAAGGAGTTGGTCCTATGGGAGAGAAGGACAAGCCTCTGAACATTCCAAAGGTCATTGACATTCTGCAGATTGGTGGTACTCTACCAAAGAAGAAAGTGGGTTCTAGGTTTTCGGGGGAGGGGTCCAGCGGGGGGCCAGCCCACGTGAAGAGACCTTGGAGAACGGAAAAGAATCTAGAAAATGGTCATCCCTTTTTGGAACAAAACCATCTGGTAAATCCTCTTTACCTCCTGTCAAGAATATTTCTGGTCCAACTGATGGAAAGTTTTCTATCTCTATCCCTGATCTAGTTTTGGATCATAATATAAATAGTATGTCGAACTCCTTGGTAGGCAAATTTATGGGTTCACGTCCGAACATTGAAGTTGTAAGGTCTTATGTCAAATGGAAATGGGCTCTGAAGGGTAACGTTGAAATCTCAGCTTTTCCTAAAGGCCTCCTATCTTTTACCTTCTTGTGTGAAGAAGATAAATTAATGATATTTTGTGGTAGTCCCTAGATGGTAGGAAAGACAACCTTGGTTCTTAGGAAATAGCATCCAAATTTGAACATGGATGACTCTCTTCTGGCACAAGTTCTAGTTTGGTTAAGTTACCAGGTCTGCCTCTTGAATATTGGGTAGAAAGAATCTTCTCAGGAATAGCAAGCTCATTTGGTGAACTCCTCTCTATAGACCCAGTCACAGCTTCAAAAAGGAGACTCACTCATGCTAGGTTTTGTGTAGGGATAACCCATGATGTAGACATGCTGAAATATATAGATATAGTGTCAAAGCTGGGGACATGGAAACAACTAATAGAATATGAATCTATCCCCTTTACCTACTTCCATTGCAAGAAAGTAGGTCACTGGGAAAAATATTGTCCTATCAAACCTAAAGGAGAGCTCATGCAGACTAAACCCCAGGTTGAAAGTAAAAAGGTTCCAGATAAAAAGGTATGGTAAGTTAAGAATTTAGAAAATAAGGAAGCTAACTTTACTAACAACAACTATTTTGAACCCTTGGGGGAAAATAAGGAAGTGGTATCCTCAACCTCTGTCTCCAATCCCCCAACCCAGGAAGTATTGAGAACTAAGTCAACCAAGGTAAACAACCTTGTGACAGAGCAGATCCGAATAGAGGAATTGAGAAAACAAACTGACTCTTCAAAAGAGATAGTAGAAGTGGTCATCGCTGATGCTTATGCTGATAAGGAAATGCAAAAGATATAGGAAAAACTTGAGGAAGGGGAGATCTCTGGCTCCCTAGAAGAAGAGACTGACTCTTCCCCGCTAATGATAAGCTCTGAAATGCAAAAAGCCCAAAAATGTGCAATACTGGGTATGAACCTTTTGGACTCAGATCAAAACTCAAAAATAGTAAACAATGCTTCACATGATTCTAGATTCCCTAATTGGGGCAATGAAGATGAACTATACAGAATCCTCAGTAATCTAGAAGCGGTTCTTGAGAAAGGAGCTGATTGGAAAATACCAAAATAAGGGAACAAGAAAGGATCCACTCCCTCAGCATCTCAACTAAGGAAATCCACCAGAATAACTCAAGTAGATGTTAGGTATATCTCCTCTTCCCCAGGTCAACCTTCTAACCTTAAAGTCAGAGACTGTTGGTATTTTGGTATGGTTTTGTCATTGATGTCAACACCTAATAAAACACTAGCACTTTGGAGATCCAACAGCATTCATTGGCAAGCAAGTAACTATTACACAGTTACTGGTATACGATACACCAGCAAGATATAATGATCACTGGCACTTGAAATGGCATGGAAAACACTAGGTAATGTCGAAGACATCATCTGGACATCTTGTCCTAGAGTTTTGTTCATTGGTATATTCATAGTTGCATATTTGCTGTTACCGGCAAATAGGTCTAGGGTTACACCAGTAGGTTTATCTTTTCCAAATCAGCATGGCACACTATGGAGATGATTAATTATTGTTGTAAATGCATTAAGCCGACATGTTAAATCGATTATTGCATTAGATATTATATTGTTTGTAAATGTTTTTATTGTAATATCTTGTAGAGCCGACCTACTAAAATTGGTCTTAGGTTATGGTATAAATGTAAGATCTTATTTGTAAGATCAAGTGTGGAATGTGAAAAAGGATTGTGTGAAGGTATATGCGAGATTAAGCAGAGCTATACATGAAGACATCATTTGAAGGTGAAGCTAGGTTTTTGTGAAAGCATATCAGCATTACACTGGCATTGAATCCAGCATATGAAGATGCTGTTTTGTGCAATACATTCTTATTGGATTTAACCATCCAACTGTAGTTAGTGCGACTCCCATTTTGTGATTGAGTAGGGAGCTCTAGGCTATTGGCCTTTCGGCATGTGCAGACCCCATTTATGTACACTTACTATCTCCAGTAGTATCATCTAATTATGGGTAAGGTTTCCCACCATGTTTTTTCCCCTTACAGGGTTTCCACATACAAATATTGGTGTTATGTGTTGTGGATGACTTTGTGTTTATGTTTCATGCACTAATCCTTACCGGTATAGCAATTAACTATTATAACTGTCTACCAGCATACTTAACTGGTTTACCGGTATTAAGCATTAAGTTGGTTAGATTGTTTTTGGTTTAAATTTATTTGATAACTGATTCACCCCCCCCTCTCAGTTGTCCCTGTGACCTAACAATTGGTATAAAATCTTAGTCCTCTTTTGCAAAATTTTAATAGCTTGAGGAGATCCAATGTCTACTAATTATTTCAGGAAGGACAATCCTAAACTTGATAGAACCAACTATGGCATATGGAAGATCAGAATGGAGACACGTCTAAATTGCATTGGAAAAGACATCTGGGAGGTTACAAAGAATGGTTATACTACTGCTGTACCAGGTCAGCCTAGTCCATCTAACTTGACAAAAGATGAGGAAAATGATTGCAAAGCAAGAGAAGCACTTTTGAGCGCATTATCAGATCAACAAATCATGGGACTATCAGATAGGTCTACTACTAAAGCTATTTGGGATCACTTGGAAACACTGAATGAAGGAGATTCCATAGTCAAGATTGCAAACTTGAAAGCTTCTGAGTCAGGTATGAATATCTGAAAATGGAAGAAGATGAAAGGATTTCTAGTTTTATGGAAAGAGTAAATGAAATTGTTTTGGGTATTAAATGTTGTGGAGGAACCTTAAGTGAGGATGAAATTGTTTCAAAAGTTTTAAGAGGATTGCCACCAGCATACAAAATGAAGGTTACTACTATAAATGAGTTAAGAACAATGCCTAATACATCAGTTACTAGGGATACATTGATTGGGAAACTTTCAGCTTTTGAAATTGAAGAATTTGGTCCTGTTGCTACTATAAAGACAAATTTGGCCTTTAAAGTATCAACATCATTTGCTCGATCATTTGACAAATCTGATTGGAAAGCCTTTTATGCAAGAGAACTTGAAGAAAGTAGGAAAGAAAATGAAGAACTTGAAGAACTTGAAGCACTATTTGCAAGGAAAATGCCTAAAGGTCCAATTGGAAGTAAGTATGAAGGTAAAGCACCCTTTAAATGTTTTAACTGCAATAAGATTGGTCATATGGCTTCAAGATGCCCTGATAGACATGCTAGACTAAGAGAAGAAGCTAGAAGAACATACAAACCTAACCCTAAATATCAGAGGTAAAGATTAAGAAGAATAAAGACAAATCTTGTTATATTGCCGATGAAGGTGTGATTGATGATTCTGATGAGGATCCGGTAGACAATGGATGGGTTTTTGTTGCTATAACAAAAGATAAACTGATACCTACTACTCAACTGGTAGTACAGGCCCTGGTAGCTAAAGTTGAAGTAAAATATGAATGGATCATTGATTCAGGATGCTCACATCATATGACAGGAGAGAAAGGTAAATTCTTGAACTTTCAAGAATACAATGGAGGTTTAGTAAGATTTGGAGATGAAAAAGCTTGTTCAATCAAAGGTAAGGGCACACTATATCTTGATGGTAAGCATAACACTGACTATGTCTACCATGTTGAAGGATTAAAGCATAATCTTTTGAGTGTTGGTCAATTAGTTGAGAAAGGATTTCAATTACAATTTAAAAATGGAAAATTCAAAATCATGAATAGAACTGGTTTGGAAATTGCAGCTGGTAATCAGACTAGAGGTAATATGTTTCATTTGAACAACAATAAAAAAACATGCTTAATTACACATATAGATGAAAGTTGGTTATGGAATAAGAGACTCTATCATGTAAACTTTGATTGCATGGTAAAGATTAGTACTACTAAGGTAGTTAGAGATTTACTTAAAATTGTCAAACCTCAGAATGCAGTATGTAAGGAATGTCAATTTGGAAAACAAGTAAGAGCTAGTTTCAAAAGTATTCCAGAAAAATCAAATAATGCTCTTGATTTAATTCACACTGATTTATGTGATCCAGCTAGAACTAAAAGCTTACAAGGTGATAGATATTTCATGCTAATCATTGATGACTATTCTAGAATGTGTTGGGTTACTTTTCTTAGAGAAAAATCAGAAGCACTTGGAAAGTTCAAATTATTCAAAGCAATGGTAGAAAATGAAAATGGTAAGAAAATCAAATGCTTAAGATCAGATCAAGGAGGTGAATTTACATCTAGGGATTTTAATACATTCTGTGAAGTAAATGGAATCAGAAGACAACTATCAGCACCTCGGACACCACAACAAAATGGAGTTGTTGAAAGGAAAAACAAAACTATCTTGGATGCAACAAGAAGTATGTTATCAGAAGCAAACCTACCACATGTGTATTGGAGAGAAGCAGTCAACATAGCGGTCTATACATTTAACAAAGTTCACATCAAAGGTAAAACCAGTAAGACCCCTCATGAACTATGGTTTGGTAATACTCCTACTCTTAAGTATTTTAGAATATTTGGAAGTAAATGTTATATCAAAAGAGATGAGTATATTGGAAAATTTGATCCTAGAAGTGATGAAGGAATATTTCTTGGTTATTCATCTAAGAGCAAAGCATATAGATGTTTTAACAAGAGATTGGAGAAAATTGTTGAGAGTACAAATGTAAATACTGATGAACAATTCAGAGAAACTTCAAAGTATATAGACTCTAAACTAGCAACAAAATTTTTGTACCTACTCTAAATCCACCGATACAAAAGGAAGATCCAGTTACCTCGGTACCATATAAGGATTTCACAGTAATTGAAGAACAACAACAAACAAACTAAGACACCCTGGTATGTAAGACTGAATCATTCTAAAGATCAGATAATTGGAAACACGTTCAAAGGATTTATGACAAGAGGAAGATTAGCAAATGAAGAGGTATGTCTTATTTCTCAATTTGAACCATCATCTGTTAATGAGGCATATGAAGATAAATTTTGGATAAAAGCTATGGAAGAAGAATTAGAACAAATTGAGAAAAACAACACTTGGACATTAGTTCCCCGACCTAAAGATAAAAATTTAATTGGAACCAAATGGGTAATTAGAAACAAACTTAATGAAGATGGTAAGGTTGTCAGAAATAAAGCAAGACTAGTGTGTAAGGGATATTCTCAGAAAGAAGGAGTTGACTATAATGAAACCTTTGCACCGGTAGCTAGAATTGAGGTAGTCAGATTATTTTTGACTTTTGTGGCACACAAAAACTACAAAGTTTATCAAATGAATATTAAATGTGCATTTTTAAATGGAGATCTTGAAGAGGAAGTATACATTGAACAACCTGATGGATTTTCTTTGACCAATGACAATGCTATGGTATGCAAGTTAAGGAAAGCTCTGTATGGACTAAAACAAGCTCCAACAGCTTGGTATGCAAGATTGGATAAGTATCTTTTAAAGATTGGTTTTACTAAAGGAAATGTAGACAACAATTTATATTATAAAATAACTAATGATGACATCTTGATTATAGAAGTATTTGTTGATGATATAATCTTTGGAGGAGAAGATGGATTATGTAAGGAATTTTCTATTAAAATGTAGCAAGAATTTGAAATGTCTATGATTGGAGAAATAAAATTCTTTTTTAGGATTGCAGATTTCACAAACTGATAAAGGTATATTCTTGAGTCAATCCAAATACTTAAAAGAGTTACTAAAGAAATTTGGGATGGAGAACTCTAAACCGGTAAGCACACCTATGACAACAAATGACAAATTATCACAAAGGGATGAATCTACACTTGTTAATCCAACTAGATACAAATCTATGATAGGAGGTTTACTGTATTTGATACAAACCAGACTTGATATTATGAATGAAACATGTATTATTTCTAGATTTCAAAGTAATCCTAGAGAAAATCATGAATCGACAGTTAAAAGGAATTTTTGATACTTACAAGGCACTATAAATATTGGATTATGGTATCCTAGAGATGAAAACATTGAATTATGTGCATGCATAGATGTAAATTGGGCAAGAGATGTGGATGATAGGAAAAGCACCATCGGTAGAGCATTCTTTCTTGGAAATAGACTAGTTTCTTGGTTGAGTAAGAAATAGAGTTGTACATCTTTATCAATAGCAGAATCAGAATATGTTGCAGTAGCAACTAACTATACACAGGTACTATGGCTTAAGCAAATGTTGAAAGATATAAAGGTAAAATGCAAGGAACCTATTACTATCTATTGGGATAACACTGTAGCAATTGATATATCTAAGAATCAGGTATTACATTCTAAAACCAAACATGTTTCTATCAAACTAAATTTTCTAAGGGAAAATGTTGAAGCTAAGTAGATAAAATTGGTTTATGTGAATACTAAAGAGCAGATTGTAGATATTTTCACTAAACCTTTGCCTAAGGAGACTTTTGAATATCTCAGAGATCAACTTCGAGTCATACCACCACCAGTAAAGACTTAGACAGTTGATGATTGTCATCAACTAGCAGAATTAACAGACAAATCTTTTACTTCGATCTTTGATGAGGAAGCTACTTCTCAGGGGGAGTAGTTCGTATATTGAATTGATTGGTATTTTGTATATGAACTTGGTTTTATTATAACTTTGCCATTTGATGTCAAAGGGGGAGAGATATATATGGAAAAACATATTATATTTTGGAGAGATTGGTATGGAAACTTTGGAAAACACATGTTGCTCCCACGAGGAGAGATTTTTGTTTAGGAGAGATTATTATTCTCTGGTTTCTAGTTATAATCTTTTTGGAGATTGTTGGTTTTTGATACTTGGCATTTCTGTTTTGGCACTTTGATGGTTTTTCCATCTTGTGTTGCCATCAATGCCAAAGGGGGAGATTGTTGGTATTTTGGTATGGTTTTGTCATTCATGTCAACACCTACTAAAACACTAGCACTTTGGAGATCTAGCAGCATTCACCGGCAAGCAAGTAACTATTGCACAGTTACTGGTATATGGAACATTGACAAGATATAATGATCACCGACACTTGGAATGGCATGGAAAATACTTGGTAATGTCGAAGACATCATCTGGACATCTTGTCCTAGAGTTTTGTTCATTGGTATATTCACAGTTGCATATTTGTTGTTACTGGCAAATAGGTCTAGGGTTACACCGGTAGGTTTATCTTTTCCAGATCAACATGGCATGCTATGGAGATGATTAATTATTGTTGTAAATGCATTAAGCCAACATGTTCAATCAGTTATTGCATTGAATATTATATTGTTTGTAAAATGTTTTTATTGTAATATCT
Organism: Cryptomeria japonica; assembly: GCF_030272615.1. NCBI lineage: Eukaryota > Viridiplantae > Streptophyta > Pinopsida > Cupressales > Cupressaceae > Cryptomeria > Cryptomeria japonica. The sequence goes on along the minus strand of NC_081409.1, from coordinate 501,775,076 downwards.
TGTAGAGCCGACCTACTAAAATTGGTCTTAGGTTATGGTATAAATGTAAGATCTTATTTGTAAGATCAAGTGTGGAATGTGAAAAGGATTGTGTGAAGGTATATGCAAGATTAAGCAGAGCTATACATGAAGACATCATTTGAAGGTGAAGCTAGGTTTTTGTGAAAGCATATCAGCATTACACCGGTACTGAATCCAACATATGAAGATGCTATTTTGTGCAATACATTCTTATTGGATTTAACCATCCAACTGTAGTTAGTGTGACTCCCATTTTGTGATTGAGCAATGAGCTCTAGGCTGTTGGCCTTTCTACATGTGCAGACCCCATTTATGTACACTTACTATCTGTAGTAGTATCAATTGATTGTGGGTAAGGTTTCCCACCGTGGTTTTTTCCCTTACAGGGTTTCCACGTACAATAATTGGTGTTATGTGTTGTGGATGACTTTGTGTTTATGTTTCATGCACTAATCCTTACCGGTATAGAAATTAACTGTTATAACTGTCTACCGACATACTTAACTGGTTTACCGGTATTAAGCATTAAGTTGGTTAAATTGTTTTTGGTTTAAATTTGTTTGACAACTGATTCAACTCCCCCTCTAGGTTGTCCCCGGGACCTAACAGAGACAAGGAGGCCAGTAAGAACATTGCAGATGGGACTCAGAAGATTCTTAAGGAGTTAGGAATTGGTAAGTAACTATTAAGATTATCTCTTGGAATATTAGGGGACTTAATAATCCTCATAAACATGATATCATTAGGAATATGATAAGGGATAGTAAACCTGGTGTTTTTCTTATTCAAGAGACTAAAATGAGTAGATTAAAAGTTGAATCTTTGAAGTTTTTTAAAAATGGGAGTATCAGTGGTGGTAGCTTGGAAGGTGCTTCAGGAGGTATAACTACCATTTGGAATCTTAATAGTGTCAAAGGCCATGTTCTTATTCAAGAAAATATTTTCTCTTGCATTAGATTTGAGCATTTAAAAGATGGAACTTCATGGGTCCTCACCAAAATTTATGCACCCAACACCTTGAAAGCTAGAAACTCCTTCTGGAAAAAACTTATAGAAACTAGGGATAGCTTCAAGAATCTTAGCTGGTTGGTCATGGGAGACTTTAATACTCCTTTGAGAGAGGAGGAAAAATTTGGTGGAATCCCCTCTTAGTTGGAAAGTAGGTTGGCCTTTATGGACTTCATAAATACATAGGCTCTCAATGATGTGGAGATACAGGGATGCAATTGCACTTGGACTAATAGGAGAACTATAATGATCTTATCCAAGTTCACCTTGACAAGGCTCTTATTTTTTATGAATGGTACAAACATTACTTCTGCTCCCTGTCTGCCCACATCCAGGTTGGGTCATATCATTTTCCAATCACCTTCATTGCTGACCCTATTAATAGAACAAGATATTTTCCTTTTAGATTTGAAAAAATGTGGACTCATCACCCTGACCTCAATCGTAATATTAAAAAATGGTGTAATATCCAAGTAGAGGGAACTGCTATGTACAAAGTTGTAAAGAAACTTAAAAGTGTTAAGGACAATATAAGACTCTAGAATAAATATAGCTTTGGGAACATTTTTGAGGCCAAAGGTAAAGTCCAAGATGACCTTAAGAAAATACAGGACCAAATTCAAAGGGATGGTTTCAGTATTGTGTCTATAGCTGAAGAAAATGAGACCCTTAAAAAATACCATGAAATCATTGCTAAAGAGGAAAATTTTTGGAAGCAAAGATCAAGATGCATTTGGCTAAAGGAAGGAGATAGGAATACAATATTTTTTCATATGTCAATGATCTAACATAAAGTGGCAAATAGGATTACGAAATTGGCAGTGGACAATGGGGAAGTGGTCAAGGAGGAAGAGATAAGGAATGAGGCCAAAAGGTACTTTTCAGAACTTCTGAGGAGGGATCAAAGGTTGGATGCTGATGCTCAATCTTCTTTTCTTCAAAATATTCCTTGTCTCATTGATGAGAAGATGAATTCCTCCCTTTCTTCTATTCCTTCGATCTTGGAAATCAAAAATGTTGTTTTTTCTTTTGATGGTAACAAATCCTCCGATGCTGATGGCTTCCCCATGTTCTTTTTTCAAGATTTCTGGGACATTGTAGGGAAAGATGTTTCCAATGGGGTCAAGGAATTTTTTGGGGCTAGAATAATTTTGAAAGAAATTAATGGCACTTTCATTGCACTCATTCCTAAAACCTAAGGTGCTGATTCCATGGACAAGTTCAGACCAATCAACTTATGCAATTCCTTTTATAAGAGTATCTCCAAGGTTCTTACCACCAGAATCCTGACTGTCCTTCCTTCTCTGATGAATCATCAGCAAACTGGTTTTGTCCTACGAAGAAAAATTCTTGACTCCATTATTACTGTTCATGAGAATATTCATTCTCTTGTTAGGGCTAAGAAACAGGGTCTCATCCTCAAGCTTGATCTCTTTAAGGCCTATGACCAAGTTAATTGGTCTTTTCTTGTGAAGGTTCTTGTGGCTTATGGTTTTTCCACCAAATGTGTTGACCTCTTCAGTCAACTTATTACATCAACCTCTTTTGTTGTTCTTGTCAATCGTTCCGCTTCCCCCTTTTTCCAAGCGTCTAGAGGACTAAGGCAAGGGGATCCCATTTCCCCTATCCTCTTCATTATTATGGTTGAATGTTTTGGTAGGTCTATGGAAAACATGGTTATGAGAGGATCATTTAAGGGACTCCAACCTTCTTTAGCTAATCTTATCTATTCTCACCAACAGTTTGTGGATGATACCATTGTCATGGAGGAGTCAAGTATCTAAGAAGCTAGAACCCTGAAGGACACTCTTTGTAAGTTTGTCTCTGCATCTGGTCACCTCATTAATTAGGACAAAAGAATTTTTTTTTCATCAATACTCTAGAGAGAAGACAACATAGAATTAGTAGAATCCTAGAATGTAGGATTGCTGATCTTCCTGCCACTTATCTTGGCCTCCCCTTGGGCATTGCACCTCCTGATTCTTTTTGGAGCTTTCTAGTGGACAAGTTTCATAAAAAGCTAGCTGGTTGGAAATGAGCCCTTTTAAGTCAGGCTAGAAAGCTTCAACTTCTTATAGCTTCTCTTCAAAGTATGCATATCTATGCCCTAAGCCTTTTTAGAATTCTAGTCAAGTATGCTGGTGCAATTGAGAAAATTCAAAGAAAATTTCTATGGTTAGGGGTTGAGGATAAGCAAAGAATGTCTCTTGTGGCTTGGGATCAGGTATGCAGACTGAAAAGTAAAGGTGGTCTAGGCCTGAGAAGAATTGGGATCTTAAATAAAGCTCTTTTGTCTAGATAGGTATGGAGAATGTTCCACTTAGAGAGTGAATGGTGTAAAATCTGGTGAAGTAAGTACTCTCTTTTGTCCTCCTCTCTTTCCTCTTTTATCAATTTTGAAATCACCATTAATGGATCCCATATCTAGAATCATGCTTCTAAGTGTAGAGATTGCATTTCTAAAGGGGTTACTTGGAAAGTAGGCAATGGTAGGAAAGTTAATTTTTGGGAAGACCCCTGGCTTTTTGATAAACCTTTGACTGATTTCCCAGAATGGGCCCCTTATTCCTCCTCCTATATTAGATCTTTTGGTCCTTTAGTTGAAGGGTATAGGACTGGTAATAAATGGCAGAAAATAGAAAGTATTCACCCAAGCCTTATCAAGCTCAAAAATCATTTGTCTTCGCCCTGGTTGAATAAAGAGGAAGACTCCCTCATTTGGAAATATGAACCCAAAGGTAATATCATTGTCTCTTCAATGTATGGTGTTCTCTCCCCTGCCCCTTTTGATAATCCTTTCTGGTCTAAAGCCTAGTTAAAGGGTCTGACCCCCAAAATTAACTTTTTCTATTGGAATATTCTTCAAAACAAAATCTTGACCTTAGATAACCTCAAGGGTAGAGGATTTGCCTTTCCTAATAGATGTTCTCTGTGTCTTACAGAGGAAGAGTCAGTGATCCATCTGGCTATCCATTGTTCCTATTTTGTTTCTATTTGGGAAAGATTTCTTAAGAGTTTTTGCATTGATTGGGTGTTTCCTAACACTATCAGTGAGTTTTTCTACTCCAATAATTACCATTGGTCTAACTTCTTTTTGAGATCTCTATGGAAGCTATCTCTTCCTCACATTCTGTGGGGATTGTGGAAAGAAAGAAACAATCGTATTTTTAGGGACACTTCTCTTACTCAGGATATTGTGTTCCAAAAAATATAATGGGCGATTGTGGAGAATATTGGGATCATTGGGGGTCCTTTCTTTTCGACCAACCCATTGGAATCTCACATTTTAAGTTCTTGGAATTTGAAGTATGCTGGTAGTTTTGACCCCAAGTAAAATAAAAGATTAGAAGGAAGATGGCAAACTCCCCCTCATGGTTGGTTCAAAGTCAATTTTGATGGTGCTGCAAAAGGTAATTCGGGCCCTGCGGGATGTGGAGCTATTCTTAGAGATGACAAAGGTATATGTAAGAAAATGGTTGTTGTTCCAATAGGAAGCCAAACAAACCACAAGGCAGAAGAAATGGCAGCTATCCAAGGCATTCTCCTCACAAAAAGATGGAATTGCTCCTATATATTAGTTGAAGGGGACTCTAACAACATCATCAAATGCTTTAAGAGGACCTCTAAGCCCTCATGGTCTATTAATAGCATTATAAAAGCCGCTAGAGACCTCATTAACACTTTTGAGAAAAGTTACATATCTCACATCTACCATGAAGCGAATGGTTCCGTTGACTGGACAGCCAATGCGGCGGTCAGTCAAGATGAAATGATTACTTGGAAGGGAGAACAAGGCCTCCTAGAGGATGTCAGATTAATCATTTTTAAGGACTGATGCAATAACACCCCAAAGATCATTAATGTACAAAACAATAATGAAATAGATTAAAAGGAGTACTTCGAGCAATTATAATATTGTCAGCACCATTTATTATAACACTCAATCTATCACTTCCCACACTTTCTAGGTAAATTTGGTAGCTCTGAGAAACTCTCTGTCTAAAGCTCTTTGCAAGTTTCGACATTTAGCTCTGAATAGCAAAAATATGGGCAGAAATAGGCACTGCTACAAACCTAGCAGTTGTAAGGAATGGAAGGAAAAGGAGGCGGTCTGGAACATTCTGTAGAAGGGAGGGCTTTCAAAATTTATGGAGAGGCTCCATGGACGGGACACCATAGTCACCAATTTCTTTTGTAAAAATTGGAGAAAGGGCACTTTGAAGATGGGAGACCAGTCTGTTATCATAGATGAAGACCTTATTACCTAGGCCACGAGACTCCGAAGGGAAGGAAGCAACTACTACAGAGACATAAAGGTGAGCAAGGAGGCCATTGAAAGATATCCAAAAACTGAAAAGGAGAAAAAATGCCCGGTGAAGCTAACTAAAACTTATTATCCCCCTAGGGCTTTTGTCAAACCATGGAGGGAGGTCCTTTTTGTTATAATGTGCTATATTAATTTGGATGGTAGATTCACTATAGTTTACAACTACCATTTTATTTTGATGAATCATTTTAGGCATGACGAGAAGGTTAACATTCCATATTTTCTATTATGTTCTATGAATGCCACCATTAAGGCCTATAAAGAGAACCCAATGGGTGACACTTCCATGCATCAAGGCTTAATGGTTCTTATTTATGACCACCTCAATGCTAACCAAATAGCCTGCCCATAATGGTTTATTTCTGAGTCTGAGGGGGATGGGTCAGACTCTATCTTTTCTTTGGATGAGGGTTCTGACAGTGATCCAACGAATGATTATGAGGAGAGCACGGATGACTCGGAAGTTCAAGTAGGCAAGAAGAGGAAACATTTAAATACCAGGCTTTCCTCCTCAAAGGGAAAGAAATCTAAAGGCAAAATTTTCTAGATAAGCTCCTCCTTCTCCTCAGAGGTTTCTGAATATTTAGAGAAGGAGAAACCCTAGGGTTCTTTGAAAAAGAAAACCAACGCTTATACTCAGACTCGAAACAAACAAAAGAGAAGGCATGAGAATGTGAAGGAGCTGGAGGAACATAAACAAAAAAAGATTTTGGATGTTGATCAGAACTTGGAGGAGGCAACCACTAGAGAAGTTCATAGGGATGAAGATAAAGCTACTATTAGTGACACCCCAAATAAGGAACAAGACTACTCTGATAAGATAGATCTCCCCTCAAACCCTCCTCTTGAGGGTTTGAAAGGTTTTATGGATACCATGGAATGGTTAATCACCAATTACAAGAAAGTTGTGGATGACAACAAGAAACGTAGCCATAGAATCCAGATTCTAGAAACTATCAGCACTAGAGAAGGGAAGACTATGGTAGATTATATGGAGGATTTGACAAATACAGTTGCTAAAGCTGAAAATATAAGAGACTCCTTCAACCCCAAATTCAAGCAAATCGAGAAAGACTTGCTGGAGGGGAAAGCTGTCATGCCCAAAATTTAGGGCAAAAACGGAACAAATTTTTTTTTTAAAAAACATACTAAATTAATTAACAAGTTCACTCTTGCGACAAGCGTTAAAGAAACTTTCATTATTAAACTCGAGCTAATTCCGAAACGAACTAAGCATCGATTAATCGTTAAGTTTTAATTGCGGAAAACCTACTAGATAAATTCTATCTCCCAAAGATACTTAGACAATAGGTTTATTAAATTAATCAAACTAAAGGAAATAGGAGAGGTATTTTAATTTTATCTCCCGATATGACTATATAGTCCTTTCAAATTTTTTTTAAAAAAATTTCTCTTTATAATTTATCCCAAATTAAAATCAGGATTATTTAAATATATACATATATTCATATTTGAATATGCATATATTTATATATTAAAATTTAATTGCTATACCAATGCTCAAAAATTCATATATTTACATATATATATATATATATATATATATATATATATATATATATATATATATATATATATATATATATATATATATATATATATATATATATATATATATATATATATATATATTCCCATATATATATATGGAAACACACACACACACACACACACACATATATATATATATATATATTACTTAAATGGCAGATATTTTAATTCTAAATTTGAATACCATTATAATTTCCTAATTAAAAAACCATATTGTTGCCCAACCCTAATTAGGGTTCTAATTTCTTTTATAAATATTTTCTAAACTAAATAATATATTTATTCTTTTTTTTTTTTTTAAATATAATATATAATAATATATAATAATATATATATATATATATATATATATATATATATATATTATATATACATTTTCATAACTTAAATAAGCATAGTTAAAAAGATGAAATTTATTTCAATATAAATTTATATATGGTTTTTTTTTTGAAAGAGAATTTTACATGCAAAATTTTAAACCAATATAATCAAGGGAAAAACATTAAGTTAAATCAAAAATATAAACATATATATATATATACATATATATATATATATTTGAATACATCTATAAAATAAGCTTTTAAATCAATGCTAACTAAAATACAATTTAGAGTATTATTCAAAGATTCATTATACTTTTTTTGGAAATAAAGAAATTCATATTTTTTTTCTTTTTTTTCTTTTTTCCAATAAAATATTCAAATAAAACAACTTTTTTTCCATTTTAAAATACTTATAATCTTTCAGCATAATTAGACTTCTATTTTGCCTCAAGTAAAAATATAGGTAAAATCTAAATGAAAACAATTCTTTTATTTCTTTCCAAAATACATAAAGCTTTTGCATGCTACACAAATTAACTTTCCTTTTTTAAATAAGCCAGAAGTAGAAATAACAAGCTTTTCTTATTTACAACATCTCTAAGATAATCTTCCAATTTACAGAATGTATTCTCTGAATAGTCACAACAATAAAGCTTCAAGTCTACTTTCACAAAATACAACTTGTTTCTCTTTTCTATAAATGAGGCATATTTCCATAGCAACTTTAAACAAACTTCTGCAATTGAATTTAAGTATCTTCAATAACAATCTTCTGTATCCCTTTCATGGTTCCTATTCTCTTTCCACTGATTTTCCTGCATAAAAGAAGACACATATATGACCACGGAGTGCTCACCTCCCAGCCTAGGCTAACTGGTAGCCACCCCCGAGCTTGGAGAACCAATTCCTAGATGGGTAACAAACAGGCAAACACATAGAAAACAATGCATACAGATATTCCAGACACATTCCCAACCTGGCTTTCACAGCACCACACTTTGGTGATGAACATTTTCAAAGGGTGGTACTGGACCAAATACCCTGAGGAGAACTGCAAGTATGAAATAAACAAGAAGCCACCTCATGGCACAATAATAATATCAATAATCTCAACCCCTTATTCCTTATGCCCCCCAAAGGCATTCTAGCCTTATATCCCTCCTTATGACCCCCATTGCACAAACAAGCCATGCAGCAAGGGTCACACAAAGATCCCTTGTGATCGCTCTCAAAAGAGAGTCTCTCACTCGAGGGCTGTCACTACTACCACCCTCAAGATCCTCTTCTCTCCCAAGAGTAAGAGATCTTGAGAAAACTCCCAAAACACAACAATTCATAAAGCAAAAATACCAAAAGATTTTCTAACACAAACTTTCAAGAACACAGATTTCTTATACCAACAACTTCCAGACAAGAACAAGAAGAAGATATTAAAAATAATAATTGAAGCCAACCTTAATCTGCCCAAAGGTTATTATGATATTTGATGAAGAGCTGCCCAATCCACAATTCTCTTTTCTTCTACCCTTAATCAATTTTTTTCTATTCCATAACATTTTTTTTTTTTTCAAATTTTCTTCTGTCTCCAAAAATGGAGAGTGGGTGATTACCCTGCTATTCCCAAAAATCTTCCTTAAGAAGCTCACTCTCTGAGTTCTCACAGGATTCTAAAAAAAAAACCAAAAAGAAGAAAGAAAGCAAAAATGCAAAAAGACTCTCAATCCAAAAGGAAAAATCTTGATTAGATTTAACTTCTAATTTTCAATTTTCGCTCAACTCAAAAAAACCAATTTTTAAAGCGTTAAAAAGATCATTATAAAGTAGAAACTTGCCTAAAATTTCCTCTAACCCCTAGGTATACCTTATGGGCATTAGGAAACCCTATTAAACTACCCCTAGGTGTTCATTTAACCCATTTTAAACCCTTCTGAAGTTTATTTTCGGGTCAAACATAAGTTGACCACTCCAAATATTATATTCCCAAAGTATTTATTACAACACATTATTTTATTTAAGATTAATTATAATTAAACACTTTCCCACCAAGAGACAAAATAAAACATATAAATTTAAATCCACACATGTGTCAAGTGACACCAATAAAACACCTTTACAAAAATAAAACATGAAATTGCCTCTCGTGGTTTTTACATATAAAATTTAATTAACACTAAACACTCATGCAGCATATACTAATACGAATAAAATACAACACAAACGGGGTGTGGTCTCTCCAAATAGACAACCCCTGGCTTACGAACATACATAAGTCTAGGTTTGATTCTCCGTAATTTCCATGGTCACATGGTAAATTTCCTGCGCATCTCAATTTACACATTAGTACTTCGAAATAATCTCATATAACATAAAACACATGAATAATAATGCACTACAAGCACTCTGCATACAATATACATTTATCAATCAATACATCCTTTATCCAAATAACTCCACATAACAATTATCATCATTCACATAATTTTGATCCATACATTAAAACATGCATTCCTATTTCTATCATCATAGTAAGTCCTGCAAATCCAATAATGATATACCTCCTCTCATATTTATCCTATTTTAGGATCATATAGAGTTCTTTATCATAAAGCCTATAAATGAAGCATCAACATTCATCAATGTTATCAAATCACGAAATCATATACGTTCTACATTCAGACATAGCTGACATACGTTAAATCAAGATTATCCAGTCATTGAATCTTTTAGGATTTCAAATTCATAATAAATCAAAATGCACACCACAAGGTGCAATAACTCTATAACTTGGTTCAATTACCTTTCTCACCAATCTATCTGTCTAACACAGTCCATTCTATCGAATTATAAAGCATTTATTAATAAGTCAAACATGGTCAACTAAGTAAATCAAAGCTTGGTTTGGGGAGGGCCTTACATCCTCCTCCCCTAGGGTTTGACTTACTCCTGGAAGTCGCATGAGTAGAATTTCAAAGTAGGGACATAACATTGCCCTCCATTTCCATAAGTTACTCAAACTATTACCCTGTCTACTAAAATGATGAAATACCAAAATCAACTTATTATTGTAATTAACTTACTATCTTCACAAGGTTAAATTCTTAGTATTTTTATTACATTTCCCTTTGATCTCAGGTAGGTGTTTTGCAAAGTTCTATCTTTCAACAATTTACATTATTTCGCCATCCAAATCATATCAATAACACACATCAACTCCCACAATCAAGGTTACACATTAGAATTTTCTAGGAGATCTACTAATTTAGGATTTGTTTTAAAAGCATGCTTATGCTACTATATTCACGTCCAAGCATGTCACTTAAGAAAACCGACATCACACTTAACCACCATGAAGCTACTTATTCTACATTCGAGGCACCTCATTAGGGTGTTAATATAATATTCGTAAAATCATCCTAGGTGCATAATTTCTTCCTACTTTCTTAGGTGACAAGGCAAAAGCATATTTAGGTTCTTCAATTTCCGCCCTTATATAGGGTAGTTTTCTACCACTAGGGATTAACATGTTTTTATATTTATAGGCTCCAAGGTTTAAGTTTTATAGGGAGCATCATTCGCAATTTTCCAACCATTAAGGTACACAACAACCCCATTCTAAGGGAATGATAGAAATTATTAAAACTTATTTTAGATATCATCCACACAATCATCTCCATACCCATGCCAAATTTACCAGTCGATAATCATTACTTTCACAATTTATTAGGTCTAGGTCACACTATTGTTATAAACTTTCTTTTTCAGATTACTCGCAATTAATTTTACTTAGGAGGATATTCCTTCCTTTATCTTAATTCGATAAAACACGTCCTTTGTTACTTCTAGTGCCTAATTGCACTCCTTGCGGTATTCTCCCTTGACACACTATCAGTGGTTCAACGAACATGATAGACATTTACACAAATCACATCACTAGGGCTAGTTGTATCAACCATCAAAATGACCACTTGACACTTTACAAGACCAAAATACAAGTTACTTCTGCCAAGTCCAATAAAAGAAGAAAAATGCCGGCAATTGAAAAATATTAAAACTAGAAACACGGCAAGTGCCATAGTTCATATAAAAAGAAACATAAATTTTAGTGGTCTTCTCTTCATAAACAAAATAAACCAAAAAGAAAGTCCTAGCCCTAGTGTCACAATATACTCTTCAAAGAAAAATCAAAATTAATGTTGGATCAAACTCGAAACAAGATGACCAATTCTAGCCATGCTATAGGGAGTAACCGCAGCACATCACCCAAGATCACGCGTCCTGAGTGTGTTAGGAAGTGATTATTAGACTCTTTGAGATTTCAGATTCTTAAAACTCCTTTATCAATTTAAGAAATACATTCTTATATGCAAGAGATCACATTCATTTTTTTTTATAACTCATGCTCGATTTTTAACGTTCACGTGCTAACTATTTCAAGCTATACTTTTCGATATAATCCACTATCTATACAGGGCTATTAGCATCCTTAATTATATTCTAACAGGAGTTTGCACTAACTCTACCATTCTCCGCCCATTCCTCTTGCACTAATCCTTTTGAACACTTAATTATTCGCAACCTATGCTTAATTAGAAGTTAAAGCTGATAGGATTAAGAACATTACTAACGTAATAAATACGATAACTCTTATTCTCAAGAGGGTTGAATAAATTTAATAAGGGCGACTATAATTTCACTCAAAAGTCTCTTCCATTACAGTTGCGTTTAATAGCACTTAATTAGGCCATCTTCTACTAGATAGACTTTTTATGTAGTTACTTGGTTCAATATCCATTATTTAATAAATATCCAATTTTCTCCATCATGTTATTGCATCCTTCCTTAATAACTTAATTTATTATGGTTTCCATTAACTATCTTAATATGCAAATCCTTGATTCAATGATACGTGGCAACTCAAGTGTCGACACTTTCATGTCTTACACACTCGGTTGATAGTTCGGTACCAAATTGACACTTGTTTACTTAGAACCACTTAGGATTTGAATAAAATAATCTTATAGTTTTTACTAGGGACATTATTTGATTTCTTAGCACCTTATGCCAATTTTTGTATTTTCACCTCCAATATTCACTTGCCTTCCTTAGGTAGGAGCTTGTTGCCAAAATTACTAACACTTATGGTTAAGAGCCATTTGGGGTGGAATTATTGTCAAGTAAGATTGAAAATGGTTGACATCAATTTCAACCCACACATTTCACGACATAACTCAAACAACTCAAAGAGTGGACTTATTCTTTTCTACTTTACTTAATCACTTTGAAATCAAGGGGGTGTGCACTCGAAAAGTGGCCAACACCCATCCTTTTAATTAAAAATTTAGTAAAAAGGGAAGTTATCTCCTTCCATGTTACTTATTTATATTTACTTACTAGTCAAATCTGGCATATCACACCTTCAATCTTCTTGATCTAAACAAATCATCTTACCTTTCTAGTATCCAGTTACTCTATTATGGTATAACATAAGGATGTTCAACAATTACCAATGTCTTAAGACTCCCATAATTTCCAAATTCTTAGCTAACCACATAATTTGGCTCCTTATCAATGTTCTCATCAAAAGTTTTATACTTCCAACTAATCCTCATTAACACTTTAGTATTATATTACTATTATACTCTCGATCCCTAAGCCATTTCCATCTGCACATTGCTTCGTCCATACTTAATGTTTTCGCATACTCTCACACTTGAGTGTCAAAATTTGCAAGGCTTCTTCGATTGTGCCTAGTAGTTAAACTGTGTTACATACTGTCTTGTACCTAGCGACTAACCATGATTGGGTTGTACTTTCCTTCTTAGTTTCTGAATGACATCTAGTTACCCATTTCTAGATCATAAAATTCTAATACTCTTACACTCCTTGCACTTCAATGGGGATCTTTTGTTCGATTCCCAAATCAACTCTCCTCTCTCTTGCATTATTTACTTTTGTCAAGGTTATCTTTCCGTAAAGGAATCAATTTGAGGCTTTACTTGCTTGTTTCCCCAATCATATAACCCATGGATGAACTTAGGGTTTATTGTAATTACGTGTTTTTACCCGAGAAGTTCATGCCGCCTTTCTCTTTATCTAACTCATCTATAGTATTACTAGGGTTCTCTGATCAAGGGGATTGTCATTCATAAGTTTAGTTCTTATCTCTAAGGTTATCCAACTCTAGCTTCACTATACTGCTACAACCATTGTCTAACAAATGTTCTTAATAAGAAATTTATCCTACCACATTCTTAAGGTACCTAGCCATTAGGATAGGTTAATGCTTCTTTCCTGAGATTTGCAAGAGTACCCCTTAACTCTTCTTCATTTATGTTCTCTATGTCGGCCTTGATCTTTTAACCATTATAATTTTCACATAACTTAAAAATTTAATTTATCTTGTTTATGGTGCCTCCATCTAAGGTCTATTTATCTCATTTGATTTGCCATGTCAAGAACGTATTTCGATGGATGGCATTCTTTTAGTTATCATCAAGAGTATTTTATTGAAAAATTAACTCCTCATACTTGATTTGATTAGGGCAGTTATTGCATTTTAGGTTCCAATTGAATGGTAACCTCGTAGGTACAAAAGGTCTAGTTTTTCGTTAATAGACACCGAAATTACTTCATATGAATAAATAGTTGAATATTTCACAGCCCTCGGGGTTTTATTTAAGCCATAAATATTATGACTAATAAGTTAAAATTTCAAGGTTTTTAGTGACCCTTGGAACCCCTTGAATTGCTATATATTGATCTATCGATCCACAAGCATTTTCACTCATGTTTCACTTTGTTATTTCGCAAGTTCCACCTAACTGTTATACTTTAAGCCATAGTTTGTTTGCAACTAAGTTATGAATGTAGCCCATGTTCACCAGTGTATGAACCTAGGGCTCTGATACCAAAATGTCATGCCCAAAATTTAGGGCAAAAACGGAACAAATTTTTTTTAAAAAAAACATACTAAATTAATTAACAAGTTCACTCTTGCGACAAGCGTTAAAGAAACTTTCATTATTAAACTCGAGCTAATTCCGAAACGAACTAAGCATCGATTAATCGTTAAGTTTTAATTGCGGAAAACCTACTAGATAAATTCTATCTCCCAGAGATACTTAGACAATAGGTTTATTAAATTAATCAAACTAAAGGAAATAGGAGAGGTATTTTAATTTTATCTCCCGATATGACTATATAGTCCTTTCAAATTTTTTTTTAAAAAATTTCTCTTTATAATTTATCCCAAATTAAAATCAGGATTATTTAAATATATACATATATTCATATTTGAATATGCATATATTTATATATTAAAATTTAATTGCTATACCAATGCTCAAAAATTCATATATTTACATATATATATATATATATATATATATATATATATATATATATATATATATATATATATATATATATATATATATATATATATATATATATATATATATATATATATATATATATATATATATATATATATATATATATATATATTCCCATATATATATATGGAAACACACACACACACACACACACACACACACACACACACACATATATATATATATATATTACTTAAATGGCAGATATTTTAATTCTAAATTTGAATACCATTATAATTTCCTAATTAAAAAACCATATTGTTGCCCAACCCTAATTAGGGTTCTAATTTCTTTTATAAATATTTTCTAAACTAAATAATATATTTATTCTTTTTTTTTTTTTTAAATATAATATATAATAATATATAATAATATATATATATATATATTATATATACATTTTCATAACTTAAATAAGCATAGTTAAAAAGATGAAATTTATTTCAATATAAATTTATATATGGTTTTTTTTTTGAAAGAGAATTTTACATGCAAAATTTTAAACCAATATAATCAAGGGAAAAACATTAAGTTAAATCAAAAATATAAACATATATATATATATACATATATATATATATATTTGAATACATCTATAAAATAAGCTTTTAAATCAATGCTAACTAAAATACAATTTAGAGTATTATTCAAAGATTCATTATACTTTTTTTGGAAATAAAGAAATTCATATTTTTTTTCTTTTTTTTCTTTTTTCCAATAAAATATTCAAATAAAACAACTTTTTTTCCATTTTAAAATACTTATAATCTTTCAGCATAATTAGACTTCTATTTTGCCTCAAGTAAAAATATAGGTAAAATCTAAATGAAAACAATTCTTTTATTTCTTTCCAAAATACATAAAGCTTTTGCATGCTACACAAATTAACTTTCCTTTTTTAAATAAGCCAGAAGTAGAAATAACAAGCTTTTCTTATTTACAACATCTCTAAGATAATCTTCCAATTTACAGAATGTATTCTCTGAATAGTCACAACAATAAAGCTTCAAGTCTACTTTCACAAAATACAACTTGTTTCTCTTTTCTATAAATGAGGCATATTTCCATAGCAACTTTAAACAAACTTCTGCAATTGAATTTAAGTATCTTCAATAACAATCTTCTGTATCCCTTTCATGGTTCCTATTCTCTTTCCACTGATTTTCCTGCATAAAAGAAGACACATATATGACCACGGAGTGCTCACCTCCCAGCCTAGGCTAACTGGTAGCCACCCCCGAGCTCGGAGAACCAATTCCTAGACGGGTAACAAACAGGCAAACACATAGAAAACAATGCATACAGATATTCCAGACACATTCCCAACCTGGCTTTCACAGCACCACACTTTGGTGATGGACATTTTCAAAGGGTGGTACTGGACCAAATACCCTGAGGAGAACTGCAAGTATGAAATAAACAAGAAGCCACCTCATGGCACAATAATAATATCAATAATCTCAACCCCTTATTCCTTATGCCCCCCAAAGGCATTCTAGCCTTATATCCCTCCTTATGACCCCCATTGCACAAACAAGCCATGCAGCAAGGGTCACACAAAGATCCCTTGTGATCGCTCTCAAAAGAGAGTCTCTCACTCGAGGGCTGTCACTACTACCACCCTCAAGATCCTCTTCTCTCCCAAGAGTAAGAGATCTTGAGAAAACTCCCAAAACACAACAATTCATAAAGCAAAAATACCAAAAGATTTTCTAACACAAACTTTCAAGAACACAGATTTCTTATACCAACAACTTCCAGACAAGAACAAGAAGAAGATATTAAAAATAATAATTGAAGCCAACCTTAATCTGCCCAAAGGTTATTATGATATTTGATGAAGAGCTGCCCAATCCACAATTCTCTTTTCTTCTACCCTTAATCAATTTTTTTCTATTCCATAACATTTTTTTTTTTTTCAAATTTTCTTCTCTCCAAAAATGGAGAGTGGGTGATTACCCTGCTATTCCCAAAAATCTTCCTTAAGAAGCTCACTCTCTGAGTTCTCACAGGATTCTAAAAAAAAAACCAAAAAGAAGAAAGAAAGCAAAAATGCAAAAAGACTCTCAATCCAAAAGGAAAAATCTTGATTAGATTTAACTTCTAATTTTCAATTTTCGCTCAACTCAAAAAAACCAATTTTTAAAGCGTTAAAAAGATCATTATAAAGTAGAAACTTGCCTAAAATTTCCTCTAACCCCTAGGTATACCTTATGGGCATTAGGAAACCCTATTAAACTACCCCTAGGTGTTCATTTAACCCATTTTAAACCCTTCTGAAGTTTATTTTCGGGTCAAACATAAGTTGACCACTCCAAATATTATATTCCCAAAGTATTTATTACAACACATTATTTTATTTAAGATTAATTATAATTAAACACTTTCCCACCAAGAGACAAAATAAAACATATAAATTTAAATCCACACATGTGTCAAGTGACACCAATAAAACACCTTTACAAAAATAAAACATGAAATTGCCTCTCGTGGTTTTTACATATAAAATTTAATTAACACTAAACACTCATGCAGCATATACTAATACGAATAAAATACAACACAAACGGGGTGTGGTCTCTCCAAATAGACAACCCCTGGCTTACGAACATACATAAGCCTAGGTTTGATTCTCCGTAATTTCCATGGTCACATGGTAAATTTCCTGCGCATCTCAATTTACACATTAGTACTTCGAAATAATCTCATATAACATAAAACACATGAATAATAATGCACTACAAGCACTCTGCATACAATATACATTTATCAATCAATACATCCTTTATCCAAATAACTCCACATAACAATTATCATCATTCACATAATTTTGATCCATACATTAAAACATGCATTCCTATTTCTATCATCATAGTAAGTCCTGCAAATCCAATAATGATATACCTCCTCTCATATTTATCCTATTTTAGGATCATATAGAGTTCTTTATCATAAAGCCTATAAATGAAGCATCAACATTCATCAATGTTATCAAATCACGAAATCATATACGTTCTACATTCAGACATAGCTGACATACGTTAAATCAAGATTATCCAGTCATTGAATCTTTTAGGATTTCAAATTCATAATAAATCAAAATGCACACCACAAGGTGCAATAACTCTATAACTTGGTTCAATTACCTTTCTCACCAATCTATCTGTCTAACATAGTCCATTCTATCGAATTATAAAGCATTTATTAATAAGTCAAACATGGTCAACTAAGTAAATCAAAGCTTGGTTTGGGGAGGGCCTTACAAAAGCGAATGCTAATGCTATGGATTAAACAATGTCAAGAATTGTCAGTAAAGTCAGTAAAATTGAGGAATGTCTCAAAAGTATCACAGAGAAAAGCTTAAACATTCTTAAGGTCTCTGCTGGTAATACCAAAACTCTCATCGGCAAATTGGATGAGGAGAAGGACATCCTGGAAATTGACCCTGACACTGAAGGTACAAGAGATGTTCAAGGACCCAGAACAAGAACCAGAGGCAAAAAGAAGGACAAGAAGACTAATAAGGACCTGGATGAACTTAAAGCTGTTGCAGCCCTCTATGACTAGTTGATGATTAAGGTGGAGGACCTCCTGAAGACTCTTTAACTATGCAATGCTTTCCTGGTTTCTATTGTTTTGTTGTTTCTATCTTTTGTTGTCCTTTCTGTTTACTAGCCTTTTTGCCTTTCATTTTATAAGCAATTTTTTTGGTCTAGATTCTCTATGTTAAAGGTTTCAGGTCCTGAAAACCTATTTTTCTTATTAATCAGAACATATAGAATATTGTAATTTAGATGATTATTGGAACAATCAATATCAATAGTTCTATTTTTTATGCTCCATTTTCTTCTGTATAATCTATAAAAGTTTTTTCTTGTTTCTTTCTGCTTGATCTATGCTGCTATAGCTGCAAATTTCATAAATAGAAGGGTCTGTATCAAATGGATCTGTTGAAATTTCTTGGTAAACTGTCAAATAAATGTGAAGTGGCAGACATGGAAACAATAGCTACAACCTTATCTGTTTCCTTCTTTGCCTATGCCAATATGAGAGCTATTTATAGTGGTGTGGACATTCATCAAAGTATAAAACATAGAGTAATTATGTCAAATGCTTTAATTGGAAGTATTGTAAAACGTGAGTAGAATGTAAAGCCTATGCAAGGTGTGTGAATAATTTGAATGACGCTTCAAGGAAATGTGGTCTCATAGATCCGTTGGTTGCAGTGAATGGACTGAATGCATTTGTTGAAAAGGCTTTTAAAATTTTAAGGCAAATGCAAATGGAAGATCTAAAACCAAACCTCTAGTCATTTCACAATATTCTCCACACTTCTACCAATATGGGAAGCTTTGAAGCAGTGTTTGGGCATCCACCAAAGCATATGGGATAAAAGATTTTGGTTAGATTTTGCAGCTACAATTGCCTGGTAGATACACAAGAAAAATATGGAGACATAGACAAGGTATGTGAGCTATTCAAAATGCCTCACATAAATGTATCACATGGAATGTCACGATTGTAGTGTTTTCAAAAAATAGGTTTGTTGCAGGATTTTTAAAAAGATCTCAAGCCAATGTGATAGGCATGTGCAAGTAAATCTTTGGAATGGGTTAGCATTAAGGATAGAATGGAGCTTTAAGATAGTGCACCGATGTCCATCAAAGTATGATGGGCACATCTTTACTTGATGCTACAACTAGGAATACTTAGGTGGAAATGTATGCAAAAGGTGGAATTATACACAAAACATACCCATTTTCTTGCTATTTGGGGGGTTCGGCTGAGAGCCATAAATAGATGATTTTCTTGACCTTGTGAAATTAATGTTACAGATTACAGTCAGTAGGATGTACTCTATTTTACCATGTCAGGGTAAGTGAATGAAAGATAGTAAAAATCAAAAGGAAAATACCTTCAATTACCTTAAACCATGCTGCAAAGATATAGGTAAATATTTTCACAAAAAGGTGAAAATCTAATTGTAATATGAAAGGCATAAGGGTATTTGTTTTTACCAGTGGAGAGAGACCCATTCTTGCTTGGTAGAAGTTGCTTTCACCAAGGCACATGTTATTTGTTATTTGTTATGGAAAGCTCTCAAAGACAACAAAATTTTAATATGTGACAAATCCACATATTAAAGGAGTGAAGTTATTTGAGGAAACAATAATGTTATAGAATATTAGTTGGGTTTTTCCAGAATCACTCCAAGAGGCTTTTAATTCTTGGCATCATCCCTCAAGGAATAAGACTATAATTTTGTTATGGAGACTAGCTTTACCCCATATTTGTTGGGGAATATGGAAAGAGAGAAATGAAAGAGTGTTAAGAGAGAAGGCATCTAAGGCTCAAATATTTTTTGAGAAAATCAAATGAAATTAGTGGAGAATATTGATATCATAGGTGGAATAGCCAATCCCCAAGATCAGGATGATCATATTATTTTCAAGAACTAGAGATTAAAGGGAAGAGACATATTTTAGGCTAATCCTAGAGATGGTGTGAAATGGGGCTAGATGAAAATCAACTTTGATGGTGCTTCAAAGGGTAACCCAGGCAATGCGGGGTGTGGAGTGGTTTTAAGGGATGAATGGCAAAAATGTAAAATCATTAAATGTATCCCTATTGGAAGTCAAACTAATCATGTTGTTGAGGCTATGGCGGCTTATCATGGGATGGTTCTAGCAAAGGAAGCCAATTGTACTAGAGTATGGTGTGAAGGTGACTCTTTGATTATCATAAACTGTTTGAATAAGGTGTTCTCGCCTTCTTGGTCAATAAACAATTCTATTAAAGCAACAAAGAAAATAAGTGAAACCTTTGATATGTGTGTTTTCACACATGTGTACATGGAAGCTAACTCGTGCACTGACTGGGCAGCCAACCTGGCTTGCCGAACTGAGGAAATCATTACTAATGGGGAGAGTAAACTTGTGTGTGAGGCAAAATCCTTGTTCGATTTGGACCGTATCCAGATGAGGCAACGTGGCATCATCAATCATAATTCCTAATTCTTTTCCCACTTTTTTCAATGAAGGCTTACATCGACGGTGATGAGCATTTATTTAATAATCTTATCATATTAACAGGGCATGGATTCTGGGTTGCTTTTTAGAGCAATAATAAAAACCAAAGACCAAAAATCAGAGCAGAGATTAGGAATTCCAAATATTTTGAAGGAAAAATGGGAGGGAACAAAAAAAGGTTTGAACCAACCTCATGTTCGGATTGGAAGAAGAATAGAGAGGTTTGGGATATTCTACAGGAGGGGGGATTAAGTGTGTTCATGGAGAAGCTCTATGGTAAAGACCCAATAGTCACCAAGCACTTTATAAAGAATTGGAAGAATGGAAAAGTCTTGGTGGGCACCCAGATGATGATGGTGGATGAATATATTACTATAGTATCCACGGGGATGTTGACAAAGGGTATTAAGTTCTATAGAGATTGTAGCGTCTCTGATAAGGCAGTGGACAAATTTCCTATAACGGATGGCGAAAAGAAGAAAATGGTGAAGGTGGATAACTCCTATCACTCCCCAAAATGCATTTGTAGGCCATGGAGGTTCGTGTTGTTTGCTAACATAACCTACATTACATTGGATGGGAGATTTATGAGAGCTTACGGGTACCATTTTGTGTTGCTCAACCACTTTCATCATGGTGAAAAGGTAAGCTTTCCCTATTATCTTGCTTGTTCCATGGATAACAGAATTAAAGAAATGTAGAAAGACCCTTAGGGTGACCATGCTCTTCATCAGGGTCTTATGGTTTTAGTGTATAAATTGCTGAAAGGGAAATGCATAGAGAAACCAATTAGAGCTAAAAATACTAGGGATGATGAAATGGAAAATGAGTATAGTGGTTTCAACATTGACTCAAAAACTGAAGGTGAGTCAGAGGAGCTTAGCAAAAAGGGGAGGAATAAGGGGAAGAGAAAGAGGATTGTGGTTGATTATGATATCTTAGACTCCGAGGATGAGTCCTTTGAGGAAAAATTCATCAAAAGCAAGAAAGGTAAAGGAATGGGAAAACAAACCTAGAGGAACAAGAACACTAGTAGGGGAGTTAACAAAGATAAAAAACAGATTTTGATAGCGTCTGATGAGGATGCAGAGGAGGAAAAAAATGACAATTTGAAGGGTAAGGAGGGGGATGAGATCTCAGATGTGTGTTGTGATGAGGATTTGAATACTCAAGGATTACAAAATGATGGCCAAGAGAATAAAAGGGGAAATCTTATGATTGTCATGGGGATAATGATAGTATTAAGGGATTTTGTGATACTATTAGCAGAATTGTGAAAGATATCGACAAGCTGAAGAATGATATGAATGTTATAAAAAATGCCATGATAGGTGACAAGTCTCTTTCTGAAAATGTTAAAGAAACAGCGGTGGCAATCAACAATGCTGAATCTATTGAAAACGTGGTTGGTAAAATTCTTGAAACTAAAAAGAAAGTTAAGGAAATGGAAGGGAATAGAGAGGTGAATGGGCTGGAAATTACAATGAATAATCTAGGCAATAGAGTTGACAAGGTGGAACTAATTGTGAAGAGGATAGCTGAACAAAATTTCCAGATTCTTAAAGCCTCTATGGACATTATGGACATTCTGATTAACAGATTTGATGACATTAAAGATAGATTCTGATTAAAAGGTCACGAGAAGAGAACTAGATCCAATAGCAGTAATCAGGGTGACATCAAGGGATGAGAGTTGGATGATTTGAAGACCTCTACGGACAACATGAAGAAGATGGTGGTTCATGTAGAAGATATTATGAAAAATATCTAGCTATCTCAGTCTTTGTCTTTGTCTTTGTGCTGTCCTTTTACTATCTTTTTGTTGTCTTAGTGTGGCTCTATGTGTTTTGAGATCCCTTTTTGGTTTGGATGGGATCTATTTTTTGTTGGGGTGATTAGGCATAGATGTTTTATGCTTTAATGCTTTATCTATTTCTTGATATGTAAAAGGTTTGGGTTCCTTTCAAAAACCTATTTTTACTTAATCAAAACAGTGATGTTACAGATATAATTTCCATTCACTTATGTGAAAATCATTAACCAAAGAGAACACAAAAGTGGAAATATTTTTAAAATGGGGCATTATTTCTAAAGAAAGATGGGTGTTGATACAAAGTATTATTTCTCACTTGGTAAAATATGGTCATGTGAATTGTGGACCAGAGGGACGTAGTGAAATGGGAGAATAAATACAAAGTAGTTGCAATTCCATAAAATGAAGACAAGTGAAATATAAGGATGAAAGAGTGCATCCACGAGCAAGAGATGAAATAGAAAATCAAATAAATTTTGGTGGAAAAAAAAGACAAAATCAGAGATGGGTTAGGAAGACTGAAGAACAATCATCAGATGGAAATGCACCAGTTAATTATCTGATAGAGGAGGTTGATGGTATGATGAAAGAATAAGTATTTGGTAAATTAATGAGAGGGGGGGTGAATTAGTAAACTGAAAAAGTGATACAAGCTTCCCAAACTTAAACTCAAACTCACAAAGTAAACTTATCAATAAAATACTACTGTCAAGATCAATACTCATAAGAATACTCAACATCAACCGGTTAACTATTATAAAAACTTAACAGTAAAAAACTTTAATCTTTTAAGCATCCAAATTCTTAATCATATATCAACACACTCCATATCTCAATGCTTCCAGTCATCATGCCTTATCATAAGTTAATCAAATCAACAAATAAGATCATAACCACAAAAACATTCACCACATGACACAAATGTTTATACGTGGAAAACCCAAATTGGTAAAAACAACGGTGAGATAAGACTCACAAGACAGCTATTTGAACTCTTCTGAAGTTTGCCCCATTAGGAGCCAAGATTGTTAAAGCTTTTACAATAAGTCCTATTAAGAACTGATCCTATTAGGAATCACCCAATTAAGGGATTTACAAAATGCCTTGATAAAAAGCAAATACCCTATTAGGAGTAACCTCGGTAGAGGATTTGAGAATCCAAGCTAATGGACCACCTTGTTAGAGGATTTAAGAAGCAACCAAGCTTGTTAGAGCTTACCCAGTTAGGGGATTTCAATTTTGTTGTAATTGTTAGAAGACAATAGGTTTTTCTTGATCTGTCTAGATAGCACTACATTTTCTTGATCAGATCCTTTTAAGCTTTAGTCTACCTTTACTCAAACTGCACATCCATTCTCCAGTTAGGCAATCACACACTCAACTGATTTCAGCCAACTCTTGCCAACACATTTTACAAAACAACTTCATTGACATTAAATAAAAATGAATTAGGTCAGTAACAAACAAAAACCTAATTCTCTCATAGCGATTACAAACAAATCAGTTCAAGTGTGACGGTTGGATTTACATAGAAATCTATACACATTCTTCAAGAAAATGCCAACCGCTCCATGATCATCGCTTCATCGAAGCTCATCACATGCTTTGCATTAGATGCAATCCACTTTGCTCATTCCCTAGACAATCAAACAAATGTGCCAAAAGAATCTGAACTTATCTTCATACAATGACCACACATGTCACTATCATTACCGCTCATCATCAGATGATAAACCAACATAACCATTCAACAAACTTAATCGGTTAGGGTTTGACAAAAAAAAACTAGTAGGGTTTACCGGTTACATAACATAGAAAGGGTTTAACCTTATATATCGGTTACCTGTTCAACTCACAAACTTACATACCAATTTACAACATCTTCCTCAAAGCTCTTCCTACCGGTTACAAGACAATATCAATAATAACAACAATATTAGCAATATCATAAATACCATTACCGGTTCAATTAACATCAATGAGAACATACCATATCATTAATGCAATCTTCATGCAAATGTCAACAATATCTCCCTTTGGCATTGATGGCAATACAAATATCAACGCCTCTGATTGCTACTGTGAATTGGTGAATAGGAATCCTGATTTACATTACCAAATATTCACCATGCTCTGTTTGTCTTTAGCTTGTCGTTGGTTTCCCTTTGCCAATCACATAATTCCTCTCCCCCTTTGATAGAAATTCCAAATTGAAAGTAAAACATGTAATATCAAAATTTGACTGTGCATCAACAACATACTACAACTTGATGCTCTCCCTGTGGAATACATCCACTTCTACATTAATCCTTCTAACATTTTGCAAGTGATTCAAGGATTGATGCAATTAGCATCATGCTCAACTAACTTTATGAAGAGGGACAACCACCAACTGACTTCTAAGATACTCAAAAGTGGTCTTAGGAAGAGGTATGGTAAAAATATTTGTAAGTTGTTCCTTGGTAGAAACATGCTCTAAGATAACATCTTTACTTTGAACTTTTTCCCTAAAAAAGTGATACTTCAATTCAATGTGCTTGGTTCATGAGTGCAAAACAAGATTCTTAGAAATATTTATGGCACTTGTATTTGTTACCAAAATTTTGCACATGCCAAGTTTTGTGTGCTAATGAAGCCTTGCATTCATTTTGAAAAGGTCTAAATAATGAGTAAAATATCAGAAATACACCTTTTTTCTCTAACTTGTTTGCTTCATATGCAGATACAGGAAAGTAAGACAACATGTAGGTTAAAATGTGGCTCCCATGAGGGTTGATCTCAACATGTTGTAGATCATAGAGACATCTATTCTCTATTGCAGATGAAATGGCATGGCTGATGTAAGGCGAAAAGAAACTCAGACAAAATACAATCGACCTGTGTAAAGTTTTTTACTTGGGCGCCAAAGAGGGTTTTAAAAGGCCTAAGAGTTTCCAAGTGGTTTTAGTCACTAGGCAGGAGGACCTTTTATCCCACATTGGCTGCGTAGAGGAAGTTTATCACATTTAAATATAAGGTCACATATAACTATAGTGTCAAAGCTTATTTGATTTTGGCAAGAAGAGGCTCATCACCTAATGGACCCCGCATGCGTGCACATCTCAAGGTGTCCTAATTTTGTGACCGGCTAGTGGAAAGAGACTAAAGAGAGAGAAAGTAGGGAAGGTCAGACGTAGATCATAGAGATCTAATGGCTGTCGCTATGTCGCGATGGTTAGATGCTCGCTAGATAAACATCGCAACTTGGCAACTGATGACGTGGTGAAATAGAGAGTATAAGACCAAAGACAGGTGGTGGTCCAATGGCTGGTGACATGGTACAGATGATCAACATCGAGTAGACCTTGGTCGTGATGACTCCTGAAAAGGTTTCATCGAAAGCTTAGTTCCATCAACATCGAGCAGACCTTTGCTGCGATGAGTCCCGAAAAAGTTTCATCGAAGGGTCAGTTCGATTGACATAGGGTATATCAAAGAAATCAAAAGCAGTTTTGCTAAAAGAATAATATCGATGAAACTATAGGTTCGATGAGACTAGTAAATGGCTCACCAAGGGAGTAGTTTGGCTGAAAGAAGGATATCTGACTGAGCAAGATGCGTGGCAGGCCTGACAAACAGGTGGTGCCTAGGCAAATCTTTGGAGCCAATCAGGGGGTGACACATGTTGACATGCGGCACAAGGGAGAAGATCAACTGGTGTTAAAGGTGGAGAAAATTAAGAGAAGATCAATAGTAGTCCAAAAGATCTAAGGGCTATTGCTATACTGCTATAGAAAGAAGCTCGCCAGTTACCTTTGCGACTTGGCAACAAAACACGTGCAAAAAAGGTGAGTGGCTAAGGGGATAAAGATTGAGTAGTTCAAGGGCAGATCAACGACCGTCGCTATACCGCATGATGAAGATGCTCGATGATTATCCCCTGCAACATAGCGACTGATGATGTGGTGGTTAAGGTGGCACCCAGTTAGATCCAAAAGTGGTGACACGTGATGACACCATGGCATAAGAGAAAGTGCTCAAAGAGGCTAGAGATTGTGCAAGCCTGAAAGATCCAATGGTGTTTGCTAAGGCGCAATGGAAAGCTACACACCAGGTTATTGTCGTGACTTGGTGACTGATGACATGGTGGAATAGAGAGTATAAGACTAAAGATAGGTGGTAGTCCAGTGGTTGGTGACATGGCATGGATGATCAACATCAAGTAGACCTTGGCCGCGATGAGTCCTGAAAAGGTTTCATCGAAAGCTCAGTTCCATCGACATCAAGCAGATCTTGGTCGCGATAAGTCCCAAAAAAGTTTCATTGAAGGCTCAGTTCTATCAACATAGGGTATATTGAAGAAATCATAAGTAGTTCCACCAAATGAATAATATCAATGAAACTGCAGGTTCGATGAGACTGGTAAATGGCCCGACAAACAGGTGGTGTCTAGGAGAATCTCTAGAGCCAATCATGGGGTGACACATGTTGACATGTAGCACAAGAGAGAAGATCAGTTGGGGTTAAAGGTTGAGAAAATTAAGAGAATATCAATGGTAGCCCGAAATATCTAAGGGCTATCGCTATACCACTATAGAAAGAAGCTCACCAGTTACCTTCGTGACTTGATGACAAAGCATGTGTGGAAAAGGTGAGCCGCTAAGGTGCTAAAGATTGAGCAGTTTGAGCGAAAATCAACAATCGTCCCTATATCACATGATGAAGATGCTTGATGATTATCCCCTATGACATAGCAACTGACAACATGGTAGTTAAGATGATGCCCAGTTGGAGCCAAAGCGGTCACATGTGGTGATACCGTGGCATAAGAGAAAGTGCTAAGAGAGGCTAGAGATTTTGCAAGTCCGAAAGATCCGATGGTGGTCGCTAAGGCACAATGGAAAGTTGCACTCTAGGTTATCATCGTGACTTGGAAACAAGGTCGGTTCTAGGTCCAGATGGTAGACAAAGTGGACCTACGAGCAAATCAGAGACTGACACATGGCAAAATTCTATAGATGAGTCGATGTCTATTTTTTTTAAGTCAACTTTGAACTTGAACTTTGAACCGGTTCAAAGTGGTTCAATGGTTCAGAGTTCATTATTTTTGCTTGTTCTCATGGGCCTAGGATGAAGAGAGCAACATGAGAGATAGGAGCAACAAGCAGAGGTAAAAAGCAAGCAGGTTCCTGATAGATCAGACGGTGGTCTCCATACCGTAGTTGGAAACTGCTCGATGGATAATCATGCGGATTTGGTGACAAATGGTGGGGCTCGCTAGGAAGTAAATGAAATAGTTAATGCAAGTGGCCATGGTCAATGCAGGCAATCTAGTGGTTGGCAATAATAAAAATTGTATGGTGGACTCAGAACTGCTTGTTTGAACGATGAAAAGCTCGCCAAGCAAGGAGATAATTTCTGCATGAAAGATTAATGCAGATGATTATTGATTTTCTGAATATGCAAATGTTACATATCGTTGGAAAGCTTGTGAAAAAGGGAGATCATTTCCACAACCATTTTTAACAGAAGTTCCAACACAGAGAATAGTTTCTAGAGAATGAATAAGATTTTCTTAGTGGGATTTCTTTTTAAAATAGTCATAGTTCAGTTCATCATGCAACTTTCACATGGAGATAGCTATTTTTTGCATTTAGACATGTAGATTTTCTCTTCATGCAGGATCAGTGGCAGTCCTTTTGAGCAATAAAGATTATTATTTTAAAGTATTATGCATGAGTTTTTATGCCATTTTTGGGGCAGATTCACCTAAGGCTTTTCTCATGTAGTCATTTTAGGGTTTTGAAGGGGATTCATCATAATTTATATATATTCCTTCTCTCCTTTTTCCCCTCTGGTTCTTTCTTTTTTGCATACACATTTTTGCAAAAAGTATTGTAGCTCAGCAGTATTTGAGTTTTTGTAACAACAACACTCCTTTATTTTTCAGTAATATAGCAGCAGATTTCCTTCTTGGCACTTCTTGTATTATCTAGTGAATGAATGATTTGATAATTTCTAGTGATTTTTCTCCTCTAATTTATCTCATTCAATCAATTTGTGGTGCAAGGAGATACGTGTTAGTTGCAGGTTCTAGTTTGTGTTAGTTGATTTTAATTGCTTGAAGTTGTGAAAAATTATTGTTTTCCTTTGTGCATGCATTAAATTCATCCCTTTCTAGGAAATGTTTATGCATCTACATGTTCAGTCGAGTCATGAAGCAATCAAGGTTAT
Organism: Cryptomeria japonica; assembly: GCF_030272615.1. Classification (NCBI taxonomy): domain Eukaryota; kingdom Viridiplantae; phylum Streptophyta; class Pinopsida; order Cupressales; family Cupressaceae; genus Cryptomeria; species Cryptomeria japonica. Next base: position 501,746,373 of record NC_081409.1, on the reverse strand, counting down.
TTATTGAAGGTTCTATGAGTTAAGCAGATTGCAGATCTCAGATAAGATATTTGGTGCATCACCTTCATTAGAATATATTATCATTACATGAAAGCTTTCTATCCCTTTCTATCCCTTTTCTTATTAAAAGTATTCACAAGAGATTCACCAAACAGGAAGCTGGCCTGATCTCCAGAGATTCACCTTCACTTTGAGCAACCCATAGGCTCACAGTTGTTTCCATGTTTCATAGGATTGCTTGTTTTTTAACTTAGAAACATAGGTGCAATCCTTAGTGACAACAAAAATAGTTTTTGGCACACCCCATGGGACACGTTTGAGCTATCACAACTCAAAGAAAATCTATTTTTGTTTTTGTTTTGGTATTGACAGCAACATTTTAGCCTATTGAGGTTATTTTTTCTAAGTACCTGGCGACTCTATTTTCTGGTTTTATGTGCATAATAGGTCTTAACAGCATATGAAAAAGTATCAAACCAGATAGAGTGAGGATCCGGTTGAGCATATTGAGCTACCACCATCGCAGAGAAGGTCAAAGACAATGAAAAAGACAGAAAAAGCAACAAATTCAGTAGTTGAGTTTCCAAAAAGTTCGTCAGTTGAAGTTTTTCTTGAAACTTCTATCTAATTCTTCTCCTCTACCTAATTCTCAACCTAATTTTACCATTTGTATAAATCCTCTTTTTGTAACTACTCCAATTCAGCCATCTATTACCCAAAGTCCACTAGTAAATCCTCCAGTATTTACAATGGCAGTAGCAAGAGCACATGCTTTTGTACCCTTCAATGGAGGCAGCTCTTTGAATTTGACCCAACATGATCCTATACCAGGAGCAGCTTTGAAAAGTCTTCCTAGTTTCACTGGTCAAAACCATGTCACACTGATTGAGCACAAAAGAGATGTAGCATCTCTATGTACAGCTCCCCAAGAGAATGTGGTGCTCAGGCTACTGGCAACATCATTTAGAGGAAAAGCACTTCAATGGTTCAGGGGTTTACAAATTAATTCAGTTACTGATTGGGATGATTTGGGTGATAAGCTAAAAAAGAAGTTTGTAGATAAATCAGATCACCTATCATTGGTTGAGTAGATGACCACTATCAAGAGGGCACCACAAAAGCAGATGACTGATTTCAATTACCATTTTGAGCGAACCTAGAATAAAATTCCTACAATGATAAAACCCTCTCCTGAACATGCATTTTTTATATTATTTGAGAGCTTTAAATAGCGATATTGTTGTTATGATTCAATCTATAGGTGGGGTTACATTACCAATAGCTTATGATATATCTATTAGAGCAAAAAAAAACCTTATACAAGCTGGTAAAATTGCCCCTAGGCCTCCTATGCCTATTTTTCCTGATATACAACCATTGATGCCTTTACAAGTACCCCCTATAGCTGCAATACCAGTTGTTCCAGTACTAGGTTTTCAAAATAGTGTTGTAGCAGACTCATTAAAGCAACTACAGATGTTACAAAAGATGTTTATAAAGAATGTTTAAGCAACTCAACAAATCTAGCAGACTATGCAAAATTTTGGCAATGTATTGGTGAACCTCAAGAAAAATCAGAACCAAAATCAAAGGTATCAGGCCCCATATCAAGCTCCTTATCAACCCAATAGGCCTAACTACCAAGTTGATGCTCAGAATCAAAGGAGGAACTACAACAATAGGCAAAACCGATAGTATAATCAGAATACTACTAGAAATTCTAAAGAAATTGTTCTTGTTTAGAACAATATGGCACAAGAGTGGTGTTTTCCTTGCCAACAACCTCATAATCAAGCATCATGTCAAAATGCAATGAATGCTCAATTACAAGATTTGATGGTTCAGAATAACATGTCTTATCAGGATGTAGGTATAAATGAGGAACCAGAAGGTCCTTAGGTGGCTATGATGAATTGGCAAGGTGAGGAATTTTATGGAGTTAATCATCTGCAAGCACAAAATAGACCTTTTTCACCTATTGCAACAAATACAAGGTCAAAGAAACATGCTATTGATATTGGACAGCAAGCTGCAAATAATCAACAACAAGTTGTAAACAATGGACAACAACAAAATAAATGCAGACAACAGCTAGATAAAGGAAAACAACAAGCTTCTACAAGTCAACAAGTTGTTAGTACACCTCCACCTATCCAAAATGTGCAGATTTTACCAAGACGATAGCCTACAGTAGCTAAAGAACATCAGAAGGTTCAATCTCAGTTAAAAGCAGCTCATCAAGAGCCTGTTGTTCCAAAAGTACAACACAAGGTTAGTGGTGTTCCATTTAATATTGTTGAATCTATGGCAAAAACCACTATTTCCATGACAATGATAGATGCATTGCAAATTCCTGGACAAAAGGAATTGCTGAGAGACAAATTGGATAATCTTTCCTTGACTAATGAGCCTCAGAAAGATCAGCCTAGAGTTGCATTAGCTAATGATATCCCAATTAGGAATAATCAGCCAATCCAAACACCAAAGCCTCCTTTGATTTTTGTAACATTGATAATTGACAACCATCTAGTCCACAATTTCTTGATAGACTTAGAAGCTAGTAGTTCAATTATGCCCAAAGACCTTGCAGATAAACTTGGTCTAATTTATGAGTTTGTTTCTAGAGGAGTCATACAGTTAGATGGAACAATAGTTAAGTCTATTGGATTGGTCAAAGATCTTGGTTTAAACTTGCATTCTTTTCCTATTTTTCTAATACCTTAGGACATGTACATAGTTTACTTACCTCCACACTTTTCTATTTGCGTATCTAGAGATTTCACAGCAAAATTAGGAGGATACCTTTCTACTGATTAGTCACACTTGTTTTTTAGAACCCGGTATGGTACTAAGGTTACCATTAAGTCAAAACCCCAAGACACTTGACACTTAGAACCATATACCACAAGTCCTATAAATGCAGATCTTTCCATCAGAGACCATGAGGAGTTACCACCTATCTAGGATCCAGATACACCTGTTCAAGGTATACCTGATGTGAATTTGGATAAGTGGGTAGCCCTGAATATTGCAGAAGATCCTTTCATCAGCACAGATGAAATAGGTCTTGGTGTTTATAGGATTCATGAGGAGGATTATGTTATTCCTAACCTTGAAAAAGAGGATATTTCTCTTGAACATCGATCAAAACAACAAAAATATTAGGTTTGGCAGCTCTATTTTGATGGTTCAAGAGGTAAAAATGGTTCCGGAGGTGGTGTTATGCTAGTTTCACCCAAAAGTATGAGATACCACACTGCTTTCATATTTTATTTTAGTTGTACAAACAATACAGCTGAGTATGAATCATTAACACATGGCTTAGAACGGGCTAGGTGGAAAAAAGCTAAATGTTTACAAGTTTTTGGTGATAGTGAACTAGTTGTGAACCAAGTAAGGAATATCCATGTCACCAAAAATAATGTTTTGAAGATGTACAAGCATAGAAGTTGGGATTTAATTGAATATTTTGATGCATTTAATCTGCTGTCCATACCTAGAAGTCAAAATAAAGAAGCGGATAGGCTTGTTACTTTAGGAGCTCAGTTCAATATTCCAATAGAACTAGAAAATATTGATAGACAATAGTATGTTAAAGTTGCAGCAAGGCCCTCAGTTCTAGATAACACTACTAATTAGCAGGTTTTTGACTCGGATGAGCATATTACTAATTTCCTAATTGAAGAAGCTGCATTTTCTAGTGGAAATTAGTGTAAGTTCAAAAGTCAATATGAAAATCAGTTTCTCCAATTGAAAACTAACAAGCTGCCCAAGGGTCTGGTAACCCTTGAATCTATTTTTAATATAGATGATCAAGTCAGGAAGCATAAAGCTAGCATGTTTGTGAAGGAAGAATATTATGAACCTATTGAAATATTCAAGGACAAGCTACTGAAAATTGGCAAGGTATGTACCCTTGAAGAAAAACATGCTTTTGTAAAACTTTGTCAAGAATTCAATGACATATTTGCATGGAGGTATGAAGATTTGAAAGGATTTGATCCTCAATTAGCTCAACATACCATAGAGTTGGTAGATAATGCAAAACCAGTAAGGTAGAAACAAAGGCCTCTTAGTACAAAATTAGAACATCTTATGAAAACTGAGTTAAATAAGATGATTGAAGGAAACATCATATTTCCAATCAAGCACACATCCTAGGTGTCCAATCTAGTTCCCGTTAGGAAGAAGAATGGTGAACTGAGATTATGTGTTGATTTTAGAGATCTAAATAGAGCATCCTTGAAAGACCATTACCCGCTTCCCTCAATGGAGCAAATTTTGTAGGTTGTATCAAGATCAGAGAGATTCTCATTACTTGACAGTTATTCAGGATATAACCAAATTCTGGTCAAAGAAGAAGACCAATACAAAACAAAATTTACCACCAAGTGGGGTAAATGACTTATAATAAAATGTCATTTGAACTGACCAATGTAGGGACAACATTTCAGCGTGCAATGGATATGGCATTTCAAGGCCTGATTAACAAGTTTGTTTTGGTTTACCTAGATGATGTAACTATTTTTTCTAAAAAGGCTAAAGAACTTCTTGACCATCTCAGACAGGTATTTGAGAGATGCTGGGAATATGGAGTTTCATTAAATCCCAAGAAGAGCATATTTGTTGTTCATGAAGGCAAGTTGTTTGGATATATTGTTTCAAAGCATGGGATTTCAATAGATCTTGAGAGTATCATAGCCATACTTGCATTACCATTACCAGCACATAAGAATAGAATCCAGAGTTTCATAGGTGTAATTAACCTTATCAGAAGGTTTATTCCTAATATTGCAACATCGATGCAATCACTTACATCCATGCTTAAGAAAAACACTCCTTTTCAGTGGACTAAGGAAGGTAAGAACAGTTTCGAAGAGATTAAAGAAGCAATTGTAGCCGCCCCTACTCTCATTAATCCTAATTTTCAAAAAGATTTTATTCTATATGCCTTTGGGAGTGAGGACACTATTTCTGCAATGTCATGTCAGCAAAATGATGAAGGTTTAGAACAACCAGTTGCTTTCTTTAGCCACATTTTGCATGATTATGAGACTAGATACTCATTTGTAGAAAATCTTGTGTTAGCAGTAATAAGAAGCATTAAGAAATTTAGGCACATGCTTTCTAACAATAAGATTCAGCTTATGGTTGCTCATCATACAGTGAAAGAGTTTTTGCTCCGCAAAGACATAAATGACAAAAGGGCAGGTTGGATTACTAAGGAAATGGAGTATGACATCTTTATCAAGGTAACCAAGCTAGTTAGAGGCAAAGGTTTATGTGAAGAACTTGCTGGAAGTACAGAAAATAGTAAAGAAGAGGAGCAACAAGTTGAAACAATGCTTAATAATGAAGAACAACCCGCTACCCCAGCTTTACCAACCACTCAGAATTAGCAGATTGCCCATTATTTACAAATTGGTGACTGTCTGGAAGGCTTAGATAGATCAAAGCGAAGGTGTAGACACCTAAAAATGTCCCATTGATCATGTACTAATTATTCCTCTAATTGATTAAATAATTCTTTAATTATTTAATTAAGTTAATTAATCATATTCTTCTCATTTTATATTTCCTCGCCATCTTACTAATTATTCTATTTCTTATTCTATCATCATTTAATCATTTTAACTATTTTCTAATGTTAATTAAATATTTATTATTTAATTAATTATGATTAATTCCCCAATTTAAATAATCTTTATTATTTAAATAAATTACTAATTATTCAATTTCTATCTCCAATCATCTAATCATTCAACCCTTTTTCTAAATATTAATTAAATATTTATTATTTAATTAATTAGGATTTAATCCTTTAAATTAAATAATTTTTATTATTTAATTAAATTCAATTTCTAAATAATTAAATAGTTTCTTTAAATTATTTAATTAGCTAAATAATTCTTCCATTTTCAAATCCCCAAATTCTAATTTCATTTAATTTCATATTCTTCTAATTTCTTCCAAATTCAAAAAAATGTGCATGATTTCAAAAACCAAATTGAAAATCAAAGTCAAGTTCTAAATATATTCAAATACTAAGTTGAATTAATAAATTCAATTATTTGAATTAAATATCATGCAAAGATTAAATTGAAAATCTAAATCTAAATGCAAGCACATGCTAAATTAATTAATTCAATCAATTAATTAATTAAATCATTTATCTCTTCAACTTCTATTTCCATCTTTCAGTTAGCTCTTTCTAAATTAAGCTTTTTGTGTCATCTTCTTTATTTCCACCAATCATTCTTTTTCTTCCTTCAGTTAGCTTTTTCTCAATCAGTTGACTCAATTAATCTATTCAATCTATTGAGTTTCACTCCTACAATTAGTAGTTCAACTATCAATTTTCATGGGAGCTCACCTGAGTTCCACCTCTTGATCAATCTGTTCCACCTTTCAATCAATCTTCTCCAATTATCTATAAATTGAGTATTCAATCTCCATTTTCAATAATCACAAATTTCTAATCTTTGTGTCACTTGCAGGTTACCAGCGCAATATCTGAGAGCCATCATACCACAGAGAAGATAAGAGCAATGGAAGCGATATGCAATCTTGGAATAGGGAGTTTCATTGAATTATTTTAATTCCTATTTGATATTGCATTATTTCATTGTCTTGTTTGTTAGATTCTTTGATTAGATAGGGATTCATGATTTCCCTGTGATTCTAATTGATACATTGTTATTAAGATGAATTTTACATGCATGCACATTTTGGTGAACTCAACGTGAACTAACAACAATTTAACCTTTTATATGTTCTGTGTGATTTTTGCAGATCGTACGGATTTTTTTATCTTTTTTGCAGGTTGCATGAATTTTGAGAATAGATTCTTCGTCACGCAATCGAGCTTACATCATCACGCAATCGGATAGATAGCATTATGCATTTGACCCTTTAGGGTCACACATTTGTTCTAATAGGGTTACACAATCGCCTTGTCTAGATTGTGCAGTCACCCTTTCTGAATCACGCATTCGCAGGAAGCATTGTTGTCTAATTTTTTCTTCCGTCTGTTATTTCATCTGTCTAATTTTGTCTAAAATTGGGTTAATCTAGAATCAAATTTCTTCTATTTCATCATTTGATTATAATAGTTTATGGCAAGAAAAGTACAATTCAAGATTTTAGGTGCAAGGACGAAACAACAAAGAAGAGAAGCCAAATGCTATCAAAAGGTTCTCCAGGAAGAAAAATGTATACATGATTCGGAAGAGCAACTGGCCTTAGATAGATATAATAGCTTAGTTCTTTCTTATCAAGTTAAATATGATCTAATCAATATTGAATGAATGATGAGAGATTTGGCTAGGGCTTCATAATTGGTTTTGCAGGTTCCTGATCGGGTTTAGTTTTTTTTTTTTTAAAAACTTTTATTGTTGTCTGCTTGTCTGTCACGCAATCGATTAGATATCATCATGCATTAGCTTTGTCATTATTATGCATTCGCTCTGTGAGGTTAACACATTCGGTCTGTAAGTATCACCCAATCGAACAGTTATTGTTACGCATTCGCTTCTGTCAAGTTTTGAGTTTCTATTTTCTGTTAGTTTGATTTTACTACTAATCTTTTGTTTACAGCCTATGGCGGATTTGCAGAGAGGATTAGATTAGTATATTTTTGCATGCATCACCTCACACTTCATTTTTTTGGTGCTTAAAATCAACAACGGTTAAAATGGACATGCATGGATAATCTCACACTTCGTTGTTGGTGCTTAAAATGAACATGGGCTAAAATTGACATGCATGTATCTCACACTTGGTTTTTTGGTGCTTAAAATCAACAAATGGTTAAAATTGACATGTATGCCTTCATATTTTGATTTGGTGTTTAAAATAGACATGCACATGCGTATCTAACACCTAAATTTGGGGCTATAAAATGAACATGAATCAGGCTGCATTAGATTAAATCATTTTTCTTTTTCTTAAGGTAAAGAATTTTTATTGTGTCTGAGGTGGACCTACGGTTGCACTAACTGACTTTCCACCCGCCTTTGGGGTCTTGGGAGAAAGAAGGAAGGTGACAATGACATCCAAATTTTATTTTATTCTACATAGTGAGGGGTATCTTTGACTAGGGATTTCATCACCCCACAAAGGTACTTTGAATTGGGATGCGTTGGGGACATCATCTCTCCCAGCATACTCTCAAGCGGATTTTTCAAGCCTCTATATAAATATACTAGTCAGGCGGCTAGAGTGTTGAGTGAATTTGACATATGTGGGGGCCTTCCTTGAACCGATAAGCTCAACTAAAGTCTTAAGTCCCTTGCTCTGAGAATTCATCGTTGGATTGGGACCCCTCGAAACCTAATACTAAGAACCAATTTAGTTGCCAAAAATCCTACATTTAGTGATTCTGGGAGTGTGGATCATACCCCATAGATACCGTTCATGTACCTTACACTATGATACAAAAATCCCTTAGTTATAAGATCTTTAGATCTTTGGGGTAAGAGAGACTGGCATGCTCGAGAAGTGTGTGTTGTGGAGTGGAGCTAGTGCTACCAGACTCTCTATCTATTCATTTTGTCTTTGTATTTTGTAAGGGCCTCATTGAATAGTGTCCACTATCCAACCTAAGATTGTATTCCATTCTTTTTTATGTATCATTGTGCTAGACTAGTATTGAGTCAGTCCCTTGGGCTATTTCAGGCCCTATCCCACGTATCTTCAAATTTTCTAAGATTGTATGAAAATTGAGTCAGTCAGCTATACATACCTACCAGCAATTGTTCTGAGATTTGGAAAACTACAAAAAATTGTCCCACACACAAAGTTATAGAAAACAAAGTCCATTTTGAAACCAAAACTCAAAAGTCCTTACATACTTGTGACCCTAGGCAGTCTTTTACATAGTCTTTTGCATAGTCCCACTTACATCCTCATTATTGTCCTACGTCTTGTGCATAGTCCCACTTACATCCTCATTATCGTCCTAAGTCTTTTGCATTATCATCCATATTGGTTACATTATCATATACGTCGTCATCTAGGCCTCATATACGTCTACGGTCATTGTCAGTTATAGATTCATAGAATGTGTCTTCATGGGTCTCCCAGGTGATGGTTTTCTACCCTTCGAGCAACCTAATCTAGTTCCAAATGGCAGTCAACGAGAAATCATTGATGGTCTAGATAACTTAGCTTGGGACTTAAGAAGAAGCACACCTCAATATATAGGAGTCATACATGAGATAAACATTGAGTCTAAGATTTCCTGTAGAATTGATAGAGAGATTGAGGCTGAACAACTTAGTCAACAAATGGAAAGACTTGCATTAGAGAAATCTAGAAATGCTCAACAGGTCTTACATCAAAATCCTCAATAGAGAGTCTAGTATAGCCTTGCATTTACGTCTGTAGTCTAGTGTTAAGTCATCATCTTGCATAGAACCACCCTCATATAAGCAATTTTAGATGCCCATCACAAGGTCGCAAAAAGCAAAAGGAATAATGGACCCGAACAACACACAGTTTGTAAACCCTACTTGGAATATGGACATATGAACAGGTCAACACTCAGGTACATAGACAATGTCCACCCTAAACGAATTACAACAACATTTGACAAAGGAATAAATTGAGTCTGCTCAGTAAGACCCACATGTCCTCATGTTCCTAGATGTAGTTAAACATAGCGATAGGGACAAGTATCTTTTGTTGTTAATACAAAATGGGGCAAAAATACCTGAGGATTTTGATGTCACAAAGGTTTTACCACCAGGACAAACTTTAGGTCAAGACAACAGTCAAACACCACCCTTGACATAAATACAGGAAATGACCTCCAGTTTTTCTCAAAACGTACCTATCCAAACAAATTTCAACACAAATGCAAACTTTCAAACAAGTGTGTCATCCTCAGAAATCAATGCTAGTATACCATCACAAAGAATACTAATAAGATCAAGTGTCTCAACACCTATTCAAACACAAATAACAAGTACAACTCAACCAAACATGGGTTCGCATATCACCTATTTCACAATACCTAGTGGAACGCACAACACACAAGGTTATGGTACCTTCCAACAACCTCCTAGTTATGCAACCATGAATCCTTTTGTGGCACATACATAAACACAAGGTATACCTTTGACACAAACATATATTCTGGCACAACAAATATAGAATTTACAACAACAAATGATGACCATGCAAACTGGTAAAGATAAAAAGAGACGCACAATGCAGGATCTATGTCCTTATCCATTTGATCACACATTATACATGCCGCCTTTCCCACAACATTTTGAAATGCCCAAATTTGATAGATATCAAGGGAAGGGTGATCCTAGAGATCACATCAGAGAATTTTTTATGGCATGTATAGAGGTTTCCTCAGAAGATACTTATCTAATGATATTATTTCCTAAAAGTCTGAGAGGTCCAACTTTAGAGTGGTTTTCACATTTACCACAAACCATCACATCATGGGGAGAATTAGTTGAACAATTTATTGCAAACTTCTCACACAACATTGACACCCCATTTACTTTGATGGACTTGTGTGCCGCTAAACAATATGAGAATGAAACATTTGCATCCTTCATACAACAATGGAGGGCTCTCTATAGGAGGTGTAAGACAGTTATCCCAGAAACAGAGCAAGTGGATATGTTCATAGAAAATTTGATTCCTAAGATTAAATATTCGATACAAATGCATTGTTTAACCACATTCAAACAAATCATAGAAAAGACTCTCAAATGTGAGAAGGGACTAGTAGAATAAGGTCTCATTAAGTATGGCAATAGCGACAACAATGACAAAACTAAGTTTTGGTAGAAAAACAAAAATATGACCAATGATGGTATTGTAGACGCTAGAACAATAAACATAACTCAACCTGTTTTATCTTTGGGAACAAGTCAGTCATCTAATCCACATATAGGGAATAACACAACCTCAACAAATGTAAATGCTACACAAAACATGAACACAAGATACCTGAGGGTAAATGCTCCAAGAAGAAATTACACGCCTCTAGGAGAACCTATTGAGTCAGTGCTCAAAAAGTTAATATAGACAAACATGATCACTTTACCTGAAGTAAGAGTGTATCAACCAAGTCCTTTCAAACCCACATGGTGGAATGATAATGATTTTTGTGATTATCATCGGACTAAAGGTCACAAAATAGCAAGTTGCTATAAATTGAAAAACCTGGTCCAAGATATGATAGACCAAGGGGACATCACAATTGATACCGATAAAACCTCAGCAAACACAAATCATACAATTTTTAAGGATCCTTTTGTTAAGCATGAAAAAGGGAAAGCTACCACATCAGGTACCCAAGACAATACAACTAACTACAAAAAGGTCTCATACGACTACACTATTCATGCCATTAGCTCAAGAGATATAGCAAACAATGATTCACAAGAAACAATTGACCAAGATGACCAACATCAAGAGACTCACATAGATGATAACCAAATTTGCATGATATCAGAGGCACCGAAGTATGATGATGATAGAAATCTTTGTCTCAGAGACTGGGGGCATGATCAACCATCTCACTCAGGTTGGTTTGAAGATGAACTCATAGAACACATTATGGATGTCAAACATACACATAAAGACTATGAAGAGGGATTTCACATAAATATTGACAAAATAGCCTATGATACAGACAAACCTTGTAAGTCATATGATATAGTCGCTACAATCACCATAACTCCCAGAGACAGAGACTGTGCAGTAGTTACTCGTAGATCAAAGGTAACTTTACAAGAAATACCACAAACTCAACCACCAATTGTAGGGACTTACAATGTTGTTGGTCAACTTAAGAAAACTCCGACACATATATCATTATTCAAACTATTGCATATTTCACCCACTCATAGAGCTATAATGGACAAAGCACTTCAAGATTTGGTAATGGACAAAGATATAGATGAAAATGCCTTCCAGTCTATGGTGTGAAATCTGACACAAGGCACATGTATTGCATTCACAGAACAAGATATTCCTAATGATTGAATGCTTCATAACAACCCACTACATCTGGAAGCTTACATTCATAAGAGAGGAATCAGAAGAGTACTCATAGATGGGGGAGCCGGTCTCAACATTTGCACTTTAAAGTTGGTCAAAGCACTAGGATATTCTCAACTTCACATTGATTCTTCCAAGAGGATAAATGTCAAGGCTTATGATGATGAAGAACATCCATCTAAAGGCATTGTAACATTACCTATACAAGTAGGACCTATAACGACATAGGTCACTTTTCAAGTCTTGCACAGAGACCTAGGATATAACATGTTATTGGGCCACCCATGGATCTCCACAATGCAAGTAGTACCATCCACATTTCATCAGTGTGTCAAATTCCCATACAATGGTATTGAAATCACCATAAAGGGTGATCCAAATCCATTCCAACATTGAAATTACCTAAAAGACAGTATGGATAATTAGGTACCTATCAATCAAGCCACACCTCTCACTACACAATTGGAAACATTAAAGATCACATAAACAAAAAAGGATATGCCTAAAACATCCTCCTTACAAATAAAAGATATGGGTTGTGGAGAGTACTCTATTGCAAATACTTTAAGTGGGAAATAGTTGTCTCTTTCTCCTAAGTCCTTTATGAAACCTCACAATACAATACAAAAACAAGACAAAGGAAAAGAAATTGTCAGATATACAGACTCGTGCTCTTTCATTAGATGGGGTGACTTACAAGAAGAATCCTTAAACGTAGATGTTAACCATTGGATATATAGAGAAGAAGATCATATGACAATACCTAGAATACACATAGATCAGTATGGCAATGGATTCAAAATACTCCAAAGACATGGATATGATGGTACCACAGGCCTAGGGTTGTAGAAACAAAGAAGGCTAGAACCTATTATTCCTAATGATAATCTTGGGAATCAAGGATTGGGATATAAGCATTTACAACATATCATAGAAGCAAGACAACGTACCCTTGATATTCTAAATAGACCAAGAAAATTGTCAGACTACATATCACAAAGGAATTTGTCCACATAGGTGCTCCCATCTTCATCTCAAACAAGTAATCAGATACCTACATCACCTAGTGCAGAATCAGATGGAGAAGACATGACACAACTCTTGCAAGAACCTACCACTGAGTTACAAAATGATGCAGTTATTGACACAACAGTATAGGCTAATGTGGCAACAGATGTAGGTTTACCACCACCACCTGAATCCCACCCATGGTTATTGTCACTACTTCTACCATGAGAAGCAACTTAGGCTCAACCTAATGAAACAGATGAAGAAATATTGCAAAGGCTTATACCAGGATTAAGAAGGGTAACTTGTTAGGATTCCCATAGATACTAAGAGGGGGGGGGGGTGAATCAGTATCTGACCAGTTAATAGATTTTCTTAACTTAAAACATGTAGAGCATATTAATACTGTGTATCGGTAAGAAGAAAGTAATGCAATAAACAAAGATAAAAACAACCACATGAAAAACACACCATAACACAAGGATTTAACAAGGAAACCCGGTGTGGGAAAAACCTCGGTGGGATTTATGACCCACAATATTCACTTAATGGCCAATAAGAGAATATTACTGCTACAAGAGGGACTTGCACATGCAGGAAGGCTAACTGCCTAGAGCTCACTGCTCAAATACAAAATAGGAAGTCTCACTGACTTACAAAATGGATTATATAAATCCAATGTCTTGTACTGCTTCAAAATAGCATCTATAATGCCAAATCCAGTACTGATTTTTGCTCTGCTTCTTACATAAACCCTTAACCTATAATTCGCATAATAGGTCTATGTTATTTTGCCTAATTACATTCCTCTATCTTACTTACAAATGTTCTACAATGATCTCTCTTATATAAGAGTCATTTTACAAAAAATAAACAAAATATATTACAACAAAAATCCTGTCGGCCTCTGTGCTGGTATGCTACCTCTCACTGCCGGTGCCGGTGATCTGAGTGCCGGTGTAGAGTCTAATCTTGCTAGTGCCAGTGGAATGCCTTATCGATGTCATAGGATTGTAAGGTTTCCATAAATGACAAAACCTTCAATCACCTACAATGTCTCATTAGAGTGTGCATATGCCAACAATCTCCCCCTTTGGCATTGATGGCAACACTCATGAGAAAATTTCAAAAGTGTATCAAAGACTTGTAATCCAAAAATGTGTACCAAAAATATATGAGCTCCCCCTAAGCAGATAAGTCTTTTGCAGATTATTTTCTCATACTACTACTCCCCCTTTGGCATCAATGACAAAGGTTGTCAAGGTGTCAATAGAGTTGTAGTTTTTTTGTCTCAACCTTGTAACTGGGTGGTTACAATTTGAAAAAGATCCGCCAAAACCAAATTTATGATTTCCATAAACTTCTTATTGTTTTTTATTGCTACCTCTATTCTTTGAAATATACTGATGAGGCGCTGCATATGCTTTGCCGGTGTTTTCTATCCTTGTACTAATGCCTCAGATATTTCCTTTCTCAAGGATGCTAGATAGTCCAGTCTTGGACTTAGTCTTAGTCTTAGATTTTTAGCCTTGTTTATTATTCTATCCTTTTCTCTCTCTAGCTTCAGTAATTCTTCCTCAAAACTAGTTATCTTTTGCTAAAAAACTAATAATGTATCAGGTGAATTAACAAAATTGTCAACAAGTTTATTTATTTCTTCTTGTACCTTGCTCATTTTCTTATCTATGTCAACTGTTAAGAAGTTTGTCTTGCAAGTATATTTGTACAGAGTTTTAAATTCCTTCAATGAGTTGCATAGTTCTGGTAGAAGTGTGTCGAATTCCCTAGTACACTTCTTTATTTGATCCTCAAAGAATTTTGGTTTTTCAATTTCCAACCTGTCTTTGAATGCCCGTACCTTTATTTGTTCAACTGTCACTATGTTGTCAGTAATATACTTCGACAAAGTGTCAAGTTGACTCAAAGAATCCTTATTATCTATGTTTCATTTTGGAGCTATCATCTTCAAAATTGGGATTGTGTCATCTATAGCTTTATAAGCTTGTGAACTACAATCAATTATTTTCTTCAAAGAATCTAAAAGAACTTCAGTTACATTGGTTGATTTATAACCTGTTGAGGATGAACCAACATTCTGAATTCTGCTAGTGGAGGAAATAACCATGCTTGTAGTGACCTCTGGTAGGTTAGTTTGTGTTTCCATTTCCTAAAGCAAGGGTTTTTGTTTCTCTCCTGTTGCTGGTGGCACTGTTTCGACATGAACTTGTTCCTATTTCAGAGCTTGTTGCTCTGCTTGTCTCTTTGTCTGTTGATCTATTTCAGTCTCTATTTTTCCATCTACTGGTTTGCCTTCAGTGTTAACAATGTTGTCAGTTACCGATGGATTACTAGCCATGTTAGTCTTACCAATTCAGTCCTTGTCTATCACAATGTTGACCTTTTGAGTATCAACATCCACTGTGTATAGTACCTCAGGATTAGGATTAGTATCCTCTTGTGATACATCCATACTGTCATCTGTCAGTTGGTCTTCTATTGTTGTTACCGGTGGAGTAATCAGAGGCGGTGGGGATAAGTTATCTTTTATTTTGATACTAGGAGGCCCACTAACCTTTCCTTTACCCTTATCTTTGTCCTTTTGATAGACTTTGATAGGCTTGGGGTTCCTGTATTCTTCCTACTTTTCTTTCTCCACAAGGAATATATCCCATCCATTTTTTGTTTCTTCTGTTACCTCATTTACTCTTCCTTCCATTAGTGCAATATGTCAGTGTGCAGTAGAGTATACTGACTAGTTTGCCTTTGCAATTAGATCATCTATTTCTTTTGGAGAGTTGATTGGGTAGACAACAAGTATTTTTTCAATTTTGATTTTCTTGTCAAGTTCTATAACATATTGTCTTCTTGCTTCTAGTCTCTTGAATAATTCATCTGGTAATTCATCTACAACTTGCATTAAAAAATTCTTGTAGATATCCAGGTGTAAAATGACACTATTTTCAACTTGCTCTTTCTCATCTGCTGATAGCGTATCATATAATTTTTCTATGTTCTTGATATTTCCTTCTTCTGTGATTTCATCCAATAGTTTGTCAATTGGAGAAATATTTTGTTGAGTCCTTTTCTTCTTAGGTGTTAGCTTTTTCTTTGGTGTTGTCTTCTTTACCAGAGACCTCACTACCTGTTGTTTTTGTCTAGCTCTTCTAGGCGAGGGTGTGCATACCGGTGAAGGTTGTCTTTTCCTTACAACTCTTTTAAATTCAGCTGGCTTGTCACTCTCTTAAGAAGTTGCTACCGGTGACAGGTGAGTTTCTGGTTGTTGTGCCTGTAACTCATCTTCAATGATATCGGTTTGTTTCAGTACATCTTCTTTTATAGCCTTAGCCTATCTTGAACCTTTTCTCATAGTTGCTTCTACTTTCTTTACTCTCTTCTTAGATTGAATTTGGCTTTCAATGGTCTCAACACTACAAAATACTTCTTCCTTAGGTTCATTTGGTGCTTCCAGAAGAGCTTTAGCATATGTTTCAATGATGTGGTCATCAGTCTCATAGCCCATTTCAGTAACCCAAACTATTCTTGTGATAACTGCTTCCATCCAGATCTCATCCTTTTTAATCACAAAACATATATCATCCTTGTATTTCTTAACAATTTCTTGTGACAGTCTGATTCTTTTGTTCATTCTGGCCTTTAGTGCTTGAAAATACTCATTAATATTCTTTTCTTTGTTTTCACCCATGTTGTTGAATAAGTCTGATAATTGTTTCCCTACCGGTATGTCAAATCCAAGGTTCTTGTTCCCTATACTAGACACCTATTTGGTTATATGTAGCATTAAGCATACAAGTAAATTACCAAATCTAAAATTTCCTTTCTTATCCTTGTTGATCTTCCCTAAATTGTCAATCAATTCATCCTTTAGTCATTCACATACATCAATTTTCACATTCTCTTTTACCATATCATGTGCACTTTTTATGCATAAACTAGAAAGTGAGTTAAGTCTGTTTGCAAGAGTTGCTTTGTATCCTAAAATCATCCTAACAAATCTCACATTTAAGTCAATCACATCATTAACCCTTAGAGACCTTCTGTCAAATGTTGCACCAGTTAGGTTCATTACTAGGTCATTTGAGACCTTGTTTGTTTTGTCTGGTCTGCTACCGGTGGAGGGTAACTCTATTACAGCTTTCACTACTTCCTTGGTAATTTTATGGACGGATTCAAGCCAAAATAATGCACCATGTACTCTACTTAACACTATCCTAATAACTTCCTTGGGGAAATCCAGAATGCTAAGGATCTCAGTGAGTCCTAGGGTTTCAATAATTTGGTGTTCAGGTTTTACTTTATCAGAATAATCATAGATAACATATTTGTACATGTTCTTGATTTATTCATCTCCTAATTCTTCTATATGGAAACAGATATAGATTTTAGGGTCTTCTACATAAACAACTCCTTTGGGAATTTGCGAAAAAGCACCTAGATTGTCATCCTTTTTAGCTATTTTGGAGACTAGCTGAAATACGGGCCAGGGCATTTGATTACCTCAACGATAGTAGGGTTTTCTATGAATTCAGGTACAGAGGAGGATGCCATGATTATAAATACATTTTTCTACATTAGGAAGGATTGATTTCTGAAGTGCTTTGCCTCTTTGCTCAAAATGCCTCAGCTCTGGAGATTTCGCGCTCTTTGAATGTTTGAATGCTCGGTGAAGTAAAATGGAGCCAAAAACATTAATTTATAATGTCAATTTGCCAACTACAACATTTAATGCATGCTGGTTAAGTAATCACTTAACTTTGTCTGCTGGTATAGAAGTAATTTCAACTTCTCACCATCAACCGAGGGAATAATAGCATATGTCTCATTGATTGCCAAACCCTCAAGGAAATTTTCTTCAATTTGATGAAGAGACTCCTGCTGGTGGAGTGCTACTTTGTTCTATTGGTGGAGTGTTGCTTAGTTCTACCAGTGGAGGAGTATTCCTATCCACATTCAATTCTAATTTCCTAAGCCATTGTTTTGAAAATTCTTGCTTAACCTCTTCAAGTTTTTCTTTACCTTTCAAACTAGGACCTTTGTTGTCTGCCAGTGATCCTTTACTTCTACAAAATTTAGCAATATGCCCAATTTTGTTACATGAATAACAAGTCACATTATTCTTCTGAATAGCTTTCCCATAACCTATCTTGGTTTGGGTTCTGCGTTGATTAGATAAGTGTCCAAATCTTCTACAAACATAACATCTCACATTCATTCTACAATTCTTAGAGTTATGACCAACTTTGTTGCATTTTGAACATTGACCGCTGGGGGTGTTGATATTCTGATAATTTCTAGATCTACATTGATTTGCTCTATGACCATACTTGTTACAGTTAAAGCATTTTCCATTAAATTTATAAGTAGTAGATTGTCTTACCGCTTTGCTATGATCCTATGTGTTTGCAGTACCGGAGCTTTCACCAACTTCAAAGCCAATTCCACAAGTGTCACCTTTAGGTTTTTGATTCTTTAGCAAGTTACCAAGTTCTTCTGAGCTTTTCTTGAATTTCTCTTTATGTTAATTTGTAGTATCTAGTTCTCTTTCTAAGACTTCTTTCTACCTCATCAATTCATTTGAGTCATTCTGTGTGTGCATCAGATCTGTCTTTAACAAATCATTTTCATAGCTGAGTCTTGTGTTTTCATTTTCAGCATCACTTAGCCTTCTAGTCAAATATTCTTCATTCTTCTTTCTATCTTCAATTTCTTTATAGAATCTCATAGTCATATCCTACATCTCATTCTTTATTGTCATGTTCTCTTGTTTTAGCTTATTTATCATATCATTAAGAGTTTCTTTTTCATCATTCTCATTTTGCATCTTTTCACAAAGTTCTCTTCTCTTGTTTCTTGAAATAGTAAGATTTTCTTGAAGTGCTTGAATAATGTCCCGAGTAGCCTTTAGATCATCTTCAAGTTTGATATTGTTCAATTTTTTTGCATCATAGTCCGAGAGAGCTCCTTCAAGTTGCTTCATCAAGTTTTCCATCTCTATCGGTGTTAAGATCTTCCTCAAGTTGTTAGGCTTCTGAAAATAGAGGACCAAGCTCTGATACCAATTGTTAGGATTCCCACAGATACTGAGAGGGGGGGGGGTGAATCAGTATCTAACCAGTTAATAGATTTTCTTAACTTAAAACATGTAGAGAATATTAATACTGTGTACTGGTAAGCAGAAAGTAATACAATAAACAGAGATAAAAACAACCACATGAAAAACACACCATAACACAAGGATTTAACGAGGAAACCCAGTGTGGGAAAAACCTCGGTGGGATTTGTGACCCACAATATTCACTTACTGGCCAATAAGAGAATATTATTGCTACAAGAGGGACCTACACATGCAGGAAGGCCAACTACCTAGAGCTCACTGCTCAAATACAAAATAGGAAGTCTCACTGACTTACAAAATGGATTATATAAATCCAGTGTCTTGTACTGCTTCAAAATAGCATCTATAATGCCAGATCCAGTACCATTTTCTAATCTGCTTCTTACATAAACCCTTAACCTATAATTCGCATAATAGGTCTACCTTATTTTGCCTTATTGCATTCCTCTATCTTACTTACAAATGTTCTACAATGATCTCTCTTATATAAGAGTCATTTTACAACTTGTCAAGTCAGCTTACAATGATTTTACAAATAATAAACAAAATATATTACAACCAAAATCCTGTTGGCTTCTGTGCTGGTATGCTACCTTTCACTGCCGGTGTCGGTGAACTGAGTGCTAGTGTAGAGTCTGATCTTGCTAGTGCCAGTGGAATGCCTTGCCGGTGTCATAGGATTGTAAGGTTGCCATCAATGAGAAAACCTTCAATCACCTACAATGTCTCATTGGAGTGTGCATATGCCAACATAACTAATGTCCAAAGAAGACCAGTCAATCTACAATAGAATTAGATGCAAGAACAAGAAGAAATAAGTGATGATAGCTCATATGATGAAACATATATTGAAAGTGAGACAAACCCTCATGACTATGAATTCTTATCACTCCATGATTCTAGCCCACCAGAAAGTGTAATATCAAGGTATCAAATAAAGCTTATATAGGATGAAGATATATAAAGTCAGTCAAACAATCAAGTCTTCATGTTATCAGAGTCTACTAAAGAAGGGGGTAATGATTTACGCCTAGTGCATTCACACTTGATTGATTGGGGGCAAGAAGGAAAACCAACACTAGATTGGTTTGAAAATGATGAAGCAATTTCAGAATTTCTAGGAGTCAGAGAGGGATCTCCACAAGGTGATCATAAAGCAGGATTTGTTATAGACCTGAATAGAATGACATACTTTGGAGATGAGAGTGCTTTCGCAATAGAAGATAAGGATCAAACTACCCATAATGGAAAGAGTGACTTAGGTAATCTTCCTATGGAAAGAGAAAGTTCAGCATTACTTACAGAGGAAACAAAAGAAGTAAACATAGAAGAAGGGGAGGTTGTACATAACATCCATCTGGAAAAATCACTAAGCAAAGAAGAAAAAGATAGATTCATTCATTTTTTCAAGCAACAAACTATCAACTTTGCTTGGTCCTATTCAAACATGACAGGCTTAGACTCTGAATTAGTGTTGCATCACTTACCTTAGATACCGAGAGTTAAACCTTACAAGCAAAAATTGAGAAAAATGCATCCAAGTATCGTATTACTGGTTAAAATAGAACTACAAAAGTTGTTGGATGTAGGTTTTATTAGACCTATTGATTATGTGGAATGGATATCCAACTTGGTACTTGTGACTAAGCCCATAGGAGGCATAAGAATCTGTACTAATTTTTGGAATCTAAATAAAGTTTGTCCTAAGGATGACTTCTCACTACCTAATATCAATATGATAGTTGACCTAATAGCTGGAAATGAGATGCTATCCTTAATGGATGGTTTTTTCAGGATGCAACCAGATTAAAATTGCACTAGAAGATCAACATAAAATGACCTTTACATGCCCATGGGGAACATACTGCTGGAATGTGATGCCATTTGGTTTCAAAAATGCCAAAGCAACATACCAAAAAGCCATGACAACATTGTTTCATGACATGATCCACAACAAAATGGAAGATTACGTAGATGACATATTGGCTAAATCACAAACAAGAGAAAGTCACCTTGTAGTTCCTAGAAAAATATTTCATCGGTTGGAACAGTATAATGTTAGATTAAACCCAAAGAAGTGTGTGTTTGGCATAATAGCAGGTACACTCTTAGGGTTTATAGTGTCAAACAGAGGAATTGAAATAGACCCTGCCAAGGTCAAGGCAATCATTGATATGCAACCTTCGTCAACACTTAAATAACTCAGAAGGTTACAAGGAAGACTATAATCCATAAGGAGATTCATAGCACAGTCGGCAGATAAGTGTCACCTAAGGGCTATGTAGTTTAGGTTTTTAATTTCTACATTGCATATCATATCATTTAAAACATTTCATTACATATAATTTCTTTTTAAAATACATTGCATTCTCAAAAGTTTTGGCATTTTCATATAGCATCATCAATAAAACAAGGCAACTGTTCAAGTTTATCATTCATTTTCATTCAAGAGAAGCAAGGGTCATCTCCTTTCTTAGATATTTGGACATGAAGTCTTGAGGTCCTAACGTCATTCATTTTTCAACACTACCCTATGACGATGCTTTACTTATGGTTGGGTAGAAATTTCACTATTTGAGACTTGTTAATCCACAATCAATCAATTGCTATATCTCAAACATATTAAGAAGATCTCTAATTCATTCTAGACACCTAGTTGATCATATGACTAGTGAAAAATCTAAAATTCTACTTCAGCGTTGCTGTAATTGTCACACCCTAGTAGGTTTCATTAATTACAAGTCAAGAAAATAAAAAAAAATAATAATAATAAAAAAAGAGCAATGATATATAACTAAAATATCATGTATACAAGTGCGATAAAAAGCTTGACTATGGTAACATGCAAGTAACTCCATCAGGGCTATGAACGCCTACTGGCAATGGAGCAATATTTGACAAATTACAGTCTATAACCTTGTCGGAGCTCTCAAGGCTTGCTGGCAGCGAGGCTCTATTGGGGATGCTTTTGAAGTTAGAATAATCCATGTAGCTAGTCATATAGGATGCTAAGGATCTTTAGTGAACATAAGACAAGGAATTAACTCATCTGCACACACATGGGCAAAAGAAGATCAAAGTTTTGAGAACCAATGGGGAATTTTTCCATGTCTCCATTTGTAAATCCTAGTCACTAAGTGTGTTGATTTGAATGATCACAGGGACCTTAGAGATCAATTGACCGCTTATCTATGAAATTTTTTGCACCTTCATTTCAATTGGTGTATTACCAATGCTAAAACAAACATAGTCAACCTTGTTCGAATAGGAAATGCATCTTCATCCTACATATTGCATTCACATAGTTCATGTCAAAAGTTCATTTGTCTCCACATACATTCTGCAGATCATCATGTCATACAGGTCTGCACACTAGGGGTATAACTAAAAAAATCCAAAAAAATTAGATAAAGTCCTGAAAAAATCCAAATACATTCAGATAAAGTCCTGAAAAAAATCCAAAAACATTGAAAAACTCAGAATCCAAAAACATTGAAAATCATAAAAAATACCAAAAACATCCATATAAAGTCCTGAAAAAATTATCCAAAAACATTCAAATATGGAAAACATAAAATCCAAAAACATCCATACAATGTCTTGAAAAACTCAACCAAAAACATCTACAAAATGTCTTGAACAAATCAACCAAAAGCATTCAAATATCGATCCACATAATCTAAAAACATCAAAAACTCTCCTGGAAAAGAACTAAAAATCTCAAATCAACCAATCACAAAAAATTGCAATAAAATGTCTTGTGAGAAACAAATACCCTAGGAGATATCCAACAAACACTTTGCATGAAGTTAACAAAGGATACGACTATCCAGTCAAACATCAGCAATCAACTGATCAAACTGTCTTATCAATCGTATCATATTCATATCAACGTGATAATTATCTTGTCTTAAACAGAAGAGGATACACTCAAAATCAAACAGGTCAGTCTTAAACCTGGTCCACAACTTTCTGAGATCAAACATTATCAACCATCACATCAAGCAACTGAGAACGAAGGCACAAGGTCAGTATAGCTACTGAATTTTGTCTGGGTTGTTCTTTATCTTTTTATCATTTGGTGACAAATATTGTTCCTATGCTACTCAAGGATGTCCACAAGTGACTAGAGGAGCTATAATGGGCATTATATTTTTCTTTGTTTGCTGTTTGTGGTGTGGACCGATGAAATTCTAAGGAAATTTCTCTAGTGGGTATCTGTGATAAGAGCCTTCACATCAAGGTGAAATTGCCACACATACCTCGACCCCTAGCGTAATTCCTAGAATGGAGGGTTCACTCCTTGTCCTCTATGAGTTTGTTTCTACAATGAGATATCTTTGCATCTTGGTTCCTTATACCTTGATGTGCTAAGCTTCATTATTTAATAATAAGGCTCAGTGATGAATATATATTGACGCAATAAAATATGTGACAAAGGTTTGTGATTCATTCAATATTATTCTCATATTATCTGTTTCTTGATAGTTCATCGATTTCTCATCTTCTTTCTAAATCACATTCTTTCTATCATCAATTTTTCTCTCTATCATCTAACCAACATTTCTTCAAGGTGTATCTGAGTTAAAATTGGTTCAACCATTACCATACAAAAGAGCATTCATTATACATTCCATTAAGCATTCATTTGCATTCATTATAGATTCCATTAAGCATTCATTATAGATTTCATTGCATTCATTAAGCATTCATTTGCATTCATTATAGATTTCATTGCATTTGTTAAGATTTCATTTGCACCATTAATGCATACATGTACTACTATTGCATAGAATCAAATATATATGCATCATAAAACTCATAACATCATATAAGCATACATGGGAAGCAAAACATAAATAGATCACTGTCAAAAACTGCATATCATATATATATAACTCAAAAATGATAATGTGTGTGAATACAATAAATAAGCCCGAAGGCTCAGATAACATGATCAGCCAACACTGCCTCTGTCAGCAGGTGGATCTTGTCCACTAGATCCTGCCCCAGGATGTCGAGTAGGTCCCATAATTCCACCACTACTAGTCCATCTTGAAGTAGATCTACTCGATCTTCTCCCCATAAATGCACTGAAGCTAGGCTCTCTCTGACCCTTTGGAATGGCTCTCTTATATGCCTGTCTATAATAAATATCCTCCTGTGCAGCAGTGAAATACCTCTCTGCCTGGTCGCGCACATCGGTACCTGCTCTAAAAACCTAATCAAAGGCATCCATGGTAATCTGACATCTCCGCACTGTCTCATTTCTCTCAGCCTCAAGGGCACCATAATCTACACGGTAGGTCTCTCACTTGATATCTCATCTGGTGACCTCATCCTCCAAACTCTGGACCCACGCTTTAAGAATGTGCAACTCATCCTCCTCACCAACCTCTACTCTCCCACCCTCGGCAACAGACACATCCTCTATCTCCAGCATATCCTCATCATCACCTCCACTCTCGCTGCTCGATGACTTAGAAGAATCATTACTATGCTCACTGCTAATAAACTTGATGTCTCCACCAATGTCTATATCCTCATCTCCCTCATCATCCTCACCTCCTCTCTTAGCTTCACCCTCTCCTCCTCCTCTGACTCTCTCCCCTGCATCTATCCTCAACCGCTATCTAGGATGGCGAATCTGTTGTGCTGTAATCAGAACATCGGGATCAGTCAAAGGCATTGGCCTATGCCTAGCAAACCACACATCATACTCCACCGTCATCCCTAGATCCGCTGCACCTCTACCCCAACCCCAAAGTAATGGCTGCAAAGAATCAAACTTAGCAGAAGCAATATGTGGCTGTATGCAAACACCCCAATTAGATACCTCTTGCAATACATGAGCAAAATAAGTAGTAACCATTGGTGTCATCTGTACCTCACCGAATTGTCTCAGAACCTGCCCTGGAAGATACATCTCGATAATCTATTGGGTCTCAAAGGTCCTACCAATAAGATATCTCTGTTGTTGATAGAAAGGCAAGTGTACTGCATCATCCTCCCAACTGAGGCAATCTAAGTATGGTTTTCAAATAAAATGCTGCAATATGTCAAACTGATGTCTCCAGTACAAGGTGTTCCCTGAACCCCTGTGTCTAATACATGTTGTATACCTATAAGCATAAGGATCACCAGGCTGCAAATCAACATGAATAACAGGCCTCAAAATAAAAATATGCTCCCATGCCCATGTCTAAAGAAAAGTAACACCACAACTGATAGAACGATATCCAAGATACACAATACCATGCAACTGATAGTATAACATGGCTAGTAGGCAAGGACCCCATGCATACAGTCGATGATAAATGATCATATCATGGAGCACTTTGCCCCATCCAATTGGAAACCCATGACCTCATCTGTCAGGTATCAGTAAACCATCGACAACACCGCATAAAACAATAGTCAGGTCATCATAGTCTAATCGGGCCCAAGGGATGTCATAACAACCACTAATCTGCAAGTCTTGAATCTCACACTCAAAAAGTGCACATAGTCTAGTAATGCCACCATCATGGTCATATACAATTCTCTACCATGAATCAGAATACGTAGTGTACGCCATACATCCTCTAAGGTAATGGATGCCTCACCAGTCGGAAGATGAAAAGAACAAGTCTCAGAATGCCACCGCTCTATCAAAGCTATAATCATGGCCCTGTTGGCTGTAACCTCTGGCAAGTGTAAAACATGATATAGACCAAGCTGTTAGACATGCTCAATATCCTCATCTATTAAGCCAACTCAAAGATCAAGTCCATTAAGTGTGCTCTATCGATAGTATAACACTCCAATGTTCTCCTACAATGAGAAAATGTTGAAAATATCAGATATTAGATCTCGAAAACAAAAATATTTCAAAACGCATGACAAATAATTACATTTACAACCAATGCGTGATAGTTATGACTAATGCGGTACAATTATGGCTCTTGTGTGTGTAACGTCATAAATTGTACGCACTTGCTAAAGCAGTACAATTTAACACCTAGTTTAGCACCCGCCTTGGCGCAGTCACATTCTGCATTGCATTTCTCCTTTAGCACTTAATTAATCAAGTTAATTAGGTCTAAGGTCCTATTTCATCATTCTCTACATCATAAAGTTGGGCCCTTTCACTAAAGCACGCCCTTCGCATTTTATTCCTCCAATACATCACTCAATCAAAAACCCTAATTAAGTCCTATTTCGAACTTGGGGGCTTGTTTTCGGGGTCAAAACATCTTGAAATCACCTGTAACTTCGGGATTCTCTCTAAAATCATCATATCCGACGGCCCTGAAAATTTGGTGAAAAGTTGTCGGGACCGTGGCGCCCGGAGTGCACACGGTCCAGGACATTTTTCCTGAAATTTTAGGAGCACGATCCAATCATAAAATAAAGCTTAACTCCAAGAAATTGGTGGGATATTCAATCTCTAGGTCGGCCAAAATACGAATTTACGATCTAGGGTTTCCTACATAAGAGCTCTCTTTCTTCATTTGAAGGGATCCGAATTTTGTTTTCAGGAACTTCATATGCAGCGAAAGAGCAGATCTTTGAAGACTTCAACATCTTACAACATCCTTCTATCAAGCATCTATCAAATTCATTCATCCACTTAGGGCTTGGAAGACATTGAAGAACAATAGGAGATTACCGACTTCAGATTGGCTTGTACTCCTCCCTTGAGGGTTGGGTATGATTTCATGTTGTTTTCATGTCTTTACATAAGCTTCAATACATCATTTATTCATGCTTTAGATCACTTTGCATCTTGATTTAGAGCATTTACGTTATCATTTACAAGCAATTAGGGTTTACTTTATAGGTTGCTCTAGTTTGCTTTCTTGCATTTTAGGACCTTGCACACACACTAGGTCTGCACACACAATACATTTTACAAAACAACTTGGCTATTCGTGGAGGTGGAAATCACCAAAGCGGGGGTTTGACTAAGGCAAAACCCTATATAGCCACCCATACACCCTTTTTCAGATATCATTGCAGGTTTCGGGATTCAGACGACGCCGCGGGATACAGATCCGAAGAGAGAAGGTCGAGACAGCACTTTGTATCAAATTACAGAGCAGAAGAGTGGGACAGGGGCGCTAGGCACCCTGGTCCTACTAGGACAGGGGCGCTAGGCGCCCTGGTCCCTGGGACAGAGGTGCTGGGCGCCCTGGTCCTCCGGATAGACAGCTTTCAGACAGCTTCCCGACAGTGTTTCAGAGTGCAGAACAGCAGTTTCCAGTGCAGTTTTCAGGACAGTGGCACCTGCACCCCTATCCCGAACATTTTCAGTCCGATTTTGACTTCGGGTACACATCTGCATTCTTATTTCATCCTTGTATTTACAGCTGTTCATTGTTTAATCTCAATTTTGCAATCTTGTTATTAGTTCATACTTGCATTTTGGGATTAGGGTTTGAACTTGCATTACTTGATCTTACAATTTCAACAAGGGAATAGAAATCCTAATAGATATCCCATGGCTCTCTCTTTCACAAAAAGAAGTAGCCAATTGTGCGATATCTCTAGGGTCTTTCGTATTCCGTAATGTGTGTCAAAAGGTAGGATTAGGGCATGATTAACCTAGTCTCGCTTTTTCCCCCACACATTTTGGTGAACCCAACGTGAATCTATCATTGCTTCCTCTTGCATTGCATTTTTTAGATCTAGATCTAGATTTAGTGTGTTTTCATTTCATTTTCATTAAAAAGAAAAGAAAAAAAAAAAAAGGTGTGTTTCTTTACATTGGGTGTTTAAGTTTTGTGTAATCTTTTCAAAATGTCAGATTTTTATTTGCAAAATGTTCATGCTTTCGATGATTATTATGAGTATAGCCAAGATGAATTAGATGAAGCTTTAGATGAGTTTTTAAACCCTAAAGATGCCAAACCTTCATTTTACCAAAAACTCATAAACCTTGTTATTATGCGATTTCGTTGTGATGAGAAAGATAAGTTGAATGAGTCCTCTCAAGGGTACATTCCTATCAACTCTTCCACTAAATCTAGTAACATGGTTGTTTTCAACAATCCCCTCTATGAGGAGATGTCTCCTTTTGAATCAAAAGATAAACCTTTCAATAGATATGATCATGCTTTGTTAGATGATGCTCTTGATAACTTTGTGGTTATCATGAAAGACATGGCTATAAGGCGAACACTAGTAGATAATGGCTCTGGTCTTAATGTGTGTAGCATGAATCTTTTGCATAAGATGAATGTGGATACATCCTTAATTGAACCGGACTCTCATCCTATTCGAGGCTTTGATAATGTAGCTAAAACTTCATTAGGTACTATCACCTTACCCATCACAGTGGGGCCTGTTACTTTGCCTACACCTATCCATGTTATGTCGGGAAATCTAACGTACAACTTGCTACTGGGGAGACCTTGGATTCACAGTATGCAAGCTGTCCCTTCTACATTGCATAGACAAGTTAAATTTATTTATAACAATAAGACATATACCTTGATAGGTGATACTAATTTTCAAGCTTGTTTGCAAACATCCACTTCTAAGGGGGGTTCTTCTAAGCCGTCCTCATCTAGTGATGAATCGTTAAATAAGATACCTATCGGTGAATCCTCGCTCTCCGATGATCAAAATTCTTTGGATGAGTTTGGAGCTCTTGGAGAAGATTCTTCTCAACTTGAAACTACACATAAGAAGGATTTTGATCCTGGGAAGATCCTCGAAGACGATGATTGGGGATCCCTTGATTTTAATACTACCTTTGTGGGTGAATATAAGGTTCCTTCTAGAGAAATTAAAGTTGAAAAGAAGCAAGAAGCTGAAAATCATAAAGTTGAAAAGAAAGAATCAACCTTACCTGAATCTATGAGTAATAATTTTGTGGCCGCCTCTCAAACTTCTTCTCCTCACATCTCTAATTATGAAGAGTTTGATTCTTTGTCTTATGAAAAACCACCTTCTCTTCCTGAAATGGCTGATCATTATGGTCGTGGTTTTCGCATTTTTGCTAAGCATGGGTATCATGGAAAAGGTTGTGGTGCTCATGAACAAGGGATAAGAGTTCCTCTAGAGACTAATTTTCACAATTATGCCTTTGGACTTGGCTTTAATCCCTGCAAACGTACTAAAGCTTCTAAAAGACCATGCATTAGTGTTAATGCTATCTCTACATCTTTATCAATACAACATCTTAAGTATATTGATGGGGATCCTTCGTGTGCCTGTGCTTTGGATGTCTTCCCTGCCGACGATGCTTTAGCTGAGTTCTTGGGAGCCTATGACAGTCTTCCTCGTTATCATCACAATAGGGGACTCCCTTATTGTTTGAACACTGAAGCCTATTTTGGAAGAGAGATTGATAATGACGAGATTGTGAAAGAATTCCCTCAGTTAAAGGATACTCCTCAAAAAAATAATCTTCTCATAAGTGACACCACTGATGTTAAGATGGATCCTTGCAATAAAGAGAAAGTCATTAAAATTGGGAAATGTTTGGATGAAGAGGAACAGAAACAATATGAAGAACTATTGCATGAATTCCCTGAGATCTTTGCTTGGGCATATTTTGACATGCCTGGTATAGATCCTAAGATCGTTACTCATAATATTGTCTTAGTTCCTGATGCTAAGCCCGTGAAACAAAAGATTCGAAAAATGAATCCTAAGGTGGCTCTGCTTGTTAAGGCTGAGATTGAAAAATTATTGGAGGCTGGATTTATCCGCCCTATTGACTATTCCCCATGGATTTCAAATATTGTCACTGTGGCTAAACCAGACAACAAAATAAGAATGTGTACTGACTTTCAGGATCTAAATAAGGCTTCTTTAAAAGATGATTTCCCTCTTCCAAACATTGACATGATAGTTGATTCTATGGCAGGACATGCCTTGTTATCCTTCATGGATGGTTTTTCAGGCTACAATCAAATTTTTATTAACCCTCAAGATCAATTCAAAACTGCTTTCACCACTCCTTGGGGTACATTTTGTTGGATAATGATGCCTTTTGGACTTAAAAACGCCGGTGCAACTTATCAACGAGTGATGACCCTTATCTTTCATGATTATATGCATAAGATTTTAGAGGATTATGTTGATGATATTTTGGCCAAATCCTTTCTTCGCATAGATCATGTTAAAATCCTTCGTCAAATCTTTGAAAGAATTCATAAATATCACATGTGCTTGAATCCCCGCAAATGTGTTTTTGGTGTGGATAGTGGAAAACTATTAGGGTTCATAGTTTCGCATCGTGGGATTGAGGTGGATACTAAGAAAATAGATGCTATTGTCAACATGCCACCTCCTAGAAATGTGTCTCAACTTAAAAGCTTACAAGGAAAGATTCAAGCTATTCGTAGGTTTGTGTCTCAGCTTGCGGATCGTACCTTTCCTTTTACTCAACTTCTTAAAAAGGATATCACCTTTCAATGGAATGAGGATTGTCAGCAAGCATTTGAAGATTTGAAAGTGTATTTGGCTAGTCCTCCTATTCTTCAACCTGCCGAACCTTCTAAACCTTTCCTTCTGTATATAGCTGCTTCCTCTCATGCTCTCGCAGCATTGTTGGCACAACATGATAAAGATGGTAAGGAATTTTTGGTTTATTACATAAGTCGTACCTTACTCGATTATGAGACCCGATATTCTGCGATAGAAAGACAATGCTTGGCCTTGGTATTTGCGACTTAGAAATTGAGACATTATCTTTTAAATTTAGAAGTCCATGTCATGGTAAAGTTTGATCCTTTGAAGCATCTTTTCTCTAAAACTGATTTATCAGGACATCTAGCTAAGTGGGTTATGATGTTAACTGAATTTGACCTTAAATTTGTTTCACAAAGAGCAATTAAAGGACAAGTGTTGACCGATCACTTAGTTGAGGCCCCTTCACCTTTCTCCTTCCCTAACCCTGAGTCCTTTCTTGATGACTTCATTCTTTCTATAGAGAAAGATGAAACTTGGGAGTTATACTTTGATGGCTCTAAGTGTCGTACGGGATCGGGGGCAGGTGTTGTTCTGATTTCTCCTACAAAGAAACCCATTCCCTTATCCTATCGTCTAAATTTCCTGTGTACCAATAACATTGCTGAGTATGAGGCTCTTATAGCAGGAATAAAAGCAGCCTTAGCTCTGAACATAAAACACATACATATCTATGGAGATTCGCAATTGATTATAAGACAAGTAACAGGAATATATCAAGCAAAACAAGACAAATTATCACAATATAAAGACCTTACTATCTCTCTATTACAAAATTTTGATTCTTATACTATGGAACCTATTCCTCGAAAAAATAATCGACATGCGGATGCAATGGCATGTGTGGCTTCTCTTGTATCTTTAGAGGACCCTGTGGTTGATCTTAAATTTGTTATTCACAACCTTATTTCTCCAGCTATTGTAGATGATTCTAGCTTGGTAACATGTTGTGATTTTATAGACTCAGATGAATGGTACTCGCATATCAGAAGATATTTGACCGATGGTACCTTTCCTGATTCGGCGAATAGAAACACTAGGACTAGAATCCGCAAGCTGTCTGCTAGGTATATCATTCTTTCTAATGTCCTTTACCCAAGGGGTTATGATGGTCTTCTCCTTCGTTGTCTTAACAAGTCAGAAATCCCTGTTGCTCTTGAAGAGGCACATTCAAGTGCCTGTGGGGGTCATTTTGGGGGCAAATCCTTAGTTCATAGATTGCTTCGTATGGGATACTATTGGCAAACTATGCAGAAGGATTCCTTTTCATTTGTTAAAAAATGTCATCAATGTCAACAACACAATAATCTGATTCATGCTCCTGCCCAAGAACTCCGTTCTCAAGTAGCTTCTTGGCCTTTTTCCGCATGGGGTTTGGATCTTATTGGTAAAATCTCTCCTCCTTCATCTCAAGGACACACCTTCATTATAACCGCAACAGATTACTTTACGAAGTGGGTAGAAGCTATTCCCCTTCGCTCTACCACTGCTGAAGTGATTTGTCAATTTCTTCTAGAAAACATCATTTCTCGATTCGGGATACCTTCTACTATTATCTCAGATAATGGGACATCGTTTAAGAACAAGGACATGAAGAAATTCCTCGAGAAGTATCATATCAAACATCGATTTTCTACACCATACTATCCTCAGTCAAATGGTCAAGCCGAATCATCCAATAAGATAATTGAACAAATTCTTCGCAAAACCGTGAATAAGCATGGTAAGGATTGGAGTAACCAGCTAATCTATGCTCTTTGGGCCTACCGAATGAGTGTACGAATTGCTACGGGAACGACTCCTTATAATCTTGTTTATGGTGCTGATGCTATTATGCCCTTAGAATTAGAGATTCCATCACTTAGGGTTTCTCTCAAAGGTATAGTAGATGATGACTCTTATAGAGAACAACGACTTCAACAGCTTGAGATGCTTGATGAACAGCGTATAAATGCTCTTGAGCATATTCAAGCATATCACAAAACTCTACAACGAAGCTATAATGATAAGGTTATTCAATGTTCCTTCTCAGTAGGTGACTTAGTCCTCTATGAGAATCAGCGCAATGTGAATGCCTTACCTGCAGAAAAGGGAAAATTTAGTCCTAATTGGCTTGGACCATATATCGTTATTGAGGATTATGGATCAGGTGCTTACAAAATAGCAGATGTAGATGGTATGCCTCTTAAAGAACCTATCAATGCTATGCACTTGCGTAGATATTATGCTTAATTCTTCATTCCTTATTTATCTTCTTTTCAATTCTTCAAACATTGGATAATATGTTAGTGTCTCTTAATTAAAGAAAAATAGAATTAAATGTTATGTCGTTTAATCTATATTGCTTCCTTCCTGACAAGCGTGTCTTCTTACTTTATGGTTTGTCTTGAATTCATTCATGTAAATTGTAAAAGATTTACATTTCCGTTATGCTAGCATATTATACAGTGTCATTATGTGTTAAGTAGAATCATATCATGTTGTGTTTAAGTTCAAAATTAAATCACATTAGTTATATGATTCTTAGACTTAATGCATATTTCTTCCTTATCATCAATGTTGTACTTGATTAAATATTTTAATTAAGTCACACATGTATCAATTTAATCATGGAACATTGAGAAATCAATCACATGGAAATTAAATTCTGAACATACATGTACATTTACCAGATGTATTAGATTTAATCAAAACAAAATATACATTGTTTTAAGCATTAAAGATAACACATTTGAGACAAAAGAGAAGCATGTATATATACATATATATATGTGTGGATCGTATACAAATATAGGTCACTATACATCCAAAAATGTGACCTCTCCTACATCATAAAATCATCTCCTATCCCTAGGGCTAGTGGCTGGAGAGTGTCGACTGGATGCTCCCTCCTGATCTAGCCGTGAAGGTGGACCCATGGGTGTGTAGCGCGATACAAACCGTGAGTGACTCCAAGAGGAACTCCTATGATCCCTATCCATAAGGATCGCGCGATAGGTGGTAGCCTCGGTCTGAGCCACTGCTAGATCTCACCGTGCCTGCTGGAGGTCTTCTGATAGGACTCTCTCTCTCTGTCGCACCTGCTGGAGGTCCTCTGATAGGACTCTCTCTCTCTCCCTCCATATATCTACCTGTACTCAGAATGGGAAAAATAAATCCTCATGCTGACCCGCATTCCCCTGAGGCCTATAGGCAATCTGTGAGGAACTGGGGATCTGTGCTATCATGGAAATGTCTGTCATTGCCTGCTGAATTAAGGAACGCCACTTTTGCACATTAGCTATGGCAGTAGAACAGATTTTTTGTTAGTACCATTCTATATCATCAAAACATAAATCAATCAATATAAACCTACTATACCTGGATCTCCCTCGCGCCAGTAGGGATCATGATATGGTAGTATCTGTGCCTAGGAACCACTAGGCTCCCCTCGCTCGAATAATCTATCCACGATGGGTGTAGGCTGGACGATACTAGGGACAGGCCTCCGTATCGCCTCATGTTCCCCCTGTTGGGGAATAAGAGGTGGATCTAGTGCTATGGTATCGTCTCCTGAATGGTGGGGAGCTGCATCCGACTCCTCCTCATCATCTCTATCCTCCTCCTCGTCGTCCTCCTCATCATCCTCATCCTTGTCCTCATCCGCATCATCACCTGCATCTCCCTTGTCCTCCTCTCTATCTGTATCCTCCTCCTCCTCCTCGACACTGGACTGATCGCCTGTAGGTGGATCAGGATCTCCTACCTCCTCCTGACCCTCTCCCTCCTCTGCCTCCTCTGACCTGGATCCCTAGTCCTCGTCTGGGTCTCCGTGTCTCCATGGGCCTGGATAGCCTGTCGGATGATCTGGTGGAAAGATAGGACCTGGATATGATCTCATAAACCATGAGACGTACCTGTGCTATACTCCAGGCTCTGCAGAATAATTAGTGACTACATCCTGATCAGATCCCTCTAAGTCTGTAGTCTCGATGTCATCTATCATCGGTCTCGCTACTGCTCTAGGTCTGGGAAGGACCCGTGAGTGTCGAGTATAGATGGGCACGTCGGTTGGAACACACTGCTCTAGCCCGAACTACCTCCGCACTCGGTCAAAGTAGAAAGGGACTATGATGTGTGCATATCGTCCCTGCAGTAGGCAGTTCCTCTGTAGACATGCTAACCGTCTCTCCATACCATCCCATCTGTGCATCCGTAGGTAAGGTCTCCACACTGTCACCTCGGCTGTCACTCTGTCAAAAATCACTCTCCAATATAACAAATCTCCAAATCTCCACTCGCTGGTAAGTGGATAAGAGAACACCCTAGGTCGCTCGCTCGCTATACTCAGCGGAAAGCCGACGGGTCTGGTGCATGTGAAGTGCTCTAAAATCCACACCTGCAGAAGTGTGCATGTCATCAAACTACAACCCTGTCCAAATATGTACTCCTCAAGGTTGTGATAGAGATGTGCAAGCATACTCCGACCCCAAGCATACACTCTCCTGTGTCTCTCCATCGCTCTGATACACCATGTGAGACCCCCATGCATGTGTGTGCCTCGCCCATTAGGGCAGACGGCTAGTGCTATGATGGCTATCATAAGGCGTCTTAGAAGGGGTACCTCCCCTGTAGGATGTAAGAGCCAGCTGACCATGATGCGACCTCTCATCTCGCTCGGCATGACTCTCCCTATGCAATACACCTACTCTCTCTGATGATCCTCTGCTGACCGATCGGTCGCATATGTAACAGTCGCTCCTCTGATAGGAAGATGAAGTATGCGGTACACATCCTCAAGTGTAACCGTCAGCTCCCCTACTGGAAGATGAAAAGTGCATGTTTCAGGATCCCATCGCTCCATCAATGCCATCAGCATTGCAGGATGGAACCGAATGGCTGGCATGAGGATCACATACCATAGTCCTACTATCGACAGTGTGTCTCTCTCTGACTGAGTCAGCCACGGAATCTGATCTCGCAAACTGCAAAGAATATGTCCCGCTGTATGCTCTCTCATGTACGGAAGGCCCTGCAACACAAAAACATGACCATAATCAATACTCAATCATCAAAATCGCTAATGCAAACTGTCGAACATCGTGTGCTAGTCCTGAAACCCCTCGCCAAGCCCTGATTGGGGACCATAGTGTCCTGTCAGGGACCATGGTGCCCTGTCAGGGACCATGGCGCCCTGAGGGGACCATGGCGCTCTGTCAGGGACCATGGTGCCCTGAAGGGACCATGGCACCCTTTTCAGGGACCATGGCACCCTGGGGGGACCAGGGTGCCCCACAGGGACCATGGCGCCCTGGGTGGGCCCCGAGTCAGCCTTCAGGGCCCGCATACGATCACAGAAAAGTTAAACATGCGAAAAATCAAAAGTCAAACATTCAGTCAACTCACCTCATCCAGTGGCTCATCGTCGATCACGGCCTGGCGCAGGATCTCAATCCTCGTGGGACGCTCCGGTCATCGTGAAGGCATGATGATGGCTATGTGGGCTCCGCTGCATTGAATAGTATTCAGAAATCAACAAAGTGATGAATACAAGTGTCACTTTCGAGGTATATACTCTTGTTTGTTTATTCTTACTTGTTGAAACCCTAATTTTCCTCTTCCATTCATTTTATCATAACTTGGGTTTAGGAAATGCAATTTTCAAGCCGTTTGTTGTGTTGGAATCGTATTTTCCTTCCCCTACTCTCGGGATGTTCCAAAAAGTGCTCTGATGAAGCCTATTTAGTGAACACCCCTCATCAATACTACCTTACACAATTTGTTGCAAGTAAACATGCTACCCTGTTTCACCTCCCTAATAAGCAAGTTGAAACAGGGGGGGCATACAGCTACTCACAAATTTCATCACTTTCCTTAGTAAGCATTAGGTGATTTTTATGATCTAACGTGTGTTTTATAGGGTGCGGTTCCTAACTGTGTACTGCAGATGCCGCTGGGGGCTTCGTCCGACAACTTATGGATATATCCTTTTTCAAATAATGTTTACTTTCTATACTTTAGCTTGCATATGCACGTAGTACTCATATGATCGCTAAAGTGGGGGCTAAATGTAACGTCATAAATTGTACGCACTTGCTAAAGCAGTACAATTTAACACCTAGTTTAGCACCCGCCTTGGTGCAGTTACATTCTGCATTGCATTTCTCCTTTAGCACTTAATTAATCAAGTTAATTAGGTCTAAGGTCCTATTTCATCATTCTCTACATCATAAAGTTGGGCCCTTTCACTAAAGCGTGCCCTTCGCATTTTATTCCTCCAATACATCACTCAATCAAAAACCCTAATTAAGTCCTATTTCGAACCTGGGGGCTTGGTTTCGGGGTCAAAACATCTTGAAATCACCTGTAACTTCGGGATTCTCTCTAAAATCATCATATCCGACGGCCCTGAAAATTTGGTGAAAAGTTGTCGGGACCGTGGCGCCCGGAGTGCACACGGTCCTGGACATTTTTCTCGAAATTTTAGGAGCACGAGCCAATCATAAAATAAAGCTTAACCCCAAGAAATTGGCGGGATATTCAATCTCTAGGTCGGCCAAAATACGAATTTACGATCTAGGGTTTCCTACATAAGAGCTCTCTTTCTTCATTTGAAGGGATCCGAATTTTGTTTTCAGGAACTTCATATGCAGCGAAAGAGCAGATCTTTGAAGACTTCAACATCTTACAACATCCTTCTATCAAGCATCTATCAAATTCATTCATCCACTTAGGGCTTGGAAGACATTGAAGAACAATAGGAGATTACCGACTGAAGATTGGCTTGTACTCCTCCCTTGAGGGTTGGGTATGATTTCATGTTGTTTTCATGTCTTTACATAAGCTTCAATACATCATTTATTCATGCTTTAGATCACTTTGCATCTTGATTTAGAGCATTTACGTTATCATTTACAAGCAATTAGGGTTTACTTTCTAGGTTGCTCTAGTTTGCTTTCTTGCATTTTAGGACCTTGCACACACACTAGGTCTGCACACACAATACATTTTACAAAACAACTTGGCTATTCGTGGAGGTGGAAATCACCGAAGCAGTGGTTTGACTAAAGCAAAACCCTATATAGCTGCCCATACACCCTTTTTCAGATATCATTGCAGGTTTCAGGATTCAGACGACGCCGCGGGATACAGATCCGGAGAGAGAAGGTCGAGACAACACTCTGTATCAAATTGCAGAGCAGAAGACTAGGACAGGGGCGCTGGGCGCCCTGGTCCTACCAGGACAGGGGTACTGGGTGCCCTGGTCCCTGGGACAGAGGCGTTGGGCGCCCTGGTCCTCCGAACAGATAGCTTTCAGACAGCTTCCCGACAGTGTTTCAGAGTGCAGAACAGCAGTTTCCGGTGCAGTTTTCAGGACAGTGGCGCCCGTGCCCCCATCCCGAACATTTTCTGTCCGATTTTGACTCTGGGTACACATCTGCATTCTTATTTCATCCTTGTATTTCCAGTTGTTCATGGTTTAATCTCAATTCTGCAATCTTGTTATTAGTTCATACTTGCATTTTGGGATTAGGGTTTGAACTTGCATTACTTGATCTTACAATTTCAACAAGGGAATAGAAATCCTAATAGATATCCCGTGGCTCTCTCTTTCACAAAAAGAAGTAGCCAATTGTGCGATATCTCTAGGGTCTTTCGTATTCCGTAATGTGTGTCAAAAGGTAGGATTAGGGCATGATTAACCTAGTCTCGCTTTTTCCCCCACACAGTGTGATGTTTAAAGCTAATGCATAATGATATAAGCTCATGCGTAACAATAAACAATTATGCATAATGATATACATGAATGCGGCATTTTTAATACTAATGCGTAACACTTAGGACACATGTGTAACAGTTAAAGCATTTGTGGTACAGTTAACACTAATGCGTAAACATCAACAAGCAATTGCGTGACATAGTGCAAAAATTGATCATGGAATTTTTTTTGGAAAATAGCATAAAATTAGGAAAAATTTGGAAAAATACCATGCTGCCAGTCCCAAGAGGTCTTTGATATGAACATACTCGATCAGACAGGTGCAATTCAGCTCTATAACCAGCCATGATGATCAAATACTCAGAAAAAAGCACACAAATTGCAGAGAAAACCAAGGAATTCCCAAATTGCAAATGAGCAAATGAAAACCTAAAAATCTCTATTTATAGCACAAAATTAGGGTTTTTTGACACCTCAATGCCCGTGGTCCCTGCCAGCTTCAAAAACCTTGTAGCCTACTTAAACGATCTCGAAATCGCACAAAATTTCACCAATAGCTCGTTAAACTGATATCGAAAACATGGTCTCAATTTTGGAATTTTCCAACCACCTTTTCCGAGGGGGCATATTTACACTATACAACAGTACCAAGGCATACTAGGGCGGAATTTTTCGTTTTCTTTGAAAAAATTTCATTTCGACTTTGTCTCAAAGAGGGGCAAATGTAGACACCTAAAAATGTCCCATTGATCATGTACTAATTATTCCTCTAATTGATTAAATAATTCTTTAATTATTTAATTAAGTTAATTAATCATATTCTTCTAATTTCATATTTCCTCACCATCTTACTAATTATTCTATTTCTTATTCTATCCTCATTTAATCATTTTAACTATTTTCTAATGTTAATTAAATATTTATTATTTAATTAATTATGATTAATTCCCCAATTTAAATAATCTTTATTATTTAAATAAATTACTAATTATTCAATTTCTATCTCCAATCATCTAATCATTCAACCCTTTTTCTAAATATTAATTAAATATTTATTATTTAATGAATTATGATTTATTCCTTTAAATTAAATAATCTTTATTATTTAATTAAATTAAATTTCTAAATAATTAAATAGTTTCTTTAAATTATTTAATTAGCTAATTAATTCTTCCATTTTCAAATCCCCAAATTCTAATTTCATATTATTCTAATTTCTTCCAAATTCAAATACATGTGGATGATTTCAAAAACCAAATTGAAAATCAAAGTCAAGTTTTAAATATATTCAAATACTAAATTGAATTAATAAATTCAATTATTTTAATTAAATATCATGCAAAGATTAAATTGAAAATCTAAATCTAAATGCAAGCAGATGATAAATTAATTAATTCAATCAATTAATTAATTAAATCATTTATCTCTTCAACTTCTATTCCATCTTTTAGTTAGCTTTTTCTAAATTAAGCTTTTTGTGTCATCTTCTTTATTTCCACCAATCATTCTTTTTCTTCCTTCAGACAACTTTATCTCAATTAGTTGACTCAATTAATCTATTCAATTTATTGAGTTTCACTCCTACAATCAACAATTCACCTATCAATTTTCATGTGAGCTCACCTAAGTTCCACCTCTTGATCAATCTATTCCACCTTTTAATCAATCTCCAATTATCTATAAATTGAGCTTTCAATCTCCATTTTCAATAATCACGAACTTTGAATCTTTGTCTCACTTGTAGGTTACCAGTGCAATATCTGAGAACCATCATGCCACAGAGAAGAGAAGAGCAATGGAAGTGACATGCAATCTTGGAATAGGGAGTTTAATTGAATTATTTTAATTCCTATTTGATATTGCATTATTTCATTGTCTTGTTTGTTAGATTCTTTGATTAGATAGGGATGCATGACTTCCCTATGATTCTAATTGATACATTGTAATTAAGATGAATTTTACATGCATGCACAGAAGGTATTTCAGGCTACAAGCCATTCATTATGCTTTAATCGATGGTATTTTGTTCAAAAATGATTATAACGATGTTCTATTAATATGCATTGAGCCAGATCAGATTGAAAATGTTCTAAAAGAATTTCATGAAGAACCTACAGGAGGTCACTTTGTAGCAAGAACAATAGCCTAAAAATTATGAGAGATGGTTATTATTGGCTTGAAATGTTTAAAGATGATCACTCATGGGTGAAGAAATGTGAAAAATGTTCAGTGTTTGCAGGCAAACAGAGGCTGGCAGCCTTGCCTTTGCAACCAATTGAAGTAGAGAAGCCTTTTGCAAAGTGGGGGCTTGATTTTATAGGACCTATTAATCCATCTTCAAGTGCAAGTCACAAATGGATTCTTACAGCAACTGATTATTCTACAAAGTGGACAGAAGCAGTTCCATTGAATGAAGCTAATGAGACTTCTGTTCTAAATTTATATCAAGACTTAGTGTCCAGGTTTGGTACCCTAGAATCAATCATTTCTAATAATGCTTTAGCTTTCATTTGTCTTAGAGTTTCAGATTGGTCAGTTAAGTATAATATATATTTGAATACTTTGTCCAATTATTACCCTTGGGGTAATGGACAAGCTGAATCAACTAACAAGAACTTGATCAACATCATTAAGAAGACCATTGTTGAGAATCAAAGAACTTGGCATGAAAAGCTCAAGTTAGCCCTTTGGGCTAACAAAATTACACCTAAGAGATCAATAGGTAACTCTCCTTATGTTTTAACTTATGGCAAAGAAGCTAGGTTACCTATTTCAGTTGAATTGCCAACCTT
This sequence comes from Cryptomeria japonica, assembly GCF_030272615.1. Classification (NCBI taxonomy): domain Eukaryota; kingdom Viridiplantae; phylum Streptophyta; class Pinopsida; order Cupressales; family Cupressaceae; genus Cryptomeria; species Cryptomeria japonica. Next base: position 501,705,248 of record NC_081409.1, on the reverse strand, counting down.
GAATTATGTAAAAGAGTTTGAGTTACTTGAAGAGCAGCCAATGCAGATTAGGCTTTCTCAACTTATGGAGTTAGAAGAAACTCATAGGGAAGCATACAGAAAATTAGAAATTCACCATGCTCAGATGAAGAGAACCTTTTATAGAAAAGATGCACCATGCATATTTAATCAAGGTGATCTTGTTTTCAAAAGGGATGAATTAAAGAATAGACCTAGTAGACATACCAAGTTTGATGCCATGTGGGATGGTTCGTATGTTATCACTGAATGCAAATAAAATAATGCTTTCTAGCTTCCTAAATTGGATGAAGAGGTGTTTCCAATCTGTATTAATGGGATTCACCTCAAACTATGCTATTGAGTACTAATAGTTTGCATATGTACATAGTAGAATAGTTACGATTCTTTCTTTTTAGCAGTTTGCAGGCTCAACTTTAAGCAGAGCTGTAGTAGTTTTAAATTGAATGAGTGCTTTCAAGCACATCACAGTTAATTTTTTAGTCCATTTTTGTTTCTATTTTCCTTAAGTGCAAATTGCACAGTGTGCAGGCTCAGCTATATGCAAAGTCTTTGTAGTTTCCTTTTTAGTTTTGTTTAGAGTGTTGTGATGCAGTTCCAGATTTTTGAGGAAGACAAAATTGACTCAATACCCAATGGATATGTTAGGCTACTAGATTCTACTGTTTAGCTGGAAAACACCCTTGAGAGGTTGCCAAAAATGTTACCAAAATTTTGCACATGCCAAATTTGGTGCCCTAATGAAGCCTTGCATTCATTTTGAAAAGGTCCAAATCATGAGCAAGAAATCAGAAATACACCTTTTTTCTCTAACTTGTTTGCTTCATCTGTAGCTACAAGAAAGTAAGACAGCATGTGGGTTAAAATGTGGCTCCCATGAGGATTGAGCTTAGCATGTTGTAGATCACAAAGATATCTATGCTCTATTGTAGATGCAATGGCATGGCTCATGTAAGGCCAAAAGAAACTCAGAGAAAATGCAATCGGCTTGTGTAAAGTTTTTTACTTGGGCACCAAAGAGGGTTTTAAAAGGCCTAAGAGTTTCCAAGCGCTTTTAGTCACCAGGTAGGAGGACCTTTTATCCCACATTGGCCGCGCAAAGGAAGTTTATCACATTTAAATATAAGGTCACATATAACTATAGTGTCAAAGCTTATGGGCTTTTGGCAAGAAGAGGCTCATTGCCCAGTGGAACCTGCATGAGTGCACATCTCAAGGCATCCTAATTTTATGACCGGCTGGTGGAAAGAGACTAAAGAGAGAGCAAGTAGGGAAAATTAGATGTAGATCGCAGAGATCTAATGGCTCTCGCTATGTCAGGATGGTTAGATGCTCACCAGATAATCATCGCGACTTGGCGACTGATGATGTGGCAAAATAGAGAGTATAAGACCAAATACAGGTGGCAGTCCAGTGGCTGGTGACATGGCCGGATGATTGACATCGAGAAGACCTTGGCCACAATGAGCCTAAAAAGGTTTCATCAAAAGCTCAATTCCATCAACATCGAGCAGACCTTGGTCTCGATGACTCCCAAAAAAGTTTCACTGAAGGCTCAGTTCCATTGACATAGGGTATATCAAAGAAATCAGAAGTAGTTCCACCGAAAGAATAATATCGATGAAACTGCAGGTTCGATGAGACTGGTAAATGGCTCACCGAGGGAGTAGTTTGGCGTAAAGAAGGATATCCAATAGAGCAAGATGCATGGCAAGCTCGACAAATAAGTGGTGCCTAGGCAAATCTCCAGAGCCAATCAGGGTGTGATACATGTTGACACGCGGCACAAGAGAGAAGATCAGTCGGGGTTAAAGGTGGAGCAAATTAAGAGAAGATCAATGGTAGTCTGAAAGATCTAAGGGCTATCACTATACCACTATATAAAGAAGCTCGCAAGTTACCTCCATGACTTGGTGACAAAGCACGTGTGAAAAAGGTGAGTTGCTAAGGTGCTAAAGATTGAGTAGTTTGAGGATAGATCAACGGCTGTCGCTATACCGCATGATGAAGATGCTCAATGATTATCCCCTACAACATAGTGACTGATGACATGGTGGTTAAGGTGGCGTCCAATTGGTTCCAAAAGTGGTGATACATGGTGACACCGTGGCATAAAAGAAAATGCTCAGAGAGGCTAGAGATCATACAAGTCCAAAAGATCCGATGGTGGTTGCTAAGGCACAATGGAAAGATGCACACCAGGTTATTGTTGTAACTTGGCGACTGATGATGTGGCAGAATAGAGGGTACAAGACCAAAGATAGGTGGCAGTCTAGTGGCTAGTGACATGACATGGATGATTGACATCGAGCAGACCTTGGTCACAATGAGTCCCCAAAAGGGTTCATCGAATGCTCAATTCCATCGACATTGAGCAAACCTTGGCCACAATGAGTCTTGAAAAAGTTTCACCGAAGGCTCGGTTCCATGGACATAGGGTATATTGAAGAAACCAGAAGCAGTTCTGCCGAAAAAATAATATCGATGAAACTGCAGGTTCGATGAGACTAGTAAATAGCTTGCTGAGGGAGTAGTTTGGCTGAAAGAAGGATATCCGACATAGCATGACACGTGGCAGGCTCGACAAAAAGGTGGTGCCCAGGCGAATCTCCAAAGCACATCAGGGGGTGACACATGTTGACATGTGGCACAAGAGAGAAGATAAGTCGGGGTTAAAGGTGGAGAAAATTAAGAGAGGATCAATGGTAGTCCAAAAGATCTAAGGGCTATCCCTATACTGCTATAGAAATAAGCTCGCTAGTTACCTCTGTGACTTGGCGATAAAGCATGTGCGGGAAAGGTGAGTGGCTAGGGTGCTAAGGATCAAGCAGTTTGAGGGTAGATCAATGACTGTCACTGTACTATATGATGCAGATGCTTGATGATTATCCCCCGTGACATAGCGACTGATGATGTGGCGGTTAAGGTGGTGCCCAGTTGGATCCAAAAGCGGTGACACGTGGTGAGACCATGGCATAAGAGAAAGTGCTCAGAGAGGCTAGAGATCGTGCAAGTCCAAAATATCTAACGATGGTCGCTAAGGTGCAATGGAAAGTTGCACACTAGGCTATCATCGCGACTTGTTGACAAGGTGGGTCTAGGTCTAGATGGTAGACAAAGTGGACCTGCGAGAAAATCAGAGGCTGACACGTTGAAAAATTCTACAAACGAGTGGATGTCTATATTTTTTAAGTCAACTTTGAACTTGAACTTTGAACCGGTTCAAAGTGGTTCAATGGTTCAAAGCTCATTATCATCGTTCATTCCCATAGGCCCAAGATGAAAAGAGCAACAAGAGAGATAAGAACAACAAGTAGAGGTAAAACGCAAGGAGGTTCCCGACAGATCAGACGGTGGTTGCCATATCGTAGTTGGAAACTACTTGATGCATAATCATGTGGATTTGGTGATAAACAGTGGGGCCTACTAGGAAGTAAATGAAATAGTTAATGCAAGAAGCCATGGTCAATGCAGCTGATCCAGAGGCTGGCAATAATAAAAATTGCATGGTGAACTCAGAACTAGTTGTTTGAATGGTGAAAAGCCCACCAAGCAAGGAGATAATTTTCTACATGAAAGATTAATGTAGATGCTTATTGATTGTCTACATATGCAAGTGTTACATACCATTGGAAATCTTGTGAAATAGGGAGATCATTTCCACAACCATTTTTAACAGAAGTTTCAACATGGAGAACAGGTGCCAAAGAATGCATAAGATTTTATCAATGGGATTTCTTTTTAGTATAGTCATAGTTCAGTTCATCATGCAACTTTCACATAGAGATAGCTATTTTTTGCATTTAGACATGCAAATTTTCTCGTCATGTAGGATCAGTGGCAGTCCTTTTGAGTAGTAAAGATTATTATTTTAGAATATTATGCATGAGTTTTTATGCTATTTTTGGGGCAGATTCATGTAAGGCTTTTCTCATACAATCATTTTAGGGTTTTGAATGGGATTCATCATAATTTTTATATATTCCTTCTCTCCTTCTTTTTTCCCCCTGGTTCTTTCTTTTTTGCATACACACTTTTGCAAAAAAGTATTGTAGCTCAACAGTATTTGAGTTTTTGTAACAACACTCCTTTATTTTTCAGTAATATAGTAGCAGATTTCCTTCTTGGCACTTCTTGTATTATCTAGTGAATGAATGATTTGATAATTTCTTGTGATTTTTATCCTCTAATTTATCTCATTCAGTCAATTTGTGGTGCAAGGAGATACATGTTAGTTGTAGGCTCTAGTTTATGTTAGTTGATTTTAATTGTTTCAAGTTGTGAAAACTTGTTGTTTTCCTTCGTGCATACATTAAATTCATCCCTTTCTAGGAAATGTTTATGTATCTACATGTTCATTCGAGTCATGAAGCAATCAAGGTTATTTGTTGAAGGTAATGTGAGTTAAGCAGGTTGCAGGTTGCAGATCTCAGATAAGATATTTGGTGAATCACCTTCATTAGAATAGATTTCCATTACATGAAAGCTTTCTATCCCTTTCTATCCCTTTTCTTATTAAAATTATTTACAAGAGATTCACCAAACAGGAAGTTGGCCTAATCTCTAGAGATTCACCTTCACTTTGAGCAACCCATAGGCTTGAAGGTGTTTCCATGTTTCACAAGATTGCTTGTTTTCGAACATAGCATCATAGGTGCAATCCTCAGTGACAACAGTATTATCACATAAAATATTTATAGGTTTTGATATTTTATCTTAAGACCTTCCAAAATGTGCCTAATACAAATAGCCTATGTGCTATTCATGCAAGCTGCAACATACTCAGCTTTAGCACTAGATTGTGAAGTACAAGTCTGCTTCTTACTATTCCATGAAACAATCCTTCCTCCTAAAAAGAATGCTCCACCGGTAGTGCTTTTCCGGTCATCAACATTTCCTGCCCAATCGACATCTATGTACATCATCAATCAAAGTTTCCTCCATATGGATACCATAATCCATAGTCAACAGTACCTTTCAGATACCTAAAAATTCTCTTTGTTGCTATCAAGTGTGTCTCCTTTGAATTCTTTTGGAATCTTGCAACTATACCAACCACATGGGAAATGTTCAGTTTGTTGTGAACAACATAGTGTAATTTACCAATCATTGACCTGTATTCCTTTTCATCAATAGATTTAGATTCATCTTCCTTGGAAAACTTACAACCTGTAACCATTGGAGTTCCAATTGGTTTACAACCTTCAAAACCTCTTTCAAAACTTAGATTGAGTAATGAAAATACCATTGTTCATTTTTTGTATCTGCAAGCCTATGAAATTTTTTATTTCCCCTACTAAAGACATTTCAAACTCATTTTTTATTTCATTTGCAAAACTATTGCTCATGACATCATTGCCTCCAAATATAATATCATCAAAACCTCTTTCCCATACTTAGATTGAGTAACCATTGGAGTTCCAATTGGTTTACAACCTTCAAAACCTCTTTCAAAACTTAGATTGAGTAATGAAAATACCATTCTTCATTTTCTGTATCTGCAAGCCGATGAAATTTTTTATTTCCCCTACTAAAGACATTTCAAACTCATTTTTCATTTCATTTGCAAAACTATTGCTCATGACATCATTGCCTCCAAATATGATATCATCAAAACCTTAAGCCTTCAAAATCTCTTTCACATACTTAGATTGAGTAATGAAAATACCATTCTTCATTTTTTGTATCTGCAAGCCTATGAAATTAAAGACATTTCAAACTCATTTTTCATTTCATTTGCAAAACTATCGCTCATGACATCATTACCTCTAAATATGATATCATCAAAAAATACTTCACTGACCAGTATTTCATCTCCTTCAGACTTGAGATAAATATTACTATCATCACTAGTTCTTGCAAAGCCTATCTTCATCAGATGTGTATGAAGCCTTTCATACCATGCTCTGGGTGCCTGCTTTAATCCATACAAAGATTTATGCAATCTGCATACCATGTCTTTCTCATCTGGCTACTCTATGCATACCTCTTCTTCTAATATCCCATTTAAAAATACAGACTTAACATCCATCAAGTATACCTTGAACTTATTATGGGCTACAAATGCAAGTAAAGTTCTGACACCTTCTAGTCTTGCTACTGGTGCAAAATTTTTACCATAATATTCTCCTTCTTCTTGCGCATAACCCTTGCAAACTAATCTTTCCTTTTTGCAAACTACAACACCATCTTCATTTAACTTGTTTCTGAATACCCATTTAGTACTTATAACATTCTTGTTTACCGGTCAGAGTACCAGGGTCCAAGTGTTGTTCTTCTCAATTTGATCCAATTCCTCCTCCATAGCTTTAACCCAATGATCATCACCAAATGCCTCCTTAGCACTTCTAGGTTCAATGGTGGAGATCATGCAAGAGTCTTGTAGTTAGTACTCTAGCATCCTTATCCCCAATAATCTATTCAAGACTGTGGTTCAATCTCACATACCTGGGAATAACATGATCATTCTCTTCAGGTTTAACTTCTTCATTATCATCTTCTTCTGAATTTATTTGTTCTGATTGAACAAGTGCATCAGAATTTGCTTTACTAGTTTGTGATTTAACACTTTCAGGTTCCAAAAGCAAAATGCGAGGATCTTCATCCTTTTTTCTTTGAACTGGTTCCTTCTGAGACTTCAAGACATTCATCTACTCGAACATCAACACTCTCAACAATTCTTTGTGTCTGGTTGTTGAAGCATTTGTAAGCCTTACTCTTGGTGGAATAGCCAAGAAATATGCCTTCATCACTCTTAGCTTCAAACTTGCTAATGTAATCACCTCTTTTAATAAAACATTTGCTACCAAATATCTTAAAATAGCTAACATTAAGTGATCTTCCATGCCAATATTCATAAGGGGTCTTATCCTTACCTCTTTTCACCAGAACCCAGTTCATTGTGTAGATAGTTGTACTTATAGCTTCTTTTCAAAATGTTTTCGCTACACCTCCTTGTATCAACATTGTCCTAGTAGCTTCAACCACTGACTGCTTGTTCCTCTTTATGATACCATTCTGCTATGGTGTCCTTGGTGCAGAAAGCTGTCATTTGATACCATTCTCATCATAATACTTAGTGAACTCCTTAGAATTAAATTCATTGCCTTAATCTGTTCTCAAACATTTTATCTTTTTGTCACTCTCTTTCTCAGCTAAGGCCCTGAATGCCTTGAACTTACCAAAAGATTCATTCTTATCCTTCAAGAATGTGACCCACATCATCCTTAAACAATCATCAGTGAAGATCATGAAATATCTGTCACCTTGAATGCTTCTTGTTCTTATTGGTCCACATAGATATGTATGAACCAAATCTAACAAGTGCTCTACTAAGAAGGACTTTCTCTTGAAAGTTGAAGAAGTCATGTTTCCTAACTGACATTCTTTGCAAAGAGCATTAACTAGTTTAGTTGAGGCAGACCTCTTACTATCTTGGACTTTCTCACATTGAAAATGTTTTCAAAGTTTATATGACAAAATCTCCTATGCCAAAGCCAGCTATCATCTATTTTTGTAATCAAACAGTTGCTAGCTTTAGGATTAAGATGAAACAAACTAGCTCTGGTTTGTATCCTGATTGCAATCAATTCACCTTTGTTGTCAAAGATTTTGCACATACCATTTCTAAACTCTAGTGGGTATCCTCTGTCATTAAGTTGTGCCACACTCAGAAGATTGTGCTTTAGACCTTCAACCCAATAGACATCGTTAGCACTACTTTTCCCATTAATAGAACTAACTCCCTTACCTTTAACCATATAGGGTGAGTGATTGCCAAATCTGATAACATTGCCATCAAATTCCTTCAAAGAAAGAAATTTTTGCCGATCACTGGTCATGTGATGTGAACAACCACTATCAATGATTCAATCATTAGAGTTATTCATCCTGGACACTAGTGCCTTTTGATCTGATATCTCTTCCTTAATAGCTACAAACACAATATCTTCACTAGCATCATCATCAAATTCTTCATCAATGATACCACTGTCAACTGCTATAAGACAATCTCTCTTGCCTTTACCCTTATACTTCTTGAATTTGTCTCTCTTGTTTTCATTTTCCCCATTAGGACAATTAGCTACTATATGACAAATCTTATTGCATGCAAAACATTTTAAAGGTAGTTTACCTCTATATTTACTAGTTCCTCTAGGCAGTCATTTTGCAAACAATGTTTCAAGCTCCACTAAGTTGTCTTCATCATCAACATCTCTGGTAGATCTAGATTCATAACCATGACAAGTATCTCTACTTTTTCTCGCATATGGGTTAGAGACAGAAGCTCTAAATGCAGATTTTGATTTCTATACACTACCATCATAGCTATTTAATTCAAAAGCAGTAAGTTTTCCAATGATAGAGTCAAGAGTTACCTTAGTTTTATCAATGGACTTTAGATCCTGAATAGCTACAACTCGGATAGCATAGACCGGTATTAGGGTTCTCAGTACCTTATTGATCACTATGGCATCTTCCACTTGCCCTCCTGCACTCTTTATTTCACCAACTATCTCTTTTATCCTTTGATCATACTGCTAGCTATTCTCACCTTCAAACATTCTCATGTCATCAAACTTTCCTCTTAGGCTCTCCTCTTTAGCAATCTTAACATGTTCATCACCACTATAAATCTCTTCAAGGATTTTCCATACTTCATATGCAATTTCAAGACCATGAACATCTACTTATTCAACATCAGATAGGGAACTGATAATAGCCTCCAATGCTTGATGATTTCCTTATTGTTCTTTCTTTTGATCATTAGTTAGAGTTCCAGTAGGTGTAACATATGGAGTTTCTACATGATCCCAATACTGACTTCCCAAACTATTAATGTAAATCTTCATTCTATCGCTCCATATCCTATAGTAATCTTTGTTAAACTTTGGACCTTCCTTCTTCATCATGATCTACAAGATCTTTTCCTCAAGTTGTTAAGCTTTTAGATTTAAGAGGACCTGAGATGCTCTGATACCAATTGATGGTATGATGAAAGAATAAGTATCCAGTAGATTACTGAGAGGGGGGAGTGAATCAGTAAACTGATACAAGCTTCCCAAACTCAAACTCAAACTCACAAAGTAAACTTATAAGTAAAATATTACTGTCAAGATCAATACTCATAAGAATACTCAACATCAACCAGTTAACTGTTATAGAAACTTAACAGTAAACATATTTAATCTTGTAAACATCCAAATGCTTAATCATATATCAACACACTCCATCTCTCAATGCTTCCAATTATCATACCTTATCAGAAGTTAATTAAATCAACAAATAAGATCATAACCACAAAAACATTTACCACATGACACAAATGTTTATACGTGGAAAACCCAAATAGGTAAAAACCATGGTGAGATGAGACTCACAAGATAGCTATCTGAACTCTTCTGAAGTTTTCCCTGTTAGGAGCCAAGCCTATTATAGCTTTTACAATAAGTCCTATTAAGAACTGATCCTGTTAGGAATCACTCAATTAAGGGACTTATAGAATGCCTTGATAAAAAGAAAATACCCTATTAGGAGTAACCTCGGTAGAGGATTTGAGAATCCAAGCTAATGGACCACCTTGTTAGAGGATTTAAGAAGTAACCAAGCTTGTTAGAGCTTACTTGGTTAGGGGATTTCAATTTTTCTATAATTGTTAGAAGACAATAGGTTTTTATTGATCTGTCTGAATAGCACTACATTTTCTTGATCGGAGCCTTTTAGGCTTCAATCTGCCTTTACTCAAACTGCAGATCCATTCTCCAGTTAGGCAACCACACACTCAACTGATTTCAGCCAACTCTTGCCAACACCTTTTACAAAACAACTTCATCGACCTTAAATACAAATCAATTAGGTTGGTAACAAACAAAAACCTAATTCTCTCATATAGATTACAAACAAATCAGTTCAAGTGTGACTATTTGATTTACATAGCAATCTATATACATTCTTCAATAAAATTCTAACCGCTCCATGATCACCGCTTAATCGGACTTGTAGCTCATCACATGCTTTGCATTAGATGCAATCCACTTTCCTCATTCCTTAGACAATCAAACAAACATGCCAAAGCAATATGAACTTATCTTCATACAATGACCACATGTGTCACTATCATTACTGCTCATCATCAACTAATAAACCAACATAACCATTCAACAAACTTAATCGGTTAGGGTTTAACAAAAAAAACAACTGGTAGGGTTTACCGGTTACATAATATAGAAATGGTTTAACCTTATACATCAGTTACCAATTCAACTCACAAACTTACATACTGGTTTACAATATCTTCCTCAAATCTCTTCCTACTGGTTACAAGACAATATCAAATATAACAACAATATCAACAATATCATAAATACCATTACCAGTTCAATTGACCTCAATGACAACATACCATATCATTTATGCAATCTTCATGTAAACGACAACAGAGGTTTCTCCTACACTGACAGGTAGCTCAACCGGTAAATGAGGAAGATGTCTTAGGTGTAGGCAAAAATTCATGAAGATGTTGCATATGCCTCAGGAAGAGGTTTTGGAAGATGTTCTAGACATTGGAGATGCTTATTCAGCATGGATGTGTTTTGTTTGAGATATGGTATCTTTCACCAGTAGTCATTGATGTCAATGGAAGATTAGGGTTTTTCTCAGAGGTTTAAAGGTCAAATTCACTTCATTACTGATCACCATGCATTCAAAGTGATTTCAGAATGATTAAGAGCGACTAAGAGTGATCAAAGGAATTTCAGAGTAATTAGATTTCTTCTTGAGCGATTTCACTGGCGATTGGAAGAAATTTTTAAGGGTTTTCACCAGAAGCGATCAACAGGTATTTATCTTTAAACATGGAAGCAGGATCTGATATCTCTAAACAATGATTACATTAGAATTTTCAATTTTGAGCTTAAATATTGATCTTTTTGGTTTTATTCACATCCTTTGTCAAGGTACAAGGTCTAGGGTTTAGGGTTTATCAAAATTTCTTATGTCTTGTGAAGAAAACCCTAGCAATGATATATTTGGTCGTTACTTTTTCCACTAAGTCCAAGGGTTGTTTACCATGGGCTGGGCCATTTTATTCCTTAAGTGACAAGTGGTGGTGGACTGGTTTAGTGCAATGATTCTCCTAACATCATGTGTAAAATTTTCCCTATTTGGTTTTCTTTTAATTTTTGTGCCCATGCCCATAATTTTCCTAAGTCCAAAAATCTTAAGTATTTTGGCCAGTTGATAAAAGAAGAATAGATCTGATCATTTGCGCTTCCCCGTGGTTTAAAGTGCAGTGGAGATAAAGACCATGATATCACGAGATGATGCCACATGTCTTCGGCAGAAAAGGGGTAAGCTAGTGGTGTAACCTGTCAAAGCCTTATGTCACCGGTTCTCAAGCAGTAAAAATCAGTTTACTAACAATCCTATCAATTAGCACATGTTCAAGATGAATGGTGATGTCATGTTCTGAGATAAAAGGTGCCTGATTTTTAAATTTTGAAAAGGCTAATGGGCACTATGTGGAGCAATAAAATGTGAACAGATTTGGCGACCCCCGTATTCTCGCGATGGAAGTTGGAAGGAAGTTACGGACCATGGCATCATGAGATGATGCCATGTTTCCCAGGGTGACTGGGAAGATTTAGGGTGGGGCCACTAACAGAGTCTGTTCGAAAGATGATATGGCATTGATTAGTTATAACTTCCTGGGTCTGCGGATACAAATGGAAAGTCAAATGCCACATTGATAAATAATGATCATTAGATTTTCCAGGTTGTGTAAGATTTGTGGCTGAGTTTCAAATGTGAAATTAGGAGGGATCACTGAAGACATTGGTTGTAGCTTGTGTGGGAGAGATGGGATAAACAGGATACAAACTTGTCAACTTATGATGATTAATGAAAATTTGGGAGATTTAGATGTCGGCTCAGTCTAGGAGGATTATTTTCAATTTTTTTATTGAGCAAAGGACTGATTCGACAAGGCAAGGACAATTTCTCAGAGATGTGAAAGGATTGGGATTAGCTTCAGGTTTAGGTATGATGGATCACGAGTTTTCTGATAAATTCAGAGATTTACTTGTTGACAGTGATCTTGAAGTAGAAGACTTTACAACCATGGAAGAATAAAATCAGGATAAAATCACTCGCATCAGATGAACCTTGACAAGAGAATACAGTGGATGTGGTATGCATGATTTCTAATGTCCATAGCTACTAGGTTGAATTAAGAGCACTAGAGTGATGATTTTTCATGAGTAGACACTACTAGATGAAGTGTTTTAACTATAAATACAACAAGGTGGTTATACTTTTCATTTTCTGAGTGCAGTTTTTTTCTTCTGCAAGGGGAATGATGTTTGAGCAAGGTCATAAATGGAGTTGCTATATGCTCTGTGATACTGGATGGATATTTTCTCTCATGTGTGAGTATGTCTATTCTCAGAGGGGATGTGAAAGTGGGGAGGATTTCTAGAGGGGTGTGAAAGCCTTTTCTTATGAAGAAAGACCACACATAGCACAACCTCTGCTTCTACTCTGTCACTGGATGGCAGGGGGTTCTGAGAGAGAGCCCACAAAGGAATGAAAAAGGAACATGTCTGGGTAGGGAGTGGCAAAAATTAATCCATGTAGTTGCATGGAAGATGTGACCCCTCCCCAGCATATTATGTTTCCCCTGTAGCTCCTCCTTCCACTTTCTTTGATCCTAGGCATGAAGGTTGAAGATCCTCCTCTAGTTTAGAGGCAACTTTTCTTCTTGTTGGGACCCAGTTTCCTTTCCTAGAAGGGATTTATGCTCAATAGGACAGAAGCCCAACATATCATACTCCATCTGAAGGGGTTAGGGTGATAACAACATGGCTCAAACAGTTTCCCCCCTACCAATTTTCTAGTTAAGAATGATGATTCATAGGTGATAGCGCATGGATATGGAAATATATCTGCAACATAATTGCATATGGCCTTTTAGGCCTAATTGTCAGGAATGAATCTATTGTTGATGTGTGTCTTCTGGCCAAAATCTTGCTGCTCCCTTTATTCTATAAAAAGGGAAATCATGGCTAGAAGAAGGGTTCAGATTTTTTGGGAATGTCTTGTAGGTTCAATTTTCTTGTTCCTTGGGTTTTTTTTTCCTAGTCTATTTCCAGTAGTGACTCTAGGTGAAGTGAACAAGTTGTGAAGTCTTTTACAAAGTAAATAAATATGTTTTAGTGTCAAGTTCTGCACAAGTTCTTGAAGGAGTTATATGTAAATTTTATCTTGTGACAGAGATACCCTTTTTCTTAAATCAAAAAAAATTATGACTCGTTTATCCCCATTGCATGATTCTATCAATTTTTTAAATGAAATCAATCAAGGGTTTATTTGATTTAGTGCATTGTTATGATGTATGTAGCTTTCTATTTATGCTTCGGCCCAAGGGGTCAATTAAATTGCTTAAATAGAGTTGCAAAATGATAGGGCTTGTGCAAGGATTTTAGATAAGTAGTCAAATGGGGTGGGATTACAAATGAGATATATTGTAAGGCAATATCAGCTTAGATTTTATGTCATCAGATCAAATTTTGTCACATTTTTCAGGTTTACATTTTATATCTTTCATATGCCCAATGGAGTAAGGCACTAATCACTTCTTGTAACTGGCTTTATTTATCAGCTTTATTTTGGTCTTAACTAATGAATATCTCCAAATCTTTTAAAATATCAAAATATCACTGTTAAGTTCTTATGTATTTTTTGAAACTTGTCCTGCCCATCTCATGCTCCATCCTAGGGTTGAGGATCACTGAAGAATTTGCCATCCTTGAGAATTATCCCTTTCTGTTGAGTCCTTTTATGAGATAATCTGCTTTGTTTTCAGTAGATTCTAGAGTATTGTTGTAGAGAGCAGGAAGTTCACTGAACGGATTACTAAAGTGTAGAAGGATCTTGAATCCTTGTAGAACTTGGTCCAAGCACGACAGATATTGACAGTATAAACCCATTTATTCTGGGAACCAATAGGATCATCATTTATTCTCATCTTTGTTGCAAATCTTACTATTGTAGAGGTCAAGGACAGCCCTAGGCCAATTTTCAACCAGTATCCACATGTGGCTATCCTAGAAGATTCAGTTGGAGAATTTTCCCATGTTCCGAAAGGAGTTGTCTATGTTGAAGATGATAGGGAATACATACATTGTCACATTGAGGACTTGGGAACATTTGAAATAAAGGGTATGTAAAATGAGCGAGTTGATGGGAGAATATGGAAAGATCAAACCGACATACAAGCACATTGAAGACTTAGGGTTTACTGACATTCTGGATATCCCAGAATTTGAAGATGAGATAACTAGGTAAGTTTTGAGAGGAGTACATGGGGACTTTATCCGGTTGGATATACCCTACAAGATCACCAAGGAAGTCATCAGGCCAATCACCAGTTTACTATCGGTTGGGAAACATCCAGATAAGAAGGTTTCAAATGATTATGTCAACAAAATCACCAGCGCGACATCTGAAAGCTTATCTATGAGAATAAGCAATATTACCAACATGAACATTAAATTCAGTAGCATGATCATCGGATATAAGGTAACTCAGTCAAACTGACTGAATTCTGTTACCAATTCCTACATTTTTCCAGCATATAAAATGATGAGAGAAAATGTGAAATTGGGTCGATGCAGTTGGATATTAGATGAACTGTTAATAAACCTAAGAAAGATTAAGGGAGAAAAGAAAGGAACCTTCCAACTTAATTGTTTGCTTAATGGTATTTTTCATGAATGATACACCTGGTTTTGGGAAGAGGCAATGTCCATTTGATATCTTGGTAGGGAGACAATTGAAACAATCAATTTATACTTTAGGTAGTTAGAGAGATGAAAAAGTATGGTGATAATTTAAGGGGTTCCAGAAATCTATGAAGTCTAGGGAAAGGGTTCCTAAGCATATTTTAGAAAATTATTCAACGGGCATATGATTCATGGTGAAGAAGGATGAAACACTTATGGAATTGGTTAAGCCCCATAATATTTGGATTGAGGAAATGGGCTATGAAGTGGATGCACATATCCTTGAGGCTCATGCAAAAATGTTGATTGATGCACCTATTGATGAGTCAGAGAAGCCCTGTGGTACTGCAAAACAAAAATCACAAGAGGTTGTAATAGAGCTCAACCAAAAGAAGAGAGAGAAGCGGGAAGGAAATGTTAGAAAATTTATTGAGAAGGTCTCACAAGAAATTAAAGCATTAATTGATGTTGTCCCAAACAAAGGCATGAATAGGAAGAATCTAGAAGTCCACATTGAGCCTATTATAGTTGAGTCTGAATCTGAGGATGACACACCCTTGGTATTCAAGAGGGTTGTAAGGAAGAAAATAGAGGAAACAAAGGTAGAAGCTAAAAAGTAACTGGTTAGGAAGGTTACATTCAAAATACAGGAAAAAAAGCAAGCACCAAAGGCAACACCTTTAGCTACATCCGGTAATGCAAGAAGGAAGAAGAAGAATGACATCGATCTGGAAATTCAATTTGGTAATTTGATTGTCATTCACCAAAAACTTGTGTAAAGTTAGTAGATGAAATCACTAAGGATGGCATGTTAAAGATTGTACAATGTTATTATGAACACTTAGAGGATGATGAACAAAGAGAGGTAGAGGAAGTAGTATTATTATACTTGGATATTTATAAGAAATCCTTAATAGAAATTGAAAACCAAATACTGACAGAATTATATAATATTTTTGATGGTAGAAGACTATCAATAATGCAAGAAAAGCATTTTAAAATTCAAGAGTTGTTATCTGTTTGTGTTACTATTGCTCCAGAGGAAATAGAAAGGACACGTGAGGTGGAAGATAGAAAAGTCTTTAATAGAAAACATATAATAACCATTCTGATGCTAGGAAGGGTAAATGAGATAATAAAGGAGACTCAAAAGGCATGGGTTAAGTTCTTTGAAGAGAACAAAGGTTTCTTTACTTCACCAGAATCAAACACAGACACTGCAGACACCCTGGTTGAAGGAAAAGGAAAAGGGATTATGGGCACTTCACCCTAAATTTTGAAATACATTAAGATAGTGGAAATCAAGCCCCCAGTAGATATAAATATACAGACAAAAGTTGAGATACTGGCTAATGTAGAGAGTGAAAAGGTTGATGATGTACATGATACTAATATTGTGGTTAATAGTCCTATAGATCTAAATGTACAGGTTGAGGTTACAGTTTCTACAGAGGAACCAATAGTTACAGAGACTGCACCAAATGGCAAAGCCACTGGTGCAAGTGAGGAAGCTATAAAGGAAAAATAATCAGAGGAGGAGAAAGGGGAAATTGATAGAGAACCAACAAGATCATCATTTATTCCCATCTTTGTTGCAAATCTGACTGTTGTAGAGGTCAAGGACCGCCCTAGGCCAATTTTCAAGTGGTATCCACATGTGGCTATCCTAGATGATTCGGTCAGATAATTTTCCCATTTTCCAGAAGGAGTTGTAAAATGAGCGAGTTGATGGGAGAATCTGGAAAGATCAAACTGACATACAAGCACATTGAAGACTTAGGGTTTACCGACATTCTGGATATCCCGTAATTCAAAGATGACATAACTAGGTATGTTTTCAGTAGAGTACATGGAGACTTTACCCGATTGGATAGACCCTACAAGATCACCAAGGAAGTCATCAGGGCAATCACCAATTTACTATCGATTGGGAAACATCCAAATTAGAAGGTTTCAAATGATTATGTCAACAAAATCACCGGCGTGACATATGAAAACTTATCTATGAGAAAAAGCACTATTACCGACATGAACATCAATTTTAGTAGCATGATCATCGAATATAAGGTAACTTAGTCAAACCGACTGAATTCTGTTTCCAGTTCCTACATTTTTCCAGCATATAAAATGATGAGAGAAAATGTGAAATTGGATCGATGCAGTTGGATATTAGATGAACTTTTAATAAACCTAAAAAATATTAAGGGAGAAAAGAATGGAACCTTCCAACTTAATTGTTTACTTAATGTTGTTTTTCATGAATGATACTCCTGGTTTTGGGAAGAGGCAATTGCCATTTGATATCTTGGTAGGGAGACAATTGAAACAATCAATTGCTACTTTAGGTAGTTAGGGAGATGATAAGGTGTGGGGATATTTTAAGGGGTTCCAGAAATCTATGAAGTCTAGGGAAAGGTTTCCTAAGCATATTGTATAAAATTATTCAACAGACATATGATTCATGGTGAAGAAGGTTGAAACACTTATGGAAGTGGTTAAGCCCCAGAATATTTGGATTGAGGAAATGGGCTATGAAGTGGATGCACATATCCTTGAGGCTCATGCAAAAATGTTGATTGATGCACCTATTGATGAGGCACAGAAGCCCTATGGTACAACCAAACAAAAATCACAAGAGCTTGTAATAGAGCTCAACTGGAAGAAGAGAGAGAAGCGAGAAGGAAATGCTAGAAAATTTATTGAGGTCTCACTAGAAATTAAAGAATTAATTGATCTTGTCCCAAAGAAAGGCATGAATAGGAAGAATCCAGAAGTCCACATTGAGCTTATTATAGTTGAGTCTGAATCTAAGGATAACACACCCTTGGCATTCAAGAGCATTGTAAGGAAGGAAATAGAGGAAATAAAAGTAGAAGATAAAAAGAAACTGGTTAGGAAGGTTACATTTGAAATATAGGAAAAAAAGCAAGCACCAAAGGCAACACCTTCAGCTACATCTGGTACTGCAAGAAGGAAGAAGAAGAATGACATCAATCTAGAAATTCAATATGGTAATTTGATTGTCATTCCACCAAAAACTTGTGTAAAGTTAGTAGATGAAATCACTAAGGATGGCATTTTAAAGAATGTATAGTCTTATTATGAGCATTTAGAGGATGATGAATAGAGAAAGGTAGAGGAAGTAGTATTATTACACTTGGATATTTATAAGAAATCCTTAATATAAATTGAAAACCAAATACTGACAGAATTATATAATATGTTAAATGATAGAAGACTATCAACAATGCAAGAAAAGCATATCAAAATTCAAGAGTTGTTATATGTTTGTGTTACTATTGCTCTAGAGGAAATGGAAAGGATATGTGAGGTGGAAGAGAGAAAATTCTTTAATAGCAAACATAGAATAACTAGTCTGATGTTAGGAAGGGTAAATGAGATAATAAAGGAGACTCAAAGGGCATGGGTTAAGTTCTTTGAAGAGAACAAAGGTTTCTTTACTTCACCAGAATCAAACATAGACACTGCAGACACCCCGGTTGAAGGAAAAGGAAAGGGGATTATGGGTACTTCACCCTCAATTTTGAAATACATTAAGATAGTGGAAATCAAGCCCCCGATAGATAGAAATATATAGACAAAAGTTGAGATACTAGCTAATGTAGAGAGTGAAAAGGTTGATGATGTATATGATACTAATATTATGGATAATAGTCCTATGGATATAAATGTATAGGTTGAGGTTACAGTTTCTAGAGAGGAACCGACAATTACAGAGACTGCACCAAATGGAAAAGCCACTGGTGCAAGTGAGGAAGCTATAAAGGAAAAATCATCATAGGAGAAGAAAGGGGAAATTGACAAAGAACCAATAGGATCATCATTTATTCCCATCTTTGTTGCAAATCCGACTATTGTAGAGGTCAAGGACCTCCCTACGCCAATTTTCAAGTGGTATCCACACGTGGCTATCCTAGAAGATTCTGTTGGAGAATTTTCTGATGTTCCAGAGCAAGTTGTCTATGTTGAAGATGCTAGGGAATACATACATTGTCACATTTAGGACTTGGAAACATCTAAAATAAAGGGTATGTAAAATGAGTGAGTTGATGGGAGAATCTAGAAAGATCAAACTGAAATACAAGCAAATTGAAGACTTAGGGTTTACCGACATTCTGGATATCCCAAAATTCAAACATGAGATAACTAGGTATGTTTTAAGCAGAGTACATGTTGAATTTATCCGATTGGATAGACCCTATAAGATCACCAAGGAAGTCATCAGGGCAATCACCAGTTTACTGTCGGTTGGGAAACATCAAGATCAGAAGGTTTCAAATGATTATGTCAACAAAATCACCAATGCGACATCTCACAACTTATCTATGAGAATAAGCACTATTACTGACACAAACATCAAATTCAGTAGCAGTATCATCGGATATAAGGTAACTCAATCAAACCGACTGAATTCTGTTTCCAGTTCCTACATTTTTCCAGAATATAAAATGATGAGAGAAAATGTGAAATTGGATCGATGCGGTTGGATATTAGATGAACTGTTAATAAACCTAAGAAAGATTAAGGGAGAAAAGAAAGGAACCTTCCAACTTAATTGTTTTCTTAATGTTATTTTTCATGAATGATACTCCTAGTTTTGGGAAGAGGCAATGGGAATTTGATATCTTGGTAGGGAGACAATTGAAACAATCAATTTCTACTTTAGGTAGTTAAAGAAATGATAAAGTATGGGGATATTTTAAGGGTTTCCAGAAATCTATAAAGTCTAGGGAAAGGGTTCCTAAGCATATTGTAGAAATTTATTCAATGGACATATGATTCATGGTGAAGAAGGATGAAACACTTATGGAAGTGGTTAAGCCCCAAAATATTTGGATTGAGGAAATGGGATACGAAGTGGATGCACATATCCTTGAGGCTCATGCAAAAATGTTTATTGATGCACCTATGGATGAGGCAGAGAAGCCCTATGGTACTCCAAAACAAAAATCACAAGAGGTTGTAATAGAGCTCAACCGAAAGAAGAGAGAGAAGCGGGAAGGAAATGCTAGAAAATTTATTTAGAAGGTCTCACTAGAAATTAAAGCATTAATTGATGTTGTCCCAAAGAAAGGCATGAATAGGAAGAATCCACAAGTTCATATTGAGCCTATTATAGTTGAGTCTGAATCTGAGGATGACACACCCTTGTCATTCAAGAGGGTTGTAAGGAAGGAAATAGAGGAAACAAAGGTAGAAGATAAAAAGCAACTGGTTAGGAAGGTTACATTCAAAATACTGGCAAAAAAGCAAGCACCAAAGGCAACACCTTCAGGTGCATCTGGTACTGCAAGAAGGAAGAAGAAGAATGACATCGATCTAGAAATTCAATATGGTAATTTGATTGTCATTCCACCAAAAACTTGTGTAAAGTTAGTAGATGAAATCACTAAGGATGGCATGTTAAAGAATGTACAGTGTTATTATGAGCACTTAGAGGATGATGAACAAAGAGAAGTAGAGGAAGTAGTATTATTATACTTGGATATTTATAAGAAATCCTTAATAGAAATTGAAAACCAAATACTAGCAGAATTATATAATATGTTAGATGCTAGAAGACTATCAACAATGCAAGAAAAACATATCAAAATTGAAGAGTTGTTAACTATTTGTGTTACTATTGCTCTAGAGGAAATGGAAAGGAAACATGAGGTGGAAGATAGAAAATTATTTAATAGCAAACATAGAATAACCAGTCTAATGTTAGGAAGGGTAAATGATATAATAAAGGAGACTCAAAAGGCATGGGTTAAGTTCTTTGAAGAGAACAGAGGTTTCTTTACTTCACCAGAATCAAACACAGACACTATACACACCCCAGTTGAAGGAAAAGGAAAGGGGATTATGGGTACTTCACCCTCAATTTTGAAATACATTAAGATAGTGGAAATCAAGCCCCCGATAGATACAAATATATAGACAGAAGTTGAGATACTAGCTAATGTAGAGAGTGAAAAGGTTGATGATGTAGATGATACTAATATTATGGATAATAGTCCTACGGATATAAATGTATAGGTTGAGGTTATAGTTTCTACAGAGGAACCGATAGTTACAAAGACTGCACCAAATGGCAAAGCCACTGGTGCAAGCGAGGAAGCTATAAAGGAAAAATCATCACAAGAGAAGAAAGGTGAAATTGACAGAGAACCAATAGGATCATCATTTATTCCCATCTTTGTTGAAAATCTGACTGTTGTAGAGGTCAAGGACAGCCCTAGGCCAATTTTCAAGCAATATCCACATGTGGCTATCCTAGAAGATTCGGTTGGAGAATTTTCCGATGTTCTAGAGGGAGTTGTCTATGTTGAAGATGCTAGGGCATACATACATTGTCACATTGAGGACTTGGAAACATCTAAAATAAAGTGTATGTAAAATGAGCGAGTTGATGGGAGAATATGGAAGGATCAAACCGACATACAAGCACATTGAAGACTTAGGGTTTACCGACATTCTGGATATCCCAGAATTCGAAGATGAGATAACTAGGTATGTTTTGAGTAGAGTACATGGGGACTTTATCCAGTTGGATAGACCCTACAAGATCACCAAGGAAGTCATCAGGGCAATCACCGGTTTACTATCAGTTGGGAAACATCCAATTAAGAAGGTTTCAAATGATTATGTCAACAAAATCACTGGCGTGACATCTAACAGCTTATCTATGAGAATAAGCACTATTACTAACATGAACATCAAATTCAGTAGCATGATCATCGGATATAAGGTAACTCAGTCAAATCGACTGAATTCTGTTTCTAGTTCCTACATTTTTCCAGAATATAAAATGATGAGAGAAAATGTGAAATTGGATTGATGCAGTTGGATATTAGACGAATTGTTAATAAACCTAAGAAAGATTAAGGGAGAAAAGAAAGGAACCTTCCAACTTAATTGTTTTCTTAATGTTATTTTTCATGAATGATACTCCTAGTTTTGGGAAGAGGCAATGGGTATTTGATATCTTGGTAGGGAGACAATTGAAACAATCAATTTCTACTTTAGGTAGTTAGAGAGATGATAAAGTATGGGGATATTTGAAGGGGTTCTAGAAATCTATGAAGTCTAGGGAAAGGGTTCCTAAGCATATTGTAGAAAATTATTCAACGGACATATGATTCATGGTGAAGAAGAATGAAACAATTATGGAAGTGGTTAAGCCCCAAAATATTTGGATTGAGGAAATGGGCTATGAAGTGGATTCACATATCCTTGAGGCTCATGCAAAAATGTTGATTGATGTACCTATTGATGAGGCAGAGAAGCCCTGTGGTATTGCAAAACAAAAACCACAAGAGGTTGTAATAGAGCTCAACCAGAAGAAGAGAGAGAAGTGGGAAGGAAATGCTAGAAAATTTATTGAGAAGGTCTCACTAGAAATTAAAGCATTTATTGATGTTGTCCCAAAGAAAGGCATGAATAGGAAGAATCCAGAAGTCCACATTAAGCCTACTATATTTGAGTCTGAATCTAGGGATGACACACCCTTGGCATTCAAGAGGGTTGTAAGGAAGAAAATAGAGGAAACAAAGGTAGAAGCTAAAAAGTAACCGGTTAGGAAGGTTACATTCAAAATACTAGCAAAAAAGAAAGCAACAAAGGCAACACCTTTAGCTGCATCCGGTACCGCAAGAAGGAAGAAGAAGAATGACATTGATCTGGAAATTCAATCTGGTAATTTGACTGTCATTCCACCAAATTTTTTTGTAAAGTTAGTAGATGAAATCACCAAGGATTGCATGTTAAAGAATGTACAGTGTTATTATGAACACTTAGAGGATGATGAACAAAGAGAGGTAAAGGAAGTAGTATTATTATACTTGGATATTTATAAGAAATCTTTAATATAAATTGAAAACCAAATACTGGCAGAATTATATAATATGTTAGATGCTAGAAGACTATCAACAATGCAAGAAAAGAATATTAAAATTTAAGAGTGGTTAACTATTTGTGTTACTACTGCTCTAGAGGAAATTGAAAGGACATGTGAGGTGTAAGATAGAAAAGTCTATAATAGCAAACATAGAATAACCAATCTGATGCTAGGAAGGGTAAATCAGATAATAAAGGAGACTCAAAAGGCATGGGTTAAGTTCTTTGAAGAGAACAGAGGTTTCTTTACTTCACCAGAATCAAACACAGACACTGCAGACACCTCGGTTGAAGGAAAAGGAAATGGGATTATGGGTACTTTAACCTCAATTTTGAAATACATTAAGATAGTGGAAATCAAGCCCCCAGTAGATACAAACATACAGATAAAAGTTGAGATACCGGAAAATGTAGAGAGTGAATAGGTTGATGATGTACATGATACTAATATTATGGATAATAGTCCTATGGATATAAATGTACAGGTTGAGGTTATAGTTTCTACAGAGGAACCGACAATTACAGAGACTCCACCAAATGGCAAAGCCACTGGTGCAAGTGAGGAAGATATAAAGGAAAAATCATCAGAGGAGAAGAAAGGGGAAACTGACAGAGAACCAGTAGTTGGTGTTGGTCATTTGGTGGAATTGATTATTTATGACATTGAAGTTTTTTCATTGATGTCAACACTAGTTGTTTGGATGCTTTATTGACACCCTCCTAGTCCCGGTAGGTTAAGTGGTTTTTGGTTAACCTTGATCTGGTATGATCCGGTAGGCTCCAGTATAATCTGGTGATGGAATTGGCTTGTTAATGATACTAATACTCATATTTGGTCAGTTGGTTTTGGTCTGGTGATTGGATGCTATCCTTGTTTCTTAGAAGCTTGGTTTTTGGTTCCAGCGAGGGTTTCACTAACAGAGCTTTTTATGGAGATCTTTGATAAATTGCATAAGTGGTGTTGGTGCATCTTTTGATGGAGTTTTAGGATGTTTTTAGTGATCATGTTTGAGACTTGGTGGTCAGAGATCATTGCTGAAGTGTGTGGACCTATACTTGGTCCTGGTTGATCTAGGTTATGGACCGACTTTAATGTAACATGTGGATAAGACCTATTGATACATTTTCGGGATGTCTTATGTGTTGATATTACTTGTTTTGTCTAAGGCTAACATGATTTTTAATTATGTAATTGGTTAATTGTCTTGTGGCTGACCTGATTGCTTATGGTTGAGGGTTTGTATATATAGATGTAAGATCTCATTGTAGATCATAATGGTTAATGTAAGAGGTCATGGTCAAGGAATGTAATGTGCAAATAATGTAATATCATTCAAGAAGAGGAGTTGGTTGATCATTGGAGATTGAATTGGTTTATGTAAGAGGATTTAGTCCTCTGGTATTGAGCTTAACTGGAACTATACTCAGGCATATGAGATGCTATCTTTTGGAGTTCAACACTTCTCTGGATTGTAGCCTCAATTTATATGTAGTCTGTGAGGATCCTTTTCTAATGAGTAGAGGCCCCTTCATTGTAATTCACATACTTATTGTAGAAGTATTATCTAACTATGGGTAGGCTTCCCATCATGGTTTTTCCCTTTACTGGGTTTTCCACGTACAAAACTTGGTGTTGTGTGGATGGATTTTAATCTATGATTATTGTTTCTGATTAATTGGATTAACTACTATTCCGGTAATATTATTTTGGGTTTTAGTATTAAAGTTTTAATTGTTGAATGTTCTTGTAATCTATGATAACTGATTCACCCTCCTCTCAATTCTCTTCCAGCTATTTGAACTGTCTAACAATTGGTATCAGAGCTTTGGTCCTCTTTGTAGAAAGCTTAATCGCTTGAGGAAGATCCTATGGTACTAACATTTCAAGTTCATCCAGTTCTTCTGGAGCTATCTTTTGAAGGGATATTCTAAGGCTCGATGGAACAAATTACACAGTATGGAGGATTTAGATGGAGAATCATCTGAGATGTCTTGGCAAGGAGATTTGGGAGATCACACAGAATGGTGTCACACCCTTTAATCCAGGAGTTGGCAATCCTCCTCTGGCAAACCTGGACAAGGAACTTGAGAATGATTGTAGAGCAAGAGAAGCCCTCTTGTGTGCACTTTTTGATCAGCAAATACTAGGATTAACAGACAAATCATCTAGAAAGGCTATATGGGATAAATTGGAGACTCTTAATGAAGGTGAACCTACAATGAAGATTGCTAAACTTGATGGTTAACGGGTGAGATATGAAAACCTAAAGATGGAAGAAGATGAAAGGATTACTGCATTGATGGAAAGGGTAAATGAGATTTTTATGGGAATTCAATGTTGTGGTGGAACTCTAAGCGAAGATGAAAGTCTTTTTAAATTTCTGAGAGCCCTACCACTGGCTTACAAAATGAAGGCTACTTCTATTAATGAGTTGAGATTAATGGTTAATACATTTGTCAATATATATACCTTGTTTGGGAAATTATCTGCTTTTGAGCTTGAGGAATTTGGACCTTCTGGAGCTGTTAAGACTGAACTTGATTTTCATGCTTCTATATCTAAAAAATGGTAAGCAAGATTGGAAATCTTTATATGCAAAAGAATTAGAAGATATGAAGAGAGAAGATGATGAGTTTAAGAAACTCGAAGCATTATTTGCTAGAAGAGTACTGAAAGGACTGGTAGGAAGTAAGTATGAAGGAAAAACACATTTTAAATGTTTTGAATGCAATAAGATTGGTCATTTTGCATCTAGATGTCCTAAAAGGACTTCAAGATTTGAAGAAAGAGTTAAAAGATCATTTAAGCCTAACCCTAGATATCAGAACAAATATAGATTCAAGAAAAACAAAGACAAATCATGGTACATAGCGGATGAGGAAGGTATTATTGATTCAGATGATGAGCCGATAGAAGAATTTGCTAGTGGATCCGACAATGGGAAGGAATGGGTATTCTTGGCTATCAAGGAGGATGATCTGGTACTGGATGAGAATGTACCTGAGGAGAAGACACTTGCTACTAAAATTGAGGACAAGGATGAATGGGTAATTGAAAGTGGTTGTTCACATCATATGACTGGAGATAAAGAGAAGTTTCTGTCTTTGCAATAATTTGAAGGTGGACTAGTTATATTTGGAGATGACAAGGCATGCATGATTAAAGGAAAAGGAACTATATCATTGGATGGTAAGAACAATACTGACAATGTTTTTTATGTTGAAGGTTTGAAGCATAATCTTCTGAGTGTAGGACAATTGGTAGACAAGGGATTTCAATTACAATTCAAAGATGGAAAATGAAAAATCACCAATAGATCTAGCTTTGAGATTGTAATCGGTACACAAACAAAAGGTAATATATTTCATTTGAACTCTAGTGAGAAGACATGTTTGATTACACAGATTGATGAGAGTTGACTATGGCATAAACGGTTGTATCATGTGAATTTTGACTACATTGTGAAGATCAGTTCAACTAAGGTAGTTAGGGATATACCTAAGATTATGAAGCCCTATAATCCGGTATGTAAAGAATGTCAAATGGGTAAAAAAGTTAGAACCTCTTTTAGGAGTATACAAAATAAATCAAATGATTTTCTTAATCTTATTCATACTGATTTGTGTGGCCCTGCTAGAGTTAAAAGTTTTCATGGTGATAGATATTTTAATCTAATCATTGATGATTATCATATAATGATGTGGGTTAATTTTTTGAGAGAAAAATTTGAATCATTTGAAAAGTTTAAAATATTTATGGATAAAGTGGAAACTAAGATGGGATTGAAGATAAAATGTTTGAGATCAGATCGTGGTGAAGAATTCACATCTGGTGAGTTTAATAACTTTTGTGACAAGCATGGTATAAGAAGATAATTTTTTGCTCCCCGGACACCTTAGCAGAATGGAGTTGTGGAAAGGAAAAACATAATTATCTTGGATGCTACTAGAACAATGATGATGGAAGCTAATCTACCTCATATCTACTGGAGAGAAGTAGTAAGTACAATGGTTTAAACATTCAACATAGTACATATCAAAGGAGAAACCGGTAAGACACCTTATGAATTATGGTTTGGCAATACACCTGGAGTTATGTATTTCAGAATTTTTGGTAGTAAATGTTATATCAGGAGAGATGATACTATTGGAAAATTCGATCCTAGATGTGTTGAAGGCATATTTCTTGGTTATTCTAATGAAAGAAAAGCATATAGATGTTATAACAAGATATTGCAGATAATAGTGGAGAGTGCTAATGTCAAAGTAGATGAGCTGAACAAAAGTCAAATCAGAATTTATGAGAAGGAACTGATAGTGGAAATGATTATATATAAACTGGTAGTACATTTACTGGAATAGGGAGTTGAATCAGTTACTCTGACAACATCAAAGAGTTCTATTGTAACTGAAGAAATTGGAAGAGGAATAGAGAGTCAGAAGACTCCTAGGTATGTGAGACTGAATCATTCTGAAGATCAAATTATTGGGGATAAGAGAAATGGAGTAATGACAAAAAAAAGACTGGCAACTAATGAGGTAGGTTTAATTTCACAAGTTGAATTGCTATCAATAATTGAGGCATGTAAAGATGAATTTTGGTTAAAAGCTATGGAAGAATAATTAGACCATATTGAGAAAAATAACACATGGACTTTGGTTCCCTAGCCTAAAAATAAAAATGTTACTGGAACTAAATGGGTTTTTAGGAATAAATTGAATGATGATGGTAAAGTGATAAGGAATAAGGCTAGATTGGTTTGTAAAATATATTCTCAGAAGGAAGGAATTGATTATAGAGAAACTTTTGCACCGGTAGCTAGGATTGAAGTTGTAAGATTATTTCTTGCCTATGTTGCTTATAAAAACTACAATTTTTATCATATAGATGTTAAATGTGCATTTTTGAATGGGGATCTTGATGAGGAATTTTATATTGAGAAACCTAATGGTTTTTCACTACTAGATGATAAAGATGTGGTTTTCAGGTTAAGGAAAACTTTATATGGGTTAAAACAAGCACCTAGAGCTTGGTATGCAAGGTTGGATAAATATCTTTTGAAGTTTGGTTTTACTAAGGGTAGTGTTGATAGTAATTTATATTATAAAATTACTGATGATGATATACTGATTGTTGAAGTATTTGTTGATGACATTATTTTTGGAGGTGAAGATAAATTATGCATAGAATTTTCTAAGAACATGGAGAAAGAATTTGAGATTGCTATGATTGGTGAGATGATTTTTTTCTTAGGTTTGAAGATTACTCAGACTAACAAAGGTATTTTTATTTGTCAAACTAAATATGCTAAGGAATTATTGAAGAAATTTGGTATGGGAGATTCTAAACTAGTAAGTACACCTAGTTACAAGTGAAAATTTGACAAGAAAAGATGTTTTTGTATCGATAAATCCTACAAGATACAAATCTATGATTGGAGGTCAACTTGATTTGAAGTAGACTAGGCCTAACATTATGAATGTTGTTTGTATTGTTTCAAGATTTCAAAGTGATCCTAGAGAAAATCATGAGATGGCGGTGAAAAGGATTTTTAGATACTTGCAAGGTACATTAGAATATGGCTTGTGGTACCATAAGAATGATAAATTCAGTTTATGTGCATATACAAATGTTGATTGGGCTGGAGATGTTGATGGCCGAAAAATTACTTCCGGTGGAGCTTTCTTTCTTGGAAAGAAGTTGGCATCATGGATCAACAAGAAAAATTCATGTACTTCTCTATCTATTGCTGAAGCTGAGTATGTTGTTGTTGCTACTAACTGTACAAAAGTTTTATGGATGAAGAAAATGTTGAAGGATATAAAGGTGGATTGTGATGCACCGGTAATTATTCACTGTGATAACTTTGCTGCTATTGACATATGAAAGAATCTAGTATTCCATTCTAGGACAAAGCACATATCTATCAAGTATAAATTTTTAAAGGAGAACATGGAAGAAAATGAAGTTAGACTGGTTTATGTGAACACTAAAGAACAAATTGTTGATATTTTCACTAAACCTTAATCCAAGGAAGCATTTGAGTACCTGAGAGACAAATTGGGAGTTTCTGCCCCTCCGATAGAGACTTGATTGATGCAGTTTGGCATCAACCCGACATGCATTATCTGATATACTATTCATTTCAGCACGGATGTGGGATGCTACTTCTCAGAGGGAGTAGTTAGCTTTTTGATTCAGAGGCTTTGATATTTATGTCGGATTTGTGGCATTGATCTCAAAGGGGTAGAGATAGTGATGTGAAAAAGATAAAGAAAGTAAAGAAAAAAGAAAAAGAAAGGGGGAGTGATATTGATAAGAAAAAAAAATTAAGAGGTTTACAGAGATATTGTTCAAAGGGGGAGAGATATTGATATTCAGAGCTATATGTAGGTGATTGTTGGTTGTCTTCCACAAGGGGAGACTTGTTTGGCATTTCTTGGTACTTGATGTTTTTCACATCTAGTGTTGTCATGAATGCTAAAGGGGGAGATTGTTGGCCATTTGGTGGAATTGATTATGTCTTGCATTGATGTTTTGTCATTGATGTCAATACTAGTTGTCTGGATGCTTTACTGACACCCTTCTAGTCCTGGTAGGTTAAGTGGTTTTTGGTTAACTTGGATCTGGTATGATCAGGTAGGCTCTTGTATAATATGGTGATGGAATTAGCTTGTTCATATCCTAATACTCATATTTGGTCAGTTAGTTTTGGTCTGGTGATTGAATGCTATCCTTCTTGCTTAGAAGCTTGGTTTCTGGTTCCAATGACGGTTTCATCGACAGAGCTTTTGATTGAGATCTTTGATGAATTGCATAAGTGGTGTTGGTGCAACTTTTGATGGAGTTTTAGGATGCTATTGGTGATCATGTTCAAGACTTGGCAGTCGGAGATCATTGCTGAAGCGTGTGGACCTATACCTGGTCCCGGTTGATCTATGTTATCGATCAACTTTAATGTAACATGTGGATAGGACCTATTGATGCATTTCTAGGATGTCTTATATGTTGATATTACTTGTTTGGTCTAAGGACGACATGATTTGTAATTATGTAATTGGTTTATTATCTGGTGGCTGACCTGATTGTTTATGGTCGAGGGTTTGTATATATAGATGTAAGATCTCATTGTAGATCATAATGGTTAATGTAAAATGTCATGGTCAACGAAAGTAATGTGTGCATAATGTCATATCATTTAGGTAGAGGATTTGGTCGATTATTGGAGATTGAATTGGGTTTATGTAAGAGGATTTAGTCCTTCGGTATTGAGCTTAACTAGAATTGTACTCAGGCATAGGAGATGTTATCTTTTGCAGTTCAACACTTCTCTAGATTGTAGTCTAGATTTATATGTAGTTAGTGAGGCTCCTTTTGTGATGAGCAGTGTGCTCTAGGCTATTGGTCTTCCCGCAAGTGCAGGCCCCTTCATTGTAATTCACATACTTACTACAGAAGTATTATTTGACTGTGGGTAGGCTTCCCACCATGGTTTTTTCCTTTACTGAGTTTTCCATGTACAAATCTTGGTGTTGTGTGGATGTCTTTTATTTTGTGATTATTGTTTATGCTTAATTGGATTAACTACTATTCTGGTAATATTGTTTTGGGTTCTGATATTAAAGATATAATTGTTGAATGTTCTTGTAATCTGTGACAACTGATTCACCCCCCCTCTTAGTTGTCTTCTGGTTATTTGAACTGTCTAACAGTTGGTCCATCATTGTTGTCAATTGATACCTCACACATTGTAAAGAAAAATATAACCAAGATGAGTCCTACTGAAGTCATGATGATGGCAGCACAAAAATTAATGAAAGAGGGATCTACAGATAAAGGGATTATTGATCAGCCAATCACTGTTTTAGAGAAAATAGTCTCGGAGTGCAAGATTGACAATTAAGTGAACCCATCTGGAAAGCTTAAGACAATTACTGAGCACATTTCAAAGGATTTTCAATCTTTACAACAGATTTCAAACCATCAAGCATTGGAGAGGTTCACTCAAGCTAAAAGAGTTGCATTTGATTAGGTGATTGAATCTAAGAAGAAGAAGATTGATGAAAAGCTAAAATTGATAGATAATTCTTTGAAGTAGTGTACAAATATTTATAGGGTATGTTGTAACACAGATATACTTATAGTTAATGTGGATAAGAAGATAAAATAATTTTAGGAGAAAATTGCAAATATAGCTAATGTTTTGATGGATTGACTTCATTGGCTACATCCATTGATGGTCAAATTTTGATTTTGGAAGCCCAAATTTTTGTTCTTAAGAAGGAAAGAGACAAAATTATAAGAAGAGCCACAAGTCTGAGAGGCTTGGTGAGTCCCCAGTTGGATTCACTCAGTGTACATAAGAAAGAATGTAAGGATATGGTTGGAAAGCCCACACCGATAGAGGTAAGTGAGAAAGAATCATTTGCACATATATTAAATGGACTTTTATCTATTTCCAGCACTTTCAAAACTGGTTGGGATACCTATCTTGAGCTATTGAAGAAGGCTTATCTAGAAATTTTGAAATTTGTTAAGCTCTGGTAAGATATTTTTGGGATATTCATTATATAGTTTTTTTTTGGGTCTTTGACAATATTTTTAGAATTTTTGATGGGATTGATGTCAAAGGGGGAGTGATATAGATGTGAAAAAGAATAGAAGGAGTTGTATACATTAGGGGGAGATATGGAGATATGGGAGTATGGAGTATTTTGCATTAATGAATTCAGCTTAGCGGAAGCAAGCACGATGAAACCGATAGATGAAACCTTGACCATTTTTCACATGAGTGTTGCCATCAATGCCAAAGGGGGATATTGTTGGCAATTGACACTCAATTGGTTGGTTTCACTATGTTGTCATTGATGGCAACATGGTACTTTTTTCCAGATTCATGTTTTGGTTCAGCTGTGTACCGACAGTCAGTTCACAGATACTGCACTGGCACCAATAGGATAAAAGGATTTCTTTGGTTACTGGCAATGTAGGCCGACAAAGTTTTGAATATGGTTATGACTATTGGAGGCCGACATATATTAGATCTGGCATCGTCAATTATTTTTGATATTCATTCATTTATGTTATCTAGCCGAGATGTAATTTGATATTATAATTATCTTTGTGAGCTGATATAAGGCATGATAAGTTGTATAGGATATATATAGGTTAGTTGGATAAGACCATTTTGAGATAATAGAGATGTGGTGATGGATATGTGGATGTGATATAATATGAAATATATCAAAGAGATTATGTATGTGAGGATATTTATGTAAGGGTTATTCCGGTAAAGGGTTTAGGGTTTCAGACTGGAATAGATAGAGCTTAAACCAAAACTATATTCTGGCATAGAAGATGCTATCTTAGCAGTTCAACACTTCTCTGAATTGTAGTCTGGGTTTAGATGTAGTCAGTGAGGCTCCATTTGTGATTGAGTAGTGTGCTCTAGGTTGTAACCCTTCCTGCAAGTGCATGCCCCTTATATTTTGGAATCTATTCATATGGCCAGTGGATTGATATTGTGGGTCACAAATCCCACTGTGGTTTTTCCTCTTTGAGGTTTTCCATGTTCTCATTTTTGTTATTGGATTATTGGTTGCTTTACTTCTTTCAATTTTGTATGTACCAGTATATCGGTTGGTGTATGCATGTTTTAATAAGGCTAAAATTGATCATTCCGGTATAACACTGATTCACCCCCCCTCTCTGTGTTATTGGATTCCAACAATACTTCCCTTTGGAGGAGGCTCATAACTAGGTTGAGTCTCCTCTTATCCATCTATTCTATAAGGTAAAGGAGGAGGGAGGGTAGATTGTTTCATCTTCATTTTTTGAATGAAAGTTGTATTGTCAGGTGGAAAGGGTGTAAGCTATTGTACACTCCTCTTCTCAATCTATCTGCCATGAATTTCCTCAAGCTTTGTTCTCTTCTCTTGAAAAGAAAGAATTAACTCATCAAAATTATTCATAATAAAATTAACTTTAGCATAGAAAGGGTTGAAGGCTCTCAATGGATCATAATTTGGATCCATTTTTTTATATAATCTTCCATAGTTTCCTGAAAGCTATCCACTTCGCCTTCTTCCAATCCTGAGCAAAAAAATCAAAATTATTTCTGATTACATCATCAAGGAAGTGTTTTTCATGGGGCAGTGCAGTTCCTTTTATTCTTTGCCTAAAAATGTTATAGAACCCCTTTGGGTCACTGTGCCTAGCTACACTAGCTCCCAAGTAATATGGTGCAAAAAGTTTGTCAAAATGCACATGCCCTCCTTTCTAGATTCCAAAGTAGGGGATAGGAGTGTAATGAGGGAAGATAGTTTCTTTGCCACTTCCCTTCAAATCCTTATCTTGGATACAACTAATTTGCCAAATTACTTTAGCAAATCCAAGTCTCAATGGGATATTGAATGGTAATGCATGAGGCTTCCTTGGGAAGCCATAAACTTTAATGACAGTGCTGACCAGGTAAGGAATACTATCACCCCAATTATGATCAATTCTCAAGATTGGCAGCCTTTCTTTTGGTCTCAATAAATCATGTAACTATGTAGGGATTCTAGGTGGATTAATTGTCAATTTTTGCCTTAATATGGAAGCAAAACCATTAGCAAACTTTATAAAACTAGCTTCTGGCATGTCCCATGACATGTCCATACTCCACAATTGTACTAGTATCTCAACATTATTAATTGTCTTTCTGAGATACATGGTACCTTCAAAATAATCTAAATTCTTGAATAAGAACATATGCATTAGCAATGAGTACCAATAAAAATTAGTGTTTAATAAATTTTTCTTAATATCCAACAATCCACCATGAATCTCATCTTCAAGATAAAGAGCAAAATCAAAAATCACTGAAAAGTTCGGGTGTTGAATCGGAATAGCCATAAACATGAAATCACGTGGCATAACTGTGGAAGGGTTAAAACCTAAAACTTGACACAGAGAGAAAAAAGTAGTCTGTAAATACTTAGCAAAAGTACCAATTGGAAAAGAATCAACTGAATTTGGGCTGATATTGTAAGGTATCCTTCTCGCTTTTACCAAGTGGGTAGGTAGAAGATTTGATCTGACAAAACCCTTTATCTTGCGATATTTATCCTTTATTTCACTAAGGGTTTCTACCAGTTGATGAAGCATGTTGGATTTTGGTCTTGGCAGAATTTCCAACAAATGGAATTGTTTGCTTACTTGATTTAGGTCCATGCTATGTAATGTGATAGCCCTAAAAAATTGATTGCATGAGAATTCTCATTTTTGAGCTTAAAATTTGATCTTTCTAGTTTTATTAGCATCTTGTGTCAATGTTCAAGGTCTAGGGTTTAGGGTTTATCAAAATTTCTCTTGTCTTGTGAAGAAAACCTTAGCAACAATATATTTTGTCATTACTTTTTTGTCACTTAAGGCTAAGGGTTGTATTCTATTGGTGGGGCCATTTTATTCCCTAAGGGTTAAGTCATGTTAGACCGGTTTATGAAATTATTTTCCTAAATTCGTGTGCTAAATTTCCCTACAGTTGGTCTTTTTTAATATTTGTGCCCATGCCTACATTTTTCCTTATTTTAAATTCCTAAGTATTTCAATCAGTTGATAAGAGAAGAACAAATTTGATGGTCC
This sequence comes from Cryptomeria japonica, assembly GCF_030272615.1. Taxonomy (NCBI): domain Eukaryota; kingdom Viridiplantae; phylum Streptophyta; class Pinopsida; order Cupressales; family Cupressaceae; genus Cryptomeria; species Cryptomeria japonica. The sequence continues at coordinate 501,670,922 of NC_081409.1, read as the reverse complement.
GCGCTTCCCCATGGTTGAAAGTGCAGTGAAGATAAAGACTGCAACATCACAAGATGATGCCACATGTCTTTAGTGGAAAAGGATAAGCTGGTGGTGTAACTTGCCAAAGCCTTGTGTCACTAGTTTCCAAGTGGTAAAAATTGGTTTACTAACAGTCCTATCAATTGGCATGTTTTCAAGATGAACGACGTTGTTATGTTCGGAGATAAAAGGTGCCCGACTTTTAATTTTTGAAAGGGTTAACGGGAACTGTGAAGAGAAATAAAGTGTGAACAGATCCAATGGCCCCATATTCCCATGATGGAAGTTGCAAGGAGGTTATGGATTGTGGCATCACGAGGTGATGCTTCATGTCCCAGGCTGACCAGGAAGACCTACGGTGGGGCCACTAACAAAGTCTGCTTGACAGATGATATGGCACTGATTAGTCATGACTTTGTGGGTCCATAGATACAGATGGAAGGTCAATTGACATATCAATAAATAAATATCGCTTGATTTGCTTGGCTGGGAAAAATCTATGGCTGAGTTTCAAATTTGAGATTAAAAGGGATCATTAAAGATATTGGTCATAGCTTGCACAGGAAAGATAGGATGAATAGGATGTAGACTTGTTGACTTAAGATTGATGGCGATGCATTTAAAATTTTGAATGTTGACTCACCCCTGAGGAAGCTTGTGTGAGGTCTTTGTTGGGTAAAGGACTGATTAGACAATTAAGGATGATATCTCAGAGATGTGAAAGGATCGGGATAAGCTTCAGGTTTAGATATGATGGATCACAAGTTCTTTGATGAATTCATAGATTTTCTTGTTGAAAGGAATCCTGAAGCAGAAGGCTATACACTCAATAAAAAATAAGATCAGACCAAAATCATTCACACAAGGTGAACATATGCTGGCAAGATGAGTAGAGTTGTAGGCATGATTTGTGGAATCCATAGCTGGCAAGATGAGCAGAAAATATCAGGATGATGATTCTTCACATGGATTAGCACCGCCACTTTGAATGTAATTTAAATTATAAATTTACTCAGATAGTGATAGAATAGGTAGAAATGGATACAAACTTCTTTATTTTTCTGAGAACAGTTTTTCATCAGTAAGAAGATGGTGTTCAAACAAAATTATGTATGGAGTAGTTGCATTTTTTGTGACACTGGATGGATGTTTTTTCTCTGGTATGAGGCTGCTCATTGTCAGAGGGGGTGTGAAAGCCTTTTCTTATTAGGAAAATCCACCTAGGACATCTCCTTTGTTCTTACTCTGCAATTTGTTGGTAGAGTGTTCCAAGAGGGAGCTCACAGGAAATTGAAAGAAGGATCTGTTCTAGTAAGGATTGGTAGCCAGTTGTCTCTACAACGACATGGAAGTTTAAACACCTTCTCAACAAATTATATTTACCCCCAAGCTCCTCTTTCCATTTTCTCTTATCTAGGACATAAAGGTTGGAGATTTTCCTCTAATTTGTGGGAAATCTTATTTCTTGTCGGGATCTGTTTTCCTTTTCAAGAAGGGAAATGTTGTTTAGAGTAGATTGAGCATCTTAGGGTCCATTCAGAAGTGTCTGGGTGATATCAGAACAACTCAAGTGATTTCATTTCTACTAATAATCAGTTGAAGATCTTGGTTCCACTTCATCACGGGCACCTGCATTAAAGCTTGTCGCTCCCTTGTTTTCTATAAAAGGGAAATCAAGGCCAGAAGTTAGGGTTCCAAATTTTCTGAGAAGGATCTCTATAAAAGTAGGTCCATTCTACAGGGTTAGGTTCCAAATAGTTTGAGAGAGTCATAAAAATAGTAGGAACTATAATGTCATTTTGCAAAGCAGAAGTAATGAAGTAATTACAAGTTTCCTTTTCAAATGGGTTATTCTGTAATTGAAGTTGTTGTTTGTTATCTGATAGAAGATAGCTTATGATATTAATACAAATATATTCTCAAATATTTACTCTCCTGCATGCAATTTTAACTTCTTTTGAGAAAATGGGATCAAGGGTTTCATTTGTTAATTGCATTGTTATGATGTATGCAAGTTTCCATTCTATGCTTTAGTCCAAGGGGTTAATTAAAATGTTTGAATGAGATTACAGAGAAATAAGACTTATACCAGGATTTGATAAGTAGTTCAGGTAAGGGATGCTAGATAGAACAATATTGTAAGGCAGTATGGTTCAAGACTAAATCAGCTATTAGATAAATTTTTATCAGATTTCAGAAATAACTCAACAAATTTGTAGCCCAAATGAACAAGGCACTGGTATTTTCTAGCAAATGTCATTAGGGTTTTGGTTTATAGTCTATTTTCCTTGTGATTCCTTAGAACAAATCTTTAAACATCAGAATATGATTGTTTAGTTTTCATGTATTTTCTACAAGTTGTCCTGCCCATCTCATGCTTCGGCCTAAGATCGAGGATCACTGAATAATTTTTCATCCTTGAGCATTCTCCCTTTTTGTTGAGTCCTTTTATGAGATAATCTACTTTGTTTTCAATAAATTTCTGAGTACTGTTGTTAAAATCAAGAAGTTCACTGAAGGGATTACCCTCATGTGTTCTGTAGAGCCTGAAGTGTAGAAGGATCTTCTATCCTTGTTGAATTTGGTCCAAGACTGATGGATATTGATAGTTGGAAGTGGTTTTCCATAGGTATTTGGACGAATCAACTTGGTCTCTACCCTATGGCAATGTAAACCCATTTATTTTGGGCACCAACAAAAATGGTGACTCTACTGGGGAAGAATGAACTGTTGAGAATCTCTGGTTAAAATAATTTTCCATCCTTGAGAATTCTCCCTTTGTATTGAGTCCTTTTATGGGATAATCTTCTTTTTTTTCAGTAAATTCCTGAGTACTGTAGTTGAAATCAGGAAGTTCACTGAAGGGATTACCCTCTCGAGTTCTGCAGAGCTTGAAGTGTAGAAGGATCTTGTATCCTTATTGAAGTTGGTCCAAGCTTGATGTATATTGATAGTTGGAAGTGGCTTTCCATAGGTATTTGGAGGAATCAGCTTGGTCTCTGCCCTATGGCAGTGTAAACCTATTTATTTTGGGCACCAACAAAAATGGCAATTCTACTGGGGAAGAATGAACTATTGAGAATCTCTGGTTAGAAAATATTTTCTTAATATATAGTAGAGATTATCCCATTTGAGTCACCAACAAAACTGACAACTCTAGTGGGGAATGTTGTATAGAGTTGTTTGGGTTTTTTGTGATTTGATGGTCGAGCATTGCTCCTGCGTCACATGACTCAAATCTTTCCCCATAGAGAAAAGAGTTAATTAATCTATCCCTTGTCGGTTTGAGTCAATTCTCATAAATGTTGTTGGAGAATCTTCTATAGTTTGTCTTTTGATAAAACATTCTATCTAGATCTGTCCATGTTTCAAGATTGTTTGTAATACCTCACAAGTTGTGAGTGGCGACTCTGAGACTCCGAGACTTTGAGATCTATGCACTAGTGTGCATATTTTTGAAGAAGAACCAAGTAATTGGAAGAAGAGATGAACTATATTTGAGCTCTTATGATGAAGTACCCTAACAAGTTGAGGATGGATTCCATATAATGCCATTTGATGATGAGGAAGTGTTGCAGTGTTGTGCTAAAACAAATCTGACCTGTGAAGAAATTCCAGTTGTTTGAGTATTTGTCCTCTGCAAGGAGGTGGTGACTCTATCAAAGATCAGTGTTAAATATTTGAAGGATTGAAGGTGATTTTGCAAATCCCTAGTTAAAGAAGACAGCAACAGCTTTAGCATTTCCAAGAATTTTGATTTTCATGAGTCAAGTATATTTTCATGAAAATAATGTGTAGAAATGTTCCCTAGAAAGTGAGAGAAGAACTAAGGAAGGGAATGGTAGTGATTATTTTACATACTCCTGTGACATAATTTTTACATTCTGTATGAGGCTAGATGGAGTATGTTTTGAGTTGTACAATGCAATAGTTTAAGATTTATGGCAAAAGGAAAGAAGTAGGGAAATGAATGAAAATATGTATTATGTGCTTGTATTCCCTATGAAATATCAAGTCTAAATGTGCGACCTCTGCCAAATCACCATAGAGCTTTCTTTATGGAAAGATATCAACCATTGAGTTTTAATGGTATCCAAGGTTTACCAAATCTTGTTCCTGCAAAGGTTAGGGAACAACTACCAGAATTCAGTGGGAAAAGATCAAAATCAACACGTCAACATTTGCAGGACTTTTCTGAATTAATGGGAGATTTTGAGATAAATCAGGAAGATGTTTTCATGAAGCTGTTTGTTCAATCTTTGAATAAAAATGCCAGAGATTGGTTTTCTTACCTGCCAGCATGTTCTATCTCATCATGGGATGAATTAAAGGTAGCATTCATATAACAGTTTGGTGAAAGAATTAATCCAAGCTCAGTTATGAAAACATTTATGGGTATCTGGAAGGAAGAAGATGAGTTAGTACCTGATTTTAATCTCAGGTTTGCTAGGACATTGGATGAAATTACTAGTGGTTATAGACCAAATGATTTAGTATGTCTAGTTGTTTATTTGGCTGCATTTGAAGAGGAAGAGAGTTATTTGTTGAGAGATAAAGATCCTAAAACCTTGCATCTGGCTTATAGGATAGCAATGGATATTGAAAACAACTTGAAGTATGGAATCCCTAGGGGTTATCTATCTGTAAGGGTATGCTATCCCAAAATATTAGAGGTTATAGAAAGGCACGAGTCAGAAGATAAAGATCCATATCAAGGTGTTTACATCCCTATTGATCACATTAGCCTTGTTATTAATTATGATTTGAACAAAAATGTGAGTGAAGAGAACTTGTCCCAGATAGTAGTTATTCCTCATATTGATGAAGAAAAGGTTAATGAGAAATTATCAGACATATTGGATATAGAGATGGAGATGATGTCAATCACTTCACCAAGTAACAATAATAGTAATTACTCCATGAAGAAGATCCTGTTGGAAACCAATAACACTAAGAGGGGGTGAATCAGTGTTATACCTAAATAGTAGATTTTAGCCTTAATAAAACATGCATACACCAACCAGTATACTAGTACATACAGAATTGAAATAAGTAAAGCAACCAATAAGCCAAACACATAAATGAGAATCATAACACACAAATTTATATGTGGAAAACCTCAATGAGGAAAAACCACAGTGGGATTTGTGACCCACAATATCAATCCACTGACCATATGAAGAGATATTACAATATATGATGGGCCTGCACTTGCAAGAAGGCTTACAACCTAGAGCACATTGCTCAATCACAATAGAAGCCTCACTGACTATATTAAATTCCAGACAACAATCTGGAGAAGTGTGAACTGCTAAGATAGCATCTTCTATGCCAGAAAATAGTTCTAGTTTAAGCTCTATCTCCTTCTAATGAACGTGCACCTTCGGGCTCTGAAATCGTGCAGGCCATTGGATCTTCCAAACTTGCTCACTCGTTAACTCTTCGCGATCTTCTTGAGTTTTTTGCCATTTCGCAGGGCTTAACTCATGAGCATCTCCCCTTCGCGAAGTTGCGATAGCCATTGGATCTTCCGAACTTGCTCACTGGTTAATCTGCTCCTTCTCTGCAAAATTTGCTTGCCTCGGGATCCGTACCTACGTGGGGTCCACTTGTCACCAGTTGTCAGCCTCGATAAGCATGCCCACATGCATGGGGTCTGCCTTGGGTGCCCATTAGCACCATCCGTCAAAAGCCTCTTGAGGCTTTAACACTATGGATGGGTGTAAATTTACTTATAAATACCAAATTTTCCTCCTGCCCAGCCAATGTGGGATAAAGCTTATGCCTAAAAATCCATTTTTTGAAGGTTTTCTCTGCAACTTTAATGGTGCATCTTCCTCATCCATCAAGCACAGAAGGTTTAGCATTGACCCCTTCATACTCCACCTCACACGTAGCTGAATCAAGTTGCATTTGCCTAAAGCTTTCTGTTCAAGTTTTAAAGATTTATTACCATCTTACACTACCACAAAAGGATTTTATTTGGAACCTGCCATGGAGGATACTACTGGTTTCATGCCTACTAACGCCTTTTCTTGGGAGCTTCTAAAAAATCGAAAACCCCATGTTGGTTGTGTTGGGACTGATTAAAACTGAGTCAATTTTAGAGGCCCACTTCAAATTTTTGCTTTGCATCTCCAAATAAGTCAGTTTGAATGGCCTAGTTAGAGAGAGGGTAAATGGAGCCAATTGATTTTCAGAGGGTAAGGCTCGGGATTCATGTCCTGCACCTTTCATTTGGCCTATCCAGTGATGTGCAACTTTCAAAATTCAATTTGGACAGGTTTATGAGGTACCCAGTTTGAGGGGTGAGCTGAAAGTGCATTTTAGGCACAAATGCAGATTTTATTGAGTAGCCTACTTTGAGCGATTACATCTTTTGCCCTGTTGATCTTCATGGAGAATTTCAAAGTGGATTCAATTACATGCATAAATACGAGTCATTCTGCAAAATTTCAAGTCTTGACAAATCCATTTGTTCAGTTTTCAAAGCCAAATCCATTTGCAGTTTGTGTGTTTTGGCAAGTCTCTGTTTCAACAGCTAGTCAAAGCTCTGTTTCGAGCAAGTGTAAAATTTGCCTCAGTAAGCGTCATGTCAGAATGTTTGTTCCAGGATAATTTTGGTATAAATGATGAGCTACGTTTCAAATTTCAAGCCTCTACCAATCCGTTTGATCGGTTTTCAAAAGAGCTCATTTTGCCATCAAATTCAGTTATCCACACTCCAGTGTTATATCAGTTAGTGTAGCTGTTTTGGTGAGTGCACCATTTGCATCCTATTAGTCTGGTGATCGAACTGAGGATTTGAAGATTTAATATGTACTTCAAGGTACCTATGTTTCAAATTTGAGGACCTACAGAGGTCGTTTGATATTTTTGAGAAAGGCGTCATGTGTTGCCAGGACATTGACTTCATCAGGTCCGCAGTGTCGACAAAGCCAGTTGTGCATTTTTGAAAATTAATATGTCTTCACTCAGGACTCATCTTGAGAAATTGTTTGGTAGAAGTCATCCTTGTATATTAGAGTACACGCCTGTCAGATGGCGAGCTCCAGAAAGGTGTTTTGATAGGTTTGAAAATTACGTCTTCGCGATTAAATGCGAAAATTGTGGCATAATTGCCTGAAGGTTGTAAAATGTGGATTAATGATCCGAAAATGATGCCGATCGTTTCCAGAGGTATGTTTGAGGTCCGTGAAGCATTTCAAAGGCCAGTTGCTTGAAATCGAATTTTCTTTTAGTTGGACCCACTTTGGGGCCCGACCAGGCTCATGCTCGCGCATTATTTTATTGGTGACTTGGCTTTATGAGCATTTCTAGAGTAATGTTGATGTCCATTGTTGGAGTCGAATACTTATATGTTTCCCACCAGAGGATAATGCAAAAATGGGAATGCTTCTCTTGATCTATACAACCAAGGTATTTTGCATGCTAGATGTAAGCAATGGAGGAGTGTGGGAATTGGTTGATAAAGATAAGATTGAAGCAGCCATTGAACTTCGCGATGATGTTAGTACAAAAATTGAAATCCTAGATAATGCTCGCATTGATCTTACCCTCTCTACCGCATGTAATGATTTTGGACGATTGCATACCAAAGGCTGCCATAAACAAAAAGTATGAAAATGCAAATTAGCTGGTGTATAGCCATCTATCTAAGCTCACGTGGTTTGTGAATTGGCAATGTAAAATTGTTAAGAAAAGAAGCATAGAAATAGAAAACCATTGCTGGCCTCCTCTCACGTGATGGCTGGTGAAGAGGCTATAGAAACATCAAGCTAGAGCAAGTGCACTTGGCAAGTGAACTTGGCGAATTTCCCCTCTACTGTGGAGTTTAGAGACCTTCAGAAGAGGTAGCGTAAAATGATTTAAGGAATCTGAAATATAGCAAAGTGCAATTGCAGCGATGGTTTATTCACAGCAAACACCAATGCAATATTGGCAATCTTTAATGCCATTCTCCTCCCCCACGTGAGCAGAGACATTGGTGCATGAGCAGCAGCTAGAGTCTTTTGAAGTGAATGCAAATTAGTTAAATCTAATCTCTCTCCCCTACTGCATGGAAGTGGCAAGTAATAGTTTTAAATCCATAGCAAATAAACACAGCAGTAGTTCCTTCCCTCACGTGGCATCTTCACGGAGGGTTTCAAAAGAGTTTTTTAAACAAAAGAAAATAAAACAAATGCTAGAGTGCTTGCTGGGCATTGGAATTTTAATGAAATGCAGCAACAGCAACAAGAGGCCAAACCTCCTACGTGATGTGGGGGAAGGAGGGCTTTTCAATTTCAAAAAAAAATGCAACATCTTCCAAATGCCATGAGTTGCAGAGGTAAAAGACATCACGACGAAGGTAATAGGCATTGGTGATGGAGTATGGTGCAGAATAGAGGTAAACCAGCAGCATCGATCCTCCCCTTTAAGCAATTTTGATGCCTCCTCCCAGTATGGTGCTTTTGAAAGGGCCATTGAATTCTAGGCAAATAAAAAAATCGCCATTAAAACCTAGGAATAGAGCTCCAAAAGTGCAGCTCCAGGCTTAATCACATTATCCCACATGCACTGGGAAGTGTTTTTTTTAAATGTTTATATGCAAATCCACACAATAGTAAAATGTCTAAGCCATAAAGGCTTTTGACGGATGGTGCCTATGGGCACCCAAGGCGGGCCCATGCGTGAACACGCTTCCCGAGGTGACACTGGAGATGATTGAGCGTCGACTAGGTGGACCCCATGTAGGCACGCTTCCCAAGGTAGACAAGTGAAATTTTGCCGAGGAAGGTCAGCTTAATGAGTGAGCAAGTTCAAGATGGATCAACGGTGCGCGCTATTTCGCGAAAGGAAGATGCATGCGAGTTACACCCCGCGACGTTGTGAAAGCCAGCTGGCGGGTACAGTCAGCGGTCCAACAGGCTGGTCCCGGTGAGGTGGCAGTGACGTGGCACACAGGTGGCAATCCAGTGGCGATGACGTGGTGATGAAGTGGCGTACAAGCAAGCAGCCCAGTGGCGGTGATGTGGCCGACAAGTGGCAAAAGATGAGGTGTCATCCTAGGTGGCATCCGATCAACCCCATCGACCAATCAGATCCCGCCACATGGCAAAGCGTTAGGAGCATGATCAGAGCCAAAAATTAAAATTAAAATTGTAAATGATATAGTTTAAACTATATTAAATTTCAAAAAATTTAAATGACTAAGCACATTGGGGAATTAATTCGCCCAGTGTCTCAATTTTGGCCAAAATATAAAGTGTTATATATCGTGGGAAAGCTCTCGAAATGAGGAATCCTGTTATGAGGTTAATTTTGACAAGTGTGGGATATTTTGGAAGCAGTTTCCACGGGAACAAAACTCACTTAGAGAGGAGACACTTGGCAGTTTAGTTGCAGATTTGATTTGGTTCCCTCTCCCTTTTATTCCCAATTCTTCTTTGTTGTAAGGGTTCCAGAATTCTGTGAGGAAGTGCTCTAGTTTTCATGGCTTCCATTTTCTGAAATTCTTGACCCAAACTTGTAAAGTTCTATGGATCTATTCAGGGTATAGAGGCTACATTGCAAGATGACAGATTGTTTTCTAGTTGCAGGTCTTACTTGTGTCAGGCATGAGTAAATTTCCAATGATATTGTCTCTGTGTATGCATTTAATTGTTATGAATTGAATCCTCAAGGAGCCTTATAATTTGTCATCTCAAGGAGATTGTATGACTGTTTGTAGGCATTCTTCAATGAAGAGTTTAAATTCTATAATTAGTCATAAACAATGGAATGTGTCCCAGATCTGATAATTTTATGAATGGATTGAGTAATGCATTAGTACAAGGTATTAATGTAGGGATATGTTGTAAGGAAAACCAATTTGCAGCTCTGATTAACATTTTGTAGTTCTGTGTGTGTGACTCTGTTACCCAATGAACAAAGCACTGATCTTTGATAGATTTGGAGATGGTTTTAGATCAACATTTTAAAAGATAAATCTATTTCCCTTTATGTCTAGGGGTGTGTGTTCCATTCTTTCCAAGCTCTATTTCATCCTATTGTTTGTACAGATCTAGCCAATCTGTAATGTTTCCTAACCTGTTGAGCTTGTGAAATGATCTATCTGCTTAATGTTGATGCAGTTATGTGTCTGTAATTGTTGTATTTAGTGCATCAAAAGGGTGTCCCCCCCTAGGTCTAGTAGAACTTGAAGTGCAGGAGGATCAATTAGGGTCCTATGTTATGTTGTCCAAACCCTGATGTGTTTTGTAGACTGAAATTGGCCATTTCATAGAAAGATTTGTAGGTGTTCTTGGGTTATCACTTTTTGGTGAACAACAAAAATGGCGACTCTGCTGGGGAAGTGTTGTAATAATTCATGTTGAATCGAATCCCATGAGTCTAGCCAAAATTCATTTGGGGAAGAGTCTTAGAAGTTTAGAAATTTGAAAGTCATTTTCAGATTTGGAAGTGTATACCTCGAAAATTTTTGTTGCTAAGAAATTCGAAAATATAGTGTGACTCTGCTGTGTGGTGAGACCCAGAAATCTAAAAGTGTTCAGAGTGAAGATCAGTGGTTAAGTTTTATTCCTCTTTAGGGAGGTGGCGACTCTGTAAGAACGAACCAAAGATTTGGAGGAGTTCTTCAAATTTTCAGTCAGAGGTGAAGTGAACAACAGCAACAAATTTATCAGGTATTCCCCAAGGTTTTTATGAAATTATATGTTCCTTATAAGGTGAATCAGTCACCATAGAAAGGAAAAGAAAATTGCAGTATGCATACTTCATGTTTTTGAAATAAATTTCAGTTATATGATCAAAGAAGTATGTAGTTCTGAAATTAATGACTGCAAGGTTTTTGAAAAGATTTTAAAAAAAAAAATAGTAAGGTGCATGGTCATGATAATGGTTCAGTGACTGTTATAAAATTTGATGGATCCAGATATAGTTCCTAGATCTATGAATCCTTTGTCAAATTTGAAAGAGATCAATATAGAAATTGAAAAATGTCTTCAAATGATCCAAGAGAGATTTGTTTGGTTGTTAAAAGGGAAAGTAGGGCTAAGAAGTAAAGGAGAATCATCATATGTCTTTTATGAAAGATTTTTAGCTGCATTGAATGAGCTTTCAACTGATAATAGACCCCCTGAGTCTGTTTTAATTGAGATATTCTTAGAGCTTTATGAGCCTAACTCAATTAATTGGTCTACTGCCTTCAGAGAAGAATGTGTTGAATCTATTAAAGAATGGATAGATATGATTGAAAGTAACCAATCTGAAAATATACACAAGATTAAAAATAATGAAGGAGATGAGCCCCTGAGTGGATGTACCTCCTATGATGCTGAATGTGATTATTCTCAGTGTGACAGTTTAGATATGTATTCAGAGCGAGAAGAAATTTGTGGGAAAAGTGATTGTTCAACTAATTATGAGCCCATTGAGGTTTCAAATGCTAATGATGTAGATCACCTTGTTGTTGATTTCAATCCACAAGATGTTTGCAACCCCAGTTATGAAACTATGTTGCAACATGTAGCAACACATTATGAGCGGCGTGATAAAGGATATGATGCAGATGCAAGTTGTTGTGATGATGAAATAAATGTACATAGAGACATGAGCACTGCAGATCCAATACTTTTATTAGATTGGGACAATGTTTACAGCTCAGAGGATGAAGCCAAGGAAAATGAAAATGAAGGAGGTTCACTAAGTAGTGAGCAAATTTCAGAACTCTTAGCTGCTGATTTTCAGAGACATGGATTCAAAAATGTGCCCAATCTTTCATACCCACTCAGTATATGTTTTGATTCTAATGATATTTTTGAGGGTGTAAAAAATGATACATATGATGTTGATTCTTTTCCTATGTTTGATAGACAAAATGATAATGCATATATGGTTGATAGGTATGATAATGAAGGTTCATATGTTGATATGAATTCTAGCTTTGATATGCATTATGAGGATCTACCTTTTAGAAGACATGATAGATCTAGGGTGTTTTTCTTAGATTTGCAAGGAGGAAATGAACCATTGGCAAGTAAAAATCATGTACTTTCATGTGTGCAAAATGCTGATAGTTTCTGTGATCAACAAGTTGAAGTGCAGTCATGTTATGAGGAAGTTTTCCTCTCTAGTTTGCAGGATATTATTGTGAAAGAGTGTTTATTATTTCAGCAAGCTAGCAATAAGGATCTGTCTAATATTCCCAACTTTCAGAATGAGTTAGACTACTTTTCATCTCAGCTGGAAAAAAATAGTAAAGAGTATGGCACTCTTATGTCACCTAGTGACCAACCCTCTTAGGGTGTGTTTGATTTTCAGAGATATCATGATTATAAATGTGTTGATGATTATGTTTTATGTGACCAGCTGATTAGAAGTGGAATTGTTTTTGATCAGGCAGATTGGAATGATGATCTCAACTTACCTTCGGTTTGTGGGAAAGAGAATCATGTTTTTGACAGAGGTAAGAATTGATTTCAGTTTTGATGGCCCGGGGCCATTTATAATTTGTATATTTTGTACAGTTGCTTTGCTTCAGTTGTGTGGTTTTCAATAAAGTGCCCTGTTATTTGGTTAGAATAAGGAAGCCTTGTTTTTGAGACGAGAAGAGAAGGATTGAGAGAAGAGTGATTCATTTTTGGGTGGTCTGCTTAAACAAAGATATTCGGATTCTTGTGTTGATCTTGCAATCAACCATCCCCAGTCAGAGCCATTATTGGGACTGATTAAAATTGAGTCAAGTTTAGAGGTCCACTTCAAATTTTTGCTTTGCATCTCCAAATAAGTCAATTTGAATGGCCTAGTTAGAGAGAGGGTAAATGGAGCTAGTTGATTTTCAGAGGGTAAGGCTCGGGATTCATGTCCTGCACCTTTCATTTGGCCTATCCAGTGATGTGCAACTTTCAAAATTCAATTTGGACAGGTTTATGAGGTACCCAGTTTGAGGGGTGAGCTGAAAGTGCATTTTAGGCACAAATGCAGATTTTATTGAGTAGCCTACTTTGAGCGATTACATCTTTTGCCCTGTTGATCGTCATGGAGAATTTCAAAGTGGATTCAATTACATGCATAAATATGAGTCAGTCTACAAAATTTCAAGTCTTGACAAATCCATTTGTTCAGTTTTCAAAGCCAAATCCATTTGCAGTTTGTGTGTTTTGGCAAGTCTCTGTTTCAACAGCTAGTCAAAGCTCTGTTTCACACAAGTGTAAAATTTGCCTCAGTAAGCGTCATGTCAGATTGTTTGTTCCAGGATAATTTTGGTATAAATGATGAGCTACGTTTCAAATTTCAAGCCTCTACCAATCCGTTTGATCGGTTTTCAAAAGAGCTCATTTTGCCATCAAATTCAGTTATCCACACTCCAGTGTTATATCAGTTAATGTAGCTGTTTTGGTGAGTGCACCATTTGCATCCTATTAGTCTGGTGATCGAACTAAGGATTTGAAGATTTAATATGTACTTCAAGGTACCTATGTTTCGAATTTGAGGACCTACAAAGGTCGTTTGATATTTTTGAGAAAGGCGTCATGTGTTGCCAGGACATTGACTTCATCAGGTCCGCAGTGTCGACAAAGCCAGTTGTGCATTTTTGAAAATTAATATCTCTTCGCTCAGGACTCATCTTGAGAAACTGTTCAGTAGAAGTCATCCTTGTATATCAGAGTACACGCCTGTCAGATGGCGAGCTCCAGTAAGGTGTTTTGATAGGTTTGAAAATTACGTCTTCGCGATTAAATGCGAAAATTGTGGCGTAATTGCCTGAAGGTTGTAAAATGTGGATTAATGATCCGAAAATGATGCCGATCATTTCTAGAGGTATGTTTGAGTTCCGTGAAGCATTTCAAAGGCCAGTTGCTTGAAATTGAATTTTCTTTTAGTTGGACCCACTTTGGGGCCCGACCAGGCTCATGCTCGCGCATTATTTTATTGGTGACTTGGCTTTATGAGCATTTCTAGAGTAATGTTGATTTCCATTGTTGGAGTCGAATACTTATATGTTTCCCACCAGAGGATAATGCAAAAATGGGAATGCTTCTCTTGATCTATACAACCAAGGTATTTTGCATGCTAGATGTAAGCAATGGAGGAGTGTGGGAATTGGTTGATAAAGATAAGATTGAAGCAGCCATTGAACTTCGCGATGATGTTAGTACAAAACTTGAAATCCTAGATAATGCTCGCATTGATCTTACCCTCTCTACCGCATGTAATGATTTTGGACGATTGCATACCAAAGGCTGCCATAAACAAAAAGTATGAAAATGCAAATTAGCTGGTGTATAGCCATCTATCTAAGCTCACGTGGTTTGTGAATTGGCAATGTAAAATTGTTAAGAAAAGAAGCATAGAAATAGAAAACCATTGCTGGCCTCCTCTCACGTGATGGCTGGTGAAGAGGCTATAGAAACATCAAGCTAGAGCAAGTGCACTTGGCAAGTGAACTTGGCGAATTTCCCCTCTACTGTGGAGTTTAGAGACCTTCAGAAGAGGCAACGTAAAATGATTTAAGGAATCTGAAATATAGCAAAGTGCAATTGCAGTGATGGTTTATTCACAGCAAACACCAATGCAATATTGGCAATCTTTTATGCCATTCTCCTCCCCCACGTGAGTAGAGACATTGGTGCATGAGCAACAGCTAGAGTCTTTTGAAGTGAATGCAAATTAGTTAAATCTAATCTCTCTCCCCTACTGCGTGGAAGTGGCAAGTAATAGTTGTAAATCCATAGCAAATAAACACAGCAGTAGTTCCTTCCCTCACGTGGCATCTTCACGGAGGGTTTCAAAAGAGTTTTTTAAACAAAAGAAAATAAAACAAATGCTAGAGTGCTTGCTGGGCATTGGAATTTTAGTGAAATGCAGCAACAGCAACAAGAGGCCAAACCTCCTACGTGATGTGGGGGAAGGAGGGCTTTTCAATTTCAAAAAAAAATGCAACATCTTCCAAATGCCATGAGTTGCAGAGGTAAAAGACATCACGACGAAGGTAATAGGCATTGGTGATGGAGTATGGTGCAGAATAGAGGTAAACCAGCAGCATCGATCCTCCCCTTTAAGCAATTTTGATGCCTCCTCCCAGTATGGTGCTTTTGAAAGGGCCATTGAATTCCAAGCAAATAAAAAAATCGCCATTAAAACCCAGGGATAGAGCTCCAAAAGTGCAGCTCCAAGCTTAATCACATTATCCCACATGCACTGGGAAGTGTTTTTTTTAAATGTTTATATGCAAATCCACACAATAGTAATATGTCTAAGCCATAAAGGCTTTTGACAGATGGTGCCTATGGGCGCCCAAGGTGGGCCCATGCGTGAACACGCTTCTTGAGGCAACAGTGGAGATGATTGAGCGTCGACCAGGTGGACCCCACATAGGCACACTTCCCAAGGTAGACAAGTGAAATTTTGCAGAGGAAGGTCATCTTAACGAGTGAGCAAGTTCGAGATGGATCAATGGTGCGCGCTATTTCTCGAAAGGAAGATGCACGCGAGTTACACTGCGTGAAGTTGCGAAAGCCAGGTGGCGGGTACAGTCAGTGATCCAACAAGCCGGTCCTAGTGAGGTGGCAGTGACGTGGCACACAAGTGGCAGTCCAGTGGCGATGACGTGGCGATGAAGTGGCGTACAAGCAAGCAGCCCAGTGGCGGTGACGTGGCCGATAAGTGGCAAAAGATGAGGTGTCATCCTAGGTGGCATCCGATCAACCCCATCGACCAATCAGATCCTGCGACGTGGCAAAGCGTCCGAAGCATGATCAGAGCCAAAAATTAAAATTAAAATTGTAAATGATATAGTTTAAACTATATTAAATTTCAAAAAATTTAAATGACTGAGCACATTGGGGAATTAATTTGCCCAGTGTCTCAATTTTGGCCAAAATATAAAGTGTTATATATCGCCGGAAAGCTCTCAAAATGAGGAATCCAATTATGAGGTTAAGTTTGACAAATGTGGGATATTTTGGAAGCAGTTTCCATGGGAACAAAATTCACTTAGAGAGGAGACACTTGGCAATTTGGTTGCAGATTTGATTTGGTTCCCTCTCCCTTTTATTCCCAATTCTTCTTTGTTGTAAGAGTTCCAGAATTCTATGAGGAAGTGCTCCAGTTTTCATGGCTTCCATTTTCTAAAATTCTTGACCCAAACTTGTAAAGTTCTATGGATCTTTTCAGGGTATAGAGGCTACATTGCAGGATGACAGATTGTTTTCTAGTTGCAGGTCTTACTTGTGTCAGGCATGAGTAAATTTCCAATGATATTGTCTCTGTGTATGCATTTAATTGTTATGAATTGAATCCTCAAGGAGGCTTATAATTTGTCATCTCAAGGAGATTGTATGACTGTTTGTAGGCATTCTTCAATGAAGAGATTAAATTCTATAATCAGTCATAAACAATGGAATGTGTCCCAGATCTGATAATTTTATGAATGGATTGAGTAATGCATTAGTACAAGGTATTAATGCAGGGATATGTTGTAAGGAAAACCAATTTGCAGCTGTGATTAACATTTTGTAGGTCTGTGTGTGTGACTCTATTACCCAATGAACAGGGCACTGATCTTTGACAGATTTGGGGATGGTTTCAGATCAACATTTTAAAAGACAAATCTATTTCCCTTTATGTTTAGGGGTGTGTGTTCCATTCTTTCCAAGCTCTGTTTCATCGTATTGTTTGTACAGATCTAGCCAATCTGTAATGTTTCGTAACCTATTGAGCTTGTGAAATGATCTATCTGCTTAATGTTGATGCAGTTATGTGTCTGTAAGTGTTGTATTTAGTGCATCAAAAGGGTGTCCCCCCCTAGGTCTAGCAGAACCTGAAGTGCAGGAGGATCAATTAGGGTCCTATGTTATGTTGTCCAAGCCCTGATGTGTTTTGTAGACTGAAATTGGCCATTTCATAGAAAGATTTGCAGGTGTTCTTGGGTTATCACTTTTTGGTGAACAACAGGTTGCCAATTTCCATTTGGTTTAAAATCTCTCCACCCTCCACTGGCTTCCACGTGGGGAAACAATTTTCTATGTTTTAAAAACTTTTTGCCTTCCTCAAGACATCACATAGGAGGATTTGGCTCTGCATTTTTCTTTGAGGCCTTTCACATCGCCTTCTTACCTTACGTCACATAGAGGGTTTAGATTTTCACATGAGGGAGAGGATGCCTGGCAAGGGAGAAGGCCAATCACACTTTCTTGAGAGTTTTATGCATTCTCTAAACTCCACTTTACATCTAAACTCCACTTGCTGAGAAGTTTAATGTCTCCAAATAGCCACACAAGGAGGAGACCAAAAAGCAATTTGCATTGGCAGAAAGTTTTCTGTAGAAATATTTCAACTTCAACGTCTTACCATGAGTATCACGTGGGGGAAGAGAACAATGTTTCTATTTCCACTTGAAACCTTAATGCTTTGCCATCTAGACTACCACACAGGGGACTGGCAAAGGTCTTGGACTTTAGCTGACACTTGCCAAATGCAAATTGCTTTAAATTTCCAATGTTATTTTTAATTATTCAATAGCCTGTGAAGGGAGGGTGTTGGCAGATTGCGTGGAGCTATAGTTGTTTGAAAACTTGTTTTAAAACCCTTTACCATGCCATGTAGAGGGGAGGATGTTACTATGGTGTTGTTGTACATGGGAGGAAGGGAGGTTGGCTTCAAGCCTACAAATTGCATTTGCTAAAAGTTTCTTCCATCTACCCAAATACCACGTCTACAACCACACCACACATTTACAGGGAATTCTTTGGATTTAATCTCTATATAATTTTGTATGCACATATCAAGAGATTATAATGAAAGGTTGCAATGCCAACCAAGGCAACATTATATTGCATTGATCATAGAATACATGGAATTGGTGTAAAAGTTGTTCCAACAGACAGATACTTGGAACCATATCTGATGCCCATAGTGCCATGACCTTCCGAATTAATCCTTTTCTTAATTATCAAAGCCAGAATAGCAAACACTTCCGTTCCATAATCTTGAAAGAAGGCACATGATCGCAGCTGCAATGTATTATTCAAGTTTGAAACTTTAATGTCCATTAAATTATGTGGATCACGTGGATGTTACTACCATTGGAATATAGCATCTGCCTTGGCATCTATATTGCTTCCAAATCAACCTCACAATGTAGAAGTGAAATCCACATTTAAATATTCTGAAATTATTTTATTGAACAAAGTTGCCAATAAAATCAATGCATGAGCATGAGCTAGGTCAGACCCCAAAGTGGGTCTGGCTAAAAAAAAATTTGTTTTAATGCAAC
Organism: Cryptomeria japonica; assembly: GCF_030272615.1. NCBI lineage: Eukaryota > Viridiplantae > Streptophyta > Pinopsida > Cupressales > Cupressaceae > Cryptomeria > Cryptomeria japonica. Next base: position 501,652,642 of record NC_081409.1, on the reverse strand, counting down.
TGACCTCTGAAATGCCTCAGGAACCTCAAACATACCTCTAGAATCGATCGGCACCACTTTCAGATCATCAAACTAAGTTTTGCAACTTTCAGGCGCTTGCACCACATTTTCGCATTTAATCGTGAAGACGTAATTTTCAAACTAGTCAAAACATGTTTTTGGACCTCGCCATCTGACAGGCGTGTACTTTGATATACAAACATGAACTCTACCAAACAGTTTCTCCAGATGAATCCTGAGTGAAGAGATATTAATGGTCAAAAATGACCAACTGACTTTGTCGACACTGCAGACCTGATGAAGTCAATGCACAGGCAACTCATGATGCCTTTCTTAAAAATAATAAGCGACCTCCATAGACCCTCAAATCAGACACATAGGTACCTTGAAGTACATATCAAATCTTAGAATACTCAGTTCGACCAAAAGGTTGACTGGGTGCAAATGGTGCGCTCATGAAAATAGCTACTTTAACTGATGCGGCAATGAAAGTATGGATCCCTGAAACAGATGGCTCGAGGAACCCTCTTGAAAACCGATCAAACGGATTGGTAGAAGCTTGAAATTTGAAACACAACTTGTCATTTATATCAAAAATAGCCCGGAAGAAACATTCTGACATAACACTCACTAAGGCAACTTTTGCACTTGTGCAAAATGACGCTCCAACTAGGAGCTGAAATAGGGACTTGTCAAACCACACCAACTGCCAACGGATTGAGCTTTGAAAACTGAGCAAATGGATTCATGAAGACTTTAAATTTTGCACGAAGGCACACTTTTATGCATAGAATTCAATCCATTTTTAATTTCATCATGATAATCAACAGGGCAAAAGATATAAATACCCAAAGTAGGCTACTTAGTAAAATCTGCATTTGTGCCTAAAATGTACTTTCAACTCACCCCTTGAAATGGGTACCTGATAAATTGATCCAAAATGAAATCTAAAAGTTTCACATCACTTCATAGGTCAAATGAAAGGTGTAGGACACATTTACCAAGCCTTACCCTTCGAAAATCAATCGTCTCCATTTTACCCTCTCTCAAACTAGGCCATTCAAACTGACTCATTTGGAAATGTAGAGCAAAATTATGAAATGGGCCTCTAAACTTGACTCAAATTTAATGAGTCCCAATAGTGGCTCTGACTGGGGATGGTTGATTGCAAGATCAACACAATAATCTAGATATCTATGGTTAAGCAGACCACCCAAAAATAGATCACTTCTCTTCTAAAAAATAGGGCTTCCTTATTCTACCCAAACAACAGGGCACTTATTGAAAACCACACAACTGAAGCAAAGAAACTATACAATATATACAAACATACGCACAACTGATCATAAGCTGCTCCACTTTCTTCAGCATTTACCTCTGTCAAAAATCTAATTCTCATCATCTGACATCATGATCCAAACAAAGGCACTTCTCAATAACAACTGAGCATAATCCTTATAATCAACCCCTTTTGTCTCATTACTATAACAGTTGGTATACGTACCTCTTGTCTAATTTTGAACTTTGTAATCACACACTATTTCAACACAAGTAAAAACATGAGACAAATCACAATAGAGGCCTTCCCACAAGCTGCCATACATTTCACTATCCCAATCAATTCTATCATTTGCAAAGGCATCATTATGTTGAACTTCAAACATAAAGCATTCAATCTCAACATTGTAGCACTCATCAACACTCACCTTGTTATCATTTAAATTCATAGAATTGGGGGCGTTACTAACCAATCGAAGAAAACAAGGTGATGAATACAAAGAGGGGGAGTGAATTAGTATTCCAAAAAATATTGTACCTAAACACTTTAGTAGTCTAGCAGTAAACCAGTAAAATAGTTTAGCAAACAAATTGTTTAACACACATGCAAACCAAATAGAAAATAATGCATTCACCCACAGAAGCACAATCACCATAACACAAGAGATTTTGATGTGGAAACCCAAATGGGAAAAACCATGGTGAGATGAAACTCACAAGTAACTATTTGCAAAATAGTAACCAGACCGGTTAAGGTCAGACCAGTACAATGATAAAGTACAACTAAATAACCCGTGTTCTATTAGCTTTAACAAAATAAGAGTTTATGACAATAGAGAGTGAAATCTGTCAAAAATGGATTTAAAGTCCTGCATAAATGTCTTCATGTATAAAGACCATGATTCAACCAATGAGGTAGCAACCTCATTATCTATTTGCATCTGATAAACCTGCTCTTCCATGGCATCCAAGGTACTCATCTCTTGAGTGACCATTAGGGCATCTAGATTTAGATAGCATTTCTGAAGAATTTGCAGTCTTGGTAGTAGGACCAATTGAAGTTCCTACAAATTACGTGTCTAGTTGCTTATCTCTGCCTTTATTCTTGCAAACTAAAGTTGAAACCGGTGAGCAGTTTGTCCAAATGTGGAGAAGGAATCATATGGAATCTTGAAGGTGTTAATAAATGACTGGATATCAGATTGTAGTTTTTCCTTCTGAGTGAGCACATCATCACAGAATAAATGAGGTTGACAAATCTTGCTGAGCAGTAGATTTCCCTCATCCATTGCATCTCTGATGTCCTTTTGTGCCTTCTAAAGTTCTGACTGAAGCTCATTCAACTTCTTCACCAAGGCAATGTTCGAAGCCTTTTCATGCTCCTTTTTGGCATTTGTTTCTACAACTTCTTCCAGGCTTTAGACCTAGTCTTCCACAACTGTACATAGAAGCTTTAATTGGGCAAGTGAGGAATCGGTACTGGGGAGGTTTGTACCGGGTATCAAATTGGTGAGTGTTTCCACCATAGTTTGGATAACATCTTCCTCCTTTTTCCTCCTCAGAGCATCCAATTGCTCTTGAGTAAGCTTAATTCTCCACAGTAGCTCCAATTTGTTTGCAGACTGGAAGTCAATAGGACTGGTAATGTCATCCAATTTGGCTTGACTATTGGTTGCCTTTGGAGTCTCCATCTGAGTGCTTTGTGTCGCTTTTTCTTTCTCTTTGGCTCTTTTCTTGTCTTCTTTTGCCTTCTTTTTCTCCTCTTCTTTCTGCTTCTCTTCATCTTCATCCTTTTTCTTCTCCTGTTCCTTTTTCTTCTCCTATTCCTTTCTCTTCTCCTCTTCTTTTTTCTTCTCCTCTACCTTTCTCTTCTCCTCTTCCTTTTTCTTCTCCTCTTCCTTTCTCTTATCCTCTTCCTTTTCCGCTTCCTTATTCTTCTTCTCACCCTCTTGTTTCTTATTCTCCTCTTCTTTTGTCTTTTCTTCCTCTTTCTTTTTCTTCTCATCCTCTTTCTTCTTTTCTTGTTCTACCTATTTCCTCTTGTCTTCCTCCTATTTCTTCTTCTCTTCCTCTACCTGTTTTCTCTTGTCTTCCTTCTATTTCTCTTGACCTTCTATTTCTATTGGTGTATCCAGAGTAACATTGTCACCGTTTAAGGCATCAACATCAATCGGTTCCATTTGAGTGGTGACCGGTTCTCCTTCACTGTTGTATACTTCATCCGGTTGAGTGATTTCTGATTCTTTCTCTGCTTTCCTGTTGGCTTTAGCCACTTCATGCAGTCTTAAAGTTGATTGAGCAAGGGAGTGGGTATCTTTGACCACTTCTAGAACTTTTCCTTCCAATAACAGGAGTCTTCTTCTTCTCATGAAGAAGAGGCCCTTATATCTCTCCACCACTTCATACAGTTTTGTTCTAGGCACATCAGGAAAGTATTGTGCAAATACTTCCTCTCTTATTTCTTGTTCCTTTTCTATGGCAATGCGTCACTTGTTGTCTAAAGAATTATACAAAGAATAAGGTGTCTTAGATTTAATTTTTGATGGCCACCGGTCATTAACACATAAATAATTGATAACTTCTTGTTAACTTCTTTCTTTTCATCATCATTAAAATCATCAAAGCACTCTTTCAAATCACCAAGTACTTTTCTTCTAATATTCTTAATTGTTCTTTGACAATTTGTCAAAGGTTTGTAAGAGGAAATATCAATATTTACCGGTGTTGATGTTGCCAGTTCATTCTTTGTCTTTTTCCTCGTTTGCCTAGTCTTCTTAGGTTGTTCATCAGACACAGTGTCCTCTGAGTTTGGTGTATTGTTTTTTGTCTTCTGCTTCCTCTCGAAGACTTTGGCAGGTGTTGCTTTCGGTTTCTTCTTTATTGGTGACCACATGGTCACTTTGGGATTTGTTGGAGTAATCGGTGCTGATGTTGAAGGCACGGCCTTTCCCTTCTTTACTGAGGGTTCTTGAACAGGTGTAACCCTTTCTAGATAGGTGCTAGTTCTCTTTTTTTTTGGATCAAGAGGCGAGGCAAGTAGGGTAGAGGCATATCCATCCAACATATCATACATTACCTCATATCCCATTAGTTCAACTTCTTCTTGTCTAGGCTCAACCGCCTCCATTATGCACTCATTAACTTTGATGGTGAAGTAGATGTCTTCCTCATACTTTTTGACTATATCACCGTATATTCTTACCCTTTGGTTTATTTCGCATTTGAACTCATCAAAGTATTTGTTCAGCACTTGTAGATAGCCGGTTCCAACCGCTTGTAGGCTTTCCTTGATTTGATTTGTCACCGGTTGGTCAGTAGACCATTGAATATCACCTACTCCAAGAAAGTAGCCTTGGAAGTAAAAGAACAACCCAACTAGTAGTTGTCCAAACTTAAATCTCAATGCATTGTCATGTTTGATCAACTTGAGATTCAAGAGAAGTTGTCTTTGCATACAAGTGCACAGATCAAATGATGCATCTTCCTTGATCATCCTATAGGCAGCATTTATTTTTGTAGTAGAGACAGTTGATTCTACTAGCATGGAACATCTGGTAACCTATCACCATACATGCATATTTGACAAGACCATCCTTGATTGAATTGACAGTCATTCCCCATGAATCGCTCATAGAACTAGTGAGCTTAGTCATTTCTGTCTTGCTAATCTTTCTTAGGGCTGATACTTTACTAACATTGCAGAAACTAGTGATGGCATGAATCACTTTTGGTGTGATATCATGTGTCTACTCTAAGTACAACTTATCACCGTGTACTCTACTCAGAATAATGAGAATGTGATCATCCAAAAATTCTTCAAGAAAATAGACTGTGTTGTGAAGTTTCTCCTTTTCTAGAATGCTGAATTTTGGTTTCGCCTTCTTATCCTTTCCACAGAATAGACTCAACTGGGAATGGATCATCAGAGATCCTAGGTCTTAAATCTTGCAGTCAATGAAATCTGAAATGCCTTCTTCCACTATGACACCAGCGGGTATTTGAGATAGGGCATTGTATTTTGCCTTTCGTTGAATGAAGTCTATAGAATCAATGGGTGCACTAGAGCTAGTATGTGATGTTGAAGCCATGATAAACAAGGAATTTTGAAAAATACCTTCGTAGATCAAAATTTAGGGCTTCGCAATTTGAACTTTGCTACACACTCCTTCAGTTGTAGAAATACCACTTTGCGTTCTATACTTCTCCAATAGATGTTTGCTTCAGATTCTTCTTTAGGATTTTGATAAATTCTTTGAATCACAATGTAAATCGCTTTTCTTCGCTCTGTGCTTGAAAACTTCTTTTCTCGTGAACTTGATAAGTGAAAAATGACTTTGAAAAATTCTTTTATACAAGTTATTGACCTACCACAATAAATGCTCCACTATTAGGGCGTAAACCCTAATTTTCCTTTTACTGTTTCTGATCTTCTGCCAATTGACAGGTATCACATACCGATTAAGGTCTTTTATTAGTGTCAACTGGGGGTTCTTGATATTTCACCGTTTTCTCCCCCTAAGCTTTTCTAATGCTTAGTTTGCCAGTTCAACGACTTCCACACTAGGTGCAGAAACCAATTCTTCTTGAATCACTTCTTTTGGCTTCTTCTTCCAGGTTTTCTTCATATCTGCTTGAATAGTTTCAACATCAATATTTCCTTCCAGAGTGACTGGTATATCATCCAATATACTCTTTCTTGCTCTGTAGAATCTTGTTGTATGACCTGGTTTGTTGCAGTGATAGCAAACCATTCCAAGTGCTCTCCAAGGTCCATTATTCATGTTTCCATTCTTCCTTCCGCATGTTGCAGTAGTGTGACCATGACCATGACAAATCACATAGATTTCTCTCCATCTGGTTTCCACTTGATAGCCATTGGTACCTGACTAATGACTATAGGTATTAAACTGGTTTGGGTTCCGGTTCCCAAAGGGTTCTGGAAAAACTCCTTGATTCCTTTGAGGATACCTTCCGGTATTGTGCATGACAGACCTGCATTCAAATGCTCTATGCCCAAACATGTTGCATGCATAACAATTACCATTGTATATATTGGATCTAGGCTTATCGTTTAGAAAATAAGGAAAATTATTGTAAGCCTTACTTCTACATACATTAGCAGTGTGTTCTTCCTTGAGACAGTTAAAGCAAACAGGTTTGAACTTTTTCTTACCTTTATCCTTTGATGCCTATTGTTTCTTTGATGCTCCACTTTTTGTTCTAGAGGTCTCACCTTCCTCATATTTAGAGAAACCAAGTCCATTGGTATTCTTTACCGGTTTAGCTGATTCAAGCTTTTGCTCTAGCTTGACAGAGCTCTTATTGAATTTGGCAAGTATTTCCTTTGACTTAGTGAATTCTTTGGAAATGGCAGCATTGGATTCCTTCAAGGTTGCATTCTCAGAGATAGCCATGTTTAGTTCACCTTGCACTTCTTCTTTTTCCATTTTGCTTCCATGAAGATGAGCGGTAAGTGCATTGATCTCTTGCTTCAGCTTGGAGATCTCATGATCTTTATCTTTTACCAGATCTTCAGCTTTCCTCCGGTTCTCAAGCTCTTGACACATTTTGATAGTTAGGCCTTCAAGTTCCCTTCCTAGGTTGGTATTGGACTCATTTACTTTTCGAACTTCTTGAATTAAGGTTTCCATGTCCGCTTCATCAGAAGAACTATTTTCAGTTAGCTCCATCAATTTTTCAGCATGCTCTCTTGTTTTTGCCTGAGAGGCCTTATATTTGACCATAAGTTCATCATAGGCTTGCTCAGACTGAGTGAGCCGATGAGTAAGTTCCCTCATAGTGTATTCCCCCATATCTCTTTCTAAGGGGTTAGGCTTATAGAAAGGTAGGCTCTGATACCAATTGATGAATACAAAGAGGGGGGGGTGAATTAGTATTCCAAAAAATACTGTACTTAAACACTTTAGTAGTCTAGCAGTAAACCGGTTAACACACATGCAAACCAAATAGAAAATAATGCATTCACCCACAAAATCACAATCACCATAACACAAGAGATTTTGACGTGGAAACCCAAATGGAAAAAACCACGATGAGATGAAACTCACAAGTAACTATCTGGAAAATAGTAACCAGACCGGTTAATGTCAGAGCGGCTAAGGTCATACAATGTTCTTTACTAGAACAGATCCTGTTAGGAATCTCAATCTCTGTTAGGAGATAAGTCCGATTAAAGACTACCTTGTGAGAGGATTTCAGATCCACAGATGTGAACCACCTTGTTAGAGGATTTACAAAGGCTTTTTTGGGCCTACCTGGTTAAGGGTTTCTAACTTGTCAAAGATGTGAGTAATCAACAAGTGAATGATCTAGAAAATGGCACAGTCTGCTTGATTAGATCCATTGTAGCTCATAGCTAATGCATTTCAGAATTACTTCAGTCTTTAGTAACTCCTTACTATATTACAACTCATAGACATGATCTTCTTAGTTAAGATCACACATTCAAGAGGTTTTACAACCACTATAAAACCTAATAGCTATACTCACATACTCTCTTTTAAAACCCTACACATGATGTCCTTAAAAGGAATCTAATTTCATGTCGGTCCAATAGGATTTCATTACAAGTTCCTAGGTTCATTGTATCTAGACACATTTGATAACATGACACCAAAACACCGTCAAATTGTTAGTGGATGGTAGCTCATCACAAAAATATACCGGTTGGTAACTCATCACAGAGTATTACCAGTTTGTCCAACTTTCCGGTTATTGGTTGGTGACTCAAAGTAATACTGGTTTAATGGATTACCGGTTGACAAAAATTGAAGACTTAGAAAAAGATAACTACCACTTCTAGCTCCTTTGCTCCGCTCCGCTTGAGATCCTTAAACCGCTTGATCTCTCTATGCCACTTGGGTCTTTATACCACTTGAGATCGGTAAACACTTTCTGCATAACAATAGTAGTCTAAAGACTACAACATGATACTGGTTTGGAACAATTACCGGTTGAGCATAATCCATACATTCTCAAAGTGATCTCATAGCAAGTGTGTGTCCATCAATGACAATCACAACATAATCATCAAAATGCCAACACAAGGAACATAAATTTCATGATCCAGATGTGATACTTCACCATGTTGATCACACTCTATACTATCCTTATTCATCAAACACAGAACATCTGCATCCTCAATATCCCATTCATGGAAAAGAATGCATACCTCTGGCTGAAGCAAATCCTCAGCTAAGTCTTTATCATTCAGACTTACATCCATCTAAAAAACTTCCATCTATGTTTTGAAGTAATCATCACATAACCCATGCATCTTATCTTCATTATGAAGTTAAATTTTACAATACATGTTACCGTTGTTCAGTACTACATCAGCATTACAAACTTGTTCAAAACAAGGGGAAACTTCAGCATTTACCTCTTTGAGATCAGCACTATGAACATTAATATCAAAGGCAAAGAACTCCATATCTAGTTCAAGCATACTATCAACATTCACATCCTCTTCATGGTACTTCAAATTCTGAAAGCATTCAAATGTGGGTTCATTTAAATCTGAAAATAGAACATTATCAACACTTTCACACATGTTTTTATCTTCAAAAACACTTTCATTTTTAGATTCATAAATGAGGTATATAACGTGGTCTCCCTTTATATCATCTTCACAAGATGAATAATAAGAATTCTCATAACCATCATCAGCTGCATAACTGGCATTCATTTGCTGATCAAAAGAAAGTAGAAAACTTGTGCCAAGATCACTCCTATTCTGAAATTGCTCTTCATTGTTCCTCTGTATACCTTCAAGGTGCTGAAAATCAAACTCAATGTCCTCATAATCAGAAGCACCACTCCATTTTGAAACACATTCATCACTAGGTATACTTGCACTAAAAACACTATCAGCATCATCCACAATTTCATTTTCAGTTTTATCAGACTTAATCAAAATCTGATTTACATCATATTGCACAATTTCACTTACATAATCAACAACATTTAGTGATCCTTCAGTATTTGGTATTGCAACATTAAACACATCAGCAACATGTAAAGACCAATGGTCATCACCATCATTGTTTTCATTTTCATTATCCTTGAGAGATGCATGATTAACTTCAGATTTTGTAGTCACATAATCAGCATAACCGGCATACAAATCAAATGGTACATATCCCTTATATATGTCTATCTCTATATCAACATTATCACAACAATTCCCACTGATCATTCCATCATTACTGTGAGAGACAACTGACATTAACAACAAGGATTCTTGACTCTCATTTAAAATTGATTCACATATATCAACAAAACCATTCGGAACAGCATGGCTTGACATATTTTGACACGAAATGTTTTGATCAGTTTCAAATGGTATTTCACCATTGAAGGTATTTTGATAAGAAATAGCAGTAGACACAACTCTCTTGGATATCCCAAATTTTAAATTATTTTCAATGTCCCTAGCTGTGTTAAAATCTTCATGCAAAGTTTCAGGTTATTTGTTTCTCAATAAGAAACCTATCTTCTTGTCAAAAGGACTCATATAAATACCCAGGCATACTTTATCATCAAACTTATATTTTCTGGAAATTTTAGACAAAGCTTGTGAAAATTTGATATTAAATTTTGGTACCAATTCATCTTCCCTGATTTGTATATAAGTGAATTCTTTCAGCAAATCACAATCACTCATCTTTTCATCAAATTGGTCTAAGAAATCTAAAATCAATTCTTACCATGAGGAAATACAATTTGCCAGCAAAAAAGAGAACCAATCCCTTGCATCCTCTTTCAATGACTGGATGAATAACTTCATGCACACATCCTCTTGGCAAATTTCAAACTCTCCTATCAAATCTGAAAATCTTTTCACATGTTGACATGCTGATTCTAATTTCTTCCCACTAAATATGGGCAAATATTTTCTAATTTCTGTGGGCATGGGATTTGGGTAACTCGGAATATCTCTGAAATCTATAGAAGCATAGTACTTCATACTGAAACCTTTCCTATTACATGGTTGTGACACTTCACTAGGCATGGTCATATGTGGAAATACACCCGATTTAAAAACTTCACTACACATTTCTTTCTACTCCCATAAATGATTATACAACCTTGGATAAAAGAATGAAACACTTCAAGCAAATATCCTTATTTCAAAATCTTTTCATAACATTGCTTGACATAAAGTTTTCCAAATTTGCATACTATGGAAGAACATATACACTGGACATTTCAGCAGAATGGATATGCAAATTAATTTGTGATTCCTCTATTTTCCCTCTTTACTAGTGTTGTTCACTTAATGGGAAAACTACATTACTCATTCAAATTTTCAGAACAAACATTTTGCATTGAAAGCTCTGAAAATACCTGGGTGTTTTCAGCTGTAAGACTTGTAGATTTGAGCATTTATTTCAACTTTTAGCATGGTCTTTTACATCAGAGTTGCCACCTCTTGCATAGAGGACATTTTGAACGGGAGAATTCCATTCAATGCATATTCAAATTATTTATTGTCTCCTTCAATCTCGCTGCAATAAACACTCTTCTAGGCTATTTACTATACCATGTTGGCCTCCAATACCGATAATCTTTACTATACCATGTCGGCCTGCATTGTCGTTGACCAAAGAAATCCTTCTGTCATGTCGGTGCCGGTGCCAGTGTAGAATCTGTGAAGTGCCTATTGGTATACCATAGAATCAAAACATGAAGTTGGAACACAAAATCATATTTCCATCAATGACAGCATAGTGAAACCAACCAATAGAGTGCCAATTGCCAACAATCTCCCCCTTTGTTATTGATGGCAACACTCATGTGAAAAATGGTCAAGGTTCCATTTGTTGGTTCCATCCTGCCTTGCTCCCCCTAAGTTGAATAAGAAAAATACTCCATATCTCCAAAACTCCAAAAACTCTATAACTCCCCCTAATGTATGCAAATTTTTATTCGTTTTCACATCTATACTACTCCCCCTTTGACATCAATGCCATTAAGAGTTCTAAAAAGAATGTCAAAGAATAAGAACTGTACAATGAATGCCTCCAAAAATGTCTTACCAGAGCTTGACCAACTTCAAAATTTATGGATAAGCTTTCTCTAGTAGCTCCACATATGTATCCCAACTGGTTTTGACCTGTCAGAAATAGATACAAGTCCACTCAATAAATGTGCAAAAGATTCTTTTTCATTTACCTCTGCCGGTGTGGGCTTTCCCACCATATCCATGCATTCTTTCTTATGTACTCAGAGTGAATCCAATCTTGGACTCACCAAGCCTCTTAGACATCTGGCTCTTTGAATCATATTGTTTCTTTCCTTTTCAAGAGCATAAATTTGGTTCCCCAAAATCAAAATTTGACCACCAATTGATGTTGTCAATGAAATTAGTCCATCAAAAGAGTTAGCAATACTTGCAATTTTCTCCGGAATCTCTTTTATCTTTTTATCTACATTTGTTGTAAGTATTTCAGTATTGCAACATACCCTATATATATTTGTACATTGTTTCAAAGAATTTTCTATTAGGATTAGCTTCTCCTCAATCTTTTTCTTTTCTATCTCAATTACTTGATCAAAAGCGGCTTTCTTAGCTTGAGTAAATCTTTCTAGTGCTTGTCGGTTAGAGATTTGTTGTAAGGATTGAAAGTCTTTTGATATGTGCTCAGTGATTACCTTAAGTTTGTCGGAAGGTCTCGCTTCATTTTCAATCTTACACTCTGGGACCAATCTGTGTAGAATAGTGATTGATTGATCTATAATCCCCTTGTCTGTGGCTCCCTCCTTCATCAGTTTTTGAGTAGCGATCATCATCAGTTCAATGGGACTCATCTCTGTGATGGTTTTATTTTCTACCTGAGAAGTGTCAATTGACAATAATGATGATCCAACTACTAGTTCCCTATTGGATTCCTTTGTTTTCTCCTTTATAATCTCCTCACTTTCACCAGTGGCTTTGCCACTTGGTGTAGTCTATGTAACTATCAGTTTCTCTGCAAGAATAATATCTTCAACCTATACATTTGTATTTGGAGGACAATTGTCCTTAATATTAGTATCTTGTACAATGTTATCTTGTTCATTCTCAGTATTAACCGATATCTCAGTATTTGTCTATACATTTGTATTGACCGGTGGCTCAATTTTCACTATCTTAATATTTTTCAAAACTAATGGTGAAGTGCCCATAATCCCCTTTCTTTTTCCTTCAACCGGGGTATCTACAGTATCTTTCTTGGTCTTTGATGAAGTAAAGAATCCTCTATGTTCTCCCAAAAAATTAATCCATTCTTTTTTAGTTTCGTTTATTACTTCATTCACTCTCCCTAGCATCAGGCTAGTTATCCTATGTTTACTATTGAAGACTTTTCTATTTTTCCACCTCAATTATCTTATCGATTTCATCTAGAGTTATAGTAACATAGATAGCTAATAGTTCTTGCATTTTAATGTGTTTATCCTCTTGCATAGCAGATAATCTTCTTTCATCTAACATGTTATATAGCTCAGCCAGTATTTGATTTTCTATCTCTATTAAGGCTTTCTTATAGATATCCAAGTATAGTAGGATTGTTTCTTCTACCTATCTCTGTTCATCATCCTCTAAGTTTTCATAATAAAATTTAACATTCTTCAACATGCCATCTTTTTTAATTTCATCTATAATTTCTGCACAAGTTTTAGGTGGTATGATAGTTACATTACCAGTTTCAAGTGCTAGGTCAATATCACTCTTTTTCTTCCTCTTGGCAGTATCGAATGTACCTATAGGTGTAGTTTTAGGTGCTTGTTTATGTGCCAGTAGCTTGATTGTGAACTTTCTAATTGGTTGCTTCTTTTCTTCCACCTTTGTCTCCTCTAGTTTCTTCCTAACAACCCTCTTAAATGCTAACAATGTGTCATCCTCTGATTTAGATTCAATAGTAACAGGTTTAATATGAACTTCCAAATCCTTCCTCTTTCTACCTTTCTCAGGGACAACATCAATTAGTGCCTTGATGTCCTTTGAGACCTTCTATACAAATTTACTTTCTTTTTCTTCTTGTTTCTCTCTTTTCTTCCAGTTGAACTCTATTTCAACCTCTTGAGTTTTCTAGTGTGTTGTACCACAGGGATTCCCTGCCTCGTCTATTGGTGCATCAATTAGCATTTTTGCGTAGGCATCAAGAATCAGTGCATCTACCTGATAGCCCATTTCTTCAACCCAAATATTTCAAGGCTTAACTGCTTCCATGGGAGTCTCATCCTTCTTTACCATGAAGCAAATGTTGATAGAGTATTTTTCTACAATATGCTCAAGTACCCTTATCTTAGAACTCATATATTTTTAAAATGTCTTAAAATAACTCCATATCTTATCATCTCTCTGACTTCCTAATGTAGCAATTGATTGCTTCAATTATCTTCCTACTAGAATGTCAAAAGCACATTGCCTGTTACTAGAACTAAGTGAATCATTAAGAAAATATAGCATCAAGCAGACTAACAAGTTCCTATATCAGAAAGTGCCCTTTTTCTCACCCTTAATATTTCCTAAGTTGATTAACAACTCATCAAGCATCCAACTGCATAGATCTAACTTTACATTATCTCTCATCATTTTATATGCAGCCAAAATACATGAACTAGAAACAAAATTCAGTCGGTTTGATCGAGTTACCTTATATCCAATAATCATGCTACTAAATTTGATGTCAGTGTCTGTGATAGTGCTTACTTTCATGGATCTTTTGTCAGATGTAGCACTGAGGATCTTCCTTACAAATCCGTTTGAAACTTTCTTGTCTAGATGTTGCCCTAACGATGGAAAACCAGTGATTTCCTGGATGGCTTCCTTGGTGATTTTGTAAGGTCTATCAAGCCATATGAATTCCCCATGTACTCTGCTCAGAATATATCTGATTATCTCATCCTCAAACTCTGGAATATCCAGAATGTTTATAAACCCTAGTTCTTCAATATGTTTATATGTCGGTTTGATCTGTCTAGATTCTGCCATTAGCTCACTCATATACATTCCCTTGATCTCTGAAGTCCCCAAGTCCTCAATGTGACAGTGAATATATGCGCTACCATCCTCTACATACACAACACCCTCTGAAACATAAGAAAACACTCCAACTGAATCTTCTTGGGCAGCCACATGTGGATACCACTTGAAAATTGGCCTGGGGTGGTCCTTGACCTCTACGACAGTTGGGTTTGCAACAAAAATAGGAATAGAAGATGATCCGCTTCCATGTTTTAAGATAAATACCTTTTGATCATTCTCGGTGAAAACCTTCAACAAATTCTTCTAGACACCGGTGAAATTGCTCAAGAAGAAATCTGATTGCCTCTGAATAGCCTCTAATTGCACTTAGTCACTCTGAATCACTCTAAAATTGTTTTGAATGTGGGGTGATTAACAATGAAGTGTCTTCGACCTTTTATCCTTCAAGAAAAACCTTAATCTTCCATTCACATAAATGACTACTGGTGAAAGATACTGGATCTCGCTCAGAACATATCCATGTCAGATAATCCTCTCCAATATCTGGAACATCTTCCAGAACCTCTTCCCAAGGCATATGCAGCATCTTCATGAATTTTTCCTACCCCTAAGACATCTACCTTAGTTACCGAATCAACTTACTGCTAGTGCAGAAGTAACCTCTTCTATTGGATAAGTAACTAAGACATTCCCATTTGATGATTGTTCTTCAGTCTTCCTAACCCATCTCTGAGTATGATCTTGTCAGATTTCACTAACCTTCTCTTTCCCTTTTTCATTTGATCCTTCATTACTAACAAGTGGATTTATGCTTCTATAAAACTTAGCAATATGTTCAACTTCATTGCATGTATAACATGTAACATTGTCCTTTTGAATTGCTTTGCTAAAACTAGTGAAATTGCTTGACCTGCACTGATTAGCCATATGTCCAAATTTTCCACAAGCATAGCATTTTACATTCATTCTACAATCTTTTGTCTTATGACCAAACTTATTGCATTTAAAACATTTACTGGGAGCAAAATCAAGGTTTTGTTTTTCTTTATTTCTACATTGCCTAGCCACGTGACCAAATCTATTGCAAACAAAGCATCTACCATTGAATTTATAAGCATTAAATTGTCTTACCGATGCCTTATGGTTTTAATCTTCATTATCAGTACCGAAACTCTGTCCTTTCTCAAATCCAGGTCTACCAAAATCTACAATTTGCCTCTGTCTCTTTAGTAACTCATCAAGTTGTGCTGAGCTAATCTTGAATTTTTCTTTGTACTCACTTGCAGCAGTTAAATCTTCTCTTAGTATTATCATTTGTCTCTCAAGGTCTTGCTCATTGTTGTGGGATTGTACCAAATTAGTTCTCAACATTTCATTCTCATGAACCAAACTACCACATGTTGGTATTCTAGATGTGTTGCATTGGTTTTGTCATTGATATCAACACTTATCAACACTTATCCTTCTGGAGATCTTTGGTTATGTTCACCGGCAAGTTCAGTGACTTATGCACAGTCACCTATATACCACTTATTGGTAGGTTATATTATTCACCGATACTGATGATGACGTGTTATCATCTATAGATCACTTGGTTATGTCGAAGACATGGTTTGGACACTTGGTTTTGTTATTTTGGTTATTGGTCTAATCGGGTTGATATATTTGTTGTTATCGACAAATTGGTCTAGGTTATGGACCAACATGCATTATCTATTCCAGATCAGCATGATAGGTTATGGAGATGATTTAATCAATTGGATATTGTTGTAATTGTATCAAGCCAACATGATGCATCACATCTTGACTTATGTATAATTGATTTAATTGTAATATTCTTTATTAGCCGACCTACACATTTGGTCTTACATTTTGGTATATATGTAAGATCTCATTTGTGAGATGAAAAGAAAGTAATAGAATAGAGGGATGGTATATGGTTATGGTATTGTAACATGGTATGTACGAATATTGAAGATCATATGAGCAGACCATAGAGAAGGTTCAAGGAAGGTTTGAAGGTGATTATCAGAGCTTAACTGGTACTAAATCTAGCATTGGAGATGCTACTTTGAACAGTAGATTATCATTGGATTTAATCATCCAATTGTAGTCTGTGTGACTCCTATTTTGTGATTGAGCAGTGAGCTCTAGGCAGTTGGACTTTTTGCATGTGCAGACCTCATTTGTATACACATACTATCTATAGTATATCATCTGATTATGGGGAAGGTTTCCCACCATGGTTTTTCCCCTTACAAGGTTTCCACATACAAATCTTTGTGTTATGTGTTGTGGATGTTGCTTCTCTTTCTGTTCCATGCATTAAGTTTCACCGGTATTGATAATAATTATTAATCTGTTAACCAAAATTAAGTTTGGTTTATCGTTATTATGTGTGAAGTTTGATTAAGTTATATGTGGGTTAAAATTAATTGACAATTGATTCACCCCCCCCTCTCAGTTGCCTCCGGGTCCTAACACCACCTTCTTCAAACTTGTTCTTCAGGGATACAACAAGATTTTTTATTTTTTATTTTTTTCCTCAATGTCCTTAGACATAGTCATAGTTATAACTTGCATTTCATTCTTCATAACCATGTTCTCCTGACTCAATTTATGACATTTCTCCTTAAGTGCATTTTTCTCTTCATCTTGATTTTGTAAAATTGCCTTCCTTATAGCTTGAACAAATGATAGCCTCTCTTGTACGACAAGAATAAATTCCTTAGAAGAATTCAATTCATCTCATAGCTTTAAGTTCTTCAACCTTTTAGCATCATAATCTTCAAGTGCCATCTCAAGTTGCTTCTCCAAATCCATATTCATGGATTCCAGTTGTAGGATCTTCCTCAAGCTGTTAAAATTCTTCTGAGGGACAAGGCTCTGATACCAATTGTTGGAAACCAATAACACTAAAAGTGGGGGGGTGGTGAATCAGTGTTATACCGAAATAATAGATTTTAGCCTAAATAAAACATGCATACACCAACCTGTATACCGGTACATACAAAATTGAAATATGTAAAGAAACCAATAAGACAAACACATAAATGAGAATCATAACACACAGATTTATATGTGGAAAACCTCAATGAGGAAAAACAACGGTGGGATTTGTGACCCACAATATCAATCTACTAGCCATATGAAGAGAAATTGCAATATATGATGGGCCTACACTTGCAGGAAGACTTACAGCCTAAAGCACACTGCTCAATCACAATAGGAGCCTCACTAACTACATAAAATTCTAGACAACAATCCGGAGAAGTGTGAACTACTAAGATAGCATCTTCTATGCCAGGAAATAGTTCTGGTTTAAGCTCTATCTGTTCCGATTAGAAACCCTAAACTCCTTTACCAAAATAATCCTTACAATAAATTCCTCACATACATAATCTTTCTG
This sequence comes from Cryptomeria japonica, assembly GCF_030272615.1. Lineage (NCBI taxonomy): Eukaryota > Viridiplantae > Streptophyta > Pinopsida > Cupressales > Cupressaceae > Cryptomeria > Cryptomeria japonica. Next base: position 501,634,961 of record NC_081409.1, on the reverse strand, counting down.
ATATATTTCGCATCATATTCATATCATCATAATATCCTATCTTATGTCTATCTCCCTATATCAAAATGATCTTATCAAACTGGCCTATATACCTTATACAACTTTTTATGCCTTATGTCCACTTACAAAGATATATACAATATCAGATTACATGCCGGCCAGATAGCATAAATGTATAAACATTAAAATAAGTTGTTGATGCTAGATCCAAGATACATCGGCCTCCAATACCGATAATCTTAACTATACCATGTTAGCCTGCATTGTCGATGACCAAATAAATCCTTCTGATTTGCCAGTGTTGGTGTCGATTTAAAATCTGTGAAGTGCCTATCGGTATACCATAGAATCAAAACATGAAGCCAGAACACAGAATCCTATTGCCATCAATGATGACATAGAGAAACCAACCAATAGAGTGTCAAATGCCAACAGATCCCACAATAGATTTATCTGCAGTCTTGTATTTCAGGTAGATCCAATAGTGAGTGTGAAGAATAATAAAGTTTTATGTCTGAAATAGATGCAAGTATGCAAGATTTTGATGATATGAACTCAGTCTCTCGGGACTTAGTTATATATGATAATGAAAACTCAGATGATGAGATCTCATCATTTTTTGTTGATAATGTCTACAAGATAGATAGTTGTGTGGTGTGTTCAAATGATGAGAGTAGGTTGCGACTTGTATCTATGCCATAGGGACCTACCCAGAGTAAGGTGCATGAAAGGTTGATTGAGGTGTGTGTCCTTGAAAATAATTATAAACCAATTGTTCCATTACAAATAGTTGTGTATGAAAGGACTCAAAAATCAACAAATAATGAGGAGATTTTATTAGACTAGTTTAAGGATCAGCCCTATAGTGAATTGGTTTTTTGCAAGGATTTTTCTTCATATGAAGAATGGCAGATTGAAGAAGATGAAAAATATTATGCTAAAACCTGTTGTCCTGATACTTTTGAGGATTTATATAAAATTTGTTTAGAAACATTTATGATTAGTGAATGTGAATGTGATTTTCTTTATGATGTTGAGAATGCTGACATTGAATTTGAGAGTGTGGAGTTCATTGATATTGACCAAGGTTATGAAATAGATGAAGAAGATTGTTGTTTTGTTACCCCACATGACATTTTGAAACTAGAATTGGAATGTGTTATTGTACATGAGGATTTTTTTGTTGAAAAGGTGAATGATGATGTTTCTTCATCATACAGTGATCTGAATGTACACAAAGTTGATCAAGAACCACTGGCTACAACAATGGAAAATGGAAGTGAATTAGAATGGTTTTCAAATATCGATTATTCAGATATACATATTTATAATATAGTTATCATATTGGATGGACCTGCATATGAGAGATTTTATTTTGATTTTTATAATGAGTTTGTACCATGTTTGCAATAATGCTTTAGTAATGAGCATGTTATAGAGGTGAAAACATATGAAGAAACCAATTTTCATGATGACAATTGCATAACAAAGTATGAAGTGTTTTACCTCCCTTTTTAGCTTGATGAGGAAGACATGAAACCTATTGATTGTTGTTGTCAACACATCTCCATTTTAGATATTGAGTATGGGTTTTGTTTATTTCAAGCAATGCCTAATGATAAGGTTCAGATAAATGGATAGTGTACTGAGATAAGGGTTTTTCATGACATGTTGATGAAGGAACAATTATATATCAGTGATGTCTCTAGACTATTCAAGATGCAAAGTGATCACAACTACATTTTCGACAAAGGAAAACATTGGTTGATATTGGTAGATGTCATTTGCCCATCACATGTGTTTTGACCCTGTAGGCCACAAGTAATTTGGGGTAGAGTAAATTTCTTGATTCTATGCCCAATGGAATGATTAATAATTTCGTCTTGAATTTCCTGTTCATGGACAATTTTTGAGGCTCTACTTTTCTTTAAAGTAGCTGTTATCCATGAGCATTAGTTAGGTTTTCTTTGGTAGTGTAGTTCCCTTTGCTGTTGAAGTTACCTTGTCCAGGTAATTTATTTTTTGTTCACCCTACAATTCGTAAGCTTCACCAAAGATTGTAGTTTCTCACCTCACTCCTGTGAAATGAGCGTCCCCAACTAGAGCCACTAATAGCCCTGAAAATTGATTACATGAGAATTCTCATTTTTGAGCTTAAAATTTGATCTTTCTGGTTTTATTTCCATCCTCTATCAAGGTTCAAGGTCTAGGGTTTAGGATTTATCAAAATTTCTTTTGTCTTGTGAAGAAATCCCTAGCAACAATATATCTTGTCATTACCTTTTTCTCACTTAAGGTTGAGGGTTGTATTTCGTCGGTGGGGCCATTTTATTCCCTAAGTGTTAAGGCATGTTAGACTGTTTATGAAATGATTTTCCTAAAGTCGTGTGCTAAATTTCTCTATAGTTGGTCTCTTTTAATATTTGTGCCCATGCCTACATTTTTCCTATGTTTAAATTCCTAAGCATTTTGGTTGGTTGATAAAAGAAGAACAAATTTGACGGTTTGTGCTTCCCCATGGTTGAAAGTGCAGTGAAGATAAAGACCATGGCATCGCAAGATGATGCCATGTGTCTTCAATGGAAAAGGATAAGTTGGTGGTGTAACTTGCTAAAGCCTTGTATCACCAATTTCCAAGCAGTAAAAATAGGTTTACTAACAGTCTTATCAAATGGCACGTGTTCAAGATGAACGACGATGTTATGTTTTGAGATAAAAGGTACTCAACTTTTCATTTTTGAAAGGGTTAACAAGCACTGTGCATAGCAATAAAGTGTGAACGGATCTAATGACCCCCATATTATTGTGATGGAAGTTGAAAGGAGGTTATGGACCATGGCATCATGAGATGATGCCACATGTCCCGGGATGACCAGGAAGACCTACGGTGGGGCCGCTGACAAAGTCTACTCGGAAGATGATATGGTGCTGATTAGTCATGACTTTGTGGGTCCATCAATACAAATGGAAGGTAAATTGCCATATCAAAAAATAATGATCGCTTGATTTGTCAGGCTGGGCAAAATTTGCGGCCGAGTTTCAAATTTGAGATTAAAAGGGATCATTAAAGATATTGGTCGTAGCCCATGTGGGAAAGATAGGATGAATAGGATGCAGACTTGTAGACTTAAGATTGATGGCGATGAGTTTGAAGTTTTGAATGTCGACTTATCCCTGAGGAATCATGTATGAGGTCTTTGTTGGGTAAAGGACTGATTAGACAATTAAGGATGATATCTTAGAGATGTGAAAGGAACAGGATAACCTTCAGGTTTAGATATGATGGATCAGGAGTTCTTTGATTAATTCAGAGATTTGCTTGTTGATAGGAATCCTAAAGCAGAAGAATGTACACTCAATAAGGAATAAGATCCGAATAAAATCATTCACACAAGGTGAACATATGTAGGTGGAAATGGAGCGATGGTCTAGAAATGACGGTGACCTGAGTTGTAGGCATGATTGCTGGAATACATAGCTGGCAAGATGAGCAGAAAATATTAGGATGATGATTCTTCACATGGATTAGCACCACCACTTTGAATGGAAATCTGATTATAAATTTACTAGGCTAGTGATAGAATGGGTAGAAACGGATACAAACTTCTTCATTTTTTTGAGAATAATTTTTTATCATTAAGAAGATGGTGTTCGAATAGAATTGTATGGAGTCGTTGCATGTTTTGTGACACTGGATGGATGTTTTTTCTTTGGTATGTGGTTTCTCATTGTCAGAGGGGGCATGAAAGCCTTTTCTTATTAGGAAAAGCCACCTAGGACATCTCCTCTATTCTTACTCTGCAATTTGTCTGTAGACTGTTCCAAGAGGGAGGGATGAGGGAACTGAAAGAAGGATTTGTTCAAGTAAGGATTGGTAGCTATTCATCTCTGCAATGACATGGAAGTTGCAATGCCTTCTCAATATATTATATTTACCCCCAAGCTCCTCTTTCCATTTTCTCTGATCTGAGGCATAAAGGTTGGAGATTTTCCTCTAATTCATGGGAAATATTATTTCTTGTCAGGATCTATTTTACTTTTCAGGAAGAGAAATATTGTGTAGAGAAGACTGAGCATCTTAAGGTCAATCTGGAAGTGTCTGGGTGATATTGGCATAGCTCAAGTGATTTTGTTTCTACCAACAATCAGTTGAAGATTTTGGTTTCACCTTATCACGGGCACCTGCATGTGGATAAGGAATATTTTGTAACAAAATTGTGTACAACCTCTTTAGCTTGGTTTTGGTGATAGGTGTCTTTTGGCCTAAGCTTGTTGCTATCAAGGCCAAAAGTTAGGGTTCTAAATTTTCTGAGAAGGATCTCTGTGAAAGTAGGTCTATTCTATAGGGTTAGGTTCCAAATAGTTTTAGAGCCATAAAAATAGTAGGAACTGGAATGTCATTTTGCAGAGCAGAAATAATGAAGTAATTACAAGTTTCCTTTTCAAATGGGTTATTTTGTAATTGAAGTTGTTGTTTGTTATCTGATAGAAGATAACTTATGATATTAATACAAATATATTCTCAAATTATTTCTCTCCTGCATGCAATTTTATCTTTTTTTGAGAAAACGAGCTCAAGGGTTTCATTTATTTATTGCATTGTTATGATGTATGCAATTTTCCATTCTATTCTTTAGTCCAAGGGGTTAATTAAAATGCTTGAATGAGATTATAGAGAAATAAGACATACTAGGATTTGATAAGTAGTTCGGGTAACGGATGCTAGACATAACGATATTGTAAGGCTATATGGGTGAAGAAGACTAAATGAGCTATTAGATAAATTTTTATCAAATTTCAGAAATAACTCAGAGACTTTATAGCCCAAATGAACAAGGCACTGGTATTTTCTAGCAAATGTCATTAGGTTTTCAGTTTCTAGTCTATTTTCCTTGTGATTCTTTAGAACAAATCTTTAAACATCAGAATATCATTGTTAAGTTTTCACGTATTTTCTAAAAGTTGTGTTGCCCATCTCATGCTCCATTACCCTCCTGAATTGTGCAAAGCCCGAAGTGTAGAAGGATCTTGTATCCTTGTTAAAGTTGGTTTAATCTTGATAGATATTGATAGTTGGAAGTGGCTTTCCATAGGTATTTGGAGTAATCAACTTGGTCTTTGTCCTATGGTAGTGTAAACCCATTTATTTTGGGCACCAACATAATGTAAATCATAATATTGATCCAGTGATACCATGTAATGTAGTTTTTGTTATTATGGGTTTGTGGGTTTAGGGTTTAGCTGACCTTGTCAATAAGGTTGGTGATCTGTATTTATAGGTGTCTTAGTCATGTAATTTATATATCGATTGATGGATGGGATTGATGGTTATGTTTGCATTATCAGAGGAAGGTTTATGTGCGAACAAGTGATATATTATTCGGTGAAGGTTTTTGTATTGTAGGGAAGACATATATGCTTAACCAAAACTATATCAAGCATTAGGAGATGCTACTTTCATGGTTCATTCTTTCCAAATTGTAGTCCAATGTTTTTGTAAGTCAGTGAGACTTCTTTTTGTGATGAGCAGTGAGCTCTAGGCAGTTGACCTGATTGCAAGTGCAATCCCCATTGTAATTTCACATACTTCTACAAAAGTATTATCTAATTGTGGGTAAGGTTTTCCTCCGTGTTTTTTCCCTTTACTAAGTTTTCCATGTCAAAATATTGGTGTTGTGTGTAGTATCCTTTCATGTTCTATCCTTCTTGTGTTGGTTTCTTTATGCTATGGTTTAATGGTTTTAATATGCATTAGCTTTGAATTCTGATGATAAAGTGATTCACCCACCCACTTAGTTTACTCCCGGTATCAGATCTTATCAGAGAAAGGACCTCTCTATAGAAGCTTAACCACTTGAGGAGATTTGATGACAATTGCATATAGTTCTACATTCAATCCGTATCGGAAGGAGAGTCCCAAATTTGATGGTACAAATTACAAAATATGGAAGGAGCGAATGAAGATTCATCTCAGATGTCTTGGAGCTTAAGTTTGAGAGATAGTGGAGAAAGGGTATATACCTCATGATACTAATTCTAGAACACCAACACTTGTTGATGAACATTAGAAGGTTGAAAATGATGTTAGAACAAAAGAAGCATTGTTAAGCACCCTATTTGATGAAAAGCTATTGAATGTCATAGAGTTGGAGAATGCAAAGTTGATCTCGACAAAGCTTGAAACTCTTTATGAAGGTGACTAGGTTATGAAAATTGCAAAACTTGAAGGTTTCTAGGTAAGGTATGAAACTTTGAAGATAGAAGAGGATGAGAAGATAAGTTCTTTCATGGATATAGTAAATGAGATTGTTATGGGAATAAAATGGTGGGGCAGATTAGTTAGTGAGGATGATATAGTGTCAAAATTTTTGAGAGTTCTTCCTCTAGCTTATAAGATGAAGGCTACTGCAATCAATGAACTCCAGACAATGTCAAGTACCCCTATTACCAGAGATACACTACTTGGGAAATTGATGGATTTTGAGCTTGAGGAACTTGGAGATCAGAGTGCTACTAAAATTGAGACTGCATTTAAAGCATCTACCTTCGGTAAGAAAAATATATATTGGAAGTAGATGTATGGTAAAGATATGGAGGACATTGAAAGAGAAGAAAGAGAACTTGAAGAGCTAGAAGCCCTAATTTCTAGAAGAATTCCTAAAGGACCAGCTAGAAGTAAGTATGACGAAAAATTCCCTTTTAAATATTTTTCATACAATAAGATTGGTCATTTTTCTTTTAGCTGCCCTGAAAGAGCTGCTAGGAATCATGAAATATTTGTGAAGAGTTATAAGCCTAATCTGGAATATCAAAACAAGCCTATATTCAGAAGGAATAAGGATAAATCATGCTATTATGCTAGTGATGATGATTTTGGTATTACTCATGATGATGATGATGAACATGTGAGTGGATCTGATAATAGAGATTCCTTCGGTAAGGAATGGGTTTTTATTACTATCTAGGATGATTCTCTGGAACCTGTCATTGAAACAACTCATACTAAGGAAAAGACTTTAGCTGCTAAAATTGAAGAAAAGGATGAATGGGTTATAGGCAGTGGATTCTCACATCACATGACTAGTGACAAGAGAAAATTTATATCACTAAAAGAATTTGATGGCAAATTAGTCAGATTTGGAGACAACAAGACATGTAGGTGTAGCTAGGAAATCGGAAATCATCAAAGCAATTCAATATTAGTCTTAGCTCAATCACAAAAGCAAATTGCAATGATAATTCCTAACACACTCAATAAAGACATGAAAAGCAAAACATTCAAAAGCTAAAAACTAAGCAAACCAGATGTAGATCCGAATGTCTCCTTCATGCGGCTCCATTGTCCTTCTTTCTTCTCCAAATAGCCTTTGTTTGTGGATCTCACCTTCAAGTGCATAAACCTAATGTGAAAGAAAGATTGACATTGGCACAAGAATACTCAAAGCATGATTGATTCAACAAAGTAATTCAAACAAGTGATTATTAGCCGAGATTGAAGAAATTCATCCAATTTATAGCCAAATTGGAGAAATGATAAAATTAGCATGATTCAATTCAAATGGAAATTGTAAATCAAAAATGTCAATTATGACAAATTGGCACTTTCTATGCAAAAATTGATTGATTGATAATTTTGACAAATTATGACAAATTTCTATGTCAAAATTGATTGATTGTCAATTATGACAAATTATGACAAATTGAAATGTCATTCCCATGAAATTAGGAGAAAAATAGGAGAGAATTGAATTAGAAATTAGAAAATTAGAAAATTAGAAAAAGAGGAAAAATTAGGAATTAAGAAATTGATGAAAATTAGGAATTTAAGAGAAATTAGGTGAATTAATTAATAATTTGTCATTTATTAATTAATTCACAAAAAGAGGAATAATTAGCCAATTAAATGAACATTAAATTGCGATGAGAAGACTTAGGATAAATAAATAATTTATTAATCCTAAAGGGAGAAATGACAAACAAGGTTAAATGATTAAATCACGAAACCCTAGAAGATGAATTAGCAATGCAAGGATGACAATTAGGTCTTGACAAAGGATAATCGATATCGATTCGATTCTGATTAACAAAGGACCAATGTGATAAATGATTTGATTGATAAATGTGCCAATTCACGAGGAACAATGACTAATTGATCCAAATTGACATAATTGAGACAGACAATGATCGATGGCAAATTAATCACAAAATGACAAAATTGACAAGAGGACAAGGATCGATGACAAAATAGATTGCATGATGACAAGATTGAAAATGACCACGATCGATGACAAATCGATCGCAAAATGACAAGATCGAACATGACAACGATCGATGACAAATCGATCATAAAACGACAAGATTGAAAATGATAAGGACTGATGACAAATCGATCACCAAATGATAAGATTGATAAGAGGACAAAACCCTAATTAGGATTGATGATGTCCAAAATGATGACAAATGAGCACGCACATTGATGCGACAGGATAAAATCGATCAAAATCATGACTGGATAGTGTTGTCAACAAGACCAAATTTGAGAGCGAGACGAATGAAGAACACAGAAGAAAGACTCGATGCTCGCAAATGATAAAGACCAAATGCATGACATAGGAGAAATGTTAATGTGACGTAAAAACCCTAAAATAAGGCAATGCGCAAATGTTAAAGTATGACTCCACAAGCGTTGACCATTTTTAGACGTCTACATTTTGCCCCTCTTTGAGACAATGTGATTTTAGACACTGACAATGACATATGCATGCCCCCATGAGGAATTGGCCGGAAACATGCAAAAAAGAGGCCAATTGATCGATAAAAATGATAGGATCGAACGGACTGACAATCGGAGATCGGATGCATGAAGGACAAGCAATTGATGGGGCAAAAGACCGCGACCAACATAAGATGGATAGGGTGCACGTCCATCTATGCACTGACAAAGATCTATAAATGAGGCAAAGAGAGTGAAAATTGCTCATTTGCACTAGCCAAAGAGGAGAATTTGTTGCTCTAGAAAAGGACACTTGCAGAGAGATGGCGAACATTCCAAGGGCAGATCACCTCAAAGAATGTGTACACATGTACAGACGATCAGACGATGCAGGAGCAGCCGTATGTATCTCAAAAACCCATATTTTCAATTTCATGAATTTGACTTGCTGGCGGGACATTGCGGGGCCCAAAAGGGATGCCGAACTAACTTTTGCACTTGTGTAGGGTGAATCCTGTGCTTGTGTAATGTCTTCTGTGCTTGTGTAAGGGTACACAGGTGCAGGTTATGTGACATAGGTGTAGGATACACAACACAGGCATAGTTGTGCCCTGGGAACTCAATTTAGGTCAAAAACATCATGCAAATGATCCGGAAAGGGGGGATAAGGGTAAGATAGGTCAGAATAGATGAAAAACACCCTGATTTGGACATGAAAATGAGGAAATGCAACCCATAGGAGCAAACCCTAAAACTAACAAAATGTGCCCCAATTGTGATGCAGAGTCGACAGTATCCATTGATCACGTGGGAGAACCGACCAGACTACTTCATGTTACGACATAGACTCAGAAGCACTGACAAAGATACATTAGCAAGACTTGGGATATACTATGTCACATTCATGCCCGAGATTAGGGCAAACACAGGACTGCTTACTGCATTGGCAGAGCGATGGCATTCAGAGACTTCCTCATTCCATTTGGCGACTAGAGAGGTGATGATGACACTGGAGGATGTATGGCGTATCCTCCGCATTCTGATTCATGGAGAGGTGGTAGAGTACGACCCAGTGACAGGGAGATACATGTTGTGTAGATTAGTTGAGTGCGACACAGATGATCTAGATATCGTAGAGAGGGAGACTAGCTGGGAGACCATGGCATCAGAGTATGATCGGTGATATATGGTGATAGCAGTGGTTATAGCATGCCTACTAGAAGGAGACAGATGAGGACATGGATTCCCTATTAGATGGGGAAGAGTGCTAGAGCGGATGGTGACAAAGGGTATGGTGTATGCATGGGGACCATGTGTACTGGCTATGTTGTATTTTCAGTTGCATCAGATAACATATCAGGGAGTGTAGACTTTGAGCTGTGGAGTCACACTATTACAGGTATGGGCATTTGAGCACATAGCCATATGTCGACCGATTATAGAGAGACAAGTATTACCACATCGACCATATGTGTATTGCTATGGGGGAGCACTAAGATAGGGTCCTTTTGGATACATATTGTATTGGCGACACGAGCTAGACAGATTGAGAGAGTTCATATGGAGGCCATATCGTGATTGCCCAGGATGGTCAGATGATAGTGAGGAGCTACTGTATTGTAGATAGGAGAGGTACCTGATTGGGTGACCAGTGAATTGCCAGAGAGAGTCAGATGACAATTTGGAGAGAGGCAGATGTACCTAGGAGGACTGCACACTTTGCTCGATCTCATAGAGAGACGAGTTAGTGGGGGAGTATGATTCAACCACACATAGCATATGCTGACTTCACCTAGCTACAATAGAGATAGTGGGATTGGAGATTAGATGTAGTGGACGCCGGGATGACAGAGGAGTATGAGAGATGGTTTGCACGATGGCGGCCAGTGCCATTGACAGATCCGGACATTCCAGTACCGAGGAGACAGGAGGACTTCCCACTCACAGGAGAGGAGGAGGGAGATGATGAGGACAAGGAGGATGAGGATGATGATGAGGACGGAGATGAGGATGGGGATGATGAGGATGAGCCAGATTCAGGCAAGCAGGAGGCATTGCAGGATATACCCATAGAGCCGGAGACAGCTAGCATAGAGGAGATGGAGATGTGCAGGGCTACCATAGCGAGTCAGCATGATCATATTGCAACATTAGAGAGAGAGCATGAGCAGTTCAGAGCGAAGATAGCCAGACTTACAGCGGCTCGAGATATAGCAATATCTCAGGCACAGCGAGAAGAATAGAGAGTCACTGAGTATATTGGGTCGATTCGGGATGCCAGTGCATGGGAGATGGCACAGATGCTGGTAGAGATCGAAGAGGAGATACGCCATTGGAGGACACTATATGAGAGTGCAGTTCCACCAAAGCAGAGAGAAGCATCATATTAGGCACAATTGAGGACAGAGAGCAGGGCATGCTCTCGAAGGTCTTTGAGTAGCATGGGGGTGAGTGGACCGATGAGACCACCACAGCCAGGACCAGGAGGGACACCATCCGTGAGACATGGCAGGGATGAGGAGGATAGAGGGAGCACCTAGTGATAGAGGCACATGCTCCGTATGACAGACAGTGGACACTTTGTAGTTAGCCTGCGGGCCATACGTAGGACAGATAGTCCAATTTTTTACTCTGATATTATTGTGACATATGATATGATATGCATCGATATGATGGGATGCAATATTTTATGACTAATAGTTATGTTCCATGTATGGATGACTTATGCACTGTTTATTATGGAACATGTAGGGATGCATTTTTACGTGCTTTTGATGTATTTATAATATGAAATGGATAAAATGCTTGATGTGATGCTCGATATAATGCAAATGTACTAACCAAATGGATGCAGGATGCAATATGTATGTTTGGGGAAATCGGAGCACTAGACCGAACTGACTATCTGAATGGACGGAAGAAATGTTAGTAAGAAGAAAATGAAATAGATGATAGTTAGAGACAAAGAAAAACTTGCTTTCAGTAATGCACTTTGTAGGTGAGAACCTTTATTTAATGTAGCAAAATGGATGCGTAGCATCATGGCATTGAAGGCCAGAGCTGAAATGCAACCCTTTTTGCAAAAGATAGACACATCACAAACAAACAACAATCACAACCAAAAAGAAAAAGACCATGATCCATCCCGGTCACTCTAAATCACTCAGTGACACCATTGAGCAACATAGGAACATGATCAAAGCTAAAGATAAATCAATAAAAAGATAAGATGCACAAATTCCAACAAAGCAAACAAACATCTTGATCTTCATTGTCAAAAGTTGAAAGTGCTGATAGGACGATCATGCTGTCAGGTTTCAGGAATTGCGGTATCCCGTCTAAGATAGGACACAGTCTAGTTTCGAGTATACCACACCCTGTATAAGACCCATGATAGTAGAGACAAGGACAAATGATATTGATGGTAACGTTCGATTGATATGACAATTGTGATCAGTTTGAATGTCTGGTTTGATTGAAAGAGTTCATCTGTTTACGCATGATTTCATTAAAGCACAGCATTGGATTGCGAGTCATTGGATGTATACTCAGTGAGCTGTCTATGCACAGAGGGCTTATTTATGTTTTTGTTTTGCTTTTCAATTTTTTACAATTTTTTTTTTTTTTGTTCATTTTTTTTGGGACTTTATTTGATTTTTTTTGGATTATTTCAGGACATTTTTTCAATTTTTTTGAATTATTTTAGGACATTTTTCAATTTTTTAGAATTATTTCAGGACATTTGTCAATTTTTTTGAATTATTTCAGGACATTTTTCAATTTTTTTGAATTATTTCAGGACATTTTTCAATTTTTTTGAATTATTTTAGGACATTTTTTCAATTTTTAAGAGATTTTTTTCAAGACATTTTTCAATTTTTTTGAATTATTTCAAGACATTTTTCAATTTTTTGGAATTATTTCAGGACATTTTTCAAATTTTTTGAATTATTCAGGACATTTTTTCAATTTTTAAGAGATTTTTTCAAGACATTTTTCAATTTTTATGGATTATTTCAGGACATTTTTCGATTTTTATGGATTATTTTAGGACATTTTTAGATGCAAAAGTTCTAGTGATTGATCATGACAAGGGGAACACACCTAATGCGCATCTGAAAGACATACATAGACTGGGACCAAAACATATGTACAAGAAACCGGAGTATGCGAGACAATGATGTTGACCAATAACAGGCCTGAAATAGAACATTGGGTCAAGACAAAGATAGACATGATAAACCGACCAAGAGAAAGCATAACTAGAGGTCATGACAGATGACGGAGCAATGATCTCATTACTCATGGCACTTGTTTGCCAGGTTTTCACCATGTTACTTGCCCAAAGCGCCTGTTTGCCAGGGTTTCACTAGAGGGCAAATCATTTTTCTTTACTTTTTGTTTTTTGCTCTTTTTCTCTTTTGCTTTCTTTGTTCACTTTTTTTTTGTATTTTTTCTTTTTTGCTTTTTTCACTTTTTTTGTATTTTTTTTGCTCTTTTTTTCACTTTTTTTGTATATTTTCAGGATCATACTTGAAGAAGTGCTGATAGAAAATTATGCCCAATACTTGCGAAGGTGCATGCTATTTACAGGATCGGACAAAGGTTCACCTTCTGGGGTGGCAAGATGATATGCCCCCGAGCCATATGCTGCAGTCACTATGAAAGGCCCAACCCAATTAGGTTCAAACTAGCCTTTGATGATGTCAGTAGACTATGCATTCTTGGGATTTGCCTTTAAAACCAGATCTCCCACTTCGAAGTGTCACCCTTTGACCTTCTTATTATAAGAGCGATGGAGCCAGTTGTGATATGCTTGCAAATGTGTCAGGGTTGTCTGACGTTTCTCATCTAACATCTCAAGCTGATGCAACTAAGAGACTCTATGTGTCTCATCATCAATCAGATGTTGCAAGGAAACACACAAGGAAGGAATCTCCACCTCCAAAGGTAAAATGGCTTCCTCACCATACACCAAGGAATAAGGTGTTGCGCCAGTAGGTGTGCGGATAGAAGTGCGATAGGCCCATAGTGCTGGATTCAACTGTACATGCCAATCTCGACCAACGTCATTGACAACCTTCTTCAGGATCTTGATAATGGTTTTATTTGATGCTTCAGCTTGACCATTCCCCTGTGGATAGTATGGACTGGAGAAATGGTGTTGGATATGAAACTTTTCACAGAGTTCCTTGACATCTTTATTCTTGAAGGGATGACCATTATCTGTGACTATGGCAAGGGGAACCCCATACCGACATATGATATAATTCAATAGGAATTTTGAAATTTGCACACCAGTGATATACGTCATGGGGATAGCCTCTATCCATTTTGTAAAATACTTTGTGGCTGTAATGATGAACTTGTGTCCATTTGCAGATGTCGGATGAATCTTGCCAATAAGATCCAATCCCCATTGAGAAAAGGGCCACAGAGATATGACAAAATGAAGCTCTTGGGCTGGTGCATGAATGTAATTTCCATGGATCTAGCACTTGTAGCACTTCTTAACAAAATCGTGAACATCTTTTTCCAGAGTGGGCCAATAATACCCAGCACGAATCAACTTTTTGGCTAAGCTTAGACCATTGAAATGGCCCCCACATATACCATCGTGAACCTCATGTAAAGCCGTTTGTGCTTCTTCAGAATCCAAACACCTGAGGAGGGTATGGTCAAAGGAACGATGGTAAAGGGTGTCGGTGATGATGACATATTTGGCTGTCTATCAGATAAAGGCTCGGCATTGGTTAGCAGAAAGGTTAGGTGGTAAGGTTTGGGACTTCAAATATTGATATACGTCATTGTACCATGGGGAGTTGGGACCAACAAGAACGCACATCACATCCGCTGTTTGAATGTCAAAAGAAGGAACCAGTAATTGTTCGACTGAAAATTCACATTTGTCCATATTGTGGGGCATATTCAACATGGAAGCAATCGTAGCCATCGCATCTGCCGACTTGTTTTGCATTCTTGGAACTTGACTGAAATGGATAGCCATTAATTTTGTCTTGAAGAAATCTACCATATGCTTATAGGGAATAAGATTTTCATCTTTTGTTTTGTGGTCATCATTCACTTGTCGGATAACTAATTGAGAATCTCCATAGACTTGTAAATGTGTGATGTTCCAGTGGACTGCTACTCAGAGTCCTATGACTAGTGCTTCATACTCTGCAATGTTATTGGTACAATGGAAAGTGATTCTGTAGGATTTGGGAATAGCATCACCTTGAGGGGTGACAAACAATATGCCTGCTCTAGACCCGAACTTGGTATGGGACCCATCAAAGTATAACTTCCATTCATTAGAAGATGTAAGAGCAAAGACTGATTCATCTGGAAAATCTATCAACATGGGATGGTCATCATAAATAGGAGCCTCTGCAAGTTGATCTGCTATGACTTGTCCTTTTATTGCCTTTCGCTCCATATACTCAATGTCAAATTCACTGAGAATCATAACCCACTTTGCTAGGCGACCCGTCAAAGCTGCTCTGCTAAGCAAGTATTTTAGGGGATCAATTTTTGCAACCAACAATGTTTGGTGATTTAACATATAATGTCGAAGCTTTTGTGTTGCAAATACCACTGCTAAGCATGCCCTTTCAATAGTTGAATAATTTAGCTCATAGCCTACTAGTGTCTGGCTGATATAATAAATAGCTCGCTCTTTGCCATTCTCATCTTGTTGGGCCAAGAGAACTCCTAGTGTCGTTTTAGTTGCAGAAATATACAATAAAAATGGCTTTCCTTCTATAGGAGGCATTAGGATAGGCGGCGACAGCAGATAGTCTTTGAGAGCTTGAAAGGCTGATTGACATTGCTCAGTCCATTTAAAAGCGACACCTTTATGCAGTAGATGCTAGAATGGATGACATTTGTCGACCAACTGAGCTATAAATCAGCAGATGGACTGGAGCTTTCCTTGCAAACTGCATAGTTGACAGACATGAGAAGGAGGAGGCATATCCATTATTGATTTAACCTTGGCAGGGTCAACTTCAATGCCTCTATGAGAAACAATGTACCCTAGTAATTTGCCGGCTGTGACACCAAAGACACACTTCTTTGGATTGAGTTTGAGCTTGTAGGTCTCCATTCGATCAAAGATTGGGCCCAGGATGGCTAAATGACTATCTCTTGTGACAGATTTGCATAACAAGTCATCAACATAGTCCTCCATCAAAGTATGCATGAATCATGAAAAATTGTCGTCATTGCTCTTTGATATGTAGCGCCTGCATTTTTAAGACCAAAGGGCATCACATTCCAGCAATAGGTACCCCAAGCACAAGTGAATGTTGTCTTATGTTGATCTTCAGGAGCAATGTGAATTTGGTTATAGCTGGAGAAACCATCCATCAATGAAAGCATCTCATATCCAACAGTCATGTCCACTATGATGTCTATGTTTGGCAGTGGAAAATCATCTTTAGGGCATGCTTTATTGAGATCCCTAAAATCTATACAGATTCTGATGCCCCTAGTTACCTTGCTAACTGGTACTAAATTTGAAATCCAGTCTGTATAATCAATGGGTCTAATGAAGCCCACATCTAGTAATTTTTTCAGTTCCACCTTGACCAAAAGAGCCACCTAGGGATGCATCTTTCTAAGTTTCTGTTTGACAGGCTTGGCATCTGCTTTCAATGGCAAGTGATGAAGGACTAATTCTGGATCGAGGCCAGGCATGTTTGCATAGGACCATGCAAAGCTGATCTTCTTCTCAAGAAAGAAATTGACAAAATCTATCTTTTCCTGTTTTGATAAAGAAGCAGCAAAATGAATGACCTTAGGGTTGTCAGGTGTACCCAAATTGATTTCCTTGGTCATTTCCACAAGCAATGTTGATTTGTCCTAACTTGATAAGGGTATGTCCACTCTTCCACCTTTGGGCACCTCAGAGAGGTTTTCACCCGCAGGTATGTCTTTTATTTTTACTTTTTCATGGTCAGAGAGTGCCTTACGGTTTTCACTCAAAGACCTATTCTTTTGATTTTTTACTTTTTCTTTTCTTTTTTCATTTTGATGACTGGAAGAGGGAGTTGACTCCCCAAAATATGCTGTGGAATCCAAATCAATAGCAAATCCTACCTTATGATCACCTTGTGGTATGCCTTCCCGTAGTCCAAGGAATTCTGCAATTGCTTTGTCATTTTGAAAACAGTCCAATGTGAGTGGTTCTTGTTGGTCATGTTGGATAAGCTGGGGATAGATGAGGGGCATGTCATCATCGGTTGTAAGGAGAGAGAGGGCTGATATGGTAAAGATGTAAACATCTGTGGTGTCACTATTCAAACTGCTTGTATCTGATTCGGAGCTTGGGTCCCAGAATGACTCTATCCAAGCATTAGGACATGTTTTAGGAAGAGGAGTTATTTCATGTTTGTCTTCCATAGGCAAATTATCAGGTTCAAGGAAAATATTGTCAAGGGCATAGGAGCTAGAAGAAAAAGAACTCCACTCCCATTCATTGGAATCAGTTTTGGGTCGGGTATCCTCAGGTGTTATTCCATCATCAGAGTCACGCCCTTTTCCACACGTGGTCACTTTGGAAGATGAGGGTCCAATTTGCAATGGTACAAAACCTAACCCTAAAGTTGGAGGTCGCATCTTGGGTATAATAGGTTCTAGCCTTCCATTGTTGTTCAGGCCTAAGCCACTGCAGCCATCATATCCTTTCTTTTGCAGCATAGTAAATCCTTTTCCGTATCGTTCTGCTGGCAACCTGACAGGTGGGGTCTCAATTGGATCCTTATAAAGCCAATCTATGACATCATCATCTAAAGTTTCTTTGTCAAGTTCACCCCATCTTGTAAATGTAGTGGGAGGCTGATATTGAATAATGACCTTAGGTTCCTTTTGCATTAAATGCGGTTTGCCATATGATTTTGGAGATATCGGTAAATTCCCGATGAGGAATGTTTGATCCATTGAATATTATCCGCATCCTTGGTCTTGTATCTTCAATTTTCCTTTGACAACATCTAACAATTCATTAGGATCCACATAACTATGTGGTTTGGCCTCTCTATTGACTGGGACTCGCTGTTGCGGAGAATCCTTTAGGGCAGCACAAAATTGAAATGGATTAGGATCTCTTGGAATTATTATCTCAGTTCCATTGTAAGGATATTTTAAACATTGATGATAAGTGGATGGAACTGCTTTCATTGTGTGGATCCATGGATGGCCAAGGATCATATTATAAGGGAGATCAAGGTCTAGGACCTGCAGGAAAGTGTTTTCTGTCACTGGACCAACTCTGATAGGTAATGTAATTATCCCTTTGGATGGGCACTCAGCATCATCATATGCTTTGATTGTTATTCTTCTGGAAGCATCAATGTCATTTTCTGTATAACTAAGGCCAATGACCACTCTCAAGGTACAAATATTAAGACCCGCTCCGCCATCTATCAAGACTCGTCGGATTTTGCAATTATGGACAAAGACTTCAAGGTGTAAAGGATCATTATGAGGGAGCTTATCAAGTGAGATATCATTATCAGAAAATGCAACATTTTGGGAAATAGCTAGATGTCCAATTCGGGCTTGAAACTGGTCAACATCAATGTCTGTCAGGATAGTGGACTCAATTAAGGCTTTATCTAGGACTGCATGATGCATGGGGGACATTTTCAACAACTCAAGGATTGATATTTGTGCAGGTGTCTTTCCTAGATGATCCAAGAGATTATACTGACTTGCAAGAGTTGGTTTGGGAGGAGCTACAAGAGCTCCTTTCAAGACTATTTTGGATCGACGAGTGGTGACTGTGCAAGAAGGATCTTGTTCCTTTATTCTTATGGTAGAAACATACTCATTTGATGCTCAAAAACAATTGATGACATTGTTATAACCAGTGCTTGCATAATTTGCTGTTTGGGTAGAGTTTGAAGAAGACGCTTTACCCTTGACATGATCAAGCAAAGGAGTTTTGAAAATGGTATGATCAGTGTTAGAGGTCATGTTGGGTGGATCTACCTCAATTACTCCTTGCTCTAACAAGTCTTGAATCATATGTTTCAATTGAAAACATGACACGGTTTTATGTCCTTTTGACTGATGATACTCACAGTATGCATTATCATTCCACTAATGCGGTTTTACCACTGGTTTTGCCTTGATATCTGGTAGCTTAATAAATTTTGCTTTTATTAATTGTTTCATTACTAATTCAATAGGCTCTCCCAATGGCGTAAATTGTCGAGGAGGTCCATCCCTCGATTGGAAAAGTTTGCGTTGCTGATTTTGTTGTTGGCCTTGTTGTTGATTATAATGCTGAGTGTATTGTTGAGTATGTTGTTGGTATTGCGGCTATTGAGTAACATTGCTCATTGGTGTTTGATTTTGTTCCATAGTTGACATATTAGGAACACTCAATTTCTTGATTGTGAACGGGGGTTGATTTGCATTCACCGCTCTTGCATCAACAACTCCATCATTGGTGACATTCTTGTTCTTATACCAAAATCTATTTCTATCCCCTAAATTGTTCCTGTTGTCACTGTCTTTGTTGAGCTTAATGATTCCCTTAGCTACAAGAGCAGTTTCAATGTTCATCCCTTTCTTAATGAGTTTCTCTATAGTACTGGGACTTTTCAATTTTAGTTCGTACATCATTTCTGGGACCAAATCTTGGATAAACAGATTCACTTGTTGTTCTGCAGGTATATCTATGGAAGAACGACTATACAAGCTTCACCATCGTTGCAAGAAAGTCACTAACGGCTCGCCTTGCTTTTGCTTGGTGTTGCATATATCTGACATGGTCACGTCACTGTCGATGTTGAATGCGAAGTGAGATATAAAATTTTGAGCCAATTCAGACCAAGTCTTTATATTTCCTGGCAGATGCGAATACCAATCCATGGCTTGTCCAGTGAGACTTCGTGCAAATAAGTGCATTAAATATGTTTCCTCATAACTCACTTTAGTACATGCCACGAAAAATGCTCGAATGTGATCTTTTGGATTGCCATTCCCTTTATATTTCTCAAAATTAGGTGCCTCAAAATGTTTAGGGAATGGAGGCATGTATAAGCTCTTATCAAATGGATTAGGACATAAATCCTGATCTGTATACAACTTCTTTTTTCCTTTAGTTTCTAATGCATCAACTTGTCATTGTAGCTTCTCAAGCTATTGCGCAATTGTATCAGATTTTGGAGGTCCATCATTAATCTCGGTGGATACTCTTTGTCGATACATCATGTTTCCGATCGGTTGTTAATGCTCTGAAATGGCCGTTTTTGGGGTATCCGACATATAATGTTCTTGGTACATCTCTTGTTGTTGTGGTTGTGCCATGCCTTGATATTGACCTTGTTGCTATGCATCTTGTAGACTAGGTTGATATTGCAATTGAGGGTGTTGTTGATATTGCACAAGTGCCAATTGCGGTTGTGAAGTATGATAGCTTGTTTGTCTTAGCACATATTGAGGCACATGTTGTTGTTGATGCTAGCGAATTGGAATTTGTCGACTTTGTGCCAATTGTTGTTGCGGTGTATATCCCATCATTTGCAAAAAACTTTGTTTAGATGGTTTTTGTTGTTTCTCCTTAAGATGGGGTATGGCACTTGCATTAACTTGCTGTGTTGTTTGTCCAATCCATTGTGATGGTTGCAAGTTTGCATTAACTTGTAATGAGGTAGAAGGTGCTGCAATTTGTTGTCAAATGCGATATTGTTGTTGTACATTGCTTGTTTGCACATTCGATTGCACCTTTTGTGTATTACTCAATTGTTGCAACAATTGTTGTTGGTGCAAACCACTATCCATAGTTCTTTGTGTCGCCAATATCGAAGGATCTATCGCAATAGTGTTTGGAAAATATATTGAGCTTAACGGGACATAAGAGCTTTGTTGCATCATGGAATTATTTTGGACATTGGTGATATCAGGCATTCCAGTCGTGAAGCTTTCCTGCATCTTAGATTTTGATCCAATTTTATGCATGTAAGGAACCATTTCTTGTTGAGGGATAGTTGTCAATATTTGTGTGGTCTTCATTTGATCTTGCGTTACAGGTGTTGTATTGAATAATGGATTATTTATTGTCTCAAATCGTGACTTTTAAGGAATAGTCACTGTCAATGCCTTTGAAGCACGTTTACTCATCAAGGTAGGTTGAATTTCCTGTTGCACATTTTCTTCATTTGGATGCAAAGAGAAACTTAACAGCTCATTGCCTTGTTGTTTTTGCACATTGATTTGCTCACTTGAGGAGGTCACATTACTCATCATGTTAAGATATTTTTGTGGGAACATCTTAAAGACCTTGTTTAAGAATTTATCCATCTTTTTTGTCAACTTTGGATCTTGAAGGAACATATCAACATCATCAGAAGCATCAGAATCTGATGAAGAATCTCGTTGGACATTTGGATTTGTCTCTTGTTGAATGCCTTGATCTGAACCAAATCCTTGTGAAAGAGTTTGTTCCTCATGCAATGTTTGAGTTTGAATGTCATGTTGTAGGTTTGGTTGATTCCAATTGAAAGGTGCACTTCCTCTTGGAGTTGGTGGAACACTCCCATGCCCTAGTTTCATGGGTACAAATACTGGTTCATATAATGGAGGTGGTCCAAGTTGAACCATTCCATATGGTGGTAATGATGTGTTTGATGAACCTTCAATTTGCACTGTTTGACTAGTTTGAAACTGCGAATTTGCTATGTTGTCAATGGGTTGATACGTTGATTCGCCCATCTTTTTAGATTTTGACCTTGTTTCAATAGGCATGTCACTATGCAAATGCAATATTTTTGGAATTTTTCAAGGATAATGTATGATATGCAACTAAATGCAAACTAAATAGATGAAAATGCAATCTATGGCAAGAATGCAATCTATGTTTTTAGTTGTTTTTGAAGATTTTGACAAACTTTTTGGAATGCAAATCTAAAAGAGAGACCCTTAGGAAACTAGAATGATGTCTAGACCTCAAAGGACAAAAGGACCAAGTGACAAAAGGACAAGATGACAATGTCTCCCCTATATGCTTGGACACTAAGCTAGGTTTGATGAAATGACATTGATGACAAAAGGACAAAAGGATTGATAAGGTCTAGACTTCCTAACAATGACTTAGGGTTTATCAAAGATTTGGATTACTCAAGTATGACAAACCTAGTTTTGACACTATATGCAAAGGGACAATTACTATGCAAATGACCCTAATATGATATGATAATGACCTAAGCTTAATGAAGAGACCTAGGGTATGCAAATACAAATGTATGACAATGGTATTACTCTAATGCAAGAGGACACATGCAAAATGGATGACCCTTATTGATATGCAAAGGAGTATGACCTAGGTGAAACTTAACCTTGGTAACTGACAATGAATTTGCAACATGCAAACCTAGGATGAACCTAAATCTAAGTGACATGAATGTTGAGACAAGATTTTGAAAAATGTTTGACAACCATGTTTGAAGGTGTTTTGAACTTTGTTGAATGAAATGTTCTTGTGTTTAACCTTGTTTTGAATCAATTTTTCTTGTTTTTGAAATGAGATACAATTCAACTTTTGACAAGCAAAGAATACAAGATATTTCAACTTAGACTCAAGACAATCATGCTCATTCACACATTTCTTATGGTAGGCAAGGACATTAGGTACTTGAGAGGTAGACTCATTATGGGATTCAAGGAGAATACATAGATGCTTGACCCCATGGGCTCCCCTCCATGACACTCACTTCTCAGGGCAGCCAAGCATTAGTCCCCATGGAAATCTCCCCATGGCGAACTTAGTATCTCTTTCAAGTATCCGAACTTGTCCTTCTCAAGAAACTAGAAGGGTTTTTGGCCTCTAAAAACAAGGTGTTTAGTAAGGATTTCTGTTAAGTGTTACTCCTTGATGTCACGCAAGCGTGATTGAGACATTAAGCCCACCAAGATACCAAACAAATGTAGTCGTGCAAGCACGATTTAGACCATGAGGTCCTACTTAGATGTTGATATGAGAAAGAGTTCAAGGCTCATCACTTCCCAAGTAACTACAATTCCAACATAACCCTTCCTTCAAAGCTTTCGCCCATCAGGTATTTGTTTATAGTGAGTTAGAATGCCAAGGTATTCTAGCTGTACTCACTTTGGGTCATTTCCTTCTCACGATTGTCACTTGCTTGCAAAAGCAAATGGTCGGGAAGGCAGGCCCTCTAAAGGTGACACACAATCAAAAACATGAGCATGGTATCGAAGATCTGGATTTCTAATCACCCTAAGAAGGATGAGAGTATACTCTCCTACTGCAATGTCCAACTCAATAATCAAAGAAAACATACATTCATTCCATCCTATTTAGAAATCATACTAGGTGCCTAAATATTAATTACAAACACAAAGTTTAGTTGTAGTCCAAGGCAACCTACAAAAACCCAAGTCAGAAGTTTGATATGTTTAGTCTTCGACTATCAAACCTACATAAAAAATGTTAGTAGTTTCATTTGTTGTCTTTGTCATGCGTATGCCAAGGTTTTGCACAGAGGATCACTACCAAAAAAACCAAAAAAAAAGCAGAAACAGAATGCAAAAGAAAACAATTTGCAAGTGAAAAACACTGTCTTTTACCTCTGTTTCTGGCCCTACACAAGCGCAGAAGTCTTGACACAGGTCTAGAATACTTGACATAGGCACAGATTGTCCTTGACATAGGTGCAGAATGCTTAACACAGGCACAAAATTCTTGACACAGGCACAGAAGTGCCCAGAAAACCTTGCATTACCCTGTTTCTTGGGTTTTTAACCTGCAAATCAACTCAAAAGCACTCAAAAGCATGATTAGGGGGTTAGTTCATGTCGGGTTCACCAATTAATGTAACTAGGAAATCAGAAATCATCAAAGCAATTCAATATTAGTCTTAGCTCAATCACAAAAGCAAATTGCAATGATCAATCCTAACACACTCAATAAAGACATGAAAAGAAAAACATTCAAAAGCTAAAAACTAAGCAAACCAGATGTAGATCCGAATGTCTCCTTCATGCGGCTCCATTGTCCTTCTTTCTTCTCCAAATAGCCTTTATTTGTGGATCTCACCTTCAAGTGCATAAACCTAATGTGAAAGCAAGATTGACATTGGCACAAGAATACTCAAAGCGTGATTGATTCGACAAAGTAATTCAAACAAGTGATTATTAGCCGAGATTGAAGAAATTCATCCAATTTATAGACAAATTGGAGAAATGATAAAATTAGCATGATTCAATTCAAATGGAAATTGTAAATCAAAAATGTCAATTATGACAAATTTGCACTTTCTATGCAAAAATTGATTGATTGATAATTTATGACAAATTATGACAAATTTCTATGTCAAAATTGATTGATTGTCAATTATGACAAATTATGACAAATTGAAATGTCATTCCCATGAAATTAGGAGAAAAATAGGAGAGAATTGAATTAGAAATTAGAAAATTAGAAAATTAGAAAAAGAGGAAAAATTAGGAATTAAGAAATTGATGAAAATTAGGAAATTAGGAATTTAAGAGAAATTAGGTGAATTAATTAATAATTTGTCATTTATTAATTAATTCAAAAAAATATGAATAATTAGCAAATTAAATGAACATTTAATTGTGATGAGAAGACTTAGGATGAATAAATAATTTATTAATCCTAAAGGGAGAAATGACAAACAAGGTTAAATGATTAAATCACAAAACCCTAGAAGATGAATTAGCAATGCAAGGATGACAATTAGGTCTTGACAAAGGATAATCGATATCGATTCGATTTTGATTAACAAAGGACCAATGTGATAAATGATTTGATTGATAAATGCGCCAATTGACGAGGAACAATGACTAATTGATCCAAATTGACATAATTGAGACAGACAATGATCGATGGCAAATTAATCGCAAAATGACAAAATTGACAAGAGGACAAGGATCGATGACAAAATAGATTGCAAGATGAAAAGATTGAAAATGACCACGATCAATGACAAATCGATCGCAAAATGAAAAGATCAAACATGACAACGATCGATGACAAATCGATCATAAAATGACAAGATTGAAAATGATAAGGATTGATGACAAATCGATCGCCAGATGATAAGATTGATAAGAGGAAAAAATCCTAATTAGGATTGACAATGTCCAAAATGATGACAAAAGAGCACGCACATTGATGCGATAGGATAAAATCGATCAAAATCATGACTGGATAGTGTTGTCAACAAGACCAAATTTGAGAGTGAGATGAATGAAGAACGCAGAAGAAAGACTCAATGCTCACAAATGATAAAGACCAAATGCATGACATAGGAGAAATGTTAATGTGACGCAAAAACCCTAAAATAAGGCAATGCACAAATGTTAAAGTATGACTCCACAAGCGTTGACCATTTTTAGAAGTCTACAGTAGGATCAAAGGCAAGGGAACAATATTATTGGATGGTAAGACTAAAATTGATAATGTTTATTATGTTGAAGGCTTAAATCATAATCTTTTAAGTGTAGGTCAGATGGTGGATAGAGGATTTCATTTACAATTTAAGGATGGAAAGTATAAGATCATCAATAGATCTGGATTGGAAATTTCCTCTGGAACCTAGACCAATGGAAACATATTTCATTTGAACTCCAGTGAGAAAGCTTGCTTGATTGCTCAGATTGATGAAAGATGGTGATGGCATAAGAGGATGTGTCATGTAAATTTTGATTGCATAGTGAAGATTAGTTTAGCAAAGGATGTCATAGATTTGCCCAAAATTGTCAAACCTCATAAACGGGTATGTAAAGAATGTCAAATGGGTAAGCAAGTCAGAACTTCTTTTAGAATCATATATTATAAATCTAATGAAATTCTTGATCTTATTCATACTGATCTATGTGGACCAATTAGGACTAAAAGTTTTCAAGGAGATATATACTTCATGTTACTTATTGATGATTTTTCTAGAATGATGTGGGTAACATTTTTGAAAGAAAAATTTGAAGCTTTTAAGAAATTCAAAATCTTTAAAACTATGGTTGAGATTGAGACAAGACTAAAGATAAAGTGTTTGAGATTAGATCAAGGTGGTGAGTTTACATCTGGTGAATTTAACAACTTTTGTGAGAGGAATGGAACCAGAAGACAACTTTCTACACCTAGGATTCCACAGTAGAATGGATTGGTGGAAAGGAAGAACATAACCATATTGGATGTGGCAAAGACTATGATGAAAAAAGCTAAATTGTCTGATATTTATTGGAGGGAAGTTGTCAATACAACTGTATACACTTTCAATAGAGTACATATAAAAGTTGATACCAGTAAGACTCCTTATGAATTATGGTTTGGTCATACTCCTACTATCAGATATTTCATAATTTTTGGAAGTAAATGTTACATTAGAAGAGATGATGCATTGGGAAAATTTGATCCTAGAAGTGATAAAAGAATATTTTTGGGTTATTCTACTAAGAGCAAAGCATATAGATGTCATAAGAAAAGATTTAATAGGATAACAAATGGCATAAATGTCAAGGTGGATGAACATGGCAGTAATTAGATTAGATCATATGATTGTGGACTGAAAGATGAATTTATCAGACCTGAACTGATAATGCATGAAGCTTCTCATAATAGTGAACCTGTCACTCTAGTAACATCAGAAAACTCAATTGTGATAGAGGAACAATAGAAAGAGTCAGTAAATCAAGAAAATTCAAAGACTCCTAGGTCTGTGAAACTATATCATTCTGAAGATTAGATCATTAGGGATTGTTACAAGGTGTGTGCCCTTGGTCTCCTTGTGTTGTGCAACACAATGCTTGGGTTTCTGTCATGGTTTAACCACCTCCTATTGATTATATTGGTTTCATGGCTTAGCAAGAAACAATTTTGTATTTCATTATCTACTACTGAAGCAAAATATGTAGCTACTGCTACCAACTGTACTCAGATTTTATGGACGAAACAAATGTTAAAAGATATAAGGGTTAGTAATAATGAGCCTATTGTTATTCATTATGGTAATACTATAGCTATTAATATGTCAAAGAATCTGGTATTTCATTCCAAATTCTAAACATATTTGCATAAGGTACAATTTTTTGAAGGAAAGGTTGAAGCAAAGGAAATCAAATTGGTTTATGTGCCTACTAAAGAGCAGATTGCAGATATTCTAATCAAACCATTACCTAAAGATACTTTTAAATATCTTAGAGATCAGGTGGGGGTTACCAACCCTCTAGAAGAGACTTAGAGATGCAGAAATGCATCAATCCAATAAGCTTATCATATATTTTCTTTGATTCGGGTTGACTCACGGAGGGTAGTTAGCTATTTGGTTCAGTATTTTTGACTCGGTATCCATCCTTTGTCATTGATGTCAAAGGGGGAGAGATGGTATTCATGTGAAAATAGATCATATCTTTGAGGGAGATTATTGGCATTCCTTGGCACTTGAATGCTTTTCACATTCAGTGTTTCCATCAATGCCAAAGGGGGAGATTGTTGGCAATATGATGGATTTGGTTAAGTGTTGTCATTGATGTCAATGTTGGAAAATGCACACTCCAATGAGAAATTGTAGGTGATTGAAGGTATTGTCATTGATGAAAACCTTAAAATTATGTGATACCGACGGGCAGACACAGGCACCGGCACCGACAAACTCTACACCGGCATACAGAACACCGACACCGAAAAGGAAGAATACCAGCATCTTGGCCGATAACATTTTGTATAAACATATTTTGTAATTAATTGTAAAATCTTTTGTAAGCCGACATGGTGGATTGTAATATGACTCATATATGTATCATTGTAGATCATTTAGGAGATAATACAGAAGGTGATTGATGAAAGGATAATAGCAGACCTAATGTGTAAATTATTAGGTTAAGGGTTTAGTATGTAGCAGAGCTTAAACCGATATTGAATCTGGCATAGAAGATGCTAATCTAAAGTAGTACAAGACATTGGATTAGTATAATCTATTTTTGTAAGTCAGTGTGACTTCTTTTGTAACTGAGCAGTGAGCTCTAGGCACATGGCCTTCCTGCATGTGCAGGCCCCTATTGTAAGCAGTAATATTCTCTTATTGGCCAGTAAGTGAATATTGCAGGTCACAAATCCCACCAAGGTTTTTCCCACACCAGGTTTCCTCATTAAAATACTGTGTTATGGTATGCTTTTCATGTTGTGGTTGTTATTCTTATTTGCTGCATTATTTCTAGTTTATCAGTACATAGTTTTAATATGTTTTTCATGTTATAAATTGAAGAAATTATATAACCGATTAGATACTGATTCACCCCCCCTCTCAGTATCTTTGGGAATCCTAACAATTGGTATCAGAGCCTGATCCTCTATTTTCAAAATCCTAATAGCTTGAGGAAGATCTTGTCACCAGTAGAGATGGAAAACTCGAGAAAGTAATTGGAAACAACTCTTTTAGACTATGATGCAAAAAAAGTGAAGAACATCAAACTTGAAGATGATCTAAAGGCTACTCAGCATATTATTTGAGGACTTCAAGAAAATTTCACTATAGAAAGGAATAAAAGAAGATAACTTTATGAGAATATGCAGAATGAGGAAGATGAAAAGGAAACTCTTAATGATCTGGTGAACCAACTGAGACAAGATAACTGTACAATGAAGAATGAGATGCAAGATATGACTATGAGATTTTGTAAAGAAATTGAAGATAGAAAGAAGAATGAAGATGATTTGACTAGAAGAATATATGATGCTAGAAATGAAAACACATGACTCAGTCATGAAAATGATATGTTGAAGACAGATCTAATGCATACACAAAATGACATAACTGAACTCATGAGACATAAAGGAATCTTGGAAGATGAACTGACTACTGCAAATCAACACAAAGAGAAATTCAAGAAAAGTTGAAAAGAACTTGTTGACATGTTGAAGAATCAAAAACCTAATGGTGATACAAATGGCCTTGGTTTTGAAACCAGTGAAAGCTCTGGTACTGCAAACAATCATGATCATAGTAAACTGGTAAGACAACCTAATGCTTACAAATTCAATGGGAAATGCTTTAACTGTAACAAGTATGGTCATAGAGAAAATCAATATAGATCTAGAAATTATCAGAACATTAATACACCCACCGGTCAAAGTTCTAAATGTAACAAAATTGGTCATAACTCAAAAAATTGTAGAATGAATGTAAGGTGCTATATTTGTGGAAGATTTGGACACTTATCTAATCAATGCAGAACACATACCAGCATAGGATATGGGAAAGCTATTCAGAAAAAAAATGTGACTTGTTATGCTTGTAACAAAATTGGACATATTGCAAAATTTTGTAGAAGTAAGACCCCACTGACAAATAACAAAGGTCCTAGTTTGAAAGGTAAAGAAAAGGTTGAAGAGGTAAAGCAAGAATTCTCAAAACAATGGATCAGAAAGTCAGATCAGAATGTTGATGGGAATACTCCTCCACTGGAAGAATGGAGTAACACTCCACCGGCAGGAGACTCCTCATCTAACTGAAGGAAAATCCTTTGGGGGTTTAGCAACAAATTTAAAAACATGCTATTATACCCTCAGTTGATGGTAAGAAGTCAAATTACTTCTATACCATAAGATGAGTTAAGTTGTGACTCAACCGACAAGTATTAAATGTGGTGGTTGGAGAAAATAAAATTATAAAGCAAGTGTTTTGACTCCTTTTTCACTCACCAAGCATTCAAATCTTTGAGAGCGCGAAAATTTCTGAGCGAAGACATCCTTAGCGAAAAAGTGAAGCAGCTCATCCAAGCATTCACCCTTAAGGTAGATTGAGGTATTTATAACTATGGCTTCTTTATCCACTCTTGAATTTATTGCAAACCCTACTGTGATTGAGGTTATTAAGAAACCTAGACCCGTATTTAAACTGGTTCTCGAAATTGCGAAGAAAGATGATAACACAGGTGAATTCTCTCAAATTCCTAAGGGAGTAGTATATGCTGAAGACCCTAGGATATACATACATTGTCATATAGATGAATTAGGTGATGATGAGATCAAAAAGATGTATAGGACTATGATTTGTGATGTAGATGGTAATGTCAAGCTGGAACATAAGGTAGTAGAAACCCTAGGCTTTATGGATATTCTTAGCATTCCTGATTTTCCCAAAGATATAATAAGAATAGTTCTAAGCAGAGTCCATGGGGAATTCTTCTGGCTGGATTCCATCCATAAGATCACCAAAGAAGTAGTAAAAGTAGTAACAGGGTTACCTTCCACCGGTAGCAGGCTTGACAGAACAAAGAAGGTTTCAAATGACACAGTGATGAAACTAACGGGTGCAACTTTTGACAAAAGATCTCTAAGGGTAAATGATGTAAAGGACATCAATGTCAGATTTATCAGTATGATCTTAGGTTACAAAGCCACACATGCAAAGAGATTGAACTCAATTTCTAGCCTATGTATCAGAAGTGCATATGACATGGTAAATGCTAATGGTAGAATAGATGTGTGTGAATGGCTCAAAGATGAATTGATAGACAATCTAAAGAAGATTAAAGGAGATAAGAAAGGAACCTTTAGATTTGGAAATTCGCTTGTTTTCCTAATGTTGTACATTACTAAGCAAGTACCCGGTATTGGTAGAAGAGATTTTGGCTTTGATATACTGGTAGGAAAGAAACTATTGGATTTATTAAACAATATAGGAGAAGATAGAGAGAAAAACATAAACGAACACTTTCGAGCATTGAAGGCTCAAATGAAAACAAGAGTAAGACTATCACAGGAAATTGTGGATAAATACCAAAAGGAAATATGTTTTGTAATCAAGAAAGATGAAATTTGGATGGAGGCAGTTTTCCCTAAAACTATTTGGGTAACTGAAATGGGCTATGAAATAGATGATAATATCATATAAACTTATGCAAAAGCCCTCCTTGAAGCACCAAAGGAACCCACTGAGAAAGTCTTTGGAAATGCAGAAACAATTGACAGTGGAATTCAGTCAAGGAAAAGGGCTAAGAAGGTTGAAGAAATAGTAGGAAAGGAACCCGACAGGCAAAAGCAATCAAGGAAGATGTTTTGAAACAAACTGGTATAAAAGAAAGTGAGTTGGAAGGACTTCAACTGAAAGCTCATCTTTCACCGGTTGGAACATCCTCTAAGAGTGATATGCTAGTGGTATTCAAAAGGGTAGAAAGAAAAAGAAAACCCTCACTGGTACCCTCACCCTCTCCTAGAAAAACAAGACAAAAGCAATAGGCAATGAGGCCTCCAATGAAGAAGTTAACTCCTAAGAAGAAGAAGAAGGTAAAACAAGATATTGCTCCACTGGATAAGCTCTTAAGTGAAATAACTGAAGATGGAAAGTTGAAAAACATTAGCATACTATACAACACACTATTTGCTGGTGACAAAGAAATCATAGAGAACAATGTAATTTTACACTTGGACATTTACAAGAAATTTCTGATGGAAATTGTTGGTGAAATACCAAATGATCTATATAGAAGACTAGAAGCTAGAAGGGTAGCCATTGTTGAGCTGGATAAGAAAATAAAAATTTAAAAATTACTTGCAGTGCATCTAGTTAACTCACCTGATGAAATAGACAAATTAATCAGTGAAGCTAATCAAACAGTATTTTCAACTACTCACCGACATGTAGCATTGATGGCAGGTAGAATGAATGAAGTCTTTGAGGAAACAACAGATGCATGGGACATATTCTTTGTAGAAAAAGAGAAACGGGAAGAGTTACTAAGACCCAAGACTATCAGAGTATACCAAAAGGAAAGGGATAAGGGAAAAGGTAAGGTAGGTGGACCTCCAAGCCTTAAAATAACTGATAATGTGCTCCCACCTCCTTCAGATACTCCATCCGTAGATACTACAGACAGTCAACTGGACATTGAGAGTATGGAGACTCCAATAGAGGATACTAATCCCGAGTCCAAAATTTTGTACACTGTAAATATAGATAGACGGGAAGTAAATGTTGTGGTTGACAGAGAAACCACTGAGGATAAGAAGGAAGAAGTGACTACTGAGTCACGGGCTACAGATGTTGAGGTTGAGGCTAATGATATTGTAAACATAAGCACATAAAAGCCTACTCAAACTGAGCAACCGATAGAGGACACCACTACTAAAACATTAGAAGAACCGGTAGATAAAACTGAAAAACAATCAGGAGAACTAGAAATGGACAGTGCAGAGGTACAAACTGAGAAATCGGAAGTGCATACTGAGACATAGATGGAGAAATCGGCTGTTGAGAGCTAAGAGAAACCCTCTGAGACACAGATGGAGAAGCCAAAATAGAAACAGGTTGAGACACAAGTTCAGACATAGACAGTGCCACCGGCTAAAAGTGAAAAGCCTAAACCTTTGCTAGTAGAAATGCAAACATAGACTGACCTACTAGAGGTCGAATCAAACAAGGTGATTACTACAACTGGTAGCATGAATATTGCAAAAGCAGTTGGGCAGACATCTGGTACTTCAATGTCAAAATTTTGACCTACAAATATAACAGAGGTCTTATTGGATTCAATAAAGAAGATCACTGAGTGCAATGCACAAGCCTATAAGGCTATAGATGATATAATCCCTATTCTTAAATTGATAGCACCTAAATGCATTGTGAATAATAAGGATTATTTAGGTCAACTAGACACGTTGTCTAAGTTCATCATCGACAACAATTTTACAATTGATCAAATAAATGAGGACACATTTAAGGAGAGATTGATTAAGGAAAAAGAGAAATTCTTTGAGGAAATTGTGAAGAAGAACAAAAAGAAAATGGACACCTTATTACCGGATCTAGGAAAAACAATTTTGGATTTTAAGAAAATGTACAGGGATACTTGCAAAATAGACATCTTGACACAGGATATAGATTTAGAGATCAACAAAACTCAAACTGAAATAAACAATGTTGCTGACAATTTGATAGGTACATCTGATTCATTTTTGGAGATAGAAGAGAAGATTACAGATCTAGAAGAGAAAATTGAGAAGTTAGAGAAGGACAAAGAGAAAGTTAAGCATAAGGCAAAGAGCTTAAAATGTAAACTTGGTCCAAAACTAGACTACCTCATTTCTTTGAGAAAATAAATTTTTGAGGCTCTGGTTCCTGGACTTAAGGCATTGGAAGAGAAAATGCACATACTCACCACTACAGTTCGAAGAACCCAAGAGGCATTACAGGAAAGCAAAAGATTCAGCGACAGTTTAAAACTAGTTTTGATAGATATATTCCAGATTGTAACCCACCAGTTACAAAAATCTAAGCAGGAACCACACTCCACTGACAATGAATGACAAACTTTGCCATTGATTTTAAAGGGGGAGTAGTGTGATGAGAAAAATGATTAGAATAGGACATCATCAGCTCAAGGGGAGCATACATTTTTGGGCACACAGTTTTGGTAAGACAATTTTGGCAAACCATTGTTGGATATATTCTTTTTGGATTTTTCTCAAGAGTGTTGCCATCAATGCCAAAGGGGGAGATTGTTGGCAAATGCACACTCCAATGAGAAATTGTAGGTGATTGAAGGTATTGTCATTGATGGAAACCTTACAATCATGTGATACTGGTAGGCAGACACAGGCACCGACACCGGCAGACTCTACACCAGCATACAGAACACCGACATTGAAAAGGAAGAATACTGACATCTTGGCCGACAATATTTTGTATAAACATATTTTGTAAGCCGACATGGTGGATTGTAATATGACTCATATATGTATTAGATCATTGTAGATCATTTAGGAGATAATATAGAAGGCAATTGATGAAAGGATAATATCTAAGGTAATGTGCGAATTATTAGGTTAAGGGTTTATTTATGTAGCAGAGCTTAAACCGGTACTAAATCTGGCATAGAAAATGCTAATCTAAACTAGTACAAGACATTGGATTAGTATAATCTATTTTTGTAAGTCAGTGTGACTTCTTTTGTAACTGAGTAGTGAGCTCTAGGCACTTGGCCTTCCTACATGTGTAGGCCCCATTTGTAAGTAGTAAAATTCTCTTATTGGCCAGTAAATGAATATTGTGGGTCACAAATCCCACTGAGGTTTTTCCCACACTGGGTTTCCTCATTAAAATATTGTGTTATGGTGTGCTTTTCATGTTGTGGTTGTTATTCTTATTTGCTGCATTATTTCTGGTTTACCGATACACAGTTTTAATATGTTTTTCATGTTATAAATTGAAGAAATTATATAACCAGTCAGATATTGATTCAACCCCCCTCTCAGTATCTTTGGGAATCCTAATAGTCAACATTGTATCCCAGTTGGACCTATCCCAGTTAGTCTTAGTGATCATCTTGGTTCTGGGTTTGATTCTAATCCAATATGATAAGATCTCCAGAATCAGTTTTGGATGCTTACTTTGGATGGTTATTTCTTTTCCATATTATGTTGGTTCATGTTTTGATTCTCCACTAACTATCGCTTATGTTCCCTGTTGGTATTTCCCGGTACTGGTTAGCTTTACTGGTAAGTGATATTTGGTGTTTTGGTTAGACGATGTTGGTTTGGCTTATGGAATCGGTTTCTATCATGCTGAAGGTGCTTCTTGATTATATTTTGATTTTTTGGTGACTTTTCTTTGGTTGGCATGCTGTTATGGTGGTCCTATTTGGATCCAGTTAGAATTTATGTGTTACTTCACTAAGGGTTTCTACCGGTTGGTGAAGCATGTTGGATTTTGGTCTTAGTGTAATTTTTCGCAGATGAAATTATTTGGTTACTTGATTTAGGTCCATGTTATGTAATATAAATCATAATATTATTTTGGTGATACCGTGTAATGTAATTTTTGTTATTATGAGTTTATGGGTTTAGGATTTAGCCAACCTTGTCAATAAGGTTGATGATTTGTATTTATAAGTGACTTATTCATGTAATTTATATATCGATTGATGGAAGGGATCGATGGTTATGTATGCAATATCAGAGGAAGGTTTATGTGCTAATAAGTGATATATAATTTGGTGAAGGTTTTTGTATTGTAGAGAAGAAATGTGTGCTTAACTGGAACTGTATCAAGCATTAGGAGATGCTACTTTTACAGTTCATTCTTTCTGGATTGTAGTCTGATATTTTTGTAAGTCAGTGAGACTTCTCTTTGTGATGAGAAGTGAGCTCTAAGTGGTTGGCCTGATTGCAAGTGCAATCCCCATTGTAATTTCAAATACTACTATAGAAGTATTATCTAATTATGGGTAGGGTTTCCCACTATGGTTTTTCCCTTTACCGGGTTTTCCACATCAAAATATTGGTGTTGTGTGTACTATGTTTTCATATTCTATCCTTCATTGTGTTGGTTTCTTTGTGCTCCAGTTTAATGGTTTTTAATATACATAAGTTCTTATTTCTGGTGGTAAAATGATTCACCACTCGCCTGTCAATTTACTCCCAGTATCAGATTTGTCTAATAGGAACAACCACTGTCAACTACCCACAAGTTTTTCCTTTCAACATGTAGGATAGTTTGGACAATCAAACTTGACAGAGCCTTACCTTTATCATTTTTTTCCCAAACTTTTTTGGTTTCTTTCTTATTTTTTGTTGCCCCATTCTGATCTATTTTTGTCTTTGGTTCAAATGTTGATACTATCTTCTTTTTCTTAGTTTTCCTAAGCTTATAGTGTTTTGCAATGTGTCCCAAGTTTTGACAATGATATCATTTAACATTTACATTAAATGATGAACTTGAAAAACTATTGTAGGACCGAGATACATTTCTCCTACATTCATAACTCCTATGACCATACCCATTACATTGATAAAAAATAACAATCATATCCCTAATAGAAGAAAATTGATTTCTATTTTCAAAACTAGGCAGATATCTATGCATAAAATTACAATAAATAATTCTATGACCATAAGTATTAAATTTATAATAGTATCCATAGAATTGAGGTACATACAAATAATTGTTGAAATTGTTTCTCATTGGTCTCCTTGGAGAAGCATAACCTGGTCTCCTTGAACTCTTCCTTCTTGTATCCTTGACCTCTATGAAGCCTTCATTATCCATCTTGGATTTTCTTTTAGGATCAACATATTGGTTCCTTGTAACCACAACATATGTCTTCTTCTCAATAGGCTTTTTGATAGTGAAAGTTTATCCTTTAGTATTATGAATTGAAGAATCAAATTGTGTTTCTTTATTTAATGAGGTATTAATTGTAGAACATTGACCAACATCAAATACAATTCCTTTTGTATCTTTAGAGTGATTTTGTTTGCTCAAAATTTTATCCAATTCATCAATGCTACTCTCATACTTAATTCTGACCTTAAGTTCATCTTGGCACTTTTCAAGTTCCTTTCTTAAGTTTACAAGATCTTCTTCCAACTAGATCTTCAAGTTAGAAATTGTTGTCATTGATTCTTCAAGTGATTTGTTTACTAGATCATGTTCTTCAACAACAACATTCATGTACTTTTTATATTCCTTTCTCACTTTTCTAAGTTCTTCTAGTGCACTTACAAGTTCACCCTCAAGATCTACTTCAACTTTGATTTCCTCTTCTTCATCATCAACAATACATTCATCAGATAACTCTCCTTATGCCATGAAGAGATTGACTTATCTTTCACCTTCACTACAACAATCTTCAGAGACACTTTCTTCATTAGAGGCATCATCCTCAAATGCGTAAAGACTTCTTTTTCTCCTAAAATTTCTTCTTCTTGGCTTATAAGAATTCTTCATCTTTTCTTTGCCAAAATATTTCATGTTTTTCTTTCCATCTTCATCCTTTTCTCCATAAGGGCACTTAGATGCAAAGTGTCCAATCTTACCACAGTTGAAAAATCTGAAAGGCAACTTACCTTTGTACTTTCCTGAACCTCTTTTGAGCTTCCTTACAAAGTTTTCTATAGAAACATCAGAATTATTTGCATCCTCATCTGTATCTTGTTCTTTTCCTTTCTATGAGGTATTAAAGGCAACTTCTTTCTTTGAAGGTTCAACACTTATTGCTCTCATCTCATAGACAAATCGATAGCCAAATAGTTC
Organism: Cryptomeria japonica; assembly: GCF_030272615.1. Classification (NCBI taxonomy): domain Eukaryota; kingdom Viridiplantae; phylum Streptophyta; class Pinopsida; order Cupressales; family Cupressaceae; genus Cryptomeria; species Cryptomeria japonica. The sequence goes on along the minus strand of NC_081409.1, from coordinate 501,598,223 downwards.
TTCCATAGAGAAGGTGATAATATCTTTAGCTTCTTCAATGGTCGAGACTTTAGTGTCATACTTTGGATTGAGAGATCTGAGTACCTTTTTTACTATAACTTCTTCTTTAAATTCTTCTCTGAGTCCTCTTATAGAACTCACATTTTCATCCACTCATTTTAGATAATTAACTATCTTCTTCTTCTTCTTCTTCTTCTTCTTCTTCTTCTTCTTTCATTTTTTATATTTTAAAACCGAGCTCTCAAATGTTTTAGTTTGTCTCAATATCACCTTCATATATGCTTTGTAGTTTATCCCATGTTGCTTTTGCTAAAATATAGTGTGTCACTTTGACAAACTCTGTATCAGACAGACCACTTAAGATTGCAATCTTAGCTTTTGCATTTTTTCATACTCCCTTTTAGCATCGGGGTCAATAGGGGAAACTTGAGGAATAGTATATCCATTTTTTAGTAACATCCAAACATCAAACCCAAGGGAAGATAAATATGTCTACATTCTTCTACTTCAAAATACATAGTTGGTGTCATTAAACATGGGGGATTTAGAGAAGGACTCATTTATAGCCATCATGTTCACAAGATAGGATGTACCCAAGCTAGAGGAAGATTTACAATAAGGGAACCTAAGGCTCTGATACCAATTGAAGAACACAAATGGATATTGAGAGGGGTGAGGTAAATCAGTGTATTTTAAAATTTTAACTATGTGTGCAAGGACTGAAGCTACAAATTGATTAAGAACATACACATTTACACAAATCGAAACATAACACCATATTTATGAGGAAAAAACAATGTGGGAAAGACCTCAGTGAGAATAGCTATTGGAGTCTACTGCTTCAATCTATACAGTTTACAATGTTTAGGGAACCAATCCAAGGAGCACCAAACCCTGAACTTTTAGGGCACCAACCCAAGGAGCATCAAACCCTAATTTTATGAGCACCTACTTAAAGGAGTACCTACCCATGCTCTGAGCACCCACACATAGATTTACATTAATGAAAAATTACAACTGCAAGTTGAGTATCTTGTTACAGATGATGTTCTATAACCGTTGTGTTTTCCACACCTGAAACTGAATTTGCTCATTTTTGCTTATAGGGTTTGTCTTCTGCTCCCTAATCTCTACAATCTCTCTACACTCTATCTTGTCTTTTTACTAACACTTCTCTTTGTAATAGCTCTTTTTTCTCTATTTTGTCTTTTTACTAGCTCTAATCTCTGTTTTGATCAAATCTCTGCTCTCTTCTTGTCTCTTACTCTGCTCCACACAGTGTGAAATACACATTGTATTTCTTACACTCTGCTTTCTTACTTGTCTTACATCTATAACAACACACTTAAGTTCTCCTACTCACCACTATGATCTCCATGCGTGTCATAGCATCTTCTCAGTGCCCAATTTTTATAGTTCTGTGTTCTCTATTTTTATAGAGCTTCTTCACCTCTCTCTCTACACATTGGCTACTTCCCACATTGTCAACAACGTCTTTGTCAAAATAAATCCACTCAATAAAAACCTAGTTTACCTCTTAGGGTTTTCCCTCCAAAAGATAATTCACAAGAGATCTTCTAGAGTTAAAAAAATAAATCTTTTCAATAGATTGATTGGCTGTCATCACTAATTGTATCTTCTTCCTTCCTTAGATCAAACTCTAAGTACAAATTACTAACTTTATTAATCATCACCTGCACACTGCAGTGATATCTTGTCTACTAAAGATCATCTGATCATCTCAAGCCTCACATTCAATCTTCTAAAGGTTCTTCATTAAATGTAGTCACCTTCTTTAGATGTAGCTTTCATGATGATCAAGTTTTATCAAGTGGGCCCTAGTAGTTCCTTACAACAATATCTAATTTTTTCTGTGCATGTCACATTCTCCATGTCGTCATTATCATCAGGTCAAAGAATGGTCAAGCATCCATGTGAGCCAATTCTATGTTGGCACTTGGTGATATACCCATCATGTTTTCAACATCACAAACCATACTTGTGAGATGGTGGGACTGTGCACCTTCTCCCATTTTACTTACCCCTTGAGTTATTTTTCATCACCATTCTAAGCTATGGACTAGCGAGACCATTGGTTTCATCTCTTGGTATAATATCCAATGGAATATTTTTCCTCTTTTCTTCCTTTCTATAGGCTGGTGGGGTGCTGCAAAGCATCTATCACAAACCATAAAACCTTCATTCAAGGGTAGACTTTAAACTTGAATCAAGAGGTGCATATAAAAATATCAATAACTCTTCTCAACTCCAAACCAATTTCAAAGGTTATATTACATCCCTAAAAACCTTCATTCAATATTTCAGATCATAAAATTCACCATAATATGAGAGAACAAATTCTTATTTGCCATGGAATACCCTAGTTCACGGTTTCATCCTTTAAAAATTGTTTTCACCAAAATAATCACAAAATATTCAATTATAAACCAAATTAAGTAAGACAAAAAAAAATTGAAAGAATATTTAGAGACCTTTCCAAAAAATATAGTCTTTCTTCATTAATATTTCTCATCTGACCATACCAAATGCTGCAACCAGACTATTGCTGCCTTCACCAGTCTACCTTTCACCATGAACTGTAAGAAACAATCATCAATAACATTTTACATATTTCTCATAACACAAATCGCTTCAGTTAGCATTGATATTTCTGTGTTAAACAAGTTATCTCCAAATTTTAGACGGATCCAATGGTTAAAACAAAAGTTATGATCATTTCCCCAAAAACGGGTAACCCTTGACAGGGTTTTGACAATTATTGTAAAAACAAACATATCTTGCCAAATACTCCACATAAATGCACAAGAAAGGATTCATATGAAAGATATTTCATCAATATATCATTAAATAACATCTACATATAAAAATTACATCAAATGTGATCCTCCATGGATCTATGACAGTCACAGATTCCTTAAAACCTCATGACACTTTGAAGGTTTGATGAATAATCTTTGTCAAATCCCCTCCAAACAGATCTACCCTCTTGATTTCAACCAAACATGGTTTAATAAACCATTTAAAACTCCTTTATAAGTACTCTAACCACCTCATTGTTGGCATTATAATAGACAATAAGAGATTGTTGGCATTTCAATTAGGATATTGAGAAGTTTGTTGATAATTATGGATATAACTGATTAAGGATGTTTACTATCTTCACAATATTATTTTGTCATTGATGTCAAGAAATTGATTTTCTAATTTAGTATGATGTTTCCATATCTTAAGAAGTATGTTTTGAAGAGAATTAAGATGTCTGTAAAAGACACAAAAAGAATGTGATGAATAAGGGGAGGAATAAGTTATTCAATGGGCAACTATTACCGAGTTAGACAATGATGAGATAATGTTGTTTAGATTGTTTTGATATCCTACATATGCTATTGTTTGTAAGGTTAATACTATACTATGTTACCGAGCAAGGAACGTAGTCGGTAAACCCTAAGGTTATCGCTATCGGTTAATGAAGGTGGAATGTCTACTGAGTGAAGTTTAGTATTTACCAAGTTGCAACCGAGTAATAACAGAATGCATTGGATGTATACATGCGTTATTTAATGATGGAAGCTAATGAACTGGTTATGATTAAATGATTGATACAACATGTATAAAGTTTGTTAAGGATCTATGGCAATGGAAGACCAGCAAGAAGATCTACAACTCAGATTGAACCGCAATACCTTAGCACAAGTTCCAAGAAATGTATGCAAGTTCCAAGGTGAGGTAAAATGTTTTCCGATTGAAGGATACATTGAACCTGGTCAAGATTGAAGATCTGATGGCTATGATTGATCATGGGAAATGTGATCAAAGAAATTAAGCAGTTAGCAAATTGTTTATAAATAAGGAACTGTTGATAAACAATGTATGCGGGCAAGTGTAAGCACAGGGATGCTACATAGTGGCTATCGAGCATAGAAGCTTGAAGACCTTTTTGAATAATAGAGTAAGGAGCCCAACAGAGGGACAAGATAAGTCCTATGACTAGATTGTATTGAGCAGATAAGAATCTACTTTAGCATTTTAGATGCAAAGTTGCAGACATACTCATTACTGTTATTTATTTGTAAGTGACAGAAAATCTCTTAACTGAGTGGACTTAACAGTCTTATTTGTAAATCCTCTAGCAAAGGGACATTCTAATTAAGTGTTTGAAACCCTTTAACAAGGTCACCTCTAACAAGGTGAAGATCCTAACAGATCTGAGGGAAATCCCTTAACCAGGTCACATCTAGCAATGTGTTTGTAATCTTTAATAGGATTTTCTTTTAACCGAGCATACTCTAGAAGAGTATATTTCTTAGTAGGTCTGAAATCCCACAGTGGTTTTTCCCTATTTGGGTTTCCACATTAAATTTGGTGTTATTAGTGTTGTTATGATTATGTGTTCTTAAGCTTGCATGTTTTACAGTTTTGGTTACATATATCTGTTAAAGCTACCGAGGTTGAATTTGTTGAATATATTGAAGATTAAGTTTGTATGATTCAAACCCCCCTCTCATCTTATTAACTATTGGCATCAGAGTTATCAATTGGTTTCAAAGTTTTGGACTCCAGAAGAAAATTTTTAAGGTACTTGAGGAAAAGATCCAAAGATGTATAAGAGGGATGCACTGAAGCTGAACAAGTCAAGTTTCTCTACACAACAGAAAACAATGAAGCTACACCTATCAGGAATTGGAGAATATGTTGTATATTATCTGGAGAATGATTTCATTACACCTAGTACCTATCCATTTACAATGGAAGAGATAAAGGCAAAGAAAGAACATATTCAAGCAATGATTGAAATAACATCTGCATTGACCGACTCAGAGTTTAATGATCTAGAAGGTTGTAATGATGCCAAGGCAATGTGGGAGAAGCTCATATCTGTGTATGGTGGTGATGAACATGTTCAAAGAGAAAAAGTGGATAGTCTAAGAGTACAACTTGAATCTATGAGAATGAATGAAGGAGAGAACATAACCCAGTACAGTACAAGGCTAAAGGAGATTGTCAATCAAATCGAAGGAGTAGGAGGAACCATTGAAGAGAAGGATGTCACAAGTAAGCTATTAAGAACCCTTCTACCTGCTTATGCAATCTGAGTCTCTGCAATCAATGAATTAAGGTCTATACCAAATATGCCAATATCTTTGGATGCTACTATTGGTAAGCTACATGCATTTGAGTTAAGTAACTTTTATAACAGTGGGTCTTCGGTAAATAAAATTGAGTATGCATTTAGTTCTTTTCATCTTGATGAATCTGATGATTACAATGATAGAAAGTATAAGTACTCTGAAGGGAATCACAGTGGAGCAAGTGAAAGATTTCGCAAAAACATGGAGGAGGTACACAAACTTTATGAAGAAATCGGAAAGCAAGAAGAGTTTGAAGCACTATTAGCCAGAAGGCTACCAAGAGGAAAAGGTAAGTACAAAGGAAGGTTGCCTTTGAAATGTTTTAACTATGATAGAATAGGACGTATGGCTTCTAATTGTCCTAAGAAAGAATCCAGTGAAAAGAGAGATTACCGAGATGACAAATAGAAAGATAATCATTACAGAGGACATCGGGACTTCAGAAGAAGAGATAAAAAGACATGTCTAATAGCTGATGAGGAATCTAATGATGATAAATCAGATGAAACTGATACAGAGGAAGTTGTTTATGTGGCTATCAAAGATGGATCAAATGAAGAAAGGTATGAAGAAAAAGCTTTAATATCTCACATAAATACTAATGATTCTTGGATCATAGATAGTGGATGCTCACATCACATGATAGGTGATAAACACAAGTTTGTTATGTTAGAAGATTACGATGGAGGTTATGTAAGATTTGGTAATGATGCACCATGTCAAGTGAGAGGTAAAGGATCTATAACACTTCTTGACAATGCTAAATGTAATGATGTTTATATTGGGTTGAAGATTTGAAATACAATTTGTTGAGTGTAGCACAACTAAACAATACAGGATACCGAATAGAGTTTCAGAAAGGAATTGTCAAAGTTCATGACAAGAATGGAAAGTTAGTAGCTATTGGGACACAAACAAAAGGTAACACATTTCACCTTGACTCAAATCGGAATAAGTGTCTATATGCAAAGATAGATGATACCTAGTTATGGCATAAAAGCTTTTGTCATGTAAATTTTGATAATCTGATCAAAATAAGCAAGAAGCATCGAGGAAGAGGACTACTGAGTCTTGAGAAACCTGAGAATGCTATGTGGTGAGGATGCCAGATGGGTAAGATGACAAGATCAAACTTTACAAGCAAGTCCTACACTTCTAAGGGAATTTTAGATCTTGTGCATATTGATCTTTGTGGTCCTATGAAAGGTCAGAGTTATTATGGTGATAAGTATTTCATATTATTTGTGGATGATTACTCAAAAATGATGTCAGTAATGTTTTTAAAAGAAAAATCAGAAGCTTTTCAAATGTTTAAATGGTATAAGGCAAGAGTTGAAAATGAAATAGGAAGACAACTGAAATGTCTTAGATCTGATAGAGGAAGTGAGTTCACTTCTGATGAATTTAACTTATATTGCAATGATCATGGTATAAAGAGGCAAGTATCTACACCGAGAACACCCCAGCAAAATGGGATAGCTGAGAGAAGAAACAGATCAATTGTGGGTTGCGCAAGAACCTTGATGATAGAAAAGAAGGTACCTCAAACATTTTGGAGAGAAGCAATTAGCACTGCAGTTTACACCCTGAACCAAGTACAACTGAAGAAAGGAACCTTGAAGACACCATATGAATCTGGTATGACAAGAAACCTAATGTAAGTTATTTTAAAATCTTTGGAAGTAGATGCTATGTTCACAAAGATGACAGAAATGGTAAGTTTGATTAGAAAAGTGAAGAAGGAACATTTCTTATTTATTCTTCTAGAAGAAAAGCATTTAAATGTCTGATCAAATCATCTAACAAAATAGTAGAAAGTGCAAATGTGAAAATTGATGAATTTGCAGAAAGAAATGATGAAGGAAACTCCAAAGAACTAGAAGATTATGAAGGATTTGTATATGTTCAACTAAGAAGTCCTACCGAGAAAACTACTAAAGGAAATGAAGATAATATCTAGTTACCGAGTGATGAAGAAGATCATACAGAATCTACCAAGCCTATATTAGCCAAGTATGTCAGAAGAAATCATGCATCAAGTCAGATTATAGGAGATAAGAATGATCCAATGATGACAAGGAATAAATTGAGACATAACACATGTCTGATATCTGAATTTGAACCAAGGATAGTGAAAGAGGCATTTAATAGTGAAGATTGGATAAATGCTATGACTGAAAAGATTGATCAAATGAAGAAGAATGACACATGGACACTGGTCCCAAGACCAAAGGACAAAAATGTAATCGGTACAAAGTGGATTTTCAAAAACAAGCTGAATGAAAAAGGTGAGGTCATTCGAAATAAAGCAAGACTAGTTTGCAAAGGTTATGCTCAAGAAGAAGGAATTGATTATGGTGAGACTTTTGCACCTGTGGCAAGACTTGAAGTAGTAAGAACATTGTTGGCATACGCTGCTTACAATAATTTCAAAGTATATCAAATGGATGTCAAATCTGCATTTATGAATGGTATATTAGAAGAAGAAGTTTTTATTGAACAACCTGAAGGATTTGTTGAAGGAGAGAATAAATATTAGGTATGTAAACTAAACAAAGCTTTACATGGTCTGAAACAAGCACCTAGAGCATGGTATGAAAGATTGCACTCTTATTTAATCAAGATTGGTTTTATAAGGACAAGTGAAAACAACAATATGTACATGAAGAATGATGAAAATGGAATACTGATCTCAGCCATATTTATTGATGATATTATCTTTTGTGGAAATGACTTTTTATGCAAGAACTTTGGAAATGAAATGAGAAAAGAATTTGAGATGTCATTAATCGATGATATAAAGTATTTAATAGGTCTACAGATACTACAAATGAAAGATGAGATTTTCATTACTCAATCCAAGTACATAAAGGAAATCTTGAAGAAATTTGGAATGGAGGATTCAAAACCAGTAAGTACTCCTATGACTACCAACTGTAAACTATCAAAGAATGATGAATTTGCATCTGTTGATGAGACACTTTACCGATCTATGATTGGAAAGTTGCAATATGTTGTTCACAGCAGGATAGATATAGCACATGCAGTAGGTATAGTTGCAAGATTTTCTACAGATCCCAAGGAAACAAATATGACAGCAATCAAGAGAATTTTTAGATACTTGACGGGAACTAAGGGTTATGGCTTAGTATATCAAAAAGGAAATGAATTTGATTTAAAAGTTTATACTGATGCTGATTGAGAAGGCAACATAGATGACAGGAAAAGCACAAGTGGTGGAGCTTTCTTTTTAGGAGAAAGACTAGTGAGTTGGCTTAGCAAGAAACAAGGATGTATTTCACATTCAATAGCAGAAGTTGAATATGTTACTACAGCATTGAATTGTACCAATATAGCATGGATCAAACAACTGTTGGAAGGCATAAATGAGAAAGTTACCGAGCCAATAACTATATTTTGTTATAATACTAGTGCCATTAACATTTCAAAGAATCATGTTATGCACTCTAAGACAAAGCACATCTCTATCGAATATCATTATCTTAGAGAATAAGTTCAAGAGAAGAAAGTGGTGTTGGAGTATGTTAACTCAAAGGAACAAATAGTAGATATTTTCACCAAGCCACTACCAAGGGACACTTTTGAGTATATCAGAAGTAAGTTAGGGGTCCTACCCCTATCTTCTACTCACTGACCAAGTTCGGTGAAAGCATCAATTCGATGAATCTGAAGAATAAATTTTAGGAGTTGATGCTGATTTACACACTTTAGGATGTTTTCTAAAGGTGTGTAGGAAACAAATATAGGGAACAAGAATTGAAGATAAAATGCTCTAACCGAGATTGTGTTGATACCAAACAGCAAAGGAATTACTTCACACAGGAACAAATTATGTATTAGTTTTCTTTTGGCATTGTTGTCGAAGGGGGAGAAGACTAATGTATGGGGGAGAAGACTAATGACAGGGGGAGAGCATTTCAACAATTTGAGCAATCATAATCACAGCAATTTGAATTTGAATCTTTTTAGGTCAAATCAATTGGTTTTGCCATCAATGCCAAAGGGGGAGATTGTTGGCATTATAACAAACAATAAGAGATTGTTGGAATTTCAGTTAGGATATTGAGAAGGTTGTTGATAATTATGGATATAGCTGATTAAGGATGTTTACTGTCTTCACAATATTATTTTGTCATTGATGTCAAGAAATTGATTTTCTGATTTAGTATGATGTTGCCATATCTTAAGAAGTATGTTTTGAAGAGAATTAAGATGTACGTAAAAGACACAGAAAGAATGTGATGAATAAGGGGAGGAATAAGTTATTCAATGGGAAACTATTACCGAGTTAGACAATGATGAGATCATGTTGTTTAGATTGTTTTGATATCCTATATATGCTATTGTTTGTAAGGTTAATACTATACTATGTTACCGAGCAAGGAACCTAGTCGGTAAACCCTAAGGAACCTAGTCGGTATACCCTAAGGTTATCGCTATCGGTTAATGAAGGCAGAATGTCTACCAAGTGAAGTTTAGTATTTACCGAGTTGCAACCGAGTAATAACAGAATGCATTGGATGTATACATGCATTATTTAATGATGGAAGCTGATGAGCTAGTTATGATTAAATGATTGATATAATGTGTATGAAGTTTGTTAAGGATCTATGGCAATGGAAGATTGGCAGGAAGATCTACAGCTCAGATTGAACCGCAATACCTTAGCACAAGTTCCAAGAAATGTATGCAAGTTCCAAGGCGAGGTAAAACATTTTTTCGATTGAAGGATACATTGAACCTGGTCAAGATTGAAGATTTGATGGCTATGATTGATCATGGGAAATGTGATCAAAGAGATTAAGCGGTTAGCAAATTGCTTATAAATAAGGAACTATTGATAAACAATGTATGCGGGCAAGTGTAAGCATAGGGATGCTACATAGTGATTACTGAGCATAGCAGCTTGAAGACCTATTTGAATAACAGAGTAAGGAGCCTAGCAGAGGGACAAGATAAGTCCTATGACTAGATTGTATTGAGCAAATAAGAATCTTCTTTAGCATTTTAGATGCAAAGTTGCAGACATACTCATTACTATTATTTATTTGTAAGTACAGAAAATCTCTTAGCCGAGTGCACTTAACAGTCTTATTTGATCCTCTAGCAAGGTGACATTCTGATTGAGTGTTTGAAACCCTTTAACAAAGTCACCTCTAACAAGGTGAAGATCCTAACAAATCTGAGGGAAATCCCTTAACTAGGTCACATCTAGCAATGCATTTGTAATCTTTAACAGGATTTGCTTTTAACTGAGCATACTCTAGAAGAGTATATTTTTTAGTGTGTCCGAAATCCCATAGTGGTTTTTCCCTATTTGGGTTTCCACGTTAAATCTGGTGTTATGAGTGTTGTTATGATTATGTATTCTTAAGCTTGCATGTTTTACAGTTTTGGTTACATATATCTGTTAAAGCTACCGAGGTTGAATCTATTGAATATATTGAAGATTAAGTTTGTATGATTCACCCCCCCTGTCATCTTATTAACTTTTGGCATCAGAGTTATCACTCATAACCAATGGATTTCATTTTTATACTTTTGTTGCACTTTTTGGCAATGTTGCAACTTTGTAATTTTAACATTTTTTGCATTTTTGACATAAATGACTCTAACCCTTACATGGACACTTTTAACACTTCAAGATGGACCAAATATGATATTTTTGGACAAAATGGATCATTTATCCTTACATATTATGATTCATTGGACTGAAATAACTTTAATACATTATGAATGACTCAAATACAATAAAATTTCTCATATTATGACTTTTGACCTCCTAGTATGCTTGTGTGGTTAGGTGCCTCTGCACCATACTCCCAACCTTGAAAAGTTTCCAAGTCCCTTGGAAATGTGTGTATAATGACCTAGAAGAAAAAATTTGAGTGAAATTTTCACCTTTGCCTTTATCTTTACCTCTTTATACCTCTTTATGTTGTTGCTTCCTTCTTAAACAATCTCTTTGTGACTCGTACCGATGGAGTTTGTTGTGGCTGCCATACAAGTGCTTTTACCAACCATTAGTCCACCTCTCCATGTTGCATCACCTCACCAACAACCTTTGTGCCTCACCTAGTAGTTATCCTCTTTCCCTAGTCTTTTGGCAATCAATGGACCATCCCTTTGGCCCTTGACAAACCTTCCTTGTTTGCCTTCTTGCAGCTAGATGGATGAGCACCTTGCAACCAAAAAATCATTAACAAAAACCAAATACAAAATCCTTCATGACTAGGTCCTGGTGTGGATTGCCTCCTTCGGTGCTCTACCCACACACACAGGCTCTTCTGTTAGTTAGATGAGAGGGGGGGGTGAATCATATAAACTTACAATACTATATATATTCTTCAGGTTCAACCTTGGTAGAACTTACTTGATATGCAACTATGACTGTAAATCATTCAAACTCATAAACTAATAAACTTGAAACATCAAAACACATTTAACACCAGATTTAACGTGGAAACCCAAATAGGGAAAAACCACTATAGGATTTCAGACCCACTAAGAAAATATACTCTTCTAGAGTACGCTTAGTTAAAAGCCAATCATGTAAAAGATTACATAAACACATTGCTAGATGTGACCCGGTCAAGGGATTTCCCTCAAATCTATTAGAATCTTGCACTTGGTTAGAAGTGACCTTGTCAAAGGATTACAAACACTCATTCAGAATGTTACCTTGCTAGAGGATTTACAAATAAGACTATTTTGATGAAGTAAAAGTAGGTATTTGAAAGGTACCTGAACCTTATACAAGCCAGGAAAATAGAACTACTAAAAAAAGTGCCTGGTCACTTCAAAAAGACAAAATGAACCCACCGGAAGGGAATAACTTAACACATCATTACATTAAAAACTTGGAATAGACAACAAAAGGAAAGCACAAAGACAACAAAGAGACAGAACCAAGGACAACAACTAGAACTAAATACTATTCAGAATTTCCTTGGTGTGAACAACCATTTGTTTCATGTTGTTCGCTGAGGTCTTCATATCCTCCAGCTCACAACCTTCAATGTTGTCCTTATTCTTTGTGTTAGCTTTGGTCCTCCTTTCATGACCCCTCTTGTTCACCTGCTCTTTATCACCATCCTTCTCTGCATTATTCTCGAACCTGTTGATAAAGATGTTCATGTTGTCCATCGAAGATTTGAGGATTTGGAAATTTTGATCAACAATTTGCTTGACATGCTCCAGCCTGTCAATTCTGTTGCCAAAATCTTTCATTTTTTTTTCCATTTCCTTTCTATCTCCCATCTCATTGACCTTTTTTTCCATTGCTAAGATTTTTCCAACCATACATTCAATAGCTTCTGCATTATGCAAAATGACCACTAACTCTTTAACATACTCTGCCAAGGGCTTGTCACCAACTGTAATTCTTGCCATGGCCTATGTATCAGTTTTCAAACTGTTAATATCCTTCACCATAGTAGCAATGGTCTCATAGAAGGCCTTAATAGTATCTTTGTCACCACTATCACTTTGACCCCCTTTTTCCTCCTTATGCAGACTAGTGGTATTCAAAGTCTCCAAATTGTCCTTAACCAGGTTACCCTCCCCTTCTTTGTACTAACTATCGATCCTCTTATTTTCTTCATCCTCCTCAAATTCAACCAAAACATAATTGAAATCAGAATTGCTACCCTTTTTAGCGTTCTTTTTTTGAGCCTTCTTTCTAGTGGCTTTCCCTTTCCTCTTTTTAATAGGTTTTTCCTCAAGTGATTTAGTTTCAGAATTTGACATTTTAGATTCCACAATAACCCTCCTCTTCTTGGCCCTAATCCTCCATTTTTTGCTAGTTTCTTCTGACTCTCCCTCGGTTTCCAAATCAAAGTTGAAACCACTATCCTTACTTTCTGTAGTCTCATCTCTGGCATTTTTGCCATTAATACGCTTTTCAATGCACTTCCCCTTTAGCATTTTATAAACCAGGACCATAAGCCCCTGGTGGAGGGCATGATCACCTTTAGGGTCCTTCTGGATCTCCTTTATAGTATGATCCATTGAACATGCAAGGTAATAGGGAAGGCTAACCCTTTCTCCATGATGGAAATGGTTGAGAAGGATGAAGTGATGCCCATATGCCCTGGTAAACCTACCATCTAAGGTAATGTATTCAATAGAAGCTGTAGACACCAAAAAATGGTCAACGCTTGCGGAATCGTACTTTAACATTTGCGCATTGCCTTATTTTAGGGTTCTTGCATTGCATTAACATTTCTCCTATGTCACACACTTGGTTTTTATCATTTGCGAGCATTGAGTCCTTCTGCATTCTTCATTCGTCTCGCTCTCAAATTTGGTCCTGTCAACAACAATCTTCAGTCATGATTTTGATCGATCTTATCCTATCGCATCAATGTGCATGCTCATTTGTCATCATTTTGGACATCGTCAATCCTAATTAGGGTTTTGTCCTCTTATCAATCTTGTCATCTGGCGATCGATTTGTCATCAATCCTTATCATTTTCAATCTTGTCGTTTTAACGATTGATTTGTCATCGATCGTTGTCATGTTCGATCTTGTCATTTTGCGATCGATTTGTCATCGATCGTGGTCATTTTCAATCTTGTCATCTTGCAATCTATTTTGTCATCGATCCTTGTTCTCTTGTCAATTTTGTCAGTTTGCGATCAATTTGCCATCGACCGTTGTTTGTCTCAATTATGTCAATTTGGATCAATTTGTCATTGTTCCTCGTCAATTGGCGCATTTATCAATCAAATCATTTATCACATTGGTCCTTTGTTAATCAAAATCAAATCGATATCAATTATCTTTCATCAAGACCTAATTGTCATCTTTGCATTGCTAATTCATCTTCTAGGATTTCATGATTTAATCATTTAACCTTGTTTGTCATTTCTCCCTTTAGGATTAATAAATTATTTATTTATCCTAAGTCTTCTTATCACAATTAAATGTTCATTTAATTGGCTAATTATTCCTCTTTTTGTGAATTAATTGATAAATGACAAATTATTAATTAATTCACCTAATTTATCTTAATTCCTAATTTTCCCTCTTTTTCTAATTTTCTAATTTTCTAATTCCTAATTTCAATTCTCTCCTATTTTTCTCCTAATTTCATGGGAATGACATTTCAATTTGTCATAATTTGTCATAATTGACAATCAATCAATTTTGACATAGAAATTTGTCATAATTTGTCATAAATTATCAATCAATCAATTTTGCATAGAAAGTGCATAATTTGTCATAATTGACATTTTTTATTTACAATTTCCATTTGAATTGAATCATGCTAATTTGATCATTTCTCCAATTTGTGTATAAATTGGATGAATTTCTTCAATCAAATCCCCTAATCACATTATCGATCTAATAATCACTTGTTTTGAATTGGTGAACCCGACGTGAACTAACCCCCTAATCATGCTTTTGAGTGCTTTTGAGTTGATTTGCAGGTCAAAAACCCAAAAAACAGGGTAATGCAGGGCTTTGTGGGGACTTCTGTGCCTGTGTGAGATAACCTGCGCCTATGTCAAGCAAGCTGCACCTGTGTTAAAGACATTCTGCACTTGTGTCATGCATTCTACGCCTGTGTTATGAATTTTGCGCCTGTGTAAATTCTAGAAATAGAGGTATAAAGAAAGCAGTGTTTTACTTGAAAATTGTTTATTTTGTATTCTATTTTCTACTTTTTGGTTTTTGGTACTGATTTTCTGTGCAGAGCCTTGGCATATGCATGAAAAAGACAATAAATGAAACTACTAACATGTTTTGTGCAGGTTCGATAGTCAAAGACTAAGCATATCAAACTTCTGACTTGGGTTTTGCAAGTTGCCTTGGACTACAACTAAACTTTGTGTTTGCAATTAATTTTTAGGCACCTAGTGATTTTTAAATAGGATGGAATGAATGTATGTTTGCTTTGATTTTTGAGTTTGACATTGGAGTAGGAGAGTATGCTCTCATCCTTCCTAGGGTGATCAGAAATCCAGATCTTCAATACCATGCTCATGTTTTTGATTGTGTGTCACCTTTAGAGGGCCTGCCTTCCCGACCATTTGCTTTTGCAAGCAAGTGATAATCATGAGAAGGGAATGACCCTAAGTGAGTATGGCTAGAATACCTTGACATTCTAACTCACTATAAACAAATACCTGATGGGCGAAAGCTTTGAAGGAAGGGTTACGAGGGAATTGTAGTTACTTGGGAAGTGATGACCCTTGAAGTCTTTCTCATATCAACATCTAAGTAGGACCTCATGGTCTAAATTGTGCTTGCGCGACTACATTTGTTTGGTATCTTGATGGGCTTAATGTCTCAATCATGCTTGCGTGACATCAAGGAGTAACACTTAACAGAAATCCTTATTAAACACCTTGTATTTAGAGGCCAAAAATCCTTCTAGTTGCTTGAGAAGGACGAGTTCGGATACTTGGAAGAGATACTAAGTTTTCCATGGGGAGATTTCCATGGGGATTGATGCTTGGCTGCCCTGAGAAGTGAGTGCCATGGAGGGGAGCCCGTGGGGTCAAGCATCTATGTATTCTCCTTGAATCCCATAACGAGTCTACCTCTCAAGTACCTAATGTCCTTGCCTACCATAAGAAATGTGTGAATGAGCATGATTGTCTTGAGTCTAAGTTGAAATATCTTGTCTTCTTTGTTTGTCAAAAGTTGAATTGTATCTTATTTCAAAACCCAAGACAAATTGACTCAAAACAAGGTTAAACACAAGAACATTTCATCCAACAAAGTTCAAAACACCTTCAAACATGGTTGTCAAACATTTTTCAAAGTCTTGTCTCAACATTCATGTCACTTAGATTTAGGTTCATCTTAGGTTTGCATTTTGCAAAGTCATTGTTAACTATCAAGGGTAAGTTTCATCTTAAGTCATACTCCTTTGCATATCAATAAGGGTCATCCATTTGCATGTGTCCTCTTGCATTAGAGTCATACCATTGTCATATGTTTGCATTTGCATACCTTGGGTCTCTTCATTAAGCTTAGGTCATTATCATATCATATTAGGGTCATTTGCATAGTAATTGTCCCTTTGCATATAGTGTCAAAACTAGGTTTTGTCATACTTGAGTAATCCAAATCTTTGATAAACCCTAAGTTATTTTTAGGAAGTCTAGACCTTATCAAACTTTTGTCTTTTTGTCATCAATGTCATTTGGTCAAACCTAGCTTAGTATCCAAGTATATAGGTGAGACATTGTCAATTTGTCCTATTGTCACTTGGTCCTTTTGTCCTTTGAGGTCTAGACATCATTTCAATTTCCTAAGGGTCTCATTTTTAGAATTGCATTCATGAGTTTGTCAAAATCTTGAAAAACAACCAAAAACATAGGTTGCATTCTTGCCATAGATTGTATTTTCATTTATTTAGTTTGCATTTAGTTGTATATCATATATCATCCTTGAAAAATTCCAAAACTATTGCATTTGCATAGTGACATGTCTATTGAAACAAGGTTCCAAGCACCAATGATGCAACAAAGTTTGACATATCAAACGACAATGCAATCGCAATTCTATCCAACCCAACAACAAGGCAATATCGATCAAACTTTTTATGATGAAACAAGTCTCCAAATACAAAAACTAGAGGAGAAACTAGCTCAAGAAAATGAGATTTTGGAACAAAGAGTGAAAAACATTGAGACGAATAGATCACAAATGTCCAAAATGTTTCAAAAATTTCCAGGTTGAAATCCAAAGATTGAGCCAATTGATGTAAGATCTCTTATCGAACGATCAGACATACCAACTCTCCTCTCACAAATAGAGATGATGAAACAATTTCAAGAAAAGAGACAACATCAATTTCAACATTATGTGCCTCCACAACAAGAACAAGAAGGTGTTTACTATCAATCAGATTTTCAACCATTACAACCAATTGTTCAACATTTCCAACAGACACAACCAATGGTCCAACATATTCAACCAACACAACCAATGGTCCAATTTCAACAATATGTCCAACCAACTATACAATTTCCACAAATAGTCCAACCAATGGTGGAATATCAACAAGTTCAAGTTCAATCAACATATCAATGTCAACAACCACAACCAAACATTCAAAAACAAAGGTTGCAGCATGCACCAAGCCAAATTTTGAACATGTCAAACCAATTTGAGCAACATCTAGTTTGAAATCAAAACATGACATCAGATCAGAACCAACTCCTTTCCAAACAAGTTCAAATTCCAGATACAACCATGTCAAAACCCCGAAAGAAAGGTGGCTTTATTGCAATGATCTTAAGGAATCTACCAAGTGAGTTCTTTGAAGAAGATAAAAATAATACACTTATATCTAGCAATGCCTCATCTCCCCGCAAACAAATTGACTCTACAGTGGCATCTATCCCTACACCTCTAGAAGTTTCACAAGAACCTTCCATATTGGCCTTGTAGATGTATAAAAATGACCATATTCCTAAATGAATATTAAGTTTTATTCGCCCACTTTTCCCGCATACAAGCCTCATCAAACAATACACCCAAGGATGCAATTACCCAAGGGCTATCCATAATTGATTGCCAAGATAATCCAATTCATGATGCACATCCTTGTCATGTTTCAGAAATACAAGACCCAATGCCACCATGCACTTTATTGCCATTACCTAGTTTAGAGGACCCCATTCGAAGTCCCTCTTCCTCATGTTCAAGCATTGATTCCTTGCTAGAATCCATCACAAATGTTCAAAGTGCATTTCCTTCATGCCAAAGCATTGATCCCTTGCCAAAAACCCCACGCATATCCAAAGTCCAACCCAATGTCAAGAGGATAATTTAGAGCATGAAGAAACGTGTCTTGAAATAGATCAAGATCAAGATCCCGAAACATTATCATCCCATCCAATTGTTGACCAAGATCCCATTTTCCTAGAAACTCATGATGATTCCCCTATTCTTGTCCATCCTATCCAAAGTCCTATTGACACTCCATTCCCCGAGCAAGATCAAGATATCCCAGTCCATCCAATCCCAAACGATCCCCTTCCATTTCATGAAAAAAATGTCCTTTCAAATCCCATTGACATTCAAGATATCCCTTCCATCCTTTCCGATGATCCCATTAAAAGTCAAGAGAAAAGCAACTTTAAAGAGGATTCCAATGATCTTCCTCCTTGTCAAGATCAAATTATTCCTTTAAATCCTCCACAAGATCCTTTTGTTCCTCCATCTCCTTGTCTTAATGCTCCATATACACTCCAAGATCGCATTTCTTTTGATGATCCCATTATTTTTCCCATTCCATCTCTTGAAGAGCTTGTCATTGAACCATGTCCACTACACAATCCTAGTCCTCCTCATGATCCTAATCCCCCTCATGATTCTAACATGTCAGTGCAAGATGTTCATGAACCCTCGACATGCATAATGGGTTCTTCCTCTTTGGTCCAATCTGATCCAATTCAAGATCTTATTATTTCTCTCATATCATATCCACCTCATAATGGACTCATGTCTTCTTCCCAAAGAAAAGAGTCTCCTACAAGTCAAGATATTCATAAAGGTAAAGGAGTAGATCTTCATAAGCAAGCATCCCTTCATGTTAAAGAAGATCTTAAGGGTTATGTCTACACAACTCACTCTCAAGATGTTGGTATCCCTTCAAAATCAAAACATACACCTTCCCCATCACACCTTCCATCCATCTTAGGTCCTTGTATTCCTTCATTCTCTATGCAAGGTCAGCAAAGGCACACATCCTTGAGTAAATTTCATCAAACGAAAATAACTCTATTTCATTCATATCCATCCATGCATTCCTTTCCTCCTCCAAGCAATTTGGATGCCAAGTATAAAAGTCATAAGCCTAGCAATCCACATGTATTCAAGGATCAACATGTCCAATATAATCGACATGTCAAAACAAAGAAAAATTTGATCTATAAAGAAAAAGAAATATCCAAAAGGTCACAAAGGCCCATTGCTCAAAAACAAAAGTTAAAATCTATATGGGTTCCTAAATCCCTTGTGCAAGCAATGCACTCCAAGGAACCACAAAAGCATAAAAAATCAAAAACCATGTGGATCCCTAAGCGGCTCCTTGAAGCACAAAAGCCTAAAGAAACATCCAACTTGGCATCCAAAATTGCTATTCCTCCATTGAAACCTCTCAAATCTATTCCTCCATCACCTTCATCATCCATTTTGGGCTCTTATGTCCCAAAATCCCAAGTTATTCCTCCATCCAAATCTCAATATCCAAAATACATTTTTCCTCCATCAGTCCATCACCCCTCAAGGTGTGTGCCAATGTTGATCTTGCCTTCATTTCCATCCACTAAAGCCCAATTCTTCCAATACCCTATCCATTATCCAATGCATATTTGCCATCCTTCGATCCCTTTGGTCCAATCATTTGCATAAATCCTCGCCTTAGTTTCATCTTATTTTCCATGTCCTTATCCTACCAACGTCTTTGAGCATGCTTTTAAAGGTCATGGTCTATTTTTTTCAAGGATACTATCCAAACAAAAAAGATGCTTGAGTCCTTCTTCCATCCCCTATCATGTGTCCATCTTCTATTGAAAAAGTCAAAAAAACAAAAAAAAGAGTGAAAAAAAAAAGCAAAAGAAAAGAAAAAAGTAAAGAAAAATAATTCATCCACTAGTGAAAACCTGGCAAACAGGTGCCTTGGGCAAGTACCATGATGAAAACCTGGCAAACAGGCATCATGCGTAATCTATGAACTTCTTGCACACCACACTTGGGGGCAGGTTTCCTCCATATCCTTTTGCCCTTCACTATCCTATCATACCCCTGTCATTACCCTTCATATCCTATTGTCCCTCATGTCCATTTCCTCTTTCCACCTTTGATCTTGACAAGGCTAAGGATCATCATGAGCATCATGCATCTTGTTTGTAGCTTTTAGTCTATCATAGCTTTTGGTCTTTATCCATTTGCTTATTATAACCTTTCATCCATATTTCCTGGCTTATTGCAACTTTCTGCCACTATCCCTTAGCCAATCTCAACCTTCAGTCCCTTATCCATTCTTGGTCTTGCTTATCCTATCCATATCTTATCACTATCCATACACTCTTTTTCATCCCTTGATCTTGATCTGACATAAGGACACAAAATTTAAATATGGTTTCAAAAACCTCTTGACCTGTCCCTCATGCCATGTCACTGCTTTACATTGTCATATCTAGTCTCTTGTCCCATCACGCAATAGCCCTTGAAAATTGCATCCATATTGTCTCCATAATAAAAGGCCTTTGTCTTCCCTCTATCCACCAACATTTAAGCAAGCCTATTTATTCACCTGTCATATTCCTTGCCTTGCTAGACACTGGGGGCAAAATCCAAAAAAATTGAAAAATGTCCTAAAATAAATCTTAAAAATTGAAAAATGTCCTGAAAAAATCATAAAAAATTGAAAAATGTCCTAAAAAAAAATCCAAAAAAATCAAATAATGTCCTGCACAAATCTCTAAAAAAATTGAAAAATGTCTTGAAAAAATCCCTAAAAAGTCAAATAAAGTCCTGAAAAAAATGAACACAAAAAAATTGTAAGAACTCAAAAAGCATTTTGCAATAAATAACCCCTTTGTGCATAAGACAGATCATTGAGCATCCCTCCGACGACATGCAATCATACACTGGGCTTTACTGAAATCATGCATTCACAGATGAACTTTTTCAATCAAACTAGACATTCAAACTGATCCGAATTGTCATATCAATCAACCTCAAAATCATTCATCCTTGGCACACTATCATGGGTCTTATACAGGGTGTGGTATACTTGAAACCAGATCGTGTCCTGTCTTAGACAGGGTACTGCATGTCCTGAAACCAGACAACATGATCATCCTATCAACACTTTCAACTTTTGACAATGAAGATCAAGATGTCTGTTTGACTTGTTGGAATTAGCGAGTCTTATCTTTTTATTGATTTATCTTCGATCATGTTCCTATGTTGCTCGATGATGTCACTGAGTGATTTAGAGTGACCAAGATGGTTCAAGGTCCTTTTCTTTTTTTTGTTGTGATTGTTGTTTGTCTGTGATGTGTCTGTCTTTTGCAAAAAGGTTTGCATTTCAGCTCTGGCCTTAAATGCCATGATGCTATGCATCCATTTTTCTACATTAAAATAAAGGTTCTCACCTACAAAGTGCATTATTAAAAGCAAGTTTTTCTTCATCTCTAACTGTCCTTTGTCTAATTTCTTCTTACTAACATTTCTTCCATCCATCTTGGCAGTCCATTTGATCCTATCATTTTCTATCATTCTTATCGATCAATTGGCCTCTTTTCTGCATGTTTCCGGCCAATTCCTCGAGGGGGCATGCATATGTCATTGTCATTGTCTGGGGCATTTTCATTACTGTTCTTTGAAACAATTATTAGAAATGGCATTGTCTCAAAGAGGGGCAAAATGTAGACACCTAAAAATGGTCAACGCTTGCGGAATCATACTTTAACATTTACGCATTGCCTTATTTTAGGGTTTTGCATCGCATTAACATTTCTCCTATGTCACGCACTTGGTTTTTATCATTTGCGAGCATTGAGTCCTTCTTCTGCATTCTTCATTCGTCTCGCTCTCAAATTTGGTCTTGTCGACAACAATCTTCAGTCATGATTTTGATCAATCTTATCCTATCGCATCAATGTGCGTGCTCATTTGTCATCATTTTGGATATCGTCAATCCTAATTAGGGTTTTGTCCTCTTATCAATCTTGTCATCTGGCGATCGATTTGTCATCAATCCTTATCATTTTCAATCTTGTCGTTTTAACGATCGATTTGTCATCGATCGTTGTCATGTTTGATCTTGTCATTTTGCGATCGATTTGTCATCGATCATGGTCATTTTCAATCTTGTCATCTTGCAATCTATTTTGTCATTGATCCTTGTTCTCTTGTCAATTTTGTCATTTTACGATCAATTTGCCATCGACCGTTGTCGGTCTCAATTATGTCAATTTGGATCAATTTGTCATTGTTCCTCATCAATTGGCGCATTTATCAATCAAATCATTTATCACATTGGTCCTTTGTTAATCAGAATCAAATCGATATCAATTATCTTTCATCAAGACCTAATTGTCATCTTTGCATTGCTAATTCATCTTCTAGGATTTCGTGATTTAATCATTTAACCTTGTTTGTCATTTCTCCCTTTAGGATTAATAAATTATTTATTTATCCTAAGTCTTCTCATTCACAATTAAATGTTCATTTAATTGGCTAATTATTCCTCTTTTTGTGAATTAATTGATAAA
The DNA here is from genome assembly GCF_030272615.1 of Cryptomeria japonica. Lineage (NCBI taxonomy): Eukaryota > Viridiplantae > Streptophyta > Pinopsida > Cupressales > Cupressaceae > Cryptomeria > Cryptomeria japonica. Next base: position 501,575,798 of record NC_081409.1, on the reverse strand, counting down.
TGACAAATTATTAATTAATTCACCTAATTTATCTTAATTCCTAATTTTCCCTCTTTTTCTAATTTTCTAATTTTCTAATTCCTAATTTCAATTCTCTCCTATTTTTCTCCTAATTTCATGGGAATGACATTTCAATTTGTCATAATTTGTCATAATTGACAATCAATCAATTTTGACATAGAAATTTATCATAATTTGTCATAAATTATCAATCAATCAATTTTGCATAGAAAGTGCATAATTTGTCATAATTTGTCATAATTGACATTTTTTATTTACAATTTCCATTTGAATTGAATCATGCTAATTTGATCATTTCTCCAATTTGTGTATAAATTGGATGAATTTCTTCAATCAAAGCCCCTAATCACATTATCGATCTAATAATCACTTGTTTTGAATTACTTTGTCGAATCAATCATGCTTCGAGTATTCTTGAGCAATCATCTTGTCTACTTGCTTTCATATCATGATCATGCACTAGTAGGTGAGATCCACAACAAAGCTATTTGGAGAAGAAAGAAGGACAATGGAGCCGCATGAAGGAAGCATTCAGATCTACATTTGGTTTGCATAATCTTTAGTTTTGAATGTTTCATTTTCATGTCTTTATTGAGTGTGTTTAGGATAGATCACTGCATTTGAGCTTTCGTGATTGAGCTAGATTAGTATTTTAACTTTGCTTTGATGATTTCCGAATTCCTATGCTACAGAAGCAAATAAAACAAACCTCCATGGCCTGAAAAATTCTCTTTGGGGAGTGGTAGGAGTTGTCAATTTTGATCATCTTTCTTCTCTCACCATCCGTAATAGGAAACTTGTCTGCTGCTTTATCTAATATCCCTCTGTCCCTGTAAAATTTCATACCCTCGGTAGTTATCCCTATGGCCTCAATGATAACCTTTTCGTCTACATTCATCATATGTGATCCAATCAAAATTTTTCCATTTTTCCAATTCTTGATGAAATAGCTGGTGATTGTGGGGTCCTTCCCATTTAGTCATTCCATGAAAACATTGAGACCGCCCTGTTGAAGGATATCCCAAACTTCTTCATTCTTTCTCCATTCAGAGTAGGAAGCAGGTTCAAATCTTTTCTTGTTACCTCCCATTTTTCTAGCACCTTCCTTGCAATGCCTTCTCTCATTTTGATAACTTTTCCTCTAGTTTCTGTGGTTACTCTGTAAGAGCACCCATAATTTGTGCCAAATAATAATGATAAGACACCTATTTAATAACTCATTATCTTCAAGCAAGCCCTGCATCAAAAAGGCGGAAAGGTCATTAAAAATAATGATTAAAAGTAGCACATTGCCTTGTATAGCTTCAGTCTTTATTGAGCAAGGATTTCATTTCACTTGCAATCTCCATTTCACCATAACTAGTAATGATGTCTCCTGATTGGCAAGCCAGGTTGGCTGCCTAATCAGCACAAGAGTTGGCCTCCCTATAAACATGTGTAAAAACACACATTTCAAACTCTTTGCTGATTTTCCTAGTAGCTTTAATAGCATTACTAATTGACCAAGACGGTGGGAATTTCATATTTAAACAATTGATAATTTTTAAGGAGTCTCCTTCACACCAAACTTTAGTGTAATTGGCTTCCTTGGCAAGGATAATCCCATTATAAGCCGCCATGGCTTTGGCAACATGATTGGTCTGATTTCCTATAGGAATACATTTTATGATTTTACATATTCCCCATTCATCCCTTAAGACCACTCCACAACCTGCAACCCCCAGGTTTACCTTAGAGGCCCCATCAAAATTGATTTTCATCCATCCCCTAGGTGGGCTGATCCATATCACTCCCTCTCTAGAATTACTCTGGATGCTCTCTTGAGCTTTTAATCTCCATTTTTATAGATAAATTGATCCTCCTTAGTGTTAGGATTATCAAAACCACCTATAATATTCATATTTTCCACTATATTTCTTCTTATTTTTCCAAACACAATGTTAGCCTTAGTATTCTTTTCTCTGAAAATTCTATCATTTCTCTCTTTCCATAAACCCCAACACATGTGAGGTAAAGAAATTCTCTGTAATAAGGTAGTGGTTCTGGTTTTTGAAGGATGATGCCATGACTTGAAAATCTCCCGAATCAAGTTGGGGAAACTCCAACTGATGTTGAATTGATCTAGACAACTTCCCCAAGCATTAGCTGAGAAGGGGCAATGAAAGAGCATATGATTTATAGTCTCCTCATTCTGCTTACAAAGAGTACAGAAACTTGGCATGTTGATACCTCTTTTTCTGATATTCTCAGTAGTAAGAATTTTGTCTTGAAGGGCTATCCAAAAGAAAATGTTGATCTTGGGGGTAAGACCTTTCACCCAAGCTTTAGACCAGCAAGAACTTTCCATGTTATTGTACTGTTGATGATATAGAGAGGCCACAGTAAAAGTACCACTAGCTGTGAGTTTCCAAATTAATTGGTCTTCTTCTTCAATCCTCACCATTGAGTTCATGACTTTGTTCAAACTACCCAAAGATTGATCCACTTGAGATAAGTCTTTCCACTGTCCATCTTTCCAATAATCCTCCACCTTGGTTCCAAATATTTCCTTGCATTGGTTCTAATATCTGTTCCACTCAGGGTTTTCATTTAAAGGGGGCTCCAAAAGCCAAGGGTCCTCCCAAAACTGAATAAGATTCCCTTTCCCCAACTTCCATTTTGTGCCTTTGATAATTAAGTCTCTAGTCCTAGAGACATTTTTCCAAATATTGGATCCAATTGGGATAATCTCCGCTTTTAGGAAACTTTAAAGATTTAGACATTGGCTTTTATATTTGTTGTCCCATATTGTTTTCCACTCTCCTTGATTTATATATCCTCTCCAAATCTGCTTGGCCATAAGGTAATCATTTATGTCTCTTATTCTTCTAAGGCCCAGACCACCTTTATTCATAGGATTACATACCTTCTCCCAAGCAATTAAGTTCATTCTCTTCTTCTCCTCAACCCCTGTCCATAACAAGGATCTCTAAATTTTTTCAATGGCCTCAGCATACTTAGTAGGAATCCTAAACAGACTGATGTCATAGAGAGGGATACTTTGAAGAGTGGTTTTTAGCAATTGAACCTTACCTGCTTGACTAAGAAGAGCTCCCTTCCATCTAGATAGCTTTTTATGGAATTTATCCACCAAGGCTCCCCAAAAGGTATTAAGAGGATCTTGGCCTAAGGGGAGCCCCAAATAGGAAGCAAGCAAGCTACCAATTTGGCCACCCAGAATGTTACTAATTTTAATCCTCCTTCTCTCCGGGGTATTGATAAAATAAACAAAGCTTTTAGACTAGTTTATAAGTTGATCAGTAGCCTCTCCATAGTTATCCAAAGCCTTTTTTAGTCTTCTAGCATCCTTCACAGTGGCTTTTCCCATTATTATAGAATCATCAACAAACTGCTGATGAGAACATATTTGATTTGCCGAAGAAGGATTCAAACCACAAAACTCCCTTTTCTCAACCAGATTTCCAATACATCTCCCCAAACATTTTGCCATGATGATAAAGATCACTGGAGATAGAGGGTCCCCCTGCCTGAGACCTCTTGAAGCTTTAAATAAAGGAGAGCGGGAACCATTCATTAACATAGAGAAAGAAGCCAAAGAAACAAGTTGCTTGATAAGGCTAACACTCCTAGGATTAAAACCAAAAGCAAAAATAACATCCATCATAAAATCCCAATCCACTCTATCGTAGGCTTTAGAGAGGTCAAGCTTCAGAAAAAAACCTTCTTTTTTAGAAAATACTAGAGAATGGATATTTTCATGAACAGAGATGATAGAATCCAAAATTTGCCTTCCTAGGACAAAACCACTTTGTTGAGGTTTACAAATAAGACTGTTAGGTCCACTCGGTTAAGAGATTTCTTGTCACTTACAAAAATAAATAATAGTAATAAAATATATCTACAACTTCACATTTGAAATGTTAAAGTAGATTCTATATGCTCAAAATAATCTTGTCATAAGACTTATCTTCCTTCTTGCTGGGCTTCTCACTCTATTCTTTAGTCAGATCTTCAATCTTCTATACTCGGTAATCACCTCTGCAGTATCATTGCTCTTCTATTTGCTCACCTACTGTGTTCATCAACTTTTCCTTATTTATAAACAATTTCTAACCGCTTAATCTCCTTAATCGCATTTCCCATGATTAATCTTAGCCATCCCTTTGAACTGAAAAACATTTTATCTTGCCTTGAAACTTTTATACCTTCCTTGGTACTTGTGCTCGGTTATGACCGTTCAATCTATGTTGTAGATCTAACTCTTTAATTTTTATTGCCATTGATCCTTAACAAACTTCTTGCACGACATTCCAATTTTCTATAAATCTCTAGCTCATTGGCATCCTTCATTTAATAATGTATTTATTCATCCAATGCATTTTGTTACTGCTCGTTTGATACTCAGTAAATACTGAACTTTACTCGGTAACTTATTTCTTCTTTAACTGACACTGATAACCTTGGTGGTTACCGACTAGCTCCTTGCTCGATAAAATAGAACAGTATCAAACCTTTACTCATTCTATTACATGAAATCTTTTCTCCTCATTTAGTCTTCAAATACACATATATAGGATATCAAAACAATCAAAATAACATAATCTCATCATTGTATAACTCAGTAATAGTTACCTATTGAATACCTTATTACTCCCCTTCATTTTCACATTCTTTTTGTGTCATTTACTGACATCTTTATACTCATCAAAACATACTCTTTAAGATATGGCAACATCATACTGAATCAGAAAATCAATTGTTTGACATCAATGACAAAATAATGTTATTAAGATAGTAATCATCCTTTATCAATTATATCATCAATCTCCAACAAACTTCTCAATATCATTATACCAACAAACTTAATGTAATGCCAACATCTTCTAGCTCTGATACCAATTTGATGCAGAGCATCTATCACAAACCATAAAACCTTCATTCAAGGGTAGACTTTAAACTTGAATCAAGAGGTGCATATAAAATGATCAATCACTCTTCTCAACTCCAAACCAATTTAAAAGGTTATATCACATCCCCACAAACCTTCATTCAATATTTCAGATCATAAAATTCACCATAACATGAGAGAACAAATTCTTATCTACCATGGAATACCCTAGTTCAGGGTTTCATCCTTTAAAAACTGTTTTCACCAAAATAATCACAAAATATTCAATTCTTAACCAAATTAAGTAAGACAAAAAACATTTGAAAGAAGATTCAGAGACCTTTCCAAAAAATTTATTATTTCTTCATTATTATTCTTCATGTGACCATACCAAATGTGGCAACTAGACTATTGCTGCCTTCACCAGTCCGCCTTTCACCATGAACTGTAACAAACAGTCATCAATAACATTTTACATATTTCTCATAACAAAAATTGCTTCAATCAAAATTAATATTGCTGAGTTAAACAAGTTCTCTTCAAATTTAAGCCAGATCCAATGGTTAAATCAAAAGTTATGATCATTTTCCCAAAACCAGGTAACCCTTGATAGGGTTTTGACAATTATTGTAAAAACAAACATATCTTGCCAAATACTCCACAAAAATGCACAAGAAAGGATTCATATAAAAGATATTTCATCAATCTATCATTAAATAACATCTACATATAAAAATTACATCAAATGTGGTCCTCCATGGATCTATGAAAGTCACAGATTCCTTAAAACCTCATGACACTTACAGGGCTTGATGGATAATCTCTGTCAAATCCCCTCCAAACTAATATACCCTCTTGATTTTGATGAAACATAGTTTTATTAACCATTTACAACTCCTTTCTAACTACTCTAATCACCTCATAACCAATGGATTTCATTTTTACACTTTTGTTGCACTTTTTGGCAATGTTGCAACTTTGCAATTTTTTTACTTTTTTTGCATTTTTGACATAAATGACTCTAACCCTTACATGGACACTTTTAACACTTAAAGATGGACAAAATATGATACTTTTGGACAAAATGGCTCATTTATCCTGAACTTTACTGAACTTTACTCGGTAAGACTCAAATATGATTCACTAGACTCAAATAACCTTAATACATTATGAATGACTCAAATACAATAAAATTGCTCATATTATAACTTTTGAACTCTTGGTATGCTTGTGTGCTTAGGTGCCTCTACACCATGGGGCATGGCGCTAAATACATCATTTTATCTGATGTGGTAAACATTTCTTCCATCTAATTACCCCGTAAGGTCAATTCACTTTTTTTTCCCTTGCCACGAGATAGCGGAGAACTTTATTTGTTTCATTTTTTGTTATCTTGTAGGGTTGTTTTTCCATGTCCATATTTTCATGGGATAGTAGGAACTTCAATTGCTTCACTTTTTGTAATCCTGCAAGGTTATTTTTCCAAATCCATCTTGTCACGGGATAGCGGGAAACTTCAATTTCTTTACTTTTTGTTATCTCGCATGGTTATTTTTCCACATCCATCCTGTCGCAGGATAGCGAGAAACACTATGGTGATAAACACAACATGACATCTACACATATTTTAGCTAGACACCTTAGTCAATGCAAACATTTTAACCTATGAAATAGCAACCATTCTCTATTCTCTATCTGTGCATGTAGTGATAAACATATCGGGTTTCTCACATTTTTCTGAAGCTTTAATCAACAATACTCGATTGATCTCCAAATAAATCAAGGCATCTTGCCACAATGAAATCTCTCATCAATAAACTCAAGCATGCAATGAGTGGTGACAAACACACTATGTAATAGACATGAAAAATCTTCCATGCATTAGTTCCAAATTTGAACCAACACTTCTCAACCAAATCTGATCTTCGTCTGGGGTATTCATTCTTTTGCATGTTTGTCTAGTGGTTGTCTCTACATCTTCTCAACTATTGACATCAATGATAATCTAATACCAACAAGCATGATGTATGCCCTCCCTTAAGATGTCAAAATATAGGTATTTTGATTTCTTAAGTAAAATAGAAACAAGGATACACACCTTCACCACCAAGGAGATAGACTTTAGGAAACAATGTACATAAATCCAAGCCAAAATGAATGACTCTTTATAGCAAGAATATGGTACTTGTAAAAGAGATGTCTTGCAACAAGTGTAAAAGGAATCCTTTGGAGAGGAAAAGATCTTTCATCAAAGACATCTACCTCCAAGAGGATATTTTGAACAAAAATAACATCATTGACAAAAGGAAAGGAAGGAGGAAAAGAATTCATTCCTTCCTCCTATTGCTGGGAAAAGGGATTCTTGATGAATGATAATACACTTTTGACCCAAAGTGATGGGTTCATTCATAATATATGTACATCATCAAGTGAAGAAGAGGTTGCACCCAAGGATACAAACCTCTTGCATAAGAGAGAATCATTGAGTAAACAAACAACTTAACGCAAGGAATGACATCATATAATAATCAAACACCACTCATCCTAGCAAAAGTAGATTCTTAGGGATGATAGGAGATATAATAAATTTCCCCCAAGCAAAGGGAGAAATAGAAGGATTCCACTCCTTCTAAAGAGAGAATATACATAAAAGATGTACTACTTCAAGAAAAGAATAGGTCCTAACTAGGAACACACATGCAATCACATGGAGGAAAATTCAATTCGAGAAAAGGTGCCAAGTTATGAAAATACAACTCAAAAGAAGAGGTAATCTTTGAAAAGGAGAGAGAGAGAATTCAATATACTATCATTTCCCCACAAGCAAGGAGACAAGGAAGAATTGTGTTCCTATCCAAGTATGTTTGGAATTGAAGATACATCACCACACATGACAAGAGCCAATGTCATGGGGTGAGGAGAAACATAATAAGGTGAATGGAGAGCTAATACATTGCCTCTTCACCAAGAAAAATTGTGAGATCAGTTCTAAGAGCTATGTGAGCTCAATCATATGGGTCATGAACAAATTCTTTAAAATATTTACAATTTTCAAGAGAATGAGAATAATAGTGATGAAAAAGACAATACTCATCACCTTCTTTTTTCTTATTATTATATTTTATGAAAGGAAATATAACATGCTTATCATACTTCAATCTCCAAAATATTTTGATACCCAATGTTTCTTGATTATCAGTATAGCTAGGTCTTGTGTCTTGAGATGTAGGAGAAGGTATGCTAGTGGAAGGGGAAGGAATTTTTTTATGAGGAAAAACAATTTGTAAAGTAAGAGGAGGATTATTTTCTTGAGGTAAAGGAATTGGTAAAGAAGGATGACTACTTAATTTAGAAGCACGTTTGGATGGGTGATAGTTTCTATATCATGCAAAATACTCCTTGAGAATTTGAACCTTATGATAATCCTTCATAGATGTTTGTGAATTGGGATATCCTAGGCCTTATTTAGTACATTGTGTGGAAGGGTCTACATGGATCTTAATTCCTTATTCATGTTTTCCAAGTCCTTGTCCTCTATAGCCTTATTTTGAAATCATATCATATTCAACTTCATAAGATGTTCTAAATTATGAAGGAGAAGGGCTTTCATTAGCTTTTCTTCAAAATTTGTAGTGTAAGGATACATAGAAGGGTCAAAGGGATAATTAGATGAAGAAGGAACATCCTTGATGAGTAATAATGAATAGCTAGTACCGAACCGGTACTGAGAGGGGGGGTGAATCAGTATAGACAAAAAAACTTTCCCTGAACTAGTTTGACTGCAAAGACTACACTTAACTGGTAAACAGTAACACCGGTCTAAATCAAGGCACTACCGGTAAAACACAGTGAAAATATGAAAGACATAAACCGGTTAAAGGTTAGAACCCTATTAGGAGCCTAGTTCGGTTAAAGACTTTTACAATAGGTTCTGCTAGGAACTGATCCTGCTAGGGATCACCCGATTAAGGGATGGCTAAATACCTGGTTAAAGGTTAGAACCTTGTTAAAGGTTACCTCGCAAGAGGATTTGAAGGACTCATTGAATTGAGTCACCCTGTTAAAGGATTTACACAAAAGCCTGTTAAAGCTACCCGGTTAAGGGATTTTCCAACTGCTGAAATGGTTAAAGTCAACAGGTAATACACTTATCTAATAACAACACACAATGCCAAGGCAGATCCTCTTTAGCTCCTTTGCTTCTACAATCACACTCTGCAGGTATCAACACACTTCTCTGATATGGCAAGAATCAAGTCTCTTCACTTGGATACACACATAACATTTGCGAACAACTTCAAAATGAAAAACATCATCGACCTTATAGGAAATAGATAGGTCGGTAGCATAAACCCTAAACCCTAAACATTTAGGTTTAACAATTCAGTCGGTTTAATCCTGACCATTAATCATACTGCATTGAATACAACAGTCTTGAACAAATCTCAAGACGTTCTCCAGGATTCATTCTTTGCTACTTCAGGAAGTTGATAACCCATCACACGCTCTCCACTATTTACAGAGACTTCACACATTCCCGAGGTAGATAGGATCAATCTCCATGCAAGATCCTCAAGTAAACCCTTCACTTACACAAGGCTAACATGGCAACATGATCTGATCTTCATTACAATGCTAACTTCATCACAAGATGTCATCGGTTGAATCACACAGGCTTGGAATGCATCAACCAGAAACCCTAAAGCTGAGACTACCAGCTGGTAGTCATGCCAAATGAAACCTCGATACAAAACATTGCATATACCAGTTCTCATTCCAACATACAACTTCACTTTTTCACATATACCGGTTCACAATATCATACCGGTTCTAACATATACTAGTTCATACTTCAGTATATTGACATCAATGACAACATACAATATCATCATGTCATCAAGCTTTGCACATATGCCAACAATCTCCCCCTTTGGCATTGATGGCAATATATAAAGATATCTCTCTGCTTCACATCTTCTCCCCAATATTGTAGATATCTTCTCCGCTTCACATCTTCTCCCCCTTTGACAACAATGCCAAAGTGGAGGCACAAACAACTATGTTCCACTATGCTGCTCCCCCTGAGGAGTAGCATCCTTCAACACACCAATCCTAAAAAAGATTTATGAATGCAATGCCTAACTGATGTGGAGCACACACCTTTAGTTCACCTCTTGAAGGGGCAACACCCCTAATTCACCTCTTAAATTGGTAAATGTAGCCTTCGGTAGAGGCTTGGTGAATATATCTACTAACTGCTCCTTATTGGAAACATGTTCCAATACAACTTCTTGGTTATAAACCTTCTCCCTCAAGAAATGATACTTGAGCTTGAAGTGCTTCGTTCTAGCATGCAAAACTGGATTCTTGGAAATATTAATTGCACTTGTGTTGTTACAAAATATACTTACCGGTTCAGATACAGGAAATTTGAAACCACTTAATACATGCTTCATCCAAATTGTCTAAGTGTAGTTCATAAATGTTGCAGCATATTTTGTAGACTGAGAGATACAACTCTTCTTCTTACTCATCCATGAGACTAGTCTACCACCAATAAAGAATACACCATCGGTTGTGCTCTTCCGGTCATCCACATTACCAACCCAATCAGCATTTGTAAACACTTTGAGGTTGAAATAATTACTGTATGGATGCCACAATCCATAGTCAATAGTTCCCTTCATATATCTAAGAATCTGCTTGACTACTACCAAGTGGGATTCTCTTGGACTTTTCTGGAACCATGCAGTAATGCCCACTACATGTGCAATGTTTGGTTTTCTATATACTACATAGTGCAACTTACCAATCATTGATCAATATTCCTTCTCATTCACCAATGTTGAGTCATCCTCTTTTGACAATTTACAATAGGTCACCATCGGTGTACCAACTGATTTGTTGTCTTTCATGCCAAAGGTCTTCAAAACCTCTTTGACATACTTGGACTGAGTGATAAATATACCATCTTTCATTTGTTGAATCTATAGTCCAATTGAGAACTTAATCTCCCCTATAAGTGACATCTCAAATTCCTTCTTCATCTCATCCGCAAAATCATGACTCATCTTGTCATCTCCACCAAAAATTATGTCATCAACAAATACTTCATAGATAAAAATCTAATCTCCTTCTGACTTCAAATATATATTGCTATCTTCACTTGTTCTTTCAAATCCAATCTTCACAAGATGGGAGTGTAAGCGTTCATACCATGCTCTAGGTGCTTGCTTCAATCCATACAAGGCCTTATGTAGCCTACACACCATGTCACTATCTTTTGATAAGGCAAACCCATTTGGTTGCTCTATATACATCTCCTCTCCAAGTATTCTATTTAGGAATGTAGATTTTACATCCATTTGATATACTTTGAATCCCTTGAAGGATGCATATGCAAGAAGCATACAAACTCTTTCCAATCTAGCTACTGGAGCAAAGGTTTCTCCATAGTCTTCTCCTTCTTCTTGAGCATATCCCTTACACACCAGTCTGGCTTTGTTTCTTACCACTGTGCCATCTTCATTTAGCTTATTTTTGAAAACCCATTTGGTGCCAATGACATTTTTATGCTCAGGTCTGGGTACCAAAGACCATGTACCATTCTTTTCTATCTGGTCAAGTTCCTCTTCCATTTCCTTGATACAGTCTTCATCTTTATGTGCTTCTTTAATATTTTTAGGCTCAAATTTAGAGATCATGCAAGAATTTTCTTAGACCTTTCTTCTTGTAAGAATTGTTGCATCCTTATCCCCTATTATTTTCTTTAGATCATGATTCAGCTTTACATACCTAGGAATGATCTTAGTTGTTTCCTCTTGCTTTTCTTCTTCATCCTCATCTTCATCAGCATTAGCATCTACTGGTGTCAAAGCACTGTTACTAGTACTAGGCTATTTTTCAATTGGTTCCCAGAAGGTTACAATCGATTCATCTACCACTCACTCACTACCGTTTCCTCAGGTTTATTAGTGGTTTCATCAACTCTAACATTGATACTTTCAAAAATTCTCTAAGTCCTATTGTCAAAACATTTGAGAGCTTTTCTCTTGGTGGAATACCCTAGGAATATTCCCTCATCACATTTTGCATCAAACTTGCTTTGGTGTTTACTCCTCTTGATATAACACTTGCTACCAAACACTCTAAAGTAGCTTACCACTGGTGTCTTACTGGTCCAATACTCATAAGGAGTTTTATCCTTACCTTTCTTGATGAGTACCTCGTTCATAGTGTAGACTACAGTGCTCACCGCTTCTCTCCAAAAGGTGTGAGCAACCTTCCCTTGAATCAACATCATTATGGCTGCTTCAACTACAATCTGGTTGTTCCTCTCCGCTAGGCCATTCTGTTGTGGAGTCTGAGGGGCAGACAATTGCCTCTTGATGCCATTTTCTTCACAGTACTTATGGACCTCACTAGAAGTGAACTCACCTCCTTGGTTAGTTCTAAGGCATTTGATTCTCTTACCACTTTCTTTTTCAACCAGTGCTCTAAAGGCTTTGAACTTTCCAAAATCTCCAGGCTTGTCTTTCAAAAATGTGATCCACATCATTCTTGAGCACTCATCAGTGAGAATCATAAAGTACCTATCTCCCTGCACACTCCTAGTTTTCATAGGACCACACAAATTAGTATGCACAAGATCAAGTAAATTGTCTGCAGTGAAAGATTTACCTTTGAAGGTTGATGAAGACATTTTCCCCAGTTGACACTCTCTGCACAAAGGATTCTCTAGTTTGCTCAGCACAGGCAATCCTCTAACTGCCTTGATCTTACTAACCTTCACAATATTATCCAAGTTTACATGACAGAGTCTCCTATTCCATATCTAGCTATCATCAAACTTAGCCATTAGACATGTACTGATATTTGCATTTAGCTGAAATAAGTTACCTCTGGTCTGCATACCGGTGGCCATTAGTTCACCACTCTTTTCTTTTATTTTGCACACTCCATCTTTGAATTCTAGAGTGAGTCCATTATCATTCAGCTTGGCAACACTCAAAAGGTTGTGCCTGAGACCTTCTACCCAATACACATTATCAGCACTACTTTTTCCATTAAGAGAGATGGACCCACTGCCTTTTACCATACATGGTGCATCATTACCAAATCAGACCACACACCATGATACTCTTCCAGAGATAGAAACTTAATTTGGTCAAGTCATGTGGTGAGAACAACCACTGTCAATAATCCACTCATTGGAATTATCAAAGTGGGAGACAAGAGCCTTCTTGTTTGACACGTCTTCCTTAACTGCTACAAACACAATGTCTTCACTTTCTTCATCTTCTAATTCCTCATCAGTGACACCTTCATCAACTACTACAAAATAGTTTCTCCTATTTCCTCCTTTCAACTTCTTGAACTTCTTTGGTTTGTCCTTATTATCACCATTAGGACAGTTTACAACAATGTGTCTTATCCTATTGCAAGAAAAGCATTTCAAAGGGAGATTACCTCTATATTTACCAGTTCCCTTAGGAAGTCTCTTGGCAAGAAGAGCTTCAAATTCCATCAGGATCTCCTCATCATCCATTTCTCTGCTTTGTCTTGGTTCACAACTAGTACTAGCTTCTTTTCCCTTTCTAGATGGTGCAGTAGATGCTCTAAAGTCTAATTTAGTCTTCTGAATACTACCATCATAATTATTTAGCTCATATGTGGTCAACTTAGCAATGATGGAGTCTAGGGATACCTTTATCTTGTTTATAGACCTCAACTCCTGAATAGTAGCAACCCTTATTGCATAGACTGGTAACAAGGATCTCAAGACTTTGCTAACAACAATGGAATCATCTATTTTACCTCCTGCACTCTTGATTTCTCCAACAATAGTTTTGATTCTTATTCCATATTGTTGAATGGTCTCTCCTTCAACCATCCACATGTCTTCAAACTTTCCCCTAAGGCTCTTTTCCTTAGCTTGTTTCACATACTCATCACTGCCATAGATATTCTCTAGAGCATCCCATACTTCTTTGAGATTGTCTTTATCCTGAACATCAATAAACTCAATGTCAGATAGACTATTGATTAGGGCTTCCATGACTTTCCCATTCTCCTGAATCTCTCTTTTTTGATCATCGATGAGAGTACCGGTAGGGATAACATAAGCATTCTCAACATAGCTCTAGTGTTGAGCACCCATGTTTCTAATGTAGATCTTCATTCTATCCTTCCATATCTTAAAGTTATCTCTATTGAACTTTGGACCTTCCCTCTTCATCATTAGAGTAGGATCGTTTCCTCAAGCAGTTAAGCTTACAACACAGAGGACTTGGAAGATGCTCTGATACCAATTGATGAATAATGATGAATAGTTAGTATCAAACTGGTAATGAGAGGGGGGGTGAATCAATACAAACAAAAAACCTTTCCTTGAACTAGTTTGACTACAAAGACTGCACTTAACTAGTAAATAGTAACACCGGTCTAAATCAGGGCACTATCGATAAAACACAATGAAAATATGAAAGACATAAACCGGTAACAATTAGATATCCATACAATATAATATATCATTTCCACTTCACCCCTATGCATAAACAAGTAATATATCATTAAAAATATAATGACTGCTAGTTCAACATGCTTTACCACTTGACATAAAATATTAAAGCATCACACATGACACACTGATTTTTCCTGTGGAAACCCAACTGGGAAAAACCATGGTGGGGGTGAATACCCACAAGCTATTCTTTGAACTCTTCTGAAGTCCACTCTATTGGGAGCCTAGTCCAGTTAAAGACTTTTACAATAGGTTCTGCTAGGAACCGATCCTGCTAGAGATCACTCGGTTAAGGGATGGCTAAATACCTGGTTAAAGGTTAGAACCCTATTAAAGGTTACCTTGCAAGAGGATTTGAAAGACTCATTGAATTGAGTCACCCTATTAAAGGATTTACACAAAATCCTATTAAAGCTACCCGGTTAAGGGATTTTCCAACTGCTGAAATGGTTAGAAGTCAATAGGTAATACACTAATCTAATAATAACACACAATGCCAAGGCAGATCCTCTTTAGCTCCTTTGCTTCTGCAATCACATCTTGTAGGTATCAACACACTTCTCTGGTCTGGCAAGAATCACATGTCTCTTCACTTGGATACACACATAACATTTACCAACAACTTCAAAATTAAAAACATCATCGACCTTATAGGAAACAGATAGGTCAGTAGCATAAACCCTAAACCCTAAACATTTAGGTTTAACAATTCAGTCGGTTGAATCCCGACCATTAATCATACTACCTTGAATACAATAGTCTTGAACAGATCTCAAGATGTTCTCCAATGTTCATTCTTTGCCACTTCAGAAAGTTGATAACCCATCATGCGGTCTCCACCGTTTATAGAGACTTCGCACATTCCCGAGGTAGATAGGATCAATCTCCATGCAAGATCCTCAAGGAAATCCTTCGCACGCACAAGGCTGACGTGACAACATGATCTGATTTTCATTATAATGCTAACTTCATCACAAGATGTCATCGATTGAATCACATAGGCCTGGAATGCATCAACCGAAAACCCTGAAGTTGAGACTACCAACCGGTAGTCATGCCAAATGAAACCTTGACACAAAACTTCCCATATATTGGTTCTCATTCCAACATACCGCTTCACTTTTTCACATTTACCGGTTCACAATATCATACCAGTTCTCACATATACCGGTTCATACCTCAGCATATTGACATCAATGACAACATACAATATCATCATGTCATCAAGCTCTACACATATGCCAACAATCCCTTGTAGGGATATTCTTCTCTCTATCATCATTATGTGTGTCCTCTTTGATAGGTTGGAAAAAGGGTACTTATCATCTAAGGCTTTATATTTTCTTAATGTTATTTGAGGAGATATTGTTAAACCCAAAGTAGGACTGGGAGAGGGGTGAATCATTCAAAACAAAAATTAATGTAGCACAAACAATTAATCAACAACACACATCCAACACATGAACACCAAGATTTAATACATGGAAAAGTAGAACTTGGGAAAACCATAGTGAGCACCTGCCCACAAAATATATTCATTACGTATATCAGATTATAATGAAAATAGTTCATTGCTCCAGAATTGCAAACCAACACTAACTTCTCTTGGGGCAAGATACAAAAAGTAATTGCAAAACCTGAAGCTAACTACAACAAGAAAAGATACAAAAATGATCTAAAAAGAAGGATCTTCTAGTCATGAAGTTGTCCTTGAACTCTACATGAAGTGACAAATGTTAGCACACATAACTCATACCTCAACTATCAACACTTTGTCTCATATCTCTACCATAGTCTCAAAACAACGTATATCATTCAAACACAACTCTTCTTCTCTACTCTTCACTGAATTTCACACACTTTCTCTCACATTCTCTACATTGTTCTTCCCACTCTTACAGTGAATTGAATCATATACATTACTTATATACAAGATAGGTCATCAAAGTTTGAACCATGTCAACCTAAATGAAAATATACGCTTGAACCAAAAATGCACATGTTGATCCACTCTAGGAGAAAGAGGGGACCAATGCACATCTTGCAAAGATCAATTACTAATCCATAATCACCAAAACATAACCAACATTCAACATATCCGTATAAGAAATTAATGGTCAAAACATATTCTCTAATATAAATAACTCTAATATGGATCTCCACATCCTATTGTTAGACCCATAACACATCAAACAACCTACCACAAAACATATCCAAACCCAAAGATAGGTCTAGAATGGAATATCACAACCAACAATGAACAACACCGCAACATTCAAAGAACACAAATATTTTTGAACCACCAAGTTATCATATCTATTGTACCAAAACTATATCCAAAGAATATAACAATAACAAGAAACATCAACAACACTTTCTAGATGTTGATTCTGATATCTCGGATTCCGAGGATGAGTCCTTCGATGGAAAATTCATCAAAATCAAGAAAGGTAAAGGGATTGGAAAACAAACCCAAAGGAAGAAGAACATCAGCAGGGGAGGTAACAAAGATATAAATCAAATTTTGATTGCTTCTGATGAGGAGGCAGGATAAAAATGACAATGTGTAGGGTAAGGAGGGGGATGATATACTGGTTGTGGGTAGTAATGAGGATTTGAATACTCAAGGTTTGCAGAAAGATGACCAAGAGGATAAAAGGGGAAAACCTAGTGATTGTGTTGGGGATAATGAGAGTATTAAGGGATTCTATGATACAGTCAACAGAATGGTGAAAGACATAGGTAGCCTAAAGAATGATATGAATGTTATCAAAAGAGCCACGATAGGTGACAAACCACTGTCTAAAAATGTTAAAGAATTGGTGGTGGCAATCAACAATGCTAAAGCCATTGAAAACATGGTTAGTAAAATTCTTGAAACTAAAAAAAGAAGGTTAAGGAGATGGAAGGAAATAAAGATGCGAATGGGCTGGAAATTGCTATGAATAATCTGGGAAAAAAAGTCCACAAGATCGAACTAACTATACAGAAGATAGACAAACAAAATTTATAGATTCTCAAAGCCTCTGTGGACAATATGAACATTCTGATTAACAGATTTGATAACATCAAAGATAAAGAGGGCGACAAGGACTCGTTGGATAAAAAAGGTCATGAGAAGAGGACTAGGGCCAACACTAGGAATCAGGGCGACATCAAGGGATGAGAACTAGATGATTTGAAGACCTCTGTGAACAACATGAAGCAGATGGTGGTTCACGCTAAAGACATTATGAAAAATATCTAGCTGTCTCGATCTCGATCTCTGTCTTTGTCTTTGTGTTGTCCTTTTGCTTTCTTTTTGCCATCTTTTTGCAGATCTTTATGTTATGTGTTTTGAGATCCCTTTTTGGCTCGGGTGGGATTAGTTTTGGTTGATGGAGTGATCAGGAATGATTCTTTTAAGCTCTTATGCTCTCTCTTTTTTTTGATATGTAAAAGGTTCGGGTTCCTTTCAAAAACCTATTTTTACTTAGTCAAAACAACACTTTCTAGACCCACACGCTTTTGAAACAACCAATAAAATAACTACATCACCAACACAGTAATATACGTCTGGACAATAAACATTCTAGACAACCACCTATCTGGAACAACAAGTTTAACATCAATGAAAACCACAACAACACTTATTTCCAACAATCTCCCCCTTTGTCATTCATGGAAACACTTGACCACACTTGACTAAAATTAAAAATTTATAAAACAATACTGAAAATACTAATTGACCTAAAAAATGCTCACTCTCTCCCCAAAAATTGAATCTCTCCATTGCTCAATCTCTCCCCTATCAAAATTATCTCAAAAATACTCAATCTCTTCCCCTTCGCTATCAAAATCAAAGACCACAACAACTCTGCACACTCTACTGCTCCCCCTAAGAGTAGCTACAAAATCAATCCAGGATAAGAAATAGGCATGAGGGATCCCCTTGGAAGGATGCATCTCCATAATGCACCTAGCTAGAAGGAAGGGCAATAACCCCAAGCTTCTCTCAAAGAAACTCAAATGTCTCCTTTGTTAATGTCTTAGTGAAAATATTTGCAACCTGCTCTTTTGTAGAAATGTACTCCAATCAAACTTCCTTCTTAGCAACTTTCTCCCTTAAGTAGTAATATCTGATTGAAATATGCTTAGTTCTTGGATTTAGCACCCCTCCCTTGATCAAACTTTTTGATACTTATTTTGACTATGGTTGACTTTTTCAGTGGATATTTGTAGATACATTATGTGGTGATGTTTTATTCAGATATTATGCTATGTTGGTTTATGCTTTGATTTGAGATCAGTGAATGTTTTTTACGCATTCTTTCCTTATTGATGATTAGATGTTAATTTTATTGCATTACTGACCATGGACAAACACATTTACTTTATGCATGAGATGCGTTATGTATATGTCATCATGTATGTGTGTAAAGTGTATGGGTGCGAGGAGACATTTTTCCTTCAAAATCACTTCCATGAGATATGGAACGTCACGATTCTCCTTCGTCGGTGTGTCTACCGTGTTTGAATATATATGTATGCATGGTTTAGTGATAAAAAAATTACAAGTACAAGGTACTGACTTTACCTGGTTCCACAAGTCCGAGCATACCTGGTTAATTCGATGGAAGTGGAGAAGATAGTCCTAAGGCCCTAAATTCCATCCCTAGCCTTGCTCGATAGTGATCATTGTCAGTCATCGGTCAACCTTTCTTGAGTTGGTATGTGGGTCGTGTCTCTACTTTGTTTTGTTGAATTGCATGTTATGTGTTTGTGAATTTAAATTATTCTTTTCTTATGATTTTTAATGAGAAATTAATTATTAATACCTTATGGATATTAATAATTAATGGATATTGTATTTATGAAATTAAATTAGAAATAAATGATTAACAATATTTTTTATGGTTTAATAGATTAATTGATTATTTTAAATTGGTTAGTTGAGATTGATGGTTGGTTTATTTAATGAAATTTATATTATGTTTTTTTTTCATTTTTTTTTTTAAAAGAGAAATTTATTTTTACCTTTATTTAATTTTAATGTTTAAATTGTTTTTTAGTGTGTGAGGAAAATAGAATTCATTTTAGAAAAAAGTACAAATGCAAATCTATTGTTTGAAAAAGAAATTTATATTTCAATTTTTTATTAAAAAAATAAATTGACCTAGAAAAAGATATTTTGTGAGGGGAAATTCTTTATAATGAGAAATTTTTTCCAAATTATTTATCTTTGCATTTTTGAAGAAAATTTCTAGACTCTCTGTTTTGGAGTTGGTTTTGGTTGGAAGTTTTGTGTTTTCGAGAATCTGGTTTCATGTGTTGAAGGGTTTTGTGGTTGGAAGGATTGGTGTGCTCTCCTCCAAAAATTTCATCCAGGTAGGCATTTTAACTTCCATTTTATAAATTTTACTATTGAAAATCAACCCTCTGTAATTGTTCATGTGTTGTGTTTTGAAGAGGAAATTGATTTAGTAATTTGGTTTTTCCCTATTTGTTGGAAAAATTAAGTTGTCCATTGTTTGTATGGGGGGTTATGTTTCCCAAATTTTCTTGGTTCTGTTAAACTTGGGAAGTTGTTGTTGTTTAAAATTGTTGGTTGTTGGGCATTGGTATTTTAGATTCCTCTATTTAAAAAAAGTAGGGGTGGATTTGAAGAGGGAGGATTTTATTCTCTATTTTTATTGAACCCTGCTAAAAATTTTACTGTTAAAATTTTTTTTCTAGTAAATGTTGATGGGTTATATATGTAAATTTACTAGGAAAAAAACATAACTGGGTTTTATATTTTTTTATTGTTGTTTAAAACAAAAACAAAATAAAAAATAATATAAAATAAGGGGGAGGGGGGTGTGCCCCCGTGGACACCACGACCCCCATGGCAGTGGCGAGTCGTGGCTCTCCCACAAGTCATGTGAGCCCATGATTGTGGCTTCGCACAACCATGATTGCCCATAGTCATAGGGAGATCATGACTGTGGGGAGACCATGATGTGGCCCCACAACCATCGCCCCCTTGGGGTGCTACGTGGCAGCCAATGAAAAATAAAACTTTTTTTTACTCTAAATTTTTTAATTATTATTTATTTAAATTATATATATATATATATGTATATGTATATGTATATATATATATATACATATACATATATATATATATATATACACACACATATATATATATATATGTTGAAAATTATTTATTTAGAAAATAAGAAATGGGTAATTTCAGTTTGAAAAAAAATCAAATTTTTAATATTTATGATTTTGTTTATATATATATGTGTGTGTGTGTGTGTGTGTGTATTATTTATATATATTATTTATATATATATGTATAATTATATATATACTTGTGTATATGATTCATTGTGTTTATGATGGTTTGAAATTTTAAATTGATATAGCAGATATTGATTTGAATTTTTAACTGAATTAGTGAGATGATTGTTAATAAATGATGTATTTTGGAAACTTAGGAACTTAGAGAACTTGGTCAATTGTGTATTAGGAGAGAAAATAAATGTTTATGTTGTGATAAAGGATGTTGTTGCTTCGTTTATGATTGTTTTGTATTTAAGCTATATTGCAAGTCCTTAGTTTTAAATGGAAATAGACTTTTGCATATTGTCTTTTCCTTTGGTCATGTCTCGTGAGTAGACTATGTTTTGCCAATTGGTTAAACTTTTATGAAAGGGATTGTATGAGAAAGTGTTTATTAGTTGTCTTGAACTCCTTTTTGTAAATTGGTTTTGGTAATTTTTCCTTGGAGTTATTTTGGGAATTTTTGTGTAGTGTCATAAGGAAGAGTGGCTTTCGAGTGGGGGTCGTGCCCAAAGAGGTTAGCAGGATAACCCCTTGAAAGTTGGATAAGTAAGTGATAATCTAATAATATATTAAGGATTTGGGTAGTTAAAACATTAATTAAGATAATTGTACCCCACTCATGGTCGAGTGTGCTAGGATTCCCAAAGATACTGAGAGGGGGGGTGGTGAATCAGTATCTTGCCGCTTAATAGATTTTCTGACCTTATTAAATAAATTGCATTCCAAAATAGTGTACCCATAAACAAGAATTAATGCACTAAATATGAACAATAAGCACAACATAGAAAGCACACCATAACAGAAGAATTTTAACGAGGATACTCAGTGTGGGAAAAACCTTGGTGGGATTTGTGACCCACAATATTCACTCATTGACCAATGAATGGATATTACTTACAATAGGGGCCTACACATGTAGGAAGGCCAATTTCCTAAAGCTCACTACTTAATTACAAAAGGAAGTCTAAGACTTACAAAATGGATTATGCAAATCTAGTATAATGTACTGCTTTATTTCAGCATCTACTATGCCAGGTTTAGTACCGGTTTAAGCTCATACAATAACCATAAACCTTACTCCAAAATCTGCCTTAATATTTGCATATTACTTCTGCAATAA
The DNA here is from genome assembly GCF_030272615.1 of Cryptomeria japonica. Taxonomy (NCBI): domain Eukaryota; kingdom Viridiplantae; phylum Streptophyta; class Pinopsida; order Cupressales; family Cupressaceae; genus Cryptomeria; species Cryptomeria japonica. The sequence continues at coordinate 501,553,931 of NC_081409.1, read as the reverse complement.
TTTAACCATGTCCACATCTTAAATGATCTACAAGATCTCATACTTATATACGAGTCTTATTACAATACGCCTTGTCGGCTTACAAACAGATATTACAATTAAATACAATATGCAATAAACAAAATCATGTCGGCTGGGGTGTCAGTAATCATATTTGCCACTGCTGGTAAACTATCTGTCGGTGCCGGTGCTTGCTGGTGCCATAGGATTTCAAGGTTGACATTAATGAAAATACCTTCAATCACCTACAATTCTCATTGGAGTGTGTAATGCCAACAGAGTGCTAGTATAGACTCAGGATTTAGTGAGAAGGTCTCGAATGACAAACCAACAACCTTGTCCTCACGAAAGGATTGTTTGGGTTCACATGAGACTTGGATGGGGCTAGGAGTTTGGGAGAGGCTACCAAGATAACCCAAGATGGGGGTCGACACATATGGAGGCTTGCTAGGATAACAATTCCAAACTATATGATGAAACTCTTCCCTTATGGTCACTAGTTGTAGCCTTGTTGATATCACCTAGAGTTTTTTGTGGAGAAATGTTTGTGAGTATATACTTTATGTGATATTGGTTGGCATTGTGTTTTCATTGATGTCAACTGGTATGGGATGACCACCGGTAGAAGAGATGTATGTGCAACACTGTTATGAAGGAGTACATGATGTGATATCTTGGATATCACCTTGTGTTACAAAACACCAGTAAAGGTAAGGAAGATGACCTCAGAGGTCATCAGTACACAAGTTATTGTCTGACTTGTGTGATGAGATAGAGAGGTACTTTGAGCGGTTGTTTGTGATGCTGGAAGAGAAGAATGAACCGATATGTTGTGAGGGTGTAGAATAGTAGGACTCCCATCAGATGAAGATGCAGTCATCATAAGAAGCAATGACTAACAGTGTGTGCTCACACTGGTTCTCATGTGCCTATTTGAAGATATGCTGCACAAATAGGGAACTCACATGAGTAGATGATAGGGTGTTACTCCACCAAGTAAGTGAGGCTTATCTCCTATATGCATTGAGTGCATTATATTTTGGAGAGATAAGAGTGAAGAGGTAAAGGCAAGCACTTGAAGGATCACACTGGATCTATCGGTGAACTTAAGGAACATCCTAAGTGCTTAAGATCAGGGTTATACACTAAACTAAAAAGAGAAGGCATGATTAAGATGCTAGTACAGAGGAAGTGTGAAGTGTTTGTCACCTTGACAAACCAGTAGAGGAAGAAACAACATTGATTAGGAAGAAAGGCTGAGTAGATGTAAACATAGGAATCTAACCTCACTAAAAGAAGATAGTAATCTTGTGAAGGTTGATGACATGGTGTCATCAAGAATGGTAACCAGTATATGAGTCCATCGATTATATAAGCAAGGTACAATTGCAGAAGATCTCCCATTTGTGGGAATGAGCATACTTTGGATTTACCAGTCTAGAGACCGGTTTGAGAGTTCCATTGATAGTTCAAGATGAGAGAAAATATGATAAGGTAACTGGTAGAATGGTTGAGACTAGAAGTGTAGCACACCAGCAGAAGTAAGGAACCAGTAGAGTGGTTGGTCGGTGATCCTACTTGGACAGACTTGAAGTGCCAAGCTGGCAGATAGTCGATATGGATGCCACAAGGAGTCATCATGGAAAACCTGCATGTGGATAAAGATGGAATGTACATCGATAGGGTTGTTGTAGGGTTGGTCAGCTTTAATGAAAGGTCATACAAATCATGGGACTTACTGCAGAGTGATTGCAAGGGTTTGAGGCTCGAGGTTTGGAAGACAACTACAAGTTAGCCTAGAGTGATTGGGAAGATCAAGGTGATAGAGAAAAAAACACAATAGATCTTTCATGATTGACCAAGGAATCAGTTATTAGGGTAAAAAGCAAGTCACCAAAAATGGAAGGCATGATCTAGGAGATACGACTATGGCAGAGTTGTGCATTCAGATGTTAGAAAGATCAGATCATACAAGATCTGATTGGATTTGGTTTGCCTCGAGGATGGTGAGGAAACCCTAACCGCCTAGTTTTTGAATTGGTTTTTGGAGGGGAAATGAGTCTATAAGTATACAATAGAAGAGGAAGAATAGTGCTGCTAAAGAATAGATAATCAAGGGATTGAGAAGTTGAAGGTCTCTGCAGGGAAGAAGAAAGTAGCCTAGTGCTCAACGAGCATCTATGAGAAGAGTGAAAGAAAGGGAGAATCTGGTTGAAGCTTTCAACCGGTTGGAGTGAAAAACCTATAGTATTTATACCAGTCAAGAATAAGAGAATGAGACTACAGAGATGGTAAGCAAAGAACTATTAGAGAGTAGAGAAGGTGAAGAAAAGAAAGAAGAGTGAGTTGGTATAGCAGAGAGAATATCTCACCGATAGAGAAAAATATTTGAAATGGTTGCAACTCACTTGCAAAATGATAACCACTTATGTATTTAACATTTACTTTGTGTACACTAAGTTGTAGCTCGGTGCAGGGGTTGTAGCTCCCTGGGTTGGTGCCCTAAAGTCAGGGGTTGGTGCTCCTTTGGGTTGTAGCTCACAAATCAGATAGGGGTTGGTTCTCCTAGGGTTGGTGCCCTAAGCTTTGTAACTATTTTTTATTGTGAGGTTGGATTGGAGTAGTAGACTCCAGCAACATTTCTCACCGAGGTTTTTCCCATCTTGGGTTTTCCTCATATATGTTGGTGTTATGTGATGTCCCCTTGTGAGTGTGTTTGCATTTAAGTTAATCTTCTCCCTAACCGGTAAGTCTACATTGAGTTAAATCTAGGAACCGGTATGTTCACAAAGGACTGCAAAGTAAGAAGATATTTGAGAACCATTGATTCACCCCCTCCCCCTCTCAGTGGTGCATTGTGTCTAACAATATTCCTGATGTCATGTTTAGACCATGTGTGTATACCTTGTAGGTTTCTAGTGGGTCTTATTTCTATCTCCTAGCATGGTGAGGTCATTTTTTTTGAGCCACATGGTTGAGTGGTAGTGTCACTTTCCATTGGGTATGTTTGTTCCTTCTTGCGGGAGTTGGCTTCACAGGTGTTCCAGATGCTCTTTTGGATTAGAGCATCTCGTATTTCCAGTTGGATCCTATTTGTCATCTTAGATCATTCTTTGTATATCTTGGACCTTATATCGTCAGTTGTATTATTTGTTTTATATGCCTTCATGGCAAGATGTAATTTTAATGTAAACATTATGTGTTCTTAGGAGACTTAGTGATTATGTGGAATGTAATATTATTTCAATCTTGAAATTTAAAAGAAATGTATTGATAAGAATTATATGGTTAAATGTATCTTTTATTAGTTTCACTGATGTTATGTAATGGAAATAATCCTCATGAATGAAACATAGGAATGTTAATGATATCACATGCAATTGAATAAAATAATCATTGTATAGTGTAATTGTGTCTTTATGATTAAATTATCTTAAGTTGATTAATTAACATTAAGCAATGTTTAGTTTAATTATGTAAACCATGTTGGGAAACCCTCTAGGAGTTTAAGTTATGTCTTCCGTTTGTGCAAATTAAATGTAATGTTATCTTAATGCATCATTTAGTTTATTAAAGTTTTAAAAAAATAATTATTTACTCTCCTTTTCAAGTGTTTTAGTTTAATCCCTTCGGGGTTTCTTGGTTGGGCATTGCAATTGGTATCAAAATTTAAGTTTCAACACTAGGTACTCTGGATTTAATTGAGCCCATCTAACTAGACCTATTGCTAAGTCTTAGTGCTTGTGTCTTCCTTGTTAGTATCCTTGTTGTAGATCTAAACTTATGTTCTTGTGTTGATTGCTAGGATTATGGTTGGGAAAGGTAAAGGTCATGGTCATGGTCATGATCATGATCATGGTAGAGGTAAGGGTCATGGTCATAGTGTAGGCCGTCAGAGTCCTTCATCTCAGCCTATGCATGAGAGTGTTAAGAAAATTTAGTCTCTTCACCAGAGTGAGCACAAGGATGCTAGTAAGTATAGCAAGAAGAATATTATTCAACAGGTCCCTAAAAGGGAGGAGCCAAGTAGCAGGGCAATATGCAGTTCTGGGAATCACACCTTCAGGATCATGTAGATAGAGAGAGAGAAAGAGAGGTCTCCTAGGAGGAGAGAGTATGCAGTTGACCAGGAGGTAGTAGCCATTGGTCATATGAGGGATTTTATGAGATCCCATCCTCCTATTTTTGATGGTTCGAGTAGCAGACTTTAAGCTGAGACCTAGCTCATAGATTTGGATAGGTGTTTTTCCATGCATCGTGTGGCAGTAACACCAAGGCAAGATGCGCCATTATGCATCTTTGGGTTTTTGTTTCTACTTGGTAGAGATTAGAGGAGTAGAGGATCAGTGTGCATGTTGGTACAATATCATGGGAGTTGGTTTTAGAGAGGTTCAAGCCTTGATTCCTTTCAATGTAGTGGAGATAGCATCATGCAGATGAGTTTCATGAGTTGCACCAGTTGGACATGACTGTAGACCAGTATGAGCACAAATTTTATGAGCTTAAATAGTATGTCGGTATTGGTAATGATGAGACAATTTTGGTACAACATTTAATGAGAGGTCTGAATGACTGCATTAGTAGGGGAGTATGAGTATTTGAGCAAACATCTCTTGAGCTAGCCATGGCAAAAGCTAGGCTAGTAGAGCTAAATCTTTCCCATGCACATGGTGGTCATCCAAGAGCTCAGATTGGCAGTGCACCTTTTGGTGGATCTCAGACTAGAGGTAGTGTGTCTCAGGCTGTTTCACCATATAGGAGTTTTCAAATATTTGCCAAGGGTGGTTGTAATACCCTAGAATTGGTCATCTAAACCATGGGCCCCTAATCTCGACAACATCACCAAGCTCCTAACCAAAGGCAATTAAATTAATCTTGAGCGCATTATTAATTCTTTAATTATCAAAAATCACATGGTAAATCAATTACTCAATATTAATTAAATATTTATTTAATTAATTGAATCATTTCCAAGAATATCATTTTGATCAATTATCCCATTTTAATTTATTAAATATCCTTGCATATTTAATTAAAAAATAAATTTGCCATTCAATCATGAAAAAGGATTAATTTATTACAAAAGATGATTTAATTTATTACAAAGAGTTGAATTGAAAATAAAACAAAAAATAGAATTGAATTGAGAGTGAAATCAAACTTGAGATATTATTTCTTTTTCTAAATTTAGAACTTGAAATCAGAAAAGCAATTTAATTGAATTATTGAATTATTCTCTAAAATTGGAACTTAAAGCTTTTCAGAAAAAGAAGTTCAGTTGCATTGAAAAGACCCTTTTATTGAATAAATTAAAGAATTATCTATTTTTATCCTATATGCATGGAATTAATTTATTATTATTTTCCAATGCAACTTGGACTTCTAATTTGAATGCATTTCAATTAAACTATAATTGGAATCTATCTCAAGGTTAACTAAACATGATTTCTCAAATTTTTTCAATTAATCCTAAATTGAGATTTTTCTCTTGTGATTCTCTATAAATTCAGTCTTCAACTCTCATTCCAATTCACCCCAGAGATTTTTGAGAACATGCTTGGAGATTATTATCACGCTAATTTTTCTCTAGAGTCATTGAAGATTATTGTGCTTTTTAGATTATTTGCATCCATTTTACATCCATTATTGCTTGCATCCTTTGTTGCTTGAATTGATTATTATTGCTTGAATTATTCATCCATCTTGCATCCATATAGCTTAATATCATATAGATTAAATCCTTTGTCTTGGTGTAGTCTAGTCACTGGTATTGCTTATAAAAATTTGAGAGCAATCTTATACTCGCATCTTTTAGAAGGCAATTGGTCACTTTGCTATGGTTTATTTATTATTGATTATTGATTACTAACCATGCATATAATGAGTTAATTGAAGTGTTGTGCTTGCAGCTACAAGTTCACTTTTTCACACACACATCTCTGGCGCCCACCGTGGGGCCCGAAGACTACATTTTTTGGCCTCCAAGACTGACTGCTTTATTTTTTGTTATTTTCAAGGTTTCAGATTTTTCGGTTTTTCATCTGTACATCTCGTACGACAATTTTTACAGGCTAAAACAACAAACTATAGGTGTCGCATGAATTGCAAATATCCTATCATACAAGCAGATCCTCTATCGTACAAGTAGATCCTCTGTCATACGAGCAAAACTCCTCCATCGTACGAGCAAACATCATTAGCAATCTTCTTTTGTACAATATTGCATCCTGTCTCGTACGAGTCAAGTGCTTATCATACGATTCTATATTTTTTGGTAAAAAAAGGCAAATTTCATAATTTTCTCATTTTTGATTGATTATTCTGACGACTGACCCTAATTGTTTATTTGTCTATCTCAGAATTTTTCATAGCCTAACTAGTTTTTGCAGAATGTTTGTCAAAGAATATGCTTGTCGCACAAAGATAATATGACTACTAATTCGTTGTCTTTGCAGGTTGCCTAAGGAGAATCGACTAAACATTGTGTATTCTTTAAATTCATTTTTAGGAACCTAACTTGCTATCTGGTTAAAAAACAAATCTGTCTTTTGTGCTTTTAGAAGATTCTGAGAGGTAGGAGAGTACGCTCTTGTCTTTTTCTAGACAATCAGAAATCTAGACCCTTGAAGCTTTTTCTTTGTTTGAGATTTGTACATCTTTAGCAGACCTGCCCTCCCGAGGGGTTGAAAAACTCTTAAAGTCATTACGGCTGGTGTGAGGGGAATGACCTAAGTGGGAATGAATAGACACCAAGTACTCCAACCCACTATAAAATAAACTTGATTTGATGAAAATGAAGTCAAAGTCAGTGCTCGGGAATAGCTCTCCTCCATACCTTCGGGTATATTAAACCTTGGTTTTCAAGTCTAGGAGACCTCTTAATCGAGTTTATACCTCGATGTGCCGAACAGATCCCTAACTAAATCCAATTTAAAATTAGAAGCTACTTGGTTCATCTTCAAAAGAGGGATAATCTTTGTGCAAGAGAGATAGTAACTCTCCCAAGATACTTGTCATTTCGTGCCCCCATTAGCATTTGAAGTCGGATAATACAGCATTGAGAATCCATTGCATGAGACTCAAAGGCCGTATTCTAATTAGCTATTGGGTGTGTACCTGAGTCTACAAGAAAAGGTTTTCTTTCCTCACAAAATTCCTTAGGGTTTGCATGTTGTGATTGGAGTCACTATACATACTACTTGTTCTCTGTGTTTTTCATCCCTAAAACAAAAACTGAAATACCAAAAATTAGTGAAGACCAGAAACAACTCAGTGAATCAAAACTCTGTCTGTGTCAGAAACTAGTCTGTCCTGAGTTGAAACTCCATCCGTGTCAGAAACTAGTCCATCCTGAGTCAAACTCTGTCCGTGTCAGAAACTAGTACATTTTTAAGTCGAAAATCTGTCCGAGTCAGAAACTAGTTTATCATGGTAAAAAATCAGTCCATCTAAGAATTGGTCATACTCAGTTATCATACTCAGCAATCGAAAAAACTCAAAATTTCTAGGCTTTGTCCTATGAACAGTCGTACGAGTCTGATAATTCATCATCCTATATCACATCTTGTGTCATACCAGTCTTCTGGTTTGTCATCCTAGACCTAATCCTGTGTCATACGAGTCATTTTATTCTATCGTCTAACTCTGTATCCTGTGTCGTATGAAATAGAACTTCTCTGATTCTTTTGTTGTCCTGCACATACCCATTTGTCATATGGTACGAGGCAACAACTCATACGAATCAGAACTATTGTCATCCTATAGCTGCTAAATTGTCATCCAGTCTAGAAAATCCTGTCGTACGAGTCTCTGGTTTTGTCAAAATAGAACAGTCAAACTTGCCTAGAAACAACTTACAACAAACATAATACTAGTTATCATTTTCCTGAGCATAAACAGATAAAGATAGTGTACCTCTTCCATTTGCATTGCCCAGTTTGGTCGATCACCTTTCAGCTACTTCAATCAACTACCTATAAAATTTTAGTCACTTAGATAAAGTCTCATACAGGATAGATCATTCCTCAAACCAGACTGAATCTTACACTACACTTAGAATCAACTTAGATAACATCTTAGACAAGATAGATCGTTCCTGAAATCAGACTAAATCTCACTTGTCTCTCCCAAACAATACTCTAAATAGAACAACTAGCTCTGAAATTGATCTTGACCTCTGCATCACAAAATGACTTTAGGTCACACTAATCCATAAAAATGCCTATTCAAACCAGGAGTTCTCATAAGAAACAAGCCAAAGGCAAAGAACAAACCTTCACCTATCAAGATAATCCATTCTACGTGAAGGATCCACTCACTGACATGTCGTCGTCATCAGGCAGACCAATTTTTGATGAACCGAAATCTCCCACTATACATGAGATAGAATACAAGGATGGAAACAAAAACAACTGTAATATTCTTGAAAATCATAATGACTCCACATCATCAAGTGAGACTAACAAAGACACTGAACCTCCAGAAAAAGAAATCCTTGATTGTCAAAAGGACAAAGACTTTAGAAAAATGATGAAAACTATCATGACCCGAGAGAAGGAAGACTATTTCTTAGAACTAGCAAAACAAGGTGCCAAACTTCCTATTGGATATGATGTTCAGGCACTTGTTACTAAAATGGAAGACTCACCTATACTCATGGTAAACAAAAAGTTACTAGCTTTGTGGATGGAGGTCACAGAATTGAAGAACAAGGACAAGTCCCCAGAACAATATTCTCTAGAAACAATATGTCCCTTTCCATTTGACAAGAATCTACACATGCCTCCATTTCCTTCACCAGTGGAAATCCCAAAATTTAACAAATATGATGGTACCTCAGATCCTCAAGATCATTTTAGGGAATTTAGTGTTGCTTGTATGGAATTCATGCACGATCAAACATACCTCATGCGTCTCTTCCCAAGGATTTTAGGGGGTCAAGCAATGGAATGGTTCTCAAGTCTACCCAAAGGAATAAAAACATTTGAAGAACTAATCCAATTGTTTTTACAACAATACTCATACAACATTCGACATCCTATAACTATGATCAATCTTTGTAATACTCAACAAAAAATAGGGGAACCTCTTCTTACTTTTCTCCAATGTTGGAGAAAGATGTTCTCTAGGTACCCACGACCTATTCCAGACTCTGAGAAAATGGATATATTTGTCAATAACTTGGTCCCCAAACTGAAATATAGTGTACAAATGCAAGTACACCCATCATTTAACAAAATGGTAGATAATGCCATTCGAATGGAAGATGTGCTCATAAAGAAGGGGGATATCACACCTTGGAAAGAAACACAAACAAGACCTATCTCTAAAGAGAAAAACAAGTATTGGAAATTTGGCAAAGATAACAATAAGAATGTTGTTAATGATGGAGTAGTAGACACTGTCAAAACCAACTCAAAATCCACAATATTCAACTTGGCTAGTGGTACACAAGCACTTAAAGCTACTGAGGCTACCATAGAGAATTCACCAAAGAAAACAAAGGAATGGTTCAAAGAAAAGCCTTGGCTTTCCAAACCTAAGCATGATTTTACTCCTCTTGAAGAATCATATGAATCCGCTTTCAAAACTTTATTGGAAAATAACTTGACAACACTACCAGATAGCTCCAAACCATATGATCAAGATGTCAAACCAAGATGGTGGAGAGAAAATGAATACTGTGACTTCTATCAAAATAAGGGTCATAACATAAACAATTGCGTGAAGCTAAAACATGAGATTTAAGATCTCATAGACGCTGGTAAAGTTGTTGTTGGGAATCATCCAACCAATGCTGATCATAAAGCATTTAAAGACCCTTTGCCTACTTATGAACAAGGTGATTCCTCAAAGACCAAAGGAGGTGCCAAGGTAAATTATACTTATGCCAGCTAGGACAACATTATCAACATGATTGAACCTTCACACTTAGAATATTGAAATGTGATTATAGTTCAAGATAAACCAAATGAATCATGATATGCAAGAGCTCTGACCCGATCTCAAAAGAAAGTTACCCTCCAAGGAGCTAGTTCTTCCAACCCAGCTTAAGAAACATCAAATCCAACAGCCTTGCCAAACAAACAAAAATAATCAACCTTGGACAAATTTAAAAGGTTAACCTCATCATCATCCTCTGGATACAACGTGGTTGAACAGTCAAAAAGGATAAATGCTCAAATTTCAATTTTTGAATTGCTACAACTCTCATCTACTCACAAGGAAATCCTAGACAAAGCATTTCTCACTACCAATGTTCCAAAAGATTTAGACGTTGATCGGTTTCAGTCTATGGTGGGTCATCTGACTTCACCTCACTATTTGACCTTCTCTAAAGAAGATGACAATTCATTAAATCATGCACATAACCAGCCATTGCATATTGAAGCCATGATCCACAAACACAGAGTCAAATGTGTTTTGATAGACGGAGGCACAAGGTTGAATATATGTACTTGCCATCTTCTTACACAACTAAGATTCTTTGAAAATTTTATTGATCCCGAAAAGAAAATAACAATAAAAGCCTATGATGAGGAAGAAAGGACCTCCAAAGGTCTAGTATCATTACCAATTAGAGTGGGACCGGTAGAGAGAGATGTCCTTTTCCAAGCTCTCGATATTCCATTGTCATACAATATATTACTGGGTAGGTCGTGGATTCATGGAATGAAGGCAGTACCGTCAACATATCACCTATGCTTAAAGTTTCCTTATAACGGAGCTGAAGTCAGTATTCCTGCTGATACAAATGTCATCTGTAATACATTGACAAAAGGTACAGATACTTTTGTGCCTCATAATAGGGTAGCCTCTCCAAATAAAGATCCAGAAGTGTTGATGAAAGACTTAGAAAAGAGATTGAAGATTACGGATACTGGCATGGATGGCTACAAGATAGAGCTAGTACTATCATTAGTTTCTCTCCCTCCATCACCAAAACAATTGGGCAAACCATCAGAGGCTATGAGAACACAAACTTTGGCTCTGAATACCATATATGATTGTCTCTTTATACAATCTTCTACCTCGGTGGATGAAATAAAAGAGGATGTTGTGCTTAACTGGCTCTTTAAGGAAGATAGTCCAAATAAGGAGGTACGACATTGTGAGATTTCCTCAAACCAATATGGTCGTGGTTACAAAATGATTCAGCACATGGGGTACTCAGGTACTGGTCCTTTTGGGCAAACAAAAAGAAGGTATTACTAAACCAATTCAGCTACAAACCAAATCCACACATGATAAGGCTGGACTGGGATACAATCTAAAAAAGACATCAAAACAAAAACATGCTTCTAAGTCTAAGTACTTGAAAAAGATATTACCTTTAACATTACATGAAGCAGACACTAAACAAACAACAATAGAGTGTAAAAAAGAGAAAGAGGAATCAACAGTCAAGAAAGAAGAAATAGTCAGTGCCCAGGCTTCGATGGTATCAGCTACGATAATACAAGAAGTTGAGGTTCCTAAGGATATAAGAGATGAAATGGTAAGAACCAGAGAATTATTTGAACCATTAAAAGTTCCAGTCACATATACTGGTAGGTAACAAGTAGATGATTTAGAGACTGATTCAAACAAGTATGAATGGGGTCCTGACTATCTTTCAGACACATCCACTACAGAAACTCTAGAAGACTCTAGTGGTGTCATAGATGATACTCAAGAGCTGATGTGCATAAAACTAGAGAAGGAAATACAAGAAATTAGACAAAAGAGGCAAGCAAATTATGAACAAGGATTGAAAGAAGGAAGAATACCAAAAAGCTTCTCATCTATGTGCCCTTATCCTAAAACAGAACAAATCAGTTATAGTACTACACAGGAAGAGTTGGAAGCTATAGAACAAGAACCATTCATCAGTCCAATAGAAGCTGAGTGGAGTAGATGACAAAAAATCACAAAAACAATGAGATCATGTCAATAGGCGTGTCAGATACAAATGACAAATGAACCACAACATGAAGGAACTTGTAACATTAAAGATGTTAGTATCGATACCATACATATGCTTACTAAATCACCTAAAAGAGACTTGGAAACTTCATCCGATGACTCTGATGACTTTGATGATAGTCTTGTTCATGATGATACCCACTTAGCCTCAAATTCTGAATCATTTGATACAAACAATGAAAAGTTGCCTACTAGTCTTATTGTTGTTAAACCACGATATGATGTCCAGTCCCGCATAGTAAATGACGTTACAAGTATGTCTATTGGATTAGATCGATTAAATATTAACGTGAAATTTAATAATCATGATCTGACTCTTCCTGGTCTCGAGACACTTATGCAAGGTATCATTCTGGAACTTGACTTTTTGATCTGCAGCTGTGTTAACAATACCGTGAATGCTCTTGAACCTATCCAAAATTTGTCCTTAGTACATCTCGAATTGATTGACTATACTTTACAGAATCAACCCATGGATATACCTACTTTTGCCAATGACTATACATTATCCTATTATCTCAATGCAATCAAACCTATAAACTCTTTCACCAATGAATAGAGTGAAAATATGACTGAAGAGGATATCAAGTATCTTAGTCACAAAAACAAGAAAAATAAAAATAAAAGATCTGATGACGAAAACCATATTGTGGTGGTGTCAGAATCTAAAAAAGAGAAAATAAAGGATGTACCTAAAGGTGAAATCCTCTTTGAGGTGCCTGAAGGTGAGATACTTGGTATACTGCCTAGTCATTTTCAAGAGCAGTCTTCCATATTGATCGAGCCAACTCAACCAGTGAATATCGGAAATCAAGATACACCACAAAACATTCACATAGCTCAATCACTATCAACAAAAGAATTGAAGGAGTTCACTTAGTTATCCTTAGAAAAGAAAATAAACTTTGCATGGATGTACTCTGATATGCTAGGCTTGGATCCTGATCTCATTATGCACCATCTCTCAATCACACCAGGGGTAAAACCAATTAAACAAAAACTCCGTAAGATGCACCCGCATGTAGCACTATTGGTCAGAGTTGAACTAGAAAAACTACTCAAAGTTGGATTTATCAGAGCACTATATTATGCTGAATGGATTTCCAACATAGTGCCTATGTCGAAGGAAGATAAATCTATTAGAGTTTGTACATATTTTAGAGATCTCAACAAAGCATGTCCGAAAGATGACTTTCCATTACCAAATATTGATATGATAGTCGACATGACAGCTGGGTATAAGATGTACTCACTAATGGATGGATTTTCTGGCTACAATCAGATTAAAATCACTCCTGGAGATCAAGAAAAGATAGCTTTCACCTGTACGTGGGGAACCTTTTGCTGGATCGTCATGCCATTTGGGTTAAAGAATGCAGGGGCAACCTATCAAAGAGAAGTTACAACTATCTTTCATGACATGATGCATAAAAAAATGGAAGATTATGTTGATGACACCTTAGTGAAGACTATGAAAAGATCAAAGCATATTCAAGAGTTAGGTCCTATACTTGACAGAATGGAAAAATTCAAGCTCCGATTAAATCCAAAGAAGTGTGCATTCAGAGTGACATCTGGTAAACTACTTGGCTACATCATTTCAAAGAAGGGAATCGAGGTTGATCCTGAGAAGGTCCAAGCTATAATGGAAATGCCACCTCCAAAGAACATTAGTCAAATGAGAAGTCTACAGGGAGGTCTCCAATCCATTAGAAGATTCATTTCTCAGCTAGCAGACAAGGCTCAACCTTTTACAAAAGTATTGAGAAAAGGAATAATATATAACTAGGATCAGCAGTGTGAACAACATCTTTAGCAGATAAAAGATTACCTATCTAACCCACCGATATTGATGCCACCTATTCAGGGTGAGCCACTAATCTTATATATATCAGCAACTAATTCATCATTGAGGGCACTTCTGGTGCAATAGGATGACAACAAAAAAGAACAAGCTATTTATTACATTAGCAGGACATTGGTGTCTTATGAAATGAGCTACAGTCTAATAGAAAAAGCATGCTTGGCATTATTCTTTGCATCACAAAAACTGAGGCACTATATGCTAGCACATACAGTCAAGTTGGTGGCCAAAATCGATCCACTCAAGTATCTTCTTAATAAAGCAACACTCACCAGAAGATTGGCAAAGTGGGCAATGATCCTTACAGAGTTTGACATTGAATATGTGGAACGCAAAGCCATAAAAGGATAGGTAATTGCTGATCAACTTGTTGAAGCTCCACTTTAGGATACTCAACCACTACATATCGAGTCCCAGATGAATCAATAATGCATCTTACTCAACAACCCTAGAAGATGTTCTTCAATGGTGCCTTTACTCAAAATGGTTCAGGTGTTGGCATACTATTCATTACTCCTTAGAAGTATTCAATTCCAAAGTCTTATAATATTCTGTTTCCTGCACAAACAATATTGTATAATATGAAGCTTTGGTGAATGGAATAAAACTAGCTATTGAATGGAAGGTTACTGAATTACATATCTATGGAGATTCTCAACTGGTCATCAATCAAATCAACGATACATATCAGACTCGAGATGAGAAATTGATGCCTTACAAGAGTATGGTGGATGATCTCAAGAAATACTTTGCTTTTGTATCATTCCAACAGATTCCCAGATCAGGGAACAGAGCAGCAGATGCTATGGCTACCTTGGCATCTATACCTGAGCTATAGGAGTCCAATTTTTGCTTTGATTTCCTGGTGGAAGAGTTATATTACCCTACTTATGATTCTCCTAAGACCCAAATAGACTATTCTATTATTGGACATGACTCATCCCGATACAGCCACATCTATTCCTATCTATGCAATCAAATTATCCTTGAAAACCTTACATGTAATGAGAAAAGAAACCTAACTCGAAATGCTTCACGGTATGTTATCATAGCTAATGATTTATTTAGATGAGGTTTGGATGGTACATTGCTTAGATGTCTAGAAATTGAAGAATCTAAATGTGCATTATCAGAAGTGCATGAAGGTATTTGTGGATCTCATTCGAATGGTTTTACTTTAGCTCGGAAACTATTACAGTCTGGCTACTACTAGCCAGATATGGAAAAAGATGCCATTAAATTTTCTAAGACTTGTGAGAAATGTCAACTTCATGGAAATCTCATACATGCCCCGGCAAGGGACCTCATACCATTTATAACACACTGGCCTTTTCAGCAATGGGCCTTTGATCTCATTGGTCAGATATATCTAGCTTCATCCAATGGACATAAATTCATCATAACTGCCACTGAGTATTTCACCAAGTGGGTAGAGGCAGTTCCGCTCATCAAAGAACTGGTAAACAAGTTGCCTTGTTCATCCTAAACTATATAATTTGCAGGTATGGGATACCTTCATCCATCATGACTGATAATGGAGGACAATTCAAGAATAAAGATCTGGATGAGCTTTGTGAGAAATTCAAAATAAAGCAACATTGGTCATCAGTATATTACCCTCAAGGTAATGGACAAGCTGAGGCATCTAACAAAAACCTACTGACTATCTTACACAGAACAGTGAACAAGTCTGGGAAGGATTGGCATCTATAGCTCAATCCTGCACTATGGGCTTACAAAACTAGTATCAGAACACCTACTAGGGCTACACCTTTTTCTTTGGTGTATAGGTCCAAAGCAGTATTACCTATTGGAGTAGAAATACAATCTCTCAGAGTTTCTTTGCAAGGTCTTGTCACTAATGAAGATCATAGAATATCCAGATTGCAAGAACTTGAATTGCTGGATGAGCGTCGACAAGTGGCATTTGATCATCTCAGAGTGTATTAGAAGAGAATGTCCAGAGGGTATAACAAGCAAGTTCGACAAAGAGAATTTCAAGTTGGTGACCTAGTTTTGAGAGAATCCAAAAAATCAACAATTTCACGATAATAAAGGGAAGTTTGGCTGGGTCCCTACATTGTTATTGTAGTATTCGGCTCTGGTGCCTATCAACTCTCAAACTCGGAAGGAGAACAGCTTCATGAACAATTAACACCATCCACTTGAAGAAATTCTTCGCTTATCACTCTTTGATCCAGCAAACTTGTACAGTTGGAAAAAGTCCTAAAAAAAAAAAAAAAATGGAAAAAGTTCTGAAAAAAATCCTAAAAATCAGAAAAAGTCCTGAAGAAATCAAAAAAAAAAGAAAAAAGAGAAAAGAAAGAAAAAATATAAAAAGAGAGAAATTGCCCTGGTGAAAACCTGGTAAATAGGCACCCTGGTAAAAAAAAAAATGAATCTCTTCCAAGCAGGTGAAAACCTAGCAAACAGGTGCCTCTTGTACTCAAGCACTCCATCTATCAATGCAACATTGGCATTTCTCGCTTTCAAGCATCTT
The DNA here is from genome assembly GCF_030272615.1 of Cryptomeria japonica. NCBI lineage: Eukaryota > Viridiplantae > Streptophyta > Pinopsida > Cupressales > Cupressaceae > Cryptomeria > Cryptomeria japonica. Next base: position 501,537,603 of record NC_081409.1, on the reverse strand, counting down.
TTTCTTTCACTTGTACATATTTTTAGTCACTTTTGTGACATCCTGGTTCATTGGAACCCTCATGACTTGAAACTGATCAATGTCCTAGTCTTAGGTTACTCGACATAGCACATTACATATCCTAAGAAGTGTCAACCAAGTCATTCTTCCGTCAATGAAACCTAGTCATCCACTCCGAGTTAGTCACCTGTCTCCTGACTACTACAGAGTTTTTATCACTGAGTTAACAAGCAAAACAACATAACAAAAAACAATTACTAAACAGTTTGAGCTATGAATAAAAATTTTCTTTGTGTGCTATTTTTTATATTGGTTTTCGATTATTATCCCTCTGAGTAACTCAAGGAAGTCTATTGTGACTAATGGGTGCAAGGATTGGGGGCAAAATATTTTCTTTTTTTTTGCTTGTAGGAATGATCCCGATGATCTGGAAACATATGAATTAGCTGGGTGTCTATGATAAGTGCCTTCACATTAAGGTGAAATCACCTCACATACCTTGACTCCACTTATTTGTATGCTACAGGGAGGTCCATATCATTTCTTTGTTTGTTTTGAGGGAATTTCTTTATGATGCAATTCGGGTCCCTGTGAAATCTGTCCAAGGATATGAATGAAAAAAGGGTCATTGCGGACAAGATAATTAAAATTGCACATTGAAAAAGAAAGGAACTCTAACCTGCCTGTTGTGTTCGTTATGCTCAGTGATGAATCTTAAGTATTTTAAATCCAGTGACTAGGTTTAGGTTGCATTTCGCATATCATTTTGCATTTCATTTTGCATTTTTGTGAATCTAGAGTGATTTTGGTATAGTAATAATCTCTTTATCTTCTGAATAAGAACTGAAAGCATCATCATTTCTTACGCTAAGTGGTCTATTTATCATTATTTCTCCAATTGAGTACTTGTGTTTTGAGATGTTTAGCTGCATACATAACATATTATATAGATTCATTTATTTCATTATTATTCATTTACATTGATCTTATTGCATAAAAAAATAAAAAAATTGCATTACTCATTACTCATTACTCATTTTCATCTATTTATTTGTATATAAAAAGAAACCAAAACATAGACATCCATATTCATTTGCATTACATACATTCATGCTGAAATAAATGCATACATATAGAAACATCTCATAGTCGACTGACACAAGTATAATGAAATCAAAATAGATCTCGTATATATATCATATCAAGTATAAGGGTACAAAATGATGTCCAATAACATGTACAAACTCCCATCTGAGCAAGAATCGTATCAGCTATAGAAAAAGGGTGTGTCTACAAATATCCCAGCTACAAAAAAACTAATCATCTATCTGGCACCCTCTCCCTCATCACTTGGTGGAGGAGCAAGAGCCTGATGCCTGGGATCCTATCGAGGTGATCGTGCTCCCTCTGATCTAGCCATATACTGTGAATAGGGTTGCACCTGCTCTACAACAGGAACTGTGACACTATATGCCGCCACATAATATGCTACCCTACTACTCTGGAGAAGCACCTCCTGTCGTAGAGACTCTATCTCTGCTCTTGACTTGGCTCTTAATGCTATGATCTAGTGATCATGCTCGGCCCTAACCTTGACCAGCTGTCGGTCTCGCTCTATGAGCTAAGTCTGAGCCACTGTCAACTATGACTGCAGCTCTGCAAGATGTGCTCTCATCGACCGTCCCGTGTCAGCCCCCTGCTCTCTCGCAGGCTCCTCGCCACCATCTCCACCACCATCTCCACCTGTGGCTCCACCCTGCTCATCCTGCCACTGCCAGACCTACCTTGGAGCTTCTCTCTCCTCCTCTCCACCACCCAACCTCACACCTACTCTCCCAAGGGATCCACCCTCATTCTCTATTGTCCAACATCAGCTCGCACTCCGTTGCTGCTAGCACCCAGATCACCACTACTCCATCGCAGAGCATCATCTCTTTGTGCCTGGCCCTGCCTCTAGCCCTACCTCTGGCCCTGTCCCTATGCCAGTGTGGGGGAATCATCCTCCACATCCTCAATATGAGGAGCCTACTCTCTTGGATCTATAAACCATGGGAAAGGATGTTGCTGAAAATAATCTCTATACAGGGGCAATACCCCCGCATCTGCTATATCATCTAGGTAATCCCACCTCAAGCGATGTAAACCTATCAACTCCTGCATCAATAAAGCATAGGATAGCCTAGGTGACCATCCCTATCTCTCCTCATCAGCGTATGCTCAATATCCTATATACTCCTGAGAGATCCCTTGAGGCCGACCGTACTGCCTCATCACTCGTGAAACAACGAATCGCTCCACAACAGTTTCTGATCTCCCAATCAGTGGGCATGTAACAAAAAGGTCTCTCCGAACCACTCGCTATTCATCCCATGAATCCAACCCCCTATATGGTCTCCATACGACAACTATCAGATCATCAAGCTGCCATTGCCAGAAGTCTGTCTTACCCAGATGGGGCTACATAATATATCCGGCATACCTATAAATGATCAGCTACTCTGGCACTCTGCTATCATCAACTATCGATCGACAAACAGGAAGGTGCTCCCAAGCCCACACTTGTAAAATGTACACCCTTGCGGCCATGCTCTGCCCATCTCTGTAAACAATCTCATGCATATCCCGATACATGTGGGCCAACAAACAAGAGCCCTAGCCAAGTCTCTGAGGGGTCTCTATCAACCTCTCCAGCATATGGCCCCATCCACTTTGGAAACCCTATTGCCCTCTGTCTGGCATCAAAAAGCAACCAATGAAACCTGCTAGGACACATGCCAGCAGATACTCCTCACTATACCTGCTCATCAATATATCCCAACTCATAGAACGAGTCAAGATATCAGAATCCCTGAATATGTTCCTAAGAGCCTGCAGTCCAGGTAACAATGCAGTATCATAATCCACCTTATCCCCAACAAAAGGGATATGAAGGATCTTGTACACATCCTCAAGAGTGATAGTCAACTACCCAACTGGCAAATGAAAGGTATTATGCTCTGAATGAAATTGCTCTACCAACATTGTGAGCATCCCATGGTTCACACAGATATCAAGTAACCTCATCAAGTGAGTCAAGCCACACATATCAACATGAGCCTGCTCAACCTCAGACAAATCACAAACTAAAGCCATAGTGGGAGGATATACGCATCTAAAGAGCACAGGATGTAAGCACACCTACAAAAAACCCAACAACGATCATCAGAAAACATTCCAAATGAGCCTACAAGAGAAGTTAAACATCATGCAAATCCAAATAAGTCAAATGCAAAAGAAAAATTTCATGTTTACACTTTCAAAAATGATCACTGTCTTTCAAATGACAAAACATAGTCAAGCAACATATCGTACGAGTCAGGAATGGCTCTTGTATGACAAACTTTTACACATCGTATGACAAAATGGTCTTCTAATCGACCTGTCGTATGACACAAGGGTGAATCCCACATGACAAATCTAATGGCTTCAAATGATAAAAGAAAATTTGCCAGTTTCTTGTATGAGACAAGATCCTGTCTCGCATGATAAACCGAGACACCTGACCCAAAACCTATAAAAAATGTAAAAAATGAACAAAAAAATTTAAAATTGGAAACATAAACAGGCTTAAGATCGATCACTTACCGCTGGCTCGTAGTTTTAGGGTCTATTATGATGTCTCTAGCGCTCAAATCGATGCTGATGAGTAGGAACCACGATTTTCTTCGCAGAAGGGTTTTTCAAATTTTCAAACTTGGAGGGTTAAAATGAATTGAAAATGACACTTTTGTCCCATATATAGCCAAAGACCTAATTTTTCAACTTGTTCCAACGGTCACAAAAATGGTACCCTTAGCTAATGTAACTACTCTGATTCCATTTGTAGGATCGAAATCGAAATTCGAGATCATCTTGCTAGTCAATTTTAGAATTTGGACCACTTAGCGCTCTTTTCATCAAATGCTCATTTTTTCTTTGATTTGTGCTCAATTTCTCAATTTCAACATTGAATCTCAATTTCAAATTTCCGAATCAATTTTGCAATCAATTCAATCTTCAAAATTCTTCAAAATCAATTTGTGATCACATAACTTATCATTGCTCAAAATTGCCTAAAATCAAACACTCTTGCTATCTTTTGATTTTGCTCCCGAGGGGGCATACAAGTGACCTTATGACCTTACATCTTTAATGTCGAGATAATTTTTCAAATCTTCATCAAAATTCGAGCAAAATATTTTCAATTAAAGAAAATCAATTCTTATTGCTAAGGGGCATCTCAGCTTCATCGCTTCACATCAAGTTGAGATCTCTCGATCATCTGAATTGAATCAATCGCTAGGGGCATATCAGTTTCATCACTTCAAATCAAGCTGATATTTGTCTTTCATCTGAATTAATCTCTTAACATTAATCAGTTTCATTGCTTCAAATCAAACTGATTATTCATTTAAATTCAATCAAAAGTTTAAAGAGTTTCTTTGATCACACTCAATCTAAACAGGTGCTCAGTATTCGTTTCTTGATCAAGCTGAATGGTTCATCCTTCACTTATCATGTCTTGATCAATCAAGTTCAAGACCGATTTTTATCGTCACTCACTGCATCTAAGATCAATCATGTTCTAGATCAGTAAGATCTGCTTCTTGATCAATCAAGTTCAAGTTCGGTATCTTTGTTTTCTATCGTTCCTTAGTTCAATCAAGTTCGGGATCAGTATCACTTTAATCAGACATCATTTAGCTTTTTTGCTTCATGTTAAGCTAAACACCTTGCTTTTTATCTAGTTCGTGATCAATCAAGTTCAGAACTGGCATCTCCTAGACATCACACATTCTTTGAACCAATGCATTGTTCGCACATTAATTCAAAGAGGGGTAAATGTAATACCCTAAAATTGGTCATCTAAACCATGGGCCCCTAATCTCGATAACATCACCAAGGTCCTAACCAAAGGCAATTAAATTAATCTTGAGCACATTATTAATTCTTTAATTATCAAAAATCACATGGTAAATCAATTACTCAATATTAATTAAATATTTATTTAATTAATTGAATCATTTCCAAGAATATCATTTTGATGAATTATCCCATTTTAATTTATTAAATATCCTTGCATATTTAATTAATTAATAAATTTGCCAATCAATCATGCAAAAATGATTAATTTATTACAAAAGATGAATTAATTTATTACAAAGTGTTGAATTGAAAATAAAACAAAAAAAAGAATTGAATTGAGAGAGAAATCAAACTTGAGATATTATTTCTTTTTCTAAATTTAGAACTTGAAATCAGAAAAGCAATTTAATTGAATTATTGAATTATTCTCTAAAATTGGAACTTAAAGCTTTTCAGAAAAAGAAGTTCAGTTGCATTGAAAAGACCCTTTTCTTGAATAAATTAAAGAATTGTCTATTTTTATCCTATATGCATGGAATTAATTTATTATTATTTTCCAATGCAACTTGGACTTCTAATTTGAATGCATTTCAATTAAACTATAATTGGAATCTATCTCAAGGTTAACTAAACATGATTTCTCAATTATTTTCAATTAATCCTAAATTGAGCTTTTTCTCTTGTGATTATCTATAAATTCAGTCTTCAGCTCTCATTCCAATTCACCCCAGAGATTTTTGAGAACACGCTTGGAGATTATTATCATGCTAATTTCTCTCTGGAGTCATTGAAGATTATTGTGCTTTTTAGATTATTTTCATCCATTTTACATCCATTATTGCTTGCATCCTTTGTTGCTTGAATTGATTATTATTGCTTGAATTTTTCATCCATCTTGCATCCATATAGCTTAATATCATATAGATTAAATCCTTCATCTTGGTGTAGTCTAGTCACTGGTATTGCTTATAAAAATCTAAGAGCAATCTTATACTCGCATCTATTAGAAGGCAATTGGTCTCTTTGCTATGGTTTATTTCTTATTGATTATTGATTACTAACCATGCATATAATGACTTGATTGAAGTGTTGTGCTTGTAGCTACAGGTTCACTTTTTCACACACACAGTGGTCAACAACAACAACAAAAATTCCAATCCAGGCTGAAGTAGTTTCAGGGTTAGCATGGGGGAAATCTTCAGTTCAAGAAGAACAGGAACTAGCAATGGGCTAGAGAGAGTTTTTTGGGACAATCCTCACATAGTGTTTCTCAGGCCCCTAGTAGGGGTAGTTTCCAGCAGTCCAATGGGTTGGTTGGAGGTAGAAGACCTGATAGAGGATCTTGTTTCCCCCATGGTCAGTATGGTCACATAGTTGCACATTGTCCACATAGATCACAACAGATTGCTAGTGAGAGATCGTTAGCTTTAGAGCTTACTATTCAGGATGCAGGTAGATCCCATAGAGTTTTTGCAGTAGTAGATAATAGCTAGGCAAAGCACTAGGGCACCATGATTGAGACCGCAGGTGTGCTGGGTGGTATATCTATCTCAATTCTATTTGATTCGTGTGCTTCTGATTCCTTTATATCTTTCTCCATTGTGGAGTGGTGTGGGCTTGCATCGGCTAGATAGGTAGATAGGTGGCAAGTAGATTTGGCTACTGGTTTTCATGTGGCTATCGATTCCTTCATTCCTAGATGTGAGTTGGACCTAGAACCCTTTCCTACCATATTTGACCTTCGAGTCATTCCTTTGGGGTCTTATGGTTTTGTGTTGGGGATGGATTGATTAGCATCATACAGTGCTAGTGTGGACTGTCGTCAGAAGACAATAGGGTGTTTAGTTGACCATGGTAGGAAAGTTGAGATAGTTGGGATTCTAGACCTATATCAGTATGTATGATCTCTGCTATGCGGCTTAAGTGGTGTATGCATCAGGGGTGCCAACTTTTTGTAGTTTCTCTTTAAGACATGGATGAGGAGAGAAGTCATGAAGTTTCTCTTGATAGTAATCCTCTTCTTCAGGAGTATGTCTATGTGTTCCCTTGTGACATTCCTAGTATGCCTCTAAAGTGAGATATTGATGAATACTAAGAGGGGGGTGTGAATTAGTATGCCAAAAATCACTATACTCAAACACTTTACTAGTCTAGTAGTAAACCCATAAAATAGTTTAGCAGACACACCGGTTGCCACACATGTAAACCAAATAGAAAATAATGCATTCACCCATAGAAGCACAAACACCATAACACAATATATTTTGACGTGGAAACCCAAATGCGAAAAACCATGGTGAGATGAAACTCACAAGTAACTATCTGCAGAATAGGAACCAGACCAGTTAAGGTCAGATCGGTTAAGGTCATACAATATTCTTTACCAGAATAGATCCTGTTAGGAATCTCAATCTCTATTAGGAGATAAGTCTGTTTAAAGACTACCTTGCTAGAGGATTTTAGATCCACAGATGTGAACCACCTTGTTAGAGGATTTACAAAAGGCTTTTTGGGCCTATCCGATTAAGGGCTTCAGACTTGTCGAAGATGTGAGTAATCAACAAGTGAGTGATCTAGAAAATAGCATAGATTGCTTGGTTAGATCCTTGATAGCTCATTCCTAATGCATTCCAGCATTACTTCAGTCTTCAACACATTCAGACTCTGTCTTCTCTCATAGACCTGAACTTCTCTTCTATGATCTCTCTTACAAAAAAAACTCTTCAACCACCTTAAACCCTCGCAACAACCTAAAACCCTAGACATGATGTCCTTATAAAGGAATCTGATTTCATGTCGGTCCAATAGGATTACAATAAAATTTCCTAGGTTCAATGCGTCTAGACATATTCTATAACACGACACAAAAAGCACCGTTAAAGTGTTGGCACCGCCAAACAATCGGTGGATGGTAACTCATCACAAAATGTCGGTTGGTAACTCATCACAAAGTATTACCAGTTCATACAGAATGCTGGTTTAAGCAAAATACCGGTTGTCGATTTGTCAAAATGAAGACTGGGAACTATGAGTTATGCCACTTCGTTCCTTCATACCGCTTGAGATCCTCAAGCCGCTTGGGATCTTCATACCACTTCAAATTGGTAAAGACTTTCTGCAAAACACTAATAGTCTAAAGACTATAATACATTATACTAGTTGGAACAAATACCGATTGAGCATTAACTCATACATACAAAAAGTGCCTTGATAGAAAGTGTGTGTCCATCAATGACAATCACAACATAATCATCAAAAGTTCCAACAATCTCTGCCTTTGGCATTGATGGCAACACTTGGAAAATTTTGACATCTAAGTGTTTTACAATAAAGAATATGTCATAATCAAAATTACTCCCCCCTAAGAATATACACTATCCCTTTTGTTGAAAATGCAATGTATACTACTCCTTAACATAAATAACATGAAAGTATACATCAAAGCATCAAAATTTATATACTTCTCCCCCTTTTCCAACAATGACAAAAAAATATTGCAAACTAACCCCTGTTTCATTAGTATTAAAATAATAAGTGTTTATGACAATAAAGAGTAAAACTTGTCAAAAACTGAATTAAAGTCTTGCAAAAATTGCTTCATGGATAAGGACCATGAGTCAAGTAGGGAGGTAGCCACCTCTTTCTCTATCTGCATCTGGGAGACTTGTTCTTCCATGGAATCTATTGTGCTCATCTCTTGAGTGACCATTAGGGCATCAAGATTTAGATAGCACTTTTGGAGAATTTGATGTCTTGGCAGTAGGACCAGTTGAAGTTCCTGCAAATTTCATGTCTGGTTGCTTATCTCTGCCTCTAGTCTTGCAAACTATAGTTGAAGCTGGTGAACAGTTTGTCTATATGTTGAAAAGCAATCATATGGCATCTTGAAGGTGCTAATAAATGACTGCATATCAGATTGTAGTTTGTTTTTCTGAGTGAGCACATCATCACAAAATAAATGAGGTTGGCAAATCTTGCTGAGTAGAAGATTGCCCTCATTCATTGCATCTCTAATGGCCTTTTGTGCCTTCTAGAGATCAGACCAGAGCTCTGTTAACTTTCTTACCAAGGTAGTGTCTAGAGCCTTTTGATGTGCCTTCTTGGCATTTGCTTCTACAACCTCTTCCAAGCTTTGTACCTGGTCTTCTACAACTATGCATAGGAGCTTCATTTGTGCAAGTGAGGAGTCGGTATTGGGAAGGTCCATACCAGGTATCAAACTAGTAAGTGTTTCCACCACAGTTTGGATAACATCTTCCTCCTTTTTCCTCCTTAGAGAATCCAATCACTCTTGAGCAAGCTTAATGCTCTGCAATAGCTCTGATTCATTTGCAAACTAGAGGTCAATAGGACTGGTAATTGTAGCTGATTTAGCCTGACTACCGGTTGCCATTAGAGTCTCCACCTATGTGCTCTTTTCTACTACTTCCCTGTCCTTGGCTTTTTGCTTATCTTCTTTAGCCTTCCTTTGCTCCTCTTCTTCTTTCTTTCTTTTCTCTTCTCTTCATCTTTTCGCTTCTTCTCTTCTTCATCCTTCTTCTTCTCCTCTTCCTTTTTCTTCTCTTCCTCTTTCTTCTTTTCCTCTTCTTTCTTTTCATCTTCCTTTTTCTTCTCTTCCTCTTTCCGCTTCTCCTCTTCTTTCTTTCCCTCTTCCTTCTTCCTCTTCTTCGCTTCCTATTTCTTCTTTTCTTCTTTGTTTCTCTTCTTCTCCTCTTCTTTTCACTTGTCCTCTTCCTCTTTCTTCTTTTCCTCTTCTTTTCTCTTATCCTCTTCATCTACCTATTTCTTCTTTTCTGCTTCTTGTTTCTTCTTTTCTTCTTCAACCTTCTTTTCCTATTATGTTCCTTTTGAAGGTGTTCTCTGAGTAACATTTTCACCATCTAAGGCATCAACATCAATGGGGTCCATTTGTTGTGTGACTAGTTCTTCTTCACTGTTATACACCTCATCCGGTTTGCCAGTTTACAGTTGTTTCTCAGCTTTTCTATTGGCTTCAGCCACTTGATGCATCTTAAGAGCTTCTTAAGAATGAGTATGTGTATCCTTGATCACTTCATGACCCTTTCCTTCCAGTAATAGGAGTCTTCTTCTCATGAAGAAGAGGCCTTTGTATTTATTCATAACTTTGAAAAGTTCTAAATTTGATACATCAGGAAAATGTTGAGCAAATATATCCTCCCTCATTTGCTGTTCCTTTTCTATGGCAATGCATCATTTATTTTCTAAAGAGTTATACAAAGAATCTGGTGTCTCAGATCTAATTTCTGAAGGCAACTGGTCATTAACACACAAATACTTAATGATTTCCTGTTCAACTTCTTCCTTTTCTTCATCATTGAAATCATCAAAACAATCAATTAAATCATTCAGCACTTTTCTCCTAATATTCTTTATAGTTCTTTGACAATGTGTCAAAGGTTTGTAAGAAGAAATATCAATATTTACTGGTGCAGATGATGTTGGTTCATTCTTTATCTTTTTCTTTATTTGCCTAGTCTTCTTCTTAGGTAGTTCTTTTGATACAATTTCTTCTGAGTCAGGTGTATTGCTTTTTGTCTTCTGCTTCCTCTCAATGACTTTTGTAGGTGGCGCTTCCAGTTTCTTCTTAACTAGTGACCACTTGGTCACTTTGGGACTGCCTGCAATAACTGGTGTCGATGTTGAAGGCACTGCCTTTCCTTTCTTTTCAGAGGGTTCTACAACTGATGGAACCCTTTCCAAATAGGTGTCAGTTCTCTTTGCCTTAGGATCAAGGGGTGAGGCAATTAGGGTAGAAGCATACGCTATTATCGCTGTTTTTAAAATTGGGTTCTTTCCCCATATTTGGCTATGGTTTTTGAAAAAATTTGTATAAGATGTGGCCCCAAATGCTTCAGCCTTATTTTAAACCTAGAGGGTTTAAGGTTTTTCTAAGTTTTAGGCTTTATCTTTTGTGTTAGGTCCCCTGGTTTCTATTCCGACGTTACTTTATTTCACTTAAGTCATGAGTCGCGGGGTCGTAAGAAGTGTCCCCCCTTGCTATTTACCTAGGCGGTCGTGTTAATTATTTGAAAATTTTCGCCTTTTATTATTTCCTTCTAAAGTGCCGAGCCCAGTAAACACTGATCAACATGGGGAAAGATCCGACGGTTGGCGCTATTTCGCAAAGGCTAAGTGCTCACATTTTAAGGCTGCGAAATAGCGAGGATTAATATCAGCCGTCCATGTGTCATGCGGAGGAAGTGAAGGTTGCGGCTGTCAAGAAGGTGGGGCCCCCTCTACGTGGTCTTCTCTGGCGTATTAGAGGGCAGCACGTGGCACAGGCCGCCACAGTCAGCATTTTAAGATTAAGGATCAAAGTGGGCCCCAAAGATGAGTCAGCTCACAGGTGGAGGTGACCTGGCAGGGATAGCTCTTACAATTCATTGAGACCCCGTGGCTCCTTCCAGCGAATGAAAAGTCGACAGGTCAGCTTCGAAGATGACAGGGCGCCAGGTGTCCATGATGTGTCCGTGGGCCCACCTCTTCTGAAAGCTCCTAGCAGGGTTTAAATGCCGAGCAACTTGAGAAAGGATCTGACGGTCAGCGCTATTTCGCAAAGGTTAAGTGCTTGCCCTTTAAGGCTGCGAAATAGCGAGAATGAATATCGGCCGTCCATGTGTCACGACAGGGTAAGTGGAAGGCATAGTTGTCAGAGATAGCTGGAGCCCCGTGGCTTTCTTTTGGCGTATTATAAGGTAACACGTGGCACAGGTCGCCACAGTCAGCAGGACAGAAAGCCAGGTGTCCATGGCGTTTCAGTTGGCCCACCTCTTCTGAAAGCTCCTAGCAGGGTTTAAATGCCGAGCAAGTCGAGATAAGATCTAACGGCTCGCGCTATTTCGCAAGGGTAAGATGCTCACATTTTAAGGCTGCGAAATAGCGAAAGTTAACCTGGACCGTCCACGTGTCTTGATGACACGCGGTCTAAAAGGCAGCTGTGGGTCCCTATAGTGTATGTTCGACAAATGAAAAGTTGACAGGTCAGCTTCGAAGGTGACAAGAAAGCCAGGTGTCTATGGCGTTTCAGCGGGCCCACCATTCCTGAGGACCTATTCAAAGGATTAAAAGGTGATTAACTTGAAAGATAATCCGACGGTCCGCGCTATTTCGCAAGGGTTAAGTGCTCACCCTTTAAGGCTGCAAAATAGCGAGAATGAATATCAGCCGTCCACGTGTCATGATGATGACATGGCAAAAAGAGAAAAGCACGGGCCCGCTACAATATAAAGGGCGACATTCAGCCAGTATCAAAATAGAATGTGAGGGGATTTTCTAAGCCAATGGTCGGATGCCGCGTGGTATTATGTAGCCAATAAAAGACAGGACTTAGACTAAGGACAAAGCCGTCAAAATGAAATTCACAGAGAGACACTTGCAGAAAGACTGCGGCCCGTTGGAGCTAAAATATGAATTCTCGTATGAATTCGATTTTGAAGGGACGGTCGAAGCATGCGGAATCAATGTTACAGTTAAGGCCCAGAGTACAAGCATTTGATTTCCTAACAACCAAGTAAGGATACCTCTTAAAAGGATTTTTGCAGAGGAGGCAAACACAGAGTTATCTTTTACAAATATAGAGAAGGCGAATTGGTTGCAGAGCGAATTTCTTCGAGCAAGCATCAGGTTTTTTCTTATTTTGCAGCCGTTCTTGTGTTGTAATACGTGAAACTGTTCTCGTATAACAGAAATAGTTTCAGAAGTAATATTTATCTGGTTGTATTGCAAATGGCTCCTAAAAGGGAATTTTCTGGTAAAGTTGATTATCTTGAAAGAAGTGTGTGTGATGACTTCTTAGAGCAGTTGACGCTGTCAACCAACCAGGCATCTAAGGCCAAAGAATTAGTACCCAGGGCTCCTCGACTGAGAATTGGAGAAGGATTGTATGATAAGGGTAATTGGTTAAGAGACCCACAGGTTGGGCTGTCTGGGTTGGGGTTATTTAAAATCGGTTTTGGAATGAGGAATTCTCCTGCTCCTCAAAATAGCATTTGGGAATTAGATGTTGGGAGATTGGTAGTCCCAGGGGTGTTCATGGATACAGATTTGTTAACCCAGATGGCATTAAATTATGATTCAGTTACCAGGTGTATCCGGGATGTGAATGGAAAAACCCTCGTGGAGATAAATGCAGAAGAGCTGAGAAAAGCATTTGGGCTTAGTGAGTTTACCAATTTCTTGGAGCATATAAACTTCACACAATTAACTCAGGTATACAGGGCACAGAGGACTCATCTCAGGAATGGGCCTCTCAAAGAACTTTTTCTGAAAGTGGGAGGGTTAGCAGTTGTAGGGCCCAATACACAAGAGCCCTTTTCACTAAGTATGTTTACCTTAAGGGCAAAAGGGATGTACTGGGCACTTTGCCAAGTTCTAGGAGAGGATGCTGAATCTAATATACCAAATCATTATCTGTTAATGATTGTTCAAATTCTGAATCCTTCTCTTGCTATTACATTTGATTATGCCTCCTATATTGCTGATGCTATCCATGGAGGACTGATGGGGATAAAGAATGGGAAGGTGGATAGGCCATTTGGGTGGTATTCACTATTGATGCACCTCTTCCTCTTCAAAGGTGGAGATTATTTTGCTAGTGGAATGGATCTGGTAAAAGAAAAGGAGGGAGAGAAGATGCTAGTACAATTATGGAGTACCGTATTGTCATGGGATAGAGAGGATGCAAGTTTTCTAAAGTTTGATAAATACTTTGCATCCAAAATAAGGACTCTTCTTTGCTCTGACAATCCACGAGTCCCCAAGATTCTTCTAGAATTCTTAAGACCAAAAGAATTCGCAGAGAATGTCAAGATTGTTCATAACTAGGGTGATATGTATTTGTATCCAGTGTCCACAGTGTTTAGGGTCTTTGGTTTCAAAGGCACCCCATTTTTGTTACCATACCAGGTCCCCCTCAAAGTGGGTATAGCTGAGATTCTCAGACAAATTGGTGACTTGCAAGAGGCAGAGTTAACAGGCCGAGGTAAAGGGACTATTTTCCCTACAGCTACAGTAGCCCACCAATTTGTAATCACCAAGGGTGGCTGGAAATGTTTTGAGGATTTCCTCAAACCCTACCATTTGTCCACTGCAGTGTCAAGATGTGCTGATCCGGAGGACTTCTATAATGGTGTATTCCGGAAGAAAGTAGCATGCAGAGGTAGGCCCCACCAATTCCACTTTCCTGAAGACCTCATCAGGAATGAATTTGATTTGGATGAACAGGAGTTGAGGAAGGAAAAATGGGTAGCTTACAGGAAGGCCCTGGATTTTGTGCATCAATTTGATGCTAGCTATGGCCCATTGTCTAGCTTCTTCCCATTGGAAGAAAAGATAAAATTATTGATTATTTGTTTTGAGGATGTGATGCAGACAATAAAGGAGAAAAGGGGAGTTGTAATTAAAAACAACCCTGAGAAAGCAAGAATGATTTTGGGGAAATCAGCTCCTATTAAAGCCATCCCTCCTGGTGATTACACCCTGCATAAGAAAGCAGGTTACAGTGTGTTGGTGTCTGCAAGAGGGGAACCCTCTTCATCTAAAGGGAAGAGGAAAGCACATGAAGTCATTGACATCCAAGACAGCCCAAAGAAGCAGAGGGTGGGGAAGGAAGTGCAATCAGATACACCCTTATATTCCCCATCCCAATCCCCTCTCCACATTGGAGATGAACAAGCAGCAACTGAATACCTCTCTCACTTGGGCAGTTTTGGGGAGATTGCGTATACATATGATGAAGTGGAAAAGGGGATGCCAGAAGAACCCACTGAAGCACAAATGGACATCACCTCGACTGAACTCAAAGGCCAGGAGTGGGATCCTGAGATAAAGAAGGCCACTAGTGCTTTTCTAGCAGATGATAGTTTTGTAACATCTGAAGCATTCATGCAGTTTATATGGAAACAACATATAGATAAATATAATGCTAGATGTGAAACAAGAAAGGCAGAACAACTAAATAAAGATCCAGCCTCGGTGGAGGAAGAAATAAAACAGGAGATGATGGAAGAATTCAAAACCATCACTCCTGAACAGGGGAGAGATTTAGTAGCACAAGCTGGAGTGCTCATTTTGCCAGAATGGAATATTGTTGATGCTCTGGTGCTGGATGCAGTGAGGAAAGAAACCAAACCTATGGAAGGGGTTACATTCAGTAAAGACAATGCTACTCTAGTCATGTGGTCCCTTAAGAGAAATGAGGACAAGAAGGGTAAAGACACCACAGGGACAAGTCACATTGGCGGATTGATGGTCAGGAGAGTAGAAAGTACAGGGGTAGTAGAGGCTGCTAGCACGGTGTTGGAGACTGCCAAATTTAGTGTTGCAGTAGCTGAGAAGGATGCTAAAGAAAAAGAGGCTCTCCAGCTCAAATTGGAAACAGTCTTGAAGGCTTATGACGGTGCCAAGGAGGAAATAAGAGGCAAGGAGAGTATTATTGCCAGATTGCAGAGCCAATTAGCAGGACAACGTCAACAAGGTGAATCTTCAACATTAATGATCACCTCTTCTCCTGCAAGACCTCCACCTACTAGCCCCATTATTGAGCTCCCACCATCTCCTGCACCTTCCAGCTCTCAGATGATAGAGATAACTCCCCAAGAATTGGAGAGTCTTAAGCAAACTCAGGCCTATTATGCAGGGAAGTATGAAGAAAAGATTAAGGCCACTGTCTCCAGTTTTGCAGACACTATAAATGCTTCACTCTTTCACAATAGTGTAGGAAAAGTCATGGAGATATGGACTGAGTTGATAAGAGATAAAGTCATATTGACACCCATTTTTGACAGATGGAGGCCTAGGGAGCAGGATTTGGAGTTCATGTGTGTTTCCTGTGATGAAGCAAGAGCTAACCCTATTATCAAATCCACTTCTGATATCACTAAGAGTTTATTGCAATTGGCGACAGAGGTGGATAATGTGGAAAGAAGGGTTAAATTGCTTAAAAAGGAATACACTGATCAGGTGTGTGAATTACTCCCAGGAATTTTTGCCAATCCAGATCAGCTGAAAGATAAGCAGATATGGCTCAATGAGATAAATGCTAAATTGTCAGCAAGGGTCAAGGGAATTATTGATCTGGATGATACCTCATTTTTTGTTATAACCATACAGGAAATAGAGAGAATTAAATCACACTACAGTTTTCTTAACTCAGAAGTCAACAAATTGAGGAATTCTTGGAAAGGGTTGACTAAGGTTAAAAGTGATGTGATTAATTTTGTATGGCCGACCGAGGAGACATATGGTGAGTGGGGAATTAAATATTCCACTCGAAATCCGGAGTAGTTAGAGAACATCCCTGAAGAGCCAGAGGAGGTTGCAACTGAACAACCCGTCCAACAGACTGCTGAAGAAGCTGAAAAGAGCGCATAACTGAAATTGTAACTTCTTCAATTTTTGAAGTAATTGTAACAAACTTTCCTCAAGAAGTCCGAAGCTTTGTGCATCCATATTGATATAAATGGATACCAGGACTAGAGAGAAAGAGATCACAAAATTTTTGTAAGAAAACGCTGCAGAAAAATTCTCTGCGCTTTTCCAAAGATTAATGGAGAATCAGACTTTTGTAGAAATTTTTCAAATGAATATTAATATACAGGCCATCAATTTTGAGTAAATCTGTGTGTCGTCTTCAAACTTGTCCTTAAGTTTATTTACTTTGTTTCATTCAGAATAGTCTAGGATTTTTCTGTTTGAATGGAATTGTAAGGCAATCTCAGTATGGGTGTTTCAAGCTTTTCTCTTTAGGAGGGAAATTAAATATGCACGACCACTCTACCGGTAAATACTTTAGGAGAAACTTTGAATTGGAGGACCATAGTTCATTTTGAAGTGATTAGATCCTTGTTGATGTTAGGCATTTACAGGAATAAATGGAAGCCGAGTTGATGGGAGGTATAGAGGTACCTCATTTCAGGAGTTTTATTTGAGTTTGAGTGACTCTGTAACCTTGGATAAAGCACTGGTATTAATCTGAGGCCTTTATTGCATTTGTTGTCGATCAAATATGTTGAAATTGAGTATTGTTTCCCTCTTTGTTTTCAATTGTTTTTTAAGGTGAATAAATCCACTAGTTTTCTGGACTGGTTTGCTGTGGATTTGTTGCTCTAGAGTGTGGATTTAATTCATAGAAGGTATACCCACCTGGGCTTAAGGAAGAGCCCAAAGTGTAGAAGGTCTAACCAAACCTTGTCATATGTTGTCTCCGAAATCCTTTTATCCTTGATGCCTTCTCGACACCCATCTTAGATTATATTATTAAAGGCATTGAAGGGGAATCAGATTTTGAGAACAACAAAAGTGGCGACTCTGCTGGGGACAGTTATCACAAAGATATACACATAGAATCTGTGCCAAGACTTGTGGAAAGTATTGTTGTGTTTGTGAGTAAGACTTCTTGCATCTATATTTCCCACAGCTTTGTGGGTGGCGACTCTGTTATTCTTGAACCAGTCCTTGTGAGATATAAACTTTCTAAAATAAAGACAAACAAGATGCAAGGAAATAAGCATACAAGATCATTCATGAAGAAACATCCTCGTGAAACCCTGCAAGAAGGTTTGCCCGAGCAATCACGAAGAGGCCAGAAGAGATCTGTGATGCATGAGCCGTCAAATGCTGCATGGGTGCAGAAAAACAACAATACTGGTAAGATGCCTGACCGACCTGTTTATGCAAAGTCAAATTCATCTTCAAGAGATTTAGATCAGGATATTTTAGGTTTTCATTCAGGATTGTTTGGAAATATTGATGATATGCCTATTGTAAGTCGAGATTTATCACATGCTAGTGTTTCTGCAAAAGATAGAACTAGTTCAAATGCTATTAGGCACTCTGTTCCTAGGACAATAGATGGGAACATTAGTTTGATTGATATAGATCAAGTTAATGTATCGGATTCTGAAGAAAACTATCCTGATGAGGATAAAATGTCCCAAGAAATTGAAGAATTAAATAAAAGAGTTCATCATTTAATATCCTTGAGGGCCCAAAAGGAGGCACATAAGGAAAAGGAAGTTAAAGCCAAAATGATGGAGAGAGATAGGCTTCTTAGACAGATAGCTGATCTTGAAGTCCTTGCCAAGGATAAAGAAAAGAGTGATCAAGAAGGCCCGGTGATCAGGGAAATCTTAACCCCTAAGATCAGACCAGTTCTTAAGTCAGTAGCCCAGCCAAGTAAAGAAGTCCCTAATGATTCCCAACTCCCTAAAGTTAATTTAGACAAAGGGAAACAGATATGGGTAGATGATGGGGTAGAGTCTAAAACTGCAGAAGGGATTTCTCATAGGATCCTAGCACATGAGAGAGAGATGGAAAGGATGAGGAAGGAAAAGGAAGACCTCCAAATGGAGTTGGAAAAGGCTGAGTTAGAAGCTGCAAATCAGGAAGTTAAGAGAAAGATCAACTACCTAAAAGCTCCCCCTATTACATTCCCATCAGAAGATCTTAGTAAGCCTAATCCCCAACAAATTTCTCTCCCTTAGGTCAATATCCGACCAGCAGTGCACACTAACATTGCTTCAGTAAGCCATATACCTTCAAATAAGCAGTATACCCAAACATCTCAATCCCCAATCTCAAAGGCTAAGATGATTATGGGGAATAATAATATTGTTTCCCCTTTTCAAAGAAGGCCGATTAATCTAGAAAAATATAAGCAATTGTTTTTTGATGGGATCCCAGGATATCCAAATCATGTTCCCATTGAGTTAAGAGACAAACTCCATAAATTTGCCGGGAACAATGCAGTCAGTGCTGAGGAACATCTCAAATCTTTTGGGGATTTGATAAATGATTATGAGATAGTTGATGAGGATGTGATTATGAAACTGTTTGTTCAATCCCTGGTTGATGATGCAAGAGATTGGTATAGAGGTCTTCCAGTAGCCAGCATAGGTTCATGGGAGGAATTCAAAAATTGCTTTCAAGAATAGTATGGTGATAAGACTAATGTGAGTTTCATGCTGAATGAGTTCAATAATATCAGAAAATCTGAAAATGAAACAGTCACTGATTTTAATGCTAGGTTCCAGAAGGCTATGCATAGATTATATCAGGTAATGAGGCTAGATGACAATATGTGCCTTAACACCTATTATAATGCATTTGATTCTAAGATGGCTTACATTCTCAGAGATAAAAATCCTCATAACTTGAGGGATGCCTTTAGAATTGCCATAAATGTTGAAAGTAATAGAAAGGCATCTGGCAAATTAGGAAGGAGGATAGATGGAAGATTATGGCATGAAACCAAACAGCAACCTAACAAAGTTGCTAAGGAAGAGGATAAAATAGAAAAACTGGTCACTGCTATGAAAGATTTGACTGCTAAGGTTAACAAAAATGATAAACCTCATTACAATTGGCAAGATAGACCTCCTAGGTTACATGATATGCCATACAATACAAATTGGAAGGATGGTAAGCCCCAAGTTGAGAAGCCTAAAATTGCCCAAAGCCAAGACACACCAGATCCTTTGAAAGGCAAGACTGTTAATAATATAGAAAATACTCCCTGGTGTATTGCTTGTGATGGACCACATTCTCCTCACCAGTGTGCAGTAGCTCAAGCTCTGGAGGAATCCATGAGACCAGAAGTAGAGCTTGATATTAATATGTTTGAAACTATCATAGAAAGTGATGAGGAATCTATGCCGAGTGAGTGCAGTGATGCGTTAGATAATGAAAGATCAGTAAAAGGGCAGTTAGCCTTAGGCTGGCACCCTACATTGAATGTGGTAACAATTGAAGATGAAGAAGTTCATCTTAGGAGGCCTAGTGAAGAAGAGGTTAGAAATCTCACTAAGGCCGCAATCGCCAAAGCTAAACATAACTACAATCTGAGAAGCACCAAGAGAGATACTGATCAAGGTGAGCCAGGTTCCATGTTTGTAAAAGAGATCACAAAGAAAGGGGCATCAAGCAGTGTTACTGCTACTGTTAAAGCTAGTCAAGAAAAAGAGGAACAAGTTAAAGACTTCCCTAGAACCACAGATGCCAAAAATGCTGATGATGTACAAAAGGTGGAAATAGTAAAAAGGGGTAACCAACTCAAAGTAGAAAAGGTTAAGGCTAATACTGAACAGTGTAATTATTCCACATTTAATATGGCCCAAGCTTTAACTCAAATGAAGGTCACTGTCCCATTAGTGGAGTTACTAAAGATTAAGGAACACAAGGATGCAGCTTTGTCTCTATTCTCTAGTATAGCTGATGGTGGTTCAGTATCACACACTGGTTTAGATAAAATTGGGAAGGATCAAGAGTTCCAAACTCCAGAGGTATATGTTGGAACCACTATCACTCAGGAGCCTTCTCAGGTGGACCCTTTCTATGTCACTTTGCTAGTCAATAACCGGTTAATTAAAAATTGCATGATAGATTCAGGAGCAGCTGCTAATGTGATGCCCTATGGTGTCATGAAAGAATTAGGATTGTCAGTAACCACCGTGTATGAGAAATGTTATGCCATGGATAACAGAGAAGTACCTGTGATAGGTACAATGAAAGATGTAGAAGTAAAAATAGCTGCATTTCCTGAAGCTACTTACAAAATGGATGTTATTGTCACAGATACTAAACCCCACTATGGCATGTTACTCTCTAGGCAGTGGGCCGCAGCAGTGGGGGGAAATGTTCAATTGGATTTGTCTTATGCTACTATTCCTGTTGGTGGCAATAAGGTCAAACTATACAGGGAGCCACGAGCTCCTAAGGTAGTTGAAAATGTGGAACCTAGTATGCTTAACTGTATGATTGATGTGGATTTAGATAATTTCAGAATTCAGCCAGTATCACCTCAGTTGAAGAACACTGACCCAATTGTAGTTGAACTACAAGCACAGCAGTATGGATTGTGGCAAATGTATTTTGATGGAGCTTGTTCCAAAGAAGGGTCAGGAGCAGGAGTTCTTCTTGTATCCCCATCAGGTATAACCTTTAAATATTCATTCCTATTGGCATTCCAATGCACAAATAATACTGCAGAGTATGAAGCTCTATTATTAGGACTTGAGGTTGCAAAGAGGCATGGAATCCGATTATTGAAAGTGATGGGTGATTCAGAGCTGGTCGTCTCTCAGGTAAGATCTAAGTATGCATCTAAGAATGATAAATTGAAGCAATATAAGCATGCTGTTTGGGATATTATTGAATATTTTGATGCCTTTTCTATCAACTGGATAGAGCGAGCAAAAAATATTATGGCAGATTTCCTAGCTAATGTTGCTTTAAAAAATGACGATGCAACATTAACTGGTATCTCCACTGTGGAAGTAAAAGCTAGGCCTGCTATCCCTGATAATGTATATAACTGGCAAGTTTTTGCTGATGATGATGATATTCTTAGGTTCATCCAATGTGTTGATGATTATGATGGACAAAAAATTGATTGTAATGCATTGGTGGAAGTAGTCGATGGCAGAGAGATAGTGTTTGGAAATGATATTGTCCAATTGGAAACCAACGAAATACCTAAAGGGCTGGTGGAGTTAGAAAGCATGTTTAGTTATAATGACAGTCATCTACACCAGCAATCTACCACTAAGTTAGAAGAATTAGAGGAGGTCAACTTGGGGACAGAATCATCCCCCAAGTTGGTATATATTGGAAAGAAGCTACCCCCTCATGTTAGGACTAACCTAATCAGTTTACTGAAAAGGTATAAACATGTTTTTGCTTGGTCTTATGAAGATCTAAAGGCGTATAGACAAGATCTTTTTCAGCATGAAATTCCCTTACTTCCAGATGCTAAGCCTTTTAGACAGAAACAGAGACCTATTAACCCCTTGTTAGAAACAAAAATGCAACAAGAGTTGACTAAATTGAGAGAAGGGGGAATTATCAAACCAATCAGACATTCTTCATGGGTTTCTAATTTGGTCCCAGTGAGAAAAAAGAATGGAGATATCAGATTGTGTGTGGATTTTAGGAATCTGAATGTTGCTTCCCTAAAAGATAATTATTCATCTCCAAACATGGAAGCAATGCTACAAAGAGTGACAGGTTGTGATCTTTTGTCCATGATGGATGGTTTCTCAGGATACAATCAAGTGCTTGTAAAGGAGTCTGAACAGTTTAAAACAGCTTTTACTACTCCATGGGGAACTTATGTGTATGTGAGAATGCCGTTTGGATTAAAAAATGTAGGGGCTACCTTTCAAAGAGCTATGGATGTGGCTTTTAAGGAATTCATTAACATTATTATGGTGGTTTACCAAGATGATTTAACTTGTTTCTCAAAGAGAGCTGATGATCACTATGGACATTTAGAGAAGGTGTTCGATAAAGCCTTGGAATTTGGTGTATCACTGAATCCCAAAAAATGTCATTTTGGGGTCACTGAAGGAAAATTATTGGGACATATAGTTTCCAAGGAAGGAGTAAGAATAGACCCTGAAAGAATGGAAGCAATCAATAAGGTGTCTGAACCAAAAAATGTGAAAGGAATTCAGTCCTTTCTAGGCAAAGTGAATTTTGTCAGGAGATTCATTGCCAACTTTGCTGAGATAGTAAAGCCTATTGTCAAGTTGCTCAAGAAGGACACCAAGTTTCACTGGGATCAGGAAGCCTCAAAAGCTTTTAATGAGATTAAGAAAGCAATCCAGGAAGCACCAGTGTTGAAGTCCCCGAATTATGGTAAGCCTTTTTCTCTGTTTTCTTTTGCCTCATATCACACAGTGGCTGCAGTATTATTGCAAAAGGATAATGAAGGATATGATCATCCCATAGCTTTCTATAGCAAATCTTTTCAAGCGGCAGAATTAAAATATGAAACCATGGAGAAACAAGCTTATGCCTTGGTTAAAGCTGTTAAAGCCTTTAGGCCATATTTGGTGAATGCAAATGTCACTGCCTATGTTCCACATGCTGCAGTTAAAGATATTCTGTCTCAATCTGAGGTTATTGGGAAGAGATGCAGATGGATCAATAGAATTCAAGAGTTCAATTTGGAGGTAAAGATCACTAAATTGGTGAGAGGGTTAGGTTTGGCCAAGCTCATGGCTGAGTCAAATCTCATGAATGTAGAAGTACACAATGTTGAAGTTGAAGATATTTTGGTCACTAGTATTGAGAGGCAACCATGGTACACAGAGATAGTCCAAGTATTGAGGGGTAATATGCTGCCAGAAGGAATGACTCACAACCAGAAGAGAACTTTAAAGCTCAAATCCCAAAAGTATGTCCTCATTTAGGGTGATCTTTTTTGGAGAAAAAGAGATGGGGAGTTACTACTGTGTTTGGATGAATTTCAAGCTAAAAAGATGTTGAATGAAATGCATGATGGAGTATGTGGAGGTCATTACTCTGCTAAGACTACGGGCTGGGTATTATTGGCCTACTTTGTTTAAAGACACCCATGCATATGTTCGAAGATGTGATTCATGTCAGAGATTTTCTTCTAAGCTCAAGTATGAAGGAGCCTTACCACTAAATCCAGTTTCTGTAGAAGCTCCTTTTGTTCAATGGGGTATTGATTTTATTGGAGAGATTGTTGAAAAGTCAGGAAGAGGCCATGGATGGATTATAGTGGCTATAGATTATTTTACCAAATGGATAGAAGCTATTCCCACAAGAAGAGCTACTAGTAAAATTGTCATTGATTTCCTGATGGATAATATTGTGACTAGATTTGGAACACCTGCAAAATTGGTAATGGATAATGCTATGTGTTTCAGATCAGAAGAATTTGTAGGCTTTTGCAATAGTCATGGTATACTTATGTCATACTCATCACCTTATCACCCTCAAGGGAATGGACAAGCAGAATCTAGCAACAAAAGCTTGCTAACTATTATTAAGAAGATCTTAGAAGAAAACAAAAGGTCTTGGGATCAAAAGTTGAAATTGGCTCTGTGGGCGGATAGAATAACAGTTAAAAAATCCATTGGAATGTCACCTTTTGAGTTGGTTTATGGTACCCAAGCTAGATTGCCAGTAAATAACCTTCTTCCAGTGTATAAGTTTTTGCAGGAAGAGGACATGGAAATATCTGAACCAATGGAAAGCAGGATGATCCAAATTGTAGAGGTGGAAGAGCTTAGAACCTCTGCTCATAAGAAAAATCAAAAGCTCCAGCTACAGTCAAAGTATCTTTTTGATAAAAGAACATCGTTAAGGAAGTTTCAAATTGATGACATGGTTCTTCAGTGGAATGCAAAAGGGCAGGATAAAGGAAAGCATAAGAAATTTGAATCACTCTGGATTGGCCCTTTTGTAATTTGTGATTTGAATGGTAAGGATTCATATTTCTTGAAGAATACGAATGATGAGATGCAGGAATTTCCAGTGCATGGACAATTCCTGAAGTACTATTTCTCTTAATGTCTATGCACAGTAGGTCCTTGGTTTGTATATATTTTGTTTTCTTTCCTGTTTTCCTGGTTTTGGTCTGTGTTTTGGTCTGTTTCTCCAGAGTTTCTGAGTTTTCTTGTGTTGATCTCGCAATCAACCATCCCCAGTCAGAGCCGCTGTTATCGCTGTTTTTAAAATTGGGTTCTTTCCCCATATTTGGCTATGGTTTTTGAAAAAATTTGTATAAGATGTGGCCCCAAATTCTTCAGCCTTATTCTAAACCTAGAGGGTTTAAGGTTTTTCTAAGTTTTAGGCTTTATCTTTTGTGTTAGGTCCCCTGGTTTCTATTCCGACGTTACTTTATTTCACTTAAGTCATGGGTCGCGGGGTCGTAAGAAGTGTCCCCCCTTGCTATTTACCTAGGCGGTCATGTTAATTATTTGAAAATTTTCGCCTTTTATTATTTCCTTCTAAAGTGCCGGGCCCAGTAAACACTAATCAACTTGGGGAAAGATCCGACGGTTGAAGCTATTTCACAAAGGCTAAGTGCTCACATTTTAAGGCTGCGAAATAGCGAGGATTAATATCAGCCGTCCATGTGTCATGCGGAGGAAGTGAAGGTTGCGGCTGTCAAGAAGGTGGGGCCCCCTCTACGTGGTCTTCTCTGGCGTATTAGAGGGCAGCACGTGGCACAGGCCGCCACAGTCAGCATTTTAAGATTAAGGATCAAAGTGGGCCCCAAAGATGAGTCAGCTCACAGGTGGAGGTGACCTGGCAGGGATAGCTCTTACAATTCATTGAGACCCCGTGGCTCCTTCCAGCGAATGAAAAGTCGACAGGTCAGCTTCGAAGATGACAGGGCGCCAGGTGTCCATGATGTGTCCATGGGCCCACCTCTTCTGAAAGCTCCTAGCAGGGTTTAAATGCCGAGCAACTTGAGAAAGGATCTGACGGTCAGCGCTATTTCGCAAAGGTTAAGTGCTTGCCCTTTAAGGCTGCGAAATAGCGAGAATGAATATCGGCCGTCCATGTGTCACGACAGGGTAAGTGGAAGGCATAGTTGTCAGAGATAGCTGGAGCCCTGTGGCTTTCTTTTGGCGTATTATAAGGTAACACGTGGCACAGGCCGCCACAGTCAGCAGGACAGAAAGCCAGGTGTCCATGGCATTTCAGTGGGCCCACCTCTTCTGAAAGCTCCTAGCAGGGTTTAAATGCCGAGCAAGTCGAGATAAGATCTAACGGCTCGCGCTATTTTGCAAGGGTAAGATGCTCACATTTTAAGGCTGCGAAATAGTGAAAGTTAACCTGGACCGTCCATGTGTCTTGATGACACGCGGTCTAAAAGGCAGCTATGGGTCCCTATAGTGTATGTTCGACAAATGAAAAGTTGACAGGTCAGCTTCGAAGGTGACAAGAAAGCCAGGTGTCTATGGCGTTTTAGCGGGCCCACGATTCCTGAGGACTTGTTCGAAGGATTAAAAGGTGATTAACTTGAAAGATAATCCGACGGTCCGTGCTATTTCACAAGGGTTAAGTGCTCACCCTTTAAGGCTGTGAAATAGCGAGAATGAATATCAGCCGTCCACGTGTCATGATGATGACATGGCAAAAAGAGAAAAGCATGGGCCCACTACAGTATAAAGGGCGACATTCAGCCAGTATCAAAATAGAATGTGAGGGGATTTTCTAAGCCAATGGTCGGATGCCGCGTGGTATTATGTAGCCAATAAAAGACAGGACTTAGACTAAGGACAAAGCCGTCAAAATGAAATTCATAGAGAGACACTTGCAAAAAGACTGCGGCCCGTTGGAGCTAAAATATGAATTCTTGTATGAATTCGATTTTGAAGGGACGGTCGAAGCATGTGGAATCAATGTTACAGTTAAGGCCCAGGGTACAAGCATTTGATTTCCTAACAACCAAGTAAGGATACCTCTTAAAAGGATTTTTGCAGAGGAGGCAAACGCAGAGTTATCTTTTACAAATACAGAGAAGGCGAATTGGTTGCAGAGCGAATTTCTTCGAGCAAGCATCAGGTTTTTTCTTATTTTGCAGCCATTCTTGTGTTGTAATACGTGAAACTGTTCTCGTATAACAAAAATAGTTTCAGAAGTAATATTTATCTGGTTGTATTGCAAATGGCTCCTAAAAGGGAATTTTCTGGTAAAGTTGATTATCTTGAAAGAAGTGTGTGTGATGACTTCTTAGAGCAGTTGACGCTGTCAACCAACCAGGCATCTAAGGCCAAAGAATTAGTACCCAGGGCTCCCCGACTGAGAATTGGAGAAGGATTGTATGATAAGGGTAATTGGTTAAGAGACCCACAGGTTGGGCTGTCTGGGTTGGGGTTATTTAAAATCAGTTTTGGAATGAGGAATTCTCCTGCTCCTCAAAATAGCATTTGGGAATTAGATGTTGGGAGATTGGTAGTCCCAGGGGTGTTCATGGATACAGATTTGTTAACCCAGATGGCATTAAATTATGATTCAGTTACCAGGTGTATCCGGGATGTGAATGGAAAAACCCTCGTGGAGATAAATGCAGAAGAGCTGAGAAAAGCGTTTGGGCTTAGTGAGTTTACCAATTTCTTGGAGCATATAAACTTCACACAATTAACTTAGGTATACAGGGCACAGAGGACTCATCTCAGGAATGGGCCTCTCAAAGAACTTTTTCTGAAAGTGGGAGGGTTAGCAGTTGTAGGGCCCAATACACAAGAGCCCTTTTCACTAAGTATGTTTACCTTAAGGGCAAAAGGGATGTACTGGGCACTTTGCCAAGTTCTAGGAGAGGATGCTGAATCTAATATACCAAATCATTATCTGTTAATGATTGTTCAAATTCTGAATCCTTCTCTTGCTATTACATTTGATTATGCCTCTTATATTGCTGATGCTATCCATGGAGGACTGATGGGGATAAAGAATGGGAAGGTGGATAGGCCATTTGGGTGGTATTCACTATTGATGCACCTCTTCCTCTTCAAAGGTGGAGATTATTTTGCTAGTGGAATGGATCTGGTAAAAGAAAAGGAGGGAGAGAAGATGCCAGTACAATTATGGAGTACAGTATTGTCATGGGATAGAGAGGATGCAAGTTTTCTAAAGTTTGATAAATACTTTGCATCCAAAATAAGGACTCTTCTTTGCTCTGACAATCCACGAGTCCCCAAGATTCTTCTAGAATTCTTAAGACCAAAAGAATTCGCAGAGAATGTCAAGATTGTTCATAACTAGGGTGATATGTATTTGTATCCAGTGTCCACAGTGTTTAGGGTCTTTGGTTTCAGAGGCACCCCATTTTTGTTACCATACCAGGTCCCCCTCAAAGTGGGAATAGCTGAGATTCTCAGACAAATTGGTGACTTGCAAGAGGCAGAGTTAACAGGCCGAGGTAAAGGGACTATTTTCCCTACAGCTACAGTAGCCCACCAATTTGTAATCACCAAGGGCGGCTGGAAATGTTTTGAGGATTTCCTCAAACCCTACCATTTGTCCACTGCAGTGTCAAGATGTGCTGATCCGGAGGACTTCTACAATGGTGTATTCCGGAAGAAAGTAGCATGCAGAGGTAGGCCCCACCAATTCCACTTTCCTGAAGACCTCATCAGGAATGAATTTGATTTGGATGAACAGGAGTTGAGGAAGGAAAAATGGGTAGCTTACAGGAAGGCCCTAGATTTTGTGCATCAATTTGATGCTAGCTATGACCCATTGTCTAGCTTCTTCCCATTGGAAGAAAAGATAAAATTCTTGATTATTTGTTTTGAGGATGTGATGCAGACAATAAAGGAGAAAAGGGGAGTTGTAATTAAAAACAACCCTGAGAAAGCAAGAATGATTTTGGGGAAATCAGCTCCTATTAAAGCCATCCCTCTTGGTGATTACACCCTGCATAAGAAAGCAGGTTACAGTGTGTTGGTGTCTGCAAGAGGGGAACCCTCTTCATCTAAAGGGAAGAGGAAAGCACATGAAGTCATTGACATCCAAGACAGCCCAAAGAAGCAGAGGGTGGGGAAGGAAGTGCAATCAGATACACCCTTATATTCCCCATCCCAATCCCCTCTCCACATTGGAGATGAACAAGCAGCAACTGAATACCTCTCTCAGTTGGGCAGTTTGGGGGAGATTGCGTATATATATGATGAAGTGGAAGAGGGGATGCCAGAAGAACCCACTGAAGCACAAATGGACATCACCTCGACTGAACTCAAAGGCCAGGAGTGGGATCCTGAGATAAAGAAGGCCACTAGTGCTTTTCTAGCAGATGATAGTTTTGTAACATCTGAAGCATTCATACAGTTTATATGGAAACAACATATAGATAAATATAATGCTAGATGTGAAACAAGAAAGGCAGAACAACTAAATAAAGATCCAGCCTCGGTGGAGGAAGAAATAAAATAGGAGATGATGGAAGAATTCAAAACCATCACTCCTGAATAGGGGAGAGATTTAGTAGCACAAGCTGGAGTGCTCATTTTGCCAGAATGGAATATTGCTGATGCTCTGGTGCTGGATGCAGTGAGGAAAGAAACCAAACCCATGGAAGGGGTTACATTCAGTAAAGACAATGCTGCTCTAGTCATGTGGTCCCTTAAGAGAAATGAGGACAAGAAGGGTAAAGACACCACAGGGACAAGTCACATTGGCGGATTGATGGTCAGGAGAGTAGAAAGTACAGGGGTAGTAGAGGCTGCTAGCACGGTGTTGGAGACTGCCAAATTTAGTGTTGCAGTAGCTGAGAAGGATGCTAAAGAAAAAGAGGCTCTCCAGCTCAAATTGGAAACAGTCTTGAAGGCTTATGACGGTGCCAAGGAGGAAATAAGAGGCAAGGAGAGTATTATTGCCAGATTGCAGAGCCAATTAGCAGGACAACGTCAACAAGGTGAATCTTCAACATTAATGATCACCTCTTCTCCTGCAAGACCTCCACCTACTAGCCCCATTATTGAGCTCCCACCATCTCCTGCACCTTCCAGCTCTCAGATGATAGAGATAACTCCCCAAGAATTGGAGAGTCTTAAGCAAACTCAGGCCTATTATGCAGGGAAGTATGAAGAAAAGATTAAGGCCACTGTCTCCAGTTTTGCAGACACTATAAATGCTTCACTCCTTCACAATAGTGTAGGAAAAGTCATGGAGATATGGACTGAGTTGATAAGAGATAAAGTCATATTGACACCCATTTTTGACAGATGGAGGCCTAGGGAGCAGGATTTGGAGTTCATGTGTGTTTCCTGTGATGAAGCAAGAGCTAACCCTATTATCAAATCCACTTCTGATATCACTAAGAGTTTATTACAATTGGCGACAGAGGTGGATAATGTGGAAAGAAGGGTTAAATTGCTTAAAAAGGAATACACTGATCAGGTGTGTGAATTACTCCCAGGAATTTTTGCCAATCCAGATCAGCTGAAAGATAAGCAGATATGGCTCAATGAGATAAATGCTAAATTGTCAGCAAGGGTCAAGGGAATTATTGATCTGGATGATACCTCATTTTTTGTTATAACCATACAGGAAATAGAGAGAATTAAATCACACTACAGTTTTCTTAACTCAGAAGTCAACAAACTGAGGAATTCTTGGAAAGGGTTGACTAAGGTTAAAAGTGATGTGATTAATTTTGTATGGCCGACCGAGGAGACATATGGTGAGTGGGGAATTAAATATTCCACTTGAGATCCGGAGTAGTTAGAGAACATCCCTGAAGAGCCAGAGGAGGTTGCAACTGAACAACCCGTCCAACAGACTGCTGAAGAAGCTGAAAAGAGCGCATAACTGAAATTGTAACTTCTTCAATTTTTGAAGTAATTGTAACAAACTTTCCTCAAGAAGTCCGAAGCTTTGTGCATCCATATTGATATAAATGGATACCAGGACTAGAGAGAAAGAGATCACAAAATTTTTGTAAGAAAACGCTACAGAAAAATTCTCTGCGCTTTTCCAAAGATTAATGGAGAATCAGACTTTTGTAGAAATTTTTCAAATGAATATTAATATACAGGCCATCAATTTTGAGTAAATCTGTGTGTCATCTTCAAACTTGTCCTTAAGTTTATTTACTTTGTTTCATTCAGAATAGTCTAGGATTTTTCTGTTTGAATGGAATTGTAAGGCAATCTCAGTATGGGTGTTTCAAGCTTTTCTCTTTAGGAGGGAAATTAAATATGCACGAACACTCTACCGGTAAATACTTTAGGAGAAACTTTGAATTGGAGGACCATAGTTCATTTTGAAGTGATTAGATCCTTGTTGATGTTAGGCATT
The DNA here is from genome assembly GCF_030272615.1 of Cryptomeria japonica. NCBI lineage: Eukaryota > Viridiplantae > Streptophyta > Pinopsida > Cupressales > Cupressaceae > Cryptomeria > Cryptomeria japonica. The sequence goes on along the minus strand of NC_081409.1, from coordinate 501,507,135 downwards.
TACAGGGATAAATGGAAGCCGAGTTGATGGGAGGTATAGAGGTACCTCATTTCAGGAGTTTTATTTGAGTTTGAGTGACTCTGTAACCTTGGATAAAGCACTGGTATTAATCTGAGGCCTTTATTGCATTTGTTGTCGATCAAATATGTTGAAATTGAGTATTGTTTCCCTCTTTGTTTTCAATTGTTTTTTAAGGTGAATAAATCCACTGGTTTTCTGGACTGGTTTGCTGTGGATTTGTTGCTCTAGAGTGTGGATTTAATTCACAGAAGGTATACCCACCCGGGCTTAAGGAAGAGCCCAAAGTGTAGAAGGTCTAACCAAACCTTGTCATATGTTGTCTCCGAAATCCTTTTATCCTTGATGCCTTCTCGGCACCCATCTTAGATTATATTATTAAAGGCATTGAAGGGGAATCAGATTTTGAGAACAACATACCCGTCCATCATATCATTCATTACTTCATAGCCCATAGGCTCTACTTCTTCTTGCCTAGGCTCAACAACCTCCATTATGCATTCATCCAATTTGATGGTGAAGTAGATATCTTGCTCATACTTTTTGACTAAATCAGTGAATATTCTTATCCTTTGGCTCATCTTGCATCTAAACTCATCAAAGTATTTGTTCAATGCTTCTGGATAGCCAGTTCCAACCGCTTGTAGACTTTCCTTGATTTGTTTTGTGACCGGTTGGTTGGCAGACCACTAAATATCACCTACTCCTGGAAAGTAGCCTTGAAAGTAAAAGAACAACCCAACTAGTAGTTGTCCGAACTTGAATCTCAGTGCATTGGCTTGTTTGAACAACTTAAGATTCAACATAAGTTGTCTTTGCATACAAGTGCACAGATCAAACGATGCATCTTCCTTGATCCTCTTGTAAGCGGCATTTACCGCTGTAGTAGAGACAAAATTAATTCTACTAGCAGAGAATGTCTGATAACCTATCACCATGTAGGCATACTTGACCAGTTCATCCTTCATTGATTTGATGGTCATACCACATGAGTCGCTCACTGAACTGGTGAGCTTGGACATTTTAGTCTTGCTGACCTTCCTTAGGGCTGGCACTTCCCTTGTGTTATAGAAACCGGTGATGACATGAATATCATGCATCCACTTGAGATACATCTTGTCACCATGTACCCTACTTAGAATAATGCGAATGTGATCATTTAAAAATTCTTCAAGAAAGTAAACTGCATTTTGAAGTTTCTTCTTTTCCAGAATGCTGAATTCCGGTTTAATCTTCTTATACTTTCCACATAATAGGCTCAGATGGGAATGGATTACAAGAAACCCTAGGTCTTCGATTTTGTAGTCTATGTGATTAGAAATCCCTTCTTCTAGTATAACACCAGCCGGTACTTGAGACAGGGCATTGTATTTCAAGTTTCACTTAATGAAGTCCATAGAATCAACAGTTGTACTAGAGCTATCATGAGATGCGGAAGCCATGATAAATGAAGAATTATGAAAAATACCTTCACAGATTGAAATTTAGGGCTTCGCAATTTGAACTTCGCTTCACACTCCTTCGGTTGTAGGGATACCGCTTTGCATTCTACACTCCTCCAATGGATGTTCTCTTCAGATTCTTCTTTGGGAATTTGATAAATTCTTTGATTCATAGTGTAAATCGCTTTCCTTCGGTCTGCACTTGTAAAACATCTTCACTTGAAAAATGATAAGTGAGAAATGATTTCAAAATTCCTTTTAAATAGGTTCTCCACCTACCATAATAAATGCTCCAATATTAGGGCGTAAACCCTAATTTGCCTTTTACCATTTTCGGTCTTCTGTCAACTGACAGGTATCACATACCGGTTAAGGTCTTTTACTGGTGTAAACTGGGGTTTCAAAGTATTTCACCATTTGCTCCCCCTAAGCTTTTCTGATGCTTAGTTTGTCAGTTCTGTGATTTCCACACTGGGTGCAGAAACCAATTCCTCTTGCAATACTCTTGGTTTCTTTTTCCAGGTTTTGTTCATATCTACTTGAACAGTTTCAATATCAATCTTTCCTTCCAGAGTGATCGGTATGTCATCTGATATGTTCTTTCTTGTTCTGCAGAATCTAGCACTATGACCTGGTTTTTTGCAATGATAGCAGACCATTCCAGGTGCTCTCCAAGGTCCATGATTCATGTTACTATTCTTCCTCTTGCATGTTGCAGCAGTGTGACCATGACAATGATAGATCAAACAATTTTCTCTCCATCTGGTTGCTGCTTGATGGCCACTGCTACCTAACTGATGATTAAAGGTATTAAACCGGTTGTGATTCCGGTTCACAAAAGGTTCCGGACCAACTCCTTGAGTCCTCTGAGGATATCTTCCAGTGTTGTTCATAACAGACCTTAATTCAGATGCTCTATGCCCAAACTTGTTGCATGCATAATAGTTACCATTGAACTTATTGGATCTAGGTACATTGTTTATAAAGTAAGTAAATTTATTGTAGGCTTTGCTCCTACACACATTAGCAATATGTCCTTCTTTAAGACAGTTAAAGCAAACAGGTTTGAACTTTTTCTTACCTTTACCTTTGAATGTCGGTTGCTTCTTTGATGCTTTAGCATTTGCACCAGAGGTCTCTCCTTGCTCATGACCGGAGTAACCAATTCCATCAATATTCCTGATAGGTTTGGCCGATTCAAGCTTTTGCTCTAGCTTAACAATACTCTTGTTGAACTTAGCAAGTATTTCCTTTGACTCAGAGAGTTCTTTGTAAATAAAAGCATTTGATTCCATCAAATTTTCATTCTCAGAGATGGCCATGTTTAGTTCTCCTTGTATGTCTTCCTTTTCCACTTTTCTCGCACGGAGTTGAGTGGTTAGGGCACTGATTTCTTGCTTCAGCTTGGAAATTTCATGATCTTTGTCTTTTACCAGATCTTCAGCTTTCCTTCGGTTCTCAAGCTCTTGGCACATTCAAATAGTCAGTCCTTCCAGCTCTTTTCTTAGGTTGGAATTGGATTCATTTAGCTTTTCTACTTCTTGAATTAGGGCTTCCATGTCTGCTTCATCAAAAGAACTATTTTCAGATAGCTCCATCAGTTTTTCATCATGTTCTCTCAAGTTTGCCTGAGAGGCCTTATATTTGACCATAAGATCATCATAGGCTTTCTCAGACTGAGTGAGTTGATGAGTAAGTTCCCTCATAGTGTATTCCCCCATATCTCTTTCCAAGTGGTTAGACTTATAGAAAGGTTGGCTCTGATACCAATTGATGCATACTAAGAGGGGGGGGGTGAATTAGTATGCCAAAAATCACTATACTCAAACACTTTACTAGTCTAGCAGTAAACTGGTAAAACAGTTTAGGAGATACCACACATGTAAACCAAATAGAAAATAATGCATTCACCCATAGAAGTACAAACACCATAACACAAGAGATTTTGACATGGAAACCCAAATGGGAAAAACCACGGTGAGATGAAACTCACAAGTAACTATCTGTAGAATAGGAACTAGACCGGTTAAGGTCATACAATATTCTTTACCAGAACAGATCCTATTAGGAATCTCAATCTTTGTTAGGAGATAAGTCCGATTAAAGACTACCTTGCTAGAGGATTTTAGATCCACAAATGTGAACCACCTTGTTAGAGGATTTACAAAAGGCTTTTTGGGCCTACTCGGTTAAGGGCTTCAAACTTGTCGAAGATGTGAGTAATCAACAAGTGAGTGATCTAGCAAATAGCATAGATTGCTTAGTTAGATCCTTGATAGCTCGTTCCTAATGCATTCCAGCATTACTTCAGTCTTCAACACATTCACACTCTGTCTTCTCTCATAGACCTAAACTTGTCTTCTATGATCTCTCTTACAAAAAAAAGTCTTCAACCACCTTAAACCCTCGCAACAACCTAAAACCCTAGACATGATGTCCTTATAAAGGAATCTGATTTCATGTCGGTCCAATAGGATTACAATACAATTTCCTAGGTTCAATGCGTCTATACATATTCTGTAACACGACACAAAAAGCATCATTAAAGTGTCGGCACCAACGAACAATCAATGTATGGTAACTCGTCAGAAAATGTCAGTTGGTAACTCATCATAGAGTATTACCGGTTCATATGGAATATCGATTTAAGCAAAATACCCATTACCAATTTGTCAAAATGAAGACTGGTAAATATGAGTTGTGCCACTTTGTTCCTTCATACCGCTTGAGACCCTCGAGCCGCTTGGGGTCTTCATACCACTTCAGATCGATAAACACTATCTGCAAAACACCGATAGTCTAAAGACTATAATACATCATACCGGTTGGAACAAATACTGGTTGAGATTTAACTCATACATACAAAAAGTTCCTTGATAGAAAGTGTGAGTCCATCAATGACAATCACAACATAATCATCAAAAATGCCAACAGATATAGGCTTTTGCATTGACTTAGTTCCTAGAGAAGAACCTATTTCAGGAGCACCATATCAAATGACCACTTAGGGGTTGAGTGAGCTGAAGTTGCAGACTGAGGAATTGTTGTCCAAGGGGTTCATTCATCCTAGTGTTTCTCCTTGGGGTGCACCAGTTATCTTTGTGAAGAATAAGGATGGTTCCTTTCGGTTATGCATTGACTACTAATAGTTGAATAAGGTGACCATCAAGAATCGGTATCCATTGCCTCATATAGATGATCTCTTTGATTAGGTAAAGGGATCCAAGGTGTTCTCTAAGATTGATCTGAAATTTGGGTATCATCAATTGTGTATTCATGATGCAGACATTCATAAGATGACTTTTCATACCCATTATGGTCACTATGAGTTCACAGTGGTGCCATTTGGGTTGACGAATGCACCTTCAGTATTCATGAGCCTCATAAATGGGGTTTTCTACACCTACCTTGATCGATTTGTCCTTGTGTTCTTGGATAATATTTTTATTTAATCTACAACTATGGAAGAGCATGAGGGCCACTTGCGACATGTATTGTAGTGCTTGAGGGAGAATCATCTTTATGCCAACTTGGCTAAGTGTGATTTATTTTAGTCTAAGTTGAACTATCTTGGTCATGTGGTTTTGGGAGAAGGTGAATCTGTGGATCCTTCTAAGATCCAAGCCATTTTAGATTGGCCAGCAAATACTAATATTTCTGAGGTTTGGAGTTTTATGGGCTTGGCTGAATATTACCACTATTTTGTTCAGAGTTTTTCTCGGATAGGTCACCCGATCACTTCTCTTGAGAGGAAAGGGAAGAAGTATGTTTGGTTGGAATAGTGTGAGGCATCCTTTCATACTCTAAAGGAACTCCTTGTTAGTGTACTGATTTTGGTACTTCTTGATCTATCCAGAGATTTCATGGTTTGTACTGATGCCTCTCTAGAAGGTATAGAGCAATGCTTATGTAGGATGGTCGTGTGGTAGCCTATAAGTCTCACAAACTCAAGGACCCTGAGCTGAACTATCTAGTTCATGACTTAGAGTTGGTAGTTGTAGTTCATGCTTTAGTCAAGTGATGACATTTTCTATTAGGGTGTCAGTTTGAGCTACACAGTGATCACCATAGCTTGCAATACATTGTCATGTAGTCAAACTCGAATGCTCAACCATGAAGATGGATGGAATTCATCTACGAATATGATTTTAAGATTCAATATATTTAGGGGAAAGAGAATGTAGTGGCAGATGCTTTGAGTTGTAGATAGCATGAGGTTGCAACATTGTCCCTTGGGGTGGATTTGAGAGAGAGAATCATTGGGGTTATTCCTCAGGACACCTAGTATCAAGAGGTTAGAGTCATGACTAAGACTGGATGACCCTGAGGTAGATGGTCTTCTTCGACATCTTGGGAAGATCTATGTACCTCCATTGGATGGAATTCATATTTTGATCATGATTGAGGCTCATCGTGCACCTTACTCGACACATCCTAGTGTCAAAAAGATACGCGCGGATCTGAGATAGATATATCATTTGGTTGGCATGAAATGTGAATAGGTTGGAGGGCAGATAATATGGATATAACCCTGAGGTAGATGGTCTTCTTTGACATCTTGGGAAGATCTATGTACCTCCATTGGATGGAATTCATATTTTGATCATGATTGAGGCTCATCGTGCACCTTACTCGACACATCCTAGTGTCAAAAAGATACGCGCGGATCTGAGATAGATATATCATTTGGTTGGCATGAAATGTGACATTGCTGATTTTGTGTTGAAGTGTTTGGAATGTCAGTGGGTTAAGGTGAAGCATCAACACCCTGTAGGGCTTTCACAGCCTAATTTGGTACCAGATTGGAAATGGGACATCATTTCCATGGATTTCATAATTGGGTTTCCGGTTTCTTCACATCGTCATGATGCCATCATGGTCATTGTTGAAAGATTGACCAAAGTTGCTCATTTTTGTTCCTATTCGATCTTCTTTTACAACAATAGTGGTGGCACAAGTTTTCTTAGAAGATGTGGTGAGGTTACATGGGATTCATAGGCAGCTCATTTCAGATAGAGATCCTATCTTTACTTCAGCATTGTGGACCTCACTTCAACATGCTTTAGGGACCCAGTTGAACTTTAGTTCGGCTTATCACCCAGAGACTGATGGTTAGACCAAGCAAGTGAATTAGGTTTTTGAGGACATTCTTTGCATGTATGTTATGGACTTCTAGTCACACTGGGAGGACTATCTTTATCTTGTGGATTTTTCTTATAACAATGGATATCATAGCTCCATAGTTATGTCTCCCTTCCAGGCATTGTATGTGTTGGAAATTGACACTCATCCGGTAAGGTGAATTACATTTAGGGTTGTCATTGATGGCAACTCATCTTTAGGTGTTGATATTTCTCATCTAGATTTATTATCTTATCATTTTATATTGATTGGGTCAATTGGTATACATACTTTGCTTTATTCTTGTTAACTGATTAGTCTTGGTACTGATAACGTATATTTGGGACTCGGTTAAGTATAGAACCCGGCTAAGGTATTTTGGGACCCCAGTAAAATCACTTGTGGAATTTTTGGTAGTGTGTAGGCCAACATTAATTATGATCATCGAGATAATGCATATCATGCTCTGTGATCCGACAACCGACAAGTTCATTTTTTTTCGAAGACCGACATGTTGAACAAGATACAAGGGTATTTAAGGGAGATCATTTAGCGATGGATTTCATGTGAGTGGTTATGCGAGTTGTTATGCGTATCAGTTAGAGATTGATGGTATGTGACTTGGTTAGCGAGTGGAAGCTTTTGTGCATAGTCAGCCCCAACTAATAGTAGAACAAAGCAATATAGAGTATTAGTAAACCAGTTCAGAGGAGTTTGACAGAGCTTAAACTAGAACTTATCTAGTATGGTCAAATGCAGTATATAAGTTCACTTGTGTATGAAATCATTGTATAATTTTTTGTAAGTCAGAGAGACTTCTATTTGAGTAGTGAGCTCTAGGTGGTGAGCCTGATTGTATGTACAATCCCCTCTATGTAATATTTGTATACCTATTTATGTATATAGATGTTGTGGGTATAAGCCCCATCGTGGTTTTTCCTTTTACAGGGTTTTCCATGTATAAATATTGGTGTTATGGTATTGTTTCTTTATGTGTTGTTTTCTTTGTGCACTTTAATTTTATTTTCTATTAACTAGATCATAAGCAATAATTTCATAAATTCAATTACTGGCAGAACACTGATTCACCCCTCCCTCTCAGTGTTCGAGGATTCCAACAATTGGTATTAGAGCCTAGTTCCTCGAAAGAAGTTTAAAAACTTGGGGAAGATCTAGAACTTGGAATCAATGGAAACCAATTTGCAGCAATAACTTCAACTTTCTCTTGAGGATCTTGATAATGAGCAAGTGGAAAATAATAAATTGAAGAATTAATTGAGGTGAGCCAAAGAACACATTATTTCATTACAAGGAAAGCTATCAGCTATTCAAGCTAAGAGGAAGGAACTATGTGATCAACTGCAAAATCAGAGTAGTGATGAGGAAGATGCTTTGAAAGATCAATGTCAAAAACTCACTCAAGAGAATACTACCTTCAAGAATGAAATGCAAGCCCTAATTATGAGAATGTGCAAGGACATTGAAGATGGGAAGAAAAATGAAGAAAATATAGCTCAATATTTGAAGGACAAAGTTGATGAATGAAACAGACTAATACATGAGAATGACATGTCAGTCCTAGAATAATGAACAAGAATTTGAGAGACATATCATAATCATGAGAGATGATTTAGCCACTGCAAATGAGTACAAGGACATATTCAAAGCCATCTCTGCTAAACTTGATGAACTATTGAAAAGCCAGAGAGATGCTAATGACAAGAGAGGTCTTGGATATGAAGTAGGAGAAAGATTCGGTACTTCCCAACAAGATCAATCATCTGGTCAGAAGTAGAATCATGCCAACAACCAAAACTAGAAATCATTGGTCAGACAATCTAATGCTCACAAATTCAATGGTACATGCTTTGTTTGCAATAAATATGGTCGTATAGCAAGTGTTGGTATTATGGATGACTTTGTCATGTGTTTTATTGGTTTTGTCATTAATGTCAACACTTGTCTTCTTGGAGGTCTACATTGTTGATTTGGCACTATGGTTATATTGGTTTATTGTTGAACCGGCATATTATGGTTAGCAGCTTATGCACAGTCACCGATATGTTTTCACCAATAGGTTATATTGTTCACCGATAGTGATGATAACTTGGAGATCATTTGGTTATGTCGAAGACATGGGCTAGAAGTTTGGATTTGGTTTTTTTCTTATTGGTCTAATTGGGTTGAGAGATTTGACTTTACGGACAGATAGGTCTAGGTTATGGACCGGTACTCCAGATCAACACGACATGTTATGGAGATGGTTTATTGATTGGATAATATGGTAAATGTATTGAGCGAACATGTTGTATCGCATCAAGAGTTATTTGTAATTAATTTTAATTGTAATATCTTTAGTGAGCCGACCTATACATTTGGTGTTAGGTTTTGTATATATGATTGTAAAATCTTATTGAAGATCGAGATATAGGATTATGGTATGAGTGTTTGAATATTGAAGAGAGAAAATAAGTAGATCCTTGTGTGAATCACGCAACCATTATTCAAAGGTTGAAGGAAGGTTATGAAGGTGTTTAGCACTCATGTTCAGATCTTAAACCGGTACTGAATCCAACATTATAGATTCTATTTTGAGTTGTACATTACTATTGGATTTAACCATCCAATTGTAGTCAGTGTGACTCCTATTTTGTGATTGAGTAGTGAGCTCTAAGCTGTTGACCTTTCTGCATGTGCAGAACCCATTTGTATACACTTGCTATCTGTAGTAGTATCATCTGATTGTGGGTAAGTTTTCCCAACGTGGTTTTTCCTTACCCGGTTTCCACATCAAAATCTCTGTGTCATGTGTTTTGGATGTTGTTTGTCCTTCTGTTTTATGCATTAAGTTATATCAGTACTACTATAACTGTTAATCTATTTTATCAGCATTTAAGTTTGGTTTACCGACACTAAGTTTAAGTTGGAGTAATTTGCATTTGGATTATAAATTATTTACAACTGGTTTACAACTGATTCACCCCCCTCTTAATTGTCCTTCCCAGTTCCTAAAATTGGTATCAAAGCTAAGTCCTCTTTTTGCAGAAGCCTAACAACTTGAGGAGATCCTATGGCAACAAATATTTTCATGAAGGACAATTTGAAACTTGATGGAACTAACTATGGCATATGGAGGATCAGAATGGAAACACATTTGAACTGCATTAGAAGAGATATATGGGATGTTACAAAGAATGGCTATGTTGGTCCTACTTTGAATCAACCTCATCCACCAACATTGGCTAAGGACTTGGACACTAATTGCAAAGCAAGAGAAGCACTTCTGAGTGCATTATCAAAACAACAAATCATGGGATTATCCAACGGATCTATTGCTAAAGCTATTTGGGATAAACTAGAAACACTGAATGAAGGAGATACCACTATCAAAATTGCAAAACTGGAATGTTACCCGGCCAGGTATGAAAATTTAAAAATGGAAGAAGATGAAAGAATTTCTGCATTTATGAAAAGAGTTAATGAAATTATTTTAGGAATACACTGTTGTGGAGGATCCTTAAGTGAAGATGAAATTGTATCTAAAGTTTTAAGAGCTTTGTCACCATCTTACAAAATGAAAGTGACTGTTATTAATGAGTTGAGAACTATGCCTAATACTTCAGTTTCTAGAGATACTTTGGTTAGAAAACTTTTAGCATTTGAGCTTGAGAAATTTGGTCCTATTGCTACAGTAAAGACTGATTTAGCTTTCAAAGCATCATCATTAGCATCAACATCATCATCATCTGACAAAAGTGATTATAAAGCACTTTATGCAAAAGAACTTGATATGAGGACAGAAAATGAAGAATTTGAAGAACTTGAAGCACTATTTACAAGGAAGATGCCTAATGGTCCAGCAGGGCCACACAAATTAGTATGAATAAGATCAAGAACATCATTTGATTAATCTTGTATATTCCTAAAAGAGGTTCCAACATGTTTACCCATTTGACATTCTTTACATACCGGATTATAGGGCTTCATAATCTTAGGTATATCCCTAATTGCCTTAGTTGAACTAATCTTCACAATGCAATCAAAATTCACATGACATGGGCTTTTATTCCATAGCCAACTCTCATCAATCTATGTAATCAAACATGTCTTTTCATTGGAGTTCAAATGAAATATATTACCTTTTGTCTGTCTACCAATTGCAATCTCTAAACCAAATCTGTTAATGATTTTGCATTTTCCATCCTTAAACTGTAATTGAAATCCCTTATCTACCAATTGTCCTACACTCAAAAGATTATGCCTTAAACCTTCAACATAATAAACATTTTCAATATTGTTCTTACCATCCAATGATATAGTTCCTTTTCCTTTTATCATACATGCTTTGTCATCTCCAAATCTAACTAGACTACCATCAATTAATTCATGCAAAGATAGAAACTTCACTTTATCTCAAGTCATATGATGTGAACAACCGCTGTCAATTACCCATTCATCCCTATCTTTAATTTTAGCAATAAGTGCCTTCTCTTCAGGTACATTCACTTCCAGTGCCGGATCATCTTCCTTGATATATAGAAACACCCATTCCTTCCCATTGTCAGAACCACTAGCAAAATCTTTTGTCGGATCATCATCAAAATGAGTAATGCCTTCGTCATCCACTATGTAGCATGATTTGTCTATGTTTTTCTTGTACTTGTACTTATTCTGATATCTAGGGTTAGGATTAAATGATCTTCTATCTCTTTCTTCAAATCTTGAATTCCTTTCAGGACATCTAGATACAAAATGACCAATCTTATTACATGCAAAACATTTAAAAGGTGCTTTTCCTTCATACTTACTTCCTACCAATCCTTTATGTACTCAAGTTGCTCAAAGTCATCATCTTCTCTCTTCATATCTTCTAATTCCTTTGCATACAAATCTTTTCAGTCTTTCTTACTGGTTGTAGATGTAGATACATGAAAACTAGGTTCAAATTTCATAGCTCCAGAAGGTCCAAATTCTTCAAGCTCAAAAGCAGATAGTTTCCCAACCAAAGTATCTCCATTGATAGATGTATTAGCCATTGTTCTCAACTAATTAATAGTAGTAGCCTTTATTTTTTAAGCCGGTGGTAGGGCTCTTAGGACTTTAGAAACAATTTCATCTTCACTCAGAGTTCCACCACAATATTGAATTTCCATAATAATCTCATTTACCCTTTCTATAAATGTAGTAATCCTTTCATCTTCTTCCATCTTTAGGTTTTCATATCTCACCTGGTAACCATCAAGTTTAGCAATATTCACTATAGGATCACCTTCATTAAGAGTCTCCAACTTATCCCATATAGCCTTTCTAGATGATTTGTCAGTTAATCTCATTATTTGCTGATCAGAAAGTGCAAAGAAGAGGGCTTCTCTTTCTCTACAATCATTCTCAAGCTCCTTGTCCAGGTTTGCCAGAGGTGGATTGTCAAATCCAGAATTATAGGGTGTGACACCATTCTATATGATCTCCCAAATCTCCTTGCCAAGACATCTTAGATGAGTCTCCATCTGAATCTTCCATACTGTGTAATTTGATCCATCAAGCCTTGGAATATCCCTCTAAAAGATAGCTCCAGAAGAACTAGATAAACTTGAATTGTTAGTTGTCGTAAGATCTTCCTCAAGTGGTTAAGCTTTATTCATAGAGGACCAAAGCTCTGATACCAATTGTTAGAAAATTCAAATAACCAGAAGATAATTAAGAGGGGGGGTGAATCAGTTGTCACAGATTACCAAAACTATTAGGAATTTAAAGCTTAAATACCGGAACCCAAAACATTAATACCAAAATAGAAGTTAAACCAATTAAGCATAAACAATAATCACAGAAAAAAAACCATCCACATGACACCAATATTTATACGTGAAAAAATTGGTAAAGGGAAAAACCACAGTGGGAAGCCTACCCATAGTCAGATAATACTTCTATAGTAAGTATGTGAATTACAATTGAGGGGCATGCACTTGCAGGAAGACCAAAAACCTAGAGCGCACTACTCATCACAAAAAGAGCCTCACTGACTACATAGAAATCCAAACTACAATGCGGAGAAGTGTTGAATTGTAAAATATAGCATCTCCTATGCCTGAGTATAGTTCCAGTTAAGCTCAATACCGAAGGACTGAATCCTCTTACATAAACCCAATTCGATCTCCAATAATCAACCAAATCCTCTACCTAAATTATATTACATTATTCTCACATTGCATTCCTTGACCATGACCTCTAACATAACCATGATGATCTACAATGAGATCTTACATCTATATATATAAATCCTCGACCATAAACAATTAGGTCACCCACTAGATAATAAACCAATTACATAATTACAAACCATGTCAGCCTTAGACCAAAAAAATAATATCCAACACATAAGACATCCCAAAAACACATCAAGAGGTCCAATCCACACGTTACATTAAAGTCAGTCCATAACCTAGATCAACCGAGAACTAGTATAGGTCCACATGCTACAACAATGATCTCCATCTACCAAGTCTTTGAACATGATCACAAACAACATCCTAAAACTCCATGAGAAGCTGCACCAATACCACTTATGCAATTCTTCAAAGATATTCATCAAAAGCTCTGCCGATGAAACCCTCACCGAAACAAGAAACTAAGCTTCTAAGCAAGAAGGATAGCATCCTTTCACCAGACCAAAACCAACTAACTGAATATGAGCATGAGTATCATGATCAATCAAATTCCATCACCAAACTATATCGGAGCCTACCAGATCATGCCGGATCCAAAACAACGAGAATCCACTCAACCTACCAAGACTAGAAGGGTGTTGGTAAAGCATCCAAACAACTAGTGTTGGCATCAATGGAAAAACATCAATGCAAGACATAATCAATTCCACCAAATGGCCAATAGGAACTTCATCCGTTAGCTAAGGCACTCTGCCTTAGGGGTAGGCAAATCATTGAAGATCATGAAAAAACCCCAGATTAGGTCTGTAGTCAAGGAATTATGATCATGGATAGATACTTAGATGATTTCAAGTGTTTATCGAAACTTATATGCAGATTATTCGATCCGGTCAGATTCTCTGGTAGCATTTATCGTAGTGGAAAATTAGGGGTAATGATGATAAAAAGGAAAAAGGTAAGTCATTTCTTCACACATCGATTGAGTATTCTGTAAAGTGATTTCTAGAGCATTTCAAGAGTCCAAAGGTGATTTGTGTGAGAATCTACATTTGGGAAGCATTTCATCATCCAATAAGAACTTGAGGTATTTACCGTATGCAAAAACTCTAGATATTTATCATGGCATCATCATCGAATGTTGATACTCCTTTGCTAGTGGAAATTAAGAACTGCCCTCATTCTGAATTTAAGAAGCATCCTTTTAAATCTCTTTTGGATGAACCGTTGGGAGCATTCTCAAGTGTTTGCCATGGTGTTCTTCACACTGAAGAGATTAGGGCATATATTCACTATGACATTGAGGAGATCAAAAGTTATGAAATGTCCTATGTATTTACCGAGAACCTGATCATTGACAATTAGTTGACACCAGAATATGCACATTTGTAGAGGAAGGGTTTTACCCAGTTTATGGATTTTCTGACTTTTGACGAAGATGAATGGGTCATGTATATTCTTAGCCGCATTCATGGAAAACTCCTATGGTTGGACCGACCATACAAAATTACTAAGGAAGTCATCAAGAATATCACATGCCTTCATAAGGTCGGAGGTTTGCTAGGGCCTAGGTCAAAATTTTCTAACACCGAACTCTGCAAACTTACCAGTGCCATCTTTTATGGTAGATCAAAGCGAGTTGATGATATTAGAGATATTGATGTAAAATTTGCAGCAATGGTAATTGGTTATAAAGTTTATCAGTCTAACCAACTGAACTTTGTCTCTAGAACCAAGATCCTCATTGCACATCAGATGGTGAAGCAAGACACACATTATGATTTGTGCAGTATAATATAGAAGGAGTTAATGACCAATCTCCAGAAAATAAAGAAAGACAAGAAAAATACATTCAGGTATGGATCTTTCATCATATGCTAGACATTTTATTTTCTGAATATGATACTAGGATATGGTAAAATTCAATGGGCTTTTGATAGACCGGTAGCTACTCAAATAGATCAAGTATTAGATCAGCAAGGTGACAAACAACAAAAGGCTAATCTATGGGCATTTTTTGAAACTTTACAAGAAGAAATGAAAAATAGAGTTAGAATTCCAAAGGAAATTATTAAAAAATATAAAGATACTATTTGTTTTATGGTTAATAAGGATGAATGTAAGATGGAGGGAGTCTAGCCTAGAACAATTTGGATCATACCAATGGGATATGAAGTGGATGAGGCCACACTAGATGCTTATGCAAGTAATTTATTCAAATCTCTAGTTGATGAGAAAGAAGAAAAATTTGGCACAACTAAGGAGAAGGGTCTTAAAGTTCATCAGGAAACAAGCTGCACTCACCTTAAGAAAGAAGATGACAAGGGTTGCAACTGAGACATTAATCAATGAGGATCATGAAAAGGCTAAAATTGAATAGAAAGTTAAAATCCTTGCAGCCTAGAGAAAGGAAGAGATGAAGAAGAAGAGGAAGGAGGAGAGAGAAGCAAAGAAGGAAGCTCAGGCCACTCCTTATGTGGTCCGGTGAGCTTGCCAGCCACAAGCCAAAGGAATCAGTGAAGAGGAAACAAAAATTGGCTAGGCAATACATGACTGTATCTTCTAAGGAGACTAAATCTAATGAATATATCAAACATGCTCCAAAGAAGAAAGGTGTTTTTGCTAGAGTTGTTAAAGAGAAGAAGAGAAGAAGTGAAGAACCAGTAAGAAGAAATTAGATGCTTAGCATATTATTGATCAAGTCATTAATGATGGTAATCTGGATAACATTTCTACATTCTATGATGATTTTGATGATAAAGATAAGAAATAGTTAGAGGAAGCAATTGTTTTATATCTTGATTCTTTTAGTAGGACTTTGATTGAGTTAAATAATTTTTTTCCCTAGGAATTGTATGATAAGTTAGAGGTCAGAAAATTACATCCAAAAACTTTGGACCAGCAAAAAAAGGAAACAAAATTGGTCAATCTATGTTCATCAATAACTCCACTAGACATTGTAGATTTAATTAATAAGACAGGTTCAACTGAATTCAATCCTAAACATCGGATTAATAACTTGATGTTAGAAAAATTTGAAGAGATCTGGAAGGAGACAATTGACTTATGGGTCAGAATTCTTTTGAGCCTTGGATATTAGTTAGGTCCCAATTTTGTTTAATCATAGAATATTCAATTACTAGGGGACAAGGAACTGGTAAAAACATATGAACAGAATGTAAATACATTTCCACTAGTTAACACTCCATTGGTTACTACACAACCAGCTAATGAGTCCAATTTTGAAGCTAAGGATACTCAGAATCCTCCAGAATCCCATGTATAGGATGTAGATATAGAGGCTAAGAAGGACAAAGGTACTAAGGATAAAGTTTCAAATGATGCACCAACAGTGAGTGAGGCACCAAGTGGTGAAACCACTGGTGCACAAGAGGTAAAGGCTATAGAGGATGAGTCACCGGTTGACACAAGAAAATAGAATATGATAGACTTCCCTTCCAGTTTGGCAATTGACACATCATCCTTAGCCAAAGGGAAAATTCCACAATTTTCTATCAGTTTTGACAAGCCTTATCATATAATGTCTTCGATAGAGAAAATTTTGGCCACTGCAGCACTCTAGGCACAAGCAATACAAGAATTGGCATAGGAGGAGTTTAAGGATATAGAATTAATACATAACACTTTTGAGGTTTCGAACCGATTAGTACCAGATTTCCAGGAAAAAGAGAGTACAAGCTCATTTGGTAAATTGGAGGAAATTATTGAATTCATTCCTAAGCAATATGATTCTTTGGTTAAGATTTTTGTAACTAAGGCTAAAGACAAATTTGTTGAGGCTTGAAAGAAGACATTTTTGGTGATGAGTGCATTAGAAAAAGCTAAACTTCAAACTTGCTAACAATCTATTGATGATGTGTTAGTAGAAGGAGGAAAGGTTTATAAGACTTGTCTAGATTTTTCAAAGCTCACAACTTCTATAGAAAAGAAAATTTTGGATTGTAAAGATCACTTGCTCCATATTTCAAACTCCTATAATCTGGCAGAAAATTTGACAACTTCTTTAGATGGTCCAGTTTTGGCGGTTATGGATCAGATTTCGAGGTTAGAGAAGGAAACAAAAAACATAATAAGGTGAGCAACAGAGCTCCATAATTTCATTGGTCCCTGGCAACAAGAGGATCCCACTGAATCTAAGGCAATTGAGTATTATGATAGTCTCTTGAATGGATTCACCTCCATTCTTGATTCTCTCAAGCAGAGTTGGGCCCCATATTTTTCACTTTTGAAGACTTTGTATGGTAACATTTTGAACCATGTATAGGAACCAGTATGTATATATTTGTACAACATTTTTGGTGGACACCCACTTTATCATTGGTGTCAAAGGGGGAGTATACTAGATGTATATAACTACATGGATGTACAGGTAAGAGGGAGTAGATTCAGAGATGATATCATTTTTCACATGAGTGTTGCCATGAATGCCAAAGGGGGAGATTATTGGAAATTGACACTCATCCGGTAAGGTTAATTACATTTAGGGTTGCCATTGATGGCAACTCATCTTCAGGTGTTGGTATTTCTTATCCGGATTCATTGTCTTATCATTTTGTCTTGATTGGGTCAACCGGTATACATACTTTGCTTTATTCTTGTTAACCAGTTAGTCTTGGTACCGGTAACGTATATTTGGGACCTGGTTAAGTATAGAACCCGGTTAAGGTATTTTGGGACTCTGGTAAAATCACTTGTGGAATTTATGGTAGCGTGTGGGCCGATATTAATTATGATCATTGGGATAATGCATATCATGCTTCATGATCCAGCAGCTGACAAGTTTATTTTTATTGAAGGCCGACATGTTGAACAAGATACAAGGGTATTTAAGGGAGATCATTTTAGTGATGGATTTCATGTGAGTGGCTATGCAATTTGTGATGCGAATTAGTCAAAGATTGATGGTATGTGACTTGGTGAGTGAGTGGAAGCTTTTGTGCATAGTTTCATGAGCACAACCCCAACCAGTAACAGAACACAGAAAAACAAAGTATCAGTAAATCAGTTTAGAGGAAGTTGACAGAGCTTAAACCGGAACTTATCCAACAAGGTCATATGCATATTATAAGTTCACTTCTATATGAAATAATTATATAATGTTGTGTAAGTCAGTGAGACTTTTGTTTGAGCAGTGAGCTCTAGGCGGTGAGCTCGATTGCATGTGCAATCCCCTCTATTTAATATTTGTATACCTTGATCAAGTATATAGATATTGTGGGTATCAACCCCACCGTGTTTTTTTCCTTTACATGGTTTTCCATGTATAAATATTGGTGTTATGGTATTGCTTATTTATGTGTTGTTTGGTTTATGCACTTTAATTTTATTTTTTGTTAATCAGTTCATAAGCAATAAGTTTAGAAATTCATTTAGCAGTAGAACATTGATTGACGCCCCCACCCCTCTCAATGTTCTTGGATTGCAATAGTATGGTCATCCTTTCCATACTCCTTTGAGTTGGGATTGGTTAGAGGACAAGGTGCGTATAGGACCAGATATGCTTCGAGAGATGGAGCACGAGGTTGAATAGATTCGTGAGCATTTGGTAGCAGTGCGAGATAGGAAAAAGTATGTCGATGCTCACAAATTGGATCACTAGTTTTCTATTGGAGACTAAGTATTCTTGAGAGTGCATTCGGGAAAGAGTTTGATCCATTATGGAAAGGGTTATAAGTTCGTGCCTCATTTTGTTGTCCCTTTTGACATCCTTGAGAGGATAGGACCTCATGCCTACCATCTTGCCTTGCCACCAAGCCTATCCTGCATCCATGATGTCTTTCATGTTTATGTTCTTAGACCTTATCATCATGTTCTGACCCATGTTCTTGATTGGAATGCATTGCGGGTCCAAGATGGGAAAATTTCTATGCAGCCCGTGCGTGTTTTGGAGTGTCACAGTTTGACCCTTGGGGATCGTACCATCGACCAAGTAAGGGTCCTATGGGACCCAAATGTTGAGACCTTGACTACATGGGAGGATGCGGCAAAGATGAGAGAGCTTTACCAATATCTATTTTAGGCTTCCAGGAGTAAGCCTAGTTTTGGGGGGGAGGATGTAGTACCCCTCCCTCGATCAGACTTGCTAGATACTTATTTTGACTATGGTTGACTTTTTCAGTAGATATTTATGGATACATTATGTGTCGATGTTTTATTCAAATATTATGCTATGTTGGTTTATGCTTTGATTTGAGATTTAGTGAATGTTGTTTATGCATTATTTCCTTATTGATGATTAGATGTTAATTTTATTGGGTTACTAACCATGGACTAACACATTTACTTTATGCATGAGATGCGTTATGTATATGTCATCATGTATGTGTGTAAAGTGTATGGGGTGCGAGCAGATGACTTTCCTTCACTCACTTCAGTGAGACATGGAACATCACAATTCTCCTTCGCCAGTGTGTCTATCGTGTTTGAATATATATGTATGTGTGGTTTGGTGATGCAGGAATTACAGGTACAAGGTACTGACTTCACCTAGTTCCATAGGTCTGAGAGTACCTAATTAATCCAATGGAAGTGGAGGAGATAGTCTTAAGGCCCTAAATTTCATCCTTAGCCTTTCTCAATAGTGAGCATTGTCAATAGTCTATCAACCTTCCCTATGTTGGTATGCGGGTTGTGTCTCTGCTTTGTTTTGTTGAATTGCGTGTTATTCATTTATGAATTTAAATGATTCTTTTCTTATGATTTTTAATAAGAGATTTATTATTAATACCTTATGGATATTAATAATTAATGGATATAGTGTATGAAATTAAATTAGAAATAAATGATTAACAGTATTTTTATGGTTTAATAGATTAATCGATTATTTTAAATTGGTTAGTTAAGATTGATGGTTGATTTATTAATGAAATTTATATTATGTTTTTTTTTTAAAAGAGAAAGTTATTTTACTTTTATGCAATTTTAATGTTTAAATTGTTTTTTAGTGTGTGAGGAAAAATGAATTCATTTAAAAGAAAAATACAAATGCAAATGTATTGTTTGAAAAAGAAATTTAATAATTTTTCATTAAAAATATAAATTGATCTAAAAAAAGATATTTTGTGGGGGAAAAATTCTTTATTATGTGAAAAATTTTCCAGATTATTTATCTTTGAATTTTTGAAGAAAATTTCTGGACTCTCTATTTTGGAGTTGGTTTTGGCTGGAAGTTTTGTTTTTTGGAGATTCTAGTTTCCTATGTTGAAGGGTTTTGTGGTTGGAAGGATTGGTGTCCTCTCTAATGAACTTGAAAAGCACTGAGAGGGGGGGGAGGGTGAATCAGTGACACTGAAAATAAAACTACTTCAAACACTAACTGGTAGATGAACTTAACAAAGCTTTTAAACACAATGCATGCAATCCAAACTGATATAACAACATCGACAAAAAGTAAAGCATCCACCATAACACAAGTGTTTGTACGTGGAAAACCTAAATAGGTAAAAACCATGGTGAGATGGAACTCACAAGTTAACTATCTACAGTAATAGATAACTAACCGGTTAAGGTCTACAAAGTGCTCTGCTAGGAGCGAATCTTGTTAGAGATCCCAAAGCTTGATTAGAAGCTTATACCTTGTTAAAGGAAGTACCATGTTAGTGTTAGGATTCCCATAGATACTGAGAGGGAGGGCTAAATCAGTATCTAACCGGTGATAAGAATTTCTTAAGTTAAAACATGCAGAACATAAAATAGTAGTATACCGATATGCAAGAATTAATGCAATAAATAGAATCAGAAACATCCACATGAAAATAACACCATAACACAAGATGTTTAACGAGGAAACCCGGTGTGGAAAAAACCTCGGTGGGATTTCTGACCCACAATATTCACTCACTGGCCAATAAGAGAATATTACTTACAATAGGGGCCTACACATGCAGGAAGGCCAACTACCTAGAGCTCACTGCTCAATGAGAAGTCACACTGACTTACAATGAGGATTATACTAATCCAATGACTTGTACTATTTTACAATAGCATCTCCAATGCCAGATTCGGTACCAATTCTAACTCTGTTCTTTACATATACCCTTGACCTATAATTCGCACATTAGGCCTGCCTAATATTTTTCTTTATGCTCGCTACATTACCTCTCTAAATGTATACAATGATCTCCTTTATATACAAGAGTCATTTTACAATTTGCCAAGCCGGCTTACAATAATAAACAAAATATTACATATCAAAAGTCATGTCGGCCTCTATGTCGGTATACATCTTTTCTTCTATACCGGTGCCGGTGCCGGTGTAGAGTGATCTTATTGATGCTGGTGCACTGTCTTGCCTATGTAATCCTTTGCCAGTATGATGTCTTGCCGGTGCCATAGGATTGCAAGGTTGACATCAAGGACAAAACCTTCAATCACATACAATGTCTCATTGGAGTGTCCATATGCCAACAATCTCCCCCTTTGGCATTGATGGCAACACTCATGAGAAATTTCAAAAAGTGTCCAAAATGTGTAGTCCAGAAAATTTACCAAAAATATGAAGGGCTCCTCCTGAGCATATGATTCCTGTCTTTGAACTTTCTCATCCTACTACTCCCCCTTTGGCATCAATGACAAAGGTTGTCAAGATGTTAGTAGAGTTTGTAGTTACATCTGTCCATATCCTCAACCTTGTAGTTGGGTAGTTATTATCTGAAAAAGATCGCCCAAAATTAAGTTTATACTACCCATAAACTTTTTGCTATCTTTTATTGCTATTTCAGTCCTCTTGATAGTACCGGTGAGATGCTGCAATTGCTCTGCCGGTGTTTTACTTCCCTATGCTAATGCCTCTGAGATTTCCTTCCGCAAAGATGCTAGATAGTCCAATCTTGGACTCAGTTTAGATCTCAAGTGTTTTTCCTTGTTTATTATTCTCTCTTTCTCTCTTTCCTGTTTAAGAAATTCTTCCTCAAAATTTGCTAACTTATCTTCAAAAATAGATAGTGAATCCGGTGAGTTGACAAAATTGTCTGCAAGCTTATTTTTCTCATCCTGTGTCTTGCTTATTTTCTTATCAATATCTATAGTCAAGAAGTTTGTTTTGCATGTGTCTTTATATAGATTTTTATACTCTTTCAATAGACGACATAGTTCCGGTAGAAGTGTGTCAAAGTCTCTGTTACATTTCTTTATTTTTTCATCAAAGAATTTTTGTTTCTCCTTTTCTACCATGTCCTTTACTAATTCTTCCTTTATTTTCTCAATATTTCTAGAAATGTATTTACATAATGTATCCAACTGTCCTAAAGAATCTTTATTATCTATATTACAATCAGGAGCAATTATCTTCAAAATTGGTATTGAATCATCTATTGCTTTATAACCCTGTGAACTGCAGTCAGTTATTTTCTTAATGGATTCAAGTAATACCTCAGTCACATTAGTTGACTTGAATGTTGATGATGATCCAAGAGTCTGAGTGCCAGTGGAAATAACCATGCTTGTATTGACCTCTGGCAGGTCAGTTTGTGTTTGCATTTCTTTTAGCACTGGTTTTCCTGCTTCATTGCTTACCTATGGCATTGTTTCCTTGTGAGCCTGTTCCAGAGCCTTTAGCTCTATTGGTTTCTCTATTTGTGCCTCAGATTCCACCTTTTTCCCTGTATCCTCTACTGATTTCTCTGTATCTCCTGTTACCAGAGGCTCTTTAGCCATATCTAACTTTTCAGTTGTATCTTTATCAACTGTTATGTTGATCTTTTGGGTATCAACATTTACAGTGTATAGGACTTCAGGATTTGGATTGCTATCCTCTACATCCATGCTTTCTGCTGCCGGTTGGTTTTCAGGGGTTGTAATTTTTATAGGTGGAAGTAGGTTGTCTTTAACCTTTATGCTTGGAGGTCCACCAACTTTTCCTTTCCCTTTGTCCTTATCCTTCTGATACACCTTAATAGGCTTGGGATTCCTGTATTCTTCTTGTTTTTCCTTTTCAACCAGGAATATGTCCCAACCATCTTCTGTTTCCTCTGTAACTTCTGTAACTCTTCCTACCATCAATGAAATATGCCAGTGTGCAGTGGAGAAAACTATCTGGTTTGCCTGAGCAATCAGATCATCAATTTCCTTTGGAGAGTTTACCAGATATACAGCAAGTAGTTTTTCTATTTTTATTTTATTGTCTAATTCAATCACTCCTTGCCTTCTGGCCTCAAGTCTTTTGTATAAATCATTAGGAATTTCATTGATTACTTCCATCAAAATTTTTTTGAACATGTCCATATGCAGTATTACACTCTCCTCAACTTGCCCTTTCTCATCAGCAGATAGAGTGTCATAAATTTTCCCTATGTTTTTCAATTTTCCTTCCTCTATGATCTCATTTAGCAAAATGTCTAGAGGTGCCAAGTCAGTTTTTGTCTTTTTCTTTTTCTTAGGAGTTAGCTTCTTTTTAGGTGTGACCTTTCTGACCGGAGATCTCATAGCTTGTTGCTTCTGCCTTGTCCTTCTAGGTGAAGGAGTGGTTGCCGGTGAGGGATCTCTTTTCCTAACAACTCTTTTAAAGGTTGCTAGCATGTCACCTTCCGAAGAAGTACCTACCAGTGATAGATGAGCTTCAGGTTGTGGGGCTGCCAACTCATCTTCTGTTATGCCGGTTTTCTTTAATACATCTTCCTCAATGGCATTTGCTTGTCTGGATCCTTTCGTCACAAATGCCTCTACCTTCTTCACTCTTTTCTTGGACTGTATTTGGCTTTCTATGTTTTAGCACTACCAAATACTTCTTCCTTAGGTTCTTTGGGGGCTTCCAGAAGTGCTTTGGCATAAGTTTCAACTATGTGGTCATCTATCTCATAGCCCATTTTGGTTACCCAGATTGTCCTTGGGATGACGGCTTCCATCCATATTTCATCCTTTTTAATAATGAAGCATATGTCATCTTTGTATTTATCTACAATTTTCTGAGATAACCTTATCCTTTTCTTCATTTTTGTCTTCAATGCTTGGAAAAAGTCATGAATGTTGTTTTCTTTGTTCTCACCCATGGTATTGAACAGTTTTGTCAATTGCTTTCCTACCTATATGTCATATCCTAGTTCTTTATATCCTATACCGGGAACCTATTTTGTTATATGAAGCATTAGGCATACTAACAAATTTCTAAATCTAAAAGTTCCTTTCTTATCCTTCTTTATCTTTCCAAGGTTGTCTATCAGTTCATCCTTTAACCATTCATAGATGTCAATTTTTGCATTGTTTGTCACCATATCATAAGCACTCTTAATGCATAAACTTGAAACTAAGTTAAGTCTATTGGCATGAGTGGCTTTGCAACCTAATATCATGCTTATGAATCTCACATTTGTATCCTTTACATCATTAACCCTTAGAGATCTCTTATCAAATATTGCACCTGTTAGGTCTATGACTAAATCATTTGAAACCTTCTTATTTTTGTCTGGTCTTTTACCAATGGCCGGTAACCCTGTGACAACCTTTACCACTTCCTTGGTGATCTTATGAATTGCATCTAACCAGAAAAATTCTCCATGAACTCTGCTTAACACTATCCTAATCACATCCTTAGGAAATTCAGGAATGCTAAGGATTAATGTTAATCCTAGGGTTTCAATAACCTTGTGTCCAGTTTTAACATTGCCGGTATCATCACATATCTTGGTTTTATACATGGTTTTGATTTCCTTGTCTCCTAACTCTTCAATGTTGCAGTGGATGTACATTCTAGGGTCTTCAGCATATACAACACCTTTAGGGATTTGAGAAAATGCACCTAAGGTATCATCCTTCTTTGCTATTTCGGGGACTAACTGAAATACAGGCCTAGGTCTTTTAATTACTTCCACAACAGTAGGGTTTGCTATGTATTCAATTACAGAGGTGGATGCCATGATTAAATACCCTTTTCTATCTTGGATGGATGATTGCTTGGAGTGTGCTTGCTTCTTGCTCAAAATGCCTTAGCTCAGAATCTTTGCGCTTCTGTGAAAGTTTGAAATCATGGTGAAATGAAATGGAGCCAAAACCTTATTTTATAAAGTCTTTTTTGCTATCTACCACATTAATTGCATGCTGGTTAAGTATTCACTTAACATTGTTTGCCGGTAATAAGTGATTTTCCACTTCTTATCTCTAACCGAGGGAATAATAGCACGTGTCCTTAGATTGCCAAACCCTCAAGGAAATTTTCTTCAATTAGATGAAGAACTTCCTGCCGGTGGAGCACTGCTCTGTCCTACCGGTGAAGCATCACTCTGTCTTGCCGATGAAGCATTTGTTGGTTCTACCAGTGGAGGAGTATTCCCAATGTTTAGATCAGCTTTTCTAATCCATTTCTTTGAGAATTCTTGCTTAACCTCTTCAACCTTTTCTTTTCCTTTCAACCTAGCACCTTTGTTGTCTACCGGTGTACCTTTACTTCTACAAAATTTAGCAATATGCCCAATCTTGTTACATGTATAACAAGTTACATTATTTTTCTGAATAGCTTTCCCATAACCTATGCCGGTTTGTGTTCTGCATTGATTAGATAAATGTCCAAATCTTCCACAAACATAACATCTCACATTCATTCTATAGTTTTCAGAGTTATGACCAACTTTGTTGCATTTGGAACATTGACCGGTGGGTGTATTGATATTCTGATAATTCCTTGGTCTACATTCATTTTCCCTATGACCATACTTATTATAGTTAAAGCATTTTCCATTGAATTTATAAGCATTAGGTGGTCCTACCAGTTTGCTGTGATCCTGAGTATTTGCAGTACCAGAGCTTTCACCAACTTCAAAGCCAATTCCAGAAGTGTCACCTTTAGGTTTTTGATTCTTCAATAAGGTACCAAGTTCTTCTGAGCTTTTCTTGAATTTTTCTTTATGTTGATTTGCAGTTTCCAATTCCCTTTCCAAGATTTCTTTTTGTCTCATTAGTTCATTTGAGTCATTCTTAGTATGCATCAGATCTATCTTCAACATGTCATTTTCATAGCTAAGTCTTGTGTTCTCATTTGCTGCATCACTTAGTCTTCTAGTCAATTCTTCTTCATTCTTCTTTCTGTCCTCAATCTCTTTGCAAAATCTCATAGTCATATCCTACATTTCATTTTTTGTTGTCATGATCTCTTGTTTCAGCTTGCTTATCATATCATTAAGAGATTCCTTTTCATCATTCTCATTTTGCAATTTTTCACGAAGTTCTCTTCTCTTATTTCTTGTAACGGTAAGATTTTCTTGAAATGCCTGAATGATATCTTGAGCTGCTCTTAAATCATCTTCTAATTTGATATTTTTCAACTTCTGTGCATCATAGTTAGTAAGAGCTCCTTCAAGTTGCTTCATCAGATTTTCCATCTTTACTGGTGTCAAGATCTTCCTCAAGGTGTTAGGCTTTTGAAAATAGAGGACCAAGCTCTGATACCAATTGTTAGGATTCCCACAGATACTGAGAGGGGGGGTGAATCAGTATCTAACCTATGATAAGAATTTCTTAACTTAAAACATGCAGAACATAAAATAGCAGTATACCGGTATGCAAGAATTAATGCAATAAACAGAATCAGAAACATCCACATGAAAAGAAAACCATAACACAATATGTTTAAAAAGGAAACCCGGTGTGGGAAAAACCTCGGTGGGATTTGTGACCCACAATATTCACTCACTAGCCAATAAGAGAATATTACTTACAATAGGGGCCTGCACATGCAGGAAGGCCAACTGCCTAGAGCTCACTGCTCAATGAGAAGTCACACTAACTTACAATGAGGATTATACTAATCTAATGACTTTTACTGTTTTACAATAGCATCTCCAATGCCAGATTCAGTACCAGTTCTAACTCTGTTCTTTACATATACCCTTGACCTATAATTCGCACATTAGGTCTGCCTAATAATTTTCTTTATGCTCGCTACATTACCTCTCTAAATGTATACAATGATCTCCTTTATATACAAGAGTCATTTTACAATTTTCCAAGTTGGCTTACAATAATAAACAAAATATTACATATCAAAAGTCCTGTCAGCCTCTATGTCGGTGTCGGTGCTAGTGTAAAGTGATCTTGTTGATGCCGGTGTATTGTCTTGCCTGTGTAATGCTTTACCGGTATGATGTCTTGCCGGTGCCATAGGATTGCAAGGTTGCCATCAATGACAAAACCTTCGATCACATTCAATGTCTCATTAGAGTGTCCATATGCCAACAGTTAGGAGTAACCTTGGTGGAGGATTTCTAAATCCAATCTAATGGATCAACCTGTTAGAGGATTTATGCATTGAAGCTTGTTAGAGCTTACCCGGTTAGGGGATTTGATTCTATTGTAATTGTTGGAAAACAATAGGATTGGTTTGATCTATTCTGAGTAGCACAATACTTGCTTGATCAAATCCTTCTAAACATATTCAACACTTCTCTTCTGCATACTCTGTAACTTAACTCTTTTTCCTTTTGCACACAACATAACACTTTCACTTATATTAAATAATTCATTGTGATGTCAATATATAGAGCTTATGATTTCATGTCCACCTAAATAAATCATTACATAATTTCCTAGGTGCAGTGTATCTAGACAAGTGATAATAACACATCACAAAAATTACTGCCAAGCAATCAGTGCTGGTAACTCATCACAATTTGTGGTAACTCATCACAAAAGTACCGAATACCGGTTGGAACAATCAAATACCAGTTTGAGTAAAATATATGAACCGTTATCCCTGAATCTCCGCTTGATCTCCATCTTGATCTTCATCATGATGCCGACTTAGTATAATCACAGGTTGTCTCTTATGCACATACCAATTAACACAAAGTACCGGTTAGAGATAAACCTCTTAGTATAACCTCTAGCATATCGGTTGTAGTATAAACAACTGAAGGTACACCGGTAGACAATATAATCATGTGTGTGTATGTGTTTCATCAATGACAACATATGATGAATATATTACAATCATCATCAAGCCAACAATTTCCCCCTTTGGAATTGATGGCAACACTTAGAACATTTTACAGTAATACCGCTAAGTTTGCATACAAAACAAATTTACACATATACTCATACTCCCCCTTAATGCATACATTATACAAAATTTTCAAAAAAACACATACATATTTCTACTCCCCCTTTGACAATAAAGCCAAATTGAAAAAGAAATATATATATATATATATATATATAGAAAATTTGTATTAAAGTTTTTAGCATATACAATAATAACTGAAAAACTTGAATCAAAGTTCAAGCATAAGCAATTCTCATGAAAATAGAATTGTAGCTCTTCTTCAACTGTTATAGATCATTTGTCCATGACTCTAACATGTTTTCAATATACTCGAATGTAGACATTAGCTGTGAATGGAATTCTTCCATTGAGTCGAGTGTGCAGGTTTCAGGAGTTGCAAGGATAGATTTTGCATTTGAGTAGGCTCTTTGTAGTATGTCTACTTGTGATGTAAGCAGAATCTTAAGTTCCTTCGGAGACCAGAGTCTCTTTGCCTTCTCATTATCATAGATACCCAGCCTATTATGCAAATCATCTACAAATTTGCTAAAGGCAAATATAGAGTCCTGAAGTGGGACATATGCCTTGCATATCCTTTCCAACTCTTGCTCTATTTCTATTTGTCTTTTTAAAATGTCAGAATAAAAGAAAGAAAAATTAGAGGTGGAAGCAAGATAATTTCCTCCCATTTCAATAGCTGTACTCAACAAATCTTTATTGTGCAACAGAGCCATTTTTCTGTTGGCAAATGCACACTCCAATGAGATATTGTAGGTCATTGAAGGTTTTGTCATTGATGGCAACCTTACAATCCTATGACACCAGCAAGGTAATTTACCGGCACTAGCAAGGTGAGACTCTACACTAGCACATAGACCACCGGCACCAATAGTGAAAGGAAGCATACCGACACAGAAGTTGACAGGAATTTTGTTTATAATATATTTTGTTAATTATTGTAAAATCATTGTAAGTCGACTTGGCAAGTTGTAAAATGACTCATATATATAAGAGTTCATTGTAGAACAATGTAGATAATTAAAGGAAAGAAGATGGAAGGAGATTATTAGGTGAAATAAGGCAGACCTATTATGTGAATTATAGGTTAAGGGTTTATGTATAAAGCAGAGCTATAAACCGGTACTGGATTTGGCATAGTAGATGCTATTTTGAGGTAGTACAAGACATTGGATTTATATAATCCATTTTGTAAGTCAGTGAGACTTCCCATTTTGTAATTGAGCAATGAGCTCTAAGAACTTGGCCTTCTTGCATGTGTAGGCCCGTATTATAGCAGTAATATTCTCTTATTGGCCAGTAACTAAATATTGTGGGTCACAAATCCCACCGAGGTTTTTCCCACACTGGGTTTCCTCATTAAACTATTGTGTTATGGTTTGTTTTTCATGTGGTTGTTGTTATCTTTGTTTATTGCATTACTCTCTATTTATCGGTATATAGTATTGATATTCTTTACATGTTTTAAGTTAAGAAAATCATTTAACCTATTAGATATTGGTTCACCCCCCCCTCTCAGCATCTATAGGAATCCTAATAATTGGTATCAGAGCTTGGTCCTCTATTTTTAGAAGCCTAACAGCTTGAGGAAGATCTTGATACTGGTAGAGATGGAAAACTTGATGAAGCAATTAGAAGCAGCGCTCTCAGACTATGATGCAGAAAAGATGAAAAATATCAAACTTGAAGATGACCTAAAGGCTGAACAGGATATTATTCAAGCACTTCAAGAAAATATTACCATTGCAAGAAACAAGAGAAGAGAACTTTGTGAAAAGATGCAAAATGAGAATGATGAAAAGGAAACTCTTAGTGATCTGATAAACAAGCTGAAACAAGAAAACATGAGAACAAAGAATGAGATGTAGGATATGACTATGAGATTTTGTAAAGAAATTTAAGATAGAAAGAAGAATGAAGAAGATTTGACTAGAAGACTAAGTGATGTTGCAAATGAGAACACAAGACTTAGCTATGATGATGATTTGTTGAAGACAAATCTGATGCATACACAAAATGACTCAAATGAACTTATGAGACAAAAATAAATCTTAGAAAGAGAACTGATTACTGTAAATCAGCACAAAGAAAAACTCAAGAAAATCTCAGAAGAACTTGGTGACTTGTTGATGAATCAGAAACCTAATGGTGACACTTGTGGACTTGGCTTTGAAGCTGGTGAAAGCTCTGGTACTGCAAACATACAGGACCATGGCAAACCGGTAAGACAACCTACTGCTTATAAATTTAATGGCAAATGCTTTAACTGTAACAAGTATGGTCATAGAGAAAATCAATGTAGATCTAGAAATTATCATAATACCAATACACCCACTGGTCAATGTTCAAAATGCAACAAAGTTGGTCATTATTCAGAAAATTGTAGAATGAATGTAAGATGTTATGTTTGTGGAAGATTTGGACATCTATCTAATCAATGCAAAACACAAATCGACATAGGATATGGGAAATCTATTCAAAAAAATAATGTGACTTGTTATGCCTATAACAATACCCAGAAAAAGCATAAGAAAAAAGAGGAGACTAGCAAGGAATCGAAAGCTGACAAGCAAGCTAGGACCCTGGAAGCCAAGCATAGCCTGGAAAAGGAGATAATGGAAGAGACTCTCAGGGCTGTCGACACTATCTCTGCCCTCCATATCCCTAAAGATGAATAGGTAACCCCTGGAAAAGTGACTCCCCCCTATGGCCCTCCTCCCAAGGGCTTGCATGGTTTTATGAAAACTATGGAATGGCTCATTGATGGTTACAAGAAAGCTATGGATGAGTATAAAAAACTATGCAACAGAGTCCTGATTCTGGAGACCATTAATATAGGGGAGGGGAATACAATGGCTGACTATATTGACGATCTAAAAAATACTATTGCTAAAGTGGAAGACATTAGAGATGCTTTCAACCCCAGGTTTGAGAAGATTGAAAAGGATATGTTGGACAAAAAAAGCCTTGCAAAAACTAGTGAAAAAACACTCTCGGATACTGTCACTAAAGTGGAAAAATTTGAGGAGTGCCTTAAGAATATCGCGGAGCAGAGCCTTAGTATTCTAAAAATCTCAGCCAATAATACTCATACCCTCATCAGTAAGCTTGATGATGACAAGGAAATCCAGGAAATTGACCTAGACACTGAAGGTACAAGGGAAGCTCAAGGTCCCAGAACCCACACTAGAGGCAAGAGGAAGGAAAAGAAAATGAACAAGGATCTGGAAGAGCTGAAAGCTGTCGGGGCTACCTATCATGAGTTGGTGATAAAGGTAGAGGACCTGCTAAAGAAAATTATTGTGTAGCATCTCCCCACTTTCTTTGTTGTGTTTTGTTGTTTTGTTGCTTTGATGTTCTTTCTGTTCGCTGGTCTTCTGGCCAGTCGTTATGTATGTGGACTTTTAATCCTTTTGCTGCTCTTTCTCTTTCTATGATGTAAAGGTTTCGGGTCCTTAAAACCTATTTTTTAATCAATCAGAACAATATTGGACATATTGCTAAATTTTGTAGAAACAAGTCCTCACCGGTAAATAACAAAGGTCCTATTTTGAAAGGTAAAGAAAAAGTTGAAGAAGTTAAGCAGGAATTCTCAAAACAATGGATCAGGAAATCAGAACTAAATATTGATAGGAATACTCCTCCATTGACATAATAGAGTAACACTCCACTGATAGGAGACTCTTCATCTAACTGAAGAAAATTCTTTGAGGGTTTGGCAATCAAATGTGAAACATGCTATAATTCCCTCGGTTGATGGTAAGAAGTTGAAATTACTTCTATACCGATAGATAAGGTAAGTGATTACTTAACTGGGAAGCATTAAATGTGATGGTTGGCAAAAATAACATTATAAATCAGTGTTTTGGCTCCAATTTCATTTCATCGAGAATTCAAACATTCAAAGAGCGCAAAAATTCCTAAGAAAAGGCATTTCAAGCAAAGAAGTGAAGCAATTTAGTAAGCAATCATTCCTAAGGCAAATAAAGGTATTTATAATCATGGCTTCTTTATCTATTCTTGAATTCATAGCAAACCCTACTATAGTCGAAGTGATTAAACAACCTAGATCCGTATTTCAGTTAGTTCCCGAAATTGCTAAGAAGGATGATAATGTTGGTGCATTTTCTTAAATCCCCAAAGGAGTAGTTTTTGTTGAAGACCCTAGAATGTACATTCATTGTCACATAGAAGAATTAGGTGATGAGGAAATCAAGAGCATGTATAAGACTGTAATTTGTGGTGATTCCGGTAATATTAAACTTGAGCACAAGATAGTAGAAACCCTAGGTTTCATTGAAATTCTCAGTATTCCGGATTTTCCTAAGGATGTTATAAGGATAGTATTAAGAAGGGTACATGGTGCATTCTTCTGGTTAGACTCAGTTCAAAATCACTAGAGAGGCAGTAAAAGTTGGGATAGGGTTACCTTCCACCGGTAACAGACCTGATAAAACAAAGAAGGTCTCAAATGACCTAGTGATTAACCTAATAGGGGCAACATCTTATAAGAGATCTTTAAGAGTAAATGATGTAACCGACATCAATGTCAGATTCATTAGCATGATTTTAGGCTACAAAACCACACATGCAAACAGGTTAAATTTAGTCTCTAGCCTATGCATAAAGAGTGCCTATGATATGATTAAAGACAATGCAAAAATAGATGTGTGTGAATGGTTGAAAGATGAACTTATTGACAATCTTAGAAAGGTAAAAAAAGACAAAAAGGGGACATTTAGATTTGGAAACCTACTTGTCTATTTAATGCTACACATAACAAAACAAGTTCCCAGTATCGGTAATAAAAATCTTGGTTTTGATATACCGATAGGCAAACAATTATCTGATTTACTAAATAACATGGGTGAAAATAGAGAAAAGAATATAAATGAGTACTTTCAGGTATTGAAGGCCCGGATGAATACCAGAGTCAGATTATCACAAGCAATTGTAAATAAGTATAAGGATGAAATATGCTTTGTTATTAAGAAGGATGAGATTTGGATGGAGGCAATTGTCCCAAGAACCATTTGGGTTACTTAAATGGGTTATGAAACTGATGACCAGATAATTGAAACATATGCAAAAGCCCTCCTGGAAGAACCCAAGGAACCTAAAGAAGAGGTATTTGGTAGTGCTGAGACTAATGAAAATCAAATCCAATCAAAGAAAAGGGTAAAGAAGGTGGAAGCGACAGTTAGAAGAGGATCTAGACAAGCTAAAGCTATCAATGAAGATGTACTTAAACAAACTGGTATTACTGAAGATGAGTTAGAAGCACTACAACCAGAAACTCACCTTTCACTGGTTGCAACTTCTTTGGAAAGTGATATGTCCCTTGCATTTAAAAGAGTTGTGAGAAAAAGGGAACCTTCAATGGTATCTACACCTTCTCCTAGAAGAACCAGATAGAAACAACAGGTAGTAAGATCCTCGGCTAGAAAAGTAACTCCAAAGAAGAAGTTAACACCCAAGAAGAAGACTCAATAAACCATTGCTCTAATTGACAAACTTCTAGATGAAATAATAGAGGATGGAAAGCTGAAAAACATCAATACATTATATGATTCATTATCAGCTGATGACAAAGAAAAAGTTGAAAACAGTGTAATTCTACACTTGGACATTTACAAGAAATTTTTAATGCAAGTTGTAGATGAATTATCGACAGAACTATTTAAAAGACATGAAGCTAGAAGGCAAGTTGTTGTAGAGCTTGATAAGAAAATAATAGTTGAAAAACTACTTGTTGTTTATACTATCAACTCACCAAAAGAGATAGATGATCTGATCTCTAAGGCTAACTAGTTAGTATTCTCAACTACACATCGACACATAGCACTTATGGTTGGTAGAGTGAATGAGGTAGCAGAGGAAACTGCTAGATGGGACATATTCCTTGTAGAGAAGGAAAAGCAGGAAGAATATAGAAACCCTAAACCCATCAAAGTATATCAGAAGGATAAGGATAAGGGAAAAGGCAAGGTTGGTGGACCACCTAGCATAAAAATAACAAATAATCTATCCCCACCGCCTCTGGATACTCCACCGATAGTTACCACTGACAATCAACCGGCTAGTGAGAGTATGGACATACCACAAGAGGACACAAATCCCAATTATGAGGTGTTATATACAATTGACATTGCCACACAAAAAGTCAATATTGTGGTAGATAAGGATACAACTGGGAAAACAAATATAGCTAGTGAGCCACCGGCAACAAATAGTATAGAAGGTAAACTGGTAGATGATAACACTGAGCAATAGGCAGAGCAACAGGCTCCATCATAGAAACAGGTTCACACAAAGATAGTACTACCAACAATAGCTGAGCAATCCAAACCTTTTCTTAAAGAAATGGAAACACAAACTGACCTACTAGAGGTCACCACAAGCAAGGAAATTGCTCCCATTGGCAGGATACAGAGTGTTGGCTCTTCAAATGAAAATTTCAAATCGACTAATGTAACAGAAGTTCTTTTGGATTCCATAAAGAAGATAACAAATTGTAGCTCACAAGCATAAAAGGCAATAGATGATACCATTCCAATTTTGAAAATGATAGCACCTAAATGTAATGTAGATAATAAAGATTCTTTGAGTCAACTTGACACTTTGTCTAAGTATATTACTGACAACACTGTGACAGTTGAACAAATAAAAGAGGAAGCATTCAAGGAGAGATTAGAGCAGGAAAAACACAAATTCTTTGAGGAAGAAATAAAGAAGTGTACAAGGCAATTTGACACACTTTTACCGGAACTGTGTAGTACATTGAAGGAATTTGAAACTTTGTACAGGGGTACATGCAAAACTAACTTTTTGACAGTAGATATAGACCGGAAGATTAGCAAGATACAGGAAGAAATAAATCAACTAGTTGACAATTTCATTGATTCATCTGATTCATTATCAGTTTTTGAGCAGAAAATAATAGGTTTTGAGGAAGAACTACTAAAATTGGAAAGAGAAAAGGAGAGAATAAAAGGAAAGGCTAAAGATCTAAAATGGAGACTTAGTCCAAAATTGGACTACCTCACCTCCTTAAGAAAAGAAATATCTGATGCTTTGATTCAAGGATAGAAAACACCGGTAGAGAAAATGCAACACCTCACTGGTATAGTTCAGAGGATAGAGGCCACAATAAAAGACAACAAAAATTTCATTGAAAGCCTGAATCTGGCTTTGGCAAATCTTTTTCAGATTGTAACCAATCAGTTACTAGGGTGAAACTAGAAACCACACTCAATTGACACTTTGACAACCTTTGTCATTTATGCCAAAGGGGGAGTAGTGGAAGAGAAAAATAATCTATAAATGACTCATCAACTCAGGGGGAGTGCACATTCTTTTGGTACTCTTTTTTTGGTAAGACAATTCCAACAGATTCCTTTTGGATGATAGTTTTTGGATTTTTCTCATGAGTGTTGCCATCAATGCCAAAGGGTGAGATTGTTGGCAAATGCACACTCCAATGAGATATTATAGGTGATTGAAGTTTTTGTCATTGATGGCAACCTTACAATCCTATGACACCGGCAAGGTAATTTACCGGCACTAGCAAGGTCAAACTCTACACCGGCAGTGAAAGGAAGCATACCGACATAGAAGCTGACATGAATTTTGTTTATAATATATTTTGTTAATTATTGTAAAATCATTGTAAGCTGACTTGGCAAGTTGTAAAATGACTCATATATATAAGAGTTCATTGTATAACATTGTAGATAATTAAAGGAAAGAATATGGAAGGAGATTATTAGGCAAAATAAGGCAGACCTATTATGTGAATTATAGGTTAAGGGTTTATGTATAAAGCACTTGCCAAAATGACTCATATATATAAGAGTTCATTGTATAACATTGTAGATAATTAAAGGAAAGAAGATGGAAGGAGATTATTAGGTGAAATAAGGCAGACCTATTATGTGAATTATAGGTTAAGGGTTTATGTATAAAGAAGAGCTATAAAACGATACTAGATCTGGCATAGTAGATGCTATTTTAAAGTAGTACAAGACATTGGATTTATATAATCCATTTTGTAAGTCAGTGAGACTTCCCATTTTGTAATTGAGCAGTGAGCTCTAGGCACTTGGCCTTCCTGCATGTGCAGGCCCCTATTGTAGCAGTAATATTCTCTTATTGGCCAGTAAGTGAATATTGTGGGTCACAAATCCCACTGAGGTTTTTCCCACACTGGGTTTCCTCATTAAACTACTGTGTTATGGTGTGTTTTTCATGTGGTTGTTGTTATCTCTATTTATTGCATTACTCTCTGTTTATTGGTATACAGTATTGATATGTTTTACATGTTTTAAGTTAAGAAAATCATTTAATTGGTTAGATACTGATTCACCCCCCCCCCCCCCCTCCTTAGTATCTGTGGGAATCCTAACATTTTCCACTATCAATATCCTTTGCTAGTTTTTCTCCATACTTCTTCTTGTGACTCTTTTCAACATAGAGTTGAGCAACATCTTCTAGTGAGATCAAATGCATCTACAACTAACTGACCAAGTTTATTAATAGGTGTAGGTAGATGTGTTGTAGATATTTCTAGTAGCAGACTAGATAAAATATCTACTACAGTCTGAATTGTTTCAGCTTCAACCCTTTTCTCTTTCAGTCCCTTCTTATGCTCTCTAGATTGCATGACACTTGCAATCTTCATCATTTCCGATGTGCTCATGTTGGTCATATCAATAGGTCCCAAAATACTTAAAGAATTATCATCATCCTCATCAAGTTGCTTTTGCTTTCCTAGTTCAGAGGATACAACTTTAATGATCGCTTTCTTTGTATTCTTCTCTGTTTCCTTTTCAGAGGACTGTGATATAACTTTTTCAGTAGACTCCTTCTAAATATCTTGTAAGACTAGTGGAGATTGGGATTTCTCCAGTTGTGC
Organism: Cryptomeria japonica; assembly: GCF_030272615.1. Classification (NCBI taxonomy): domain Eukaryota; kingdom Viridiplantae; phylum Streptophyta; class Pinopsida; order Cupressales; family Cupressaceae; genus Cryptomeria; species Cryptomeria japonica. The sequence goes on along the minus strand of NC_081409.1, from coordinate 501,470,475 downwards.
AGTTTTTGGTGGATTGTCCACTTTTAGTTGATTTGTTGGTTGCTTAACTAAGGTAACTTGTACATTAGTAATTGCAGGAGGCTCCATATTTGGTGCAGTGTTGTCTCTAGATAGATCAATTGTGTCCTAAACATCATCAAAAACATGAATAATGGAGTCATCCTTCTTCTTGATAGGATAGACCTCATCAGCTTGAATAATCTCTTCTTCATCCATTTTCAATCAATTAACATCATCTTCAACATTATCCTCATTCATAGAGGAATGGATGAGTTCTTCCATCCTTTTGATTTCATAGGCTATTCGATGGGTGTCAGTTTCAATAATTGCCTTCTTTCCATTGAGTAACTTCAGTATTCATGCTTTGAACATAAACTGAGATTTGCATCAAGCAACTAAGGCACTAATATCATCTTTAGAAAAATATTGTACAAATACTTCATCAATGATTTCTTTTTCAAGTTTTATAGCTTCCTCCCATTTATCCAAAAGAATAGTGTACAAATAATTTGAGATATCCTTTTCCAATTCATGTGGATATCTACTGTAATGACACAAATGAGTGATTACCTCTTGAATGACTTTCTCTTTCTCATTTTCAGTGAAGGAATCAAAATGCTCTTTGACATTGTCAAACCTATTCCTCCCTAGTGTCTCCATTGTTCTTTCAAAATGGATTTCAGGCTTGTAAGATGCTATATCAATAGGTACAGTTGCCTTAGGCACTTCCTTAACTATTTTTGCTACTCTACCGATAGCCTTCATCTTCTTAGATTCTTCTTTAGTATCTGAACCTTCAGATTCTGGTTGGAGAATAAGTTTTCGATTCCTCTTCTTTGGTGCATTCTCCTTCTTTTTATATACTTTAGGTGTCGGTTCCTTTTTGGTTAGGACACTTCGAGTCACCCTTGTAGTCTTTATCACTCGAGGTGAGTCAGTTTTCTTTTTCTTTCCTTTCACATTAGTAATAGGAGCAGTGCTGGTTTCTGCTAGTGCAACTTGGACTGCCATAATGAATTTTTCCTTCTTTTTATCTGTAGGTGATGCTAATAGGGTACTAGCATAACCAACCAATAGATCATAGTTCACCTCATAACTCATGTCTTCCATATCTTCTTCTCTAGGCTCAATTGCTTGCATCAAGCAAAAATTAGTGGTAACAATAAATATTATGTCTTTTCCAAAGTACCTTACCAGATCTTCAAGTAATCTCATTCTCATGCTCACCTTATTCTAAAATTCATAAAAATACTTATTCGTGGCTATAGGGAAAGTATTCTTTACAACCTTAATGTTGTTCTTAATTTGTATAGTGACTGGTAGGTATTTTGACCATTCAATGTCTCCAATTCCTGATAGAAAGTTCTGGAAATAGAAGAATAATTCAACTAATAGCTGACCATATTTGAACTTTTTACTGTTGTCCTTTTTAATAGATTACAAATTTTGAAATAATTGCCTTTTGATAGCTTCACAAAGACCATAATTTACATTATCAACAATCATTCTGTGAGCTGTATGAATTGCTGTAGATGGAACACTATTAAGTCTACTAGAGTAAAATACTCAGTAGCCTATCACCATTGCTGCTAGTTTCACTACAGGGTCTTTAATATTGTTAATAGAAAATGCACACTTATCAGAAGTAGAACTGGTTAAAGAGAATACCGTATCTTTTGAAATTTGTCTTAGAACAGGTACTTCACCGGTTGAGAAATAACTAGTTACATTCTGAATGGCTTCCTTAGTTATTGTGTGAGTTCTTTCTAAATACATGCTCTCTCCATGAACTCGACTCAAAATGATTATGATATGTTCATCCTTGAAATCTTCAAGAAAGTAAGCGGCATTATGAAAACCCTTTTCGAAAACCCTAGCATACTTTGTTTCAATCTTTTCATTCTCATCACAAAGTGATTTCAACTATGTATAAATGTATAGAGATCCTAGATCTTCTATCTTGCAGTCAATATAACTAGATAAAATGCCTTTGACCAAAAATCCACTCAAAAATTGTGACAATGCATTATATGACACAATTTGTTTAGCAACTATAGTTTCCATAGGCTTAGAAGTAATCATTAACCTCTCTACAGCCTTTGAAGTTGATGCCATTCCAGATGAACAAGATATGAAGTAGGATGTTCAAAGAAATACCTTGTTTCATGCACATTGCCCCGTTTACCGGTTGAAATGCCCAAGTGTGCACCAGTTTGATTTTCTGCAACCTTCAATTCATCTTGATTACACAGATCACAAAGCAATTCAGCAATTGACAGCAAATGATCTTTCTCAGCTCAGCAAGCACTCCAAATTTCTTTCTCAAATGTGTTAGGGTAAAAATAAAAAAGTAAAAACTCACTTTTATCCTTTTTACCTATTGCATTAAATGTTAAGTCCCAGAGACAATTGAGAGGGGGAGGTGAATCAGTTTTTGAATAAATTCAAACCAAAAACCAATTAACCAACTGGATGCTCAATACCGGTAAACCAGTTAACTATGCCAGTAGATAGTGTTAACAGTAAATTGCTATACCAATAAAGATTAATGCATGAAACATAAACATAAAGTCATCCACAACACATAACACCAATATTTGTACGTGGAAACCCTGTAAGGGGAAAAACCACGGTGGGAAACCTTACCCATAATCAGATGATACTACTGCAGATAGTAAGTGTACATAAATGGGGTCTGCACAAGCAGAAAGGCCAACAACATCGAGCTCACTGCTCAATCACAAAATGGGAGTCACATTGACTATAGTTGGATGGTTAAATCCAATAAGAATGTACTATACAAAATAGCATCTTCATATGCTGGATTTAGTACCGGTGTAATGTTGATATGCTTATACAAAAACCTAGCTTCACCTTCAAATGAAGTCTTCGTGTATACCTTAGCTTAATCTCGCATATACCTTCACTCAATTCTTTTTTGCATTCCACACACTTGATCTTGCAAATAAGATCTTACATTTATACCATAACCTAAGACCAATTTTATTAGGTCGACTCTACAAGATATTATAATAAACATTTTACATACAATATAATATCTGATGCAATTAACCGATTAAACATGTCAGCTTAATGCATTTACATCAATAATAAATCATCTCCATAGCATGCATGCTGATCTGAAAACGATAAACCTATTGGTGTAACCCTAAATAACCCTGGACCTATTTGCCAGTAAAAGCAAATATACAAATATGAATATACCAATGATTAATTCTTCAAAACAAAGTGTCCACACAATGTCTTCGACATTACCAAGTGTCTTCCATATCATTCCAGGTACCGGTGAACATTATATCCTGTCGGTGAACCATATACCAGTAACTGTGCAATAGTTACTTGCTTGCCGGTGAATGTTGATGGATCTCCAAAGTGCTTGTTCTCAGTAGGTGTTGACATCAATGACAAAACTATACCAAAATACCAAAAATATCCCCCTTTGGCATTAATGGCAACACAAGATGGAAAAACCATCAAAGTGCCAAAATAGAAATGTCAAATACCAAAAACCAACAATCTCAATTTTTCCCCCTAGGAGCAACATAAGTTTATCCAAAGATTTATTTTCAATACCAATCTCTCCTCAAAAAGATAATCTGTTTTTCCATAGATATCTCTCCCCCTTTGACATCAAATGCCAAAGTTACAAAAAATCAAGTTCATACAAAATACCAACTACTCCCCCTGAGAAGTAGCTTCCTCATCAAAGACCGGAATAAAAGATTTATCTTTTAATTCTGTTGGTTGATGACAATCATCAACTATCTAAGTCTCTACCAGTGGTGGTATGACTCCAAGCTGATCTCTGAGATATTCAAAATTCTCCTTAGGCAAAGGTTTTGTGAAAATATCTGCAAGTTGTTCTTTAGTATTCACATAAACCAGTTTTATCTCTTTTTCTTCAACTTCTTCCCTTAGAAAATTCAATTTGATAGAAACATGTTTTGTTTCAGAATGTAATACCATATTTTTAGATATATCAATTGCTACAGTGTTATCACAATATATAGTAATGGGTTCTTTGCATAGTAATGGGTTCTTTGCATTTTACCTTTAAGTCTTTCAACATTTGTTTAAGCCATAATACTTGTGTACAATTAGTTGTTGCTGCAACATATTCTGATTCTGCTATCGATAAAGATGTACAACTTTGTTTCTTACTCAACCAAGAAACTAATCTCTTTCCAAGAAAGAATGCTCCTCCAGTGGTGCTTTTTCTATCATCCACATCTCCTGCCCAATTTGCATCTATGTATGCACATAGGTCAAAATTTTCATCTCTAGGATACCATAATCAAATATTTGTTGTGCCTTGTAAGTAACGGAAAATCCTTTTTACTACTAATTCATGATTTTCCCTAGGATTACTCTGAAATCTAGAAACAATACATACTGCATTCATAATATCAAGTCTGGTTTGTGTCAAATATAGTAAACCTCCTATCATAGATTTGTATCTAGTTGGATTAACAGGTGTAGATTCATCCCTTTGAGATAATTTGTCATTTGTAGTCATAGGTGTGCTTACCGGTTTAGAGTTTTCCATCCCAAATTTCTTTAGTAATTCTTTCAAGTACTTGAATTGACTCAAAAATATACATTTATCAATCTATGAAATCTGCAATCCTAAAAAGAATTTTATTTCTCCAATCATAGACATTTCAAATTCTTGTTGCATTTTAATATTAAATTCCTTACATAATCCATCTTCTCCTCCAAAGATTATATCATCAACCAATACTTCAATAATCAAGATGTCATCATTAGTTATTTTGTAATATAAATTGCTATCTGCATTTCCTTTAGTAAAACCAATCTTTAAAAGATACTTATCCAACCTTTCATACCAAGCTCTTGCTGCTTGTTTTAATCCATACAGAGCTTTTCTTAACCTGCAAACCATATCATTGTCATCTGTCAAGAAAAATCCATCAGGTTGTTCAATATATACTTCCTCTTCAAGATCTCCATTCAAAAATGCACATTTAATATCCATTTGATAAACTTTGTACTCCTTGTGAGCTGCAAAAGCCAAGAATAATCTGACTGCCTCAATTCTGGCTACCAGTTCAAAGGTTTCATTGTAATCAACTCCTTCTTTCTGAGAATATCCCTTACACACTAGTCTTGCTTTATTTCTAACAACTTTACCATCTTCATTAAGATAGTTTCTAAATACCCATTTGGTTCCAGTTACTTTTTTATCTTTAAGCCGGGGAACTAATGTCCAAGTATTGTTTTTCTCAATTTGTCCTAATTCTTCTTCCATAGATTTAATCCAAAATTTATCTTCACATGCCTCATTGATAGATGATGGTTCAATTTGAAAAATAGGACATACCTCTTCATTTTCCAATCTTCCTCTTATCATAACTCCTTTAAATTTGTTTGCAATTATCTAATCTTCAGAATGATTCATTCTTACATACCGGGGTGTCTTAGTTTGTTGTTGTACTTCAATTACTATGGAATCCTTTGATGATACCGAGGTAACTGGATCTTCATTCTATACCAGCGGATTAAGTGTAGGTTCATTTGTCATAATTTATATTGCCGGTTCAGTGTCTATATACCTTAAAGTTCCTCTGAATTGTTCATCAATCTTTACATTTGTACTCTCAACAATTTTCTGCAATCTCTTATTGAAACATCTATATGCCTTGCTCTTAGATGAGTAACCAAGAAATATTCCTTCATCACTTCTAGGATCAAATTTGCCAATATACTCATCTCTTCTAATATAACATTTACTTCCAAAAATTCTGAAATACTTAAGAGTAGGAGTATTACCAAACCATGGTTCATAACATCTTGCTGCATCCAAGATAGTTCTATTTTTCCTTTCAACAACTCCATTCTGCTGTGGTGTCCAAGGTACTGATAATTGTCTTCTTATTCCATTCACTTCATAGAATGTATTAAAGTCCTTAGATGTGAATTCGCCTCCTTGATCTGATATTAGACATTTGATTTTCTTACCGGTTTCATTTTCAACCATTGCTTTGAACAGTTTGAACTTCCCAAGTGCTTCTGATTTTTCTTTGAGAAAAGTAACCCAACACATTCTAGAATAATCATGAATAATTAGCATGAAATATCTATCACCTTGTAAGCTTTTAGTTCTAGCTCGACCACATAAATCAGTGTGAATTAAATCAAGAGCATTATTGGATTTTTCTGGAATAATTTTGAAACTAGCTCTAGCTTGTTTTCCAAATTGACATTCCTTACAAATTGTATTCCGAGGTTTCACAATTTTAGGTAGATCTCTAACTTCCTTAGAAGTACTGATTTTTACCATGCAATCAAAGTTTACATGACATAGTCTCTTATGCCATAACCAACTTTCATCTATATGTGCAATTAAGCATGCCTTTTTATTGTTATTCAAATGAAAGATATTACCTCTAGTCTAATTACCAGTTGCAATTTCCAAACTAGTTCTATTCATGATTTTGCATTTTCCATTTTTAAATTGTAACTAAAATCCTTTCTCAACTAATTGACCAACACTTAAAAGATTATGCTTTAATCCTTCAACATAGTAGACATTGTCAGTGTTATGCTTACCATCAAGAGATATTGAACCTTTACCTTTGATTGAATAGGCTTTGTCATCTCCAAATCTTACTAAACCTCCATTGAATTCTTGAAAGTTCAATAATTTACCTTTGTCTCCAGTCATGTGATGTGAGCATCCTGAGTCAATGATCCATTAATCCTTTGCATCAACTTTAGCTACTAGGGCTTGTTCTACCGGTTGAGTAGTAGGTGCCAATTGATCCTCTGTTATAGTAACAAAAACCCATCCATTGTCTGCTAGATCCTCATCAGAATCATCAGTCACACCTTCATCAACAATATAATAGGATTTGTCTTTGTTCTTCTTAAATCTATATCTCTGATGTTCAGGATTAGGCTTGTATGTTCTTCTAGCTTCTTCTCTTAGTCTAGCATGTCTATCAAGGCATCTTGAAGCCATATAACCAATCTTATTGTAGTTAAAACATTTAAAGGGTGCTTTACCTTCATACTTACTTCCAACTGGACCTTTTGGCATTTTTCTTGCAAATAGTGCTTCAAGTTCTTCAAGCTCTTCATTCTCCTTCCTAGTTTCTTCAAGTTCTCTTGCATAAAAGGCTCTCCAGTTTGATTTGTCAAATGATGGAGTAGATGATGTTGATGCTTGAAAGGCCAAATCAGTTTTTATAGTAGCAACAGGACCAAATTCCTCAATTTCAAAGGCTGAAAGTTTTCTAATCAATGTATCCCTAGTTACTGATGTATTAGGCATTGTTCTTAACTAATTTATAGTAGTAACCTTCATTTTATATTCCGGTGGTAATCCTCTTAATATTTTTGAAACAATTTCATTCTCACTTAGAGTTCCTCCACAACATTTAATACCGAAAACAATTTCATTTACTCTTTCCATAAAAGCAGAAATCCTTTCATCTTCTTCCATTTTCAGATGTTCATACCTGACTTGAAAGCTTTCAAGTTTTGCAATCTTGACTATGGAATCTCCTTCATTTAGTGTTTCCAAATGATCCCAAATAGCTTTATTAGTAGACCTATCTTATAATCCCATGATTTGTTGATCTGATAATGTGCTCAAAAGCGCTTCTCTTGCTTTGCAATCAATCTCTTCCTCTTTAGCTAAGGTAGTTGGAGCAGTCTGACTAGCTACAACAGTAGTATAACCATTCTTTTTAACTTCCCAGATGTCTTTACCAATGCAATTTAGATGTGTCTCCATCCTGATCTTCCATATCCCATAGTTGGTTCCATCAAGTTTTGGACTCTCCTTCCTGAAGTAATTAGTATACATTGGATCTCCTCAAGTTGTTAAACTTCTACAAAAGAGGACTAAGCTCTGATACCAATTGTTAGGTCCCGGAGACAACTGAGAGGGGGGGTGAATCAGTTGTCAAATAAATTCAAACCAAAAACCAATTAACCAGCTTGATGCTTAATACCGGTAAACTAGTTAATTATGCTAGTAGATAGTGTTACTAGTAAATTGCTATACCGGTAAAGATTAAAGCATGAAACATAAACATAAAGTCATCCACAACACATAACACCAATATTTGTACGTGGAAACCCTGTAAGGGGAAAAACCACAGTGGGAAACCTTACCCACAATCAGATGATACTACTGCAGATAGTAAGTGTACATAAATGGGGTCTGCACATGCAGAAAGGACAACAGCCTAGAGCTCACTGCTCAATCACAAAATGGGAGTCAAACTGACTACAGTTGGATGGTTAAATCCAATAAGAATGTACTGCACAAAATAGAATCTTCATATGCTGGATTCAGTACCAGTGTAATGTTGATATGCTTATATAAAAACCTAGCTTCAACTTCAAAAGATGTCTTCATGTATACCTCGGCTTAATCTCGCATATAACTTCACTCAATTCTTTTTCGCATTCCACACACTTGATCTTACAAATAAGATCTTACATTTATACCATAACCTAAGACCAATTTTAGTAGGTTGGCTCTACAAGATATTACAATAAACATTTTACATACAATATAATATCCAATGCAATTAACTAATTAAACATGTCAGCTTAATGCATTTACATCAATAATAAATCATCTCCATAGCGTGCCATGCTGATCTGAAAAAGATAAACCTGTCGGTGTAACCCTAGATAACCTTGGACCTATTTACCGGTAAAAGAAAATATACAAATATGAATATACCAATGATTAATTATTCAAAACAAAGTGTCCACACAATGTCTTCGACATTACCAAGTGTCTTTTATATCATTCCAGGTACCAATGAACATTATATCCTGCCGATGAACCATATACCAGTAGTTGTTCAATAGTTACTTGCTTGGCAGTGAATGTTGTTGGATCTCCAAAGTGCTTGTTTTCAGTAGGTGTTGACATCAATGACAAAACCATACCAAAATACCAACATTAAATACTCGCCTGTTAGGGTTACAAACCCTAATTTCACCGATCAAGGAGAAAACCAGTTGATAACATATTGACAAAAAGTTACCAAAATTTCATGCTTCAAAATTCTCTTACCACTCATTTTTATCAAGGGGTCTAGAAATAATTTGACCGTTAAGCTCCCCTTAGCCATATTAAAAAGGCTTAAGTCATTGGTGCAGGGTTCTCTTCACTCGGTGAAGTAACAATTTTTTCTCCAGGTGAGTCATCACTTTTCTTCTTCCAAATCCGATTCATTTCGTCTCTAGTTTCTTCAACATTAACTTTCTACTTTCCTTTTTTATCCTTAGAAGAATTGATCGGTTTGCTATTTCTGGATCTACAGAATTTTTCTAAGTGCCCTAGTTTTTTATAGTGATAATAGGCCATACCAGATGATCTCCAAGGTCCTACATTTCCTCTTGTTGTTCTTCTTTTGTAGTTCATAGCCACATGACCAAAGTTATTACTAATAGTGCAATTAACATTTGTTACCTTTTTCATCTCAAAAGGACTAAACCAATTGCCATAGGGTCTTTCCCAGTTCAGGTTTACCCAGTTGTCAAAATTCCTCATCCGATCACCATTTGGTCTTGGATGCATGTGCGGTACCAGATTGTTTGCTCCATATCTGCACTCAAGATATCTATGTCCATACATTCCACATGTGAAGCAATGACCTTCAAATTTCTTGGACACATACCTAACATTAGTATTGTAACTTTCATTTCCATTAGGTTTGTCTCTACAAACATATGTAGTGTGACCAGGTTTATGGAAACCAATACAAACAGGTTTAAAGACCTTACCGGTAGGCTTATTGATCTTAGGAGCATATTTGTTCTTAGGAATGTTGCTCTTTGTACTAGAGGACTCACCTTTTTTAGATGTGTGAAAACCAAGTCCAGAGATATCACCCTTCATCCTTTGTGATTGAATTTGTTCTTCCAGCATGGTAGAATTTCTGTTGAACTTCTCCAATTTATCATTAGCTTCAGTAAGCTATTTGGTGAGATCTTCATTATGCTTTGACACGTTCTCTGTCAGAAATGATGCAAGTTCAAGATCTAGCTGCAAGTTCTCCTTTTCTTCTTTTTCAACAACCAAATGTTCATGCATAGTGACATTTTCCCACTTGATATTGGCAATCCCTTGACCTCTTTCCTTGATAAGATCTTCAGCAGCTCTTCTGGCTTCTAGTTCCTGACTCATGCATATAGTGAGACCTTCTATCTCTCTACTTAGATTCAATTTCTCATCATTTAACTTTTCAACTTCCTCTGCTAAAGCATCAATATTGGCTTCATCTAAAGAACTATTATCAGATATCTCTAGCAGTTGTTTAGTTAGCTCTCTCCTTTTGACTTGTGAAGCTTTCAGTTTGACCCTAAGGGTTTCAAGCTCATTTTTGCTAGCTTCTAGCTCTCTAGCCATCTTGAAGTATCTCATGTCCCCCATGGTGGTTTCAAGGCTCCCTTCTAAGTGATTAGGCTTCAAAGAAGTTAGGCCCTGATACCAATTGATGGAGTTGTAAAGCATTGAGAGGGGGGGGGTGAATCAGTGACACCAAAAATAAAACTACTTCAAACACTAACTGGTAGATGAAGTTAACAAAGCTTTTGAACACAATGCATGCAATCCAAAATTATATAACAACATCCACCACAACATAAGTGTTTGTATGTGGAAAACCCAAATAGATAAAAACCATGGTGAGATGGAACTCACAAGTTTTATATGCAGTAATAGATAACTGACCGGTTAAGGTCTACAAAGTGCTCTGCTAGGAGCAAATCTCATTAGAGATACCAAAGCTTGATTAGATGCTTATACCCCATTAAAGGAAGTACCCTATTAGGAGTAACCTCGGTGGAGGATTTTTGAATCCAAACTAATGGATCACTCTATTAAAGGATTTATACATTGAATCTTGTTACAGCTTATCCGGTTAGGACACTTGATAAATTTTTTTGTTGTTATTGTTTAAATTGTTTAAAATAATTTTAAAAAATATATATATATAAAAGAGGGGTGGGGGTGGGGGGGCATTGTGTGCCCTCGAGGACACCATGACCCCCATGGAAATGTGGAGCCGTGGCTCTCGCACATGCCATGGGTGCCCATGGTTGTGGGAAGCCACAACTATGGCTACACACAATTGTGGGGAGCCCATGACGTGGCCCCACTATTGGTATGGTTTTGTCATTGATGTCAACACCTACTAAAACACTAGCACTTTGGAGATCTAGCAACATTCACCGGCAAACAAGTAACTATTGCACAGTTACTGGTATATGGTTCACCAGCACTTGGAATGCTATGGAAGACACTTGGTAATGTCGAAGACATCGTGTGGACACTTTGTTTTGAAGAATTAATATTGGTATATTCATATTTGCATATTTTCTTTTACTGGCAAATAGGTCCAGGGTTATCTAGGGTTACACCGACAGGTTTATCTTTTCCAGATCAGCATGGCACGCTATGGAGAAGATTTATTATTATTGTAAATGCATTAAGCCGACATGTTCAATCGGTTATTGCATCGGATATTATATTGTTTGTAAAATGTTTTTATTGTAATATCTTGTAGGGCCAACCTACTAAAATTGGTCTTAGGTTATGGTATAAATGTAAGATCTTATTTGTAAGATTGAATGTGGAAGGAGAAGAAGAATTGTGAGAAGGTATATGCGAGATTAAGCAGAGGTATACATGAAGACATCATTTGAAGGTGAAGCTAAGTTTTTGTAGAAGCATATCAGCATTACACCGGTATTGAATCCAGCATATGAAGATGCTATTTTGTACAGTACATTCTTATTAGATTTAACCATCCAACTGTAGTCAATGTGACTCCCATTTTGTGATTGAGCAGTGAGCTCTAGGCTGTTGGCCTTTCTGCATGTGCAGACCCCATTTATGTACACTTACTATCTACAGTAGTATCATCTACTTGTGGCTAAGGTTTCCTACTATGGTTTTTACCCTTACAGGGTTTCCACGTACAAATATTAGTGTTATGTGTTGTGGATGACTTTATGTTTATGTTTCATGCATTAATCTTTACCGGTATAGCAATTTACTATTAAGATTGTCTACCAACATACTTAACTGGTTTACTGGTATTAAGCATTAAGTTGGTTAAATGGTTTTTGGTTTGAATTTATTAGACAACTGATTCACCCCCCCCCCCCCTCTCAGTTGTCTCTGGGACCTAACAATTGGTATCAGAGCCTAGTCCTCTTTTGCAGAAGTTTAACAACTTGAGGAGATCCAATGTCTACTAATTATTTCAGGAAGGACAATCCTAAACTTGATGGAACCAACTATGGGATATGGAAAGTCAGGATGGAGACACATCTAGATTGCATTGGTAAGGACATTTGGGAAGTTACAAAGAATGGTTATACTGTTGTTGTAGCTGGTCAGACTGCTCCAACTACCTTAGCTAAAGATGAGGAGAATGATTGCAAAGCAAGAGAAGCACTTTTGAGCACATTATCAGATCAACAAATCATGGGATTATCAGATAGGTCTACTGCTAAAGCTATTTGGGATCATTTGGAAACACTAAATGAAGGAGATTCCATAGTCAAGATTGCAAAACTTGAAAGCTTCCAAGTCAGGTATGAACATCTGAAAATGGAAGAAGATGAAAGAATTTCTGCTTTTATGGAAAGAGTAAATGAAATTGTTTTGGGTATTAAATGTTGTGGAGGAACCCTGAGTGAAGATGAAATTGTTTCAAAAATCTTAAGACGATTGCCACTGGCATATAAAATCAAGGTTACTACTATAAATGAGTTGAGAAGAATGCCTAATACATCGGTAACTAGGGATACATTGATTGGAAAACTTTCAACCTTTGAAATTGAGGAATTTGGTCTTGTTGCAACTATAAAGATAGATTTGGCCTTTAAAGCATCAACATCATCTACTCCATCATTTGACAAATCAGACTGGAAAGCCTTTTATGCAAGAGAACTTGAAGAAACTAGGAAGGAGAATGAAGAGCTTGAAGAAATTAAAGCACTATTCGCAAGGAAAATGCCAAAAGGTCTAGTTGGAAGTAAGTATGAAGGTAAAGCACCCTTTAAATGTTTCAACTACAATAAGATTGGTCATATGGATTTGAGATGCCCTAATAGACATGCTAGACTAAGAGAAGAAGTTAGAAGAACATACAAACCTAATCCTGAATATCAGAGATACAGATTTAAGAAGAACAAAGACAAATCTTGTTACATTGCTAATGAAGGTGTGACTAATGATTCTAATGAGGATCCAATAGACAATAGATGGGTTTGTGTTGCTATAACAAAAGATCAACCAACACCTACTGCTCAACCGGTAGAACAAGCCCTAGCAGCTAAAGTTGAAGTAAAGGATGAATGGATCATTGACTCAGGATGCTCACATCATATGACAGGAGACAAAGGTAAATTCTTGAACTTTCAAGAATACAATGGAGGTTTAGTAAGATTTGGAGATGACAAAGCCTGTTCAATCAAATGTAAGGGTTCAATATCTCTTGATGGTAAGCATAACACTGACAATGTCTACTATGTTGAAGAATTAAAGCATAATCTTTTAAGTGTTGGTCAATTAGTTGAGAAGGGATTTCAGTTACAATTTAAAAATGGAAAATGCAAAATCATGAATAGAACTGGTTTGGAAATTGCAACCGGTAATCAAACTAGAGGTAATATCTTTCATTTGAATAACAGTGAAAAGACTCGCTTGATTGCACATATAGATGAAAGTTGGTTATGGCATAAGAGACTATGTCATGTAAACTTTGATTGCATGGTAAAAATCAGTACTTATAAGGCAGTTAGAGATCTACCTAAAATTGTGAAACCTCATAATACAATTTGTAAGGAATTTCAATTTGGAAAACAAGTTAGAGCTAGTTTCAAAAGTATTCTAGAAAAATCCAATAATGCTCTTGATTTGATTCACACTGATTTATGTGGTCCAGCTAGAACTAAAAGCTTACAAGGTGATAGATATTTCATGCTAATTATTGATGATTATTCTAGAATGCGTTGGGTTACTTTTCTTAGATAAAAATCAAAAGCACTTGGAAAGTTCAAACGGTTGAAAGCAATGGTTGAGAATGAAACTGGTAAGAAAATCAAATGTGTGAAGTGAATGGAATCATAAGATAGTTATCAGCACCTCAGACACCACAGCAAAATGGAGTTGTTGAAAGAAAAAACAAAACTATCTTGGATGCAGCAAGAAGTATGTTATCTGAAGCAAATCTACCACATGTGTATTGGAGAGAAGCAGTTAGCACTGATGTCTATACATTAAACAAAGTTCACATCAAAGTTGAAACCGGTAAGACCCCTCATGAACTATGGTTTGGTAATACTCCTACTTTTAAGTATTTTAGAATTTTTGGAAGTAAATGTTATATTAGAAGAGATGAGTATATTGGAAAATTTGATCCTAGAAGTGATGAAGGAATATTTCTTGGTTATTCATCTAAGAGCAAGGCATATAGATGTTTTCATAAGAGATTACAGAAAATTGTTGAGAGTACAAATATAAAGATTGATGAACAATTCAGAGGAACTGACTCTAAACCGACAACAGAAATTGTGACAAATGAACCTACACTAAATCCACCGGTACAGAATGAAGATTCAGTTACTCCAGTACCATCAGAGGATTCCACAGTAATTGAAGAACAACAACAAACTAAGACACCCCAATATGTAAGATTGAATCATTCTGAAGATCAGATAATTGGAAACAAATTTAAAGGAGTTATGACAAGAGGAAGATTGGCAAATGAAGAGGTATGTCCTATTTTTAAAATTGAACCATCATCTATCAATGAGGCATGTGAAGATAAATTTTGGATTAAATCTATGGAAGAAGAATTAGGACAAATTGAGAAAAAAATATACTTGGACATTAGTTCCCCGACCTAAAGATAAAAATGTAATTGCAACCAAATGGGTATTTAGAAACAAACTTAATGAAGATGGTAAGGTTGTCAGAAATAAAGCAAGACTAGTGTGTAAGGGATATTCTTAGAAAGAGGGAGTTGATTACAATGAAACCTTTGCACCGATAGCTAGAATTGAGGTAGTCAGATTATTCTTGGCTTTTGCAGCTCACAAGGACTACAACGTTTATCAAATGGATATTAAATGTGCATTTTTGAATGGAGATCTTGAAGAGGAAGTATATATTGAACAACCTGATGGATTTTCTTTGACAGATGACAATGATATGGTTTGTAGGCTAAGAAAAGCTCTGTATGGATTGAAACAATCCCCAAGAGCTTGGTATGCAAGGTTGGATAAGTATCTTTTAAAGATTGGTTTTACTAAAGGAAATGCAGACAACAATTTATATTACAAAATAACTAATGATGACATCTTGATTATAGAAGTATTTGTTGATGATATAATCTTTGGAGGAGAAGATGGATTATGTAAGGAATTTTCTATTAAAATGTAGCAAGAATTTGAAATATCTATGATTGGTGAAATGAAATTCTTTTTAGGATTGTAGATTTCACAAACTTATAAAGGTATATTTTTGAGTCAATCCAAGTACTTGAAAGAATTACTAAAGAAATTTGGGATGGAGAACACTAAACTGGTAAGCACACCTATGACTACAAATGACAAATTATCTCAAAGGGATGAATCTACACCTATTAATCCAACTAGATACAAATCTATGATAGGAGGTTTACTATATTTGACACAAACCAGGCCTGATATTATGAATGCAGTATGTATTGTTTCTACATTTCAATGTAATCCTAGGGAAAATCATGAATCAACAGTAAAAAGGATTTTTCGGTACTTACAAGGCACAACAAATTTTGGATTATGGTATCCTAGAGATGAAAATTTTGATCTATGTGCATACACCGATGCAAATTGGGCAGGAGATGTGGATGATAGAAAAAGCACCACTGGAGGAGCATTCTTTCTTGGAAAGAGATTAGTTTCTTGGTTGAGTAATAAATAGAGTTGTACATCTT
This sequence comes from Cryptomeria japonica, assembly GCF_030272615.1. Classification (NCBI taxonomy): domain Eukaryota; kingdom Viridiplantae; phylum Streptophyta; class Pinopsida; order Cupressales; family Cupressaceae; genus Cryptomeria; species Cryptomeria japonica. The sequence continues at coordinate 501,454,471 of NC_081409.1, read as the reverse complement.
TATCAACAGCAGAATCAGAATATGTTGCAGCAGCAACTAACTATACACAGGTACTATGGCTTAAGCAAATGTTGAAAGACATAAAGGTAAAATGCAAAGAACCTATTACTATATATTGTGATAACACTGTAGCAATTGATATATCTAAGAATCCAGTATTACATTCTAAAACAAAACATGTTTCTATCAAACTAAATTTTCTAAGGGAAAAAGTTGAAGAAAAGGAGATAAAACTGGTTTATGTGAATACTAAAGAACAACTTTAAGATATTTTCACAAAACCTTTGCCTAAAGCGACTTTTGAATATCTCAAAGATTAGCTTGGAGTCATACCACCACCGGTGGAGATTTAGACAGTTGATGATTGTCATCAACTAGCAGAATCAAAAGACAAATCTTTTACTCCAACCTTTCATGAGGAAGCTACTTCTCAAGGGGAGTAGTTGGTATATTGAATTGTTGGTATTTTGTGATAAGTTCTTTGAACTAATTATATTTGGTTTTGTATTGCTTTACCATTTGATGTCAAAGGGGGAGAGATTGATATGGAAAAACACATGGATACAACATATTATTCCTATGGGGGGAGACTTTATCCCTTGGGGAGAGATATTATGTATTTTTTATTTCTGGTTATGATCTCTTTGGGAGATTGTTGATTTTTTGTTTTTGGCATTTCTATTTTGGCACTTTGATGGTTTTTCCATCCTATGTTGCCATCAATGCCAAAGGGGGAGATTGTTGGTATGGTTTTGTCATTGATGTCAACACCTACTGAAACACTAGCACTTTGGAGATCCAACAACATTCACCAGCAAACAAGTAACTATTGCATAGTTACTGGTATAATGTTCACCGGCAAGATATAATGTTCACTGATAGGATATAATGTTCATCAGCACTTGGAATGATATGGAAGACACTTGGTAATGTTGAAGACATTGTGTGGACACTTTGTTTTGAAGAATTAATCATTGGTATATTCATATTTGCATATTTTCTTTTACCGACAAATAGGTCCAGGGTTATCTAGGGTTACACTGGCAGGTTTATCTTTTCCAGATCAGCATGGCATGCTATGGAGATGATTTATTATTATAGTAAATGCATTAAGCCGACATGTTCAATTGGTTATTGCATCGGATATTATATTGTTTGTAAAATGTTTTTATTGTAATATCTTGTAGGGCCGACCTACTAAAATTGGTCTTAGGTTATGGTATTAATGTAAGATCTTATTTGTAAGATCGAATGTGGAAGGAGAAGAAGAATTGTGAGAAGGTATATGCGAGATTAAGTAGAGGTATACATGAAGACATCATTTCAAGGTGAAGCTAGGTTTTTGTAGAAGCATATCAGCATTACACCGGTACTGAATCCAGCATATGAAGATGCTATTTTGTACAATACATTCTTATTGGATTTAACCATCCAACTGTAGTAAGTGTGACTCCCATTTTGTGATTGAGCAGTGAGCTCTAGGCTATTGGCCTTTCTGCATGTGCAGACCCCATTTATGTACACTTACTATCTACAGTAGTATCATCTGATTGTGGGTAAGTTTTCCCACTATGGTTTTTCCCCTTACAAGGTTTCCACATACAAATATTGGTGTTATGTGTTGTGGATGACTTTATGTTTATGTTTCATGCATTAATCTTTACCAAGTATAGCAATTTACTGTTAACACTATCTATTGGCATAGTTAACTGGTTTACCGATATTAAGCATTAAGTTGGTTAAATGGTTTTTGGTTTGAATTTATTAGACAACTGATTCACTCCCCTCCCCTCTCAATTTTCTCTGGGACCTAACACCCACAACCATCGCCCCCTTTGGGTGTTGCATGGAAACCAATGAAAAATAAAATGTTTTCTTTTTTTTTATTTTAAATTTTTTTATTATTATTTAATTAAATTTTATATATGTATATGCATATGCATATGCATATGTATATGTATATGTATATGTATATGTATATTTATGTATATATATATTTATATATATGTATATATGTATACATATTTATATACATATACATATACATATTGTAGACACCCAAAAATGGTCAACGCTTGCGAAGTCATACTTTAACATTTGCGCATTGCCTTATTTTAGGTTTTGCGTCGCATTAACATTTCTCCTATGTCACGCACTTGGTCTTTATCATTTGCGAGCATCGAGTCTTTCTTCTACATTCTTCAGTTGTCTCGCTTTCGAATTTGGTCTTGTCGATAGCAATCTTTAATCATGATTTTGGTTGATCTTTGTCCTTGTCAATCTTGTCATATTGCGATCGATTCATCATCGATCCTTGTCCTTTTTCAATCATGTCAATTTGGTCAATTTGTCATTGATTTTTGTCAACCAATTTCAATTAAATCATTTATCACATTGGTCATTTATCAATTCAAAATCATGATCGAATCGATATCAACTATCCTTTGTCAAGACCTAATTGTCATTCTCATTGCTAATTCATCTCTTTAGGGCTTCGTGATTTCATCATTTAACCTTGCTTATCATTTTCTCCTTTAGGATTAATAAATTACTTATTTATCCTAAGTCTTCTCATTACAATTAAATGTTCATTTAATTGGCTAATTATTCCTCCTTGTAAATTAATTAATAAATGACAAATTATTAATTAATTTACCTAATTTCCTATTTTCATTATTCTCCAATTTCCTAATTTCTAATTTCTTAATTCCTCTTTTTCTAATTTTTCTAATTTCTTAATTCTTAAATTCAATTTCCACCTATTTCTCTCCTAAATTTATGGCAATGACATAGAAATTTGTCATAAATTGTCATAAAATTCTTGACATAGAAATTTGTCATAGAATTTGTCATAAAATGTCATAAAAATGTCATAAATTCTTGACATAGAAATTTGTCATGAATTGTCATAAGCCTTGCATAGCAATTTGTCATAGATATGTCATAATTTTGCTATTCTTGATTTGAATTTCTATTCGAATCACTTTCATGCTAATTTGTTCATTTCTCCAATTCTTCTATAAATTGGATGATTTTCTTCAATCAAAGCCCTTGAACCTTGAACCTTGACCCTTCATGAATCCGAATTTTCTATCAAACTACCGAACTTTCGCTTCTAGTACTCTTGAGTTTTTCATCAATCTTGCTTTCAATTGTGAGTGCACTTGTAGGTGAGATCCACAAACCCATTGAAGAGGAAAGAACAACAATGGAGCCGCATGGAAGGAGTGTTCAATTCTACATCTGGTTTGCGTAATATTTCATCTTTGAATGCTTTGTTTCCATACCTCTATTGAGTGTGCTTAGAATTAGGTTCATTTCAATGAGTGTTCTTTTGATTGAGCTATCATGTCTTGTGTTTTGATTGATCTACTTGTTTTGATGATTCCTAATCTTCTACGCTACACATATATATATGCATATATGTATATATATACCATATACACATACATATATATATACATGTGTGTGTGTATCTATGTATATGTGTATATATATACACACACACACATATATATGTGTGTGTGTGTGTGTGTGTATGTATGTATATGTATATATATATACATACTATTGGTATTTTGGATGTGTTGTATTGGTTTTGTCAATGATGCCAACACTTATCAACACTTATCTTTTTGGAGTTCTTTGGTTATGTTTACTAGTATGTTCAATAACTTATGCACAGTCACCGGTATTTGGTTCACTGACAGGTTATATTGTTCACCGGCATTGACGATGATCTGTTATCATTTGGAGATTACTTGGTTATGTCAAAGACATGGTTTGGACACTTGTTTTGGAGATTTGGTTATTGGTCTAATCGAGTTTGCATATTTGCTGTTATCGGCAAATTGGTCTAGGTTATGGACAGGCAAGCGTTATCTATTCTAGATCAGCATGACACATTATGGAGATTATTTATTGATTGGTTATTATTGTAAATGCATTGAGCCGACGTGATGCATCATATATTGATTCATTTGTAATTGATTTAATTGTAATATTCTTAGTGAGCTGACCTACACATTTGGTCTTAGGTTTTGGTATATATGTAAGATCTCATTTGTAAGATTATGTGGTAGAGGAAGGTAATAAGGTATTATAAGGTTGTGATATTAGGTATATGTGAATATAAGCAAAGCTACTCATGTAGACATCATTTGAAGATTCAAGGAAGGTTTGAAGAAGACAATCAGAGCTTAACCAATATTGAATCCAGCATATGAAGATGCTACTTTGAGCAGTAAATTATCATTGGATTTAACCATCCAATTGTAGTTAGTGTGACTCTTATTTTTTGATTGAGCAATGAGCTCTAGGTAGTTGGCCTTTCTACATGTGCAGACACCATTTGTACACACATACTATCTCCAGTAGTATCATCTTATTGTGGGTAAGGTTTCCCATCGTGGTTTTTCCCCTTACAGGGTTTCCATGTACAAATATTTGTGTTATGTGTTGTGGACGATATTTCTCTTTCTATTTCATGCATTAAACTTTATTGGTATTGTTATTAACTATTAAACTGCCAACTGACATTAATTTTGGTTTACCGGTATTATGCATCAAGTTTGATTAAGTTATATTTGGATTGAAATTAACAGACAACTGATTCACCCCCCCTCTTAGTTGCCTCTGGGTCTCAACAATTGGTATCAGAGCTAAGTCCTCTTTTTACAGAAGTTTAACAGCTTGAGGAGATTCTATGACAACTAACTATTTCAGGAAGGACAGTTTGAAACTTGATGGAACTAACTATGGTATATGGAAGATCAGAATGGAGACACATCTAAATTGCATTAGAAGAGACATATGGGATGTTACAAAGAATGACTATGTTGGTCCTACACAGAGTCAACCTAATCCACCAAACTTGGCTGAAGATCAGGAGAATTATTGCAAAGCAAGAGAAGCACTTTTGAGCGCATTATCAGATTAGCAAATCATGGGATTATCAAACCGATCTACTGCTAAAGCTATTTGGGATAAATTGGAGATATTGAATGAAGGTGATACCACTGTCAAAATTGCAAAACTGGAATGCTTCCAGGTCAGGTATGAAAATCTAAAAATGGAAGAAGATGAAATAATTTCTTTTATGGAAAGAGATAATGAAATTGTTTTGGGTATACAATGTTATGGAGGATCCTTAAGTGAAGATGAAATTTTTTCTAAAGTTTTAAGAGCATTGCCACCAGCATACAAAATGAAATTAACTACTATTAATGAATTGAGAACAATTCCTAATACATCAGTATCTAGAGATACCTTGGTTGGAAAACTTTCAGGTTTTGAGCTTGAGGAATCTGGTCATGTTGCTACAATTAAGATAGATTTAGCTTTCAAAGAATCATCATCATCTGCAACATCATCATCATAATCTAAGAAATTTGATTGGAAAGCACTTTATGCAAGAGAACTTGAACACATCAGAAGGGAAAATGAAGAACTAGAAGAGCTTGAAGCACTATTTGCAAGAAAAATGCCTAAAGGTCTAGTTGGAAGTAAGTATGAAGGTAAAGCACCTTTTAAATGTTTTAACTGCAATAAAATTGGTCATATGGCATCTAGGTGTCCTGATAGACATGTAAGATTGAGAAAAGAAGCTAAAAGAACATATAAGCCTAACCCTGAATATCAGAGATACAAATTTAAGAAGAATAGAGACAAATCATGTTACTATGTTGATGAAGGAGTTACTGATGATTCTAATGAGGAATCGATAGACAATGGATGGGATTTTGTTGCAATAACAAAAGATCAATAGGAACCTACTGTCCAACTGTTAGAGCAGGCCATGGCAGCTAAAATTGATGAAAAGGATGAATGGATCATTGATTCTGGATGTTCACATCATATGACTAGTGATAAAAGTAAATTCTCAACCTTTCAAGAATACAATGGAGGTCTAGTAAGATTTGGGGATGATAAAGCTTGTTTAATCAAAGGAAAATGCATTATATCTTTTGATGGTAAGCACAATACTAACAATGTTTATTATGTTGAAGGTTTGAAGCATAATCTTTTGAGTGTTGGTCAATTAGTTGAAAAGGGATTTTAGTTACAATTCAAGAATGGTAAATGCAAAATCATAAATAGAACTAGTTTGGAAATTGCAACCGGTAATCAGATTAGAGGTAATATTTTTCACTTGAGTAACAATGAGAAAACATGCTTGATTGCACATATTGATGGAAGTTGGTTATGGAATAAGAGACTTTTCCATGTAAATTTTGATTGCATTTTAAAGATCAATACAACTAAGGCAGTAAGGGATTTACCTAAGATTGTAAAACCTCACAATCCGGTATGTAAGGAATGTCAACTTGGAAAGAAAGTTAGAACAAATTTTAAGAGTATTCCAGAGAAATCCAATACTGTTCTTGATTTAATTCACACTGATTTATGTGGTCTGACAAGAACTATAAGTCTACAAGGAGATAGATATTTTATGCTAATCATTGATGATTATTCTAGAATGTGTTGGGTTACTTTTCTCAAGGAGAAATCAAAAGCTTTTGGAAAATTCAAACTATTCAAGGTAATGGTAGAAAATGAAACTGATAAGAAATAAAATGTTTAAGATCAGATCAAGGAGGTGAATTCACATCTAAGAAATTTATTACATTATGTGAAGTGAATGGAATCAGAAGATAGCTATCAGCACCTCAGACACCCCAACAGAATGGAGTTGTGGAAAGGAAGAACATAACTATTTTGGATGTAGCTAGAAGCATGATATCAAAACCAAACCTACCTCATGTGTATTGGAGAGAAGCAGTGAATACAATGGTTTACACATTCAACAGAGTTCACATCAAAGGTGAAACCGGTAAGACCCCTCATGAACTATGGTTTGGTAGTACTCCTACTCTTAAATATTTCAGAATATTTGGAATCAAATGTTACATTAGGAGAGATGAGTATATTGGTAACTTTGATCCTAGAAGTGATGAAGGAATATTTCTTGGTTATTCATCTAAGAGCGAGGCATATAGATGTTTTAATAAGAGATTGCAGAAAATCATTGAGAGTGCAATTGTGAAGATTGATGAACAGTTTAGAGGTAATTCAAGGTCTATGGACTCTGAACCAGTAGTTGAGATAATCACAAATGAACCTACACTGAATACACTAGTACAAAATGTTGATCCAGTCACATTGGCATCATTAGAGAATTCCATAGTGACTGAAGAACAACAGCAAGTGAATACACCCAGGTATGTAAGATTGAATCACTCTGAAAGTCAGATAATTGGGAATAAGTATCAAGGTGTAATGACCAGAGGAAGAATGGCAAATGAAGAGGTATGCTTAATTTCTCAAATTGAACCAGCAACTATTTTTGAGGCATGTGAAGATAAATATTGGATTAAAGCTATGGAAGATGAATTGGAACAAATTGAAAAGAATAACACATGAACATTGGTTCCCCGACCTAAAAACAAAAATGTAATTGGAACTAAATGGGTATTCAGAAATAAAATTAATGAAGATGGTAAAGTAATCAGAAACAAAGAAAGATTAGTGTGTAAGGGATATTCACAGAAAGAGGGAATTGATTACAATGAAACCTTTGCATCGGTAGCTAGAATTGAGGCAGACAGACTATTTCTAGCATTTGCAGCACACACGAACTATAAAGTATATCAAATGGATGTTAAATGTGCATTTTTGAATGGTGTTCTTGAAGAGGAAGTTTATATTGAACAACCTGATGGATTTTATTTGACAAATGACAAAGATATGGTTTGCAGGTTAAGGAAAACTTTATATGGATTGCAGCAAGCTCCTAGAGGTTGGTCTGCTAGATTGGACAAATATCTTTTGAAGCTTGGTTACAAAAAGGTAATGCTGACATCAAGTTATATTTTAAAGTGACTAATGATGACATCTTGGTTATTGAAGTTTTTGTTGATGATATTATTTTTGGAGGATAAGATGGATTGTGTAAGGACTTTTCTAATAAGATGCAGGAAGAATTTGAAATATCTATGATTGGGGAGATCAAATTCTTTTTAGGATTGCAGATTTCATAGACTGATAAAGGTATATTCATATGTCAATCAAAGTAATTGAAAGAACTACTAAAGAAATTTGGTATGGAAAACTCTAAACCGGTAAGTACTCCTATGACTACAACTGACAAACTATCATTGAAGGATGATTCAACACCTATTAATCTGACAAGATATAAATCCATGATTGGAGGTTTATTGTATTTGACACAAACAAGACCTGATATTATGAATGCAGTATGTATTGTTTCAATATTTCAGAGTAATCCTAAGGAAAATCATGAATTAGCAGTAAAAAGGATTTTCCAATATTTACAAGGCACAACAAATCTTGGTTTATGGTATCCTAAAGATGAAAATTTTGATTTATGTGCATACACTGGTGATAATTGGGCAGGAGATGTAGATGACAAAAAGAGTACCACCAGTAGAGCATTATTTCTTGGTAGAAGATTGATTTCATGGTTGATCAAGAAACAAAGTTGTACATCATTATCAACAACATAATCAAAATATGTTGCAGCAACAACTAATTCTACTCACAATGTTAACAACAAATAAGCGGCAATGGGGGAAGGAGCAGTAAGCAGCAATGGGGGATTTCAAAATTCAACCAAATAAGAAAATAAGAAAAGGTAAGCAGCAATGGGGGAATTTAAAATTCAAATTCTCTGCAAGGTGGGAACTCTAGTTCCAATGATGGGAGCGACCAGATTGTAGCTGGTCTTATAGGAGAGAAGGATAAGCCTTCGGAATTTCCGGAAGTTGCTGCTATTCAGTAGACTGGTGGTACTCTACCAGAGAAGATAGTGGGTTCCTTTGAGCCCTTGGGGGAAGGGACCAGCGGGGGGCCCATCCCACATGATGACTCCAGGGAGAGCGGAAAAGAATTAAAAAAATGGTCTTCCCTCTTTGGAACTCGACCAATTGGTAAATCCTCTTTTCCTCCTGTCAAGAATATATCTGATCCTTCAAGAGGTAAGTTCACTATCTCTATCCCTGATCTAGTTTTGGATCATAATATAAATAGTATGTCGAACTCCTTGGTAGGAAAATTTATGGGACCATGGCCTAACATTGAAGTTGTTAGGGCCTATGTCAAACGAAAATGGGCCCTTAAGGGTAATGTTGAAATTTCGGCCTTACCCAAAGGCCTTCTGTTCTTTTCTTTCTCTTGCGAAGAAGATAAACTTATGATTTTTTGTGGAAGTCCCTGATTGGTAGGCAAGACAACCTTGGTTCTTCATAAATGGCAACCGAATCTGAATATGAATGGCTCTCTCTTGACATAAGTTCTAGTTTGGGTAAAGCTGCCAGGCTTGCCTCTGGAATATTGGGTAGAAAGTATCTTCTCTGGAATTGCAAACTCTTTTGGTGAACTGCTTTCTATAGACCCAGTAACAACTTCAAAAAGGAGACTCACTCATGCTAGGCATAGGGATAGCCCATGATGTAGATATTCCAGAACAAATAGATTTAGTATCAAAGTTGGGAACATGGAAGCAACATATTGAATATGAATCTATTCCATTTGCCTACTTCCATTGTAAAAAAGAAGGGCACTGGGTGAAGTCTTATCCCATCAAACCCAAAGCAGAATCTAGGCAGCCTAAGCCCCATTGTGAGAACCAAAGGGCGCCAAAAAAAATGGTATGGCAAGTTAAAAACTCGAAAAGTAAAGAAGGAAACTCAAATCATTTTAATCCCTTGGGGAAGAAGAAGGAAGTGTCCTTAGCCTCTATCTCTAGTCCTACAACCCAGGAAGCTCTGAGAAATGATTCAACCATTGTCAACCTTCCAATTACTTCTCAAACAGGGGAGCAGAAAGATTAGACTGATTACCCAAATGATATAGTTGAAGTGGTGGTTGATACTTGTGAAGGAAATGAATTGCAAGAGAAAAATGATCAACTAGAGGAAGGAGAAATCCTTGTCTCCCAAGAAGAAAAGACTGATTCCTCTCTGCTCATACCTAGTCTTGAAATACAAGAAGCCCAAAAATAATCAATTTTGGGCCTCAACCTCTCGGACTCAGATTGGAGTTCAAAATCAGCTAACAGTGATTTAAATGATTCAAATTCTTCCAGAACCCCTAATTGGGGAAAGGAAGAAGAAATTTCCAAAATCCTAAGCAACCCGGTAGTGGCTCCTGAGATAGACACTGAGTAGAAAATACCAAAGCAAAAGAATAAGAAAGGAACTACTCCCTCGACTTCTCTTCTAAGGAAATATTTTAGAATAGCTCAAGTGGATGTCGGGTATACCTCCTCCTCCATAGGTCATCCCTCTAATCACATAGTCAAAAACAAGGAGGCCAGCAAGAACATTGCAGATGGGACCCAGAAGACTCTTAAGGAGTTAGGAATTGGTAAGTAACTATGAAGATTATTTATTGGAATATTAGGGGACTTAATAACCCCCATAAGCATGACATTATCAGGAACATGATAAGGGATAGTAAACCTGATATATTTCTAATTTAAGAAACCAAAATGAGTAAAGAAAAAGTTGAATCATTGAAGTATTTCAAAAATGGAAATGTCAGTGGCGGCAGTTCTGAAGGTGCTTCAGGAGGTATAGCTACTATTTGGAATCTGAATTCTGTCAAAGGGCATTTTATCATCCAGGACAACAATTTCTATTGTATCAAATTTGAGCACCTAAAAGATGGTACTTCATGGGTCCTCACCAAAATTTATGCTCCTAACACCTTGAAGGCTAGAAATTCCTTCTGGAAAAAACTTATTCAAGCTATGGACAGCTTCAGGAATCTTAGCTAGCTAGTTATGGGAGACTTCAATACTCCTTTGAGAGAGGAGGAAAAATATGGAGGAAGCCCCCCTCAGCTGGAAAGCAGGTTGGCCCTTATGGATTTCATTAACTCTCAAGCACTCAATGACTTGGAAATATAGGGATGTAATTATACTTGGACTAACAAAAGAACTGGTACTGATCTTATCCGAGTTCATCTTGATAGGATTCTCATTTTTTATGATTGGTTTAGTCATTATTTTTGTTCTCTGTCGGTCCACATTCGGGTTGGTTCAGATCATTTTCCCATAACCTTTATTGCTGACTCCATCAACAGAGGCAAAAAATTCCCCTTCAGATTTGAAAAAATTTGGACCCTTCACCTAGACATCAAAAGTAATATCCAGAAATGGTGGAGCATTCAAGTTGAGGGAACTGCTATGTATAGAGTTGTTAAGAAGCTTAAGAGTGTTAAGGACAACATAAGAATATGGAATAAATCCATCTTTGGGAACATTTTTGAGGCCAAAAGCAAAGTCCAGGAAGACCTCAAAGAAATACAAACTCAAATCCAGAAAGATGGTTTCAGAACTATGTCCATTGCTAATGAAAATGAGACTCTCAAAAAATATCATGATATCATTGCCAAAGAGGAAGCCTTTTGGAAGTAGAGATCAAGATGCATCTGACTTAAGGAAGGAGATAGGAACACAAGATTCTTCCACATGTCGACTATCAAGCATAAAGCAGTTAACAGGGTTACCAAACTCGTGGTGGATAAAGGGGAGATTATCAAGGAGGAGGAAATTAGAAAGGAGGCTAAAAGGTGTTTTTTAGAACTACTAATGAGGGATAATAGATTGGATGTTGAAGCTCAATCTTCTTTTCTTCTTAACATCCCATGTCTCATTCATGATCATAAGAATGCCTCCCTATCTTCCATTCCTTCTAATCAAGAAATAAAAATGTTGTCTTCTCCTTTGATGGTAACAAAGCACTGGGCCCAGATGGTTTCCAATATTCTTTTTTCAAGATTTCTGGGAAATTGTCGAGAAAGATGTTACCAATGGAGTTAAGGAATTTTTTGGGGCTAGGAAACTTTTGAAAGAAATCAATGGCACATTTTTGGCTCTCATTCTCAAATCTCAAGGCACTGAATCTATGGACAAATTTAGACCTATCAGTCTGTGCAATTCCTTTTATAAGATTATCTCTAAGGTTCTTACTTCTAGATTGCTTTTTATCCTTCCCGCTCTTATTAATCCCCAGCAAAATGGTTTTGTCCCTGGTCATTGAATTCTTGACTCTATTATTACTGTCCATGAGAATATCCACTCTCTTGTTAAAGCTAAGAAGTAGGGTCTCATCCTTAAGCTTGATCTCTCCAAAGCCTATGATAGGGTTGACTGGTCTTTCCTCTTGAAGGTTCTAATGTCTTTTGGTTTCTCTTCCAGAGTTTTGGATCTCATCACCCAAATTATCACCTCTGCTTCTTTTGCTGTTATTATCAATGGTTCACCTTCTCCTTTTTTCCAAGCCTCTAGAGGTCTTAGGCAAGGGGATCCTATTTCCCCCATCCTCTTCATTATTATGGCAAAATGTTTTGGAAGGAGTATGGAAAATTTGGTTTTGCAAGGCTCCTTTAAGGGTCTCCACCCTTCCTCTACGGATCTTGTTTGTTCTCATCAACAATCTATCGATGATACTATTATCATGGGGGAACCTAGTATTTTTTAAGCTAAAACTTTGAAGAGTACTCTTTGTAAGTTTGCCTCTGCATCAGGTCAACTTATCAATTGGACTAAAAGTGAATTTTTTTTCATCAATACCCCAGAGAGAAGACAATAGAGAATCAGTAGAATCCTGGAGTGTGGGATTGTTGATCTTCCTGCAAACTACCTTGGTCTCCCTATGGGCACTACTCCTCCTAACTCTTTCTAAAGTTCTCTAGTGGACAAATTCCAGAAAATGTTAGCTGGATGGAAAGGAGCCCTCCTAAGTCAGGATGGAAAGATCCAACTTCTTAAAGCTTCTCTTCTAAGTATTCCAATATATGCTCTTAACCTTTTCGAAATTCTAGTTAAGTATGCTGATGCTATTGAGAAAATCCAAAGAATATTCCTTTGGTCTAGGGTTGAGGACAAGAAAAGAATATCCTTGGTGGCTTGGGACCAGGTCTGTAAATCGAAGAGCCATGGCAGTCTGGGCCTGAGGAGGATCTGAACCCTAAATGAAGCTCTTCTGTCCAAACAAGTCTGGAGAATGTTTCATCTTGATACTGAATGGTGTAAAATTTAGTGAAGTAAGTACTCTCTTTATTCCTCTTCCCTTTCTTCTTTTATCAATTCGGATATTAGTATCATTGGCTCCCACATATGGAATTATGCCTCTAAATGTAAAGAAAGTGTAGCTAAAGGAGTGATCTGGAAAGTTGGAAATGGTAGGAAAGTTAAATTCTAGGAGGATCCTTGGATTTTTGATAAACCTTTGATAGAAATCAATGAATGGGCCCCCTATGCTCCCTCTTGTATAAGATCTTTTGGCTCCTTAGTTGCTGAGTACTATACTAGTAACGAATGGTAGAATATTGAAAGCATCCACCCAAGCCTCTCTAAGCTCAAGATCCATTTGTCTGCGGTTTGGTTGAACAAAGAGGTTGAATCCCTAATCAAGAAACATGATCCCAAAGGTACCCTTACTATTTCCTCTATGTATTGTGTTTTGTCCCCTAATCCTCTAGGTAATCCTTTCTGGTCTAAAGTCTAGATTAGAGGCCTAACCCCCAAGATCAATTTCTTCTTCTGGACCGTACTCCATAATAAAATCTTGACCCTTGACAACCTAAAATGCAGAGGCTTTGCTATCCCTAATAGATGTGCTCTTTGCCTTCAGGAAGAAGAGTCTGTGGACCACCTTGCCATTCACTGCCCCTTCTCAGCCTCAATATGGGAAAGATTTCTCAATAGTTTTAGCATTGCTTGGGTGTTTCCCAACACCATCACATATATGTTTTCCTCCTGGAACATAAAATGGACTAATTCTTTTTTGATATCTTTGTGGTAGCTCTAACTTCCTCACATCCTATGGGGACTATGGAAAGAAAGAAATAATCAAATCTTGAGGGATATCTCCCTCAATCAGGATATTGTGTTCCAGAAAATCTAATGGGCGATTCAGGAAAATATAGAGATCATTGACGGTCCTTGTTTTTCAAACAATACACTAGAAGCAAATATTTTAAGGGTGTGGAACATGAAGAGTACCATCAGTCCAAACCTTAATCATATCAATAGGCTTGAAGATAAATGGAAAACCCCCCCTCATGGTTAGTTCAAAGTTAATTTTGACAGTGCTACCAAAGGTAACCCGGGTCCTTTAGGTTGTGGAGCTATTCTAAGAGATGACAAAGGAATGTGTAAGGAAATGGTTGCTGTCCCTATTGGAATTCAAACTAATCATAAAGCCGAAGCATGGCTACTCTCCAAGGTATCCTCCTAGCAAAAAACTAGAATTGTCCCCACCTATGGATTGAAGGGGACTCAAACAATATTATTAATTGTCTTAAGGGGGTCTCAAAACCTTCATGGTTGATCAACAACATTATTACCTCTGCTAGGGACCATATTAGTACCAATAAAAAAAGCTGCATATCCCACATTTACCGGGAGGCCAATGGCTCTATTGACTGGGCTGCCACTATGGCGGTTAACAAGGAAGCAATTACCACATGGACGGGAGAACAAGGACTCCCCGAAGATGTCGGGCAAATCATTTTCTATGATCATTATAGAAGTACTCCTAAGATATTTGATGGATAGGATAGTTATGAAAAGAACTGACTTGAGTACTTCGAGTCATTATAATAATGAGAGACTCATTTATTATATTACCAATTCCATAAGTTCCTATGCTTTCTGGGTGACTTTGATAGTTTTGAAAATCTCACCGGCTAATCTTCTCTGCAAGTTTCAAAATTTGGTGTTGAACAACGACAATATGGGTGGTAACAGGAGGTGATATGAACCAAGTAGTTGTAAAGAATGGAAATAGAAGGAGGAGGTTTGGGGTATTTTGTAGAAGGGTGGATTCTTGTAATTCATGGAGAGACTCCATGGTCGTGACAACATGGTCACTAGTTTTTTCTGTAAAAATTGGAAAAAGGGCATGCTGAAAATGGGAGACCAAACTATAGAAATCGATGAAGATTTAGTTTCTCAAGCTATGGGCCTCACAAGAGAAGGGTGCAACTTTTATAGAGATAGGAAAGTCAGTAGAGAATCTATTTAAAGATACCTAGACACCGAGAAAGAGAAGAAACAACTGGTAAAGTTGAGCAAAACCTACTACCCACCCAGAGCTTTTGCCAAACCCTAGCGGGAAGTCCTCTTTGTTTTAATGTGATACATCACTCTAGATGGTAGGTTCACTAAAGTTTATGGTTATCACTTTGTTCTACTGAATCACTTTAGGCACAATGATAAGGTTAACTTCCCCTATTTTTTGTTGTTTTTGATGAATGCATCCCTCAAGGCCTACAAAGAGAAACCACGGGGTGATACGGCCATGCACCAAGGCCTTATGGTACTAATTTATGACCATCTTAAGGCCAACCAAATTGCTTGGATGCAGCCCTCTATGGATTCTGAGGATGAGGGGTCTGACCCTACCTTCTCAGAGGAAGAGGAGTTTGAAAGTGACCCTTCGATTGATACCAAGGACAACATGGATATCTCAGATTATGAAAGTGGGAAGAAGAGGAAATACATCAAAACCATACCCTCATCCTCTAAGGGCAAAAAGCCTAAAGGTAGACCCCTGATTAGCATTTCTTCAAAAGAGGAGACTTCGAATGACTCTGAGGAGGAGTACCCTCAAGGGCGGCTGAAGAAGAAGACTAAAGCTCACACCTAGGCCAAGAAAATGCACAAGAAGAAAGAGGATACTGTTAAGGAATAGGAAGCCCACAAGTAGGTAAGGGCCCTGGAAGATGATTAGGAATCTGGAAAAGGAGACCATGGAAGCGGTTCTTAGGGCTATTGACACAACCATCCAGCACACCCCTAAAGAGGAAAAGGCAACCCCTAGAAAAGTTGACCCCCCCTCTAACCTTCCCCCCGAGGGTTTGCAAGGTTTCATGGAAACTATGGAGTGGCTCATCAATGGTTACAAGAAAGCTGTGGACGAAAATAAAAAACTCTGTAACAGAATCTTGATCCTGGAAACCATCAATATAGGGGAAGGGAAGATCATGGCCAACTTCATAGAGGAACTAAAAAGTACCATCACCAAAGCTGAAGACATAAGAGATGCTTTCAACCCCAGGTTTGAAAAAATTGAGAAGGATTTGCTGGAAAGAAAGAATCTTGCTAACACTAATGACCACACTCTCATGGAAACTATCAGCAAAATTGGTAAAATTGAGGAGTGCTTGAAGAACATTGCTAAACAGAGCCTTAGCATCCTGAAGATTTCAGGCAACAACACCAACACTCTCATCAGCAAACTGGATGATGAAAAGGAAATCCTGGATATTGACCCGAAAATGGAAGGAATAGGGGAAGCTCAAGGCCCCAGAAGTCGCACCAGAGGAAAAAAGAAGGACAAAAAACCTAACAAGGATCTGAAAGACCTTAAAGCTATTGGGGCTTCTTACGACGAGCTAGTGACAAAGGCAGAGGACTTGTTGAAGAAAATTTATGTGTAGCACCTTCTTAGTTTCTTTCCTGTTGTTAGTTTTGTTGTCCTTTTGGTTCACTGGCTTTGTGCCAGTCTTTTTGTTTGCGGTTCTTAAGCACTGATCTTTTTGGTTTCTTATCTTAATATCTTATGTTAAAGGTTTTGGGTCCTAAAAACCTATTTTTTTAATTAATCAGAACTAATTGTACTTGGGTTTTATGGATTAAAAAAATGTTGAAGGACATAAAGGTAAAATGCAAATAACCTATAATTATTTAGTGTGATAATATGACAACAATTGATATATCAAAGAATCTGGTATTTCACTCTAAAACTAAACATGTTTCTATCAAATTCAATTTTCTTAAAGAGAATGTTGAAGCAAAGGAAGTGAAATTGGTTAATGTGAATACTAAAGAGAAGATTGCAGATATCTTTACAAAGCCTTTACCTAAAGAAACTTTTGAATATCTCAGAGAGCATATTGGGGTTATATCCTCACCGGTAGAGACTTAGATAGTTGGAGATTGGCATTAGACTGACAGAAATTAATAAAGAAACCTTTTTTCGGCTTTGATGAAGGAGAGATACTTCTCAGGGGTAGTTGGATAAGTTGGTATTTGTAATTAGTTCTATGAATTGGTTGTATCTGGTTTTTGTATTGCTTTGGAATTTGATGTCAAAGGGGGAGACATATCTATGGAAAAATTCATTATCTTTTGGGGAGAGATTACTCATTGGGGGAGAGATATTCTATATTTTGATTTTTGGTAATTGATCTCTTTGGGAGATTGTTGGTTTTTGGTTTTTGGCATTTCTGCTTTGGCACTTAGATGGTTTTTCCATCTTGTGTTGCCATCAATGCCAAAGGGGGAGATTGTTGGTATTATGGATGTGTTGTATTGGTTTTTTCATTGATGTCAACACTTGTCAACACTTATCAGCACTTATCTTTCTGGAGATCTTTGGTTATGTTCACCGACATGTTCAATGACTTATGCACAGTCACCAGCCTCTGGTTCATCGGCAGGTTATATTGTTCACCAGCACTGACGATGATCTGTTATCATCTGGAGATTACTTGGTTATGTCAAAGACATGGTTTGGACACTTGTTTTGGAGATTTGGTTATTGGTCTAATCGAGTTTGCATATTTTCTCTTACTGACAAATTGGTCTAGGTTATGGACCGACAAGCGTTATCTATTCCGGATCAGCACGAAATGTAATGGAGATAATTTATTGATTGGTTATTATTGTAAATGCATTGAGTTGACATGATGCATCACATATTGATTCATTTTTAATTGATTTCATTGTAATATTCTTAGTGAGCTGACCTACACATTTGGTCTTAGGTTTTGGTATATATGTAAGATCTCATTTATGAGATTATGTGGTAGAGGAAGGTAATAAGGTATTATAAGGTTGTGATATTAGGTATATGCAAATATAAGAAGAGCTACTCATGCAGACATCATTTGAAGATTCAGGGAAGGTTTGAAGAAGACAATCAGAGCTTAACCGGTATTGAATCCGGCATATGAAGATGCTACTTTGAGTAGTACATTATCATTCAATTTAACCATCCAATTGTAGTCAGTGTGACTCTTATTTTGTGATTGAGAAGTGAGCTCTAGGCAGTTGGCCTTTCTGCATGTGCAGACCCCATTTGTACACACATACTATTTGCAGTAGTATCATCTTATTGTGGGTAAGGTTTCCCACTATGGTTTTTCCCCTTACAGGGTTTCCATGTACACATATATGTGTTATGTGTTGTGGATGATATTTCTCTTTTTGTTTCATGCATTAAACTTCACCGGTATTGTTATTAACTGTTAAACTGTCAATCGACATTAAGTTTGGTTTACCAGTATTATGCATCAAGTTTGATTCAGTTATATTTGGATTGAAATTAAGAGATAACTGATTCATCCCCCCCTCTCAGTTGCCTTCGGGTCCTAACATATACATATATATGTATATATATACACATATGTATATATATATAATATATATATATATTATATATATATACATATGTTTATATATATACATATATATATACATATGTGTATATATATATATATATACACATGTGTATATATATAATATATATATATATATATAATATATATATATATATATTATATATATACACATGTGTATATATATACATATATATATATACATATGTGTATATATATACATGTGTATATATATACATATATATATACACATATGTATATATATATGTATATATATACACATATGTATATATATATGTATATATGTATTATATATATATACATATGTGTATATATATACATATATATATATATATATATTTAAATAAGAAATGGGTAATTTCAGTTTGAAAAAATTTCAGGTTTTTAATATTTATGAATTCATTTATATATATATGTATGTATATATACATACATATATATATACATACATATATATAAATATATATATATACACATGTATATATATGTGTGTGTGTGTGTGTGTGTGTGTGTAATTATATATATACCTATGTATATGATTCAATGTGTTTATGATGGTTTGAAATTTTAAATTGATATAGAAAATATTGATTTTAATTTTTAATTGAATTACTGAGATGATTGTTAATAAATGATGTATTTTGGAAATTTAGGAACTTAGAAAACTTGGTCAATTGTCAATTAGAAGAAGAGAAAATAAATGTTTATGTTGTGATAAAGGATGGTTTTGCTTCATTTCTGATTGTTTTTGTATTTAAGTTATATTGCAAGTCCTTAGTTTTAACTGGAATTAGACTTTTTTTGTACTGCCTTTTCCTTTGGTCATGTCTCATGAGTAGACTATGTTTTGCCAATTGGTTAAACTTTTATGCAAGGGCTTGTATGACTAAGTGTTTCTCAGTTGTCTTGAACTCCTTTTTGTAAATTGGTTTTGGTACTTTTGCCTTGGAATTCTTTTGGGAATTTTTGTGTAGTGTCATAAGGAAGAGTGGCTTTCGAGTGGGGGTTGTGCCCAAAGAGGTTAACAGGATAACCCCTCAAAAGTTCGATAAGTAAGTGATAACTGTTACCAAAATTTTGCACAATGCAAAATTTGGTGCCCTAATGAAGCCTTGCATTTCATTTTGAAAAGGTCCAAATCATGAACCAAGAAGAAATGCACCATTTTTTTTTCTAACTTGTTTGCTTCATGTGTAGATACAGGAAAGTAAGACAGCATGTGGGTTAAAATGTGGCACCCACGAGGGTTGAGCTCAGCATGTTGTAGATCACAAAGATATTATGCTCCATTGCAGATGAAGTGGCATAGCTATGAAAACCTTAATGCCAAAAGAAACTTAGCAAAATGCAAACAGCCTGTGTAATGTTTTACTTGGGTGCCAAAGAGGGTTTTAAATGTAAGGCCTTAGAGTTTCCAAGTGGTTTTAGTTGCCAGGCAGGAAGACCTTTTATCCCATATTGGCTGCATGGAGGGAGTTTATCACATTTAAATATAAGGCCACATATAACTATAGTTTCAAAACTTACGGGCTTTTGGCAAGAAGAGGCAGCTCGTGGCCTGGTGGACCCCATGTACACGCATCTTAAGGCATCCTAATTTTGTGACTAGCTGGCGAGAAGAGACTAAAGAAAGAGCAAGTTGAAGAAAGATTGGACACAAATCATAGAGATCTAATGGCTATTGCTATGTCACAATGAAAAGATACACACCAGATTATCATCATGACTTGGTGACTGATGATGTGGCGGAACAAAGAGTAAACATCAACCACTAGATCAAGAGAGATCGAATGACGGAGTGACATTCCGGTGCTATCCATGACTGTCACTATACTGCGGTTATGAAGTGCCCGAAATGAATACCCTCACGATAGGTGGCAAGCCAAGTGGTGCCGAGGTGGACTCTAAGAAAATCACAAGGTGACACATGTGTACACGCGACACAAGAAAAAAGATCAACTAGTGCTAAAGATCAAGTATATTCTTGGGATGCCCCCCAAGATCAACAGTGATGGCAGAGATCTAATGGCTATCGCTATGTCACAATGAAAAGATGCACACTGGATTATCGTCGTGACTTGGAAACTAATGAAATGGTAGCACAAAGGGTATAATACCAAGGATAGGTTGCAATAGGTGGAGGTCTAGTGGCTGGTGACATGGCATGGATGGACAACATCGAGCGGACCTTGGCCGCGATGAGTCCCGAAAAAGTTTCACCGAAGGCTCAGCTTCATCAATATAATAATATCGATGAAACTACAAGTTTGATGAGACTAGTAAATGGCTCGCCAATGGAATACTTTAGCCGAAAGAAGGATATCTGATAGAGCAAGATGCTTGGCAAGCCTAACAGACAGGTGGTTCCTAGGTGGATCTCCAGAGCCAATCGGGGGGTGACACATGTTGACACACATCACAAGAGAGAAGATCAGTCAGGGCTAAAGAGCGAGCAAGTTCAAGAAAGATCAATGGTAATCTAAAGGATCTAAGGGCCATCGCTATACCGCTATAGAAAGAAGCTCACTAGTTATCATAGCGACTTGGAAACTAAGCATGTGCAGAAAAGGTGAGCAGCTAAGAGATTAAAGATCAAGCAGTTTGAGGGTAGATCAACGGTCGTCACTATACCGCAAGATAAAAATGCTCGCTGGTTATCTCATGCAACTTGGCGACTGATGACATGGCCATCCAAGTGGACTCAGAATGAATAAGGATGCGCCACATGGTAGAGAGAAGATGAAGAACCATAGGTAGACCAAGAGTAAAGGTCGAATAGATTGATCACATCCAACGATGATCGCACGGATCCAATAGTGATCGCTAAGCTACAAGGAAAAGTTGCTCGCCTAGTTATTGATGTGACTTGGTGACAAGATGGGTCCAGTCCAGATGGTGGTCCAGATGGAAGGCAAAGTAGACCCCTGAGCAAATCAGAGGCTGACATGTGGCAAAAGTCTACAGATGAGCGGATGTCTAAGTCAACCTTGAACTTGAACTTCAAAGTGGTTCATTGTTTCAAAATGGTTCAATGGTTCAAATTGGTTCAACGTTTCTAAATGGTTCAATAGTTCATCGTTCATTATCATCACTCATTTCCCATGGGCCCAAGATGGAGAGATAAAAGCAAACAAGCAGAGGTTAAAAAAGCAAGCAGGTTCCTGACAGATCAAATAGTGGGGCACGCTAGGAAGTAAACAAAAAAGTTTGATGCAAGCGGCCATGGTCAATGCAAGCGATCCAGTGACTGGCAAATAATATTAAATTGCATGGTGGACTCAAAACTGGTTGTTACAACGGTGAAAAGCCTGCCAATCAGGGAGATGAATTTCTACATGAAAGATTAATGCAAATGCTTATTCATTGTCAGAACATGCAAATGTTACATACCGTTGGAAAGCTCAAGAAATAGAGAGATGCATTTTTTCAACCATTTTTAACAGAAGCTTAAACACAGAGAGCACATGCAGATTTTTAAAAAGGAGGTTCATTTTTTCAATGGAGCTATTCAGAGTGAGTCTGGAAATTCCACATTCAATAATGAGGGTTTCTCTTCATGCAGGATCAGTGGCAGTCTTTTTGAGCAAAAAGATTATTATTTTGCAGTATTATGCATGAGTTTGTATGCCATTTTGGGGCAGATTCACCCAAGAGTTTTCTCATGCAGTGTTTTTAGGGTTTTTGAAGGGGATTCATCATGATTTCTATATATTCCTTCTCTCCTTTTTTCCCTTTGGATCTTTCTTTTTTGCATACACATTTTTGCAAAAAGGCATTGTAGCTCAATAGTATTTTGAGTTTTTGTAACAACAGCACTCCTTTATTTTTTAATAATATAGCAACAAATTTCCTTCTTGGCACTTCTTGTATTATCTAGTGAATGAATGATTTGATATTTTCCTATGATTTTTATCCTCTAATTTGTCTCATTCAGTCAATTTGTGGTGTAAGGAGATACGTGTTAGTTGCAGGTTCTAGTTTGTGTTAGTTTATTTTAATTGCTTGAGGCTGTGAAAACTTGTTTTCCTTCATGTGTGCATTAAATTCATCCCTTTCTATGAAATGTTTATGCACCTACATGTTCAGTTGAGTTGTGAAGTAATCAAGGTTATTTGTTCAAGGTTTTTTGTGAGTTAGGCAGGTTGCAGATGTTAGATAATATTTTTGGTGTATCACCTCCATTTGGATAGGTTTTTCATTACATGCAAGACTTTTACCCTTTTCCCATAAGAAGTTAGTGTAGGAGATCCATCAGAACATGAAGCCGACCTGATCTCCGAAGATTCACCTTCACTTTGAGCAACCCACAGGCTCGAAGGTGTTTCCATGTTTCACAGGATTTCTTGTTTTCGAGCTTAGCATCACGGGTGCAATCCTGAGTGACAACAATAACCTAATAATATATTAGGGATTTGGGTAGCTAAAAAATTAATTAAGATAATTTTACCCCACTCATCATTGAGTACTAGTACGGACTCAGGATGCAATGGGAAGACTTGGAATGGCAAACCAACAACCTTGTCCTCACGAAAGGATTGTTTGGGTCTGCATGAGACTTGGATGGGGCTAGGGGTTCGAGAGAGGCTACAAGGATAACCCAAGATGGGGGATGGGGCCTATAGAGGCCTGCCAAAATAACCATTCCAAGATATGTGGTGACACTCTTCCCTTATGGTCACTAGTTGTAGCCCTATTGATATCACATGGAGTTTTACTATGGAGTCATGTTTGTGACTATATGCTTTATGTGAGATTCTTGATGTCATGTTTAGACCATGTGTGCATACCTTGTAGGTTGCTAGTGGGTCTTATTTCTATCTCCTAGCATGGTGGGGTGGTTCTTTTTGAGCCACATGGTCAGGTGGTAGTGCCACTTTCTATCGGGTGTGTTTGTTCCTTCTTGCGAGAGTTGTCTTCATAGGTATTCCAATTTCTCTTTTGGATTTGAGCATCTCATATTTGTTGGATCCTATTTGTCATCTTGGATTATTCTTTGTATATCTTGGACCTTATATAGTTAGTTGTATTATTTGTTATGTATTCCTTCATGGCCAGATGTAATTTTAGTGTAAAAATTATGTGTTCTTATGAGACCTAGTGGTTATGTGCAATGTAATATTTTTCAATCTTGAAATGTAAAAGAAATGTATTGATGAGAATTAGATGGTTAAATGTATATCTTTTATTAGTTTCATTGATGTAATGTAATGGAAATAATCTTCATGAATGAAACATAGGAATGTTAATGATATCACATGCAATTGAATGAAATAATCATTGTATAGTGTAATTGTGTCTTTATGATTAAATTATCTTATGTGGATTAATTAACGTTAAGCAATGTTTAGTTTAATTATGTAAACTATGTTGGGAAACCCTTTAGGAGTTTAAGTTAAGTCTTCTATTTGTGCAAATTAAATGTAATGCATCATTTAGTTTATTAAAGTTTTAAAAAATAATTACTTACACTCTTTTTCAAGTGTTTTAATTTAATCCCTTTGGGGTTTCCTGGCGGGATATTACATTGAATGCATAACTATATTATTGAAAATATTCATTTCACTTGTATATTCATACATAGTAGGAATTTATTCATCATAGTTACGTTGATATCTTTAACAATTTATCTCATCCACATCACTTGAGCACAACAAGATGTCACTGCAATATATTCTACTTCAATAGTAGATAGGGAAACTAAATCTTGTTTCTTACTAAACGAGGAGACCAATATATCCCCCAAAAAAGGAAGCACCACCACTAGTACTCTTCCAATCATCAACACTTCCAACCCAATTTTTAGTATATATTGTCAACATGAAATATCCACCTTTTTTGTACCAAAGTGTAAAGTCCACAGTACCTTTCAATATCTAAAAATTCTTTTCACAACTTACTCATGTGTCACCTTTTGATTTTCTTGAAATCTAGCCACCAAACAAACAACTTGCATGATATCTAGTCTAGACATAGTCAAATACAATAATCCACCAATCATCAGCGTGTACTTCTTTTGTTCAACCTTCAAAGACTCATCATATTTGTTGAACTTGCATCCAACAGTTAAAGAAGTTGTAACTAGTTTGCAATAATCAAAACCAAATTTCTTCAACATATCTTTCAAATACTTGCTTTGTGAGATAAAAATTCCACTTTCAAATTGAATAACTTGTAACCCAAGAAAGAAAGACAACTTCCCAATCATTAACAGTTTAATTTCTTTCTACATATCTTTAGAAAACTCTTTACATAAACTATCATTACCTCTGAATATGATATCATCAACATAGAATATAACAATTAACAACTTATCTCTATCAATATTGAAAAAAATATTAATGTTTGTTGTACCTTTCCTAAACTTCTGTCAAAACAAATGTATGTCTAACATTGCATACCAGGCTCTAGGTGGCTATTTGAGTCTATACAATTCTTTCTTCAGTCTGCACACCATATCCAAATCTTTTGGTAGACTGAATCCATCCAATTGCTCAATGTATAATTCTTCTAGATCTCCAATCAAAAATGTTGATTTCACATCCATCTGATAAACTCTAAAGTTCTTGTAAGAAAATATGCAAGAAACATGCATATAGCTTCCATACTTTCTACGAGAGCAAAATTTTCTTCAAAGTCAGTACCATCCACCTGAAAGTATCCTTAACATAGCAGTCTTTATTTGTTCCTTGCAACTTGTCCTTGCTCATTTAGCTTATTCCTAAATACCTACTTAGTTCCTATCACATTTTTGTCCATCGATCTAGGTACCATCTCCCAAGTCTTGTTCTTTTGATCTGATTTAGCTCTTCTTCCATTTCTTTTACCCAACTTTCATCTTTACTTCCTCATAATTATTCAGCTCACTTATTGATAGAAAATAGTAATTGGCTTGTTCTTGAGATTCTAGAATCTTCCTTCTTGTTTGAACACCTTTTGTCTTATCTCCAATTATCTTATTTTTTGAATGATGATTATAAACATACTTAGCAAGAGATTTTTTTGAGTCTTCCTTTTCTTCTTCTTCTTCATTTTTTTCCTTCTCCTTGTTCTCTTTTGGATCACTTGTATTCTCAAAAATTGTTGGAAAAATCTCAACCTTTTGTGATAGAAAACATTTACTCTCCTTTCTATCCTTGATGTAGTATACATTTCCACCTATTCTAACTCCTTTTGCAACTCTTTTACCAATCTTCTCTTTTTTTATCACACATCTAGTGCTACTAAATAAAACTTCATAGCCTTTTCTAAACATCTGACTAACACTTAATAAATTATATTTTAAATCTTGAACATAATAAACATCATCAATTTAATGCTTACCATCAATAGAAACACTTCCAATACCTCTAATAGTTTTTCCATCTTCTCAAGAAAATTTTATTGATCCACCATCATATTTCTTGAGATTAATAAACCTGTCCTTATCACTGATCATATGATTTGAACATCCAGAGTCAATAAACCATGTATTCAATTCTATCTTAGCATTCAATACAATCTTGGTTATTCTATCCTCTTCTAGTTTCTCCAAGACATTCTCCTTATGTTAATTGACAAAAAAAAGGATTCTTCATTCGAGTCATCATGAACTTCATCTTCAGATTATGTTCCTCAATAAAACATAATCCCTTCTTCTCTCTTCTATTTAAGTTGTGTTTCCTAGTTTTATTTTTCTTCTCATCATCATCCGCTCTCTTATAGATATCCCTGTAAGTACAATGAGAGGAATAATGTCCAATTCTACCACAAGAAAAATATTCTAGAGGAAACTTACCTTTGAATTTTCATGTGCCTCTCTACAAAATTCTCACAAAGTTTTCTTTAGCTTCATCTATATCTCCATACATTCTAGATCATCATGTCTTGACACGTTAAATGATTCTTCTTTCTTTTCTCTTTTCTCTTCCTCCACTTTTGAAATTTTAAAGGTTGCTAAAGTATCATTAAGTTGATCAATGGTATACCTACTGAAATAATTGCTTTCTTGTATGGCACACCTTATTTATATGTAAGATTTAGGCAAATTCAGCAAGATCTTCTAAACAATATCACATTCATTGAAACATCCTCTAATAGCTCTAATACCATGAGGAAGATCAATCACTCTATGAATATAGTTCTCAACACCTTCATCTTCAAACATTATCATATACTCATACTTCTACTTTAGATTCATCATCCTAGCCTATTTTGTCTTCGGATCTCCTTCATATGCCAAACACGACTTGTTACATACAACTTTAGCTTCTTTCAATCCTTTTACTCTTCCAAATACTGAATCACTTATAAAACTAAAAAATTATAGCTCTAGCCTTCGCATTCATCTCTATTAGCTTTATCTCATCTAGAGTCTTAGGACCACCCTCCAGAGGTGTATATCTGATTTGAACTATTTCCCAAATTCCATTTTGTAATGTCTCCAAATGATATTACATTCTCTCCTTCCATAAAAAAAAGTTTGTACCATCAAATATTGGAACTTTGTAACACACGTCTTGCACCATATCAGATCTACCTCAAGCATTTAAGCTTACTCAAAAGGAACCTTTCTCTGATACTAATTGTTGAACACAAGGAAGGATTGAGAGGGAGGGTGAATCAATCAAAATAGAAATCAATGCAACACATAAATTCTTAATCAACAACACACATCCAACACATTAATACCAAGATTTTCTACTTGGAAAGCCGGAACTAGGAAAAACCACAGTGAGTACCTACCTAGAAAATATATCCACTACGTATATTAGATTATAATGAAAAGAGATGATTGTTCCAGACTTATAAACCAATGCTAATTTCTCTTGGGTTAAGATATGAAAAAGACTTGAAAAACCTGAAGCTAACTACAACAGGGCAAGATACAAAATTGATCTAAAAAAGAAGGATATTCTGATCATGAAGTTATCCTTGAACTCTACATCAGGCGACCAACATCAACACACATAACTCAAACCTTAACTATCAACACTCCATCTCATATCTCTACCACAGTCTCAAAATAGCTTGCATATCATTCAAGCAAAACTCTTCTTCTCTTCTCTTTAGTAAATTTTGCACACTTTCTCTCGCATTCTCTACATTTTTCTTCCCACTCTCATAGTCAATTAAATCATATGCATTCCTTATATACAAGATAGGTCATCAAAAATTAAACCAATTTGTCCTAAACCAAAATATACCTTCTAGACCAAAAACACACACGATGATCCACTCTAGGAGAAAGAGGAGACGAAAACACATCTTCCAAAGATCAATTCATTCACTAGTACATTTGGCCTCAAATTTTGATGGTATTTCATTGGTATCCCGACTATAATTCGTCGAACTGTCGATGAGAAATGCTCTCAAAAACTTATAGTTGGACATTCCAATGGTGCTCAAGACTGTCAAAATTTTGACAGAGTCAAAGACTCTTCCGATGATGGTCATGAATGCACTTAGCCATCAGTAAAACTCCATACATCGTCGAAATTGCAACGCCTTGCAGGTAATGTTTTGATGGCTAAGGCGTCAGAATAAATTGGAATTTTGATGGCCCCCTTAATTCTTAGCCGTCAGTAAAACTCTATAAGTCGTCAGAATTCCAACGACAATCAAGGCATCCAAACTGACGAGGATGTTGTATGTGTGATGGTTTGGGCATTTGAATTCAGACGGCCCATCACTGTGTAGCCATCAGAATTTCAATGGTAACGAGGGCATCCACATAGATGAGGATGTTCTATGTGTGATGGTTTAGGCATCTGCATTCAGATGGCCCCATCATAGTTTAGTCATTGGACATCTGATGGCTACGAGGGCATCCGCACTGACAAGGATGTTGTATGTGTGACGGTCTGGGCATCGCAAAAACTCGTTAATTTGTCAGAATAAATTGGGTGGGCGTCAGAATTCTAATGCCCCCTCACTGCTTAGCCGTCAACAAAACTTGATAGTCATCAGAATAAATTGGGTGGGCATTGGAATTCTGACGCCCCCTCACTGCTTAGCTATCGACAAAACTCAATAGTCATCAGAATTTTGATGCCACCTCACTGCTTAGCCATTGGAAAAACTCGATAGTCATTGGAATAAATTGGGTGGGTGTCATAATTTTGATGCCCTCTCACTGCTTATCTGACGAGGATGTTGTTGGACATACAAAATCCTCATCAGATGCTTGGTGGATGGAAATGTTTGCACTTATTGACCAATACAATAATACTAAAGATTCATTATTCTGTATCAGCACACCAAATGACAATAAAAACAATTTGACAATCTACTCTTTCCACTTGAAGATCAGCCTCAAAAAACCATGTATGATTGAAGAATTTTGTCCCATGTTAAGCTCTTCAATCCCATCAATAGCCACCCATAGGTGGCATACCATAATTTGGCATGGGAGGCATTCCCATTCCACTCATACCTAGCTAAAAGCAATCTCCCATGACCACTCTATTATCACTGTTTTGAAATTGGGTAATATTGTTCCATAATTGGCTAAAATCTGCAAGGTAGTGCTTAGCATTTCATGTTGCCTCTGAGTTTTTGGGTCAAAAAGGGTTTAGGGTTTTTGCATTTTAACCTTTCCTATGTTCTGAAAGCCCTTGCATTCTATTTTTGTGTTACATTTTTCCAATTAACCGGAATGGTAGGTCTGTCATGAAAGGGTCCCCCCTTTATGAATTGCCTTAGGTAGGTCTTTATTCAATTTTAATTATTCATGCCCTTTCCCTACGTTTTGAGTTCTTTGTCAGGCCCCATAAAAAACATGCAAGTTCCAACAAATCTAATAGTGTTCACGGTCTCACAAAGGGAATATGTGCAAGCTTTATCTTCTGCAAAATAGTGAAAGGATAGGTGGGTCCCAGAAGTAAGTGGATCCCTTCGGTTAAAAACTGATCAAATCAAGATTGATCATGTGGTCCACGTTGATTTGCAAAGGAAATATGTGCAAGACTTACCTTTCACAAAGTAGCAAAAAGGTGGTGGGCCTAGGTAAGGTGGTCATGAAGGGGTTAACACATGATCATCTCAAAAAGGATCTAACAGTTCATGTTGATTCACGAAGAAAAGTTGCCAGGGTTTTATGTTTCATGAAATGGCAAAAAGCTAGCGGGCCTGGAAAGTAAGCGGATCCCTTGGATAAAAGCCGATCAACTTTGAGTTGATCCAATAGTGCATGTGGATTCACAGCCAAAAGTGGTCAGAAGTTTACCTTTCGCGAAGTAGCAAAAAGGGTGACATGGAAGGTAAAGAAGGTGCATCTCCCATTTGATCTAATGGCCTGCGTTGTTTCGCTAGGAAAAATAACATTAAGTTTACCTTTCACAAAGTAGCGAAATGAGGTGGTGGTTGCACGACAGATGATGTGGCAGAACAATTGGATGTCTAGTCAGGGTAAGTGATGATCTGTTGGTATGACAGTTGACATGCGGTTCCAAGTAGATTGGGGATGGCCCATTTTGATTGGGAGGTGATAGTGATGAAATCCATGGCCAAGATAAAACACATGGCCCTTAAAGATGTGGAGTCCAATAGAGTTCCTGGAGGAATTGGCGGCTAACACGTCAGAGCTATCTACCAGAAATAAAAGGGGCACATGGACTCTGTGCCGAGGGCCCACTTTGAAGGTTAAAAAGCATTAAAGGTCATGCATCTCAAAAGTGATCCAATGATGAGGGCTATTTTTCAGCCTGGAGATGCAAGGTCTTTAGACTTCACGAAGTAGCGAAGACCGTTAGCTATAATGTTTCCCTATGGTTACTGAAAAGATAAGCGGTCACCATGTAAAGTAAAACTCGAGCAGATAATAGAAGATCTAACAGATGGCATTGTTTAGCATGGAAGAGATGCGTAAAGTTTATGCTCTGTGAAACAACGAAAGGAAGGTAGGGACCGGTTTTAAGCAGCTTGACCCAGGTAAGGTAAAAGACGTGCGGGTTTCACAAGATCCAAAGGAAAGAATTGCTTCGCAATGAAAAAGTGCACAGATTTTAAAGTCTGCGAAACAATGAAAGGAAAAACACATAGAAAATATTATGATCCATTGGAGCCATTTTTTGAATTCGACTACGAATTCAATTTTAAGTTGATTGCCGAAGCATGCGGTTTTAAATGCTTCAATTCATTGCTCTGTTGCCATATTTAGCTTCACATCAATTGGACATTGGCATCATTTCAAAGAGTTCTATAGAGGAGTTAGTGCACAGAGAGAATTTCTTCAAACAACTAGTGAGTTTCTTCATGTTTCTTGATTGTTATGACTTGAATTTGGATCATTGCATGCTCGTTTTCTCAGAGGTTAGTCAGAATTTCAATTAATATAATTTTGATTCTAGGATGGCACCAAGAAGGGATTTCATGGGGAAGGTGAATTATCAGGATAGAAACATATGTGATGATTTCTTGGAATAACTGACTATGTCCACAAATGTCGCGGCCAAATTTAAAAAATTGGTACCTAAAGCCCCCCGTCTAAGAATTGGAGACGGTTTGTATGACAAAGGCAACTAGTTGAGAGATCCACAGATAGGGATATCAAGTCTGAGTCTTTTCAAAGTAGGATTCAGTCAGAGATATGCCCTTGCCCCAATGAATAGCATATGGGAATTAGATGTAGGAAAGCTCATAGTCCCTGGGGTTTTCATGGATGTAGATTTGTTAACCTAGATTGCACACAATTATGACCCTGTGGCTAAATGTATCAGGAATGTGAATGGAAGAGCCTTAATTGAGATTAATGATGATGAATTTAGGAAAGCGTTTAAGCTCATTGAAGTGTCTAATTATTTAGAGCCCATAAATATTGATACACTGGCCCAGGTTTACAATGTACAAAGGGATCATCTCAAGAGTGGCCCTTCGAAGGAGTTTTTTGTCAAAATAGGAGGGTTCATTGTTGTAGGCCCTAGTACCATGGAACCTTTCTCCCTAAATTTGTTTACTCTAAGGGCTAAAGGCATTTATTGGTCACTATATCAGATTTTGGGGGAAGATGCTGAAACCACCATGCCGACTCATTACATGTTAATGATAGCATAGATTCTAAACCCCTCTCTGGTATTAACCTTTGATTATGCACCTTACCTGACTGATGCAATTCATGTAGGGATGGTGGGTATAAAAAGTGGTAAGGTGGATAGATCATTTGGATGGTACTCCCTTCTCATGCACATGTTTTTATTTAAAGGCGTTGATTACTTTGCTGGTGAAATGGATCTAGTTAAGGAGAAGGACGGTAAAGAGATTCCTATACAATTATGGACCACCATTTTGTCCCGGGACAGAGAGGATGCCAGCTACCTAAAGTTTGACAAATGCTTTGCATCTAAGATTAAGATTCTCTTATGTTCAGAGAACCCTAGGATCCCCAAAGCTCTCTTAGAATTCCTTAGGCCAAAGGAATTTGTTGAAGGCATCAAGATCATGCACAATTGGGGTGACATATACTTATACCCTATCTCTATAGTTTTTAGAGTTTATGGTTTCAGAGGAACTCCATATTTATTGCCTTATCATGTCCCATTAAAGATAGGAATTGCAGAAGTCCTAAGGAAAATTGGAGGTGTGCAAGAGGCAGAGCTAACGAATAGAGGAAAAGGGACTATTTTCCCAAGTGTCCCTGTGGCCCATCAATTTGTGATTATCAAGGGTTGTTGGAAATACTTTGATTACTTCTTTCAACCATACAGGTTGCCTACTGTAGTAATAATGTTTGTTGATCCTGGGGATTTTTTCAACGGCATGTTCAAGAAGAGAGCAGTATGTAAAGGTAGGCCACACCAATTCCATTACCCATAGGATTTAATTAGAAATGAGTTCAATTTGGATAAGCAAGAATTGGGGAAAGAAAAGTGGGTAGCATACAAAAAGGCTTTGGATTTTATTCATCAATTTGATATTAGTTATGAGCCTTTATCTAGCTTTAATCCTGTCAAGCAAAAGATCAAATTCTTAATTCTTTATTTTGAAGATTTAATGCAAACTTTGAAGGAAAAGAGGGAAGCTATAATAAGAGATAATCCTGATAAGGCTAAGATGGTTCTAGCCAAGCCTGCCTTTGCTAAGGCCATACCTCTGGGCAATTATGTAATGCATAAGAGGTCAAAATACAGTGTGTTGATGCTAGTAATAGGTGAGCCCTCTAGTTCAAGAGGGAAGAGAGAAATTGAAGATGTCATTGACATCCAAGACTCCCCTAAAAGTCAAAGGGTGGGGAAGGAAGTGCAAATAGGTGAGGCTCTATACTCTCCATCTCAATCCTCTATCCATATAGGAGATGAACAGGCAATAGCAGAACAATTGTTGTAATTAGGGAGTCTCAGAGAGATTTCTTAGACATATGAGGAGACACAAGAGGGGATGCCAGAGGAGCCACCTAGTGTCGAAATGAACTTAACTATAAATGAGTTCAAAGGTAAAGAGCTAGACCCTACTATCAAGCAAGCCAGTGAGGAGTTCTTGGCTAATAGCAATTTTGTCATGACACGGGACTTCCTACAATTTCTTTGGAAGCAAAACATAGAGAAATTCAAGGCAAGGTGTGAAAAGAGGAAGAGTAAGCAGCCTCACAAAGATGCAACTTTGGTGGAGGAAGAAGTAAAGCAAGAAATGATTGTAGAATTTAAAGCCGTCACTCCTAAAGCTAAAAGAGAAATGGTGTCAAAGGCTAGTGTTTTAATCCTCCTTGAATGGGATATAGCCGATGCTTTGTTACTTGAAGCAGTCAGAAAAGAAACCAAGCCTATGGAGGCAGTGACATTTAGCAAGGATAATGTTTCTTTGGTCATGTGGTCCTTAAAGAGGGATGAGAGTAGAAGAAGAAAGGATACCTTAGAATCTAGTTTCCTAGGAGGTATGATTATTAAAAGAGTCCAAGACACAGGAGTGGTGGAAGATGCCAGCATAGTTCTAAAAGCTGCAAAATTTAGTGTGGCAGTGGCTGAGAAACAAGCAAAGGATAAAGCTGATCTCCAATTGAAAATAGAAATAGTTATGAAGGCTTACAATGAAACCAAGAAAGAGGTAGCCAACAAAGATAGTATTATTGCTAGACTACAGAGTCAATTGGCAGGACAACACCAAGGAGGTGAATCCTCTACTCTGATGATTGCATCTTCTCTAGAAAGACCTCCACACACCAGTCCTATTGTTTAATTTCCTCCTTCTCCTATGCCTTCTGGTTTTCAACCAGCTGAGACCATTCAACATGAAATGGAGAACTTAAAATAGGCTCAAGCCTTGTTTGTAAATAAATATGAAGAGAAGGTAAAGGCCACAATTTTGAGTTTTTCTGATATAGTAGAAGCCCCGATTGTACACATTAATATTAAAAGAATTTTGGATACTTTGATTGAGTTGAATGAAGACAAGGCTATTTTGAAACCAATTTTAGAGAAGTGGATTCCTACGGAAGTAGATCTAGAACTTATGTGTGCATCCTATGGTGAGGCATGGTCTAATGCCATTACTAAATCCACATGTGAATTAGCAAAAGGCATGGCCAAGCTAGCAAAAGGAAGAGCCAATGTAGAGAGGAAGGATAACTTATACAGGAAGGAATATACTAAGCATAAATTTGAATTGTTTCCTGGGGGTTTTGTTAGCCCAAAACAGCTGAAGGATAAACAAGTATGGCTTGATGAGCTAGGAGCTAACCTGTCTGTAAGTGTGAATGAAATCATCAATAAAGATGACACATCTTTGTTTGTTAAGACAATTCAAGAAATAGAAAAGATAAAGTCACACTATGGCCTTTTGGAATCAAAGGTTAGGAAAGTGAGAAAATCATGGAAAAGGTTAGTTAAATTGAAGAAGAAAATTGTTAGCTACTCATGGCCTAATGATGACTTGTTTCAATAATGGACCAAAAAGTATGTGGTGTAAGAAGAGGAAATCCCAAAATAGTTAGAAGATGCTACAATGGAGCAACAAACCGAATAGGCCACTGAGACTGAAAAGGACTTGTAACTACTTTTTGAAGGAAATTGCAGTTGTAACAAATTATCCTTAGGAATGTCTAAAGTTTGTTTTGCATCCATGTTGTTATAAATGGATACCAGGACTTGGAAAATGGGATCACAACAATTTTGTAAAGAAACTCTGTAGAAATATATCTTGGTTTTTTTCTAGCTATTACAAAGAATACATTTAGTTATGTAAGATTTTTGCAAAATGAATATCAATATATAGATTAGAACCTTTCGAGCCTAAAACCTGTGTTGTCTTTTGGTGTGCTTTCAGTAATTTACTAGTTTCATTTGAGTAGTCTAGGGTTATTTAGCTGAACACGGATTGTAATGCAATCTTTATGGATATGTTCTTAGCTTTTCTCTTCAGGAGAGGAATTAAATATGCATGAAACATCTCTGTCAGTAGATTATTTGTTTGAAACTTTGAATTTGATAAACAGTGTCTAGTTTAACAAGAAAATAACTCTTATACATGTCAGGCATGTTTAGGGTTAATGAAAGCCGAAGTAATGAGATGTATGGGGATGTTTAATTTTGGAATCCTTTCTTGATTTAGATGACTTTGTAGCCTAGATAAGGCACTGGTATCAGTTGTGGTTTTCTTTCTATTTTCGTTGGGAATCAATACTAAAAATGAGTATAAGTTTTTCCTTTAATGTTTCAGTTTTATCAAGGTGATGAAATCCATAGGTTTTTAGCATTGGTTTACTATGGATCTCAAATTCTAAAGAGTGAAAGTTTTCACAGAAGGTATACCCACCTGAGCTTTGGATAAGTTTGAAGTGTAGAAGGTTTTGTTGAAACCTTGTTATATGTTATTCTGGAGTTCTAATTTTCTTCTTGTCCTCTTCATATGCAAACATAGTTCATTATATTTCTTACAGGGAGGATAGAAGGGAATCAAAATTTGAGAACAACAAAAGTGGCGACTCTGATGGGGATAAGTCATAGTGTGTATCTATGTTGCAGATTGGTGCTTGAATTAGTTCGGAAGTTTGTTTAGATATCTATGTGTTTGTGGCAAATTACATTATCTCTCATTTGTGTTATCCTTTTCTTTGAAAATCCTCCTGATTTTTTAAATCTTTGCAAGAGATTTGTCAAAACTTGTTTTCTTATTTCCCCAAATTTTGTGTGGGTGGTGACTCTGACAAGTATAACCATTGCTATCTGAATAAGTATAACTCTTCTAAGATAAACAAGTATAATGCAGAGAGGAAGGAACACCAGGTCTTTCATGAGGAAGCATCCTCAAGAGACGTTGCAAGAGGGATTGCCTAAATAGACATGGAGAGGCCAGAAAAGATCAGTTGTACATGAGCCATCTAATGTTTCCTGGGTACACAAGACCATTAATACGGGTAAGTCATCTGAAAGACCCATATATGCAAATTCAAATTCTTCTTCCCCCGAATCTGAGCAGGACATTTTGGGTTTCCATTCTGGTTTGTTTAGTAATAATGAAGATGTCCAAGTTGTAAATTAGAGGATCTCTCATGCTACTTCATCTGGGAAGGATAGGAATAGCTCAAATATTAAGATGGATTATATACCTAGAAAAGTTGATGGAAATATTAGTTTAATTGATATTGACCAAGTCAATGTGTCAAATTCTGAAGAAATGTTCCCTGATGAAGATAAGGTATCCCAAGAAATTGAGGCCCTTAATAGAAGAGTCCATCACTTAATTTCCTTAAGGGCACAAAAGGAAGCAAATAAAGAAAAGGAAGTGAAAGATAAATTAATTGAGAGGGATAGGCTTCTAAAACAAATTGTTGATCTTGAGTTATTCAACCAAGAGAAAGCTAAGAGTGAGGATGAAGGAACGGTCATCAGAGAAAGTTTAGTTGCCAAAACCAACCTTGTATACAAATTTGTTGTGCAACCGAATAGGGAGGCCCTTAGTGACCCACAACCTATTAGAAATAATGTTGACAAAGGAAAATAGAAGTGCATGGAAGATGGGTCTGGATCTAAGACTACATCAGAAATCTCTCATATGTTATTTGCACATGAGAGAGAGATAAATAGGATGAGGAAAGAGAAGGAAGATCTGTAGAGGGAGCTGGAAAAGGCTAAATTAGAAGCAGCCAATCAAGAGGTTAAAAGAAAGATTAATTATCTAAAGGCTCCTCCTATAATTTTTCCTTTAGCAGACCCAAATAAACCTGCTCCTTAGCATGCCTCACTCCCTCCAGTCAAAATTTAGTCAACCATGCCTGTGAGCATTGTCCCAGCTAATCAAGCCCCTCTCACTAATCAAGGTAACCAAATCCCTCTGACTCATGGTCCTAATGTAAGAATGAACATGGGAAATAACCTTACTGCTAATCAATTCCATAGAAGACCCATTCACTTGGAGTTATGCAGAAAACTCTTCTTTGATGGAATCCCAGGGTACCCTAACCATGTTCCTACTTAATTAAGGGATAGACTCCACAAATTTGTTGGCAATAATGCAATCAGTGCTGAAGAGCACCTAAAATCTTTCGGTGACTTGATAAATGATTATGAAATTGTAGATGAAGATGTCATCATGAAATTGTTTATATAGTCCTTAGTAGATGATGCAAGGGATTGGTATAGAGGTCTCCCTATGAATAGTATTGGGTCTTGGGAAAACTTTAAGAACTGCTTTGAAGAACAATATGGTGACAAAACAAATGTGAGCTTCATGCTCAATGAGTTCAATAATATTAGAAAGTATGATAATGAGATTGTCATAGATTTCAATGCTAGATTTCAGAAAGCAATGCATAGGCTTTACCATGTAATGAGGCTAATGACAACATGCGTTTGAACACTTATAATAATGCTTTTGATTGAAAAATGACTTACATCTTGAGGGATAAAAACCAACATAGTCTGAGAGATTCTTTTAGGATTTCCATTAATGTGGAGAGTAATAGGAAAGCATCTAGAAAAGTAGGGACAAGAACTAATGGAAGGTTGTGGTAAGAATCACAACAACAACCAAATAAAGTTGCCAAGGAAGATGATAAAATTGAGAAGTTAATGACTGCCATGAAAGATATTACTGCTAAGGTAAGTAAAAATGAAAAACCTCATTATAATTGGCAAGATAGACCTCCTAGATTGCATGACATGCCTTACAATACAAGTTGGAAGGACGACAAACCCCAAAATGAGAAGCCAAAAAAGGCTCAGAGCCAAGATACCCCAGATTCTTTGAAAGGAGGAAATGTTCATAATATGGAGAATACTCCTTGGTGCATGGATTGTGATGGACCACATTATCCTCATCAATGTGTTGTAGCTCAACCCTCATATAATCCATGAGAAAAGAGGCTGAGCCTGATATTAATATGTTTGAAACTGTTATTGAAAGTGATGATGAGTCTTTACAAAGTGAATTTAGTGAATGTGATGTGCTAAATAGTAATAAATATTACCAAGGATAGTTGACACTTGATTGGAATCCTACTTTGAATGTGGTAACTATTGGAAATGAAGTTCATCTCTGAAGACCCAGTGATGAAGAGGTAAAAAATCTTAGTAAGGTTGCCATAGCCAAAGCCAAAGCCAAGCATAATTATAACTTGAGAAGTAGTAAGAAGGATGGAGATCAAGGGGAACCTGGCTCAATATTCATAAAAGAAGTATCTTAGAAGAAAGCAACAAGTCATGGCATCTTGCCTCGAGATAGTCAGGCAAAGAGTGACTATTAGGTCCTTGGGACAACTGAGAGGGGGGGTCAATCATTTGTCAAATAAATTTAAACTAAAAACAATTTAACCAATTTAATGCTTAATACCTGTAAACTAGTTAAGTGTGGCGGTAGATAGTTATAATAGTTAATTCCTATACCGGTAAGGATTAGTGCATGAAACATAAACACAAAGTCATACACAACACATAACAACAATATTTATACGTGGAAACCCTATAAGGGGAAAAAACATGGTGGGAAACCTTACCCACAATCAGATGATACTACTGCACATAGTAAGTGTACATAAATTGGGTCTGCACATGCAGAAAGGCCAATAGCATAGAGCTCACTGTTCAATCAAAAAATGGGAGTCACACTGACTACAGTTGGATTCTTAAATCCAATTAGAATGTGCTGCACAAAATAGCATCTTCATATGCTGGATTCAGTACCAGTGTAATGTTGATATGCTTTCACAAAAACCTAGCTTCACCTTCAAATGATGTCTTTGTGTATAGCTCTTCTTAATCTTGCATATACCTTCACACAATTCTTTTTCACATTCCACACTTGATCTTACAAATAAGATCTTACATTTATACCATAACCTAAGACCAATTTTAGTAGGTCGGCTCTACAAGATATTACAATAAAAACATTTTA
Organism: Cryptomeria japonica; assembly: GCF_030272615.1. Classification (NCBI taxonomy): domain Eukaryota; kingdom Viridiplantae; phylum Streptophyta; class Pinopsida; order Cupressales; family Cupressaceae; genus Cryptomeria; species Cryptomeria japonica. Next base: position 501,415,720 of record NC_081409.1, on the reverse strand, counting down.
CAAACAATATAATATTCGATGCAATAACCGATTGAACATGTTGGGTTAATGCATTTACAACAATAATCAATCATCTCCATAGCGTGCCATGTTGATCTGGAAAAGATAATCCTACTAGTGTAACCCTAGACCTATTTGTCGGTAAAAGAAAATATGCAAATATGAATATACCAATGATTAATTCATTAAGATAAGATGTCCACACGATGTCTTTGATATTACCAAGTGTTTCCCATATCATTCCAGGTTCCAGTGATCATTATATCTCCTCGGTGTACCATATACCAGTAACTGTGCAATAGTTACTTGCTTTCCAGTGAATGTTGCTAGATCTCCAAAGTGATAGTGTTTTAGTAGGTGTTGACATCAATGACAAAACCATACCAAAATACCAATAATCTCCCCCTTTGGCATTGATGGCAACACAAGATGGAGAAACCATCAAAGTGCTAAAACAGAAATGCCAAGTATCAAATACCAACAATCTCCAAAAAGATCATAACCAAAAATCAGAGAGTAATAATCTCTCCTAAACAACTATCTCTCCCCCTGGGAGCAACATGTGTTTTCCAAAGTTTCCATACCAATCTCTCCAAAAGATAATGTGTTTTTCCATATATCTCTCTCCCCCTTTGACATCAAATGCCAAAGTTATAATAAAACCAAGTTCATATACAAAATACAAATCAATTCAATATACCAACTACTCCCCCTGAGAAGTAGCTTCCTCATCAAAGACTGGAGTAAAAGATTTCTCTGTTAATTTTGTCAGTTGATGACAATCATCAACTATCTAAGTCTCTACCGGTGGTGGTATGACTCCAAGCTGATCTCTGAGATATTGAAAACTCTCCTTAGGCAAAGGTTTAGTGAAAATATCTGCAATCTGCTCTTAAGTATTCACATAAACCAGTTTTATCTCCTTTGCTTCAACTTTTTCCCTTAGAAAATTCAGTTTGATAGAAACATGTTTGGTTTTAGAATGTAATACTGGATTCTTAGATATATCAATTGCTACAGTGTTATCATAATAGATAGTAATAGGTTCCTTGCATTTTACCTTTACGTCTTTCAACATTTTCTTAAGCCATAGTACATGTGTACAGTTAGTTGTTGCTGCAACATATTTTGATTCTGCTATTGATAAAGATGTACAACTCTATTTCTTACTCAACCAAGAAACTAGTTTGTTTCCAAGAAAGAATGCTCCGCCAGTGGTGCTTTTTCTATCATCCATATCTCCTGCCCAATTTTCATCTATGTATGCACATAATTCAAAATTTTCATCTCTAGGATACCATAATCCAAGATTTATAGTGCCTTGTAAGTACCGAAAAATACTTTTTACTACTGATTCATGATTTTCTATAGGATTACTTTGAAATCTAGAAACAATACATACTGCATTCATAATATCAGGTCTGGTTTGTGTCAAATACAATAAACCTCCTATTATAGATTTGTATCGAGTTGGATTAACAGGGGTAGATTCATCCCTTTGTGATAATTTGTCATTTGTTGTCATAGGTGTGCTTATTGATTTAGAGTTCTCCATCCCAAATTTCTTTAGTAACTCTTTCAAGTATTTGGATTGACTCAAGAATATACCTTTACCAGTCTGTGAAATCTGCAATCCTAAAAAGAATTTTATTTCACCAATCATAAACATTTCAAATTTTTGCTACATTTTAATAGAAAACTCCTTACATAATCCATCTTCTCCTCCAAAGATTATATCATCAACAAATACTTCTATAATAAAGATGTCATCATTAGTTATTTTATAATATAAATTGTTGTCTACATTTCCTTTAGTAAAACCAATCTTTAAAAGATACTTATCCAATCTTGCATACCAAGCTCTTTGAGCTTGTTTTAGTCCATACAGAGCTTTTCTTAACCCACATACCATATAATTGTCGTCTATCAAAGAAAATCCATCAGGTTGTTCAATGTATACTTCCTCTTCAAGATCTCCATTCAAAAATGCACATTTAATATCCATTTGATAAACTTTTTAGTTATTGTGTGCTGCAAAAGCCAAAAATAATCTGACTGCCTCAATTCTAGCTACCGGTGCAAAGGTTTCATTGTAATCAACTCCTTTCTGAGAATATCCCTTACACACTAGTCTTGCTTTATTTCTAACAACCTTACCATCTTCATTAAGTTTGTTTCTAAATACCCATTTGGTTCCAATTATATTTTTATCTTTAGGCCGGGGAACTAATGTCCAAGTGTTGTTTTTCTCAATTTGTTCTAATTCTTCTCCCATAGCTTTAATCCAAAATTTATCTTCGCATGCCTCATTAACATATGATGGTTCAATTTGAGAAATAATACATACCTCTTCATTTGCCAATCTTCCTCTTGTCATAACTTCTTTAACCTTGTCTCCAATTATTTGATCTTCAGAATGATTTAGTCTTACATACCGGGGTGTCTTAGTTTGTTGTTGTTCCTCAATTACTGTGGAATCCTCAGATGGTACCGGGGTAACTAGATCTTCATTTTGTACCGATGGATTTAGAGTAGGTTCATCTATCAAAATTTATGTTGCCAGTTTAGAGTCTATATACATTGAAGTTCCTCTGAATTGTTCATCAATCTTTACTTTTGTACTCTCAACAATTTTCTGCAAACTCTTGTTAAAACATCTATATGCTTTCCTTTTAGATGAATAATCAAGAAATATTCCTTCATCAATTCTAGGATCAAATTTTCCAATATACTCATCTCTTTTGATATAACATTTACTTCCAAAAATTTTGAAATACTTAAGAGTAGGAGCATTACCAAACCATAGTTCATGAGGGGTCTTACCGGTTTCACCTTTGATGTGAACTTTGTTAAATGTATAGACCGTTGTGCTGACTACTTCTCTCCAATACACATGTGGTAAATTTTCTTCTAATAACATACTTCTTGCTGCATCCAAGAGAGTTCTGTTTTTCCTTTCAACAACTCCATTCTATTGTGGTGTCTAAGGTGTTGATAGCTGTCTCTTGATTCCATTCACTTCATAGAATGTATTAAAGTCCCTAGATGTAAATTCACCTCCTTGATCTGATCTTAAACATTTCATTTTCTTACCGGTTTCATTTTCTACCATTGCTTTGAATAATTTGAACTTTCCAAGTGCTTCTGATTTTTCTCTGAGAAAAGTAACCCAACACATTCTCGAATAGTCATCAATGATTGGCATAAAATATCTATTACCTTGTAAGCTTTTAGTTCTAGCTGGACCACATAAATCAGTGTGAATCAAATCAAGAGCATTATTTGATTTTTTTGGAATACTTTTGAAATAGGCTCTAACTTGTTTTCCAAATTGACATTCCTTACATACTGTATTCTGAGGTTTGACAATTTTAGATAAATCTCTAACTGCCTTAGTTGTACTGATCTTTAACATGTAGTTAAAGTTTACATGACAGAGTCTCTTGTGCCATAACCAACTTTCATCTATATGTGCAATTAAGCATGTCTTTTCATTGTTATTCAAATGAAAGATATTACCTCTAGTCTGATTACCGGTTGCAATTTCCAAACCAGTTCTATTCATGATTTTGCATTTTCCATTTTTAAATTGTAACTGAAATCCTTTCTCAACTAATTGACCAACACTCAAAAGATTATTCTTTAATCCTTCAACATAGTAGACATTTTTAGTGTTATGCTTACCATCAAGAGATATTGTACCCTTACCTTTGATTGGACAAGCTTTGTCATCTCCAAATCTTACTAAACCTCCATTGTATTCTTGAAAGTTCAAGAATTTACCTTTGTCTCCTATCATATGATGTGAGCATCCTGAATCAATGATCAATTCATCTTTTACTTCAACTTTAGCTACCAGAGCCTATACTATCAGCTGAGCAATAGGTGCAGGTTGATCTTCTATTATAGCAACAAAAATCCATCCATTGTCTGTCGGATCCTCATCAGAATCATTAGTCACACCTTCATCAACAATATAACAAGATTTGTCTTTATTCTTCTTAAATCTGTATCTCTGATATTTAGGTTTAGGCTTGTATGTTCTTCTAGCTTCTTCTCTTCATCTAGCATATCTATCTGGGCATCTTGAAGCCATATAACCAATCTTATTGTAGTTAAAACATTTAAAGGGTGCTTTACCTTCATACTTACTTCCAACTAGACCTTTAGGCATTTTCCTTGCAAATAGTGCTTCAAGTTCTTCATTTTCTTTCCTTCTTTCTTCAACTTCTCTTGCATAAAAGGCTTTCCAATCAGATTTGTCAAATGATGGAGAAGATGATGTTGATGCTTTAAAGGCCAAATCTTTCTTTATAGTAGCAATAGGATCAAATTCTTCAATTTCAAAAGCTGAAAGTTTCCCAATTAATGTATCCCTAGTTATTGTTGTGTTAGGCATTGTTCTCAACTCATTTATAGCAGTGACTTTCATTTTATATGCCAGTGGCAATCCTCTTAAAAATTTTGAAACAATTTCATCCTCACTTAAGGTTCCTCCACAACACTTAATACCCAAAAGAATTTCATTTACTCTTTCCATAAAAGCAGAAATCCTTTCATCTTCTTCCATTTTTAGATGTTCATACTTGACTCGGAAGCTTTCAAGTTTTGCAATTTTGACTGTGGAATATCCTTCATTCTGTGTTTCCAAATGATCCCAAATAGATTTAGCAGTAGACCTATCTGATAGTCCCATGATTTTTTGATCTGATAATGCGCTCAAAAGTGCTCCTAGTGCTCACTGCTCAATCATAAAATGGGAGTCACACGGACTACAGTTGGATGCTTAAATCCAATAAGAATGTACTGCACAAAATAGCATCTTCATATGCTAGATTCAGTACCAGTGTAATGCTGATATGCTTTCACAAAAACCTAGCTTCACCTTCAAATGATGTCTTCATGTATAGCTCTACTTAATCTCACATATACCTTCACACAATTCTTTTTTCGCATTCCACACTTGATATTACAAATAAGATCTTACATTTACACCATAACCTAAGACCAATTTTAGTAGGTCGGCTCTACAAGATATTACAATAAAAACATTTTACAAACAATATAATATCTGATGCAATAACCGATTGAACATGTCGACTTAATGCATTTACAACAATAATTAATCATCTCCATAGCGTGCCATGTTGATCTGGAAAAGATAATCCTGCCGGTGTAACCCTAGACCTATTTGTCGGTAAAAGCAAATATGCAAATATGATTATACCAATGATTAATTCATTAAGATAAGATGTCCACATGATGTCTTCAATATTACCAAGTGTTTCCCATATCATTCCAAGTGCCAGTGATCATTATATCTTGCCGGTGTACCATATACCAGTAACTGTGCAATAGTTACTTGCTTGCTGGTGAATGCTGCTGGATATCCAAAGTGCTAGTGTTTTAGTAGGTGTTGACATCAATGACAAAACCATACCAAAATACCAACAGTGACCAGTTGAAAGATGTAGCCAAGGGTATGGATAATAATGCTACTAGTGATATGCAAGGAACTGCTACACTGAAGAAGGCAAGTCAGCCTAAGATAGAGAAAGCTAAGATTAGTACTGAGTTGATTAATAATTCAACTTTTGATATGACTCGGGCTCTTACCCAGATGAAGGTAACAATCCCATTGGTAGAATTATTGAAACCAAAGGAACATAGAGAAGCTACTCTATCTTTATTTTCTAAGATATCTGACAGTAGTACAAATTTGCCTTTAGGTTCAATGAAGGATGAAAAGGCTCTTGAGCTACAAACCCTACAGGTATATGTTGGAGTAACTATTACACAAGAGCCTTCATAGGTTGATCCTTTCTATGTTACTTTGTTAGTGAATAACTGATTAATTAGGAATTGTATGATAGATTCTGGTGTAGCTACAAATGTGATGCTTTATGGTGTCATGAAAGAATTAGGATTGCCAGTAAGTATAGTGTATGGAAAGTGTTGTGCTATGGATAATAGAGAAGTACCAGTGATAGGTACAATGAAAGATGTGGAAGTAAAAATAGAAACATTTCCTAAAGCAACATATAAGATGGATGTCATAGTAACTGATACAAAACCTCATTATGGCATGCTATTATCTAGACAATGGGCTGCAACAGTAGGTGGAAATGTTTAGTTGGATCTATTATATGCTACAATCCCAATCAATGGAAGCCAGGTTAAGTTGTATAGAGAACCACGTGCCCCTAGGTTAATTGAGAAGATAGACCCTAATATTAAAAACTGTATGATTGATGTGGATCTTGACAATTTTAGAATACAACCAATTTTACCTTAGTTGAAAAATATTGGTTCTATTGTGACTGAATTGGAATTTCAACAGCATGGTTTATGGCACATGTATTTTGATGGAGCTTGTTCTAAAGAAGGATTTGGAGCAAGAGTTCTTTTTGTGTCCCCATCAGGTTTAACCTTCAAATACTCTTTTATGCTAGCCTATTAGTGTACAAATAACACTGCTAAATATGAAGCCTTGTTATTGGGGCTTGAAGTCACAAAGAAGCATGGGATTTAGTTGTTAAGAGTACTAGGGGATTCGGAGTTGGTTGTTTCTCAGGTTTGATCTAAGTATGCATCTAAAAATAATCATTTGAAAAGATATAAATATGTAGTTTGAGATGTGATTGAAAATTTTTGTGCATTATCTATTAATTGGATAGAAAGATCAAAAACATAATGGCTAATTTCTTAGCAAATGTTGCATTAAAGAATGATGACATAACACTAACCGGTGTATCCACAGTTGAGATAAAAGCTAGGCATGCCATCCCTCATAATGTATATAATTAGCAAGTGTTTGTAGATGATGAAGACATTCTTAGATTCATACAATGCATTGATGACTATGATAGACAAAAAATTGATTGCAATGCATTAGTAGAAGTGGTGGAAGATAGAGAAACTGTGTTTGGAAATGACACGGTTCAGTTAGAAACTAATGAAATACCTAAAGGATTAGTAGAATTGGAAGGTATTTTCAGTTACAGTGATAGTCATTTACAACAACAGTCAACCACCAAGTTAGATGAGCTGGAGGAAGTGAACCTGGGGACAGAATCATCCCCTAAGTTGGTGTATATTGGAAAAAACTTGTCTCCTCATGTCAGACTTAACCTTATTAATTTATTGAAAAAATATAAGCATGTTTTTGCTTGGTCTTATGAAGATCTGAAGGCGTATAGACAAGATATATTTCAGCATGAAGTCCCTTTGCTTCTAGATACCAAGCCTTTTCGATAGAAACAAAGACCCATCAACCCCTTGTTGGAATCTAAGATGCAACAAGAGTTAACCAAGTTGAGGGAAGAGGGGATCATTAAGCCTATAAGGCATTCATCATTGGTGTCTAATTTGGTCCCAGTTAGAAAGAATAATGGGGACATAAGGCTCTATGTTGATTTGAGGAACCTAAATGTTTCTTCTTTAAAAGACAATTATTCTTGTCCTAATATGGAAGCAATGTTGTAGAGAGTGACTGACTGTGACCTATTGTCAATGATGGACAGGTTTTTAGGATATAACTAGGTGTTAGTAAAAGAATCTGAACAATTCAAGACTATTTTTACCACACCTTGGGGAACATATGTATATGTAAGAATGCCTTTTGGTTTAAAAAATGTTGGAGCTACTTTCCAGAGAGCAATGGATGTAGCTTTCAAGGAATTTATTAACATTATCATGGTAGTGTACCAAGATGATTTAACATGTTTCTCCAAAAGGGAAGATGACCACTGTGGGCACTTGGAGAAGGTTTTTAGTAAAGCTCTGGAGTTCAGTGTCTCCTTAAATCCAAAAAAGTGTCATTTTGTTGTCGCTGAAGGAAAGCAGCTCGGGCATATTGTCTCCAAGGAAGGGGTTAGAATAGGCCCTAAAATAATTGAAGCTATAAACAATTTATCTAAGCCAAAGAGTGTCAAAGGTATTCAATCTTTCTTGGGCAAGGTAAATTTTGTTAGAAGGTTCATTGCTAATTTTGTAGAAATAGTTAAGCCTATTGTTAGATTTCTCAAGAAAGATACAAAGTTTTACTGGGATGAAGAAGCTTCAAAGGCTCTTGATGAAATTAAAAAGGTTATTTAGGAGACACCAGTGTTGAAGTCCCCTGATTACAGTAAGCCTTTCTATTTATTTTCTTTTTCTTCTTATCATACAGTGGTTGCAGTACTTCTACAAAAGGATAATGAAGGATATGAACACCCTATAGCTTTTTATAGAAAATCTTTACAAGCTGCAGAGCTAAAATATGAAATTATGGAGAAACAAGTGTATGATCTAGTTAAGGCTATAAAATCATTTAGGCCATATCTTGTGAATGCACAAGTAATTGCTTATGTCCCACATGCGACTGTCAAGGACGTTTTATCTCAGTCTAAGGTCACTAGTAAACGATGCAGATGGATAACCAGAATTCAAGAATTTGATTTAGAGATTAAAATTACTAAATTGGTAAGAGGTTTAGGTCTTGCTAAGCTAATGGTTGAATCAAACCTTCTTGATGTTGAGGTGAATAATGTTGAAATTAAGGACATCCTAGTCACAAGTATTGAGACATAGCCTTGCTACTTAGAGATAGTGCATTTTTTAAGGGATACAACATATTCAGAGGGAATGACCCACAACTAGAGGACATTGAGATTAAAATCTAAAAAGTTTGTCCTTGTGTCAGGGTGATCTGTATTGACGGAATAGAGATGGGGCACTGTTGATGTGTTTGGACAAATCCTAGGCTAGAAAGATGTTAACTGAAATGCATGATGGGGTATGTGGAGGTCACTACTCTGCAGAGACAATAGTTGGTAAGATAGTCCAGGCAGGATATTATTGGCCTACTTTGTTCAAAGATGCCCATGAACATGTTTGGAGGTGTGACCCATGCCAAAACATTTCTTCCAAATTGAAGTATGAGGGAGCTTTTCCCCTCAACCCAGTCACAGTGGAAGCCCCTTTTGTCCAATGGGGCATTGATTTTATTGGAGAAATAGCTGAGAAATTAGGAAGAGGTCATAGGTGGATCATAGTGGCCACTGATTATTTCACTAAGTGGATTGAAGCTATACCCACTAGAAGAGCCACACGTAAGGTTGTTATTGATTTCCTGATGGATAATGTTATAACTAGATTTGGTGTTCCTTTGAAACTGGTAATGGATAATGCCATGAGCTTTAGATTAGAGGAGTTTATTGAATTTTGCACCAGTTATGGAATAATTATGTCCTATTCTTCACCATATCATCCTCAGGGTAATGGGCAAGCTGAATTCAGCAATAAGAGTCTTCTGAACATTATTAAAAAAATCCTTGAAGAGAACAAAACATCTTGGGACCAGAAATTGAAGTTGGCCCTATTGGCAGATAGGGTTACTGTCAAGAAAGCAATTGGTGTGTCACCTTTTGAGTTGGTTTATGGCATGAAATCTAGGGTGCCAGTCAACAATCTTCTTCTTATATACAAGTTCCTACATGTTGAGGATATGGAGTTATCTGAACCTATGGAAGATAGAATGATTCAAATGGTGGAGGTGGAGGAAATTAGGAATTTGGCCCATAAGAGAAATTTGAAAATTCAGTTGCAATCCAAATATCTGTTTGACAAAAGAACCTTGTTAAGAAAGTTTCAAATTGGTCATATGGTTCTTGAATGGAATGCAAAAGGGAAAGATAAAGGAAAACAAAAAAAATTTGAGTTACTATGGATAGGCCCCTGTGCGGTTTATGATCTTAATGGAAAGGATTCATATTTTTTGCAAAAAATGAATGGTGAGGTATAGGAATTTCAAATGCATGGACAATTCCTGAAGCATTACTTCTCTTAAGTCCATGCACTGTAGGTTTTAGTTTGTACATATTAGGTTTGTTTCCGTTGGTTGTTTTTGGGCTTGTGTTTGGTCTGTTCTCCTGAGTTTTTGTATTCTTGTGTTGATTTTGCAATCAACCATCCCTAATCAGAGCCGCTATTATCACTATTTTGAAATTGTGTAATATTGTTCCATAATCGGCTAAAATCTGCAAGGTAGTGCTTAGCATTTCATGTTGCCTCTGAGTTTTTGGGTCAAAAAGGGTTTAGGGTTTTCGCATTTTAACCTTTCTTATGTTCTGAAAGCCCTTGCATTCTATTTTTGTTTTACCTTTTTCCACTTAACCAAAAGGGTAGGTATGTCATGAAAGGGTCCCCTGTTTATGAATTGCCTTAGGCGGGTCTTTATTCAATTTTAATTATTCACCCCCTTTCCCTAAGTTTTGAGTTCTTTGTCGGGCCTCATAAAAAACATGCAAGTTCCAAAAAATCTAACGGTGTTCATGGTCTCGTAAAGGAAATATGTGCGAGCTTTATCTTCTGTGAAACAATGAAAGGATAGGTGGGTCCCAAAAGTAAGTGAATCCCTTCAGTTAAAGACCGATCAACTCAAGATTGATCATGTGGTCCACATTGATTTGCAAAGGAAAGATGTGCAAGACTTACCTTTCGTGAAGTAGTGAAAAGGTGGTGGGCCAGGGTAAGGTGGTTGGTCACGAAGGGGTTAACACATGATCATCTTAGAAAGGATCTAACAGTTCACGTTGATTCACAAAGAAAAGTTGTCGAGGTTTTATGTTTCATGAAATGGCAAAAAGATGGCGAGCCCAAAAAGTAAGCGGATCCCTTGGATAAAAGTCGATCAACTTGGAGTTGATCCAATAGTGCATGTGGATTCGCAGCCAAAAGTGGTCTGAAGTTTACCTTTCACAAAGTAGCAAAAAGGGTGACATGGCAGGTAAAGAAGGTGCATCTCCCATTTGATCTAACGGCCCACATTGTTTCGCTAGGCGAAATAACATGAAGTTTATCTTTCGCGAAGTAGCGAAATGAGGTGGTGGAACAACTGGATGTCCAGTCAGGGCAAGTAATGATCTGTTGGTATGACAGTTGACACATTGTTCCAAGTAGATCATGGATGGCCCATTTTGATTGGGAGGTGATGGTGATGAAATGCATGGCCAAGATAAAACACATGGACATTAAAGATGAGGAGTCCGATAGAGTTCTTGGAGGAATTGGCAGCTGACACGTCAGAGCTATTTGCTAGAAATAAAAGGGGCACGTGGACTCTCTGCTGAGGGCCCACTTTGAAGGTTAAAAGGCATTAAAGGTTGCGTGTCTCAAAAAAGGTCCAATGATGAGCGCTATTTCGCAGCCCGAAGATGCAAGGTTTTTAGACTTCATGAAGCAGTGAGGACCGTTAGCAGTAATGTTTCCCTACGGTTAGTGAAAAGACAAGTGGTCACCATGTAAAGTAAAAGTTGAGCAGATAATAGAAGATCTGATGGATGGCGTTGTTTCATGTGGAAGAGATGCGTAAGGTTTATGCTCTGCGAAACAGAAAAAGGAAGGTAGGGCCCAGTTTTAAGTAGCTTGACCTAGGTAAGGTAAAACATGTGCGTATTTTGCAAGATCCAAAGGACAACGTTGCTTCACAATGAAAAGGTGCATGGATTTTAAAGTCTGCAAACAACAAAAGGAGAAACACAGAAAATGTTATGATCCATTGGAGCCATTTTTTGAATTCGAATGCGAATTCAATTCTGAGTTGATTGCCGAAGCATGCAGTTTTAAATGCTTCAATTCATTGCTCTATTGTCATATTTAGCTTCACATCAATTGGGAGTTGGCATCATTTCAAAGAGTTCTACAGAGGAGTTGGTGCACAGAGTGAATTTCTTCAAACAACTAGTGAGTTTCTGCATGTTGCTTGATTGTTACTACTTGAATTTGGATCATTGCATGCTCATTTTCTTAGAGGTTAGTCAAAATTTCAATTAATATAGCTATGATTCTAGGATGGCACCAAGAAGGGATTTCACGGGGAAGGTGAATTATTAGAATAGAAACATATGTGATGATTTCTTGGAACAACTGACTATGTCCATAAATGCTGCGGCTAAATTTAAAGAATTGGTACCTAAAGCCCCCTGTCTAAGAAATGGAGACAGTTTGTATGACAAAGGCAACTAGTTGAGAGATCCATAGATAGGGATATCAGGTCTAGATCTTTTCAAAGTAGGATTCAGTCAAATACATGCCCTTTCCCCAATGAATAGAATATGGGAATTAGATGTAAGGCCTTCCCCAAACCAAGCTTTGATTAACTTAGTTGACCATGTTTGACCTATTAATAAATGCTTTATAATTCAATAGAATGGACAATGATAGACAGACAGATTGGTGAGAAAGGTAATTGAACCAAGTTATAGAGTTATTGCACCTTGTGGTGTACATTTTGATATTTTTTGAATTTCAAATCCTAAAAGATCCATTGATTGGATAATCTTGATTTAACGTATGTCAGCTATGTCTGGATGTAGAACATATATGATTTCATGATTTGATAACATTGATGAATGTTGATGCTTCATTTATATGCTTTATGATAAAGAACTCTATATGATTCTAGAATAGGATAACTTGGAGATGATGTATGTCATTATTGGATTTGCAGGACTTTATTATGATGATAGAATTAAGATGTATGTTTTATGTGTGGACCAAAATTATGAGAATTGTGATAATTTCTTATGTGGATTTAATTGGATATGAGATATATTGAATTGTTCAAATGTAAATTGTATGCGAAGTGTTTGATGTGTAATCTAATTCATGTGTTTAATATTATACGAGGTTATTGGAAAATTACTAATGTGTATTTGAGTGGTGCAGGAAAAGATATTCATGTGACCACGGAAATATTATGGAGAACCAAACCTAGACCTATGTATGTTCGTAAAACTAGGGTTTGTCTATTTGGAGAGACAACACCCTGTTTGTGTTGTATTTTATTCGTAACAGTAAATGATGCATGTGTGTTAAGTGTTATTTAATTGATTTATGTAAAATCCACAAGAGACACGATTTCATGTATAAATTTGTAAAAGTATTTTCTTTGTGTCACTTGACACGTGTGGATTTATGTTTGAATTTTTTTAAATTTGTCTCTTGGTGGGAATTGTTTAACTATAGCTTTTTCAATTAATGTGATGTGATTTCCATAAATGCCTTGGGTAAAGAATCTTTGGGATGGTCAACATAGGTTTGACCCGAAAATTAACTTCAAAGGGGTTAAAAAAGAGTTAAATGGACACCTAGGGGTAGTTTAATAGGGTTTCCTACAGCCCATAAGGTATACCTAAGGGTTAGAGGTAATTTTAAGCAAGTTTCTACTCCCATGTGACCTTTTAGACACCCTAAAAAGTGACTTTTCTAAGTTGTGCGAAAATTGAACTAGAAGACTTGAACTAAGTTGAAGACCTTCCTTTTCGAATGAGAGTTACCTTTCCCATTTTACCTTACTTTCCTTTTCAGTTTTAGAAACTTGAGAGAACTCACACTAGTGTCTTCTTAAGCAAGAAAGAGAGATTTTGGGGGTAATCACCCACTCTCCATTTTTGGAGACAGAAGAATTTCGCAAAGAAAAAGATAGATTTTTGGATTGAGAATTTGGCTAAGGGTAGAAAGAGAAGAACCGTGGAATTGGGCTGCTCATCCTCAACAAAACTAGCATACCTTTGGGTAGTTTAAGGTTGGTTCTATTTTTCTTATAATGTTTTCTCAATGCATGTGGTTTGAAAGAAATGTGGTGTAAAAGATTGTTTTTCGTGCCTGTATTTCTTGGAAATTTATTTGGTGTTTTATGCTTATGCCATGTATGTGTTTTGGGAGTAATCAGGACCTCCTACTCTTGGGAGAGAGGAGGGTCTTGTGGGTGGTAGAAGTGACAGCCCTTGAGTGAGAGGCTCTCGTTATGAGAGTGATCACAAGGGATTCTATGTGACCCTTGCTGCATGGCTTGTTTATGCATTGGGGGTCATAAGGAGGGAAATAAGGCATGAATGCCTTGGGGGGCATAAGGAATGTAAGGTTGTTACACTTGGTGTAATTGGTTTGCCATGAGGTGGCTATTTGTTTTACCATACTTGCAGTCTCCTCAGGGTACTTGGTCCACTACCACCCTTGAAAAGACATCACAATGTGGTGCAGTGTAGCCTTGGTTGGGAATGTGATTGTGGTTGTTTTCCCTTGTTTATTTGAGTTTGCATGTGTGTTACCTATCTAGGGCTTGGTTCTTCGAGCTCGAGGGTGGCTACTAGTTAGCCTAGGCTAGGAGGTGAGAACTCCATCCAGTCATATTCATGATTTTATTTGCAGGTTGTTGGAAGGAAAGGATTAGAGCAAGTGGAAAATTCGATGGAGTTATTTGTTGAAGAAATCTGATTTGGAATATTTTATTATTTTGTTTTAAAAGTCCCCATTTTTAATATTGAGAGACCCAATTGTAAAATAACGATAGTGTCTTGAAATGTAATTTAAAGAAATGAAATATGTTATTGCTATATTGCAAGAAAATGAAATGAATAAATCTGGAATTAGTCCTAAAGTTTTTTTGAACTTTAATATTTGTTGAATAGATAATATTTTGGAAAAAATAATAAATTTATTTTTTTCCTTAAATGCATGTGAAATAAATCAAGGAAATAAAGAAATGACGTAAGGATTGCATGTATGTTTCTTGAATATAAATGTTTCAGTAATTCCTGATTGCATGGTTAAAGTTAACGGAATCTCGATAAATAAAGTGCTCTTGGAATTTTATCTAAATCTATCATTTTATTAACTTGCAGAAAATAGAAATATAACATTTATTATAGTCATCTTTGAAGATTAATTTTAGATTTCCAGAATTAAATAGGTGCTATGTTAAGTTTGTTTTAAATCGATTAATTACTCTATTTTTGTAGATAGGAAAGTCATATCTAGATAGCCTAACTATTTCTTCTTGGCAACTCGGATATTATTAAAAAGGAATAATTTATACGATTTAATTTGTAGAAAATATCTAATATGTTTCATTTGTTCGGAATAAAAATAATTGCATGAAAGAAATTGCCCTAGACTCAATATTATAATATTTATATATATAAATATAAATAAATATACATTCAACTAATTTATATGCATGCACAAATGCACAAAGGAATTCATTTCTTAAAGTTAAACAAATAAACTTGTTGTTTAAAATATTTATATACAAATACTTATCTCTTTATATATATATATATATAAAATTTATCTCTTTTAAATAAACAAAAAAAAAAAGAATTAAATAAGTCATTTAAAAAAAAAAAAATATATATATATATATATATATATATATATATATATATATAATACGGGGGGGTTGGCTCGAGCCGAACCATTGTGCAATGCACAGTGGATGGCGGGGGCTGAACACTATGCACGACACAGTGGGTGGCCTTGGCCGATGCCACAGTGGGCGTCCACAGTGGATGGCCAAAGGGCCGCCACTATGGGCGACCATAGTGGGCACCGCCATTGTGGCCGTCCATAGTGAACGGCCCGAGGGTCGCCACTGTGGGCGTCCGCAGTGGTCGCCGCCACTGTGGTAACCCACAGTGAGCGGAGCCACCCCGGGGTCGCCGCCTACAACCTTTACACCTCCACCCCCTGTGTAAAAAAGATCTTCTTCGCCATTGTTGCCATTCGGCCCCCTACAAAAACAAAGCAACAAAAAAAAGAATGGGAGAAAACACTAGCCCGGTTAGGGCTAGGGTAAATAGTGGTAAGAAAAAAAAATAGAAGACTTATTTTATAATATAAAATGATGATTAGGGTTTGCATGGGTAGAACCCTAAAGCTTAAAAGAATAGTAATATTTATACATATATATATAGTTGTATAAATATATTGTGTTCTATAATTATATAAATATATATATGATTAAATATATATATATATATATATATTTATATAGGTGGAGTTGTCCCAAATTAAATATTAGTAAAGATAATATTTAATTTTAAATTTTAAATAGTTTAAAAGTGTTATGGATTAAACTATTTAATTTTAAAATTTAAATAGATGGAGATGATTTAAATATAATTTTGGAGAAATAATATTTAATTTTAATTTATTAAATTTAGTTGATTTAAATTAAACAATAAGGGAATTTTATTTTTATTGATCTAAAGGGTTTAATTTTTGACTCTCCTTAACATAGATGCATGTGGTTCAACCTGGTAGAGAAATATTCATTTGTGAATAAAATCGACCCTATTTGTTGGTTTAGTTTAATCTACTATTTAACTATTGTTAAGTAAAATATAGACACTTATAATACTAAGTGCTAGGACTAAATTAATTAGCTCCTAAAAGCAATTAATGATTATTGGAGATTAATTATACCTTCATCAATTATTTTAGAGAATGTCGATTTAATCAATCTATTGACTAGATTTGATGAGTTAATAAATTAACTCATTTAGTATTCCACAATTAAATTAAATTATTAAGAAAAGATGTATGAACAGGATGATGGGAACTTGATATTTATTAAATAATTGGTATCAGACCAAGTAATTTTATTAATGTCTATTTAGTGGAAATGGATCTAATTAAGTACTAATAGACGCAACTGAAATGGTAAGAACTATGAGTGAAATTATTATTACTCTTATAACATTTGTTCGTTCCACTTGTTAATAGGAATTATCATGATAGCATTTAATATCATTTAAGATTTCACTTGGAACAACTTGTTAAGATGTCTCAATTGGTTAAGCAATGGCTGCGTGTAACTTTAGTGTTTTAAAAATTTAGTGTTTTAAAAAAAAAATTGTTGGTTGTGTTTTGCCCAAAAGTTTGGGCATGACATTTTGGTATCAGAGCCCTAGGTTCATACACTGGTGAACATGGGCTACATTTGTAACTTAGTTGAAACCGAACTATGGCTTGAAGTATAACACCTAGGTGAAAACTTGCAAAATAACAAAGTGAAACATAAGTGAAAATTCTGGTAAATCAATAGATCAACATATATCAATTCAAGGGGTTCCAAGGGTCACTAAAAGCCCTAAAATTTGAACTTATTAGTCATAAGGATTATAGCATAATAAAACCCCAAGGGATGCGAAGATTTCAATTGTTATATGAATCATTTTTGGTGTTTAATAACGAAAGTTAGTACTTTTGTGCTTATGAGGTTATCATTCAATTGGAACCTAAGCGCAATAATTGCCCTAATCAAATCAAGTATGATGAGTTAATTCTTCAATAAAATAATCTTGATGATAACTAGAAGAATGCCATCCATCGAGATATGTTCTTGACATGGCAAGATAAGCAAGATAGTTAGACCTAAGATAAAGGCACAATAAACAAGATAAATAAGAATAAAGGCAGATCAAAATAAAATTTTAAGCTATGTAAAATTATGATGGTTAAAAAGATCAAGGCCGCCATAGGAGACAACAATGAAGGGGAGTTAAGAGGTACTCTTGCGAATAGTAGAAAGAAGCATTAACCTATCCTAATGACTAGGTACCTTAAGAATGTGATCATGTTAGATTTCTTAAAAAGAGCATTTGTTGGACAATGTTTGTAGCAATGTAGTGAAGCTAGAGTTGGATAACCTTGAAGATAAGAACTAAACTGATGTATGAGAATCCCCTTGATCAGAAAACCCTAGTAATACTATAGGTGAGTTAAATAAGGAGAAAGGAGGCATGCACTTCTTGGGTAAAAACACGTATTTACAATAAACCCTAAATTCATCTGTGGTTATATAATTGGGGAACAAGCAAGTTGTGAGGCCTCACCTCGACCCAGTCTGACATTCAGTGGATTTTATATTTAAACTATTATGGATACTTTATTTTGATGCTTTTTGAGACTTAGAACTTATATGATTTCAGGATTTGGGATAACATTGCTATGATTTGATGATTTTACTTATATGCTTTTGTGATAGAACACTACATGATTGTTAGATAAGATGATATTGCAATGATAGATGTCATTATTGAATTTGCAGGACTTTACTCTGAATATAGAACTATGATGTATGTTTAGCTTATGTGAATTGGGATGAAATTGCTTATGTGAATTTGCTTGATTAAAGATGTATTCAATCTGTGCAGTTGAAAATTGTATGCAAGTAATGATGTGCATTGTTATATTATTGAATTGTATTATATATGGATATTTGGAAGTACTGATGTGTAAATTGAGATGCGCAGGAAATTTACCATGTGACCATGGAAATTACGGAGAATCAAACCTAGACTTATGTATGCTCGTAAGCCAGGGTTTGTCTATTTGGAGAGACAACGCCCCGTTTGTGTTGTATTTTATTCGTAACAGTATATGTTGCATGAGTGTTAAGTGTTATTTAAAATTATTGTGTAAAAACCACAAGAGACAATTTCATGTTTTATTTTTGTAAAAGTGTTTTATTTGTGTCACTTGACACATGTGTGGATTTAAATTTAAATGTTTTATTTTGTCTCTTGGTGGGAAAGCGTTTAATTATAGTTCTTCTTAATAAAATAATGTGTTGTCATAAATACTTTGGGAATATAATATTTGGGGTGGTCAACTTATGTTTGACCCGAAAATAAACTTCAGAGGGGTTTAAAATGGGTTAAATGAACACCTAGGGGTAGTTTAATAGGGTTTCCTAAAGCCCATAAGGTATACCTAGGGGTTAGGGGTAATTTTAGGCAAGTTTCTACTTTATAATGATCTTTTTAATGCTTTAAAAATTGGTTTTTTTGAGTTGAGAGAAAATTGAAAATTAGAAGTTAAATCTAATCAGGATTTTTCCTTTTGGAAGGGGAGTCTTTTTGCATTTTTGTTTTTTTTCTTCTTTTTTGGTTTTTTTTTAGAAACTTGTGAGAACTCTGTGAGGGAGCTTCTTAAGCAAGATTTTTGAGAATTGGAGGGTAATCACCCACTCTCCATTTTTGGAGACAGAAGAAAATTTGAAAGGAAAATAATGTTATGGAATAGAAAAATTGATTAAGGGTAGAAGGAAAAAGATTTGTGGATTGGGCAGCTCTTCATCAAATATCATAAAACCTTTGGGCAGATTAAGGTTGGTTTCAGTTATTCATTTTAATGTCTTCTTCTTGTTTATGTATGGAAGTTGTTGGTGTAAGAAATCTATGTTCTTGAAAGTTTGTGTTAGAAAACCTTTTGGTATTTTTGCTTTATGAATTATTGTGATTTGGGAGTTTTCTCAAGATCTCTTACTCTTGGGAGAGAAGAGGATCTTGAGGGTGGTAGCAGTGACAACCCTCGAGTGAGAGACTCTCTTTGAGAGCGATCACAAGGGATCTTTGTGTGACCCTTGCTGCATGGCCTGTTTGTGCAATGGGGGTCATAAGGAGGGATATAAGGCTAGAATGCCTTTGGGGGGCATAAGGAATAAGGGGTTGAGATTCTTGATATTATTATTGTGCTATGAGGTGGCTTCTTGTTTATTTCATACTTGCAGTTCTCCTCAGGGAATTGGTCCACTACCACCCATTGAAAATGTTCATCACCAAAGTGTGGTGTTGTGAAAGCCAAGTTGGGAATGTGTCTGGAATATCTGTATGCATTGCTTTCTATGTGTTTGCTTGTTTGTTACCCGTCTAGGAATTGGTTCTCCGAGCTCGGGGGTGGCTACCAGTTAGCCTAGGCTGGGAGGTGAGCACTCCGTGGTCATATTTGTGTTTTCTATTATGCAGGAAAGTCAGGAGAAAGAGAATAGGAACCATGAAAAGACACAGAAGATTATTATTGAAGATACTTAAATTCAGTTGCAGATATTTGTTTAAATTTGTTATAGAAGTATGCCTCATTCATAGAAAAGAGAAGCAAGTTGTAATTATTGAAAATAGACTTGAAGTTTTATTGTTGTGGCTATTCAAGAAACATCCTGTAAATTGGTAGTATATCTTAGAGTTGTTAAAGAAAGAAAAAGAAAAGCTTGTTTTATTTCTACTTCTGGTTTTTAGTAAAAGAAAATTTATTTTGAGTTGCATACAAAAGCTTCTTTGTATTATGGAAAAGAAAGAGAATAGATTTCATTTAAATTTTATCTATATTTTACTTGTGGCAAATAGGAGTTTATTTATGCTGAAAGATCTTAAATATTTTAAAGAAAAAAAAAGATGTTTTATGTAAATATTTTATTAGGGGAAAAATCAATGAATCTTTTTATTCTAGAGAAGTATATTGTATTTCTTAAAATGTATTTCTAAATTGTATTTTAGTTAGTGTTGATTAAAAAACACTTATTATATATATATATATATATATATATATATATATATAAAAATTTATATATATATATATATATATATATATATATATATATATGTTTCTGAATTAATTTAATGCTTTTCCTTTGTTATATTAATTTAAAATTGTTGCATGTAAATCTCTTTTTAAAAAAAACATATATATATATATATATATATATATATATATTGAAATATTTACACCCTTTTTAACTATGATTATAAATTTATATAAATATAAATAAATATATATATATATATATTTATATATATTATATTTAAAAAATAAATAAATTAAATTTAAAAAAAAAAAATAGGAGAATTGTTTTTGGGTCCACGCGGACCCCACTATGTGTACGCACAGTGAGGGCCGCGCGGCGCCCACTGTGTGCACACATAGTGGAGCCGCTTCGGCTCCCACTGTGTGGACACACAGTGGATGGCCACGGCCGCCACTGTGTGGCCACACAATGGGGAGCCGCTAGCGGCGCCCACTGTGTGGACACCCAATGGTGCCGCGGCGCCCACTGTGCGCCCACACAGTGGCACCACGGCCCTCCCTGCCTCCAACTTCCATAACCTGCACAAGAAAAAAGACATTGCTGCCTTGGGGTCTTCAGTCCAGCAAAAAAAAAAAATTGTCTGTTAAAAAAAGATATGGGTTAAACCCTAGCCCAGGTGGGGCTAGGGCAAATGGATTTTAAAAAAATGATATGATAATTAGATTTGATAATATATATATATGAGAAAATAGAACCCTAATTAGGGTTGGGGATATATGGATTAATATTTAGAAAGATATTATGTTTTTGAATTAGAATTAAAATATTTAAAATATATGTAATATATATATATATATATATATGTATCTATATATATATATGGATATATATATATATATATATTTATATGTATATATATAAATTCTGGTCATAATTTGGATTAAGTATTTAATTATAAATATATATATATATATATATATATATATTTATATAATTCTGGTTATAATTTGAAGCAAGTAAAGTGAAATAAATAAATTATCGGAGGTAAGCCTAGCTTTTATAATTTTAAATGTATTTAATAATGTCCCGTGTAATTTAATTAGAGTATTTAAAATTTAAATTGGATGTTTAGACTATATGTCTTATTGGAGATTAAATTAATTTTTCCTCTCCTATTCCTTTAGCGTGATTGATTTAATAAGCCTAATGGCTAGGTATCTCGAGGAGATAAAATTAAACCAGTTAGTTTTTCCGCAAATAATATTTAACAATCTATCGATGCTTGGTTCGTCTCAGAGCTAGATCGAATTTAATTATGAAAATTTCTATATCGCTTGTCGTGTGAGTGAACTTGTTAATTAATTAGTATGTTTTAAAAAAAAAATTTGTTCCGTTTTTGCCCTAAATTTTGGGCATGACACAAGTAAAACCTCAACTAGTTCCTTTATGAGAAGATAATCTTGGAGAAAGTAAATAATGGAAGAGAGAGTAGAGTTGATTTAGGAATCATACAAAAATCCCCATTGAAGCACAAGGAGTGTAAAAGTATTAGGATCCTATAATCTAGAAATGTGTAACTAGTTGTTGTTCAGAAACTAAGAAAGAAAGTGCAACCCAATCATGGTTAGTCGCTAGGTACAAGATAGTATGTAACACAATTTAACTACTAGGGACAATCGAAGAAGCTTTGTAAATTTTGGCATTCAAGTGTGAAAGTATGCGAAAACCATTAAGTATGGATGAAGCAACATGCGGATGGAAATGGCTTATGGAAAGATAGTATAGCAGTATTTTAATACCAAAGTTTTAATGAAAGATCAGTTGGCAGTATATAATCTTTTATGGGAACAATGATAAGGAGCCAAACTAGGTGGCTAGCTATGGGAGAACTTGGAAATTTTGGGAGTCTTAAGACATTGGTAATTATTGGACATCCTTATGTTATACCGTAATTGGGTAACTGGATATTAGGATGGTAAGATGGTTGATTTAGATTGAAGAGATCAAAGGTTGTGATATGTCGAAGTTGGTTAGTAAGAAAATATAAATAATTAATATGGAATGAGATAACTTTCCTTTTACTAAATTTTAATTAAAAGGATGGGTGTTGGTCACTTTCGAGTGCACACCCCCTTGATTTTATAATTGCATAAGTGAAATAGGAGAGAATAAGTTCACTCTCCAAGTGGTTTGAATTATGTCCTGAAATGTGTGGGTAGAAATTGTTGTCAACCATTATCGACCCTACTTGACAATAAATCCACCCCGAATGGCTCTTAACCATAAATGTTAGTAATTTGGCAACAAGCTCCTACCTAATGAAGGCAAGTGAATGTTAGAGGTGAAATATAAGAAGCTAACATAAGGTGCTAAGAAAACAAATGATGTCCCTAGTAAAATTATATGATTACATTATACAACCCTAAGTGGTTTTAAGTAAACAAGTGTCAAATTTGTACTGAACTATCAACCGAGTGCGTAAGACATGAAAGTGTCGATACTTGAACTACCACATAACATTGAATCAAGGTTTAGCATATTAAGGTAAGTAATAGAAGTCAAAGAAGAATGGATGGAGAATGGTAGAGTTAGTGCAATCACCTATTAGATATAATTAAGGATGTTAATAACCCTAAATAGATAATCGGAAAGTGTTGCTGGTAATAGTAAGCACATGAAGGTTAAAATGGAACATGATCTATAAAACAAAAAACAAAAAAATGAATGCGATATCGTGTATAAGAATGTATTTCATAAATCGATAAAGGATTTTAAAGAATCTAAAATCTCAAGAGTCTAATAATCACTTCCTAACACACTCAGGATGCGTGATCTTGGGTGATGTGTTGCGGTTACTCCCTATAGCATGGCTAGAATGGTCATCTTGTTTCGAGTTTGATTCAACATTAATTTTGATTTTCTTTGAAAAGTATATTGTGACACTGGGGCTAGAAATTTCTTTTTATTTATTTTGTTTATGAAGAGAGGACCACTAAATTTATTTTTCTTTTTATATGAACTATGGCACTTGCCATGTTTCTAGTTTTAATATTTTTCAATTGCTGGCATTTTTCTTCTTTTTATTGGACTTGGCAGAAGTAACTTGTATTTTTGAAAGGTGTCAAGTGGTCATTTTGATGGTTGATATAACTAGCCCTAGTGATATGATTTGTGTAATATCTATCATGTTCATGGAACCACTGATAGCATGTTAAGGGACAATACCGCAAGGAGTGAAATTAGGCACAAGAATTAACAAAGAATGTGTTTTATCAGATTAAGATAAAGGAAGGAATGTCCTCCTAAGTAAAATTAATTGCAAGTAATCTGAAAAAGAAAATTTATAACAATAGTGTGACCTAGACCTAATGAATTGCAAAAGTAATGATTGTCGACTGGTAAATTTGGCATGGGTATGGAGATGATTTCAGGGATGATATCTAAAATAAGTTTTAATAACTTCCATCACTCCCTTGGAATGGGATTGTTGTGTACCTTAATGTTTGGAAATGGCGAATGATGCTCCCTATTAAACTTAAACCTTGGAGCCTAGAAATATAAAAACATTTTAATCCCTAGTGGTAGAAAACTACCCTATATAAGGGCGGAATTGAAGAACCTAAATTTGCTTTTGCCTTGTCACCTAAGAAAGTTGCAAGAAATTATGCACTTAGGATGATTTTGCGAATATTATATTAACACCCTAATGAGGTGCCTCGAATGTAGAATAAGTAGGTTCATTGTGGTTAAGTGTGATGTCAATTTTGTTAAGTAACATGCATGGACAAGAATACAGTAGGATAAACATGCTTTTAAACAAATCCTAAACAAAGTAGAACTCCTACAAAATTCAATATGTGTGACCTTGATCTGGAGGGTGCAATAATGTAAGTTGTTGAAAGATAGAACATTGTAAAAACCTACTTAAGAATCGAAGGGAAATGTAATAAAAAATATGAAGAATTTTAAACTTGTGAAGATAGTAAGTTAATTACAATAATAAGTTAATTTTGGTATTTCATCCTTCTAGTAGGCAAGGTAAAAGTTTGAGTAACTTATGGAAATGGAGGGAAATGTTATGTCCCTACTTCGAAATTCTACTCATGTGACTTCCAAGAGTAAGTTGAACTCTAGGGGAGGAGGATGTAAGGCCTTCCCCAAACCATGTTTGACCTATTAATAAATACTTTATAATTCAATAGAATAGACTGTGTTAGATAGATAGATTGGTGAGAAAGGTAATTGAACCAAGTTATAGAGTTATTGCACCTTGTGGTGTACATTTTGATATTTTATGAATTTGAAATCCTAAAAGATCCATTGATTGGACAATCTTGATTTAATGTATGTCAGCTATGTCTGGATGTAGAACGTATATGATTTTGTGATTTGATAACATTGATGAATGTTGATACTTAATTTATATGCTTTATGATAAAGAACTCTATATGATTCTAGAATAGGATAAATTGGAGATGATGTATGTCATTATTGGATTTGTAGGACTTTATTATGATGATAGAATTAAGATGTATGTTTTATGTGTGGACCAAAATTATGAGAATTGTGATAATTGTTTATGTGGATTTAATTGGATATGAGATATATTGAATTGTTCAAATGTAAATTGTATGCGAAGTGTTTGATGTGTATTCTAATTCATGTGTTTAATATTATATGAGGTTATTGGAAAATTACTAATGTGTATTTGAGTGGCACAGGAAAAGATATTCATGTGACCATGGAAATATTACAGAGAACCAAACCTAGACCTATGTATGTTCGTAAAACCAGGGTTTGTCTATTTGGAGAGACAACACCCTGTTTGTGTTGTATTTTATTCGTAACAGTAAATGATGCATGTGTGTTAAGTGTTATTTAATTGATTTATGTAAAATCCGCAAGAGACACAATTTCATGTATAAATTTGTAAAAGTATTTTCTTTGTGTCACTTGACACATGTGGATTTATGTTAAATTTTTTTAAAATTTGTCTCTTGGTGGGAATTGTTTAACTATAGCTTTTTCAATTAATGTGATGTGATTTCCATAAATGCCTTGGGTAAAAAATCTTTGGGATGGTCAACATAGGTTTGACCCGAAAATAAACTTCGGAGGGGTTAAAAAAGGGTTAAATGGACACCTAGGGGTAGTTTAATAGGATTTCCTAAAGCCCATAAGGTATACCTAAGGGTTAGAGGTAATTTTAGGCAAGTTTCTACTCCCATGTGACCTTTTAGACACCCTAAAAAGTTACTTTTCTAAGTTATGCAAAAATTAAACTAGAAGACTTGAACTCAGTTGAAGATCTTCCTTTTCGAATAAGAGTTACCTTTCCCATTTTACCTTACTTTCCTTTTTAGTTTTAGAAACTTGAGAGAACTCACACTAGTGTCTTCTTAATCAAGAAAGAGAGATTTTGGGGGTAGTCACCCACTCTCCATTTTTGGAGATAGAAGAATTTTGCAAAGAAAAAGATAGATTTTTGGATTGAGAATTTGGCTAAGGGTAAAAAGAGAAGAACCATGGAATTGGGCTGCTCATCCTCAACAAAACTAACATACCTTTGGGCAATTTAAGGTTGGTTCTATTTTGCTTATAATGTTTTCTTAATGCATGTGGTTTGAAAGAAATGTGGTGTAAAAGATTTTTTTTCGTGAATGTATTTCTTGGAAATTTATTTGGTGTTTTATGCTTATGCCATGTATGTGTTTTGGGAGTAACCAAGACCTCCTACTCTTGGGAGAGAGGAGGGTCTTGTGGGTGGTAGAAGTGACAACCCTCAAGTGAGAGGCTCTCATTATGAGATTGATCACAAGGGATTCTATGTGACCCTTGTTGCATGGCTTGTTTATGCATTGGGGGTCATAAGGAGGGAAATAAGGCATGAATGCCTTGGGGGGCATAAGGAATGTGGGGTTGTTACGCTTGGTGTAATTAGTTTGCCATGAGGTGGCTATATGTTTTGGTTCACCATGAGTTGGCTATTTGTTTTACCATACTTGTAGTCTCCTCAGGGTACTTGGTCCACTACCACCCTTGAAAAGACATCGCAATGTGGTGCAGTGTAGCCTTGGTTGGGAATGTGATTGTGGTTGTTTTCCCTTGTTTATTTGAGTTTGCATGTGTGTTACCTGTCTAGGGCTTGGTTCTCCGAGCTCGGGGGTGGCTACTAGTTAGCGTAGGCTGGAAGGTGAGCACTCCATGGTCATATTCTTGATTTTATTTGCAGGTTGTTGGAAGGAAAGGATTAGGACAAGTGGAAAATTCGATGGAGTTATTTTTTGTAGAAATCTGATTTGGAATATTTTATTATTTTGTTTTAAAAGTCCCATTTTTAATATTGAGAGACCCAATTGTAAAATAACGATAGTGTCTTTAAATGTAATTTAAAGAAATGAAATATTTTATTGCTATATTGCAAGAAAATGAAATGAATAAATCTGGAATTAGTCCTAAAGTTTTTCTAAACTTTAATATTTGTTGAATAGATAATATTTTGGAAAAAACAATAAATTTATTTTTTTCCTTAAATGCATGTGAAATAAATCAAGGAAATAAAGAAATGATGTAAGGATTGCATGTATGTTGCTTGAATATAAATGTTTCAGTAATTCCTGATTGCATGGTTAAAGTTAAAGGAATCTTGATAAATAAAGTGCTCTTGGAATTTTATCTAAATCTGTCATTTTATTAACTTGCAGAAAATAGAAATATAACGTTTATTATAGTCATCTCTAAAGATAAATTTTAGATTTCTAGAATTAAATAGGTGCTATGTTAAGTTTGTTTTAAATCGATTAATTACTCTATTTTTGCAAATAGGAAAGCCATATCTAGATAGCCTAACTATTTCTTCTTGGCAGCTAGGATATTATTAAAAAGGAATAATTTATACGATTTAATTTGTAGAAAATATCTAATCTGTTTCACTTGTTTGGAATAAAAATAATTGCATGAAAGAAATTGTCCTAGACTCAATATTATAATATTTATATATATAAATATAAATAAATATACATTCAACTAATTTATGTGCATGCACAAATGCATAAGGGAATTCATTTCTTAAAGTTAAACAAATAAACTTGTTGTTTAAAACATTTATATACAAATACTTATCTCTTTATATATATATATATATATATATATATATATATATATATATATATATATATATATATATATATATATATATATATATATATATATATATATATATATATATATATATAATTTAGCTCTTTTAAATAAACAAAAAAAAATATAATTAAATAAGTCATATTTTAAAAAATAAAAAAGAAAAAAAAGAAAAAAAAATATAATACGGGGGGGTCGGCTCGAGCTGAACCACTATGCATGTCACAGTGGGCGGCCTTGGCCAGCGCCACTATGGGTGTCCACAGTGGACGACCCAAGGGCCGCCACTGTGGGTGACCACAGTGGGCACCACCATTGCGGCCATCCACAGTGAACGGCCCGAGGGCCGCCACTTCAGGCATCCGCAGTGGTCACCGCCACTATGGTAACCCACAATGAGTGGAGCCACCCCGGGGTCGCCGCCTACAACCTTTACACCTTCGCCCCTTGTGTAAAAAAGATCGCCTTCGCCATTCTTGCCATTCGGCCCCCTGCAAAAACAAAGCAACAAAAAAAAAATGGGAGAAAACCCTAGCCCGGTTAGGGCTAGGGTAAATAGTGGTAAGAAAAAAAAAAATAGAAAACTTATTTTATAATATAAAATGACGATTAGGGTTTGCATGGGTAGAACCCTAAAGCTTAAAAGTATATATATATATATATATATATATATATATATATATATATATATATATATATATATATATATATATATATATATATATATATATAGTTATATAGTTATATATATAGTTGTATAAATATATTGTGTTCTATAATTATATAAATATATATATGATTATATATATATATATATGTGTGTGTGTGTGTGTGTGTGTGTGTGTGGAGTTGTCCCAAATTAAATATTAGTAATGATAATATTTAATTTTGAATTTTAAATAGTTTAAAAGTGTTATGGATTAAACTATTTAATTTTAAAATTTAAATTAATGGAGATGATTTAAATATAATTTTTGAGAAAGAATATTTAATTTTAATTTATTAAATTTAGATGATTTAAATTAAACAATAAGGGAATTTTATTTTTATTGATCTAAAGGGTTTAATTTTTGACTCTCCTTAACATAGATGCATGTGGTTCAACCTGGTAGAGAAATATTCATTTGTGAATAAAATCGACCCTATTTGTTGGTTTAGTTTAATCTACTGTTTAACTATTATTAAGTAAAATATAGACACTTATAATACTAAGTGCTAGGACTAAATTAATTAGCTCCTAAAAGCAATTAATGACTATTGGAGATTAATTATACCTTCGTCAATTATTTTAGAGAATGTTGATTTAATCAATCTATTGACTAAATTTGATGAGTTAATAAATTAACTCATTTAGTATTCCATAATTAAATTAAATTATTAAGAAAGGATGTATTAACAGGATGATGGGAACTTGATATTTATTAAATAATTGGTATCAGACAAAGTAATTTTATTAATGTCTATTTAGTGGAAATGGATCTAATTAAGTACTAATAGATGCAACTGAAATGATAAGGACTATGAGTGAAATTATTATTACTCTTATAACATTTGTTTGTTCCGCTTGTTAATAGGAATTATCATGATAGCATTTGATATCATTTAAGATTTTGCTTGGAACAACTTGTTAAGATGTCTCAACTGGTTAAGCAATGGTTGCGTGTACATTTAGTGTTTTAAAAAAAAAATTGTTGCTTGTGTTTTGCCCAAAAGTATGGGCATGACATTAGATGTAGGAAAGCTCATAGTCCCTGGGGTTTTCATGGATGTAGATTTGTTAACCCAGAGTGCACACAATTATGACCCTGTGGCTAAATGTATCAAGAATGTGAATGGAAGAGCCTTAATTGAGATTAATGACAATGAATTTAGGAAAGTGTTTAAGCTCAATGAAGTGTCTAATTATTTAGAGCCCATAAATTTTGATACACTGGTCCAGGTTTACAATATACAAATGGATCATCTCAGGAGTGGCGCTTTGAAGGAGTTTTTTGTCAAAATAGGAGGGTTAACTGTTGTAGGCCCTAGTACAATGGAGCCTTTCTCCCTAAATTTGTTTACTCTAAGGGCTAAAGGCATGTATTGGTCACTATGTCAGATTTTTAGGGAAGATGCTGAAACCACCATGCCGACTCATTACATGTTAATGATAGCATAGATTCTAAACCCCTGTCTGGCAGTAACCTTTGATTATGCACCTTACCTCACTAATGCAATTCATGTAGGGCTGGTGGGTATAAAAAGTGGTAAGGTGGATAGACCATTTGGATGGTACTCCCTTCTCATGCACATGTTTTTATTTAAAGGTGTTGATTACATTGTTGGTGAAATGGATCTAGTTAAGGAGAAGGATGGTAAAGAGATTATTGTACAACTATGGACCACCATTTTGTCCTGGGACAGAGAGGATGCCAACTACCTAAACTTTGACATATGCTTTGCATCTAAGATTAAGATTCTCTTATGTTTAGAGAACCCTACGATCCCCAAAGCTCTCTTAGAATTCCTTAGGCCAAAGGAATTTGTTGAGCATCAAGATCATGCACAATTGGGGTGACATATACTTATACCCTATCTCTACAGTTTTTTCAGAGTTTATGGTTTCAGAGGAACTCCATATTTATTGCCTTATCAAAGATAGGAATTGCAGAGGTCCTAAGGAAAATTGGAGGTGTGCAAGAGGCAGAGCTAACGAATAGAGGAAAAGGGACTATTTTCCCAACTATCACCTTGGCCCATCAATTTATGATTACCAAGGGTGGTTGGAAATACTTTGATGACTTCTTTCAACCATACAGGTTGCCTACTGTAGTAATAAGGTTTGTTGATCCTAAGGATTTTTTCAATGGCATGTTCAGGAAGAGAGTAGTATGTAAAGGTAGGCCACACTAATTCCATTTCCCAGAGGATTTAATTAGAAATGAGTTCAATTTGGATGAGGAGGAATTGAGGAAAGAAAAGTGGGTGGCATACAAAAAGGCTCTAGATTTTATTCGTCAATTTGATAGTAGTTATGACCCTCTATCTAGCTTTAATCCTTTTGAGGAAATGATCAAATTCTTAATTCTTTATTTTCAATATTTAATGGAAACTTTGAAGGAAAAGAGGGAAGCTATAATAAGAGATAATCCTGATAAGGCGAAGATGGTTCTAGCCAAACCTGCCTTTGCTAAGGCCATCCCTCCGGGCAATTATGTAATGCATAAGAGGTCAAAATATAGTGTGTTGATGCCAGTAACAGGTGAGCCCTCTACTTCAAGAGGGAAGAGAACAATTGAAGATGTTAGTGACATCCAAGACTTCCCTAAAAGGAAAAGGGTGGTGAAGGAAGTGCAAACAAGTGAGTCTCTATACTCTCCATCTCAATCCTCTATCCATATAGGAGATGAACAGGCAGTAGCAGAACAATTGTTGCAATTAGGGAGTCTTGGAGAAATTGCTTGCACATATGAGGAGACAAAAGAGGGGATGCCACACGAGCCACCTACTACCAAAATGAACTTAACTATAGATGAGTTCAAAGGTAAAGAGATAGAACCTATTGTCAAGCAAGCTAGTGAGGAGTTCTTGGCTGATAGCAATTTTGTCATGATAGGGGCCTTCCTGCAATTTCTCTGGAAGCAAAACATAGAGCAATTCAAGGCAAGGTGTGAAAAGAGGAAGAGTGAGAAGCCTCACAAAGATGCAACTTTGGTGGAGGAAGAAGTAAAGCAATAAATGACTGCAGAATTTAAAGCCATCACTCCTAAAGCTAGAAGAGAAATGGTGTCAAAGGCTAGTTTTTTAATCCTCCCTGAATGGGATACAACAGATGCTTTGGTACTTGAAGAAGTCAAAAAAGAAACCAAGCCTATGGAGGGAGTGACATTCAACAAGGATAATTCTACTTTGGTCATGTGGTCCTTAAAGAGGGATGAGAGTAGAAGAACAAAGGATACCTCAAAATCCAATTTCCTAGGAGGTATGATTGTTAAAAGAGTCCAAGGTAGAGGAGTAGTGGAAGCTGCTAGCATAGTTCTAGAAACTGCAAAATTTAGTTTGGCAGTGGCTGAGAAAGAAGCAATGGAAAGAGTTGATCTCCAAGTGAAAATAGAAAGAGTTCTAAAGGCTTACAATGAAGCCAAGAAAGAGGTAGCCAACAGGGACAGTATTATTGCTAGACTATAGAGTCAATTGGCAGGATAACACCAAGGAGGTGAATCCTCTACTCTGATGAATGCATCTTCTCCAGCAAGACCTCCACCCACCATTCCTATTGTGGAATTTCCTCCTTCTCCTATGCCTTCTGGTTTTCAACCAACTAAGACCATTCAACATGAATTAGAGAAGTTAAAACAGGTTCAAGCCCTGTTTGCAAATAAATATGAAGAGAAGGTAAAGGCCACAATTTTGAGTTTTGCTGATACAGTAGAAGCCCCCATTAAGCACACTAATATGAAAAGAATTTTGGATACTTTGAGTGAGTTGAATGAAGACAAGGCTATACTAGAGCCGATTTTAGAGAAGTGGATGCCTAGGGAAATGGATGTAAAACTTATGTGTGCATCCTATGATCAGGTAGGGTCTGATGCCATTATTAAAACCACATGTGAATCAGCAAAAGGAATGGCCAAGCTAGTGGAAGGAAGAGCCAGTGTAGAGAGGAAGGCTAACTTATACAGGAAGGAATATACTGAGCATAAATTTGAAATGTTTCCTGGGGGTTTTGTTAGCCCAAATCAGTTGAAGGACAAACAAGTATGGCTTGATGAGCTAGGAGTTAACTTGTCTTTCAGGGTGAATGCAATCAGCAATAAAGATGACACATCTTTGTTTGTTAAGACAATTCAAGAAATAGAAAAGATAGTCACTATGGCTTTTTGGAAGTAGAGGTTAGGAAAGTGAGAAACTCTTGGAAAAGGCTAGTTAAATTGAAGAAGAAAATTGTTAGCTACTCATGGCCTGATGATGACATGTTTCAAGAGTGGACCAAAAAGTATGCGGCGCAAGAAGAGGAAATCCGAGAATAGTTAGAAGATGCTGCAGTGGAGCAACAAATGAAAAGGCCGCTGAGACTGAAAAGGACTTGTAACTGATTTTTGAAGGAAATTGCGATTGTAACAAATTATCCTTAGGTATGTTTGAAGCTTGTTTTGCATCCATGTTGTTATAAATGGATACCAGGAATTGGAAAATGGGATCACAAGAATTTTGTAAAGAAACTCTGTAGAAATATATCTCGGTTTGTTTGTTTCTATTACACATAATACTTTTAGTTATGTAAGATTTTTTCAAAATGAATATCAATATATAGATCAAAACCTTTCGAGCCTAAAACCTGTGTTGTCTTCTGTTGTGCTTTTAGTAATTTACTGGTTTCATTTGAGTAGTCTAGGGTTATTCAGCTGAACATGGATTGTAATGCAATCTTTATGGATATGTTCTCAGCTTTTCTCTTCAGGAGAGGAATTAAATATGCATGAAACATCTCTGTTATTAGATTATTTGTTTGAAACTTTGAATTTGATAAACAGTGTCTAGTTTAACAAGAAAATAACTCTTATACATGTCAGGCATGTATAGGGTTAATAAAAGCCAAAGTGATGAGATGTATGGGGATGTTTTAAATTTTGGAATCCTTGCTTGATTTAGATGACTCTGTAGCCTAGATAAGGCACTGGTATCAGTTGTGTTTTTCTTTCTATTTTCCTTGGGCATCAATACTGAAAATGAGTATAAGTATTTCCTTTAATGTTTCAGTTTTATTAAGGTGATGAAATCCATAGGTTTTTAGCATTGGTTTACTATGGATCTCGAATTCTAAAGTGTGAAATTTTTCATAGAAGGTATACCCACCTGAGCTTTGGATAAGTTTGAAGTGTAGAAGGTTTTGTTGAAACCTTGTTATATGTTATTCTGGAGTTCTAATTTTCTTGTTGTCCTCTTCATATGCAAACAAAGTTCATTATATTTCTTACAGGGAGGACAAAAGTGAATCAAAATTTGAGAACAACAAAAGTGGTGACTCTATTGGGGATAAGTCATAGTGTGTATCTATGTTGCAGATTGGTGCTTGAATTAGTTCGGAAGTTTGTTTGGATATCTATGTGTTTGTGGCAGATTGCATTATCTCTCATTTGTGCTATCCTTTTCTTTGAAAATCCTCCTGATTTTTTAAATCTTTGCAAGAGATTTGTCAAAACTTGTTTTCTTATTTCCCCACATTTTGTGTGGGTGGTGACTCTGACAAGTATAAACATTGCTATTTGAATAAGTATAACTCTTTTAAGATAAACAAGTATAATGCAGAGAGGAAGGAACACTAGGTCTTGCATGAGGAAGCATCCTCAAGAGACGTTGCAAGAGGAATTACTTAAACAGGCATGGAGAGGCCATAAAAGATTAGTTGTACATGAGCCATCTAATGCTGCCTAGGAAGACAAGAGCATTAATACGGGTAAGTCATTTGAAAGACCCATATATGCAAATTCAAATTCTTCTTCCCGCGAATCTAAGTAGGACATTTTGGGTTTCCATTCTGGTTTGTTTGGTAATAATGAAGATGTCCAAGTTTTAAATCAGAGGATCTCTCATGCTATTTTATCTGGGAAGGACAGGAATAGTTCAAATATTAAGATGGATTATGTACCTAGAAAAGTTGATGGAAATATTAGTTTAATTGATATTGACCAAGTCAATGTGTCAGATTCTGAAGAAATGTTCCCTGATGAAGATAAGGTATCCCAAGAAATTGAGGCCCTTAATAGAAGAGTCCATTACTTAATTTCCTTAAGGGCACAAAAGGAAGAAAATAAAGAAAAGGAAGTGAAAGCTAAATTAATTGAGACGGATAGGCTTCTAAGACAAATTGATGATCTTGAGTTATTCACCCAAGAGAAAGCTAAGAGTGAGGATGAAGGTCCAGTCATTAGAGAAATTTTAGTTGCCAAAACCAACCCTACATACAAATCTCTTGTGCAATCGAATAGGGAGGCCCTTAGTGACCCACAACCTATTAGAAATAATGTTGACAAAGGAAAATACAAGTGCATGGAAGATGGGTCTGGATCTAAGACTACATCAGAAATCTCTCATATGTTATTTGCACATGAGAGAGAGATAAATAGGATGAGGAAAGAGAAGGAAGATCTGCAGAGGGAGTTGGAAAAGGTTGAATTAGAAGCAGCCAATCAAGAGGTTAAAAGAAAGATTAATTATCTAAAGGCTCCTCCTAAATTTTTCCTTCAACAGACCCAAATAAACCTGCTCCTCAGCATGCCTCACTCCCTCTAGTCAAAATTCTGTCAACCGTGCCTGTGAGCACTATCCTAGCTAATCAAGCCCCTCTCACTAATCAAGGTAACCAAATCCCTCTGACTCATGGTCCTAATGTAAGAATGAACATGTGAAATAATCTTACTACTAATCAATTCCATAGAAAACCCATTAACTTGGAGTTATACACACAAATCTTCTTTGATGGAATCCCAGAGTACCCTAACCATGTTCCTACTGAATTAAGGGATAGACTCCACAAATTTGCTGGCAATAATGCAATCAGTGTTGAAGAGCACCTAAAATATTTCGGTGACTTGATAAATGATTATGAAATTGTAGATGAAGATGTCATCATGAAATTGTTTGTATAGTCGTTAGTAGATGATGCAAGGGATTGGTATAGAGGTCTCCTTGTGAATAGTATTGGGTATTGGGAAGATTTTAAGAACTCCTTTGAAGAACAATATGGTGACAAAACAAATGTGAGCTTCATGCTCAATGAGTTCAATAATATTAGGAAGTATGATAATGAGATTGTCATAGATTTCAATGCTAGATTTCAGAAAGCAATGCATAGGCTTTACCAGGTAATGAGGCTAGATGACAACATGTGATTGAACACTTATAATAATGCTTTTGATTGAAAAATGACTTACATCTTGAGGGATAAAAACCAACATAGTCTAAGAGATGCTTTTAGGATTTCCATTAATGTGGAGAGTAATAGGAAAGCATCTAGAAAAGTAGGGATAAGAACTAATGGAAGGTTGTGGCAAGAATCAAAACAACAACCAAATAAAGTTGCCAAGGAAGATGATAAAATAGAGAAGTTAATGACTACCATGAAAGATCTTACTGCTAAGGTAAGTAAAAATGAAAAACCTCATTATAATTGGCAAGATAGACCTCCTAGATTACATGACATGCCTTACAATACAAGTTGGAAGGACGACAAACCCCAAAATGAGAAGCCAAAAAAGGCTCAGAGCCAAGATACCCTAGATCCTTTGAAAGGAGGAAATGTTCAAAATTTGGAGAATACTCCTTGGTGCATGGATTGTGATGGACCACATTATCATCATCAATGTGTTGTAGCTCAAGCCCTCGAATAATCCATGAGAAAAGAGGTTGAGCCTGATATTAATATGTTTGAAACTATTATTGAAAGTGATGATGAGTCTTTACAAAGTGAATTTAGTGAATGTGATGTGCTAAATAGTAATAAATATTACCAAGGATAGTTGACACTTGATTGGCATCCTACTTTCAATGTGGTAACTATTGAAAATGAAGAAGTTCATCTCCGAAGACCCAGTGATGAAGAGGTAAAAAATCTTACTAAGGCTGCCATAGCCAGCGACAAGCATAATTATAACTTGAGAAGTAGTAAGAAGGATGGAGATCAAGGGGAACCTGGCTCAATGTTCATAAGAGAAGTATCTTAGAAGAAAGCAACAAGCCATGGCATCTTGCCTTGAGATAGTTAGGCAAAGATTGACTATTAGGTGTCGGGGACAACTGAGAGGGGGGGGTCAATCAGTTGTCAAATAAATTTAAACCAAAAACAATTTAACCAATTTAATGCTTAATACCTGTAAACTAGTTAAGTGTGCTGGTAGATAGTTATAATAGTTAATTTCTATACAGGTAAGGATTAGTGCATGAAACATAAACACAAAGTCATCCAGAACACATAACACCAATATTTATATGTGGAAACCCTGTAAGGGGAAAAAACATGGTGGGAAACCTTACCCACAATCAAATGATACTACTGTAGATAGTAAGTGTACATAAATGGGGTCTGCACATGCAGAAAGGCCAACAGCCTAGAGCTCACTGCTCAATCACAAAATGGGAGTCACACTGACTACAGTTGGATTCTTAAATCCAATAAGAATGTGCTGCACAAAATAGCATCTTCATATGCTGGATTCAGTACCAGTGTAATGTTTATATGCTTTCACAAAATCCTAGCTTCACCTTCAAATGATGTCCTCATGTATAGCTCTACTTAATCCGCATATACCTTCACACAATTCTTTTTTTGCATTCCACAAATGATCTTACAAATAAGATCTTACATTTATACCATAACCTAAGACCAATTTTAGTAGGTCGACTCTACAAGATATTACAATAAAAACATTTTACAAACAATATAATATCCAATGCAATAACTGATTGAACATGTCATCTTAATGCATTTACAACAATAATTAATCATCTCCATAGCATCCCATGTTGATCTGGAAAAGATAATCATGTCGGTGTAACCCTAGACCTATTTGCCAGTAAAAGTAAATATGCAAATATGAATATACCAATTATTAATTCATTAAGATAAGATGTCCACACGATGTCTTCAATATTACCAAGTGTTTCCCATATTATTCCAAGTGCCGATGATCATTATATCTTGCCG
Source organism: Cryptomeria japonica (assembly GCF_030272615.1). Lineage (NCBI taxonomy): Eukaryota > Viridiplantae > Streptophyta > Pinopsida > Cupressales > Cupressaceae > Cryptomeria > Cryptomeria japonica. The sequence continues at coordinate 501,378,767 of NC_081409.1, read as the reverse complement.
GTGTACCATATACCAATAACTGTGCAATAGTTACTTGCTTGCCGGTGAATGCTGCTGGATCTCCAAAGTGCTAGTGTTTTAGTAGGTGTTGACATCAATGAAAAAACCATACCAAAATACCAATAGTGACTAGTTGAAACATGTAGCCAAGGGTATGGATAATAATGCTACTAGTGATATGCAAAGAACTGCTACACTGAAAAAGGCAAGTCAGCCTAAGACAGAGAAAGATAAGGTTAATACTGAGTTCATTAATAATTCCACTTTTGATATGACTTAGGCTCTTACCTAGATGAAGGTCATAGTCCCATTGGTAGAATTATTGAAAACAAAGGAACATAGAGAAGCTAGTCTATCTTTGTTTTCTAGGATATCTGACAGTAGTACAACTTTGCCTTTAGGTTCTGTAGACACCTAAAAATGGTCAACACTTGCGGAGTCATACTTTAAAATTTGCGCATTGCCTCATTTTATGTTTTTTTGCATTGTATTAACATTTCTCCTATGATTCGTACTTGGTCTTTATCATTTGCAAACATCGAGTCATTCTTCTACATTCTTCCTTTATCTCACTCTCGAATTTGGTCTTGTCGACAATAATCTCCAGTCATGATTTTAATCAATCTTATCCTATTGCATCAATGTGCATGCTTATTTGTCGTCATTTTGGACATCGTCAATCCTAATTAGGGTTTTGTCCTCCTATCAATCTTGCGATCGATTTGTCATCGATCGTTGTCCTCTTATCAATCTTGTCAATTTATTATCAATCCTTCAATCTTGTCGATTAACGATCGATTTGTCATCGGTCGTTGTCATGTTCGATCTTGTCATTTTGCGATTGATTTGTCATCAATCGTGGTCATTTTCAATCCTGTCGTCTTGCAATCTATTTTGTCATAAATCCTTGTCCTCTTGTCAATCTTGTCATTTCGCGATTGATTTGTCATCGATCGTCGTCTTTCTCAATCGTGTCAATTTGGATCAATTAGTCATTGTTCCTCATCAATTGGTGCATTTTATCAATCAAATCATTTATCACATTGGTCATTTATCAATTCAAAATCATGATCGAGTCAATTATCTTTCATCAAGACCTAATTCATCTTCTAGGGTTTCGTGATTTAATCATTTAACCTGGTTTGTTATTTCCTCCTTTAGGATTAATAAATTATTTATTTATCCTAAGTCTTCTCATTACAATTAAATGTTCATTTAATTGGCTAATTATTCCTCTTTGTGAATTAATTAATAAATGACAAATTATTAATTAATTTACCTAATTTCTAATTTTCATCAATTCTCTAATTTCCTAATTTTCTAAATTCCTAATTTCAAATTCCTCCTATTTCTCTCCTAAATTCATGGAAATGACATGTCAATTTGTCATAAATTTGTCATAATTGACAATCAATCAATTTTGACATAGAAGTTGTCATAATTTGTCATAAATTATCAATCAACAAATTTTGCATAGAAGGTGCATAATTTGTCATAAATTTGTCATAATTGACATAATTGATTTGCAATTTCCATTTGAATTGAATCATGCTAATCTTGTCTTTTCTCCAATTTATCTATAAATTGGATGAATTTCTTCAATCAATCCCCTAATCCTTAATCAGACTATCGAATTTACGCTTCTAGTACTCTTGATCAATAATCAATGTCAATCTTGCTTTCAATTGTGTATGTGCACTTGTAGGTGAGATCCATAACCAAACCATTTGAGGAGGAAAGAAGAACAATGGAGCCGCATGAAGGAGCATTCAAATCTGCTATTGGTTTGCATATGTCTTTAATTTTGAATGTTTCATTTTCATGTCTCTATTGAGTGTTGTTTAGGATAGATCATTCCAATGAATGCATTTGTGACTGAGCTATTACGTTTATCTATGCTTGTGATGATTCCCTATTTCCTAACATACATTAATTGGTGAACCCGACGTGAACACTAACCATCTACTCTCTTTATGGTGTTTTTGAGTGCTTTCAAGTTGATTTACAGGCCAAAAACCCAAAAACAGGGTCGTGCAGGGTTTTCTGGGACATTCTGCGCCTGTGTAAGACAACTTGCACTTGTGTCAAGCAACCTGCGCCTGTGTCATGACTTCTGCGCCTGTGTCATGACTTCTACGCCTGTGTCATGACTTTTGTGCTTGTGTCATGACTTATGCGCTTGTGTAAGGTATCCTGCGCCTGTGTAATCCTGCACCTGTGTCATGACTTCTACGCCTGTGTCATGACTTCTGCACCTATGTAAAGTCCAGAACAGAGGTAAAAATGCGGTGTTTTATTTGAAATTTGTTTAGTTTTTGCATTCTATTTTCTATGCTTTGGATTTTGGTACTAATTATCTGTGCAGAATCTTGGCATATGCATGGCAAAGACAATAAATCAAACTACTAACATGTGTTATGCAGAATCGATAGTCAAAGACAACAAATCAAACTTCTAACTTGGGTTTTGCAGGTTGCCTTGGAGAAACAACTAAACTTGGTGTTTGTTATTAATGTTTTTAGGCACCAAGTGATTTCTAATAGGTTGGAATGAACATGTTTTTGCTTTGATTGTTGAGTGTGACATTGGAGTAGGAGAGTATGCTCTCATCCTTCTTAGGGTGATCAGAAATCCAGATCTTCGATACCATGCTTGTGTCTTTGATTGTGTGTCTCCTTTAGAGGGCCTGCCTTCCTGACCACTTTGCTTTTGCAAGCAAGTGATAACCGTGAGAAGGGAATGACCCAAAGTGAGTACGGCTAGAATTCCTTGGCATTCTAACTCACTATAAAAAAATACCCGATGAGCGAAAGCTTTGAAGGAAGTGTTATGTGGGAATTGCAGTTACTTGGGAAGTGATGACCCTTGAACTCTTTCTCATATCAACATCTAAGTAGAACCTCATGGTCTAAATCGTGCTTGCGCGACTACATTTGTTTGGTATCTTGGTGGGCTTAATGTCTTAATCATGCTTGCGTGACATCAAGGAGTAATGCTTAACAGAAATCCTTACTACACACCTTGTTTTAGAGGCCAAAAAACCCTTCTAGTTGCTTGAGAAGGACAAGTTTGGATACTTGGAAGAGATACTAAGTTCGTCATGGGGAGATTTCCATGGGGACTAATGCTTGCCTGCCCTGAGAAGTGAGTGCCGTGGAGGGGAGCCCATGGGGTCAAACATCTATGTATTATCCTTGAATCCCATAATGAGTCTACCTCTCAAGTGCCTAATGTCTTTGCCTACCATAAGAAATTTGTGAATGAGTATGATTGTCTTGAGTTTATGTTAAAATATCTTGTCTTCTTTACTTGTCAAAAGTTGAATTGCATCTCATTTCAAAAGCAAGGCAAATTGATTCAAAACAAGGTTAAACACAAGAACATTTCATCCAACAAACTTCAAAACATCTTCAAACATGGTTGTCAAACATTGTTCAAAATCTTGTCTCAACATTCATGTCACTTACATTTAGGTTCATCCTAGGTTGCATTTTGCAAAGTTCATTGTCAAGTACCAAGGTTAGGCTTCACCTAAGTCATACTCCTTTGCATATCAATAAGGGTCATTCATTTGCATGTGTCCTCTTGCATTAAAGTCATATCATTGTCATACATTGCTTACCCTAGGTCTCTTCATTAAGCTTAGGTCATTATCATATCATATTAGGGTCACTTGCATGGTAATTGTCCCTTTTTCCATATAGTCTCAAAACTAGGTTTTGTCATACTTGAGTAATCCAAATCTTTGATAAACTCTAAGTCATTGTTAGGAAGTCTAGACCTTATTAAATCTTTTATCCTTTTGTCATCAATATCATTTGGTCAAACCTAGCTTAGTATCCAAGCATATAGGGGAGACTTTGTCATTTTGTCCTTTTGTCACTTGGTCCTTTTGTCCTTTGAGGTCTAGACATCATTTCAATTTCCTAAGGGTCTCTTTTAGATTTGCATTCCAAAAAGTTTGTCAAAATCTTGAAAAACAACCAAAAACATAGGTTGCATTCTTTCCATAGATTGCATTCTCATTTATTTAGTTTGCATTTAGTTGCATATCATACATTATCCTTGAAAAATCCCAAAAACATTGCATAGTGACATGTCTATTGAAACAAGGTTCCAAGCACCAATGATGCAACAAAGTTTGACATATCAACCGACAATGCAATCACAATTCTATCCAACCCAACAACAAAGCAACATTGATCAAACTTTTTATGATGAAACAAGTCTCCAAATACAAAAACTAGAGGAGAAACTAGCTCAAGAAGAGGAGATATTGGAACAAAGAGTGAAAAACATTGAGAAGAATAGATCACAAATGTCCAAAGTGTTTCAAAAACTTCCAAGTCGAAATCCAAATATTGAGCCAATTGATGTAAGATCTCTTATCAAACGATCAGACATACCAGCTCTCCTCTCACAAATAGAGATGATGAAACAATTTCAAGAAAAGAGACAACATCAATTTCAACAGTATGTGCCTCCACAACAAGAACAAGAAGGTGTTTACTATCAATCAAATTTTCAACCATCACAACCAATTGTTCAACAACTCCAACATATTCAACCAATGCAACCAATGGTCCAATTTCAACAATATGTGGAACCAACTATACAATGTCAACAAGTGGTTCAACCAATGGTGGAATATCAATGTCAACAACAACAACCAAACATTCAAATACAAAGGTTGCAGCATGCACCAAGCCAAATTTTGAACATGTCAAACCAATTTGATCAACATCTAGTTCAAAATCAAAACATGACATCAGACCAGAACCAACTTCTTTCCAAACAAGTTCAAATTCTAGATACAACCATGTCAAAACCTCGAAAGAAAGGTGGCTTTATTGCAATGCTCTTAAGGAAACTACCAACTGAGTTCTTTGAGGAAGATCAAGATAATACAATTATGTCTAGCAATGCCTCATCCCCCCGCAAACAAATTGACTCTCCAGTGGCATCTATCCCTACACCTTTAGAAGTTTCACAAGAACCTTCCATATTGTCCTCATCAAATAATACACCCAAGGATGCAATTATCCAAGAGCTATCCATAATTGATTGCCATGATAATCCAATTCATGATGCACATCCTTGTCATATTTCAAAAATACAAGACCCGATGCCACCATGCACTTTATTGCCATTACCTATTTTAGAGGACCCCATTCAAAGTCCCTCTTCCTCATGTTCAAGCATTGATTCCTTTCCAGAATCCATCACAAATGTTCAAAGTGCATTTCCTTCATGCCAAAACATTGAGCCCTTGCAAGAATCCTCCATGCATATCCAAAGTCCAACCCCATGTCAAGAGGATAATTTAGAGCATGAAGAAACGTGTCTTGAAATAGATGAAGATCAAGATCTTGAAACCTTATCATCCTATCCAATTGTTGACCAGGACCCCATGTTCCCAAACACTCATGATGATTCCCCTATTCTTGTCCATCCTATCCAAAGTCCTATTGACACTCCATTCCCCGAGCAAGATCAAGATATCCCAGTCCATCCAATCCCAAACGATCCCCTTCCATTTCATGAACACAATGTCCTTTCAAATCCCATTGGCATTCCACTTCCTAAGAAAGATCCAGATATCCCTTCCGTCCTTTCCAATGATCCCATTGAAAGTCAAGAGCAAAGCAACTTTAAAGAGGATTCCAATGATCTTCCTCCTTGTCAAGATCAAATTATTCCTTTAAATCCTCCACAAGATCCTCTTGTTCCTCCATTTCCATGTCTTAATGCTCCATATACACTCCAAGATCGCATTTCTTTTGATGATCCCATTATTTCTCCCATTCCATCTCTTGAAGAGCCTGTCATTGAACCATGTCCACTACACAATCCTATTCCCCCTCATGATCCTAATCTCCCTCATGATTCTAACGTGTCAGTGCAAGATGTTCATGAACCATCAATATGCATAATGGGTTCTTCCACTTTGGTGCAATCTGATCCACTTCAAGATCTCATTATTTCTCTCATATCATATCCACCTCATAATGGACTCGCATCTTCTTCCCAAAGAAAAGAGTATCCTACAAGTCAAGATATTCATAAAGGCAAAGGAGTAGACCTTCATGAGAAAGAACCCCTTCATATCAAAGAATATACTAATGGTCATGGCTACAGAGCTCACACTCAAGGCGTTGGTATCCCTTCAAAGTCAAAATCCAAATGTCCACTTTCCCCATCATCACTTCCATCCATTCTAGGTCCCTATATCCCTCCATCTCCTATGCAACATCAGCAAAGGCACACATCTTGGAGAACCTTCCATCCATCCCACATTCCTCCATATCATTCCCATCCACACCGACATTCATTCCCTCTTCCAAGCAATTTGGATGCCAAGTATAAGCATCATAAGTCTAGAAATCCACATGTATTCAAGGATCAACATGTCCAATATAATCGACATGTCAAAACAGAGAACAATATGATCTATAAAGAAAAAGAAATATCCAAAAGGCCACAAAGGCCCACTGAGGAAAATATAGCAAAGTCAATATATATATGGGTTCCTAAATCCCTTGTGCAAGCAATGCACTCCAAGGAACCACAAAAGAATGAAAAATCAAAAACCATGTGGATCCCTAAGCGGCTCCTTAAAGCACAAAAACCTAAAGAAACATCCAACTTGGCAACCAAAGTTGCTATTCCTCCATCCAACCCTCTCAAAGCTATTCCTCCATCACCTTCTTCATCCATTTTGGGCCCTTATGTCCCAAAATCCCAAGCTATTCTTCCATCCAAATCTCACAATCTGAGATCCATCTTTCCTCCATCAGTCCATCACCCCTCAAGGTGTGTGCCAATGCCGATCTTGCCAACATTTATGTCCATTGAAGCCCAATTTTTCCCATACCCTGTCCATTATCCAATTCATATTTTCCATCCTTCGATCCCTCTGGTCCAATCCTTTGCATAAATCCTCGCCTTAGTTTCATCTCATTTTCCATGTCCTTATCCTACCAACGTCTTTGAGCATACTTTTAAAGGTCATGGTTCATTTATTTCAAGGCTACTATCCAAACAAAAGAGACACTTGAGTCCTTCTTCCATCCCCTATCATTTGTCCATCTTCTATTGAAAAAGTCAAAATATTAAAAAAAAAAAAAAAAAAAGTGAAAAAAGTGAAAAAAGAAAAAAGAAAGAAAAAAGTAGAGCAAAAATAATTTGTCCACTGGTGAAAACCTGGCAAACAGGCGCCTTGGGCAAGTACCGTGATGAAAACCTGGCAAACAAGCGTCATGCGTAATCTCTGAACTTCTTGCACACCACACTTGGGGGTAGGTTTTATCCTATCATATCTTTTTGTCCTTCATTGTTCCATTATCCTATCGAACCCCTGTCATTACCCTCCATTATCCTATTGTCCCTCATGTCCAGTTTCCCTTTCCACCTTCGATCTTGACAAGGCTGAGGATCATCATGAGCATCATGCATCTTGTTTGCAGCTTTCAGTCTATCATAGCTTTTGGTCTTTATCCATTTTCTTATTATAACCTTTCATCCATATTCCCTAGCTTATTGCAACTTTCTGCCACTATTTTGTATCCTATCCCGACCTTCAGTCCATGTCCTTTATCCATTCTTGGTCTTGCTTATCCTATCCATATCTTATCACTATCCATACACTGTTTTTCAATCCTTGATCTTGATCTGACATAAGGACGCAAAATTTAAACATGATTTCAAAAACCTCTTGACATGTCCCTCATGCCATGTTCCTGCTTTACATTGTCATATCCAGTCTCTTGTCCCATCATGCCATAGCCCTTGAAAATTGCATCCGCATTGTCTCCATGATAACAGGCCTTTGTCTTCCCTCTATCCACCATCATTTCAGCGAGCCTTTCTATTCACCTGTCATATTCCTTGCCTTGCTAGACACTGGGGACAAAATCATAAAAATTGAAAAATGTCCTGAAATAATTAAAAAAAATTGAAAAAAAAAGTCTTGAAAAAACAATCATAAAAAAATTGAAAAAAAAGTCCTGAAAAAACAATCATAAAAAATTGAAAAAAAAGTCCTGAAAAAAAATCATAAAAAATCAAATAAAGACCTGAAATAAATCATAAAAAATCAAATAAAGTCCTGAAATAATCCAAAAAAATTGAAAAATGTCCTGAAATAATCCAAAAAAATTGAAAAATGTCCTGAAAAAAAATTCCTAAAAAGTCATATAAAGTCTTGAAAAAATGAACAAAACATTTCAAAACATTAAAATCCAAAAAACAAGCATTTTGCAATAAGTGATCCCTTTTTTCATAAGACAAATCACCGAGCATCCATCCAACGACACACAATCAAACACTGTGCTTTAATGGAATCATGCGCTTAAACAGATGAACTTTTTCACTCAAACTAGACATTCAAACTGATCAACATTGTCATATCAATCACCCTCAAAATCATTCATCCTTGGCACACTATCATGGGTCTTATACAGGGTGTGGTATACTCGAAACCAGACTGTGTCCTGTCTTAGACGGGGTACCACATGTCCTGAAACCAGACAGCATGATCGTCCTATCAGCACTTTCAACTTTTGACAATGAAGATCAAGATGTTTGTTTGATTTGTTGGAATTTTTGCATTGATTTATCTTTGGCTTTGATCATGTTCCTATGTTGCTTGATGATGTCACTGAGTGATTTAGAGTGACCGGGATGGTTCATGGTCCCTTTCTTTTTTGTTGTGATTGTTGTTTATCTGTGATGTGTCTGTCTTTTGCAAAAAGGGTTGCATTTCAGCTCTGGCCTTCAATGCCATGATGCTACACATCCATTTTGCTACATTAAAATAAAGGTTCTCACCTACAAAGTGCATTACTGAAAGCAAGTTTTTCTTCATCTCTAACTATTCTCTATTTCATTTTCTTCTTACTAACATTTCTTCCATCCAGTCGGCTGGTTAGTTCAGTCTAGTGCTCCGATTTCCAACCATACATATTGCATCCTGCATCCATTTGGTTAGTACATTTGCATTACATCCAGCATCATATCAAGCATTTTATCCATTTCATGTTCTCAATGCATCAAAAAACAAATAAACAAAAACACATCCATACATATTCCATAATGATACATCAATAGTGCATAAGTCATCCATACATGGAAAATCACATAAGTCATTTGCATCTCATCATATCGATGCATATCATATCATATATCATCATAATATCGGAGTACAAAATTGGACTGTCTGTCCTAAGTATGGCCCACAGGCTGACTACAAAATGATAAACTACATAATGTCTACTGTCTGTCTAAGGAGCACATGCCTCTGTCACTGGGTGCTCCCTTGGTCCTCCTCATCCTTGCAAGGTCTTGCGGATGATGTCCCTCCTGATCTTGGCTATGGTGGTCTCATCGGTCCACTCACCCCCATGCTGCTCAATGACCTCCGAGAGTGTGCCCTGCTCTCTGTCCTCGATCGTGCCCGATATGAAGGTGCTCTCTGCTCTGGTGGAGCTGCACTCTCGTATAGTGTCCTCCAATGGCGTATCTCCTCTTTGGTCTCTACCAGCATCTGTCCTAGCTCCCGTACACTGGCATCCCGAATCAACCCAATATACTCAGTGACTCTTTGTTCCTCTCGCTGTGCCTAAGCAATCGCTGCATCTCGAGCCGCTGTGAGTCTGGCTATCTCTGCTCTGAACTAATCCTGCTGTCTCTCTAATGTTCAATGTGATCCTGTTGGCTCGCTATGGTAGCCCTGCACATCTCCATCTCCTCTGTCCTAGCTATCTCCGGCTCTATGGGTATATCCTGCCATGCCTCTTGCTCGTCATCCCCATCCCCATCTCCGGCATCCTCATCCTCATCCTCATCTCTATCCTCGTCATCCCCGCCCTCATCCTCATCTCTGTCCTTGTCATCCCCATCCTCATCAGCATCCTCCTCCTCATCCTCGTCATCTCCCTCCTCCTCTCCTGTGAGTGGGAAGTCCTCCTATCTCCTCGGCACTGGAATATCCAAATCTGTCAATGGCACTAGCCGCCGTCATGCAAACCATCTATCATACTCATCTATCATCCCAGCGTCCACCACATCTGACCTCCAATCCCACTGTCTCAGCTGTAGCTGTGCAAAGTTGGCATAGGCTATGTGTGGCTGAATCATACTCCCCCACTAACTCGTCTCTCTGTGAGATCGGGCAAAGTGTGTAGTCCTCCTAGGTACATCCTGCCTCTCTCCAAACTATCATCTCACTCTCTCTGGCAGGTACAACTCAATCACTCTCTGGTGATTCACTGGTCGCCCAATAAGGTACCTCTCCTATCTACAATATGGTAACTCATCAATATCATCTGACCATCCCGGACAATCACGATATGGCCTCCATATGAACTCTCTCAGTCTGTCTAGCTCGTGTCACCAATATAATATGTATCCAAAAGGACCCTGTCTCAGTGCTCCCCCATAGCAGTACACATATGGTCGGTGTGGTACTACCTGTCTATCTGTAATCGATCAACATATGGCTATGTGCTCAAATGCCCATACCTGTAGCAATGTGACTCCACGGCTCAATGTCTGAACTCCCTGATATGCTATCTGATGCAGCTGAAAATAAAGCATAGCCAGTACACATGGTCCCCATGCATACACTATCCCCTCTGTCGCCATCCACTCTAGCACTCTTCCCCATCCAATAGGGAATCCATGTCCTCATCTATCTCTTGCTTGTAGACATGCTATCACCACAGCTATCACCACATATCGTCGATCATACTCTGATGCCATAGTCTCCCAGCCAATCTCCCTCTCGACGATATCTAGATCATCTACGTCACACTCAAACAATCTGCACAATGCATCTCTCCCTGTCACTGGGTCATACTCTATCATCTCTCCATGAATCGGAATGCGGAGGATATGCCATACATCCTCCAGTGTCACCGTCACCTCTCCAGTTGCCAGATGGAAGGACGAAGTCTCTGAATGCCATCGCTCTGCCAATGCGGTAAGCAGTCCTGTGTTTTCCCTAATCTCGGGCATGAATGTGACATAGTATATCCCAAGTCCTGCTAAGGTATCTCTCTCTGTGCTCCTGAGTCTATGTTGTAGCATGAAGCAATCTGGTCAGTTCTCCCGTGTGATCAACGAATACTATCGACTCTGCATCACAAATTGGGGCATATTTTGTCAATATTAGGGTTTGCTCCTACGGGTTGCATTTCCTCATTTTCATGCCTAATCAGGGTGTTTTTCATCTAATCTGACCTATCCTACCCTTGTCCCCTTTTTCCAGATCATTTGCATTGCACAATTGCACCTGTGTAAGGTAACCTGCCCCTATGTCAGGTAACCTGTGCCTGTGTCTCCCTACACAAGCGCAGAAGACCCTACACAAGCGTAGAAGTCAGTTTCTGCATCTCCTGTGGGCCCCATAATGTCCCGCAAGCAATTAAAATTCATGAAATTGAAAACATGGGTATTTGAGATCCATACCGCTGCTCCTGTGTCATCCGGTCATCTGAATGTGCCTACACATTCACCGAGGTGATCCGCCATTGGAATGTTCACCATCTCTCTGCAAGTGTCCTTGTCCAAAGCAACAAATCCTTCTCTTTGTCTAGTGCAAATGAGCAAATTGTCACTCTCTTGGTCTCATTTATAGATCTTTGTCAGTGCATAGATGGACGTGCACCCTCTCCATCTTATGTTGGTCACGGTCTTTTGTGTCTTCAATTGCTTGTCCTTCATGCATCCGATCTCCAATTGTCAGTCCGTTCGATCCTATCATTCTTATCGATCAATTGGCCTCTTTTTTGCATTTCCGGCCAATTCCTCGAGGGGGCATGCATTAGTCATTGTCATTGTCTGGGGCATTTTCATTATTGTTCTTTGAAACAATGCTTACAATCGCATTGTCTCAAAGAGGGGCAAAATGTAGACACCTAAAAATGGTCAACGCTTGCGGAGTCATACTTTAACATTTGCGCATTGCCTCATTTTAGGTTTTTGCATCGCATTAACATTTCTCCTATGATTCACACTTGATCTTTATCATTTGCAAGCATCAAGTCTTTCTTCTGCATTCTTCAGTTGTCTCACTTTCAAATTAGGTCTTGTTCATAACCAATTTTCAGTCATGATTTTGGTCGGTCTTTGTCCTTGTCAATCTTGTCATATTGCGATCGATTTGTCATCGATCCTTGTCCTTTTCAATCATGTCAATTTGGTCAATTTGTCATTGATTTTTGTCAACCAATCTCAATCAAATCATTTATCAACACTGGTCATTTATCAATTCAAAATCATGATCGAATCAATATCAATTATCCTTTGTCAAGACCTAATTGTCGTCTTTGCATTGTTAATTCATCTTCTAGGATTTCGTGATTTCATCATTTAACCTGGTTTGTCATTTCTTCCTCTAGGATTAATAAATTATTTATTTATCCTAAGTTTTCTTGTCACAATTAAATGTTCATTTAATTGGCTAATTATTCCTCTTTGTGAATTAATTAATAAATGATAAGTTATTAATTAATTTACCTAATTTCTAATTTTCATCAATTTCATCTTTTTCCTAAATTCTTAATTTCTCTAATTTCCTAATTTTCTAATTCCTAATTTCAATTTCCTCCTATTTCTCTCCTAAATTCATGGAAATGACATAGAAATTTGTCATAAATTGTCATTAATCCTTGCATAGAAATTTATCATAAATTGTCATAAATCCTTGCATAGAAATTTGTCATAAATATGTCATAACTTTTCTATTCTTGATTTGGATTTCCATTTGAATCATTATCATGCTAATTTGATCATTTCTCCAATTTATCTATAAATTGGATGAATTTCTTCAATCAAACCCCTTGATTCTTGACCCCTAATCAGATTATCGAATTTCTAATCAATCACGCTTCGAGTACTTTTGAGCAATTTTCTTACCTACTTGCTTTCAATCATGTGTGTGCACTTGTAGGTGAGATCCACAACCAAACTATTTGAAGAGGAAAGAAGAACAATGGAGCCGCATGAAGGAAGCATTCATATGCACATATGGTTTGCATAGTATTTAGTTTTGAATGTTTTATCTTTGTGTCTTTATTGAGTGTGTTTAGGATAGATCATTGCATTTAAGCTTTCGTGATTGGGCTAGATTAGTTTTCATATAATGCTTGTGATGATTTCCTATTTCCTAACGTACAGGTTCAATGAAGGATGAAAAGGCTCTTGAGCTACAAACCCTACAGGTATATGTTGGAATAACTATTACACAAGAGCCTTCACAGGTTGATCCTTTCTATGTTACTTTGTTAGTGAATAACCGGATTGCACACAATTATGACCCTATGGCTAAATGTATCAGGAATGTGAATGGAAGAGCCTTAATTGAGATTAATGATGATGAATTTAGGAAAGTGCTTAAGCTCAGTGAAGTGTCTAATTATTTAGAGCCCATAAATTTTGATACACTGGCCTAGGTTTACAATATACAAAGGGATCATGTCAGGAGTGGACCTTTGAAGGAGTTTTTTGTCAAAATAGGAGGGTTAACTATAGTAGGCCCTAGTACCATGGAGCCTTTCTCCCTAAATTTGTTTACTCTAAGGGCTAAAGGCATGTATTGGTCACTATGTCAAATTTTTGGGGAAGATGTTGAAACCACCATGCCGACTCATTACATGTTAATGATAGCATGAATTCTAAACCCCTCTCTGGTAGTAAACTTTGATTATGCACCTTACCTCACTAATGCAATTCATGTAGGGCTGGTGGGTAAAAAAAGTGGTAAGGTGGATAGACCATTTGGATGGTACTCCCTTCTCATGCACATGTTTTTATTTAAAGGTGTTGATTAATTTGCTGGTGAAATGGATCTAGTTAAAGAGAAGGATGCTAAAGAGATTCCTCTACAACTATGGACCACCATTTTGTCCTGGGACAGAGAGGATGCCAACTACCTAAATTTTGATAGATGATTTGCATCTAAGATTAAGATTCTGTTATGTTCAGAGAACCCTAGGATCCCCAAATCTCTCTTAGAATTCCTTAAAGAGGGATGAGAGTAGAAGAAGAAAGGATACCTTAGAATCTAGTTTCCTAGGAGGTATGTTTTTTAAAATAGTCCAAGGCATAGGAGTGGTGGAAGCTGCCAGCACAGTTCTAGAAACTGCAAAATTTAGTGTGGCAGTGGCTGAGAAAGAAGCAAAGGAGAGAGCTGATCTCCAAGTGAAAATAGAAAGAGTTCTGAAGGCTTACAATGAAGCCATGAAAGAGGTAGCCAACAGGGACAATATTATTGCTAGACTACAGAGTCAATTGGCAGGACAACACCAAGGAGGTGAATCCTCTACTCTGATGAATGCATCTTCTCCAGCAAGACCTCCACCCACCATTCCTATTGTGGAATTTCCTCCTTCTTCTATGGCTTCTCATTTTCAACCAACTAAGACCATTCAACATGAATTGGAGAAGTTAAAATAGGTTCAAGCCCTATTTGCAAATAAATAGGAAGAGAAGGTAAATGCCACAATTTTGAGTTTTGCTGATATAGTAGAAGTCCCCATTATGCAAACTAATATGAAAAGAATTTTTGATATTTTGAGTGAGTTTAATGAAGAAAAGGCTATATTAGAGCCGATTTTAGTGAAGTGGATGCCTAGGGAAATGGATCTAGAACTTATGTGTGCATCCTATGATCAGGCAGGGTCTGATGCCATTATTAAATCCACATGTGAATTAGCAAAAGGAATGGCCAAGCTAGCAGAAGGAAGAGCCAATGTAGAGAGGAAGGCTAACTTTTACAAGAAGGAATATACTGAGCATAAATCTGAATTATTTCCTGGGGCTTTTGTTAGCCCAAATCAGTTGAAGGACAAACAAGTATGGCTTGATGAGATAGGAGCTAACTTGTCTTTAAGGGTGAATGAAATCATCAATAAAGATGACACATCTCTATTTGTTAAGACAATTCAATAAATAGAAAAGATAGTCACACTATGGCTTTTTGGAATCAGAGGTTAGGAAAGTGAGAAACTCTTGGAAAAGGTTAGTTAAATTGAAGAAGAAAATTGTTAGCTACTCATGGCCTGATGATGACATGTTTCAAGAGTGGACCAAAAAGTATGCGGTGCAAGAAGAGGAAATCCCAAAATAGTTGGAAGATGCTGCAATGGAGAAACAAACTGAAAAGGCCGCTGAGACTGAAAAGGACTTGATACTGCTTTTTGAAGGAAATTGCGATTGTAACAAATTATCCTTAGGAATGTTCGTAGCTTGTTTTGCATCCATGTTGTTATAAATGGATACCAGGAATTAGAAAATGGGATCACAAGAATTTTGTAAAGAAACACTATAGAAATATATCTCTATTTGTTTGTTTCTATTACATAGAATACTTTGAGTTATGTAAAATTTTTTCAAAATGAATATTAATATATAGATCAGAACCTTTTGAGCCTAAAACCTGTGTTGTCTTCTGGTGTGCTTTCAGTAATTTACTGGTTTCATTTGAGTAGTCTAGGGTTATTCAGATGAACACAGATTGTAATGCAATATTTATGGATATGTTCTCAGCTTTTCTCTTCAGGAGAGGAATTAAATATTCATTAAACATCTCTGTCAGTAGATTATTTGTTTGAAACTTTGAATTTGATAAACAGTGTCTAGTTTAACAAGAAAATAACTCTTATACATGTCAGGCATGTATAGGGTTAATAAAAGCTGAAGTAATGAGATGTATGGGGATGTTTAATTTTGGAATCCTTGCTTGATTTAGATGACTCTGTAGCCTAGATAAGGAACTGGTATCTATTGTGGTTTTCTTTCTATTTTCCTTGGGGACCAATACTGAAAATGAGTATAAGCTTTTCCTTTAATATTGAATTTTCATTAAGGTGATGAAATCCATAGGTTTTTAGCATCGGTTTACTATGGATCTCAAATCATGAAGTATGAATGTTTTCACAGAAGGTATACCCACTTAAGCTTTGGATAAGTTCGAAGTGTAGAAGGTTTTGTTGAAACCTTGTTATATGTTATTCTAGAGTTCTAATTTTCTTGGTGTCCTCTTCATATGCAAATAGAGTTCATTATATTTCTTACAAGGAGGATAGAAGGGAATCAGAATTTGAGAACAACACACTCCCATGCCAGGAATTGGAGGTGCTGGCAAAGCAATGGGGAAGAAGCTGAGCATACATATTTTGTAAACAAAATAGGCACAATTTTATTTTTGTAGAAGATTTAAAATGTTTATTAAAGAGAAACTAAAAATATTCACATAAACATAAGAGTATATCAAGAACATCAAGTAGGCATGGAAACACTGATGAATACTAAGAGGGCAGGGGGTGAATTAGTATACCCAAAAACCTTACCAAACATTTAGGCAATTTTACTGCAGATTGGTATAGCCCTTTAAACAACAAATTGATTTATATGCAAACAAGCCAAATAACAAATAAATTATTCACCCATAATAACACAATCACCATAATACAAGATATTTTGATGTGGATACCCAAATGAGAAAAACCATGGTGAGTAAAACTCACAAGTCTACTATCTGTAGAATAGTAACTAGACTAGTTAAGGTCACACCGGTTAAGGCCTTACAATGTTCTTCACCAGAACATATCCTATTAGGAATCTTGATCTTTGGTAGGAGATAAGTCCTATTAAAGACTACCCTATTAAAGGATTTCAGATCCACAACTATGAACCACCTTGTTAGAGGATATAAAATAGGCTTAATTGAGCCAACTCGATTAAGGGTTTCTGAGTTGTCGAAGAGATTAGTAATCAACAAGTAAGTGATATATAAAGTAGCACAAAATGCTTAGTTAGATCCTTGATTACTCTCTATTATTGCATTGCAACATTACTTCAGTCTTCTGTCCTTCGCACGTTCAACCTCTATTGCAAGATACCTTTTTACAAAGACCTAATCTTACACACCACACTCAAAACCCTAGACATGATGTCCTCTTATAGGAATCTGATTTCATGTCAATCCAATGAGATTACATATAATTTCCCAGGTACAATGCATCTAGACACAATTGTAACATGACACAGAATCACTGCATCGGTGTCAGTGGATGATAATTCATCACACTTTACAAGTTTGTTAGTTAACAAAACAAAGACTGGTAAACTAGAACATAGTGTTCCGATCTTAAAAAGATTGGCTGCCTCTTGGGGTCCTCATACCACTTGAGGTCCTTGATCATTCTTTGACCAGTAAACTCCTTCTACAAATTTTGATAGCCTTCTACAAACAAAGACTATGCATACATTGGCATATAATACAAATTTGAACAATACATCACATACTACTGGTTGAGAATAACTCATACAACAAATATGCATGTGTCCATCAATGACAATCACAACTAATTACAAACATTATCAAAATGCCAACGATCTCCCCCTTTGGCATTGATGGCAACACTTAGGAAAATTTGACATCTAAGTGCTTACAATACAAAAATGATGCCATAATCAAAATTACTCCCCCTAACCATATACACTACTCCCTTTGCCAAAATTACAAGCATGTACTACTTCCATTTGCATAAAATTTTCACAATACCACTCCCCCTTTGCCAACAATGAAAAAGTAATGCAAACATGCCGCAAAGATTTACCAAAATCATATTGCATAACATGAAAACAAAGTATATGTTTATGACAATAATGAGTAAAACTTCTCAAAAATGAATTTAAAGTCTTTCAAAAATTCCTTCATGTTTGTAGACCAAGTATCTAGGAGTGAGCACTCTGAGTCTTCATCTGGAATGCTAACTCCTCAATGGCATCCATAGTGCTCATTTCCTAAGTGGCAATAATGGCTTCCATGTTCAGAAAGAACTTCTGAATAATCTACAACTTAGGTAACAAAAGCAACTGAAGCTTTTGCAGATCTTGAGTCCTCTTGCAGATCTTTGAATCAATCCTAGCAATCTGTTGCCTGTGAGTCTGTACAGTCTGCCCATATACTGTGAAGGAATCATATGGCACTTTGAAGGTCTCCATATACTACTTTAATTCCAATTGGAGTTGACCTTTCTTCTTCAGAGCATCATCACAAAATAGATCGGGCTGGCAGATTTTGCTCAAAAGTTTATGTCCTTCAGCCATTTCCAGACTGATATCATCTCTCTAATGGGCCAACTTGGCTCTGTCTTCATCAATTTGCTTCACAAATGCAACTTTTAGTGCTTTTTCATGCTTTTTCTCTGTAGTAGCTTGGGAAACATCTTCTAATGATTGCAATTGATCACCCACTATTATGCATAGAAGCTTCAACTAGGCCAATGAGGAATCGGTACCGGAAAGATTAGTATCGGAGACTAAGTTTGAAAGAGTATCAACAACAAATTGAATAACATATTTTTATTTCTTCTTTCTTAGTTCCTCCAATATTTCTTTAGCAAGTTGAATATTTCTAAGTAGCTCATTTTTGTCTACAGATTTGGTAAGACAGGCAAGAGTCAATTCACTATGACCGATTGGATCAACCTGTTTATCTTGAACTTGATCTTTGGTTGCCTTGGGAATATTAGAAGTCTGTTCACCTTCCTTTTCTTTGATTTCCTCTTGTCTCTTCATCTCCTGCTCTTCATTTTCCTTGGCCTCCTTATCGGCCTTCTCTTTCTCCTCTTTTTCCACTTTCTCCTTCTCCACTTTCTCCTTCTCTACTTTCTCCTTCTCTGTTTTCTCCTTCTCTGCTTTCTCTTTCTCTATTTTCTCCTTCTCCACTTTCTCTTTCTCCACTTTCTCTTTCTCTACTTTCTCCTTCTCTACTTTCTCTTTCTCTACTTTTTCCTTCTCCCCTTTCTCTTTCTCCACTTTCTCCTTCTCTTCTTTCTCCTTCCCAGCTTCCTCTGGTTTAGTACCTTCAGCATCTAATGCATCCACATCGATAGGATCATTTTTCTCAGCTACTCTTTCTCCTTGATCATTGAAGACTTCATCTGGTTTTGTTTTTGATAGGTCAAACACTTTCTCAACCTGTAGATTTGTTTCGGATACCTTTTGCACCTTGACAGCTTCTTGAGCCTGCAGATGAGCGTCCTGCAGATGAATTTCCTTTTCTAATTCAGATATTTTACCTCCAAGTAGCTAAAGTCTTCTCTTTCTCATGAAAAAGATGCCTTTGTACCGATCAAGAATCTCAAATAATTCAAAATTGGAAGCATCTGGGAAATATTGAGCAAAAATTTGCTCCCTAATTGTTTGCTCCTTTTCAATGACAATGTGCCATTTATTGTGCAAAGAATCATACAAAGAATTAGAAACTATAGGTTTAATATCGATTGGAGACTGATCATTATCACATAATACTTAATGAGTTCTTTCTCTACCTCCTATTTTTCAGTATCGTTAAGATCATCAAAATAATCTATTAGATCATCAAGAATTCTCCTTCTCATATTCTTTATAGTCCTTTGATAATGTGTCATAGGCTTGTAAGAGGAAATGTGTAAATTTACCGATGCAGAGGTTATAGGTACATTACCGGTTAGCTTGGTCTTCTTACCCGATTGCCTTATCTTCTTCATTTCATCTTCTGGTTCAGTGTCTATTGAACCCTGTGCTTCGTTCTTGGTTTTCCTCTTCCTCTCAAATACCTTTGGTGGAATAGCCTCCAATTTCTTCTTGTCTGGTGACCTCATGGTCACTTTTGGATTGGCAGCAGATGTAACTGGTGTCGATGCCGATGGTACAACTTTCTTCTTCCTCTGCTTTAGTACTTCAGTAGGATAACCCTCTCAAAGTAGGTACCAGTCCTCTTCTTCTTTGGATCAAGCGGTGAAGCAAGTAGGGTAGAGGCATACCCAATGAGTATATCGTTCACCACTTCATAGCCCATAGGGTCAACTTTCTCTTTTCTTGGCTCGATCGCTTCCTTTTTGCAATGATCCACTTTGATCGTGAAACAAATATTATCTTCATACTTCTTAACCAGGTCACTTGATAGCCTTGTTCTCTAGTTCATCTTCAATATGAATTCATCAAAATACCTATTCAGAGTCTCCAGATAGTAGATCCCACTGCTTGTAGACTCTCCTTGATTTGTCTTGTAACTAGTAGGTCACTTGACCGTTGAACATCACCAACTCGTGGAAAATACCCTTGAAAGTAGAAAAACAACTTGACAAGTAGTTGACCAAACTTGAACCTTAGTGCCTTGTCCTCTTTGATAGATTTCAAATTCTCCATGAGTTATTTTTGCATGAAGGTACACAAGTCGTACTCTGCATCTTCCTTGATCATTCGATAAGTGACATGCACCATAGCTGTAGGAACAAAATTCATCCTGCTGGCATAGAATACTCTATACCCGATCACCATGCATGCATACTTCACCAAGTCATCTCTTATGGTGTTGATAATCATTGCCCGCTTTTCGCTCACTGAACTAGTGAGTTCTTCCACTTTGTCTTTTTTGATCTTACGAAGAACAAAGACTTCTCCAATATTGCAAAAACCGGTCACGACATGGATTTCCTTCGATGTGATATCATGGGTTCGATCAAGATACATCTTGTCACATGAACCCTACTAAGAATAATTCTTATATGATTTTCTATGAATTCCTCGAGAAAATATGCTGCATTGTGGAAATTCTTCTTCTCGATCACGTTGTACTCTGGCTTAATCTTCTTATCTTCTCCACAGAACAATCTCAACTAGGAGTGAATCACTAGAGACCCTAGGTCTTCTAGTCTGCAATCAATATAACCAAAAACATCCCCTTCGACAATGACTTTGGTAGGAATTTGAGATAGGCCATTGTAATTCAACTTTTTCCTAAGAGATTTGGATGACTCCTCGGGTGCGGAAGAACTAGAAGAGACTTTGGATGTAGAAGCCACGTCTAAATAATTCTAAATGATAAGAGTGATTTGATGAAAAATACCTTTTCACTCCAAACTAGGGTTCGCCAATGTCAAGCACAATACACTTCTCCAAAATATTACTTTACCACTCTGACCTCCACTCTGTATAGCTTGAAATGACTGTTGGATCTTGCACAAGATTTCTTTCTGGATTTCTTTGAATGCAAGATTGATTGCTTTTGTTGCGCTACTCAAGTTAGACAAATGCTTCTTCAAAAATAGGTAGGTAAAAATAACTACAAGAGTCACCTTTATACATGCTCCTACCTATGATAATAAATGCATCACTGTTAGGGTACAAACCCTAATTTATCTTTTACCACTTCATTTCTTCTATTGGTCGATAGGTAACTAATACTAATAAAAGCACTTGACCGATATACTCCTGGGGTCCAAAACATTGTTACCGATATGTTCCCCCTTAATCTTTTCAAAGCTCAATTTGTCGATTCAGGGGTCTCCACATTGGGTGCAGAAACTAGTACATCTTGTGGCTTCTCTTCAGATTTCTTTTTCCAAGTTTTATTCATATCTACCTGAATGGTTTCAACATCGACCTTTCCTTTACCTTCTGGGTCGATCAATCTATCTTCCAATGGGTTCTGTCTCAATCTGCATGATCTGGTAAGATGTCCTGATTTGTGACAATGATAGCATACCATACCAGGTGCTCTCCATGGTCTGGTGTTCACATTTCCATTCTTTCTCCTACAAGTTACAATAGGGTGACCTCTACCATGATAGATCACATAAGTTGTACACCAACCATTTGTCACTCCATAACCATTTGAATATTGGTCATAGGTTCTATACCAGTTTGGGTTCCAGTTCATAAGAGGTTCTTGGACAACTCCTTTTGATCTTGGTGCATAACCTCCAGGGTTGTTCATAACCGATCTGCACTCAAAAGATCTATGCTCAAACTTGTTGCATGTATAACAATGACCATTAAATCTACCAGTTCTAGCCTTGTGGTCATACACATTGTTTTGCATGTACGGGAAATTATTATAAGTCTTGTTCCTACATACATTGGTAGTATGTCCTTCCTTATGACAGTTAAAGCATACAAGTTTGAACTTTGACTTACCTTTCCTTTTGCTACTGTTCTCAGATACAGGTTGCTCTTTTGGTGCATCAATCTTGGTTCGAGAGGATTCACCTTCCTCATGTATAGAGAAACCAAGTCCAGTGGTATCCCTTGATGGCTTCATTGATTCCAGCTGTCGGTCCAAAATTGTAGAG
Organism: Cryptomeria japonica; assembly: GCF_030272615.1. NCBI lineage: Eukaryota > Viridiplantae > Streptophyta > Pinopsida > Cupressales > Cupressaceae > Cryptomeria > Cryptomeria japonica. Next base: position 501,356,640 of record NC_081409.1, on the reverse strand, counting down.
CTTAGGCTGAACTTTGCAATTATCTCCTTCGTCTCAACAAGTTCTTTGGAAAGAGATTCATTGGTTTTCATTAGGGTTTCATTCTAAGAAATGGTTGCATTGAGTTCTTCTTGCATTTATTATTTCCCTTTCTTACCCTCTTGTAGATAGGCGGTAATGGTACCAATTTCTTGATTCAACTTAAAGATCTTGTGCTCCTTGTCCTTCACTAGATCCTTAACTTTTCTTTGATTTTCTAGTTCCCGACTCATCCTAATGGTCAGTGCTTCTAGCTCCCTCCTCAGGTTAATTTTGGACTCATTCAATTTCTCCATTTCTTCGACTAGGGCATCCATGTCTACTTCATCAGAAGAGTTGTTTTTTAGTAATTTCTAGTATTTGCTCAACAAGTTCTCTTCTTTTGGCTAAAGAGGCTTTATACTTGACCTTAAGTTCATCATAGGCTCTCTGAGATTTAGCCAGATGGTGAGTGAGTTCCCTCATGCTGTATTCCCCCATATCCCCTTTCAAGCAGTTAGAATTAAAGAAAGGTTGGCTCTGATACCAATTGATGATTACTAAGAGGTGGGGGTGAATTAGTATACCCAAAAACCTTACCAAACACTTAAGCAATTTTACTATAGACCGATATAGCCCTTTAAATAGAAAACCAGTTAATATGCAAACAAGCCAAATAGAAAATAAAGCATTCACCCACAATAACACAATCACCATAACACAAGATATTTTGATGTGTAAACCCAAATGGGAAAAACCATGGTGAGTAAAACTCACAAGTCTACTATATATAGAATAGCAACCAGATTGGTTAGGGTCAGATCGGTTAAGCCCTTACAATGTTCTTCACCAGAACAGATCCTGTTAGGAATCCTAATCTTTGTTAGGAGACAAGTCCTATTAAAGACTACCCTGTTAAAGGATTTCAAATCCACAACTGTGAACCATCTTGTTTAAGGATTTAGAACAGGCTTAACTGAGCCTACCCGATTAAGGGTTTCCGACTTGTCAAAGAGATTAATAATCAATAAGTAAGTGATCTATAAAGTAGCACAAAATGCTTAGTTAGATCCTTGATTTCTCTTTGTTAATGCATTATAGCATTACTTTAGTCTTTTGTCCTTCGCACGTTCAACCTCTATCGCAAGATACCTTTTTTACAAAGACCTAATCTTACACACCACACTCAAAACCCTAGACATGATGTCCTCATATAGGAATCTGATTTCATGTAGGTCCAATGAGATTAGATTATAATTTCCTAGGTACAATGCATCTAGACACAATTGTAACATGACATAGAATCACCACATCGGTGTTGGTGGATGATAACTCATCACACTTTACAAGTGTTCTAGTTAACAAAACAAAGCCGATTACCGGTTTACAAACAAAGACTGGTAAACTAGAACAGAGTGTTCCAATCTTAATTAGATTGGCTTCTGCTTGGCATCCTCGTACCGCTTGAGGTCCTCGGTCATCGGTAAGCTCCTTCTGCAAACACTGATAGTCTTCTACAAACAAAGACTATGCATACTTTGGCATATATATAGGTTTGAACAATACATCACATACTACTGGTTGAGAATAACTCATACAATAAATAAGTGTGTCCATCAATGACAATCACAACTAAGTAAAACAGCATCAAAATGCCAACAAACACAAAGTCAATCATATTATTCATCCAGGAAAGTTACAAAGCCACATCAGGTCTGATCAAGTCATAGCATATCAACAAGCATGAAGCAAAGCATTCTTTCTTGCCCTACAGTTCCAAATGCAAAAGTAAGCCCCATTTCAATGCCCCAATCCAAAATGAAACTTCAAAATATACTTTAGCCTGTGAGAGAGAACAACCAACTATATGTTTTACTAATTGTATACCTATTCCACAAAATACACTAGCAATTCCTCTGCAAGTTCACGATCACCTGATTGAGAACTGGTTTCCATTGCATCCTTGTAAATATTATCCTTTTTAGACAGTGCAATATGTTAGCACATAATTTTTCTATAATTTACTGAAAAATGCTATTTTTCTATAATTTCCTTAATTATGCTCTTAAAATGCTATATCCTGTAAACAAAATAGGCACATATTTATTTGAATTTTTAAAAACCATCAGTAGAGTAGAACAAGTGGTCCTTGAGGCTCAATTAAGAAAAATGCATACCTATTGAGCAACAAGTTCTTTCTCTTCTTTCTCCTTGGATTTCTCTTCTTGGACAACCTCTAACTCATTCCACAAAATACTTGTTCCATAAAATACACTAGCAATTCCTCTGCAAGTTCACAATCACCCAATTGGGAACTAGTTTCCATTCCATCCTTGTAAAGATTATCCTGTTTAGACAGTGCAATATGTTAGCAAATATTTTTTCTATAATTTCCTGAAAAATGCTATTTTTCTATAATTTCCTTAATTATGCTCTTAAAATGCTATATTTTGTAAACAAAATAGGCACATATTTATTTGAATTTTTAAAAACCGTCAGTAGAGTAGAACAAGTGCTTCATTAGGCTCAATTAAGCAAAATACATACCTTTTGAGAAACAAGATCTTTCTCTTCTTTCTCCTTGGATTTCTCTTCTTGGATAGACTCTAACTCATTCCACAAAATACACCAACAATTCCTCTGCATGTTCACGATCACCCAATTGAGAACTAGTTTCCATTGCATCCTTGTAAAGATTATCCTTTTTAGATAGTGCAATATGTTAGCACATAATTTTTCTATAATTTCCTTAAAAATGCTATTTTTTTGTAATTTTCTTAATTATTCTCTTAAAAATGTCCATTCTATTTTCCATAATTTCTTTAATTATGCTCTTAAAATTCTATATTCTGTAAACAAAATAGGCACATATTTATTTGAATTTTTAACAACTGTCAATAGAGTAGAACAAGTGCTCCTTGAGGCTCAATTAAGCAAAATGCATACCTGTTGAGCAACAAGATCTTTCTCTTCTTTTTCCTTGGATTTCTCTTCTTGGACAACCTGTAACTCATTCCACAAAATACAATAGCAATTCCTCTGCAAGTTCATGATCACCCGATTGAGAAACTAGTTTCCATTGCATCCTTGTAAAGATTATCCTTATTAGACAGTGCAATGTGTTAGCACATAATTTTTTTATAATTTCCTTAAAAATGCTTTTTTCTATAATTTCCTTAATTATGCTCTTAAAAATGCGCATGCTATTTTCTATAATTTCCTTAATTATGTTCTTAAAATGCTATATTCTGTAAAAAAAATAGGCACATATTTATTTGAATTTTTAAAAACTGTCAAAAGAGTAGAACAAGTTCTCCTTGAGGCTCAATTAAAAAAATGCATACCTATTGAGAAACAAGATCTTTCTCTTCTTTCTCCTTGGATTTCTCTTCTTGGACAACCTCTAACTTGTCCTTTCAAAGCTCATCAACTTTTATCCTGTATTCTCGACTGAACTTTGAAAAGGAAATTCTTTGAATATTAGCTATTTTATTGTGCAAAAGATTTAAAATGTTTATTAAAGAGAAACTTAAAATATTCACAGATTCATTAGAGTATATCAAGAACCTGAAGTAGGTATGGAAACATAAAGTCAATCATATTATTCATCCAGGAAAGTTCCAAAGCCACATCTGGTCTGATCAAGTCATAGCATATGAACAAGCATGAAGCAAAGCATTATTTCTTGCCCTGCAGTTCCAAATAGAAAACGTAAGCCCCATTTCAATGCCCCAATCCAAAATGAAAATTCAAAATATACTTTACCCTATGAAAGAGAACAACCAACTATATGTTTTACCAATTGTATACCTATTCCAGAAAATACACCACCAATTCCTCTGCAAGTTCACGATCACCTGATTGAGGTGAGGAGGCATTAGGATACCATATACTGATGAGAGAGCATAGCAAGCCAGAGTTGTATTCATTGACAGAAGTTATATCGATCAAGCAGAAAATTTGAGGAGAATTGATGCATCGGCATAGTAAACACTAGCGGCAGCAGTGGAAAATTGTCTTGCGATAGCTGATGAGGGTATCGATAAGACTTATACTGATAAGAGTGGTGAAAAGAAGAGTCCATTGATATAGCCAAAGTGATTGGTATGTGTTACTTTGAGCCACCCCGATGCTCGAAGAAATCATCACTAAAACATATACCGATGGAACATACTCTATCGAGAGGACTTTGCTTATCCGTATGTTTCATTTCGGATTACCTCGATACCTGATGAAGGAGTGGACTGATTGAGTGGAGCAAAGACACTATCGAGAAGACTCATGGTGATGAGGCCGATTGCATTGGTATAGCCAAAGAGATCAGTATGTGTTACTTTGAGCCACCCCAACACCCGAAGAAATCATTGGTGAAACATATACTAATAGAACATACTCTATCAGGAAGACTTTGCTTATCGGTATGTTTCATTTCAGATTACCCCAATACCCAATGAAGGAGCGTATAGATTGAGCAGAATGAAGACACTATCAGGAAGACTCATGGTGATGAAGTCGGTTGCATCTATATAGCCAAAGTGATCGGTATGTGTTACTTTGAGCCACCCCGACACTCGAAGAAATCATTGGTGAAACATATACCAATGGAACATACTCTATTGAAAAGACTTTTCTTATCAGTATGTTTCATTTAAGATTACCCTAATACTCGATGAAGGAGCGGCCTGATTGAGTAGAGCAAAGACACTATCGGAAAGACTCATGGCAATGAAGTTGGTTGCATCGAGAAGATATATACCGATGGTGAAACCCATTGGGGAAACAATGCCTATCACAATAATGCTAAATGAGCTCACCTAATTCTTGATGAGGAGGAAAAGGAGTCATTGGCTTAGGGTATCCCAATAAGAGAAAGTAACATGTCAAAGAAGATAAATGGTTATTTAGAGAGAGCCAAAAGGGAAATATTCATCGGGGAGACATATGCCGACGAGCCATTGTCATATCAGAATTCAAAACCAATTTTTTTAAAAGTCTTCTATTTAATACTTGTAGTAGATATGCATCTATGGTTCACACGAGGCAAATTTTATGAGAAGTTCATTATTGCAAAATAATACGATGGAACAAGAAATTGCCTTGTCTAAATACTATGTTGGTGAAAGAAGAATACACAGATAGAACACATTGTACCTTTGAAAAAGAGAGCAAAGGATTGTAATTATAGAAATAAAAGCTTTGAGTTCAACATGAAAGAAGAGGGTGGCCAAGAGCCTTGACTCTAAGGCAAAGAAAGGAAAAACTAAAGAGGTGCCTCCAGTCAGGAAGTTAAACCAAGAAATGATAGACCAAATACAAGCACCTAACCCAAAATCCAGAAGGTCGAAGTAGCACCTGTCAGGGAGAGACCAATTAGAAGACAAGTACAGAGAGGTTGGAGATGTCTAGACCAAGGTAAGGGGACATGAACTATTTATGTTCCACTATTTGAGAAGGAGCAAGGAGATGTCACTCTGCAATCCTTGGATGACAAATTTAGGTAAGCTAACAGTCTGCAATGTTTTTGTAAACATAATATTGCTAGAGGTTTTGGTGAGGAATTATAATTCGGTGAAGAGGTGAATTCAGCTCCCAAATGGGGAAGCATTTATTATATTTTCAGTGGGTACCATAAATGAGGTTTTCAATTTAAACCCTAGTCTTGATAAGCCCTTATCCTTTAGGGAGTTGGAGGAAGAATACCTCAGAATAGACACTACATATACTGGCTGGAAATTTTCCATTCACAAGAGGTAGGTAGGAAAATTAATAGAGGAAGAGGGTCCACCATTTAGCATTGATTTGTTCAGACACTACTTATAGTACACATATATGTCATGTGGGTGTTAGGCCCAATATGGAAAGCTAATGTATTGAGAGGGGAGGGGTGAATCAGTACTCCAAAACTTTTCTTGAATAACAACTTTACTGTTATGCATAAACAGAATAGTGTAGTAACATAAAATAAAGTTAAAACAAATAGATAACAATCATACATGATTCACTCCATAACACATATATTTTGGCTACGCAAAAACTCTTGGTTAGAGAGAAAAACTATGGTGGGGATGGCACCGAACTTCACTACTGCAATAATAAAGAATGCTCAGTTAGAGCTACATTTTAGCTATTTCTAATAGCTTACCCTATTAGGAGTAACAAGATCTGTTATATCTACCTTGCTAAAGGATTTTACAACATTTATTCTAAATGTTGCACCTGGTTAGAGGTTTTACAATTTATAGACTTGATTAGAGTCTTTTACGCTGTTAAAGGTTTCTCTTTCAACTTCACAATATTACAATAAAATCATTACAAATATCTGCAACTTTACATCTGAAATGTTATAGTAGATTCTATGTGCTCGGAATAAGATTACCTTGCTTATAGCATACCTCGATAACCCATATAGTAACTTGGTAAACCCTTCTATTTACTCTGTTCTTTGACTATTCTCTGAAAACCTTCTTGGTTACCTCTGTGTCTCTGTAACAGTCTTCTTACACACATCTGTATTCATGCATACACCTTTAACTCATGGTGTATAAATAGATCTCTTAAGATGGTGATCCAATTCATTGCTTCGATCTTACAAACAAGGTTCCTCGAATGAATAACTATACAAAATATTTCATTGGTTAGATTGATCTCAAAATCATACACAATCTTCTGGTGCAATTTCCAATGTAATAACGGTTAGATGTGCCTCGATCTTGTAACACATTTTCATATGCATGTCCAGGTTCAATGTATCTGGTAACATGTTTCACTTGGTGTATATTAACTCGGTGTGTCATCTTTGCTGCTTGGTAGTCATAAAAAGATACTCGGTAGACAACTTGGTGTATACTGCGTTCTGTGACTGCTTTCCTCTGTAACTGACTAGACTATGCATACTGACTTCTCTATGTGTACCGACTGCATGATTCAGTAGTATTAACCAACTAGGATATATAGTATGACTTTGAATATAAACTAATGGCAATTTGATAAGTAGTAACAATCTCCCCTTTTGACATTAGTTGAGATGTTTGACAAAAACTACTTTCAAAGTCATAACTCAAAAATCTATATACTTTGCAAAATGACTATACTTAACAGTAAATACAATAGTCAATGAAATAGTATATTCAGATATACTCCCCTTATCATTATATTGTACATAAATCTGATTTTTGCATACTCGCATCTGTGTTTGTGTGCTCTACTTACTGTCCTTGGATATTCTGCATACTTTTCTCGGTATACTCCCGCTGTATACAATACTCTAAATACTATATCAAAACTATATTACAAAATTGTATTACCAAAACTGTATTACTCCCTAAATATATTATATTACTCCATATATTGTATTACTCCCCCTTTTTGACAAACATCAAAAACTTAATTCCCATCCGGGGGTGGTAACTGATCAAAAATAGATTTATACTTCTTCCGGGCATCGGTGAGTGCGACAGAGAGTGCATCTTTGACACTTTCCATTAAAGAATTTTGTTCTTGAATATCAGCCAATAGGGATATTAAGCCATCAAGAGTGCTTCCCTCTTGTGTAGTAGATAGGCATGTAGCTCGGTGAATCTGTTCTTGAACTAATGAAAGATGAGGAAGGAATAATGTCTGGAGTGTCATTATATCCATCTGGATCTTATGTTCTTCATTTCTGAGTTCCAGTTGTTGAGCCATGAGCTGTTGAAGCTGGGTATAAAAATTTTGAACTGAATTGGGCTCATGAGTCAACTTATTTGAGAGATCGGTGATCTCTTTTTCAATTGCATCAGTTTTATTCTTGATATCTTTAATGAATATAGAAAATGTACAAAGTTTCTGAAATAAATAAAGAATATGCTTGAGTTGAGGGGACAACTCAGCAATGAATTTGACAAGCTTGACTTTTCCAATAGCTAGAGCTTTTTGTACCTCTTCAATCATTTTTGCAGTAAGCTCGTTGTCTTTTAGCTTGCTCAAGTACTCAGATGCATCAACTCCAGATGTTTCTATTTGATTAAGGAGTTCATCCAGTTGAATGTGGATGGCTGCATCGGTTGACACTATAGCTAAAGGTAGCATATCTATTAGTAGTGTCTTTACCTTCTGAAGTACTTTATTCTTCTTTTGAATGGCCATTTGTTTTTCTTGTTCGGCCTTTGCTTTGCATAGTTCACCGAAATCAATAAGTGTTTGCCCCTTTAATTTTGAGATATCCACATTGGGCAACACTATTGGTTTAGATAAATCAACTTTGAAACTATTCTTTTTCACCTTCTTCTCTTTACCTTTGGTTGGTTGAACTAAGACAATAGCTTGAGAGGCTTGCTGACCCTCGGTAGGTTGCTTGGTAGAGGCAACACTTTGGTTGGTTCCTGTAGCTGTTGTGGTGTCTTTTGGTGTATCAGTACTGGGTGTCTCAGCTGCCACATTTTCAGTGCTTGACGGTACTTAAGAGGTCTTGGCTTGAGTTGTACCATCTACTGCTTCAGACTGGTGACCTTCGGTGCCTTGTGTTGTATCTTGAGGAGCTTCAGTACAGACAGGTTGATTGATCGACAGATAAGGCTGAACTTGTTCTAAAATGGATTCACTAGATACAAGTTTTGCATATGTAGTGCCTTCTATCATTTCCTACTCCTATTGCTCTGTATCCATGACATCTTCATCAATTTGAATAGTGTCAGCTGGGTCTTGCTCAGTAGTGTCAGGACCATGCTCGGTGACATCAGGATCTTGCTCAGTGACATCAACGATTTCCACTTTAGATTGTTCACTGGCATCTTTTATTTTGAAGATTTCCTGCCATTTTGCTTTTGTCTCATTTTCTACATCAGTATATAGCCCATTCATCAATTTTAAGGCTCTTTGTTTGACAAGAAATTTTGAATTGTAGGTTGTCAAATGTTTCTTTATTTCTGCTACAGACATATCAAGAAATAGATGGACTAGACTTCTTTCTCTAATTTTTTTTTCTGAGTCCATTGCATATTTCCACCTGTTATCAATATGCAAGTAAAGTTCATTTGGAAGTGACTTTACTAGTTCCAATGGAGCTAGCCGAAACTTTAGAAGTGTACAAATGACAACTTCTTCAATTTGTCTCTTCTCATCATTGTTTCTTTTTTCATACTTGACATATCTAAAAGAACCAAATCCACCATATTCTTTTAGATTGGCACAAAAAATTTCAACACTATGTATATTTACCTTCTTGCTTTTGACAATTTGGAATTTGTTGGCATCCTTAGATTCTGTATCACTAAACTCTTTTGCCAAAATGAGTCTTCGAGTAGATTTCTTCTAGGTCTTGGTTACCTTGGGAGCAGTAACACTCTTTTTTTTCTTACTCAGTGATGCAACTGATGCTCTTGTATTAGGTCTCTTTGTTGGAGGTGTCGGTAGGGCCTTTGAAATGTCCTGTTTCTTTCTTTTCAATACTTTACCCTTAGGCAGTTTGGTGCTTAATGTTATTGTTGCCTCTTGAGCTTCTGATTCCTCTTCGGTGATGGCAAGAGTACCTTTGATAGGTGTGGAGGAAGATTCTTCTCTAAATTTCTCAGATAATGCCTTAATCATCTTTGTAGCCTTTCTTGTAGCTTTGGGTACTACAATGCTCATTTTTACCTTTTCCTTAACTTCTTCATAAGTTCCAAATCTCAGCTCGGTAGCATGCCTTGGTAATGAAAGATAGGCATCAATTTGTTGTTGTGTGATATCATAGTCAATCTCGTAACCCATTGGTGGCAAAGATTGAGTCCTTGGTTCTAGAACATTCACATAATAGTAATCGGTGTCTACCTCAAAGCATATATCATCTTTATATTTCTCTACCAGCTGGGGTGGAATCCGGTACCTGTTGTGCATCTTCTCTTGAAATTTGCTGAAGTAGTCATCCATGATATCATTGAAATTATCTCCCAATGTCTTAATAAAGTCATTAATTTGATGGGTGATTGGTCGGTGTAGCTCCCAAACTACTTTACCAACTGATGGAAAGAATTTTTCAAAGTAGAAAACATGCATACAAGAAGTGAACCAAATTTTAGTGTATTTGCCGAGTTGTTCTTCTTTGGCTTCCTTATTGTGTTCAGGTTCTCAAACAGGTTCTTCAGTAATACTTCACATAAATCTACTTTCATTCCCTTTTTCACAATTTTATAGGCTAAGTCAACTGCTGCACAGGGCACACTATTTTCCCTTGCAGATTGGAAGAAATAGTAACCAATTACTGTAATGGCAAACTTAAGTTCTGCATCAGTGACATTGTTTAGTTTCAGTCCTCTATAATCAGATTCTACTCCAGTTAAACTGATTAATTCCTTTTGTGATATCATCTTCTGAGCTCGTGCATGATCATAGATAGGATAACCGGTGATCACATGAATGATTTCCTTGGTGATTTTGAATGGTTTCTCCTCTAGCCACATGAAATCATCATGAACTCTGCTCAAAACAAACTTAACCCATTGGGGCTTGAACACATGAGGATAGGTTAGGGCTTCAGTTAATCCCTTGATTTTGATGTATTCATACTTGCTATCCATTTTGTCATCGGTACATAGCTCATCATAGGTGTCACTTATCTCAAAATGACCGAGTTCTTCAACATGGCATTTGGTGAAGAATCTAACATCTTCAACTAACAAGACTCGACGCGGGATGAGTGAAAAGGTAGTTTTGTCATCCGGTTCAGAGGTGACTTTAGGAGTCAGAGATTATTTCAGTGAGGGCTTCTCTACATTCTTGACAACTATGGGATCTTGGATCTTGGGTGCCATTTGTCAATTTTAGAGAAAACTAGCAAACTATCCTTAGGGTTTGATGGTTTACAAACGGCAGATGCTTCACACTCAGCAGATAATAGCAATTTGACAAGATTGGTAAACTAGCTTAACAGTGTGATGAGATTTATGTAAATACCTTGGATTTGCTTTGAATGAGGTTTGATCGCCTTGATTCTCTCTATTCTGCTCTCTTGAAAACTTGGTGAATGAAAATGACCGCGAAAATACCTTTAAGTACACAAAATACCTTATCAAGCTCCGTGCAGGTTAGGTAAAAAACATTAAATGTACTCGATTCACCATTTACCGATTTACTCTCTTTTTTTTGTTTTAACCGAGTAACCAAATTTCCTTCATTTACCGACTTGGTAGGCTTCCTGTATTCACCGACTTGACAGGTTTCTGGTAAAGTACTTTTGATAGAATTTCAAACTTACTAATGCATCTTAACTATGCAGATTTTGAATTTAGTACATAATAGAATAGGAACTATTATGATTTTAACCTTAAGAGAATGTAGTCCCTTCATACCTTTGTTGATTAATTTGGAATAGGTGCACCTAACTCGGTAGGTAAGGTGCTTTCTTCATTTGACACAATTTCCTTCTTTTTCCAAATCATCTTTAATTTTTCTTTTATCTCTTCAGTGTCTCCTCTAGGTTGATCTCTGCAATCTCCAGCTAAATGTTCAACTTTGTGACAATGATAACATGCCATACCAAGATTTCTCCATGATCTTCGGTTGTTCATTCCAAACCTTATAAAACAGTTGGCACTAATATGTCCATATCTTCCACAACATTCACACCATATCCTTGTATTGTAATCCCATGGTACTGTTGCATATTGTCGGTAAGGATTTGTGTGAGTTCGGTAACCTCTAGTGTTTGCTCGGTGTGCAGACCACATGTAGTTCTTTTTCTTAAGCCAACACTTCTCAATACTATGTCCATATCTATTGTAGTTTTTACAAAACCCTTTGAATTTTTCCTTCTGATAGTTGTTAAGAGACTTTGTCCTACATTGATTAGATGTGTGACCATATTTATTGCAATTGTAACAATAACCATTGGACTTAGTGATATTCGGTTGCTTACCTTTTCTGATTTGGCATATGTTGGCAGTGTGACCTTGATTTCCATAGTAGTAGCAAATAGGCTTCTTTCTTTTGATGTTATTCCTGTTTCCAGCTTGCTTTGATGATTCTCCTCTCTCGGTAGTATGAATTCCTTTCTTAGTAGATTCTTTTCCTTTGTAACCAAGTCCTGCATCTTTGTTGGGTCTTCTTGTATTCAATTTCTCATCCAACATCTTTGATGCTTCATTACTTTTCTTCAATGTTTCTTTGTATTTCTTCTCTGTTTCAAGTTCATTGGTCAACCTTGACACTTCAAGTTTTAATGCTTGATTTTCATCATTCTTCATAATTGCTTCATGATGTGCATAACCTAGTTGATCTGTCATATTTTGTTGAATCCTAGTTAATCTTATGACTTAATTATTTTTATCAGATACTAAGACTTCAAGTTGTTGTTTCTCTCTTTGTAGATCTCTTTCTTTATCCTCAGTTGTCCTTAATGCATCTAGATTTTCAATCATTTGTGTGTTGAAATGTTCAAGTTCTCTTTTCATTGCCTTTAGTTGATCAGCCAATGCTTTGTTCTTTTCTTTCAATACTCCAATCATTTCTTCAGTTTCTTCAGATATACTGTTCTCAAATGATGTCTCAATTTGTTCCACTAACTCTTGAGAATTCTGCAAATCATCAAATAATCTTCTTCTTACTTTCAGAGATTTTTGCATTTGCCTTTGCATGTCTGCAATCACTTGATTACCATGATCCAGCTCTTCTTGCAGATACACAATCCTCCTAGATTGTTTATAGCCTTCCATTGATAAGATCTTTCTCTTTAGGTAGTTAAACCCTTTTCCAAGATTCAAGCTCTGATACCAATTGTTAGGCCCAATATGGAAAGCTAATGTACTGAGAGGGGAGGGGTGAATTAGTACTCCAAAATATTTCTTGAATAATAACTTTACTGTTATGCATAAACAAAATAGTGCAGTAACATAAAATAAAGTTAAAACAAATAGATAACAATCATACATGATTCACTCCATAACACATATATTTTGGTTACGCAAAAACTCTTGGTTAGAGAGAAAAATTGTGGTGGGGATGGCACCCACAACTTCACTACTGCAATAATAAAGAATGCTTGGTTAGAGCTACATTTTAGCTATTTTTGATAGCTTACCCTGTTAGGAGTAACAAGATCTATTAGATCTACCTTGCTAAAGGATTTTACAACATTTATTCTGAATGCTGCACCTGGTTAGAGGCTTTACAATTTATACACTTGATTAGAGTCGTTTACCTTGTTAAAGGTTTCTCTTTCAACTTCACAATATTACAATAAAATCATTACAAATATCTACAAATTTACATCTGAAATGTTATAGCAGATTCTATGTGCTTAGAATAAGATTACCTTGCTTATAGCATACCTCGGTAACCCATATAGTAACTCAGTAAACCCTTCTGTTTACTCTGTTCTTCGACTGTTCTCTGAAAACCTTCTCGGTGACCTTCGTGTCTCTGTAACAGTCTTCTTACACACATCTATATTCATGCATACACCTTTAACTCATGTTATATAAATACATCTCTTAAGACGGTGATCCAATTCATTGCTTCGATCTTACAAACAAGATTCCTCGAATGAATAACTATACAAAATATTTCATTGGTTAGATTAATCTCAAAATCATACACAATCTTCTGGTGCAATTTCCAATGTAATAATGGTTAGATGTGCCTCGATCTTGTAACATGTTTCACTCTGTGTATATTAACTCAATGCGTCATCTTTTCTGCTCGGTAGTCATAAAAAGATACTTGGTAGACAGCTCGGTGTATACTATGTTCTGTGACTGCTTTCCTCTATAACCGACTAGACTGTGCATACCGACTTCTCTATGTGTACCGACTACATGATTCGGTAGTATTAACCGGCTAGAATATATAGTATGATTTTGAATATAAAAACTAATGGAAATTTGATAAGTAGTAACAGTGGGAAAGTAGGAGGGGTAAAGGTGCTTGATCTAGCAAGCATTGGACTGCTATTGTTGGCCTCTGATATACAAATGTATGAACCTAGGCCTTTTGAATATATAGTATATTTGGTGGAGAGGTTGCACAAAGGTTTTTTAAACTTTAGGGATGATACTCATCCTAATTTTAAATTTTATTCACTATTGATGCAGGTAGTGTTATTTTATGGATATGTAAAGGGTTTTTGGCCTAAGGGCCTAAAATTAAATACTAAGAACAGGGAAGGTGAGGAGCAACCTGTCCAATTGTGGATATCTATTTGGGATTCTTGATATATGAGATCCAACTATATTAAGTTTTAAGAACTTATCGTGATACCATTATACTGAATGTATGGGATTTCATGTGAAGGATCTATCTCTGACGAGATCAAGAGGTTACTAAGACCCAGGGACTATGATGAAAGACACATTGTTGATCATAACTGGGGGAACTAGTTTGTAAATAAGGATTTTTCGTGTTTTAGAGTATATGAATTTGAGGGGAGCCCCTACATGCTGCCAAAAATAGTACCAGACATAATAGCTTATCTAGAGATTGTGAGGCAATTGAGTGTGTCCAATGCTAAACATTTTGTAGATATGCGTAAGCAAGCCTTCCTACCTAGGACACTCATTTCTCATGATTTCACCATAGTGGCAAACAAAGCTTATGAAATAACTGATAAGAAGTTGATAGAAGAATACAATTTGTATGAGCATTATGCCAGGAAAAACTATGATCCTGAAGGATACATTTAGTCTTGCAAGAAGAGCCAGAAATTGGGAGGTTATCTACATGTCAGTATTGAGGCTAAAGATACCTTCAAGAACATGGAGGATGCAAAGGCCAAAGAGGTGATTGATCAATTGAATAATGAACTAGGAGAAAAGAGATAGAGACTCGATGAAATTGAAACTGAGGAGGAGGAGGAAGAAAGTGAATATGATGAGAATGCAGTTGTCTCTAGATAGGAAGTGCCAGAGAAGAAAGAAGAGCCAGACATGCAGGGCCAAATAGAGACAGCGTTAGAAGTCCATGTTGACTCTCGGTTAGAGGAGTTTGCTGCTTTTGTTGCTGATGATGTTTTTATTCATTCCAAAGAATTTAAAACATTCTTGTACAATTTTAAAGGGAAGCAATTGAGGGACTCTATTCCCGACATAATGCCTATGTCATGCCCAAAATTTAGGGTAAAACACAACCGACAAATTTTATTTTTTTTAAAACACATAATTACATGCATTCATTTGCTTAAATAGTTGTGACAACTTAACAAGTTGTTCCAAACAAAATCTTAATTGGTATTAAATACTAACATGACAATTATGATAATTTCTATTATCAAGCGGAGCAAATAAGTTTCATGAGAGAGTTATTAAATTCTCTCGAAAGTCCCTTTCTTTTCAGTTGCGTCTTATTAATACTTAAATAGATTCTTTTCTACTAAATAGTCTTTAATAAATTTACTTGGTTCGACATCAATTATTTAATAAATATCAAGCTCCCATCATCCTATTAATACACCCTTTCTTAATAATTTAATTTAACTATGGGGTGCTATTTGAGTTAATTTTATTATCACATCAAATTTAGTCAAAAGATTGATTTAATTCATCACTCTCTAAATAATTATCGAAGATCTAATTAATCTCCAACTGGGGCCCTTCGATTAATTTTAGGAACTAGTTAAATTAGTCCAAGCACATAGTTTTATAGATGTCTATATTTTATTTTACCTAATTAAAAAGTAGTGTATACTAATTCGACTAAAAGAATCAATTAAACCCATAACGAACATCGTTCTATAGGATTAAATCTCTAAAACTTATATTTTAGTTGGTCTGAAAATATTTCCTCTCAGCTATAACCAACTTACCAACTTTGACCTAAAACTCCTTAGAAGATTTAACTTCCTAAGAAATTCAAATGTTAAACATCTCCCCTTTTATATATATTTGCCCACCTAAATATTAAAGGCATATTTAGATTATTAAAATATTTAATCTACATTTGCCCTTTTTCATTATATTTACCAGTTTATTTAACAATTTATCAAAGTATGAACGTTTTAAATAGACCATCATATTATGGCCAATTTATACATTCATTTTAATAACCACACACACACACACACACACACACACACACACACAGATATATATATATATATATATATATTTTTTATTACTATTTCTTTCTTTTATCCATAACACATATATATTCACCTATATAAAAAAAGAAAACAATTTTTTTTCTACTAAAACAATGCCATATCACTTAACCTGTATATTTTTAAAAATATAGAAACCCTAATCTTTTTTTTTGTTAAATCATTATAAATGGCCCCATTATTTATTTATTTCATTCTTTATTGTTATTATATCCTTTCGAATACCCTAACCCAAACTGGGTTAGGGTTTCAAAAATTTTATTTGATGCAAGTCCGAGCGACTAAAAAAATGGCAGCGGCCGAACAACTGAGTGGGGAGGGAGAGGCCGAGGGTTAACGGGTCAGCGACGGGCGTCTCAGGGGTACCACTGTGGTGGCGAACCCGAGCGCCGTCACTATGGAACCACAGTAGCGATGCTCTCGGGCACCGCTCACTGTGGATACCACAGTGGCGACACTCTCGGGTGTCGCTCACTGTGGATACCACAGTGGCGACGCTCTCAGGTGCCGCTCACTGTGGATACCACAGTGGCGACGCTCCCGGGCACCGCTCACTGTGGATACCACAGTGGCGACATCCCTGCGTGTTGCTCACTGTGGATACCACAGTGGCGACGCTCCTGGGCGCCGCTCACTGTGGATACCACAGTGGCGACATCCCCGCGCGCCGCTCACTGTGGAAACCACAATGGTGACAATCCCAGGCCGCGCCTCAAACCCTTGCCCCTTGTTGGTATTTTATATATTATTTTTTTTTGTTTTTTTCTATTTTCTTATTTTTATTTACTTTATAATTAAAATAATACATTATATATATATATATGTATTTATATATATATGTATTTATATATTTATTTATATATATATACACCAATAAGCTAAAAGTGTTGATATATATTTAAACTGAAATTTATAAATAAATATATATTTAGATACATATATATTTATTTATATGCTTATGTTTTGGAATTCTCATTAATTTCTGAGTTTCTAAAGTAAATAAATAGGCTAACTAAATAAAGGTTTTCTTTTTAAAAAAATAAGAAGTTAGCTGCATTAGATATACTTAGAACTATATTTTTAGAATTTATTCATTTCCATTAAATTTGATTAACTATAGGATTTATTTCTGCATTAAATAATGTCCGAGTATACAACAACCATCCAAAAGACAAATTTTAATGAAATAAGCAGCAACCATAGAGGAAATGAAATTTCTTTAAATCATTTTGCTCATTTAATCATAGGATTATATTCTCTATAACTAGGTAATTTACAGTATTTGATAATTTAAACACATTCATATGAATGGCATAAATCAGTCATTTTAGCAGCAAGTAAATGTTTTATTAGTTAATTTAAAACTTAGAGATTTGCATAGAAAATAGTCTAATTTTTATTTTCAAAATAAACATGCATGCAAGCATTAAAATTTTAAGAACGATGCAAACTGATAGTCAACAGAATCCTTTCATTTATGCAATATTAAATTTATAGAAATAATGCATTGTTTTAAGGCATTTTCAAAATAAAATATAGACATTATTACAAGAGGGTGAAATACCCAAACTAGTCCCTCATTCCTATTATATGAGGACTTCAGATAAATTAGCTACATCTTCTTACCTAAAAGGGTACAACCTATAGTTTCCTTTTACATTTCTGCATTTATAATATCAATTATTCCATTTCCAAATCTTTTTCTGCAAACAATTAAACCAGCAACTTCTATTTGTCCCTTTTCTTTTTCTTTCCCTTCAACTACCTGCAAATAAATCATTGCTATGACCATGGAGTGCTCACCTCCTAGCCTAGGCTAACTAGTAGCCACCCCCGAGCTCGAAGAACCAAGCCCTAGACAGGCAACAAACATGCAAACACAAAAGACAGAAAAATACATAACTCAAACACAACCCCCAACCCAGGCTACACTGCACCACACATTGGTGATGTCTTTTCAAGGGTGGTAGTGGACCAAGTACCCTGAGGAGACAGCAAGTATGGTAAAACAAATAGCCACCTCATGGAAAACCAAAACATATAGCCACCTCATGGCACACTAAATACATCAAGTATAACATAAATCAACCCTTTATTCCTTATGCCCCCCAAGGCATTCATGCCTTATTTCCCTCCTTATGACCCCCAATGCATAAACAAGCCATGCAGCAAGGGTCACATGAATTCCCTTGTGATCGCTCTCATAACGAGAGTCTCTCACTCGAGGGCTATCACTTCTACCACCCACAAGATCCTCCTCTCTCCCAAGAGTAGGAGATCTTGATTACTCCCAAACACACATACAAAGTATAAACAAATTTTCAAATAAATCTCCAAGAGAACATGCACGAAAACAATCTTTTTCACAAACATTACTTACTAACACATGCAATAAGAAATCCATTATGTGATGAATACAACCAACCTTAATCTACCCAAAGGTAGGTTAGTTTTGTTGAGGATGAGCACCCTAATTCCACGGTTCTTCCCTTTCTACCCTTAGCTAAAATTCTCAAACCAAATTCATTCTTTTTCTTTACAAAATTCTTTTGTCTCCAAAAATGGAGAGTGGGTGATTACCCTCTGTAGACACCCAAAAATGGTCAACGCTTGCGGAGTCATACTTTAACATTTGCGCATTGCCTCATTTTAGGTTTTTGCATTAACATTTCTCCTATGTCATGCATTTGGTCTTTATCATTTGTGAACATCGAGTCATTCTTCTACATTCTTCAATCATCTTGTCCTCAAATTTGGTCTTCTCGACAACATTATCCAGTCATGATTTTGATCAATTTTATCCTGTCGCATCAATGTGTGTATTCATTTGTCATCAATCCTTCAATCCTGTCAATCTTGAGATCGATTTGTCATCGATCGTTGTCCTCTTATCAATCTTGTCGATTTATCATCAATCCTTCAATCTTGTCATCGATCGCTGTCATGTGCAATCTTGTCATTTTTGCGATCGATTTGTCATCAATCGTGGTCATTTCCAATCTTGTCATCTTGCAATCTATTTTATCATTGATCCTCGTCCTCTTGTCAATTTTGTCATTTTGCGATTATTTCGCTATCGATCATTGTCTGTCTCAATTATGTCAATTTGGATCAATTTGTCATTGTTCCTCGTCAATTGGCGCATCTATCAATCAAATCATTTTGTCACATTGGTCATTTATCAATTCTGAATCATGACATTAATTATCTTTAATCAAGACCTAATTGTCATTTTCGCATTTCTAATTCGTCTTCTAGGGTTTTATGATATAGTCATTTAACCTAATGTGTCATTTCTTCCTCTAGGATTAAATAATTTATTTATTTATCCTAGGTCTTCTTATTACAATTAAATCTTTATTTAATTGGCTAATTATTCCTCTTTGTGAATTGATTAATAAATGAAAAATTATTAATTAATTCACTAATTCCTAAATTCTAATTTCTATCAATTTCTAATTCCTAATTTGTCATCAATTTCAATTTCCTAATTTTTCAAATTTCTAATTCCTTTTTCCTCCTATTTCTCTCCTAATTCTATGGGAATGACATTTCAATTTGTCATAAATTGTCATAATTGACAATCAATCAATTTGACATAGAATGTGTCATAATTTGTCATCAAATTGTCAATCAATCAAATTGTGCATGGAAAGTGCATAATTTGTCATAATTTGTCATATTGATTTGCAATTTCCATTTGAATTGCATCATGCTAATCTTGTCACTTATCCAATTCTTCTATAAATTGGATGATTTTCAATCAAATCAGACCCTTGAACCTTCGAATTCTTCATGAATCCCGAATTTCTGTCAAACTACCAAACTTTCATTTCTAGTACTCTTGAGCCTTTTGCTTTCAATTGTGTGAGCACTTGTAGGTGAGATCCACAAACCCATTGAAGAGGAAAGAACAACAATGGAGCCGCATGGAAGAAGCATCCGAATTGTTATATGGTTTGCATGATATTTTCTTTTAGATGCTTTGTTTTCATACCTCTATTGAATGTGCTTAGGATTAGGTTCATTTCAATGAGTGTTCTTTTGATTGAGCTATCATGTCTTGTGTTTTGATTGATTCTGCTTATCTTGTGATGATTCCTAATTTCTACGCTACACCCTCAAATTCTCCAATTCTTGCTTAAGAAGCCCATTCTCTCAGTTTTCACAAGTTTCTAAAACTCAAAAAGGAAAGTAAGACAGAATGGGAAAAAGACTCTCATTCGAAAAGGAAAGTTTACAACTAGGATCAAACTTCTAATTTCAATTTTCGTACAACTCAGAAAAGCCAATTTTTAAAGTGTCAAAAAGGTCACTTAGAAGTAGAAACTTTACTAAAATTACCCCTAACCCTTAGGTATACCTTATGGCTCTAGGAAACCCTATTAAACTACCCCTAGGTGTACATTTAACCCATTTTAAACCCCTCTGAAGTTTATTTTCGGGTCAAACATATGTTGACCTCTCCAAAGATTCTTTTCCCAAAGTATTTATGACATCACGCTACATTATTAGAAAAAACTATAGTTGAACACTTTCCCACCAAGAGACAAAAATAAAACATTTAAACTTAAATCCACACGTGTCAAGTGACACCAATAAAACACTTTTTACAAATCAAAACATGAAATCGTCTCTTGTGGTTTTTACACATTAAATTTAAATAACACTTAACACTCATGCAGCATATAATGTTACGAATAAAATACAATACAAACGGGGTGTTGTCTCTCCAAATAGACAACCCCTGGCTTACGAACATACATAAGTCTAGGTTTGGTTCTCCGTAATTTTCCCATGGTCACATGGATAATTCCTGCGCAACTCAATTTACACATTAGTACTTCCAAATAATCTCATATAATATAAAACACATGAATAATAATGCACTACAAACACTCTGCATACAATATACATTTATCAATCAATACATCTTTCATCCAAATAACTCCACATAACAATTATCATCATCCACATAATTTTGATCCATACATTAAAACATGCATTCCTATTTCTATCCTCATAGTAAAGTCCTGCAAATCCAATAATGACATACCTCCTCTCAAATTTATCCTATTCTAGGATCATCTAGAGTTCTGTAACTATAAAGCATATAAATGAAGCATCCACATTCATAAATGTTACCTAATCACATAATCATATAAGTTCTACATCCAGACATAGCTGACATACGTCAAATCAAGATTATCTCATCATTGGATCTTTCAGGATTTCAAATTCATAACATATCAAAATGTACACCACAAGGTGCAATAACTCTATAACTTGGTTCAATTACCTTTCTCACCAATCTATCTATCTAACACAGTCCATTCTATTGAATTATAAAGCATTTATTAATAGGTCAAACATGGTCAACTAAGTAAATCAAAGCTTGGTTTGGGGAAGGCCTTACAGCCTGCTAACGAGGTCAATTTGTTAAATAAATTAAAAGAGGAAATTGACATAGAGATAACCACAATGACCTCTCAACAAGGGAGGCAACTACTTATAGAGGCAGGGGTGATTTTGTTTCCCAACTGGGACCTCAGTGCTTCTTTTATCTTTGACAATTTATTGCATTTAGAAAACAAGGAATTAAAATTAGATATACAAGGTGTAAATGATGTATTTACTGGTCTAGGGTTTGACCAGGATGAGGAATCTTTGAGGTTATGGGCTCTGTACCCTCCCCACAAGAGACCAAAGATCATTGATGTTGACAAGGCCTTTAGCCATATGATGAAACTAAAAGTTGGTGAAATTGATCCAATTGTTTCTACCGATATCAGAGTGGATATTTCAAAATTCAATAAAGCACAAATGGTTAGAGTAGTGGAGGAGAGGAAGCAGTACAAGGCATTGTATGAAGACACACTAAGGAGAAATGGGCAACAAGTGCCAATGGTTCTTACTTTGGATAGCTCTCAATGGAAGAAAAAATGTGAGGAGTTGCAATAAGAAAATAAAAGGATATTAAAACAAATGCCAAGTGTGAGGGAAGATACTACTAGTGTATTGCTAACTAAAATATTTGAGGTTTTACAAGGCTTTATGAAAGAATTTTGGACAGTGTTTCAAAAGAACATGGACAATGCAGTTTTACACAACAGAATTTCAAACCGATTAGGAACAAGGTTGCATGATAAAACAATGGCCAAAGTGAAAAGAAAAGGAATTGAAAAAATAAAGAGGTTGTTGGTTAAACACAATAAATTTGATGAACAATTACAATTTGAATATGATGAATGCAAAGACATTGTTCAACATGGTCTCCCATAGTTAACTAATCAGAAGGGTGAGATAAAGGATAAAGATGTATGGATCTCAGAATGTTGTAGTCTTCTCAATGCCGCCCTTTATATTGCCAAAATTGATGGAATTGAATTGAAAGAGACTGTGAAATAGATGCAAAACTTTGTCACGCTTGAAGTCATTGTCAGAGATATCATCCTTGATGAAGACACATATAAGTCAGAGAAGTACTTGGAGCATACCCAGAACTGTGGCAAGATGGTGGAAGACTAGACCTGATGTCTAAGTTGGAGCCCAAAGTCATGTTTTTCTATGTTTTTATAATATGTTCATATTGTAAAGACATTTTTTAGGAAGTTAGTTTTTTGTTAATTTTTGTTAGTTTTAGTTTTAATGAAAGGGTATGCCCTTTCAATTTCAAACTAAATCATCATCTATAAAGTGAGGATCTTTTAGAACAAGTGGGGGAGAAACCTCAAGTTTTATGATCTTATCAAGACAATTTTATACAACATTTATGCAGTTTGTTTTCTGGAAATATCAAAGTTGATGGATGATACATATTGAAATCAACTAGTTTGATTATCTATTTTCAATATAAATTTCAAGTGTTATTCATTCTGAATGGTATATGTTTTTCAATTGATTGATTTTCTCCATGTGATAAATCTATTTTATTAGATTGCGTCAATGTGCTATCTTATGCTATTGTGATTGAGACTAATTTCTAGTTTGAGCATCAGTTTGAAAGGTTGCTTGGCAAGTTTCAAATTGTCTTATTGGTCTTTCAGAGCAGAAGATAAAATTCAATAAGACTAACTAAATTTTATATTTTAGTTACAATCCATATAGATGCTTTTGATGTGATGGTCTTGTTTTGAAAACAAGTTATTAAAATTGTCTCCATAGTTATACATAAGATCTTTCAATTTGAAATAGTATGAAATCAGTAAGGGATGAAGGCACTGGTCTGTTGTTGATTTGATATAATTAAATCAGGTATTTTGAGAAGCAATCTTCATCAAGGAATCATACTTTTAATTTATACAGGAACAACTTCATAAACATTTATAAGTAAGCATTTCATAATTTTCGGCAAGCAATAAATATAACCAGATAGAATTCAAGAATCATTTGCCTCCTCGAATATTCACTATAGAGAAGCCTTTAACTGAAATTCAAGAAGTTCATGTTTCTCAACCTAATTTAAATTGAAGATCATTATAAAACTATTCAAATGCTAAATTACATCCCACTTTAACTTAAATGAAAGAACCAATAGAGAAGTTCCTCTCACCCTCTGAGAAAGCCCTATCTAATCAAAGTTATTATGCATATCTATAGATTCTTGAAGCCTACCATAATCTTCCTCTTCTACATAGATTTCATTCAAAGCCTCATTAACAAAAACTACATTGTTTCTTTGTACTGCAACCATGTACAGCTTCACAAGATAAAGATGTCCAACATGGATAACAAATACAATAGAATAAAAGTTAGTCATGAAATTTTTCCAAACCAAATAGCTGGTAAAGATAACATCTTGAAAATACCCAAGTGAAAGACATCTCAGTAATCCTAAAAATAGTAACAAAAAAAGAGAGTTTAGAGTCATACCTTATGCATGATGTCAACCACTAGTGTGTGGTCTACCCTAAGGGCAAGGACATTCAAGAGGTCATTAATAAGATCTGGGTGTTCTTGCAAATAAAAGTGTACAACTTTGTAGTACAATTCAACCTTGGCTACTTTAACTACAACATCTTTGACTTGCATATGATCCCATGCCTCTGGAGAATGGTTCATGATAGTAGTGGCAACATTATTATATTCATCATCTTGAATATATAAATATTTAAGTTCCTTCCAGTGCTACTACTCATCACAAACACGGATATGAGTTCATCAAAGCGACCCCTACATTGATAGTAATCATTGACCTCTTCCGAGTCATCCACCTGGAACAAAAAATAAATGTTAGAATTATAAAAAATATAAATTTCCCACCTTCATAGTTACACATAACACTATAGATGAACCTTCCTAGATTATCATGAAAAAAAAAAGTTAAAACATAAACCAGTTACTTGTGGTGTTGTTGTTCATGTTGGCTCTGTTGGACCCTGTAATTAAGAGTCAATATACATTATTCAATAAGATTAACTATGCAACATAATGAAATATTGAAATATTAAGGTTATCTTATTGAGCTTCGCTTGGTTTCAAGAATAGTTTAATATTCTCTACTTAACAGGGCCAACCACGTTTAGGTGGAAGTTCATTTGGCCCCTCTCCCCCCCCTAACATCACTCAAAATTATCAAATGATATTTTCATTGTTTTCTAGCATAATACAATGAAAAGTACATGTGTAGTATACAAATACACAAGAACATGAATTACCTTAATAAAGGTATGCCAATCATGTGTTTTCATCCCTGGCCCAAATTCATTTTTCTTTGATATGAGATTGTTTATGTTTGCTGTAAATCCTGTGGGAAATCAAATTTTTTGTATGACTTCTTTTATAGCATTGCTTTGTTGGTCTGTTAATAACCAAGGAAGGGCACTTATATTAATCTGGTCTCCATTGCTATTTGATTGAATGACATTTTTCATTGCATGATTGGATTCCTGAATGTCACTACAAATTTTGACATTTTTTTCTTTGTCACACCTTCCCTCCAATATTTTCCATAATGTCTCTGTTATATTCTTTCCAATATGCATGGTATCAAACAAATGCACAATTTGTAGCTGCTCATAGTAGGGCAACCTACTAAATTGTCTTTGATAACTTTTTAGTCCCTTTGGAAGGTGGTCATTAATGCCTTAACGACCTTCATGATCATCAATTACATCATCAGTAAACAAAACACAATAGAAAAATACAAATTCCAAACATAAACCATTAGATGGAATGACATTATGTTGATGATTAATTCTATTATATTCAAACTTCCATAGGCAAGGTGTCATTCTTTGTGGCTTTGATGTAGTCTCTTCTTTCCCATTGAAAAGATGTTTTTCAGTATTTCAATACTTATGATTTTAGTGGAGGAAGTGCCTATACTCATCAAACACCTTTCCAAAACTTTTTGAATGTGGAGATTTCATCTTTGGAACACAAACTAGACATGCAAATTTTCCCTTTGTTTGAAGACCTACAAGATAATGTATAATTAGATTAAATATGTTAATTTTTTATAATTATAATTATAATGCAAAACTTGAACACTGTGACATACCACAAAAATGTGTTAGCCCTAGGGCATCATATATTGTCCATACAAGCATTGCATAGAATTGAAATTGTCTTTGTCCTATTGATCTAGAGACATCGTACATAGTGACACCATTCTATAACTCCAACAACTCGTCGATAAGAGGCTCAATATACACATTCATATCTTTAACTTGGTACTTACCTAGTTGAATGAACAAAAACATTACATAATTATTATGACCATTTTACTGTAATATTTATAATTAAATGTAGATGACTATTAAATGATAAAATACCTAGAACAATCATCACCAATATTATGTGCTCCCTCTTTATTGAAATCCATGGTGGAATGTTATTGTTGATAACAAAAACTAGCCACACTGAGTAAATAGATCTCATCTCTCCAAATGGATTGACATCATCCGCTGCCACTGAAAACTTGAGATTATGAGGTTCTTCTTTAAAGTGTGGCCACTTTTCCTCTATGTCCATAAATGGTGAACCATCTGTAGGCATTCTAATAATGTCATCTCAACTTCTATTGTGTGCATGGTAATCCATAAATTGTGCCAAGCTAGTGCATTTGAATAATCATTGCATGCATGGAATAATGGGAATATAATGAAGAACCTTGCAAGGCACCTTTTTTGTTATTTGATCTCTTCAATATCTACTGATATGAAATTTGGGGAATTCTATTGCAAATTCATGTTGTTTATGATATATAATATGATCATTGGGACAAGCATCTATTGCTTGATACTCCATTCCAATATCTTTCAGAATGGAAGATAATTCTCGGTATGAGCGAGGTAGAATATTTGATGGTGGTAACAAAACCTCACCTATCAATCTACAAAATATTAATTTGTTAATATAAAGAATATTAATGGTACATGATTCACCCTTTATTACTATAATGACATATACAACATACCTTAACATATGTGAGATTGTTATGTTGGATAAACCATTCATAACCTTGAAGTTCACCAACAACAATACAACAGAGAGAAGATTTGCTTGGGAGCCTTCATAAAGGGTCTCATATGCCTTCTCAAGTACAAGTAAGTCATGAACAACATCAAAGTCATTTTGATCATCATGATCAGCTGTGCTAGTACTAAATGTTTCATGGATCAATGTATTTGTACCATCATCTTCAATTGCATTTTCTGGCGCATGATCGTCCTCTTCCATGGGATCATTTTCTTCAGCTTCGATATTCACACCTCCATGTTCCTCCACTTCAAATAACATATTCTCCAGGTTGTGTTGTTCCATATCATGTTCCCTGGGGAGCTTGACCTATATAAAAATGATCAACATAAATAAACCATGATCATGATCTCATCATGAAGTGATTTCTTATGTATATAAATTGTTAAAATGATATAATGAACAACTTACCAATGGATGATAATCATGTCCCCCTTCAATGTGACCATGCTGCCTATAATGTTTCTTAGCTGCTTTTATTAGAAGTGTTCTATTCTTTAAGCCCTTACAAATTTTGCAAGGATAATAACATTTTCCATCACCTTTTCTTTTCAAGTTATACCACAATCTAGCAATTGTCTCTATATTTTGTTCTTCGCTGATATTTTCTAACATGGTCTTTCTTCACATGCAAAAAAGACGGCCTATCGAAACTTCAGTGTGTCGCCTTCACAAAGTATGCAAAAGGATATCGAAAGTACATAAGTCTTTTTAGAACTAGTTATATAGAAGTTGAAATGTTACTTAAACTTAGACTCTCTTCAATTATGAAGACTATTTTATTTAGATATTTTTCTTGGCTAAAAAAGAAGCTTGATTTTGGCCAGTTGATGAAAAATATTTGAGTTTTAAAAAAAGAGAAACATTTTTATTGTGTCATCTAATAGAATCAACTTAGGAATGATGAATTTATGAATAAGTCAACATGAAATCAACTTCATATGTAAGATAATTGAATTGACTATTAGAATCCAAAATATGAAGAAACTTGAGCAGCTACATTAAGAGTTATAATCAATTCTTTTGTTGCAACCCTGTCAACAAGGGTTTTATGACAGTTTTGACAAAAACCATTAGAAATTTCTTTATAATCCATGGATGACCTTAAAACTTGTCTTGAATTAAAGATAACTCTTCATTATACAACCTCAAATAGGTTATTAGGGGTCAGATTCAATCCAGATCTTATTAGGATGAACATCTAAAGCAGTAAGTAATCATTAGTGTAAAAAACAACAGTTAAAAGTATTGAACAAAATATCAATTTTTCTCATTGAATCTTCATAAAAAACATTTTCCAATACCTACTTTATATTAGTACACTTCCTTCCTATTTATCCAACAAACAATTACATGGAATTTTTACTTTCGAAGTGATATACAACCCTGTAACTGTCACAACCCTGCAGAATTAAGTGATAGTCTGAGGCTTTATTTGATCTAGCCATACAAGACTTTCCTCCAACTCTGTCACACACACTTAATCTAAATAAATGATGGATTTTATAGCCTCTCATGGTTCTATAACTGTTCCAACTACCCCTAAGACCGAAATGTACAGTTTGACAACATTTTATGCATTGTTGCATTACAACTTTTTAGTGACACCTTGACAACTTTTGCCTTTTGACATGAATGACCACTAAACATTACTTAGATACTTTGAACACCTTAGAATGGAATCAAAACAAAATATTAAACCATTATTACCCTTCCATGGGTACATTTCCATTGTTTGAACAATTAGAACCTGAATAATACTACTTGACAACTTTTGACAAAATGGCACAGTTACCCTTACACATTGATTTCAAGCTTGACAAGCTTGTTTATTTCTCATTACTCATGATGAGTATGTAGCTTCTTAATCTTAATACCATTTAGTTCTCTATTTTCTTGAAGCAACAAGAGAGTATGGATGTCTTTAAGTATGGATGTCTAGAAGTGGAAGAGAAATGGAAGAAGTCCATTAGAACTCCACAAGTTTGCAAATCAAACCATTGGCATAGCCTACCCAGAAGAAAGCACCCTAGCAAAGACAAAGGTCATCGGGAAGTGATTAACTATCGCTAAAAGGGTATAAGACTTATCTTGATACCTGATAGACACATCGGGAGGATATACACCAATTGAGTCATTATTAAAGTATCATTGATGTGACTTTTGCTATCAGAACATGAGAATTGTTGTCTTGCCAATAGTTGATAAGGCTATCGGTAAGACTTACAATGATAGGGAGAGAAGCCTTAGTCATTGGTACAACTTAAAAAGATAAGGGTGTAACATTTCAATCTATCTTGATGCCTGATGGAAACAATAGAGCAAGAGATTAATCAAGGAAAAAGTAACTATCGGTAGAGATTGTTCAAGGTTATGCCGATACCCAATGGAGGGCTCGGAAAGACACACACCAATAAAAAACAAAGAGACTTAAGGAATGAAATATTGTTGATGGCACCAAGGGAGTAATTCATTAGAAAAGCATATACCAATGAGCCATTACAGATAAAATTCAAAACTAAAACCAAAGCAGCCTATATTTAATGCATGCAATTTAGTAGATTGATGGCTCAGACGAGGAAAATAAAGAACCAAATGCAAGTTGTGTCTTAGTATAAAACACACAAGGTGAGAATTGTTGCTCACAATTCATCACACATTGTGGAGGATGCAAGTTTATTAGGAAGAAAGAGGAGTGCTAAGGGCTCTGAATCCATGTCTAAATAATCCAAAACAACGAAAGTCCCTCCTACACGAAAACTGAATCAAGATATCATTGGTCAATTGCAGTCCCCAAGCCCAAAATCAAGGAGGTTTGAACAACATTTGCCCAGAAAAGACCAGCTTGAGGATAGGTTTAAAGGGGTTGGAGATGTGTGGACAAAGGTGAGAGGTTATGAACTCTTCCTATTTTATTTTTTGAGAAAGGATAGAGAAGTGCCAATTTGTAACCCGTGGATAACCAACTTAGGTAAACTAGTTGTTCCAAATGTTTTCGTAAATATTAGATTGATAGAAGTCTTGGTCAAAAATTACAATTTTGTGAAGAGATGCATTCAGTTTCCAAATGGCGAAGTGTTTATCAGATTTAGTCATGGCACCATAGATGAAGTTTTTAGCTTAGACCCTGCTGGTTCCCAAAACCACAAATTGGAAATCCTAGAGCTTTGCCAAATCTCCTACTGATTTCTCAATCAGCCTTGGCCAACGAACAAGAATAGTCAAAGACCAAATTCCTCTGCACTTTAGGCTCCACTAGACCAAGGTGGGTATACCTTAATCTCCAAAGCACAAAGAGACTTCTTTATAGTGAATTTAAACCTATCAAATTAGTTGTTTGCAAGAATGGCAAAATGTTTCCTGCAACTGTGCTTTATTATGTGCTTTAGACTTTACTTTAATCTGAAAAACTTGAACGTAATTAATAGTGAATGAATTCTTATAAAATAATGTTGTTGGAACCTTAAGTAATTATGAAAGAACAATACTAATAGGAATAAGAAGTATGTTTCCCTGATGAGGACCTTATGCACACCAAATTTACACACAAAAAACTAACAATAGACTAGTGCCTTATCTGACAATTTATATGTTACTTAGTGGACAAATATTTGTAATCAACTTTGGAGATAGTTTGAAAAACTCACAAATATGCAAGACAATCATTGTAATGGTTTCATTATGTTTTGCAAGAATAACAAAAATAATTATGTTTCCTACACAACAGCATGTGATGGCACACTACAAAAAATCTTAATTATATTTATCCAAAGAACTTGATTCCATCAACACCATGTAACATAAAATGATCTGAAGATAAAGACATCAAATCTTATATATTAATTTTGAAATAAAAAGATATACAAAAGCTACAGACTCATAGATACTTCATGATGTTCTTGCTTGCACAAAATTAACTTCTCATTTCTATAGACTTGCCTTAACATAACACTAGTAGTCCTAACAAGAAGGGTCTCTGAAAGATGAAAAAATTCCCCTTTTTGTTCTATATGACTTCCCTTTTATAAACACAAGGGATAGTTTGCAGACAGTTTCATTTCCAAAGGACACACCCTTTGATTTAAGGAAATAATTATACATAAGGAACCCTACTAAATAAAAGCTTAATAATGTTCCTTCTAATCTTTCACTTTGATAAAATTCCACTTCCGCTTATGAATTCCTTGATATTCCTCATCACCAAGTTTTGATAAAATATCTTGCACAAAAACTAAACCAATTAGGTTCTTTAATTAAAGTTTAATCTCATTCTTCCTTCCATTAGGGTTATCTTGGGATAAAAATGACTCTTCTTTGATAAAGAATACATCATCCTAAAATATCAAGGTATAATCTTAAGATATTTTACGGATGATAAATGATCATTAAAAAAAATTTAAGTAAGAAATACTCCTTAATATTCGCCCAAGCAATTTAATTTTCTGTACACAGTAAACATTGTAGTAAGTCTTTATTCTTTATTTTTGAATACATTTCCCAATAAATAAAATTCACCCTAAGATATTTTATTGATTTAGGGTGAACCTATTTATGAGAAGGTATCACCCACTTGATAATCAAATGCTATTCATGCATTTATAAATAAAATGTAATTCCTTTGACAAAATATTCCTCACTAGTAAATTAAAAGTAAATAATACTACATAATAATATTGAATGAGAAAATGTTATATTTGAGACAATGATTTAAATTATTTTTTGCAAAAATTATATCTCCAAATGTTATATTAAGCCTTTGGGTAAAGATCACTTCCTATGGAATATGTGCCAAGGGAATATAATTTAATTATCTCAATAGTTGGTTATCCATCGATGTAGCTCTCCACTATTGGGGTAGATATTTTTCTATTACCTTGATGCCCACTGACTTAAAATAAAAATATGATATCTCCCATGTCTTCATCGGGGTAATTGTGTCTATCGGTGAAGAGTGCTCCCGTGAAATTACTTTGGCTTCTTTTTACTTCAGCAAATCCTAAAGAGTGAGACAACCATTCCCATACTTCCACAAGCATTCCTCGTAGAATCCATGTATTTGTGTAGTCTGGCGACTCTCATGGTTTCCTCTTAGGATAGTATATCTGAAGAATGAAAACTTCAACCGAATAATATCCACAATCAACATGATCGCCCATGACAAGTAATTGGTGTTTGGACACTTTCCCTCAATTTGGAAAAGCTCTATTAGATCATGAAATTGACCATGAATGTTGCCACATATGAGTACCTACTCGGTGCATGCTTCTTTGTGCTATCAAGATCATATTTGAATTTTGTTTTTCAAGAACTGTCTAAAAATTTTGAGAGCGTAAAATCAAAGCACATAATTTTGCTCCATTTTATTGGATATTTCCTTGAATTATCGGGAGAATATATGGACAAAACTTGCCCCAAATAAGCTCATGCATCATGCACTTGTTCCCAAGAAATCTAGTATCTGTCTACATCCTCTATTAAAACTCAAATTTGTAGATGCTCCAGCCATAACGCATTCATCCAATTTACACATTCCATTCTGCATCTACAATGGATTGATATTTTGTTGGATCTAACAACTGAACTTTTGCATTTTCCTTTGAAACTGCTACAGATAACTCATGAGTGCCACATGCGAGAATCCCTCATCAGGTGATCGGGGAAGGCCAAAAATAACTATGCTGATACCCGATGGGTTTCACCCATCGGGCCCCACCTTGTGCAAATGCCACTTTAATTAAAATGATTTACTTTTTTGGAAAAATCTTTTTATTCCTTTTGGAAATATATTAAATCTTTTTTTTTAAAGATTTACAAAATAGGTTGTCCATAAAACTTGTTATATATTTTGTAAAAATCGAAATCTGAGCATTCATATTTACCCTCTTGAAAATAAACTTTTATTTACTTTTATAGTAATCCTACATATAACACATCAATGCCAACTAAAAATTTGTGGTAATTTAAAAAAAAGTCATTTGAAATATTATAACACAAATAAATGAATATGTTATAACAATATGATATTAATTTAAAGAAAAATAATATCTAAATTAATATATCAAAATTAATAATTTTATGTAGGAAAAATTAATGAGTCTCATATGACATGAACACGTATGGTTCCAAAATTCTGCATTAGGTTGAATAAATCATAATCATTTCAGGGAAATGGTTAGATTAGTGTAATGATCCTGAAAGAAAGAGAACCGTTAATATCCAAATGCCATTTTTTAAAGAAAATTTAGAATCATACATAATGGACTTATTTAAATTTACTTAAAAATGAGATAGTATCATAAGGTTCTAAAATTTGACATGTTAGTGCTTGAATGTACACTAAATGCAAAGAAATCATTAATTTGACATAATTACACTCAGATGAAATGAATTATGGTTCAGGAGGGCATACCAAAAAATTCAACTTTTGAATACATATACATACCTAGAAATCAACCTCTTAATGTGTTCATAGGTTTTCAGGAGCTGATCATAGGCAGTGCATATAATTGCATCGAGATATATTCATCATTTGTTGTCATTGATGAAACACTCTCACACACACATATGATTATATTGACTACCGGTGTAACTTCAATTGTTTACTCTGTCAACCAGTATGTTAGAGGTAATACTTAGTTGTTTATCTCTAACCAGTACTTTGTGTCAACTGATATGTGCATAAGAGACAATCTATGGTTATACTAAGTCAGCATCAAGATGAAGATCAAGATGGAGATCAAGTGGAGATTCAAGGACAATGGTTCATATGTTTTACTCAAACCGGTATTTGATTGATCCAATTGGTCTTTGGTAATTTTGTGATGAGTTACCACATTTCGTGATGAGTTACTTGTGCTGGCTACTTGGTAGTAATTTTTGTGATGCATTGTGTTCACTTGTTGAGATACACTGCACCTAGGAAATTGTGTTATGAAAGGCCGACATGAAATCATAAGGTCTATATATTGACATCGTAATGAATTATTTGATATAGTGAAAAGTTTTATGTTATGTGTGAAAGGAAAAAGAGTTAAGTTGCAAAGTATGTAGAAGAGAAGTGTTGAATATGCTTAGAAGGATATGATCAAGCAAGTATTGTGCTACATAGAATAGATCCAACCATTCTTGTTGTTTTCTAACCATTACAGGAGAATCAAATCCCCTAACTGGGTAAGCTCTAACAAGCTTCCATGTATAAATCCTTTAACAGGGTGATCCATTAGTTTGGATTCAAATATCCTCCACTGAGGTTACTCCTAACAAGGTACTACCTTTAATAGGTTATAAGCTTCTATTCAAGCTTTGGGAACTCTAACAACATTCACTCCTAGCAGAGTACTTTGTAGACCTTAACCGATCAGTTATCTATTACTGCAGATAGTTAACTTGTGAGTTCCATCTCACCGTGGTTTTTACCTATTTGGGTTTTCCATGTACAAACACTTGTGTTATGGTAGATGCTTTACTTTTTGTGGATGTTGTTATATCATTTTGGATTGCATGCATTGTGTTTAAAATCTTTGTTAATTTTATCTACCAGTTAGTGTTTGAAGTAGTTTTATTTTTGGTGTCACTGATTCACCCCCCCTCTTAGTGCTTTTCATGTCCATCAATTGGTATCAGAGCCTAACTTCTTTGAAGCCTAATCACTTAGAAGGGAGTCTTGAAACAACCATAGGGGACATGAGCTACTTCGAGATGGATAGAGAGCTAGAAGCTAGCAGAAATGAGCTTGAAACCCTTAGGGTCAAATTGAAAGCCTCAGAAGTGAAAAGGAGAGAGCTAACTAAACAACTATTAGAGATATCTGATAATAGTTCTTAAGATGAAGCCAATATTGATGCTTTAGCAGAGGAAGTTGAAAAGTTAAACAGTGAGAAAATGAATCTAAGGAGAGAGCTAGAAGGTCTCACTATCCGCATGAGTCAGGAACTAGAAGCCAGAAGAGTTGTTGAAGATCTTATCAAGGAAAGAGATCAAGAGATTACAAAGATCAAATGGGAAAATGTCACTATGCATGAGCATTTGGTTGTTGAAAGAGAAGAAAAGGAGAACCTACAACTAGATCTTGAACTTGCATCATCTCTGAGAGAGAACCTATCAAAGCATAATGAAGATCTCACCAGACAAACAACTTACTAAAGCTAATGAGAAATTGGAGAAGTTCAACAAAAGTTGTATCATACTAGAAGAACAAATTCAATCACAAAGAATGAAGGGTGATATCTTTGAACTTGGTTTTCACACAACTGAAAAAGGTGAATCCTTCGGTACAAAGAGCAGCAATCCTAAGAAAAAATATTCTCCTAATATCAATAAGCCTACTGGTAAGAAGGCCTTTAAACCTATTTGTTTCATTTGCCATAAACCTGGTCACACTGTAAATGTTTGTAGAGACAAACCTAACAAAAATGCAAGCTACAATACTAATGCTAGGTATGTGTCCAAGAAATTTGAAGGTCATTGCTTCACATGTGGAATGTATGGACATAGATCTATTGAGTGCAGATATGGAGAAAACAATCTTGTACCACACATGCATCCAAGATCAAATGTTGACCGGATAAGGAACTTTAACAACTGGGTAAACCTGAACTGGCAAAGACCCTACGACAACTGGTTTAGTCCATTTGAGATGGAAAAGGTAACAAATGTTATTTCCACCATCTGTAATAAATTTGGTCATGTGGCTATGAACTGTAGAAGAAGAACGAGAAGAGGAAATGCAGGACCTTGGAGATCATCTGGTATGGCCTATTATCACTGTAACTAATCAGGGCACTTAGCAAAATTTTGTAGATCCAGAAATAGCAAACGGGTCAATTCTTCAAAGGATCAGAAAGGAAAGCATAAAGTTAATGTTAAAGAAACCAGAGAGGAAATGAATTAGATTTGGAAGAAGAAAAGTGTTGAATCATCTAGAGAAGAAAATGTTCCTTCACCTAGTGAAGAGAACCCTGCGCCGGTGGGGAGCTTAACAGTCCAATTACTTCCGGACCCCTTGAGAAAAATGAGTGGGAAAAGAATTTTGAAACATGAAATTTTGGTAACTTTTTGTCAATATGTTATCAACCGGTTTTCTCCTTGAGTGATAAAATTAGGATTTGTAACCCTAATGGGTGAGCATTTAATGCAGTAGGTAACAAGGATAAAAGCAAGTTTTACTTTGTCATTTTTACAGTAACACATTTGAGAAAGAAATTTGGAGTGCTTGTTGAGCTAAAAAAGATTGTTTTGTTATTAATTGCCGAATTGTTTCGTGATTTGTGAAATTAAGCTAAATTGAAGGTTGCAGAAGGTCGAACTAGTGTGCACTTGGGAATTTCAACTAGTAAACAGGGCAACATGCATGAAACAAGATATTTCTTTGAAAATCCCACTTCGAATCTTGTTCATCTGGAATGACATCAACTTCAAAGAGTGTAGAGAGGTTAATGATTACTTTTGAGCCTATGGAAGCTATAGAGGCAAAACAAATTGTGTCATATAATGCATTGCCACAAGTTCCAATTGGAGTTTTGGTCAAAGGTGATTTATCTAGTTACATTGACTGCAAGATAGAAGATTTAGGATCTCTATACATTTATACACAGTTGAAATCACTTTGTGATGAGAACAGTAAGATTGAAACAAAGTATGCTAGGGTTTTCAAAAAGGGTTTTCATAATGTCGCTTACTTTCTTGAAGATTTCGAGGAAGAGCATATCAGAATCATTTTGAGTCAAGTTCATGAAGAGAATATGTATTTAGAAAGAACTCACATAATAACCAAGGAAGCCATTCAGGCTATAACTGGTTATTTCTCAACCGATGAGGTACCTGTTCTCAGACGAATTCCAAAACACATGGTATTCTCTTTAACCAGTTCTACTTCTGATGGTCATGTCTTTTCTATTAACAATATTAAAGACTTGATAGTGAAACTAGCAGAAATGGTGATAGGCTACTAAGTATTTTACTCCAGTAGACTTAGTAGTGTTCCATCTATAGCAATTCATACAAATCACATAATGATTGTTGATAATGCAAATTATGATCTCTATGGAGCTATTAGGAGTCAACCGTTTCAGAATTTGTAATCTATTAA
Source organism: Cryptomeria japonica (assembly GCF_030272615.1). Taxonomy (NCBI): domain Eukaryota; kingdom Viridiplantae; phylum Streptophyta; class Pinopsida; order Cupressales; family Cupressaceae; genus Cryptomeria; species Cryptomeria japonica. Next base: position 501,320,032 of record NC_081409.1, on the reverse strand, counting down.
AAAGGATAACACTAAAAAATTCAATTATGGCCAGATATTGGTTAGACTATTCTTCTATTTTCAAAACTTTCTACCTGGAATTGGAGATATTGAGTGGTCAAAAGACTCACCGGTCTCGACACAGATTAAGAACAACATTAAGGCAACAAAAAACACTTTTCCAGCAGCCCTGAATAAGTATTTTAATGAATTTCATAAAAAGATGAGCATGAGAATGAGACTACCAGAAGATGTGGTAAAGCACTTTGCAAAAGACATAGTCTTTACTATTACCACTGACTTTTTCTTAATGCAAGCAATTGAACCAAGGGAAGAAGAGATGAAAGACATGAGTTATAAGGTGAACCATGATCTACTGGTTGGTTATGCTAATACCCTATTAGCATCTCCCAAAGACAAAAAGAAGGCAAAATTGGACATTGTGGCAGTCTAAAATGCACCAGTAGAAACCAATAGTGCTCCTGTCACTATTGTGAAAGGAAAAAAAAAGAAAACTGACTCACCTCTAGTGATAAAGACTACAAGGGTGACTTGGAGTGTCTTAACCAAAAAGGAACTAACACCTAAAGTATATACAAAGAAGGAGAATGCACCAAAGAAGAGAAATCGAAAACATATTCTCCAACTAGAATCTAAAGAATCAGATGTTGAAGAAGAACCTAAGAAGATGAAGGCTACCGATAGAGTAGCAAAATTAGTCAAGGAAGTGCCAAAGACAACTATGCCTATTGATATAGCATCTTTCAAGCCTGAAGCCCATTTTGAAAGAACAATGAAGACACTAGGAAAGAATAGGTTTGACAATTTCAAAGAGCATTTTGATTCCTTCACTATAAATGAGAAAGAGCAAGTCATTCAATAGGTAATCACTCATTTGTGTCATTATAGTAGATATCCGCATGAACTGGAAATGGATATCTCAAATTCTTTATACACAATTATTTTGAATAAATGAGAGGAAGCTATAAAATCAGAAAAAGAAATCATTAATGAGGTATTTGTACAATTTTTTCCTGAATTTTCAAAAGATGATATTAGTGCCTTAGTTGCTCAATACAAATCTTAGTTTACATTCAAATAGAGAGGACTGAAGTTACTTAGTGGAAAGAAGGCAATTGTTGAAACTGAGACCCATCTAATAGCCTATGAAATCAAAAGGATGGAAGAACTCATCCAATCCTCTACGAATGAGGATAATGTTGTCGATGATGTTAATCAACCAGAAATGGACAAAGAAGAGATTATTCAACCTGATGAGGTCTATGCTCTCAAGAAAAAGGTTGACTCCATTATTTATGTAGTTGATGATGTTCAGGACACAATTGATCTATCTGGAGACAACACTGCACCAGTTATGGAGCCTCCTACAGATACCGATGTAGAGGCTACCTTAGTTGAGCAACCGACAACTCAACTAAAAGTGGACAATCCACTGGCAAAAGAACAATTGGAGAAACCCCAATATCCACCGATCATTGAAGATAATATGAAGGAGTCTACTGAAAAGGTTGTCACAAGGTCCTTTGAAAAGGAAACAAAGAAGAATATAGAGAAAGCAATCATCAAGGTTGTATCATCTGAACTAGCAAAGCCAAAGCAAATTAATGAAGATGATGATGATTCTTTAAGTATTTTAGGACCTATTGATATGAACAATTTGTGCACATCAGAAATGATGAAGATTGCAAGTGTCATGCAATCAAGAGCGCATAAGAAGAGACTCAAAGAGAAAAGGGTTGAAGTTGAAACAATTCAAACTACAGTAGATATTTTATTTGGTCTACTACCAGAAACATCTACAACACATCTACCTACACCTATTAGCAAACTTGTGATGAATACTAAGAGGGGGGGGTGAATTAGTATACAGAAAAATACTGAACTTAAACACTTTAATAGTCTAGCAGTAAACCAGTAAAGCAGTTTAACAAATAAATTGATTGACACACATGCAAACCAAATAGAAAATAAGGCATTCACCCATAGGAGTAGTAACACCATAACACAATATATTTGACATGGAAACCCAAATGGGAAAAAACCATGGTGAGATGAAACTCACAAGTAACTATCTGCAGAATAGAAACCAGACCGGTTAAGGTCATACAATGTTCTTTACTAGAACAGATCCTGTTAGGAATCTCAATCTCTGTTAGGAGATAAGTCCAATTAAAGACTACCTTGCTAGAGGATTTTAGATCCACATATGTGAACCACCTTGTTAGAGGATTTACAAAGGCTTTTCTGGGCCTATCCGGTTAAGGGTTTCTAACTTGTCAAAGATGTGAGTAGATTTCTTGGTTAGATCCTTGATAGCTCATTCTTAATGCATTCCAGCATTACTTTAGTCTTCAACACATTCACACTCTGCCTTCTCTCATAGACCTAAACTTCTCTTCTCTGATCACACTTACAAAAACTCATCAACCACTTTCAAAAACCCTTACTGCCACCTAAAACCCTAGACATGATGTCCTTATAAAGGAATCTGATTTCATGTCGGTCCAATAGGTTTACAATACAATTTTCTAGGTTCAGTGCATCTAGACATATTTTGTAACATGACACAAAAAGCACCACTAGAGTGTCAGCACCGCAAAACAATCGGTGGATGCTAACTCATCGCAAAATTTTGGTTGGTAACTCATCATAGAGTATTACCGGTTCATACAAAATACCGGTTTATGCAAAATATTGGTTGTCGGTTTGTCAAAAATGAAGAGTGGGAAATATGTGTTCTGCCTCTTTGATCCTTTGTGCCACTTGAGATCCTCGAACCACTTGAATGTATGAATTATATTCAACTGGTAATTGTTCCAAACTGGTATCATGTGTTAGTCTTTAGACTCTCGGTGTTTTGTAGAAAGTGTTTAGTGATCTCAAGTGATCTCATAGCAAGTGTGTGACCATCAATGATAATTACAACATAATCATCAAAAATGCCAACAACTTGGTCAGTTAGTTGCAGATGCATCTGATCAAATCAAGTCACTAGAAGATGCTGCTCAACTCTATGCTTAAAAGAATCACAAGAAAAAGTATGGAGAAAAATTGGCAAAGGATATTTATAATGGAAGAATGGCTCTATCATACAATAAAGATTTGTTGAGTAAAGATATTGAAATAGGAGGAAAGTATCTTTCTTCCACCTCTAATGTTTCTTTCCATTATTCTGATATCTCAAAAAGACAAACTGAAATAGAGCAAGAGCTGGAAAAGATATGCAAGGCATATATCCCACTTCGGGACTCTATATTTGCCTTTAGAAAATCTGTAGATGAGTTGCATAACAAGATGAATATCTACGGTAATGAGAAAACAAAGAGACTCTAGTCTCTTAAGGACCTTAGGAGTCTTCTCACATAACAAGTAGACATATTACAGAGAGCCTACTCAAATTCAGAAGCTATCTTAGCAACTCCTGAAACCTGCACACTAGACTTAATGGAAGAATTCCATACACAACTTATGTCTACATTTAAGAACATTGAGAACGTGCTAGAAACATGGTCAAATGCCATATCACAGTTGAAGCAGAACTTTAATTATATTTTTATGAGATTAGCTAATGCATGAACTTTTAAGTTATTTGTGCATATGCTAAACACTTTGATACAAATTTTCTATATATATATATATATATATATTTTACTTTTTCAATTTGGCATTGTTGTCAAAGGTGGAGTAGAAATATGTATGCATGTTTTTGAAAATTTTATATAATGTATGCATTAAGGGGGAGCATGAGTATATGTGTAAATTTGTTGTGTATGCACACTTAGCGGTATTAATGTAAAATTTTCTAAGTGTTGCCATCAATGCCAAAGGGGGAAATTGTTGGCTTGATGATTATTGCAATTTATTCATCATTTGTTGTCATTGATGAAACACTCTCACACACACATATGATTATATTGACTACCGGTGTAAATTCAATTGTTTACTCTATCAACCAGTATGTTAGAAGTTATACTTAGTGGTTTATCTCTAACCAGTACTTTGTGTCAACTGGTATGTGCATAAGAGACAATCTATGGTTATACTAAGTCGGCATCAAGATGAAGATCAAGATGGATATCAAGCGTAGATTCAAGGACAATGGTTCATATGTTTTACTCAAACTGGTCTGATTGATCCAACTGGTATTTGGTAATTTTGTGATGAGTTACCACATTTCATAATGAGTTACTTGCACCGACTGCTTGGTGGTAATATTTGTGATGCGTTATGTTCACCTATCTAGATACACTGCACCTAGAAAATTGTGTTATGCTTTCTTAAGGCCGATATGAAATCATAAGGTTTATATATTGATATCGCAATGGATTATTTGATATAGTGAAAAGTGTTATGCTATGTGCAAATGGAAAAAGAGTTAAGTTGCAAAGTATGCAAAAGAGCAGTGTTGAATATGCTTAGAAGGATATGACCAAGAAAGTATTGTGCTACTCAGAATAGATCCAACCGTTCTTGTTGTTTTCTAACCATTACAAGAGAATCAAATCCCCTAACCAGGTAAGCTCTAATAAGATTCAATGTATAAATCCTTTAATAGGGTGATCCATTAGTTTGGATTTAGAAATGCTCCACTGGGGTTACTCCTAACAGGGTACTACCTTTAACAGGGTATAAGCTTCTTATCAAGCTTTGGGATCTCTAACAAGATTCACTCCTAGTAGAGCACTTTGTAGACCTTAACCGATCAGTTATCTATTACTGCAGATAGTTAACTTGTGAGTTCCATCTCATTGTGGTTTTTACCTATTTGGGTTTTTCATGTAGAAACACGTGTTATGATGGATTCTTTACTTTTTGTGGATGTTATTATATCATTTTGGATTGCATGCATTGTGTTTAAAAACTTTGTTAATTTCATCTACTAGTTAGTGTTTGAAGTAGTTTTTTTTTTGGTGTCACTAATTCACCCCCCCCGTAGTGCTTTTCAAGTCCATCAAAATCTTCTTTTTGGCATGGATCTATAACTCTAAAATTTTCAAATTTTAGGGCTCCAATAGACCCTAACCCTGATGTACCCTTTTCATTTGAAGAACTAGAGGAGGAAATTGTTAAAATGGATACTACTTATAACGGGTGGAACTTATCTTTCCACAAGGTTCAAAAGGGCATTCTAACTATTGAGGATGGTCCCCCATTCAACATGGACATTTTTAGATACTACTTATAATACACCTATATGTCATATGGATAGGTTGGAGGTACAGAGGTCCCTGATTCAGCTAATATTGGGTCATTGGTGTTTGCAGTAAATGTACAGATGTATGAGCCAAGACCCTTTGATTATGCTACTTATGTTGTAGAAAAATTACATGAATGTTCTTGAACCTCAGAGATAATAGGGAGCCCACTTTCAAGTTTTACTCATTGTTAATGCATTTGATTTTATTTAATGGAAGATTTAGGTGTATGTGGTCAATGAATTTAAAATTCAACACAATGGATAGAGCAGGTAAAGAACAACCAGTATAGATGTGGACATTAGTTTGGGATTCACGATATGTGAAATCAAACTACATGTTTGAAGAGCTAATAGTAAAGCAATTATACTAGATGTATGGTGTCCTGTGTGAAGGATCTATTTCCACTGAAGTTACAAGATTTCTTAGACCTGCTATTTTTAATGAAAGAGGTATTGTCAATCACAACTGGGGTGATTGGTTTGTTCACAAGGATTTTACTTGCTTCAGGATTTATGGTTTCGAAGGAACCCCATATCTGTTGCCAAAACATGTACCAAACAAAATTGCTTATCTGGAGATTGTGAGACAGTTAAGTGTTTTGAATGCCAAACATTTTGGAGGTCTGCATAAGAAGACTTTCCTGCCTGGGACTCTTAGTTTTGGGGATTTTACCATTGTATCAACAAAGGATTATGAAGCCATTGATAGGAAACTAATTGAAGAATACAATTTGTTCAAATATAATGCTAGGGTCAATTATAACCCTAAGGGATATATTGACAATTGTAAGAAAAGTCAAAATCTAGGAGATTATATTCATGTTTACTTGGAAGTAGAGGACATGTTTAGAAACATGGAGGAAGAAGAGGCCCAGATGGCCATTGATGAATTAAAGAAGAAATTGAAAGAAAAGAAAAAGATATTGCAAGAAATGGAAACTCAAAAAGAAGAGAGTGAAGGCGAGTCTGAAGAAGTTGAGGTGGTATCTAGGCATCAAGCACCACACATAGCATAAGAGATAGACTTGCAAGAGCAAATTGTTGCCAGGCTGAACATCCATAGTGATGCAAGATACGATGAGTATTCTACCTTTGTGTCTGATGATGTTTTTATTGTCAAAAGAATTGTTGGGGAAAATAAAGGAAGAAATCAGTTTAGAATCAACCACTATAACCCCTCAAAGGAGAAGACAACTTCTTAGTGAAGCAAGCATCATCATCTTTCCAGGATGGGACATAAGTGCATAATTTATTTTTGATAGCATGTTACATTCTGAGAATAAGGATTTTAAATTGGATATTAAGGGGGTAAATGATGTGTATGTCAGCTCTAGATTTGACGAGAATGAAGAGGCATTTCTTTTATGGGCTCTTTACCCTCCAAATAAGAGGCCAAAAATCATTGATGTGGATAAAGCCTTTGGTCACATGATGAAATTGAAATTTCATGAAGTAGATCCCATTGTTACTGCTGATATAGCTATGTATATTTCAAAATTTAATAAAGTACAATTGGTCAAAGTGATCAAAGAAAGAGATTAGTACAAGGGATTATATGAAGAATTGTTAAAAAGAGGAGGATAGCCTATGCCACAAATCCATGTCAGGTCTCAGTGGAAAAAGAAATGTGAGGAAGTGGAACTAGAAAATAAAAAGTTGAAAAGGCAAATACAGAGTGTGAGGGCTGACACAACCTTTGTTTTATTTTGTAAGAGATTTGAAAAATTGTAGGGTTTCCTTGAAGATTTCTAGGCTATTTATCAAAATAATATGGATAATGCAATATCTCACAACCGGATTTATAATAGACTAGGAACTTTGTTGCATGATAAGACAATGGCCAATATAGATGTTGAAGTCATTAAAGGATAACAAAAGTTGTTGAAAAAGCATGAAGACTTGGACACTAAATAACAAAAAGAATTTAATGAATGTAAGGAAATAGTACAACATAGTTTTCAAGAAATTGAAGATCATAATGGATAGTTTAAGGATAAGTATAAATGGATTGTGGAGTGCCAAAGTCTTCTCAGTGCTTCCCTTAACATTGTCTGGTCTGATGTACTTGACATGACAAACACAATTGAGTAGATGGAAAACTTCATCACTTTGGAGATTGTGGTTAGAGATATTATCTACGATGAAGATACCTACAAATTAGAGGGATATTTGAGGCACATTTAGAAGTGTGATCAGATGCTTGGAGACTAGCCATAGATATCAAAAGATGTTTAAAGATGCGACTTTGTATTTTATAGTTTTAGTTTGTTAGGGCAGTTTTTAGGTAGTTAGTTTCTAGTTAGTTTTTTGTTAATTTTAGTTTCATGAAAGGGCATGCCCTTTCATTTTTCAAACCGAATCCTCATCTATATGTGGATGATTTTTTAGGAGAGACAGATATCACAAGTTTATAGTTTTTTTTATCAAGACAGTCTCTATGCATTTTCTTATGAACTCGTTGTCTGGAAGTACCAAGTTGATGGAGGATATGCACTGAAATCAACTGGTTTAAGTATTTTATTTTTAATATAAAGATTCAAGTGTTTCTCATTCATGATGGTATCTATATTTTTAATGGATTGATCAGTTCCTTGGATAAATCTATTTACATATATTGTTTCATTGTGCAATCTTATGTTGTTGTAATTAAGATTGATTTTCAGTTTGAAGGATTGGTTGGAAAAATTTGAATTGTCTTATTGGTCTTTCAAAGTAAAGTTAAATTCATTAAGACTGATTGGATGTCACATTTTAATTGCAATTCATATGGAAGCCTTTGAGATGATGGTCTTGTTACATTAACAAGTTATTAAAACTGTCTCTAAGGTTAAACATAGGATTTTTGATTTGAAATTATATAAAACCAGTAAGGAATCAAGGCACTGGTCTTTTATTGATTTTATATACTTGAATCAAGTATTTCCAAAGCAAGTTTCATTAAGGAATCATATTTCTAATTCATACAATCACTACTTTATAAACATTCATTTACAAGAAAGCAAGCAGATTGATTCTGGTATAGTAAATAAGGTTTACTTATTTTTAAATTTTTATACAATAATTTTAGCCATTATCTAACATAATCGATAATTGGAAAACTTTTCAATAACTAGGGATGGAAAACATTCATTTACAAGCAAGCAAGCAAGCAGATTGATTCTGGTATAGTAAATAGGGTTTACTTATTTTTTAATTTTTATACAATAATTTTAGCCTTTATCTAACATAATCGATAATTGGAAGACTTTTCAATAACTAGGAACTGCTAGGAACTACATCATTAGGAAAGTAAAGAAAAATAGAAAAATAAGAACATAACAATAGTATGACAAGCTCAAATTTATGAGACACACTCTAAAATGAACTTGTCTGCAACCAACTTTACATGATTCAAACACACAACCTACAACTTGACATGAATTTAATGGTATGCGAAAATCTACAAGAATTTTGCCATCTCCAATAGTTTGATACCGTCCAAACGAGTTAATTCAATCCTTCATTTTCACCTGCTAGACAACCCAATTTGCAGAGGCAAAGGCAGAGGAAGAGGCAGAGGCAAAAGAGGCAAAGGAAACGTTGAACCTGATTTACAGAGGTAGAGGCAGAGGAAGAGGCAAAAGAAACAAAGGAATTGGTAGAGGCAAAGGAAGTTGAGAGTTAATTCAATTTGTCACGCGTGGTTTTCAAATGAACCCGCACTTTTCTTTTTCTAATAATGCCTTTGGTCATCAAAATTCTGACTAATAAAGGAATCGTCGGAAAATGTCATTGGCATCATCATAGGCATTTCGACATTATCGGGCATTTTAAAAAAAAAAATTCACATTTGATCACAAAAGTCTTATTCGTCAGAAACCTCCATCAAAATTTGAAGCCAAATGTATTAGTGATTGATCTGCAATCACTAGAACACAACCAACATGTAATGCATCAATTTAATACATTAACAATTAAAACATATTCTCCAATACAAATAACTCTAGTCCAAATCTCCACATGCTACAGTGAGACCCATAACACATCAAAGAACCTTCCAAAAAATATATCCAGACCCAAAGATAGGTATAGCATTGAATATCACAACCAACTATGAACAACACCACAACATCTGGAGATAAAAAAGATATTTTTGGACCACCAAACTATCATATCCATGACACCAAAATTATATCCAATGAGGATAACAATAACAAGAAACATTAGCAACACTTTTCAGACCCAAACACTTCCAAAACAACCAATAGAACAAATGCATCACCAACACAACAAGATATCTCTGCACCACAAACATTTTAGACCAACACCTATCTGAAACAAGTTTTACATAAATGACAACCATAAAAACACATATTTACAACAAATATATCAGGAATAAAATGCATAACATCATCTTGTCTACAAATATGTTTATGATTAAGATGAATTCTAGGAGAATAAGGAGAATCTAGAGAGATTGATACACCAACATTTTAACCTTTCCCCCCTTGCACTAGGGTATGAGAAGAAGATAGTGTCATGATTCTCTTCAATGCTTTCTCTATGTTAGATAGATCATTTATATGAGTATTAACTCTTTCCTCATTCTCATGAGATACCCTAGGAGAGGTACAAGTGTTATTGTTTTCAATGTCATCTCTAGGATTATTATTGTCTATAAAATATTTTATGTGATCTACATATATAATGCATTTTCTAAAGAATATCATCATTAAACAACATACAACATGGATAAAACCTTTGAGATATGATTTGCATGTAGGAAATATCTTTGAAATTCTAATGATGCCATATGAAAGCATACTATGAATGAAAAGAAGATACAAATTGAAAGAAGCCATTATCTAACACATGATTTTGGTAAATATAACATCCATTATCCAACACATGATTTTGGCAAATATAACTAAGAATTAAAGTAATCATATGTGAAAAAGAAAACCAATCAGATTTAGTAAATTCCATTATGGAAAACAATTGAAAAATTGTACAACCCACAATTAAAATTGAGAAGAATAAATTAGGGTTTTTATGAATGTAACTGTTGTCACTGAGGATTGCACTTGTGATGCTAAGTTCAAAAACTAGCAATCCTATAAAACATGGAAACACCTTCGTGCATGTGGGTTTCTCAAAGTGAAGGTGAATCTCTGGAGATCAGGTCGGCTTCCTGTTTGGTGAATCTCTTGTAAATAATATTGATAAGAAAAGGGATAGAAAGGGATAGAAAGCTTGCATGTAGTGAAAATCTATTCTAATGAAGGTGATGCACCAAATATCTTATCTGAGATCTGCAACCTGCTTAACTCACAAAACCCTCAACAAATAACCTTGATAGCTTCACAACTCAGCTGAACATTTCCTAGAAAGGGATGAATTTAATGCATGCATGAAGGAAAACAACAAGTTTTCACAACTTCAAGCAATTAAAATCAACTAACACAAACTAGAACCTGCAACTAACACGTATCTCCTTGCACCACAAATTGGTTGAATGAGATAAATTAGAGGATAAAAATCACAGGAAATCATCAAATCGTTCATTTAGTAGATAATACAAGAAGTACCAAGAAGGAAATCTGGTGCTATATTATTGAAAAATAAAGGAGTGCTATTGTTACAAAACTCAAATATTGTTGAGCTACAATGCTTTTTTTCAAAAATGTGTATGCAAAAAAGAAAGAACCAAAGGGAAAAAAGGAGAGAAGGAATATATAGAAATCATGATGAATCACCTTCAAAACCCTAAAAACATTGCATGCGAAAAGCCTTGGGTGAATCTGTGTGTGTGAAAAAGTGAACCTATAGCTGCAAGCACAACACTTCAATTAATTCATTATATGCATGGTTAGTAATCAATAATCAATAAGTAATAAACCATAGCAAAGTGACCAATTGCCTTCTAAAAGATGCGAGTATAAGATTGCTCTCAGATTTTTTATAAGCAATACCAGTGACTAGACTACACCAAGATGAAGGATTTAATCTATATGATATTAACTATATGGATGCAAGATGAATGAATAGTTCAAGCAATAATGGATGCAAGCAATAATGGATGTAAAATGGATGCAAATAAAAAGCACAATAATCTTCAATGACTCCAGAGCGAAATTAGCATGATAATAATCTGCAAGCGTGTTCTCAAAAATCTCTGGGTTGAATTGGAATGAGAGCTGAAGACTGAATTTATAGAGAATCACAAGAGAAAAGCTCAATTTAGGATTAATTGAAAATAATTGAGAAAATTAACCTTGAGATAGATTCCAATTATAGTTTAATTGAAATGCATTCAAATTAGAAGTCCAAGTTGCATTGGAAAATAATAATAAATTAATTCCATGCATATATGATGAAAATAGATAATTCCATGCACATATTTGATTTATTCAAGAAAAAGGTCTTTTCAATGCAACTGAACTTTTTTTTCTGAAAAGCTTTGAGTTCTAATTTTAGAGAATAATTCAATAATTCAATTAAATTGCTTTTCTGATTTCAAGTTCTAAATTTAGAAAAAGAAATAATATCTCAAGTTTGATTTCTCTCTCAATTCAATTCTTTTTGTTTTATTTTCAATTCAGCTCTTTGTAATAAATTAATTCATCTTTTATAATAAATTAATCCTTTTTGCATGATTGAATGGCAAATTTATTAATTAATTAAATATGCAAGGATATTTAATAAATTAAAATGGGATAATTGATCAAAATGATATTATTGGAAACGATTTGATTAATTAAATAAATATTTAATTAATATTGAGTAGTTGATTTGCCATGTGATATTTGATGATTTGAAGAATTAATAATGTGCTGAAGATTGATTTAATTGCCTCTAGTTAGGACCTTGGTGATGTTGTCGAGATTAGGGGTCCATGGTTTAGATGACCATTTTTAGGGTATTACACAATCTGCCCCCAAAATGGCATAAAAACTCATGCACAATACTGTAAAATAATAATCTTTATTTCTCAAAAGGACTGCCACTGATCCTACATGAAGATAAAATCTGCATGTCTAAATGTGAAAAATAGCTATCTCCATGTGAAAGTTGCATGATGAGCTGAACTGTGACTATATTAAAAAGAAATCCACCGAGAAAATCATATGCATTCTCTAACAACTGCTCTCCATGTTGAAACTTTTGTAAAAAATGGTTGAAAAAATGCATCTATCTGTTTCGCGAGTTTTCCAACGGTATGTAATACTTGCATGTTAAGAAAATCAATAAGCATTTGCATTAATCTTTCATGTAGAAATCACCTACTTGCTTGGAGGGCTTTTCACTATTCAAACAACCAATCCTGAGTCCACTATGCAATTTTTTATTGCCAACCACTGGATCGGCTGCATGAACCATGGCCGCTTGCATTAACTTTTCATTTAGTTTCTAGTGGGCCCCACCATTTGCTTTTAACTCTTCTTGTTTTCTTTCTTCATCCTGGGCCCATAGGAATGAGCAATGATAATGAACTTTGAACCATTGAACAACTTTGAAGCGTTGAACCACTTTGAACCGGTTCAAAGTTCAAGTTCAAATTGACTTAAAAATATAGACATTCGCTCATCTATAGAATTTTACCACATGTCGGCCTCTAATTTACTTGAGGGTCCACTTTGTCTACCATCTGGACTTGGACCCACTTTGCTACCAAGTCACATCGATAACTGGGTGAGCAAATTTTCCTTGTGGCTTAGTGACCACCGTTTGATCTTTTGCCTAACCGTTGGATGTGATCAATCTGCTTGATCTTTAAATCTTGGTCTGCCTTGGTTCTTTATCTTCTCTCTACCATGTGGTGCATTCTTGTTCACTTTGAGCCCACCTGGACGACCATCTCAAATGCCACATCATCAATTGCCAAGTCGCATGAGATAACCAGTGAGCATCTTTATCTTGCAGTATAGTGATGACCGTTGATCTACCCTCAAACTACTCGATCTTTAACCTCTTAGCTGCTCACCTCCCCTTTGCCTTTTCCACATGTTCTTTTTAACCAAGTCACTATGATAACTGGTGAGCATCTTTTCATTGTGACATAGTGACCACCATCAGATCTCTCGCATCACCATTGATCTTTCTTCAACTTTCTCAACCATTAACCTCAGCTAATTTTCTCTCTTGTGCCGCATGTCAACATGTGTCACCCTTTGATTGGCTCATGAGATCCTCCTGAGCATCACCTATTTGTCGGGCCTACCATGCATCTTGCTCTATCGGATATCCTTCTTTCAGCCAAACTACTGTCTCAGTGAGTCATTTACCAGTCTCATCAAACGTACGGTTTCATTGATATTATTATGTTAATGAAACTGAGCCTTCAATGAAACTTTTTCAGGACTCATCACGGCCAAGGTCTGCTCGATGTCAATGGAACTGAGCTTTTGATGAAACCTTTTCAGGACTCATCGCAGCCAAAATCTGCTTGATGTCACCCATTTGTGCCATGTCACTAGCCACTAGACCACCACATCAACTTTGGTCTTATACTCTCTATTCTCCCACGTCATCAGTCGCCAAGTCATGGTGATAACCCGGTGTGCATCTTTTCATTGCGACATAGCGACAATCGTTAGATCTCTATGATCACCATTGATCTTTCTTCAACTTGCTCGCTCTTTAGTCTCTTTTTGCCAACCGGTCACAGAATTAGGATGCCTTGAGATGCACGCACATGGGGTCCATCAAGCCACAGGCTACCTCTTCTTGCCAAAAGGCCTTAATCTTTGACACTATAGTTATATGTGACCTTATATTTAAATGCAATAAACTCCCTTTGCGCGGCCAATGTGGGATAAAAGGTCCTCTTGCCTGGCGACTGAAACCGCTTGGAAACTCTAAGGACTTTTAAAAATCCTCTTTGGTGCCCAAGTAAAAACTTTACATAGGCCAATTGCATTTTTCTCTGAGTTTCTTTTGGCCTTAAGGTTTTAATAGCCATGCCATATCATCTACAATGGAGCATATATGTCTTTGTGATCTACAACATGCTAAGCTCAACCCTCATGGGAGCCAAATTTTAACCCACATGTTGTCTTACTTTCTTGTATCTGCACATGAAGCAAACAAGTAAGAAAAAATAGTGCATTTCTTCCTGGTTCATGGTTTGATCTTTTCATAATGAATGAATGCAAGCCTTCATTAGGGCACCAAATTTGGTATGTGCAAAATTTTGGTAACATTTTGGCAACCTCTCAAGGGTGTTTGCCTACTAAATAGTAGAATCTAGTAGCCTAGCAAATCCATTGGGCATTGAGTCAATTTTTCTTTCCTTGAAATCTGGAACTACATCTCAGCATTCTAAACAAAACCGAAAAGGAAACTACAAAGGCTTTGCATACAACTGAGCCTGCACACTGTGCAATCTGCACTCATGGAAAATAGAAACAAAAACAAACTAAAAAAACAAATGCGATGTGATTGAAAGCACTTATTCAATTTAAACTACTACAACTCTGCTTAAAGCTGAGCCTGCAAACTGCTGAAAAGAAAGAATTGCAACTATTCTACTATGTACATATGCAAACTATTAGTACTCAATAGCATAGTTTGAGGTGAATCCCATTGACAGGGATTGGCAACACCTCTCCATCCAATTTAGCAAGCTGGAAAGCATTACTCTTTTTACATTTTGTGATAACATACGGACCATCCCACATGGCATCAAACTTGGTATGTCTACTAGGTCTATTCTTTAATTCATCCCATTTGAAAACAAGATCACCCTGATTAAATATGCGTGGTACAAATTTTCTATCAAAGGTTCTCTTCATCTGAGCATGGTGAATTTCTAATTTTTTGTATGCTTCCCTAGGAGTTTCTTCTAACTCCATAAGCTGAGCAAGCCTAATCTGCATTAGCTACTCTTCAAGTACCTCAAACTCTTTTACATAATTCAAAGTTGGCAATTCAACTAAGATAGGTAACCTGGCTTCTTTGCCATAAGTTAAAACATAAGGAGAGTTACATGTTGATCTCTTTGGTGTAATTTGGTCATCCCAAAAGGCTAACTTGAGCTTTTCATGCCAAGTTCTTTGATTCTCAACAATGGTCTTCTTAATGATGTTGATCAAGTTCTTGTTAGTTGATTCAGCTTGTCCATTACCCTGAGGGTAATAATTGGATGAAGTATTCAAATATATATTATACTTAACTAACCAATCTAAAACTCTAAGACCAATCAAATCTAAAGCAATATCAGAAATGATTGATTCTGGGGTACCAAACTTGGACACTAAGTCTTGATAGAAATTCAGAACAGAAGTCTCATTAGCTTTTTTCAATGGAACTACTTATGTCCACTTTGTGAAATAATCAGTTGTTGTAAGAATCTATTAGTGACCTCAACTTGAAGGTGGATTAATAGGTCCTATAAAATCAAACCCCAACTTTGCAAAAGGCTACTCTACTTCATTTGGTTGTGAAGGAAAGGCTGTCAGCCTTAGTTTGCCTATGAACAATGAACATTTTTCACATTTCTTCACCCATGAATGAGCATCTTTAAACATTTCAAACCAATAATAACCAACTCTCATAATTTTTAGGGCTATTGTTCTTGCTGCAACATGACCTCCTGTAGGTCCTTCATGAAATTCTTTTAGAACTGTTTCAATCTGATCTAGCTCAATCCATCTTAATAGAACATCGTTATAATATTTTTTGAACAAAATACCATCTATTTGTTGGAATATGTGCAGAAGTTTAATGACATGATGATATTGTATGTTGTCATTGATGTCAATATGTTGAAGTATGAGCCAGTATATTGAAGTAAGCAAATTGGCAGGAGAACTGGTATTATGATGTGAACTAGTATATGTGAAAAAGTGAAGCGGTATGTTTGTTCAAGTGAACCAGTATATGGAATGTGAACTGGTATATGGAAAGTTTTATATCGAGGTTTCATTTGGTATAACTACCGGTTGGTAGTCTCAGCTACAGGGTTTTTGGTTGATGCATTTTAAGTCTGTGTGATTTGGCCGATGACATTATGTGATGGGTTAGCATTGAAATGAAGATCAGATCATGTTGCCACGTCAGCCTTGTGCACATGAAGGATTTTCTTGAGGATCTTGCATGAAGAAGATTGATCCTATCTACCTCGGGAATGTGCAAAGTCTCAGTAAATGGTGGAGAGCGCGTGATGGGCTACCAACTTCTAGAAGTGACAAAGAATGAACGATGGAGAACGTATAGAGATGTGTTCAAGATTGTTTTACACTATGCAAAGTGTTTGAATGGTCAGGATTGGACCGAATGTATTGATAACCTAAATGTTTAAGGTTTAGGGTTTATGCTACCGACCTATCTGTTTCCTATAAGGTTGATGATGATTTGTATTGTGAAGTTGTTGGCAAATGTTATGTGTGTATCCAAGTAAAGAGATACTTGATTCTTTCCAGACCAGAGAAGTGTGTTGTTACCTGCAAAGTGTGATTGCAGAAGTAAAGGAGCTAAAGTGAATCTGCCTTGGCATTGAGTGTTGTTATCAGATCAATGTATTACCTGTTGACTTCTAACCATTTCAGTAGTTGGAAAATCCCTTAACCGGGTAGCTCTAACATGCTTTGTGTAAATTCTTTAACAGGGTGACTCAAATCAATGAGTTCTTCAAATCCTCTTGCGATGTAACCTTTAACAGGGTTCTAATCTTTAACTGGGTATTTAGCCATCCCTTAACCAGGTGATCCCTACCAGGGTCAGTTCCTAGCAGAACCTATTGTAAAGTCCTTAACTGGATTAGGCTCCTAATAGAGCGGACTTTAGAAGAGTTCAAAGAACAACTTGTGGGTATTCATCCCCATCATGGTTTTTCCTAGTTGGGTTTCCACGTGAAAAATCAGTGTGTCATGTGTGATGCCTTTTCATGTGATGATTAGTTTTTTTTCTGTTAAGTGGTAATGCATACTGAACCAGTGGTCTTTATATTTCTGATGTATTACCTTTTTATGCATATGGGTGAAGTGGAAAGGAGATATTAGGTGTGGTGAAGATCTAAGTGTTAACCGGTTTATGTCTTTCACAGTCATTCTGTGTTCTACCAGTAGTACCCTATTTTAGATCGGTGATATTGTTTACCACTTATTTGATTCTTTGCAATTAAAGTGGTTTAAGGAAGTTTTTGTCTATACTGATTCACCCCCCTCTCAGTATCTGTTGATTACTTTCTATTCATCATTATTCATCAATTGGTATGAGAGTAACATCTAGGTCCTCTGTGTTGTAAGCTTAACCGCTTGAGGAAAATATCCTACTCTAATGATGAAGAGGGAAGGTCCTAACTTCAATAGAGACAACTCCAAGATATGGAAGGACATAATGAAGATATACATAAAAAGCATGGGTTCTCAACATTGGAGCTATGTTGAGAATACTTATGTTGTCCCTACCGGTAATCTCACCGATGATCAAATAAGAGAAATTCAAGAGAATGGACAAGTCATGGAGGCTCTTATCAGCAGCCTTTCTGATGTTGAGTTTATTGATGTTCAAGATAAAGACAATCCCAAAGATGTGTGGGATACTATGGAGTCTATCTATGGTGGTGATGAGTATGTAAAGCAGGCTAAGGAAGAAAGCCTTAGAGGAAAGTTTGAAGATATACGAATGGTTGAAGGAGAGACCATTCAACAATATGGGATAAGGATTAAAACTATTGTTGGAGACATCAAGAGTGTAGGAGGTACAATGGATGATTCCACCATTGTTAGAAAAGTCTTGAGAACCTTATTACCAGTCTATGCAATAAGGGTTGGCGCTATTCAGGAGATGAGATCTATTGACAAGACAAAGGTGTCCCTTGATTCCATCATTTCTAAGTTGACCACTTATGAGCTAAATAGTTATGATGGCAGTGTTCAGAAGATTGATTCAACCTTTAAAGCATCTGTTGCACTATCTAGAAAGGGTAAAGAAGTTAGTATCAGTTGTGAACCTATACAAAGTAGAGATATGGATGATGAGGAAATCCTAATGGAATTTGAAGCCCTTCCGGCCAAGAGACTTCCTAAGGGAACTGGTAAATACAGAGGTAAGCTCCCTTTGAAATTTTTTTCTTGCAATAGGATTGGACACATTGTTGTTAATTGTCCTAATGGTGATAATAAGGACAAACCGGAGAGGTTCAAAAAGTTCAAAGGGGGAAATAGGAGAAACTATCTTGTTGTAGTTGATGAAGGTATCACTAATGATGAATTAGAAGATGAAGAAAGTGAAGACATAGTATTTGAAGCTGTCAAGGAAGATGTGTCAGATAAAAAGGCTCTTGTCTCCTTCTTTGATAATTCTAATGAATGGATTATTGACAGTGGTTGTTCTCACCACATGACTGGTGACCGAAGAAAGTTTCTGTCTCTGGAAGAGTATGATGGAGGTGTAGTCCGATTTGGTAATGATGCACCTTGTATGGTAAAAGGGAAAGGGTCCATCTCTCTAAATGGAAAAAGTAGTGCTGATAATGTGTATTGGGTAGAAGGTCTCAAGCATAACCTTTTGAGTGTTGCTCAGCTGAATGATAATGGACTCACTCTGGAATTCAAAGATGGAGTATGCAAAATAAAGGGAAAGATTGGTGAACTGATGGCCATCGATATGCAAACCAAAGGTAACCTATTTCAGCTAAATGCAAATATCAGCCAATGTCTAATGGCTAAGTATGATGATAGTTGGATATGGCATAGGAGATTTTGCCATGCAAATTTTGATAACATTGTGAAGGCCAGTAAGATCAAGGTAGTTAGAGGATTGCTTGTGCTAAACAAACCAGAGAATCCTTTGTGTAGAGAATGTCAACTAGGGAAAATTTCTTCCTCAACCTTCAAAGGTAAATCTTTCATAGAAGATAATTTACTTGATCTTGTGCATACTGATTTGTGTGGTCCTATGAAAACTAAGAGTATTCAAGGAGATAGGTACTTTATGATTCTTACTGATGATTTCTCAAGTATGAAGCTTTTGGAAAGTTTAAAGCCTTCAGATCACTTGTTGAAAAAGAAAGTGGTAAGAGAATCAAATGCCTTAGAACCAATAAAGGAGGTGAGTTCACCTCTAGAGAATTCAATAAATACTATGAAGAAAATAGCATCAAGAGGCAACTGTCTACCCCCCGGACTCCAAAACATAATGGCCTAGTAGAAAGGAACAACCAGACTATAGTTGAAGCAACCAGAACAATGCTGATTCAGGGAAAGGTTGCTCACACCTTTTGGAGAGAAGTGGTGAAAACTGCAGTCTACACTATGAACTGGGTACTCATCAAGAAAGTTAAGGATAAAACACCTTATGAGTATTGGACTGGTAAGACTCCTGTAGTAAGCTACTTTAGAGTGTTTGGTAGCAAGTGTTATATCAAGAGGAGTGAACACCAGAGCAAGTTTGATGCAAAATGTGATGAGAGAATATTCTTAGGATATTCCACCAAGAGAAAAGCTCTTGAGTGTTTCAACAATAAGACTTAGAGAATTGTTGAAAGTATCAATGTCAGAGTTGATGAAACCTCTGAGAAACCTGAGGAAATCGACAGTGAGAAAGTGGTAGATGAACTGGTTGTAACCTTCTAGGAACCGGTTGCAAAATAGCCTGGTACCACTAACAATGCTCCTACACCTGTAGATGTTGATGCTGATGAAGATGAGGATGAAGAAGAAAAGCAAGAGGAAACAACTAAGATCATTCCTAGGTATGTAAAGTTGAATCATGGTTCAAAGCAGATCATAGGAGATAAGGATTCAAGAATTCTTACAAGAAGAAAGGTCAGAGAAAACTCTTGCATGATCTTTGAATTTGAGCATAAAACATTTAAAGAGGCACATAAAGATGAAGACTAGATCAAGGCTATGGAAGAGGAACTTGACCAGATAGAAAACAATGGTACATGGTCCTTGGTACCCAGACCTAAGCATAAAAATGTTATTGGCACCAAATGGGTTTTCAAAAACAAGATGAATGAAGATGGCACAGTGGAAAGAAACAAAGCCAGACTAGTGTGTAAGGGATATGCTCAAGAAGAAGGAGAAGACTATGGAGAAACCTTTCCGCTAGTAGCTAGATTGGAAGGAGTTCGAATGCTTCTTGCATATGCAACCTTCAAGGGATTCAAAGTGTATCAAATGGATGTAAAATTTGCATTCCTGAATGGAATACTTGAAGAGGAGGTGTATATAGAGTAACTAGATGGATTTTCCCTATCAGAAGATAGTGACATGGTGTGTAGGCTACATAAAGCCTTGTATGGATTGAAGCAGGCACTTAGAGCATGGTATGAATGCTTACACTCACATCTTGTAAAAATTAGATTTGAAAGAACAAGTGAAGATAGCAATATCTATCTGAAGTCAGAAGGAGATCAAATCCTAATCTATGAAGTGTTTGTTGATGACATAATTTTGGGTGGAGATGGCAAGATGAGTCATGCATTTGCAGATGAGATGAAGAAGGAATTTGAAATGTCACTAATTGGAGAGATTAAGTTCTTCATTGGACTATAGATTCAACAAATGAAAGATGGTATCTTTATCACTCAGTCCAAGTATGTCAAGGAGGTTTTGAAGACCTTTGGCATGGAAGACAGCAAACCGGTTGGTACACCAATGGTGACTGGTTGCAAACTGTCAAAAGAAGATGACTCAGCATTGGTAAATGAGAAAGAATACCGATCAATGATTGGTAAGTTGCACTATGTATTACATAGCAGACCAGACATTGCACATGCAGTGGGCATTATTGCACGTTTCCAGAAAAGTCTAAGAGAATCCCACTTGGTAGTAGTCAAGTGGATTCTTAGATATCTGAAGGGAACTATAGACTATGGATTGTGGTATCCATATAGTAATGATTTCAACCTCAAAGTGTTTATAGACGTCGATTGGGCTGGTAATGTGGACGACCGGAAGAGCACAATTGGTGGTGCATTCTTTCTTGGTGGTAGACTAGTTTCATGGATGACTAGGAAGCAGAGTTGTATCTCTCAGTCTATATCAGAAGCAGAATATGTAGCAACATTTATGAAGTGCACTCAAGCAATTTGGATGAAGCATGTATTAAGTGGTTTCAAAGTCCTTGTATCTGAACCGGTAAGTATATTTTGTGACAACACAAGTGCAATTAATATTTCCAAGAATTTGGTTTTGCATGCTAGAACCAAGCACTTCAAGATCAAGTATCATTTCTTGAGGGAGAAGTTTCAAAACAAAGAGGTTGTATTGGAACATGTTTCCAGTAAGGAGCAGTTAGTAGATATTTTCAACAAGCCTCTACCAAAGGCTACATTTACCTATTTAAGTGGTGAATTAGGGGTACTGCCCCTTCAAGAGGTGAACTAAAGGTTTGTGCTCCACATCAGTCAGGTATTGTATTGTCAAATCTTTTCAGGATTGGTGTGTTGAAGGATGCTACTCCTCAGGGGGAGCAACATAGTGGAATATAGTTGTTTGTGCCTCCACTTTGGCATTGTTGTCAAAGGGGGAGAAGATGTGAAGCGGAGAACATATCTATAGTATTGGGGAGAAGATGTGAAGTGAAGAGATATCTTTGTATATTGCCATCAATGCCAAAGAGGAAGATTCTTGGAATATGTGCAAAAGTTTGATGACATGATGATATTGTATGTTGTCATTGATGTCAATATACTGAAGTATGAACCGGTATATTGAAGTAAGCAAACTGGTAAGAGAACTGGTATTATGACATGAATTGGTATACGTGAAAAAGTGAAGCAATATGTTTGTTCAAGTGAATCGGTATATGGAATGTGAACCGGTATATGGAAAGTTTTGTATCAAGGTTTCATTTGGTATAACTACCGGTTGGTAGTCTCAGCTTTAGGGTTTCTAGTTGATGCATTTTAAGTCTATGTGATTTGACCAACGACATTCTTTGATGGGTTAGCATTGAAATGAAGATCAAATCATGTTTCCACATCAACCTTGTGCGTGTGAAGGATTTTCTTGAGGATCTTGCATGAAGAAGATTGATCCTATCTACCTCGGGAATGTGCGAAGTCTCAGTAAATGGTGGAGAGCACGTGATGGGTTACCAGCTTCCAAAAGTGACAAAGAACAAACGATGGAGAACGTCTTGAGATGTGTTCAAGATTTTTTTACACTATGCAAAGTGTTTGAATGGCCAGGATTGGAATGACTGTGTTGATAACCTAAATGTTTAGGGTTTAGGGTTTATGCTACAGACCTATCTGTTTCCTATAAGGTCAATGATGATTTGAATTGTGAAGTTGTTGGCAAATGTTATGTGTGTATCCAAGTAAAGAGATACTTGATTCTTGCTAGACCAAAGAAGTGTGTTGTTACCTGGAAAGTGTGATTGCAGAAGTAAAGGAGCTAAAGTGGATCTACCTTGGCATTGAGTGTTGTTATCAGATTAGTGTATTACCTATTGACTTCTAACCATTTCAGTAGTTGGAAAATCCCTTAACCGAGTAGATTTAATAGGCTTTGTGTAAATCTTATAATAGGGTGACTCAAATCAATGAGTTCTTCAAATCCTCTTGTGAGGTAATCTTTAACAGGGTATTTAGCCATCCCTTAACTGGGTGATCCCTAGCAGGATCGATTCCTAGCAGAACCTTTTGTAAAGTCCTTAACTAGATTAGACTCCTAATAGAGCAGACTTTAGAAGAGTTCAAAGAACAACTTGTGGGTATTCATCCCCACTGTGGTTTTTCCCAGTTGGGTTTCCATGTGAAAAATCAGTGTGTCATGTGTGATGCCTTTTCATTTGATGATTAGTTTTTTCTGTTAAGTGGTAATGCATGTTGAACCAGTGGTCTTTATATTTCTGATGTATTACCTGTTTATGAATATGGGTGAAGTGGAAAGGAGATATTAGGTGTGGTGAAGATCTAAGTGTTAACCAGTTTATGTCTTTCATAGTCATTCTGTGTTCTACCGGTAGTACCCTATTTTAGATCGGTGATATTGTTTACTAGTTAGTTCAGTCTTTGCAGTGAAAGTGGTTTAAGGAAGTTTTTGTCTATACTGATTCACCCTCCTCTCATTATCTGTTGAGTACTTTCTATTCATCAGTATTCATCACTATTAAAGCATAAGGAATGGGTTTTAGACTAAAATACCTTCATTTTGATCTATCTAAGCCTTCCAGATAGTCACCAGTTTGTAAATAATGTGCAATCTGTTGATTCCAAGTGACTAGAAAAGCTGGGGTAGTAGGTTGTTCTTCATTATTAATCATTATTTCAACTTGTTTCTCCTCTTCTTTACTATTTTTTGTGCCAGCAAGCTGCTCACATACATCCTTGCCTCTAACTAGATTGGTTACCTTGATAGAGATGTCATATTCCATTGCCTTAGTAATCCAACCTGCCCTTTTGTCATTTATGTCGTTGTTGAGAAAAAACTCTTTCACTATATGATGAGCAATCATAAGCTGAATCTTATTGTTAGAGAGAATGTTCCTAAATTTCTTAGGGATTCTTATTACTGCTAACATTTGTTTTTCTACAAATGAGTATCTAGTCTCATAATCATGCAAAATATGGCTAAAGAAAGCAACTGGTTGTTCTAAACCTTCATCATTTTGCTGACATAACATTGCAAAAATAGTGTCCTCACTCCCAAAGACATATAGAATAAAATATTTCTTAAAATTAGGATTAATGAGAGTAGGGGCTGCTGCAATTACTTCTTTAATCTCTTCAAAACTATTCTTACCTTCCTTAGTCCACTGAAAATGAATTTTTTTCTTAAGCATGGTTGTAAGTGGTTGCATCAATACTGCAATATTAGGAATAAACCTTCTGATAAAGTTAATCCTACCTATGAAACTTTGGAGTCCCTTCTTATGTGCTTGTAATGGTAATGCAAGTATGGCTATGATCCTCTCAGGATCTATTGAAATCCCATGCTTTGAAACAATATATCTTAGCAACTTGCCTTCATAAATAACAAATATGCTCTTTTGGGGATTTAATGAAACTCCATATTCCCTGAATCTCTCAAATACCTTTCTGAGACGGTCAAGATGTTCATTAGCCTTTTTAGAAAAAATAGTTACATCATCTAGGTAAACCAAAACAAACTTATTAATCAGGCCTTGAAATACCATATCCATTATACACTGAAATGTTGCCCCTACATTGGTCAGTCCAAATGGCATTTTATTATAAGCCATTGTACCCCACTTGGTGGTAAATGTTGTTTTGTTTTGGTCTTCTTCTTTGACCAGAATTTGGTTATATCCTAAATAACCGTCAAGTAATGAGAATCTCTCTGATCTTGATACAACCTACAAAATTTGCTCCATTGAGGGCAGTGGGTAATGGCCTTTCAGGGATGGTCTATTTAGATCTCTAAAATCATCACGTAATCTCAATTCACCATTCTTCTTCCTAACGGGAACTAGATTGGACACCTAGGATGTGTGCTTGATTGGAAATATTATGTTTCCTTCAATCGGCTTATTTAACTCAGTATTCATAAGATGTTCTAATTTTGGATTAAGAGGACTTTGTTTTTGCCTTACTGTTTTTGCATTATCTACAAACTCTATGGTATGCTTAGCTAAATGAGGATCACATCCTCTCAAATCTTCATACCTCCATGCAAATATGTCATTGAATTCTTGACCAAGTTTTACAAAAGCATGGTTTTCTTCAGGGGTACATACCTTGTCAATTTTCAGGAGCTTGTCCTTGAATATTTCAACAGGTTCATAATATTCTTCATTCACAAATATGTTGCCTTTATCCTTCCTGAACTGACCATCTATATTAAAAATAGATTCGAGGGTTACTAGACCCTTGGGCAACTTGTTAGTTTTCAATTGGAGAAACTGATTTTCATATTGATCATTGAACTTACACTAATTTCTAGCAGAAAACTCAGCTTCTTCAATTAGGAAATTGGTAATCTACTCATCTGAGTCAAAAACCTACCAATTAACAGTGTTATTTAGAACTGAGGGCCTTACTGTAACTTTAACATATTGTTGTCTATCAATATTTGCTAGTTCTATTGGAATATTGAACTGAGCTCCTAAAGCAACAAGCCTAACTACTTCTTTATTTTGACTTCTAGGTATGGACAATAGATTAAATGCATCAAAATCATTAATTAAATCCCAATTTCTATGCTTGTACATCTTCAAAACATCATTTTTAGTGACATGGATATTCCTTACTTGGTTCATGACAAGTTCACTATCACCAAAAACTTGTAAACGTTTAACTTTTTTCTGCCTAGCCCGTTCTAGGCCATGTGCTAATGATTCATACTCAGTTGTATTGTTTGTACAACTAAAAGAAAATTTGAAAGCAATGTAGTATCTCATACCTTTGGGTGAAACTAGCATAACACCACCTCCGGAACCATTTTTGCCTCTTGAACCATCAAAATAGAGCTACCAAACTTGATTTTTCTGGTGTTTTGACTACTGGTCAAGCAGAATATCCTTTTTTTCTAGCTTAGGAATAACATAATCCTCCTCATGAATCATATAAACACCAAGACCTATTTCATCCATACTGATGAAAGGATCTTCTACAATATTCTGGGTTGCCCACTCATCCAAATTAATATCAGGTATGCCTTGAATAGGTGTATCTGGATCCTGGATATGTGGTAACTCCTCATGGTCTTTGATGACAATATCTGCATTTAAGAAAAACTTCAACTGATGAACTTTTTGGAAACTCAACTGCTGAATTTGTTACTTTTTTTTGTCTTTTTCGTTGCCCTTAACCTTCTCCGTGATGGTGGTAGCTCAATATGCTCAACCAGATCCTCTCTCTGTCTGGTTTGATACTTTTTCATATGTTGTTAAGACCTGTTCTACACATAAAACTAGAAAATAGAGTTGCCAGGTACTTGTAAAAAATAACCTCAATAGGTTGAAATACTGCTGTCAATACCAAAACAACAAGAATTATGGATTTTCTTTGAGTTGTGAGGGTCCCAACAAGCGTGCCAAAAATTGTTGTCACTGAGGATTGCACCCATGATGCTAAGTTCAAAAACCAGCAATCCTATGAAACATGGAAACACCTTCGAGCTTGTGGGTTGCTCGAAGTGAAGGTGAATCTTTGGAGATCAGGCCAACTTCTTGTTTGGTGGAACTCTTGTAAATACTATCGATAAGAAAAGGGATAGAAAGGGATAGAAAGCTTGCATGTAATGAAAATCTATTCTAATTAAAATGATGCACCAAATATCTTATTTGAGATTTGCAACCTACTTAACTCACAAAACCTTCAACAAATAACCTTGATAGCTTCACAACTCAGCTAAACATGTAGATGCATAAACATTTCCTATAAAGGGATGCATTTAATGCACACATGAAGGAAAACAAAAAATTTTCACAACTTCAAGCAATTAAAATCAACTAACACAAACTAGAACCTGCAACTAACACGTATCTCCTTGCTCCATAAATTGACTGGATGAGATAAATTAGAGGATAAAAATCACAGGAAATCATCAAATCATTCATTCACTATATAATACAAGAAGTACGAAGAAGGAAATCTGATTCTATATTATTGAAAAATAAAGGAGTGTTGTTGTTACAAAACTCAAATACTGCTGAGCTACAATGATTTTTTGCAAAAAAGTGTATGCAGAAAAGAAAGAACTAGAGGGAAAAAAGGAGAGAAGGAATATATAGAAATCATGATGAATCCCCTTCAAAACCCTAAAAACACTGCATGAGAAAAGCCTTTGGTGAATCTGCCTCAGAAATGGCATAAAAACTCATGCACAATACTGTAAAATAATAATCTTTACTACTTAAAAGGACTACCACTGATCCTGCATGAAGTTAAAATCTACATGTCTAAATGCGAAAAATAGCTATCTCCATGTGAAAGTTACATGATGAGCTAAACTGTGACTATATTAAAAACAAATCCCACTGATAAAATCTTATGCATTCTCTAGCAACTACTCTCCGTGTTGAAAGTTCTGTTAAAAAATGGTTGAAAAAATACATCTATTTGTTTCGTGATCTTTCCAAGGGTATATAACACTTGCATGTTTAGACAATCAATAAGCATCTGCATTAATCTTTCATGTAGAAATCATCTCCTTGCTTGGCGGGCTTTTCACTGTTCAAACAACCAATTTTGAGTCCACCATGCAATTTTTTATTGCCAACCACTAGATCACCTGCATGAACCATGACCGCTTGCATTAACTCTTTGTTTACTTTCTAGCAGGCCCCACCATTTTCTTTTCTCTCTACTTGTTTGCTTTCTTCATCCTGGGCCCACAGGAACGAGTGATGATAATAAAATTTGAACCATTGAACCACTTTGTAGCATTGAACCACTTTTAACCGGTTCAAAGTTAAAGTTCAAACTTGACTAAACAATATAGACATTTGCTCATCTGTAGACATGTTCCACATGTCGGCCTCTGATTTGCTTGAGGGTCCACTTTGTTTGCCATATGTACCTGGACCCACCTTGTTGCCAAGTTGCATCGATAACTGGGCAATCAACTTTTCCTTGCGGCTTAGCGACCACCGTCTGATCTTTTACCTGACCATTGGATGTGATCAATTTGCTCGACCTTTAACTCTTGGTTTGCCTTGTTTTTTCATCTTCTCTCTACCATGTGGCACATTCTCATTCGCTCTGAGTCCACCTGAATGACCACATCAAATGCCACATCATCATTCACCAAGTCGCATGAGATAACCAGCGAGCATCTTTATCTTGCGGTATAGCAACAATCATTGATCTACCCTCAAACTGCTCGATCTTTAACCTCTTAACCGCTCACCTCCCCTTTTCCTTTTCCGCACGTGCTTTGTCACCAAGTCGCTCTGATAACTAGTGAGCATCTTTTCATTATGACATAGCGACCACCATCAAATCTCTCACATCACCATTGATATTTCTTCAACTTACTTGACCTTTAGCCTCGGCTAATTTTCTCTCTTTTGTCATGTGTCAACATGTGTCACCCTCTTATTGGCTCATGAGATCCACCTAGCATCACCTATTTTTTGGGCTTTCCACGCATCTTGCTCTATCAGATATCCTTCTTTCGGCCAAACTACTCTCTCGGTGATCCATTTACCAATCTCATCGAACCTACGATTTCATCAATATTATTAGGTTGATGAATCTGAGCCTTCGGTGAAATTTTTTTGGGACTCATCACAGCCAAGGTCTGCTCGATGTCGATGGAACTGAAATTTCGACGAAACCTTTTTAGGACTCATCATGGCCAAGATCTTCTCAATGTCACCCATTAGTGCCATGTCACCAGCTACTGGACCGCCACCTCAACTTTGGTCTTATACTCTTTGTTCTGCCACGTCATTAGTCACCAAGTCACGGTGATAACCCAGTGTGCATCTTTTCATTGCAACATAGCAACACCCGTTAGATCTTTGTGATCACCGTTGATCTTTCTTCAACTTGCTAGCTCTTTAGTCTCTTTTCACCAGCTGGTCACAAAATTAGGATGCCTTGAGATGCACATGCACGGGGTCCATCAGGCCATGAGCTACCTCTTCTTGCCAAAAGCTCGTAAGCTTTGACACTATAGTTATATGTGACCTTATATTTAAATGTGATAAACTCCCTCTATGCAGCCAATGTGGGATAAAAGGTCCTCCTGCTTAGCGACTGAAACCACTTGGAAACTCTAAGGACTTTTAAAAACCCTCTTTGGTGCCCAAGTAAAAACTTTACACAAGTTGATTGCATTTTTCTCTAAGTTTCTTTTG
This sequence comes from Cryptomeria japonica, assembly GCF_030272615.1. Taxonomy (NCBI): domain Eukaryota; kingdom Viridiplantae; phylum Streptophyta; class Pinopsida; order Cupressales; family Cupressaceae; genus Cryptomeria; species Cryptomeria japonica. The sequence goes on along the minus strand of NC_081409.1, from coordinate 501,291,126 downwards.
GCCTTAAGGTTTTAATAGCCATGCCATTTCATCTGCAATGGAGCATAGATGTCTCCGTGATCTACAACATGCTAAGCTCAACCCTCATGGGAGCCACATTTTAACCCACATGTTGTCTTACTTTCCTGTATCTGTACATGAAGCAAACAAGTTAGAAAAAATAGTGTATTTCTTCCTGATTCATGATTTGACCTTTTCAGAATGAATGAATGAAGACTTCATTAGGGCACCAAATTTGGTATGTGCAAAATTTTGGTAGCAGTAACCTCTAAATTTATGTAATTCAGTGAGTTTAAATATGAATGTTAAAGTACATATAGATAAGATCTGAAAACATAAATTAGAATTAATGTAAATGTAACAGTGTCAGGTTCACCAAAATGTGTTGGTGGTAAAATTAGGATTTCACCAATTAATATTATAAAACCACTAATCTTACCAATGGAACCAATACATAAAAAGAGGGGTGAATCCAATAGCTCTAGCCACAATTAAGTTAGGAAAAAGGCTGAAATTCTGATTAGATTCATTGGTTTTTTTTCCACCCCCTTTTAGTTGAAATTTGGATTTAAATTATATGATTTGGGATGAATCAATGGACCATTGAGATGAAAAAGTAATAATATATTGCTAAATGTATCAAATAGAGTCATAGACAAGCATCTGAGTAGAAGAAGAGAACCAAAACTTGTTCTTAAAAGTTTGGGCTGATTTTTAGGAATAAGAAGGGGGGTCACCCTAGTCCTCCACTTTTCACTCTATCGAAATTTGAACCTACTCATCATCGTCAACTTTGTCAAAATAATTGATTATAGAACTAGAGTCAATTCCCTACACATAGAAAGAGAGAAAAAAGGTTAGTGATAAGGGTTTGCCTTAGGTTAAACCCCAGTTTAGGAATTAACTTTGAATTGAATAATGTAAATATTGAATTAAATACTTGGATATATACCTTATATCTATAATTTTTTATGAGAAGATTGATGATGCAATGCTCTTTAGATATGATCAGAAATGTTGGATGTAATAACATGAAAAACACATGAACATGAAAGACCTAATCAAACACACATGCTTGCATGAATATTGATGTAACTTTTCTCCATAATGCTTGAAGGATTAAATTTTGTCTTGAATGCCTAAAAAAGATTGACGATGAACTCTTGATAGATTCATAAATGATGTGTATGTGTGTTATGGAGTCTTAGATCTAAAATGAATTGATAGGATGTCTTTATATAGGGCTCCCTACATAAATTTACCAATTAGGCCATCCTCCAATGGTCACATTAAGGTATGGGAACCAAAGCCCATCAGGGAGGGGGAGTGTCAACCCATATTAAACTTGGGTCATAATTAAGGGGGACCAAGGCACCATGGTGCCCTAGTCCAAATAGAGGAACCATAATACACTTGTCCTCCAAAAATAGGACAAGCAACCAATAAATAAGGGGGACACATCCATGGGATGGAGTTCACTTATCCATGTAAAGAAGTGACATCGGGTTCAAAGTAAAATGGGGCCAAAATAGGCTGAATGTCATGACTCGAATTAGACCTTAGTTAGATTTATTTATTATGTCAGATACCTTTTGATTAAGTTTTAATAATGATAGATGATATTGTGTGGTTTAGTGACAATGATGATGGTTAGTTATTTTATGATGATAATGCTTTAATGATACTTTACTGTTATGATTAATAATACTTAATAATGATGTTTTATTGATATGATGTCGTTATTTAATGATGATAAATAATAATGTTATGATGTTAATATTTTGCTAGATTTTTATGTAATGGGATCTGACGAATTTTTGTCAAGTATAAGTTGCAGGGTAACCGTCAAAGGCAGACATTTGATTGAGGAGGGGTTTTTCTAGCTCGCCAGTAGCAACCTAAGTATTGGAACCTTGTGCAAAGTACCCAATTAGATAAGCAATTAGTAAATTAAATTAGGGAGTCTAAAATATATTGATAAAATAAAAATAATAATAAGGATAAATTATTAAATATACAAGTATTTAATATTACAATCAAGCTAGAAATAATTATAAAATAATTATTTAAAAGAGAGTAAATAAATTAATTAGTTGAGTAATTAAAAATAAAATTATTTGATAATTAAATTATAAAATATAAAAGATATTTAAGATATAATATCTTATAAATACTAAAATTAGAGGACTAATTAAAATAAATAATGAGATTAATTCAAGAAATTAATTAAAATATTAATTAATAAATTTAAATAAATGATCAAGGCATGCAAAAATACAATGTTGGAGTAAACTTATGTACTAAAAATATAGACGATATGTGAGAGCCTAATAATTAATTATTTTCTTAAAAACTAAATCTTTAACAAATTGTAATTTAATAAAATCAATTAACTATTTTGTGAGTTCTAATTTTAATAATTAGTTTTACTTTAAGAATTTAATCATGCAAACAATTAAATTTTATTTTTAGAGAATTCAATGTTTATAAATATAGGAATAAACCTGTTATTTGATCATTCCAATTCTTTTTGAGCTTCTTGATTCGTGTGATTGCTGTGAAGTCGACGAGGTAGATTGAAGAGATTGTTTAAAATTTGGGAAATGCCTGCGATTCTTCTTTCTTACAGCCAGGTTCATTTATTTTACATATTTTATTGAGTCTTTATTTGATCTTTTTCTTTTAAAATTGGGTATTGTGGATTTAATGCTAGTTTGTTTGATGTGTCAGTTGTGTTGTCAACACCTTCTTCTCGATTTATCATAAAAAGAAGAAACTGGGTTTTTAGGAAATTTACTGGGTTTTTGTGTTTCCAATATTTCTAGTTACTGTGAAAATTTCAGAGAAATTGGGATCTAGGTTTTTAAGAAAATACTGAAACATTACGACTGTATTTGGAAAGTCTTGATAGTGGTAAATTCTAACTTAAATAGAGATTCTTAATTTAGAATTATTGAAAATATTAAAATTTAATTTTGACTTGAGGAAATTATATTATAAAGGGAAAATTTATAAAAATCTATAAAGAAAACATATAATAATATTATTCTGACATTAATCTGCGGAGGGTTAATTATTTTTCTGTCTATGAGGGATGATATGGAACGAGAGTGCTTGTTTATGGGCTAACCAGGGAAGGGTGATTTTCTTCACCTCCCCAATAGGGTAATGATGGCCATCATATTTATTTATTTATTTTTCTCCCTGCCATAACACATGTAGTTAGTTCAACCAGGATGGGTTGTTAGTTCTACATGATTGCACAGGATTCCTTTACTACCAGTTGGTACCAGCTTGCTAGGATACTCCATCGTGAGGGACGGGAGCTTATCAAGAGCACCGAGAAGCTTATGATTCATTTGGTTGGGTGGATAAAATGCCTGGGTCATATGTCTGTCATCCGGTTTGCGAGAGGAGGTTATCCAGGTCAAACGGAGGCGACACATTCGGAGACAAAGAAAGTCAGAGATTCCAGATAAAATTTTATGTAATAATTAAAGATGTATATTTTATTTCATTGTAAAGACCAAAATGGTTGCATGTAGAGGTTATGAAAAAGGACCTATAAAGGTCACATGATGTAAAGCGACAAGAAGTCGCCATGCAATGTAACTGACAAATAAAAAAGAAGAAGAAAAAGGGCTACTAACATACTAACCCACTAACATGCATGATTTACTTTCTTAGATTAGTTTTCATTTATGCATGCACGCATATTTAATTATCTAGTAGATTATTTAATTATGAGTTTTTGCATGTTAATTTAATTCATAAAAATTTCATGCATATGATTTATGCTACTCATGCGCACACGTAACTCGACATCGTAACTAGTTATGGTTTGCATTCTATTGGACCTCATACGTAATTTTAGATTGTTATTGTTCGCATGCACATTTAATTCCTACATGTTATTTATGAGTTGCATGGTTGTTCAGTTACTTATCTATTACTTGCATGTTAATAATTATTGCTTTTGCATGTGTAATAATGGTTAATTTAATAATTAATTAAAACAATGAGTTTAAGTTTGGTTTAACTAGGGTTAGGACAAGCGGGTCCTTACACTGAAGGGGAATCAAGATAGGACACACTAAGGTAGAAGCACAAATATGAGGTGTGAATTGTACTAGTTACCATTTACCTACAAGAGGATGTGAAAAGGTTTCTTTGAGTCATGGTATGTCTCAATGTGAGTTGCATAGTGTTGGTTAATAGATTTTGATCCCTTTAAAATTACAACAATATGACTCCATTCCCATTTAAGGAAACAAACTATTAATAATAGTTGAAACTTCTTAAACTTTTCTCTAAATTTTAGAGGTACAACTCCGTCGTATGATATAAATATAGGTTTTTCAAGGGTATCCTTATGACCTAAAAGAAGGAAAGGAAAGATGGTGCAAAAGCTCCTAGCTCAAGATGGCCACCATGAGGCCAATTTGGTGATGAGTTAAGGTTTTTGTGTTTTTTAAATGAATAAGGTCTTAGAAGACCATACTTGATTTAATAAAGGTCATTAAGACCATTAGGTGATGTGTTGAGTCTTTAAGGAGTCATGTTGACAAATATTATCAAAATTATCATTATGTGGACAATGTGTACCAATGGGTATAATATGATGTTTAGTGATGTGTAAGGGTATTTTAGACCTATTTGGACCTATTTAAATTTTTTTTATTCATGGAGGTCTTAGGTTAACTCTACGATAAATTTTAGACAAAATTGCCAATGGTGACAAAAGTTGACAACTTTTTGGAGAAACATTAGTTTGTTATATTTTGTTAGTGTAAGATAAAAAATACAATTGTAACCATTGGAAGAGGCTTAAAGATAATTTAAATATCCTATTACTGACCCATGTGGGGGTTAGATGGTGAAGGAATGTATGGTGTGAGAAAATCAATTAAAACATTGGAGTTCTCTGTAAATTCTTTGTAATTCTTAGACATTGGTTCTTATCTCATTCATTTTCATTGCATTTTGGAGGAGATACATCAATTTTTGTAAAAATTGTTTAATACCCTAGATAGGGTAAACAGTAACCTTGTAAAATGTATAAGTCTCCATTCCACATTAAACAAAGGCTAACTCTTGGTGGAATGGGAGAAAATATTATTGATTTTTCTTTTTTTTTATTGCACGACTCCATGCTAATATTGGCACATGCTAGGAAGGGCACAATCCTATTTTGTGTCTTAGACTATGACTGACAGCATGATGTTGGTATTTTGAAGGTGATTCAGTGCAAGATGAGCATTGAAAGGGTGGTATAGGCCTAGAAGGGTGTGGGAAGAGTATCCCAAGTATGTTCCAAGGGTTGTTAATTCCAAATACCCAAGCCAATGAAGGAAGACTATGACTGTCCTAATGATAGTGTTTAAGATAGTGACATTGTAGCAGTGGGTGAAAATAACCCAAGTTGAAAGGGTGTAAGAAGGGAGTTGGTGTGTGTGTGGAGCTAGGGGAAGGAGTAGGAATATTCTTGTTAACCTTATAAGGTGATGGGAAACTCTAGGAGGAAATCATGATTCAATTCCAATTGATTGTCCTAAACACTTGTGACTATAACAATGGGTTTGTGTAAGAGTAGTAGGTCTTCTTTTGACCTTTGGGTAGCTAGGAGGGTAAAGAGTCATGGTTGTACATGTTGGGAAGTTATTGTAGGAGAGTCAAGGAGTAAATTTGTTTGTGGGTATACATTACATGTTGTGAGTTGGATATTAGTGGAGATTGGAAGACCTAATAGGGGGATGGTCTTGAGTGAGTGGCTACAAAGAGTGTTGGTGGTGTTAAATGTTGGAGAGTTTGGATTGTGACTTAGACATAATTTGAATGTTTGTCAATGGTTGGATGATGGTTGATGAGAAAGGGTGTACCTTTGAGGTATTGAAACCTTATGAGTATTTAGTGGCCTTTTGAGGGACCTTGTGAGATAGTGAAGGGTTGACACCTACTTGAATAGGTTAGTTGGGAGAAACATCTCCCTAGTTGGTTGATTTTGTTGGACGCTCTACACCAAAGTGGTATCAGAGCCACTTTCTAATTAGAAAGGGAAAGTAGTGGTGTGTGAAGAGGAGTAAGTTGTCTTGTGAAGAAAAAATGCCTCCTAAAGCTAGGTCCGTGATGGTCAGGAGGATGAAGGCCCTAGTAGATGAAATTGAAGCATAGAAAGCTAGGGAAAGAAGGAGAGCTAAGGATGAAGAGAGTGATATTGACCCCAAAGAAGAAGGAGGAGGAGAAGGTGAAGGGTAGACCCCTCCATAAAATCCTCAAGTAGAGGAGATGTCTCTTAAAGAACAAAAGTTTATTAATTCTTTGAAGACTATGAAGGAAGAGACTTTTGATTTCAAGATGGAAATCCCAATGTATGGAGGCAAGATGGGTGATGAGGATTTGATAGAGTGGATTGATTCTTTGAAAAATTAATTTGAGTATAAGGAGATTGGAGAAACCTTATTTAAAGCCTTGGAGGTTGAGAATAATTATGATGATGAAGAATTATGATGATGAAGATTAGATATAAGATAGTGATCAGATTTTAATAAACACTCAGAAATTTCCATAAGTTTGTTGTAATGGTATCTTGTATGGTTATTGTATAGATTCCATGTGTAGTCTAAATAATTTATTTGGATAGGCATATTAGTTGATGTTCTTTTGGTTTTGATTTGGTTGAAGAAGACTGAATAAGAAACAATATATCTGCATTTTTGTAACAAGCAGTCTGAAAACCCTCTAAAACCAGGGTTTCTAAGAAAATGCACTCTTAGCCCCACATTCCTCTGGCCAAATTGGCTCACATTCTAAGGTATGGTAGGGGAGACAATGTAATTTAATACTATAGAGATTTCTGAGTGGGTTGTTGAACTAGTGGAGTTTGGGATCATGCCCTAGGGTAGGCATCCTTATGTGACCAGCCTGTTTTGACTGCTAAAAATTGTGTAGGGGTAAAAATAAGTGTGCTAGACCCTATATGACCATGGAATTGGTGTTTTGGGATGTGCACAGACCTTTTTCATCCATTAGTTTCTTTGGATTAGACCTTTGGAGTGTGGTTGCTTTGTAAAAGTGGCCTAAAAGCCTTTTTAGGCCTCTAGTAGCAACATTTGACCCAGTTAATGCAAGAGTTGGGTTCTAAGTTTTGGAAGAGTTTTGTCATAAATGGAGGAATGAAAAAGTGTCAAGATCCTATGGTATCATTAGGATGATTTTTGATTTCTACCTTAATAGTTCAAAACAGGGCTACTAGGAGTAGGTGTCTTATAGAGGGAAGTCATCTTGATTGCATTTGTACAAACAAAAGGGTGTTGTTTTGGTTGTAGTAAATATTAATAGGGTTAGACAAAAGGTTCTATAGAATCCACACCTATTCTGCAATGTTGGTTGTGTTGTAATCCCAATTATCCATAGGTGGCTACAAGAGAGTTGGTGTCAAGAATAGACTTGATGTGAGAAGTTGTATCTCCATGAGTTGTTCATGGGTATAGTGGAATTCCATTGAGAAAAGGGGAGTTTAGAGGAGTCCTTTCATGTTGTTGTCAGGATTTTTCAAGAATCCATGTGAATGTTGAGATCGTAGTTGAGGGTGTAGTGGATTGAGTTTGTGTGAGGAGCCTTTGTTCCTTGGGGCTATGCATCATATTGGTATTAGATAAAGTCTGATCATTGGGAGAAACGGTTTTGGTGTATGTTAGCATAAGAGAGTCAAGAAAAGGCTAGCATAATGCCTCCAAAGGGGATGTCCACAAAGGTGGCTAAGAAATTTCAAGAGATGGAAGAGACGATCAAGACCGAGGTCAAAGAGGCACTCAAGGATGAACTCAAGGAAATGAATAAAGGAAAAGGGCCAAGTGAGGAGACTCATGAAGAAGGGGAACAAGAGAATGAAAAAGAATAACCCCAAAGGTAGGAGCCAAAGATACGTATTGATCAAAGACCGATCCTTGGAGCCCTTAAAATAATAGGCAAAAACTCTTATGAAGCCAAAATGGAGATTCATACCTATAGTGGGAAGATGAATGTTGAAGAACTTGTAGATTGGATAGATGCCTTGAATAACTATTTTGAATACAAGGAAGTGGCTGAGGAGAAGAAAGTGAAGTTTGCAAAGACTAAACTAAAGGGTGCTTCTCTAACTTGGTGGAACTATGCTCAAGGTGAAAGGGTGAAGATGGGCAAGAGTATGATTCATTCTTGGGACATGATGGTGTCCAAACTCAAGGCCCAGTTCATGCCTGCTGATTATGAAGTCCAACTGTATAGGAGAATAAAAAATCTAAAGCATAAGGACTTGGATGCAGCTTCCTACATAGAGGAATTCCACAAATTGAGTTTGAGATCAGGGCACCGTGAAGATTAAAAGGAGAAGGTGGCTAGGTACTTGAATGGAATCAAGTTCAACATTCAAGATGAGAGGAGTCTAATGACTCCTAAATCAATAGATGAATTCTTTCAAATGGCTCTAATGGTAGAGGATAAGCTGAGAAGAAAAAGTGAACAACATGGTAGGGGAAGAGGAGGCAAGAACTTTAGAGGAAAGGGAAAATTTGGGGCAAGAGGACAATCTCAAAAAATCCAAGGTGAGTCTAGCTAGTAGGAACAAAGTAGAGACTCAAGTTTAAGAGGAGGCTTTAGAGGAAGAAGACCCAATGGAAGGAGTAGATATGGTGGACCAAGAAGAGGTCCTAGTGTCTTCATAGGGAGATGCTTCAATTGCAACCAGGTAGGGCACATAGCAAGCAACTATCCTGAGAAAGCCTCAAACTCTCATGGAGGAGAGAGAAGGAACCAGTTGATTCAAGAAGATCATTGCCAAAGTGTCAATTCTCCAATTGGAAGTGAAACCCCAACTAATGATGGAGAAAGCTTGATGATGAGGAGAACCATGTTGAAGGTGCATCAAGTGAAAGAACCCCTCAGAGGAAGACATTATTAAGAATTGAAGCAGTCACCGATGAGGAGGTAGCTCAAAGAGATCAATCTGGACTGGTCAACAAGAGTAAACACAATGAAAACACAAAGATATAATGGAGGGAATGCAAAACAGGTTGTTTTATTTCATGAAAATCAATTACATCCAATCGGTAACAACCAAGTTACAACATGCCAGCTCACATGCCTAGTAGAACATATAGAATAGGTCACAACCAGGACCTTGAATCTTGAGATCTATCTTCTACGCACAATATAGCTACTTGATTCTTTGATTGATTGCATTCTAATGCACAATTACAATTATATATCAATCCAAAGGATCTAGTCGGCCTAAGAAGATCAAAACTCGAAGAACAAGACCTAACGCATAGAATAACAAGGTCGGCCTTGGCAAGAGATTCCTCGGGAAAATCTAAATGAAGAAATATAGATTGCTGGAAAAGGTTGGCCACATGCTAAGGAACATCAGAATCAATGCCCAAGGCTCCGCAAGCTTCAGAAGGGGTTCTGGTAGATCACCAAAATAGGTCCAGGCTACTGGTAAAAATAATTGCCAAACAGTAACAAGAAACTATCAAGGAAACTAATAGAAATATCTTGTCATAAAATGATCCAAAAGAGATGCAGTCTGGAAGCAAGAAAGATGATCAAGTCTTCAAGAATAATCCAACTCCATAGGATCTGGTGAGCCAAAACTAGGACACACAAAAAGGAAAACTGAAACTACAAACAGAATGTAAAACAAAAAGGAAAATATTTTTGGTTCATGCAAGATTGCTATGAAGTGGGGATGCTCCTGCATCAAGAACCATGTGCAAGGCCTATGGTAAGCTATGAAAGGTAATTGTTGATTTAGGTTCTACTGAAAAATTTGGTTTCCACAAAGATGGTAAACAAATTGAGGTTGAAAAGATTATCTCACGCCAGCCCTTATAAGGTGTCATGGCTGAATAAGGGGCAACAGGTCTTAGTAGATGAACAATCTTGGGTAGAATTTGAGATAGGAGAGTATAAGGATAAAATATTGTGTGATGTGATCCCCATGGATGCTTGTCATCTATTGTTAAGATGCCCATGACAGTATGATGTACAATCCCAACATGATGGGAAAACAAAGTCATTTCTCATAACTGAAAATGGGAGGAAATACAAGATGGATCCTTTACCGGATGAGGGTGTAGATAAGAAAATTGGGTCAAGTGTCATGTTAGTGAGTGGAACCCCCGAGTATGCTCTGATTTTGAAGCCCAAAAAACAATCCTAATATGCCTAGTCACGGTAAGGAAGAAATTCCCAAGGAGGTGTAGCAATTGTTGGACAAGTATAATAGCATAATGGTGGAGAAAATGCCTAACACTTTACCACCCATTAGGGACATAAGAAATTAGATTCAATTAATATGAGGGTCTGCATTGCCAAACAAACTAGCCTATAAGATGACTTCATCTCAGAATGAGGGAATTGCCAAGCAAGTGCAAGAATTATTGGATAAGGGGTTGGTGAGAAAGAGTCTCAGTCTGTGTACTATCCCAATAGTCCTAGCACCTAAAAAGGATGGTAAATAGAGACTTTGTTCTTATTCTAGGGCCATCAATAGGATTATCATAAGATATAGGATTGCTATGCCTAAAATTGAAGATTTAATGGACTATTTGGGAGGCACTTGCTACTACTCCAAAATTGATCTCGAGAGTAGGTATTATCAAATCAGGATAAGGTAGGGAGATGAATGGAAGACAACTTTAAAAATAAATGAAGGTCTCTATGAGTGGATGGTGAGATCTTTTGGGCTCTCCAATGCCCCAAGCACCTTTATGTGCTTCATGAATGAGGTGTTGATAGACTTGTAAGGCCCACCCCAACGAAGCTTTGATTAACTTCATTGACCATATTTGACCCTACTAATAAGTGCTATAATTCAGTAGGATGGGCTATGTTAGACAGATAGATCTGGTGAGAAAAGTAATTGAACCAGGTTACAGAATGATTTCACGTTGAGGTGTACATTTTTATGCATTATAGATTTAGAACTTATAGGATCCCGAGATTTGGATAACATTGACGTATGTTGATGCTTCATTTATATGCATTATGATATAGAACTCTATATGATTCTAGAATATGATAAATTTGAAGATGATATATGCCATTATTGGATTTGCAGGACTTCACTATGATGATAGAAATAGGATGTATGTTTTATGTATGGATTAAAATTATGAGGATTATGATAACTGCGTATGTGGATTTATTTGGATGTAAGATGTATCGATTTGTTTAAATGTATATGGTATGTAGAGTGTTTGATGTGTATTCTTATTCATGTGTTTCAATGTTATATGAGGTTATTTGGAAGTACAAATGTGTAATTGAGATGCGCAGGAAAATTATCCATGTGACCATGGAAATATTATGGAGAACCAAACTGAGACCTATGTACGTTCGTAAAACCAGGGTTTGTCTATTTGGAGAGACAACACCACATTTGTATAGTATTTTATTTGTGAAAGTGAATGTTGCATGTGTGTTAGATTGAATTTATGTATTTGTATAAATCCAACAAGAGACAAAATTTCATGTATAATTTCATAAAAGTATTTTTATTGTGTCACTTGACACGTGTTGATTTTTGTTTTGATTTTTGAATTGTCTCTTGGAGAGAGTTGTTTAACCATAGATTTTTCAATTAATTTAATGTGGTTCTATATTTGCATTGGGAAGAGAATCTTTGGGGTGGTCAACTTAAGTTTGACCCGAAAATGAACTTCAGAGGGGTTTAAAAGGGGTTAAATGGACACCTAGGGGTACTTTAAGAGTGTTTCCTAAAGCCCATAAGGTATACCTAAGGGTTAGGAGTAATTTTAGGTATGTTTCAACTCCCATGTGACCATTTAGACACCCTAAAAAGTGGGTTTCCTTTTTGATGAGAGATCTTTTTGGATCTTTTTCTGACTTTTCATTTTTCAATTTTAGAAACCTGTGAGAACTCTCATTGAGGCCTTTTTAGGCAAGAATGAGAGATTTTGTGGGTAATTACCCACTCTACATTTTTGGAGACATGAAATTTGAAAGAATAGATAGATTTGGCTTTTAGGAATTTGGCTAAGGATAGAGAACAAAGGAATTGTGGAATTGGGCTACTCATCCTCAACAAAACTAGCATACCTTTGGGTAGTTGAAGGTTGGTTAAATTCTCTTGTTATGTTTTTATATTGCATGTTATGTTGAAAAGATTTGCATATGTGAGAAGGCTTGTTGCTTGTATTTTTCCCTTATGAAAATTTATTTCGTGTTCTACATTTTACTTGTGTATTTTTTGTGTTTTGGGAGTAACCAAGACCTCCGACTCTTGGGAGAGAGGATGGTATTGTGGGTGGTAGAAGTTTGACAGCCCTCAAGTGAGAGGCTCTTGTTAAGAGAGTGATCTCAAGGGATTCCTATGTAACCCTTGCTACATGGCTTGTTTATGCGTTTGGGGGTCATAAGGAGGGAAATAAGGCATGAATTCCTTGGGGAGCATAATGTTGTGGGGTTGTTATACTTATGATTTATCATTGATTGCCATGAGGTGGCCTTGAGTTTTTACTATACTTGCAGTCTCCTCAAGGTATTTGGTCCACTACCACCCATTTATAGTCATCACATGTGTGGTGCAGTGTAGCCTAGGTTGGGAATGTGTTTGTGATTGTTTTCCCTTGTTTATTATGTTTGCATGTGTGTAATCCTGTCTAGGGCTTGGTTCTCCAAGCTCGGGGGTGGCTACTAGTTAGCCTAGGCTGGGAGGTGAGCACTCCATGGTCATAGCTTTTGATTTATTTGTAGGTTGTTGGAAGAAAAAGAAAAAAAAAACCAGTAGAAGTTGCAGGATTTGTGTGTTTGTAGAAAAAGATTGGGAAATGGAATAGTTTATATTTTAAGTTGCAGCAATGAAAAAGGGAAACTATATATTGTAATTTATTTGAAAAGAAAATGTATCCATTGTTATTTAAAGTCCTCTTTATTAGAAATAAAAGATCCATTTGTAAGGTTGCCTGGAATGTACTTTAAATATACTTTGAGGAGATATATTGTTTTCTTATTAACTACTATTGTGTTGCAAAATGAAAGGATTATCTTGGATTAAGTTCCTATAGTTACTAAAATAATATTTGTTGCATGCATGTGTTTTGTAAATAAATGGTTCATTTATTTCCTTGTGCATTTGAAACATTGGAAAAGAAAGTATTAGAAAGGCATGAATGATAGAAAGTTGGAAATGAATTATTTAGTCCTGTTTATGGAAATGCAAATATAGTATATTAGAACTCTGACATTGTTCCTTTCATTTATTTGCAGAAATTAAATCTAAGTTAGATAGTCTAACTAGTTTAAATAAAAATATATTTTTATAGTTGCAGTATAAAATTATTTAATTCTATTATTTACCTTATGCAGAAAATAAATCGAAGGTTAACATAGTCCATCTATGATTAAGCAACAAGGTATTTTGGTTTAAAAAAAATATATACATGGGTTTATTCTATATATATATATATATAATATATTTATATATATAAATATTTATATATATATAATATATTTATATATATATATTATATTTCATAAAAAAAAAAATATTAATTAAAACTTTTTTCTAGGGTTTGGGCCGAACCACTGTGCTAAACATAGTGGTCGGCAGGACTGAACACTGTGGATTAGCACAGTGGCTCGGCGTTGGCCGGTGCCACTATGGGCATCCACAGTGGACGGCTCGAGGCCCACCACTATGGGTGACCACAGTGGACGCCACCACTCTGGGTGACCAGAGTAATCACCACTACTGTGGAAGCGCCCCTGGTGCCGCCACCTCTCCCTCCCCTCCTTCGTGTTCCCTGCCATGGCCGCCGCCCAAAACGTCCTTTAGCCCTACAAGATCCAAAGTCAAAAAAGAATAAAACCCTAGCCAGTTAGGGCTAGGGTAATACGTACAAGTAATAAAGAATGGAAAAAGTTAATATAAAAGGGTTTCATTTTATATTAATATATTTAGGGTTTTGAATATGTGATAGCATATTTATGTTTATATATATATATATATATGTATGTATGTATATACATAAACATATAATATATGTATATTTTTATACATAGGATTTAAGTTATGAAAGGATAGGTCAAATTGGAGTAAAGATATTTAATTAGGTGATTATAATGTTTAAATAAACTTATGAGTATAATTAAAAAGGATGTTTTAAATTAAAATACTCATGAAGTTAATCTCTTAGGAAATTTATTTTTTGTTGTAATTCATTTAACTATAGGGGTTAATTTTAGCCACCTAGATATAGGTTTACGAGATGAAACTTTATAGGAAAAAAAAAAATTCAGTATGAAAATTTAAAAGATCCCTTAGTCGATTTAATTTAAGCACATTTTTTAATAAATGATTAAAAGTGAAAATAGACATTAATGAATCCAAGTGCTAGGACTAATTTCATTAGTTCCTACAAACATTTATTGATTATTTAAGATTAATAATACCTTCGCAAAATGTTTTAGAGATTTTTAATTAAGTTAATTTAGTGATTAAAATTGTTGAGACAATAATAATTTCTTTGGAGAATTAATATTCTGCATTAATTAAATTTATTGTTGTCTACTTGTGTTAGTGGTTAAAGTTAACTCCCACGTAGTTATGACAAAACTTGTTAGTGCATTTTATATTTGCTAATTTAATGTTTTAAGTTGTGAAATTTTAAAAAAAAAGTATCCCGTTCGTGCCCAAAAGTTTGGGCATGACATTTTGGTATCAGAGCCCTAAGTTCAAACACTGGTGAACATGGGCTACATTCATAACTTAGTTGAAACCAAACTATGGCTTTAAGTATAACACCTAGGTGAAAACTTGCAAAATAACAAAGTGAAACATAAGTGAAAATTCTAGTAAATCAATAGATCAACATATATCAATTCAAGGGGTTCCAAGGGTCACTAAAAGCCCTGAAATTTGAACTTATTAGTCATAAGGTTTATGGCATAATAAAAACCCCAAGGACTTTGAAATTTTAAACTATTATTTATATGAAGTATTTTCAGTGTTTAAATAACGAAAATTAGATCTTTTGTACTTATGAGGTTACCATTCAATTTGAACCTAAACGCAATGATTGCCCTAATCAAATCAAGTACGAGGAGTTAAATTCTACAATAAAATACCTCTGATGGTAACTAAAAGAATGCCATCCATCGAGATATGTTCATGACAATAGCAATGTCAAGCAAGATAGTGAGACCTAAGATAAAGGCACAATAAACAAGATAAATAAGATCAAGATAGTTCAAGTTAAGTTTTTAAGCTATGTGAAATTATGATGGTTAAAAAGATCAAGGCCACCATTGGAGACATAAATGAAGAAGAGTTAAAAGGAACTCTTGCGAAGCTTAGATAGAAGCATTAACCTATCCTAAAGACTAGGTACCTTAAGAATGTGGTCATGTTAGATTTCTTATTAAGAGCATTTGTTAGACAATTTTTGTAGTAATGCAGTAAAGCTAGAGTTGGATAACCCTGAAGAGTAGAACTAAAATGATGAATGGAAATCCCCTTGATCAGAAAACCCTAGTAATACTATAGGTGAGTTAAATAAGGAGTAAGGAGACATGAACTTCTTGGGTGAAAACATGTTTTTATAGTAAACCCTAAAGTTCATCCATGGTTATATAATTGGGGAAACAAGTAGGTAAAACCTCAGCTAGTTCCTTTATGGGAAGATGATCTTGAATAAAAAAAGTAAATAATGTAAGAAAGAGTAGAGCTGATTTGGGAATCATACAAAAATCCCCATTGAAGTGCAAGGAGTGTAAAATAATTAGGATCTTATAATCTAGGAACAAGTAACTAATACTCATTCAAAAAACTAAGGAAAATGCAACCCAATCATGGTTAGTCACTAGGTACAAGACAACATGTAACACAATTTAACTACTAGGCACAATCGAAGAAGTTTTGCAAATTATGGCACTCAAATGTAGAAGTATGCAAAAACATTAAGTATGGGTGAAGCAATAGGTGGATGGAAATGGCTTATGGAAAGATAGTATAACAACAATATAATACCAAAGTTTTAATGTGAATTAGTGGGCAGTATAGAAGATTTTATGAGAACATTGATAAGGAGCTAAATTTTGTGGTTAGCCAAGGGAGAACTTGGAAAATTTTGGATCTTAAGACATTGGTAATTATTGGACACTTTTAATTTATACTGTAATCAGGTAACAAAATATCATGATGATAAGGTGTTTTCATGGATTGAAGGAAATCGTAAGTTGTGACATGCCAGAAATGGGCTAGAAGTAAATATAAATAAGTAATATGGGACGAGATAATTTCCCTTGTACTAAATTTTAAATTAAAGGATGGGTGTTGGTCACTTTTTGAGTGCACACCCCCTTGACTTCATAGTTGCATAAGTGAAGTAGGAGAGAAGAAGTCCACTCTCCGAGTTGTTTGAAATATGTCTTGAAATGTGTGGGCAGAAATTGTTGTCAACCATTATCGATCTTACTTGACAATAATTCCACCCCAAATGGCTCTTAACCTTAAGTGTTCGTAATTTGGCAACAAGCTCCTACCTACTGAAGGCAAGTGAATGTTCGAGGTGAAAATATAAGGGGCTAGCATAAGGCACTAAGAAACCAAATGATGTCCCTAGTAAAATTATATGATTACATTATACAAATCCTAAGTGGTTCTAAGTAAACAAGTGTCAATTTTGTACCGAACTATCAACTATGTGTGTAAGACATGGAAGTGACGATGCTTGAGCTACCATGTAACATTGAATCAAGGTTTAGCATATTAAGATAATTAATAGAAGCCATATTAAATTAAGTTATTAAGGCGGGATGTATTAACAAGATGGAGGAAACTGGATAGTTATTAAATAATTGATATTGAACCAAGTAACTATATAAATGTCTATTTAGTAGAAAATGTTCTAATTAAGTACTATTAAACTCAACTGTAATGAGAGGGACTTTTGAGTGAGATTATTATTGCCCTTATAAAATTTATTCGATCTGCTTGATAATAGGAGTTATCGTATTTGTTATGTTAGTAATTTTCTTAATCCTATCGCCTAGGAGTTTTATCGAGACCTAAGGTTTCATTGGATCAGCCTGTTAAGCTTTAACCTCTAATTAAGCATAGATTGCGTATAATTAAGTGTTCAAAAAAAAAAAAAATATAGTGCAAGAGAAATGGACGGAGAATGGTAGAGTTAGTGCAAGCACCTGTTAGATTATAATTAAGGATGTTAATAACCCTATATAGATAGTGGATTATATTGGAAAGTGTTGCTTGAAATAGTAAGCACGTGAAGGTTAAAATGGAACACGATTTATTAAAACGAATGCGATCTCTTGCATATAAGAATTCATTTCATAAATCAATAAAGGATTATAAAGAATCTAAGAACCTTAAGAGTCTAACAATCACTTCCTAACACACTCAGGACATGTGATCTTGGGTGATGTGTTGCGGTTACTCCCTAGGGTATCACCAGTATGGTCACCTTGTTTCAAGTTTTGATTCATCAGTATTTTCAACTTTATTTGAAAAGTATATTGTGACCTAGGGGCTAGTACTTTCTTTTATTTTTTTTATGAAGAGAGGACCACTAAATTTATGTTTCTTTTTATTGGAACTATGGCACTTGCCATGCTTCTAGTTTTAATATTTTTCAATTGGCATTTTTCTTCTTTTGAAGGGACTTGGTAAAAGTAATTTTTGTATATTGACCTTTTTAAAGTGTCAAGTGGTCATTTTGATGGTTGATATAACTAGCCCTAGTGATGTGATTTGTGTAATATCTATCATGTTCATTGAACCACTGATAGTGTGTCAAGGGAGGAAACCGCAAGGAGTGAAATTAGGCACAAAGAATTAAAAAAGAATATATTTTATTAAATTAAGAAAAAGGAAGGAATATCCTCCTAAGTAAGATAAATTGCGAGTAATCTGGAAGAGAAAGATGTATAACAATAGTGTGACCTAGACCTAATGAATTGCGAAAATGAGGATTGTCGATTGGTAAATTTGGCATGTGAATGGAGATGATTGCATGGATGATGTCTGAAATAAGTATTAATAATTTCCATCACTCCCTTGGAATGGGATTGTTATGTACCTTAATGTTTGGAAATTGCAAATAATATACCCTATGAAACTTAAACCTTGGAGCCTAGAAATATAAAAACATTTTAATCCCTAGCAATAGAAAACTACCCTATATAGGGGTGGATTTGAAGAGCCTAAATTTGATTATGCCTTGTTATCTAAGAAAGTTGGAAGAAATTATGCACCTAGGATGGTTTAGCAAATATTTTATTAACACCCTAATGAGGTGCCTTGATGTAGAATAAGTAGATTCGTTTTGGTAAACTGTGATGTCAATTCTTTTAGAGGCAAGCATGGATGACAATTGCGGTGGGATAAACATGTTTTACATGAACCCTTAATAAGTATGACTCCTAGAAATCAATAAGTAAACTATCATGTGTAACCTTGATTGTGGGAGTTGATGTGTGTTATTGATATGATTTGGATGGCGCATTAATGTAAGTTGTTCAAAAGTAGAACTTTGCAAACACCTACCTGAGATCGAAGGGAAATGTAATAAAAATAATAAGAATTTATCCTTGTGAAGATAGTAAGTTAATTACAATAATAAGTTGATTTTGGTATTTCACCTTTCTAGTAGGCAAGATCAGATTTTGAGTAACTTATTGAAATTATGGGAAATGTTATGTCCCTACTTCATAAATTCTACTCATGCGACTTCCAGGAGTAAGTTGAACTCTAGGGGAGCAGGATGTAAGGCCCACCCCAACCAAGCTTTGATTAACTTCTTTGACCATGTTTGACCCTACTAATAAGTGATATAATTCAATAGGATGTACTATGTTAGATAGATAGATTTGGTGAGAAAAGTAGTTGAACCAGGTTAAAAAATCATTTCACCTTGAGGTGTGCATTTTTATGCATTATGGATTTAGAACTTATAGTATCCCAAGATTTGGATAACATTGACGTATATTGATGCTTCATTTATATGCGTTATGATATAGAACTCTATATGATTCTAGAATAGGATAAATTTGAAGATGATATATGTCATTATTGGATTTGCAGGACTTCACTATGATGATAGAAATAGGATGTATGTTTTATGTATGGATTAAAACTATGAGGATTATGATAACTGCGTATGTTGATTTATTCGGATGTAAGATGTAATGCCCCGCCAGGAACCCTAAAGGATGGCAACACAACAAGGCAACTAAAAGGCGCAATAATTTTTTTTTTTTAAAGATTAAAGGAAATAATCATAACTTGCACAATAATTAACATAAGCGGAAGACTAACATTACATCCTAAAGGGTTACCAACGAAGATTACTTCTAAATAAACCACATCACAATATTAATCCAATCATCCATTTAAATTAAGGAAAGCCAATAACGATTAAATAATTCATATTCATAAATTGATCTCCAAAAGATAGGCTTAAAGAATTACAACATACATACTTCCAAAGATTCATTTATACATAATAGGAAAGATAATGGAAACAATATATATCCCATGAACTTAAATTACAATATTCCATAAATTACATGGCTTCCATAGAACAATAAAATACAAAGGTTACAAGTTGCTGATACAATGACCACACGGGCCTCAAGGTACAAAATCAAGAACATAAGTGCTACACGAAGCAAGAACCAAGATGCACCGGCGAAGCCAATCCTCGCATGAAGGTAGGAACAAGATATCCGATGGGAAGTGGCACTACCACCCGACCATGTGATCCCATAATGGAACCACCCCACCGTGCTAGGAGATAGCAGAAGACCCTCAAGCAAGCAAGAAAAGTACAACAGTACGCAGGACTCCGCAGTACACAAGAGACTCGACTCACAAAACACTAGCGACCCTAGAGAGAGAGTGTCATCACATGGCTTAACATGGTTACCCTAGGTAGGTCTCCATAGGTCCCGGCCCCCATCATGGGTTATCCTGGTAACCTCTCCCGAACCCCCGGCTCCATCTAAGCATCATGCGGACCCTACCATCCTTTCGTGAAGACAAGGTGGTAGGTTTGCCATTCCAGGCCTTCCCAAACACCTTGAGCCTATACAAGCACTCAACCGTGTACGGGGCGCATTATCTTAATTAAATTAATAACTACCCACCCCCTAATCAAATTATTATGTTATCACTTAATAGTTGACTTTCGAGGGGTTATCCTGCCATCCACTTTGGGTGCGGCCCCCGCTCGAAAGCCACTCTCTCTACTAGGTCACTAACTGGATAAGACTATCTATGAGAACTCTATGGTGGACTAACAACCATAAATTATCCAGGCATAACACAGGTGGAGGACTCACAGTCACAAACCCAGGGTTGCCCATTAGGGACATAACACATAATAGCTCACTTCCTCAAGGTTTGAACATCGACACCTGACCAAGGGTAAACATCGACAACATAATGACAATTTTAAACATAATGCGACGACATTAAAACAACTAGACTGCAATTAATAAAACACAAGATCCTACACAAGCAATCTTTCTTTGAGCAGTCAACATTTAAATCAAATTAAACAATTGGATATATCAGCTAATATAAAATAATTCCAAAATAACAACTATTCGACGAATACAATCATCATACGATTAGTTTACAATACTTGGATAACAAACACTAATATTAAATTTAATCCAACTTCCCCTTTATTCCAACGTTAATGCTAACCTCTAGATTATTCTATTTATTTTCAAAATATAAAGCAATTAAATGCTAATCACTAAGTCGAGGAATAACTAATTAATCTTAATAACATCATAAATTAACAATTAACTTAATATTATTATTTAATATTAAATGATAACATATTATTATTTTTATTTAAATAACAATATATTATCACGTAATACTAAACACAAATTAACACTAAAGATTTTATTTAAACCACTAACCAAATTTATAATATTATTTTCTTTTTTTTTTTTTTTAAACTTAAAAAAAAAATATTAAAAAAAACAGTTTTTAAACCCCAACGTGGGGCCCCCAAGCTCCCACGGCAGCTTGCTGCTGTTCCCGGACTGGGGAATGCAATGCTTGCTGCATCCTCAGTCATGGGGAAAGCAGCGAGGCTACAGGGAGAGGGGAGTAGCGTGGGCTGGGTTGAGCCCAGCTCCCCGCCACCGCCCCCAATCCCAAACACCAACAACTTTAATTTTTTTTTTGATTCAATAAACAATTCAAAATTCATTTTTAAATGAAAACGACTGAGACCAAAAAAAACAAAAACTAAAAACAGAGACAGAGGTGAAAACCTCTGTTAAAACAAAATTAAAAATAAATTTCCCAGCCACATCATTTTTATCAAACATACAAACAAAAAGATAAATATAAAAGTCACTGGTAATGCCAAATTTTACTAGCAATTAAAAAAATCTTCTGAGACAAAACAGGGGCAATAAAATTTCATTCAAATCAGCCCAGTTCACTCTAAAATTCAAACTAAATGGGAATAGAATTAATCTCTAACCTCCAATTGAATTTCTTGGCTCCCAACAAGCATGAACAAGAGAAAAATTAACTCAAAACCATCATTTTAAACTGGAAATTACCAGGGAGAGGTATTTTATGAATGTTTGGCAAAATTTTGCTAGCATAACACTACTAAAACCCAACAATATTTCTAATTACAAACAGCATAATAAACCAAGAAATTTCTTGCATAAGCAAAGATGAAACAACAAAAAATTAAGTTATGAAACAACATGGAGAGAGCTTAAGTTTGAATTTGATAACAAATTGATAGAATCCTTCTTCCACAAACCCATGACAAGCAAACACTCAACACCCAAAATTCACAATTCAAGCTTTTAAACAAATAACAGAAAATGGGAAGAAAGAAAGGATTTTTTTTTGTTGAAATAAACAAGGATTCAACCAACCTCTATGATTTCCAAGCAGGAATGGTATGCTTTAGCAGGAATCCCAGCTAGTTCAAACCCAAATCCACCCTTCAAGCAATTTTTCCAGAATTTCTTTCTCTTCCTCCAAAATAAGCATAACCCCCAAAATCTCCTCTAAGGTAATTTTGTAAGACAATCTCTTTAACCTAATTTTCTAGGTTGC
This sequence comes from Cryptomeria japonica, assembly GCF_030272615.1. Lineage (NCBI taxonomy): Eukaryota > Viridiplantae > Streptophyta > Pinopsida > Cupressales > Cupressaceae > Cryptomeria > Cryptomeria japonica. Next base: position 501,268,994 of record NC_081409.1, on the reverse strand, counting down.
AATATTTCTATAAAAAAAAAAACATTAAAATCCCACAATTGACTTTCTTTTCTTTTCTTTTTCTTTTTCATATTCCTCAAAACAAATAAATGAAAATTCCCTCTTTTTTGAAAATTACATTTTTCATAAATAGAAATTAAATCAACTTTTCTACTAATTAGGAAAACAATGAGTTAGCTTTATTTGCATATATTAAAAGCAATTAACTAATTTATTCTACTTCTTCTGTTGGATCTAAACACGATTACTTTGCCAAAATAAGCAACTAAAAGTTAAAATCTAATAAACTAATCAATTAAGCTTGATTCAAGACATAAGGCATAATAAGGAATAAATCGCTCAAGCCAACAAATAATGACAACTTAAACTTTAAATAAATAACCGAACCACTATGGCATGCAAATCGAGGAAAAGTAAAAAGACTCGAAATTCGAACAAAAGGGATGAACGACCGACTGACGGCACTCACAATAATAGACTAAGGTAAGGACTAGGGTCAAAAGCTATCTCCTCCACTCCCATCGGACATATAAGGCACGCTCAGACCTGTGAAGCCAGGTGGAGACGATACCCCGTACCTACCCGGTACTTGTACCTGCAATATCCTGCATCATCGAAGCACACATACATGCATATAAATATAGAATACATGGCACGCACATCGATGAAGGAGAATCACGACGTTCCCTGTCTCATCGAAACGAGTGAAGGAAAATCGTCCCCTTGCATCCAATACAATAGCAAACATGCAACATATATATGACACATCGCCTAGATAAAGTAAGATGTCAGTATGAGCAATAATCCATGAAATACTAGAAATCACCAATATGGAAATACTGAAAATAACTCATGCATCCAATATCCAGATAAACATGAAATAATATCAAATACGTCTGCAAAATGTCGAGCAATAAGGTGTCAACTGAATAGGAAACTGCAACACAAAATCAGTCTAATAAGTCCGATCGAGAAGGGGTACTACATAAGATGTATCGATTTGTTTAAATGTATATGGTATGCAGAGTGTTTGACGTGTATTCTTATTCATGTGTTTAAATGTTATATGAGGTTATTTGGAAGTACTAATGTGTAATTGAGATGCGCAGGAAAATAATCCATGTGACCATGGAAATATTATGGAGAATCAAACCTAGACCTACGTATGTTCGTAAAACTAGGGTTTGTCTATTTGGAGAGACAACACCCAATTTGTATAGTATTTTATTTATGAAAGTGGATGTTGCATGTGTGTTAGATTGAATTTATGTATTTGTATAAATCCAACAAGAGACAAAATTTCATGTATAATTTCGTAAAAGTATTTTTATTGTGTCACTTGACACATGTGTTGATTTTTGTTTTGATTTTTGAATTGTCTCTTGGAGGGAGTTGTTTAACCATATCTTTTTCAATTAATTTAATGTGGTTCTACATTTGCCTTGGGAAGAGAATCTTTGGGGTGGTCAAATTAAGTTTGACCCGAAAATTAACTTCAGAGGGGTTTAAAAGGGGTTAAATGGACACCTAGGGGTAGTTAAAGAGTGTTTCCTAAAGCCCATAAGGTATACCTAAGGGTTAAGAGTAATTTTAGGCATGTTTCAACTCCCATGTGACCATTTAGACACCCTAAAAAGTGGGTTTCCTAAGTTGAGAGAAAATTGAAAATTAGAAGTTATCACCTAAGTTATTAACTTTCCTTTTTGATGAGAGATCCTTTTGGATCTTTTTCTGACTTTTCCTTTTTCAATTTTAGAAACCTGTGAGAACTCTCACTAAGACCTTTTTAGGCAAGAATGGGAGATTTTTTGGGAAATCACCCACTCTCCATTTTTGGAGACAAGAAATTTTGAAAGAATAGATAGATTTGGTTTTTAGGAATTTGGCTAAGGATAGAGAACAAAGGAATTGTGGAATTGGGCTGCTCATCCTCAACAAAACTAGCATACCTCTGGGCAGTTGAAGGTTGGTTAAATTCTCTTGTTATGTTTTTATATTGCATGTTATGTTGAAAAGACTTGCATGTGTGAGAAGGCTTGTTGCTTGTATTTTTCCCTTATGAAAATTTATTTTGTGTTCTACATTTTACTCTTGTGTATTTTCTGTGTTCTGGGAGTAACCAAGACCTCCTACTCTTGGGAGAGAGGATGGTCTTGTGGGTGGTAGAAGTTTGACAACCCTCGAGTGAGAGGCTCTCCATAAGAGGGTGATCTCAAGGGATTCCTATGTAACCCTTGTTGCATGGCTTGTTTATGCATTTGGGGATCATAAGGAGGGAAATAAGGCATAAGGTTGTGGGGTTGTTATACTTATGATTTATCATTTATTTCCATGAGGTGGCCTTGAGTTTTTACTATACTTGCAGTTTCCTCAGGGTATTTGGTCCACTACCACCCGTGTATAGTCATCAAATGTGTGGTGCAATGTAGCCTAGGTTGGGAATGTGTTTGTGATTGTTTTCCCTTGTTTACTGTGTTTGCATGTGTGTAATCCTATCTAGGGCTTGGTTCTCCAAGCTCGGGGGTGGCTACTAGTTAGCCTAGGCTGGGAGGTGAGCACTCCATGGTCATAGCTTTTGATTCATTTGCAGGTTATTCGAAGAAAAAAAAAAGAACCAGTAGAAGTTGCAGGATTTGTGTGTTTGCGGAAAAAGATTGGGAAATGGAATAATTTATATTTTAAGTTGCAGGAATGAAAAAGGGAAACTATATATTGTAATTTCTTTGAAAAGAAAATGTATCCATTGTTATTTAAAGTCCTCTTTATTATAAATAAGAGATCCATTTGTAAGGTTGCCTAGAATGTACTTTAAATATACTTTGAGGAGATATATTGTTTTCTTATTAACTACTATTGTGTTGCAAAATGAAAGGATTATCTTGGATTAGGTTCCTATATTTACTAAAATAATATTTGTTGCATGCATGTGTTTTGTAAATAAAGGGTTCATTTATTTCCTTGTGCATTTGAAACATTGGAAAAGAAAGCATTAGAAAGGCATGAATGATAGAAAGTTGGAATAAATTATTTAGTCCTATTTATGGAAATGCAAACATAGTATATTAAAACTCTGACATTGTTCCTTTCATTTATTTGCAGAAATTAAATCTAAGTTAGATAGTCTAACTAGTTTAAATAAAAATATATTTTTATAGTTGCAATATAAAATTATTTAATTCTATCATTTACCCTATGCAAAAAATAAATCTAAGGTTAACATAGTCCATCTATGATTTAACAACAAGGTATTTTGGTTTAAAAAACAAATATATACATGGGTTTAAATCAAAATTTTGTTAACAGTCTGTTTTAAAAGTTCAAAAAAAAATATAAATTAAATGCATAATAATGTTATTTTTTTTCCTTATGCATCAGATGTATATAAATATATGCTTATATTTAAAATACATTTGTTTATTCAATATATTTATATATAAGAATATATATGAATATATAATTATATATAAACAAATATACATATATATATATATACTTATATATATAATACATTTATATATATAAATATTTATATATATATATATATATATTATATTTCATAAAAAAAAATTAAACAAAAAAAATATAGTAATTAAAACTTTTTGCTAGGGTTCGGGCCGAACCATTGTGCTAAACACAATGGTCGGTGGGGCCAAACACTATGGATTAGCATAGTGGCTCGGCATTGGCTGGCGCCACTATGGGCATCCATAGTGGATAGCCCGAGGGCTGGCACTATGGGCAACCATAGTGGTCGTCGCCACTATGGAAGCGCCCCCAGAAACATCGCCCGGTGCCGCCGCCTCTCCCTCCCCTTCTTCCTGTGCCATGCCATGGCCGCCGCCCAAAAATTCCTTTGGCCCTACAAGATCCAAAGTCAAAAAAAAAAAAACCCCTAGCCGCTTAGGGCTAGGGTAATATGTACAAGTAATAAAGAATGAAAAAAGTTAATATAAAAGGGTTTCATTTTATATTAATAAATTTAGGGTTTTCAATATGTGATAGCATATTTATGTTTATATATATATGTATATATATGTATATACATAAACATATAATATATGTATATTTTTATACATAGGATTTAAGTTATGAAACGATAGGTCAAATTGGAGTAAAGATATTTAATTAGGTGATTATAATGTTTTAATAAACTTATGAGTATAATTAAAAAGGATGTTTTAAATTAAAATACTCAAGAAGTTAATCTCTTAGAAAATTTATTTTTTGTTGTAATTCATTTAACTATAGGGGTTAATTTTAGGCACCTAGATATAGGTTTACGAGATGAAACTTTATAGGAAAAAAAAAATATTCAGTATAAAAATTTAAAAGATCCCTTAGTCGATTTAATTTAAGCACTTTTTTTAATAAATGATTAAAAGTGAAAATAGACATTAATGAATCCAAGTGCTAGGACTAATTTCATTAGTTCCTTAAAACATTTATTGATTATTGAAGATTAATAATACCTTCACCAAATGTTTTAGAGATTTTTAATTAAGTTAATTTAGTGATTAAAATCGTTGAGACAATAATAATTTCTTTGGAGAATTAATATTCCACATTAATTAAATTTATTGTTGTCTACTTGTGTTAGTGGTTAACGTTAACTCCCACGTAGTTAAGACAAAACTTGTTAGTGCATTTTATATTTGCTAATTTAATGTTTTAAGTTGTGATATTTAAAAAAAAAATTATCTCATTCATGCCCAAAAGTTTGGGCATGACAAGACTTCATTGGTAAATTTGTTGTTATTTATCTTGATGATATTCTTGTGTTTAGAAGGACAAAGGAGGAGCATTTAGAGCACTTGAAATGCCATTTTGAAGAAGTTTCATCATGAAAAGTTGATGGTCAACATGGAAAAGAGTATCTTCATGAAGGATGAGCTTGTCTAGCTTGGTTTTGTAATCTCCAAGGGGAGTTTAAAGATGGATCTAGAAAAGGTGGAGGCTTTCTTAATATGGCCAACACCTAAGACAGTAGGTGATGTGAGGATTTTCCATGGATTGGCTACATTTTACATAAATTTCATCAAAATGTTTAATCATATATGTGCACCTATCCTAGACACAATCAAGGGAGTTCAAAAATGTAAGTTTTCTTGGTCACATGAAGCAAATGAATCTTTTGCATATCTGAAAAAGAGAGTAGCACAACAACCTATTCTTGTTTTTCCTAATTTTAACAAGTTGTTCACAGTGGAGTGTGATGCTAGTAACCTTGCCATAAGGGTTGTCTTGACTCAAGAGGGTAGACCAGTGGCTTTCTATAGTGAGAAACTCAATTACGCAAAAAGAAAGTATTCTACATATGATTTTGGGTTGTATGCAATGGTACAAGCCCTGAAGAAATGGTAGCATTACCTTTTACCTAAATAATTCATTGTGTATACTGACAATTGTGCTCTCAGTTTTCTAAATGGACAAGAGAATATTAGACACAAGCATATGAAGTGGGTTGGACATCTTCAAGACTACACATTCACCATCAAACACAAGAAGGGGTAGGCCAATAAGGTGGTAGATGCATTAAGTAGAAGGGTGTGCATGGTGCAAGAAATTTAGTTGCAAATTGTGGGAATTGATTCTCTCAAGAAAATGTACAAGAATGCTAAAGATTTTAGTGAGATATATGAGGTTTGCACTCAATTTTCAGATTCTTATCATTCTGATTTTTGGAGTTTTTGTTGCAACAGAGGTTGTTGTTCAAAGGGAGTCAGTTGTGTATCCCTAGGTGCTCCATGAGGGAGAACATTATCAAGGATAAACCTTGTGGCAATTTGGGAAGTCACTTTGGGCTTGACAAAACCTTGGAACAGATGAAGAGGTATTATTTTTGGCCAAAATTTCAGTTAGATGTTAGGAAGTTTGTTGAAAGTTGCAGCATATGCCAAAGTGATAAGGGAACATCATCAAATGTAGGTTTATATCAACCACTCACTATTCCTAATAGGCCATGGGAGAGTATGAGCATGGATTTTGTTTTGGGTCTTCCTAGGACTCAAAGAGGTTTTGATGGGATTTTTATCTTAGTAGACAAATTTAGTAAGATAGCTCACTTTTTGCCATGTAAATGTACTAATGATGCTTCCCACATTGTTGGCTTATTCTTCAAAGAAATTGTTAGAATCCACAAATTCCCTTTAAACATTATGACTGATAGGGACTCTAAGTTTGTGGAAGAAGTTGGGGACTCAATTGTCCTTCACATCAGCCTATCACCCTTAGTTTGATGGCCAAACTAAAGTAGTGAATAGATCATTGGTAAATTTTCTTAGATGTCTCACAAAGCAACATGGAGAAGCTTGGGATATGATCATCCCTCAAGATGAATTTTATTATAATGATTCTGTCAATAGAAGCATAGGAAGAAGTCCTTTTGAGGTGGTCTATGGGATTCATCCAAGAACCATTCTAGAGCTAAGAGATCTACATGGATTGGAGAGGAGGAGTGCTCAAGGAGAAGACTTTGCAATGGCTATGAAAGATATTCATGATAGAGTAAGAGAAACTCTCCAAAAGAACATCAAGAAGTAAAAAGAGAAGGCCAATGAAAAGAAGAGGGATGTGCAGTATAAAGTGGGAGACTTGGTGATGATACACTTGAAGAAAGAGAGACTTCCTAAGGGGCAACCAACAAAGTTACTCATGAAAAAGATTGGTCCTTATAAGATTGTGCATAAATTTGGTCCTAATGCCTATGAGATTGAACTTCCTCAAGGCTTAGGAATATCACTCATTTTTAATGTTTTAGATTTGTTTCCTTGCAAAGGTGATCTTGTAGGTTTAGATGCAAGTTTGTAATCAAAAGCAGATGAAGGCTGGGTCAAGGATCTACCACCTAGCCAACCATTGAAGTCGGAAAATATTTTGGACACCAAGGTGGTAAAAAAAACTACAAAGAAGACTTATAAGGAGTACCCTATCAAATGGAGTGGTCTACCTAATGAAGATTCCATGTGGATGACAGAAGATGACATTCAAAACCATGGACATACTATTGCAAAACTCATTCCTTAAGAGACTTGAGTTTTCTATGCCCCCCGAGAGTATGGTGCAGGAGACCTTTGTAGGATTTAAAAATAATTTGAGCAATGAAATCTCTTAAGATTTTTTATAGGTTCTTTGAATGTTTTTGAGTTGTTTTGATCAGCCATGTAAGGCTTTGATGCCATTTTTGTAGTGTGAACTTCCTAGGACCTATTTGATCAACCATGGTCAAATGACATCCAACATGCCTAAATGAGGCAAGAAATGTATTTGGGCTTCTATGTGGCCTATTTGTTAGGTTTTAAATGTGTTGTAATATGCTACATAGGCAAAAAGTCATAGATCAATGTGAAGTTTGTGCAAAGTTGTCAAGTTTGATGACAACTTTTGTTGTCAATTTGTTGTCAATTTGTAACTAATCTCCCTCTAACAACTACCTAATTCAAATTTCAGTTGGAATCAATTGAGAAGGTTGGAGAAAAATTGTTTAAATCCTTGGAGGTATAGAATAATGATGATGATGATGATGAAGTTTGGATGTAAGACAGTTATTAGATTTCAATAAACACTCTGAAATTTCCTTAAATTTGTTGTAATAGTGTCTTCTACGGTTATTATATGGACTCCATGTGCAGTACAAATCATTGATTTGGATAGGCATATGAATTGAATTTCCTTTTGTTTTTATTTGGTCAAACAAGACTAAATAACAAGCGAGATATCTATATTTTTGTAACAGGCGGTCCAAAAAACCCTCCAAAACCAAGGTTTCTAAGAAAATGCACTCTTAGCCCCACATTCCTCAAGCCAAATGTCTCAAATTATGAAGAATAGTAGGGGAGAAAATATACTTTAATATTCTGGAGGTTTGTAAGTGGTCTGTTGAACTGGTGGAGTTTGGGATCAAGCCCTAGGGTAAGCATCCTCATGTGACTAGCCTGTTTTGACCACTAAAAATTACGCATGGGTAAAAATAGCTATGTTGGACCCTATATGACCATGAATTTGGTGTTTTGGGATGTGTTCAAACCTTTTTCATCCATTGGTGTCTTTGGATTAGACCTTTGGAGTGCGGTTGCTTTGTAAAAGTGGCCTAAAAGCCCTTTTAGCTCTCCTGTAGCAGCAATGTTTGACCTAGTTAATGAAAGAGTTGGGTTCTAAGTTTTGGAAGATTTTTGTGTCATCAATAGAGGAATAAAAAATTATCAATAGCCTCTAGTATCATTAGGAGGATTTCTAAATTTTTCCTTAAAAGTTCAAAACAGGGCTACTAGGAGTAGGTGCCTTGTAGAGGGTAGTCATCTTGATTGCATCTATACAAATAAAAGGGTGTTGTTTTGGTTGTAGTAAATATTTATAGGGTTAGAAAAAAGGTTCTATAGGGTCCACACCTATTCTTCAATGTTTATTATATTGTAATCGAAGTTAGTCATAGGTGGCTACAAGAGAGTTGGTGTCAAGAATAGACTTGAGGTGAGAAGTTGCATCTCCATGAGTTGTTCATGGGTATAGTGGGGTCCCATTGAGTAAAGGGGAGTGTAGAGGATTCCTTTCATTTTACTATTAGGATTGTCCAAGAATCCATGTGAATTTTGAGACCTTAGTTGAGGGTCTAGTGGATTGAGTTTGTGTGAGGAGCCTTTGTTCCTTGTGGCTCTACATCAATTGAGGAGAAAGCATGAGAAATAAATTAGAGGAAGAGGCAACACCAATAGAGGAATAGGAAAAAACTTTGAAGACCAAGAAGATTCAAACAAATGCAAAGACCAATCTACAGATCAAAGGGGTGGTTCTAGATGTTCAAGAGGTAGATTTGGAGATAAGAGTTCCAATACATTCTTAGGAAGATACTACAATTGAAATGAAATTGGTCATCCAAAATTCAAGTGTCCAAAAAGACAAGGTTCATCATCAGGAGGTGATAGGAAGAATGGAAGAAGGGTTAATCTAATACAAGAAGATGAAGAAGAATGTGTAACCTCTCCTAATCTTGTCAATGTTACTTCAGAAGTTGGAGAAATGTTGATGCTAAGGAGAACACTCTTGAACAAACCCAACAACAAGGACATTACACAAAGGAGAGAACTCCTCAGGATCAATTGCAAAAGCAAAGGTAAAGTATGTAAGGTAGTAATAGATTCTAGTTCAACATATAATATGGTGTCTAGGAAAATGGTGGGTAAGTTGAACCTAGAAATAATTCCTCATTAAACCCCTTACAAAGCATCTTGGGTAAGTGATAATCAATCACTTTTGGTAGATGAATGAGCATATGTTGATTTTTAGATTGGGGTGTATAAGGATAGGGTCTTATGTGATATTTTGCCCATGGATTGTTGTCACCTACTTTTAGGAAGGCCATGGCAATTTGATAGGCAATAATTATATAATGGATATGATAACACATTCACCATCAAGAAGGATGGGAGGAATTTTGTGTTGACCCCATTGTAGGAGTATGTTGAAGTAAAGGAGGTATCCAAGTTCATCTTGGTGGGTAAGAAAGAGTTTGTGAAGGAAAATGAAGAAGAAAAAAGTAAGGTTGTTGCTATTCCCATGATTGGGGATACAAAATTAGAGGGTTTGAAGGTTTCTATAGTAAAAAATAATAGAGATCAAATGGTGGTGCCTAAGCTGGATCATAAGCCAACCAAAGAGTAGGTCTACAAGAAGCTACAAGGTGGTTGGAAGAAGGAAGATGCAATCCTAATGGGGACTATTATTTTTCCTCTAGAGTGAACAAGAGTTGAAAGACAATCATTTTTCACTATTTCAGCAGTTCAAGGGGCATCAAATGAGGTTTTGTGTGCAAGTTTTCAAGCAGGCAAGATAGTAAGGAAGGTTAGCAAACAAAGTGCAGGTATGATTGCAAGCACCCAATCATGACAAGGTGTGAACAAGACCTATAGTGCTAGGCATGAGTTTCTAATTCCATGGTAGAAAGTTTCAGTCCATAGAACATGGGGAAGACATGAAGAAGTGGAGAAGAAAGGTGGAGCAAGACAAATGATTAACTCATGCGGCATGAGTTCTTTTCTAGGCAAGGTGTATGATGCAGGAGCACCTAGCACAAGATGGCCACCATGAGGCCAATTTGATGATGAGCTAATTTTTTTGTGCTTTTGTAATGAATGAGGTCTTAGAAGACCATATATTATTTTAAAAAGGTCATTAAGACCATTAGGTGATGTATATAGTCTTTGAGGAGTCATGTTGACAAATATTGTCAAAATTGTCATTATGTGGAAAATGTGTACCAATGGATCTAATATGATGTTTAGTGATGTGTAAGGGTATTTTAGACCTATTTGGACATATTTATATTGGTTTTGAGTAATGGAGGTCTTAGGTTAAGTCTAGGATCAATTTTAGACAAAATTACCAATTTTGACAAAAGCTGACAATGCAACTTTTTGGAGCAGCATTAGTTTGTTACATTTTGTTAATGTAGGATCACAAATAAATTTGTAACTATTAGAAGAGTCTTGAAGATAATTTAAATAGCTTTTCACTAGCCCACGTGGGCATTAGATGATGAAGGAATGTATGGTGTGAGAAAATCAATAAAAACATTGGAGTTCTCTGCAAATTCTTTATAATTCTTAGACGTTACAGTCTGATTCTTGTTGTTTCTCTTTGTCAAAATTTATTTATTGGCATAGAAAATCATTTAGGAATGGTATAGGGGTTAATCCCTTATATTTTGGTTCTAATTTCATTCATTTTCATTTCATTTTGGAGGAGACACAAACTTTTGTAAAAAATGTTAAATACCCTAGATAGGGTAAACATTAACCTTGTAAAATGTATAAAGTCTCCATTCCACATTAAAAAAAGGATAACTCTTGATGGAATGGGAGACAATAGTATGCATTTTTCTTTTGTTTTAATTGCAAGACTCCATGTTAATATTGGCCCATGCTAGGAAGGACATAAAGTTTGATTTTGTGTCTCAGACTGTGACTGGAAGCATGATGTTGGTGCTTTGAAGGTAATCTAGTGCAAGAAGAGCCTTGGAAGGGTGGTGGAGGCCTACAAGGGTGTGGGAAGATTATCCCAAGCATGTTCCAAGGTTTTGTAATTCCAAATACCCAAGCCAATGAAGGAAGACTACGACTGTCCTAATGACAGTGTTTAATACAATGGCAATGTAGCAGTGTGTTAAAGTAATCTAAGTTGAAAGGGTGTAAGAAGGGAGTTGGTGTGTGTGTGGAGTTAGGTGAAGGAGTAGGAAGATTCTTGTTAACCTTATAAGGTGATGTGAAACCCTAGGAGGAAAGGATTATTCAAATCCAATTGATTGTCTTAAACACTTGTGACTATAACAGTTGGTTTGTGTAACAACAGTAGGTCTTCTTTTTACCTTTAGTTGGTTGGGAGGGTAAATAGACATGGTTATACATGTTGGGAAGCTTTTGTCAAAGAGTCAAGGAGTACATTTGTTTGTGGGTATACATTACATGTTGTGAGTTGGGTATTAGTGGAGATTGGAAGACCTAATAGGGGGATGGTCTTGAGTGAGTGGCTACAAAGAGTGTTGGTGGTGTTGAATGTTGGAGAGTTTGGATTATGACTTAGACATGATTTGAATGCGTGTCAATGGTTGGATGATGGTTGATGAGAAAGTGTGTACCTCTAGGTTATTGAAACCTTATGAGTATTTATTGGCCTTGTGAGGGACCTTTTGAGATAGTGAAGGGTTTACACCTACCTGAGTAGGTGAGTTGGGAGAAAGATCTCCCTAGTTGGTTGAGCTTGTTGGATGCTCTGCATCACAATAATTCCTATTTTAATATTCCAAAAAATAGAAAAGAAAATTTACAAATTCCAAAGCATTTGCCCAGTCAAACAACAACTTAGTTCATGTTGCATAATACCATTCAAGGATAAATATCATACCACATTGTACAGTAGAGGAAAAACAAACAATTAATGTTTCAGAACACAGGAACTAAACAACAAGCATTCATATAAGAAAAATACAGATTTATCCAAAGTAGCACAAAGTCTGATCTATGAGATAAACTATTTCATAAATCCAAACAAAAACACATCATATTTTTTTTAGAAAACAACACCTGGTCTATATTCCAAAATTTCCTCTCCTCCTTTTTCCTATCTCCTATCTATTTATACCAAAAAAAACTCTTTCCATTTTCAAGAAATGATTCTTTCTAGAGTAACGGTCTTGAAAATGATTGTTTTTAAAATTAATTTAAAAAAAAAACAAAATTATCAAAAAAACATATCATTAGCACTAATCCATACATTATAAACAACCACCAACTTCATACTTCTTCCTCATTAGGCTCTAGGTTCCAACATACAATTTGATTATCAATCATCTCCACCCTCATCTCCTCTGTGATAAGTACCCAAAGAACTGCTAAAAATTCATCTTCATCCAATATGAGTTCTCAAGCTAGATCAATGAGATCGAAGAGGATATCATCTTGCATATGCTCAACATCTAGTTGTATCGTAGGTCCTTTTCCCTTAAGCACCATGTTTGAGAAACTAATTATCAAGATCAATTCTTGCAACAATTTCTTCTTCCAAACGTTGTTTGTGAATTCTGTATTGCTTTGCAATATTTTCCAATAGAGTGATAACCCTTCTATATCTGGTAGAGTCAGTTTGTTGTTTCCATACCAGATACCATAATCGTTGGATAATTTTCTCCTATTCAGTGGCTGGCCAATTTAGGTCCGGATTATCAAATGGAAGCTGAGCATCATGGGGAAGAACCTTCTAGGAAAAGAAAAATCATGATGGCATATTTTACTTGAACAATTTCTAAAGGTGGTGCATTTAGTTTTCCTATAAAAAGGTGATAATATCAAAAATTACAACTCACGCCACCACCTTTATAGGTCCTCAACTATTTAACCTATTATAAATGATGGTACTAACAAATCTCCCTTTGATTCATTCCTTGGGAACCATGCATCTCATGACTACTAGCTAGTTTTCAGGTGACTAGAAGTGGTACAAAAAAATTATGATGCTCCAATATCGACCTTTGAGTTAGTATTGAGCATCGGGAAGAAACTAGAAATTGATCCTGTGAAGTTTTCTTGCTCACCTGATAAACATCGGCCTTTTCCCCAAGGATCATGAAATCGAGCAAAAATGGAACTTGGCAATCTCAAAGAAAAGTTTCGATACACTAAGATTCGACTGATAAGGTTTAACTGATAAGCAAGGACCGATAAGGATGACCATTTTTAAAAAGGGCAGGTATTTTTTTTTTAAATAACTAGGGGCTAACATATAGTAGAAATTAATTTGGAAGATGTGTTTTTGGACTAACTGGAAAAGTTCTACATGTTTCATCTACATGTTATCCTATTGATGACTTGGGATATTCTGTGCGGGTATGTTCTGATGTTTGGGGCAACATAAAAGGATGAAATAAGGTGTTATAGTTCCATTATATCTCTTGTTTGGCCCAATTTCACTACAAATATGTTTTGAGAGTAACTTGTTAGGGTTATTGCTTGTCTCCTATTCTGGCTAGCCTAATTTGATATTTTCCTTGGCTGTGGAGGATGTATATAGAACATAAATTTAGTTGTAAACTATGGTTGAGGGTGTGGATTATGAAATATGAAGTGTGATGCAGGTAGATGTGTGTGGTGAAATGTTTGGAGCTAAATTTGTTAATGGTTCCTTGAGGTAGTGAGTCAAACACAACTACATTATTTGGAGATTGCTAGAGGCTTTGAGTTAAATGCCTATTTATTGTATCTCAAATTTTCATGTATCTTTCTCTAAGATAGTGAATCCCTTCAGTAGATCTTTGTATCTTTCTTTGAGGTAGTGAACCTCTTTAGCAAGTCCATTAGGAAGAAGTGTTATTTCATAAGTAGTGAGCTTTAAAAAAAATGTAATAATGTTCATATATTGTGAGTTATTTCTCATCCTGGTTTTTCCCTTCATAGGGTTTTCCTTGTAAATATAGTGTTCTCTTATGAATTGGTGCTCATTTTTTATCTTTCATTATTGCTAATATATTTAAGAGTTTTGAATTTGAATTATGCCAAAGGGTTTAAGTTTTGAAGAACAATTATTCACCCCCTCTTAGTATTCAATGTTTTAACAGTTAATATCAGAGAAAGGTTCATCAAAAAATATTAGCTACTTCAAGAAGGCCCAAGATGGCACAAGATGGATCTTATAAGGCACCTATGTTTGATGGATCAAACTACAGTTTTTTGAAAGTATTAATAGAATCATATCTGACCTCTTTAGGGTTTGGTGTTTGAAACTCAATCAAGGATTGTTATGCTAATCTTACTCCAACAAATCTGGCTGAGATTAGGTTGTATGAAAACAATGGCAAAGCAAGGAATTCAATCTTGAGTGGGTTATTAGACTTAGAAATTATGAAGGTGATGTATTTCAATATCACTAAGGATGTTTAGGAAAATATTAGTAGTATTTATGAAGGAGATGATAAAGTGGTAAATATTTGAGGATGTCAGAGGATGAAGATATTTCCAATTATATTATTTGAGTAGATGAAGTGGTAAATGGTGTCAAAGGTATTAGTGGAGAATTAAAAAAATATTAGGCTATAAAATAGGTATTCAGACATATTCCTAAATCTTAATCTTATTTTCATAAGGTGTCTGCTATTGAGGAAAGTAATGATTTGGATAAAAAAGTTGAGGATCAACTATATTGTGCTCTCAATGCCTTTGAGATGACAGATTTTGACAAAGATAATCCAAAAATGGAAGCATTATTCAAAGTCAATAAGAAGGTAGAAGATGGTGTAGTTGATTAGCTTGATGACTTTGATGAAGTGGAAGCAAAATTTGTAAGAAGATTAAAGAAGGGAGATAGAAAGTACAAATGTAAGTTACCTTTCAAATATTTTAATTGTGGAAGAATTGGTCATTTTGCCTCAAAATACATGTTTTAAAAATTAAAAGATAGTAATAAAAGGGAGAATTCCAAAACGAGTCTTTATTCGATATAAATAAGTTATTGTTTAGAAGATTAGGATCATGTTTATTCAAATGATGAAACAATATGTTGAACACAATGTACCACTGAGAGGGGGGTGAATCAGTGGTTCCTAAATTCTTTCCTCTTTCACAGCAACCTTAGAATACTGGTTATTATGCTAAGTACTAAACATTCAAACCGGTAAGACAAAAGAAGATATTAGAAGAGACAATAACACAAATGCAACCCACAACACTAGATGTACGAGGAAAACCCAATATGGGAAAAACCTCGGTGAGAAATGTTGCTGGAGACTACTGCTCCAGTCCAACCTCACAAGTGAAATACTAAATTACAAAGATTTAGGGCACCAACCCCTGCACCAAGCTCCAACTTGGTGATGTATATTGAAATACAATTTTGATACAGTTACAATTTCTTGTTGCAAATGGGTTTTGCAACTCTTGATCAAATAGGTCTCTATCGGTTAACAGTCTTCTCTTCTTTATTGGATCTCACACTACTGGTTATGAGATTACTTTCTCTGATTCTTGGCCTCTCTTCTCTTTCTCTCTCACAACCTCACAACACACTCTATCACACTTGGATTCATTCTTGATCAATCACACCTCACCGATTTTCTCAATTGTTAGAACTGCTATAGTTATATCGGTACTCTATCACTATCGGTTAAACCCTCTCACTGGTTTTCTTGTTAACTCACTCTACAACTTTCTTATAATAAATTATAAGGGAGATTATTCTTCTCTACACTCAAACTCTTTTCACTCTCCTTCTTCTTATCAAGCATCAATATTTTCTATCTTGAGCTGATCTATTTATAATCTTGGATTCCTGCCAAGAACGCATTCAATCAATGTCGTGTTAGGTTTTGCCTTCTCCTGAATCTGATTTGATTTGATCTAATTTTCTAGGGATTAAATCTTCATGACATTGATCAATCACTAGCAAAGCTTCCCATTCTAATATGTGTTTTCTAAATCTGGAGGTTTGCACCATGCTTTTCTACTTTTCCCTATAATTTGCCTTTAATGGCTTTGTTGTTTCCTTCACCAAATGGTTATGAAAATCAAATCTTCTTGCAGGATCAGTTTAGTCACTTTACTAGCTTGCCTTCCTCAATCCGCAATCCTTTGGCATCCTCTATGAATTGCAGGTTCTTCATAAAAGTCAGCCTACTTGTAGATTTATTACATCGATCCACACTCCATTGACCTGTGCAATATGTCCACCTGGCATCCAGCTGTCATTCTTGTCAACATCCACCTTTTCTTGGATTCCTATATCGATTTTAAATTATTTATCAACCAAGGTTGACTAACAGTTTAGTTAACCTTACCGGTATGACCATCAAACATCCTCTCTATTCTGCTCATTGATTGTTGTGCCTTCATAAAAAACAAACAACCTTCATCCCAGTTTGTGTCGTACCAGTAAGCTTGATAGCTAGTAGATGACACAACTCATGTGTACCGGTAGACTTGTGTGTACCGCTAGACTTCCTTTTGTCTTCTTACCCATATATGAATTGGCTATCCTATGTCTTTCTCTTCTTATATCTGTCACCACTTCTTACTTACCGGTGACCTTGCCAAACTGGTTTGACATCAATTACAACTTAACGCCAATAAAGCCAACAATCTCCCCCATTGACATTCATGTCAACTTACTGCAAGACACTTGCCAAAATTGTTTGACATCAATGACAACTTAATGCCAATAAAGCCAACAATATCTCTCTTTGACATTGATGTCAACTTACTACAACATGTTAGACACAATGCACCACTGAGAGGGGGGTGAATAAGTGGTTCTCAAACTTTTCCCTTTAACTAGCCTATGTGAGTATATCGATTAACAGATCAAACTAAGTGCAGGCTTACCAGTTAGTGAGGAGACTAAACATAAATGCATTCAGACAAGAGGGAAATCACATAACACCAACATATACAAGGAAAACACAAGATGGGAAAAACCTCAATGAGAAATGTTGTTGGAAACTACTGCTCCAATCTAGCCTCACAATGAATCTTTGATTACATTGTTCAGGGCACAAACCCAAGGAGCACCAACCCCTGATTTAGGGAACCAAACCAAGGAGCTATAACCCCTAATTTTAGGGTACCAACCCAAGGAGCACCGAGCTCCAACTCAATGAATATAAAACATAATCATTTACAAGTTAATAGCCTTGTTACAAATGGATATTTGTAACACTTCCTCAAATCTCTCTACTGGATCTTCTATCCAGTTCATTGTTGGTTCTCTCTCTACCATTTCTCTCTTTTGATTGCCTCTTTTCTCAACTCCTATGTTGCTCTCCACCAGTACTACACTCTGTCGGTTCTATGCCTACCTTCTCTATAGTTTCCTTCACTACTTCTCTATCTGTATGGTCACTGTGGATTATGCACCTTTGTTGCCAGTTGATCACTTCAACCCTGTTCTTCCTCACACTTAGTCTCTTCTTCTTCTTCTTCTTCTTGATGAGCAATTGACTAATTTCTCCTTGCATGCAGCAACACTCCCTCATCTAGCGGCAATGATCAATGATTTTCTCTTGCATGTTTATAACTTGGTTTTCCTAGCAAAAGCCAATTCAAATTCAGGCGGTTAGGGTTTTCTCATCAAGCTTGAGACAAACCAAATCCAATCAAATCTCATCTAATCTAATCTCCAAGACAACTATCTGCACATCACTGCCATTAACAGGCTTTCCAATACACATTTTCTAAACTTAGCAAACACGACCCTGTATATCAACCTGCATCTGTCAAAATGCCATAAATATCTCAGTTGTTTCCTTCTTGAGGTCCTCTTGTAATCTAATTTCCTTGCTTCACTTCAGGTGCCAACAACTCCCTAATCTTTCTCTGTCGTTCACTCTTTTTTGAGCCACACTCTTCTGAACTGATCCAGAAATCACGGGCTCTATATTAAATGCACGACTATAGAAACACTTATCCCTACATGGCCCTTCACCAACCTCTACAATCTTAACACTTCATCTCCACATGGCATCCATGTCGATATCCACTTCAGCAAAGATCTCTTTGTCGGCTAGACTCGATCACCAACAATCAACACACAACTAGTCCTTCCTTTCTATCAGTTTACTAACCCTGCTGGTATCTCACACTTTACCGGTTACCCTTCATGTCTTCACTTTGCTGATCTATCGGTGGAACACCTTAACCGGTCACCAGACATGTCTATCCATAGCATGCACATTCTCACTAGGTAGGAGCACATCACTTAGCCTCTTTGTTTCATTACCAGCTGACATACTTACCGGTAGCCATCCCTGTTGGTGTAAATAATTATTCATCTTGGATATTATTACACTTACTTAAGTTTACTTAGGATAATGCATTTCATAATAGTTTGGGTATGAGACACTTGGGTGTTTGTGCCACATTGGGATAGTGTGTGTAGGAGAAATTCCACCTTTTATGGTGTTGATTTTGTTGTTACACTCCACATTCAGTGGGTGATCCACCTCATGTGGACTATTATATTATTTCTCCTACCTACCCACACCTATTTCCTACCTACCCTTGTTTCTTATTGAGCCACATGTCATGTTTGTGTGCTCACATATCCCTAGCCTTGCCTATATAAGCAAGCTCATCTACATTGTATGTAACTATTGAATTTTGATTATTGATCATTTTCTATTGATGAGAATACAGTTTATTCTTGTCCCATATTATGTCTCTATTTTTTACATTTCATTGAGCTCTTGATCTTGGCAAAATCTCACATGGTATCAGAGCCATTGGGGCTTCATTGATTCGTCTTGAAGAGGCATTATTGTGACGTCAAGAGGCAGATCTGAGGAGCAGCATCTTTTGGAGGCGTCCTAGACCAGATCTGACCCCGCCATTGCGTCTAGAAGGCCGTTTCCATGAATTTTGGTTATAAAGTCGGCCTATTTTGGTGAGAAAAAAATTTTCGCCAATTTTGCTATAATTGTATGGATTTCGAAATTTTTTTTATATATTTTTCGAAAAAAAAAAAAATTATTTTTTTGAAATTTTTTTTCAAAAAAATCAAAAATAAAAAAAAAATTGAAAAAAATTCGGAAAAAAAAAATCAAAAAAAAAATCTTTTTTTTGGGGGGTCCGCAGACCCCCCTGTACCTTGTACCTACGTGTCGCAGGTTTTGCAGGTCGCGTACTTGCTTTGCAGCCGCCATACCTGTCGCCGAGAAGACTCCCGCCGGCACCACGCACCGCCACCGCCACGCCTTGCCATCGCCGCTGCTGTGTTCGTGCCGCTGCCCACTCGCTCGTGCCAGTCTCTGCCTTCTGCGACGCCCAGGTCTCTTCCCAGTAGCAGCATGGACCGCCATCCGCAGTGTTCCCCGTGCCATTGCCGGTCTCTGCTCGCGGCCACCACTACCTCCGGCATCTTCCATGACCTCGACATCGCCGCAAACTTTGGTCCCGCTGCCGCTGCCTCGCTCCGCATGCAGGTTCCCTCCGCACGCAGCTCTCCGGCAGCAGCTCCGCCCAGTGGCACCCGCTACCACCACAGGCCTCCTCTCTGGCACCCTCAGCCTCCATCGCCGGCCTCACGGCTTCGGCAGCTTGCTTCGCTGGCGACAGTCCAAACTAGAGGACCCGCATCCGCCACATGGCAGGCGGCCACTGGACCGCAGGTACAACCCTTACACGTTAGATCCATATGGCCACCATGTAGATGCCACATGGCTCACGTAGCCAGCTTTCCGTACGCCACTATACAATGCCCAATCAGCAAATCCATATGGTATGGCCTGCACAGTCACCTACACAGTCATCTGCCACCTCATCCGTCCGTACAGTATGGACGCCCAGTCAGCAGATAGGTGAAGTTTTTTGACGGTCATATGATCGTCAAATTTAACACAGTGACTTGCTGACATTAGTGCCACATCATCATTTTAAAAAAATTTTGCAGGCCCCTCTCATTGAGCTTTTTGATTTTGCAGTTCAACTTCAAATGGCCATAACTTGCTCATTTTTGCTCCTTTTTTGGTGCAATTTTTTTTGAAATGGGCTAGAATTTTGTGCTCTCCGCAGTAGTAAAGAAATTTTTTGATTTTGATGGACGGATGTTTTAGAAAATGCAGTTTTTGGTGACTATACCTGAGTAATCCTAGTTTTTGCAACTTCAGAGGCTTCGTTTGGGGTCATATGACCTCCTTTTCATGTGCCATTTTTTTTGAAAGTGCGTATTTTTTTGTCTCGTTTCACATGATGCTATCAGATTGATGCCATTGTAAGTAGAAATTGTACTTTCAGATTTTGGCCATTTTTGGCTCTCTTGGTACTTGTATATTTGCTTGAATCTCAGTTAGATTCATTGCACTATTGATTGAAGTCTCTTGTCTCTCATTTGAGAAGTTGTAAAATTTGCATCTTAAGTCCATTTTGCCTTGTTTTGCAAGTGACTCATTGTAATCGCACTAAGTATAAAGTGCCAAAATCATCCCATTGAGGGGGGGCTTTCTAGCTTCTCTTCTTCTCTCATATGGGGGGGAATTTTTCCTCCCATGGGGTTTTGTCCTTCACATTCTTCTATGAGAGTTCTCTTGTATGTTTTTCATCTCTCTTTTGGGGGAGGGTTTTTTCCCATTGGGTTTTTCTCTCTTTCCCCACTTTGTGAGAGTTTTCATTGCATTGGTTTGCATTTGCATTTGTACATGGGTACCTAACATGGCCTCGTAGTTGGGACCCATCTTGCATTGCTTAGTTGCATTGTAGACTTAAGTGCATTCCCCTAAGTTGCACTTAAGGGGGGGTGTTGGTGTAAATAATTATTCATCTTGGATATTATTACACTTACTTAAGTTTACTTAGGATAATGCATTTCATAATAGTTTGGGTATGAGACACTTGGGTGTTTGTGCCACATTGGGATAGTGTGTGTAGGAGAAATTCCACCTTTTATGGTGTTGATTTTGTTGTTACACTCCACTCTTGTTGTTACACTCCACATTCAGTGGGTGGTCCACCTCATGTGGACTATTATATTATTTCTCCTACCTACCCACACCTATTTCCTACCTACCCTTGTTTCTTATTGAGCCACATGTCATGTTTGTGTGCTCACATATCCCTAGCCTTGCCTATATAAGCAAGCTCATCTACATTGTATGTAACTATTGAATTTTGATTATTGATCATTTTCTATTGATGAGAATACAGTTTATTCTTGTCCCATATTATGTCTCTATTTTGTACATTTCATTGAGCTCTTAATCTTGGCAAAATCTCACAATCCCGATGACACCATGTCATCAACCTTCAACTAATTCCATCTAAGGCATTTTCATACGGTTGGATATTCTCTTTGCAGCTACTCCACTTTGCCTTCTTCATCAGCCCAGGCCATATCTCAACCGATTTGTCAAAGTGACAAACCCATCACTCTTCATCTATTCCAGAAACTCAACATGCCTTCTTTGTCGATCTAGTGCATATCCCTAATTTGATGCACTTGAGGCATTCATGTTTGTGCAACATATCTTCAAACAGGAACATGTGATCTAGTGTGGGCATATTCACTGTCCACCATCTCTTCACATGGTGACTACATCTTCATTTGGTGGGAGTCCTGCATCCATACATCATACCAGCGACCTATACATATTTTTTCTCTTGTGTTGATGTGATTCAGGTAACATTCTACCTCTTCATCACAAACAACAACTCAGGCACCTTGCTCATCCTCCTTGTACACTAGTCATAAGCTTGCTGGTTTGTAGCTACTCACTGTCAACACATTGCTTACCAGTTGACATCCTCTCTTTATCGGTGATAGACTGTACTAGTAACATGTCAATTTCATCCACATAGGTCAAACACTGACTTGTGTACCAGTGACTCCAATGATCATTCCTCGGAATGACATTCTCTTCGTTACTAGTGACCTGCAATACTATTTGATATCAATGATTGTACATCAATTGTATTCCCATACCGGTTGATATCAATGACAACACAATGCCAACAATTTCCCCCTTTGACATTGATGTCAACTCATGTAGTATCCGGCATACTACATAATCTTTCTCCCCCTTTCTATAATCCATAGATTCTCACACATGTAGTATGTTGTATACTACATAATCCTTTTCCCCCTTTGACAAAAATCACAAAGGGTACTATCAGGGTCTCCCTCTTCCTTGTATTTACTAGTGCGCTAACAAAAATCTTTCTCACCTTTTTCTTTACTGGATGCAACTCCTCTTTTGATACCAATTGTTACAATGTCTCAAGTTACAACTCTTGAGATGGAGGAATCAAACATCAACTAACACCAATTGAAAATGCAAATCTAATACTATTTGTTAAAGCACTCAATTGCAGAATGATGTGCCAGTGAATACTACTTACCTGTCAGTTAAACTGTATCACCTCTTGTTTGATCCCAAATTTCTTTAGAATCAAATGTGATTGTACTATGAATACCACCAACCAAATGACAAGTAGATACCCTTAACTATGAAATTCTCCTAGGTATTCCTACTGTAATTTCCATCATTTGCAGTTTGGGTAGTCAGTATCCTCACAAGTTCAAGCATGTTGGCTCTGCATCATAAGAACTTGAACTCCCCCTAATTCATACATCTCAAGTTCTCATATCTGGTCAGGTCCAATGCCGAAGCTCCAAGCATCTCCATATATTGGTTGAGTTGTACAAATGTGATCAACTGATGATCTTTCAACTCCATCATATCCACCACAACCTATGACATGATCATGGATGTACACAATTCCATGCAATGTCATCATCATTCCAAGAGTTAAACTGGTTAGCCCAAAAACATGCACATCTACATGATCAACAACCAGGCCATCATATGTCTTTTAGGTCTTCATCAACACCACCTAAGACATAATTTCCCCATTCTATGTTACCAGGGCTAATGCAATGATCTCCAACCTCATTGTCTTACATAACCTACAAGTATCTGTTAGCATTCATGATAGTAACATCTTGCACATACCAGTTTCTTGTACCTGTCCATCATCACTACTAGAGTACCTTCCTATGACTCCTAAAATTTTGTGTCACTATGTATTTGATTTCAATTTTTAATATCCATGTAGTAGTGATCCAACTCTGATTTGTGGATGTGTAGCCAAGGTTGCCACTACACATGCTTATCATCTCATTTCCATCCTTCACACCAACAACATCTTGTTCTTATAAGTGTCCTTCTTCACTAAGGGGGTGAATGATCTTAGTCAATATGTTGCTCCCCCTAAGGTCCTGCATCTCCTTTAGACCTTAGGAAATATCACTTGTGCATTTAATCCATAGTGCCGATTCATGGTCTTCTTCCTTTATACCTGCTTGGTCTCATTCTTCTTCCCATTTTTATTCTTGGGAGAAAGTCTTACTATCTTCTGCTGATGGGTCCTTTCATTTTCGAACTCTTCATCATAGCCAAAAGTAGTGCTATAGTCTAACACAACATCCATCCCTACTTCATGATAGGGGAATCTCTTAACATACCAGTTTGACCATCTTCTTCTGGTCATGTTACTATGACTGGCAACCAAAATTGGTGGACCTCTTGATCATGCATGGGCATTTCTCCTTTGGTTCCATGCAGGACTTTAACTTCCATATGCTCTATATACATTTCTATATTGAGCATAACTACTATATTGACCTCCATATGACTATAAGTCCTTCTTCTTGCATTCATAGCTTCTATGGCCAATTCCATTTCAGTTATAACAAATATTATTTTCATAACCGGGAGAGGGGACATGCATGTATCTACTCCTGGATACATTTCTCTCATATGCATGACATTTATGAGATCCTAGATTATTCCTTCTAGATCTCTTTCTACATTCTTCTGTCCTAGAGCCATATTCTTTGCATGCAAAACAATAACCAATAAATGATGGCCTATGATTTGAAAATTTATTCTTCCATGCATGGGGAGATCTTACCAGTCTGGCATCTCCATTTCTCCTTCTCTGAGGATGGATATTGGGTTGTCCGTTCTTTGCATTTCCTCCATCTGATCTCTTCTTCTCCCACACTTGTCTTGACATGTGGGTGGTAGCATTTCTTTGTCCTTTATGGTAGGAGGTCTTCTTTGTTGTCTTCTCATGTTCTTGCTTTTGGTAAACCTATCTTCTCCTAGTTTCCCTTTTCCTTTGGGATCTACATTATTCCTCCTGCTTGCAGCATCGGTCTTCATTCTTGTCTGCAAGTCTTCATCGGTTGTGGTTAGGTCAACCTTCTTCTGGGGAGTAGTTCTAATAGTGAAGGTATGTTCCTTGTTTTCTCCATTTGAGGAGACAAATAGAATGTCATTATGGGGGACATTCTTGCTGGTGGAGCATTCACTGGTGCCACTTCCTAATCCTTCGGTATCCTTGGAATGTTTTTTCTTCTTCAACATCTTGTCCAAGGCATCACTGCTACCATCAAACCGGTTTCTTACCTTGAGCTCATTTTTGCACTTCTCAAGGTCTTTCCTCAAATTCTCCATTTTCTCTTTCATCTTCTGACACTCTTTGTCCTTTGTTTCCACTTCTAGCTAGAGATTCTCACATCTTCTCTCCTTAGCATCAAAGACTGATTTCAACTCACCAGTTAATCCTTTTGCCTCTTCTAGTTAAGATGTCAATATGAATATATTATTATTTGATTCTTCAAGGCATATTCTCAACTGGTTGCATTCTTCATGAACTAAATCTTTGTACCTTTTAAATTCCTTTCTAACAATTTGCATCTCTTCTAGTGCACTTACTAGTTCACATTCAAGATCTACTTTGGCTTAATCTTCATCATCACTCCCAAACATATCTTGTCGATGGGATCTGTCTGCCTTGTCACCCTCTGATGTGTGCACTTCACTTTCTATCTCTTGTGCCATGAAGAGATGAGTTTCCTCTTCATCAATACTACAACAACTGACCAATTTGCTATCAACACCTCCACATGTGTCTACTTTGTTGTTCTTCATGCTTCCACAATCTGATTTAGTAGTGCATGACTCATTTCCATAAAGTTTCTTCAGTCTATCCCATAGACTTTTTGCAAATCTACACTTATCCACCTATGAGGAAACATCACCAATAAGTCCACTGAATATAGCCTTCAAGGCTTCAACATTGCACTTGGATCTTCTTTCCACTTCAGGACCGGTGGGAGGACTAACTTTGCTAGGGCAACCATTTACAACAGACATCCACACTTCAAACCCTAGGGAGGACAAGTAGACTTCCATTCTACAACTCCAAATGGAATAGTTAGACCCATTAAACACCAGAGCTGGGATTGACACTAAACACACCATTGTATCCTTAAGCTAGAATCTACCCAAGTTAGAGAAAGCTTGTCTGACTGGGAACCTAGGCTCTAATACCAATTGTTAGACACAATGCACCACTAAGAGGGGGGTGAATCAGTGGTTCTCAAACTTTTCCCTTTAACTAGCCTATGTGAGTATACTAGTTAACAGATCAAAATAAATGCAAGATTACCGGTTAGTGAGGAGACTAAACACAAATGCATTCACACAAGAGGGACATCACCTAACACCATCATATACGAGGAAAACCCAAGATGGGAAAAACCTCAGTGAGAAATGTTGCTAGAGTCTATTGCTCCAATCCAGCCTCACAATGAATCTATGATTACACTATTTAGGGCACCAACCCAACGAGCACCAACCCTTGATTGGCATCAACCCAAGGAGCTACAACCCTTGATTTTAGGGCACCAACCCAAGGAGAACTGAGCTCCAACTCAGTGAATACAAAACATAATTATTTACAAGTTAATAGCCTTGTTACAAATGGATTTTTGTAAAACTTCTTCAAATATCTCTACTGGATCTTCTATCTAGTTCACTGTCGGTTCTCTCTCTACCAGTTCTCTCTTCTGATTGCCTCTTTTCTCAACTCCTTTGTTTCTCTCCACTGGTACTACACTCTTTCAGTTCTATGCATGCCTTCTCTGCAGTTTCCTTCACTTCTTGTCTTTCGGTATGGTCACTACCGATTCTGCACCTCTATTGTCGGTTGATCACTTCAACCCTATTCTTCCTCACACTCAGTCTCTTCTTCTTCTTCTTGATGAGTACTTGATTTATTTCTCCTTACATGGAGAAACACTCCCTCAAATAGCGGAAACACTCAATGATTTTGGATTTTATATTTATAACTTTGTTTTCCCGCCAAAGGACAATTCAAATTTAGGTGGTTAGGGTTTTCTCATCAACCTCAAGACAAACCAAATGTAATTAGATATCATCTGATCTGAAATCCAAGACAGCTATCTACACATCATCATCATTAATGTGCCTTCCAATACTTGGTTTCTAATATTAGCAAACATGGCTATGTATATCGACCTGTATCTATTAAAATGCAATAAATATCTCAGTTGTTTCCTTCTTGAGGTCCTCCTACAATTTGATTTCCTTGCTTTGATTCAGGTGCCAACAACTCCCTAATCTTTCTCTATTGTTCACTCTTCCTCAAACTACACTCTTTTGATCCAATCCACAAATCACCGGCTCCATATTAAATGCACAATTGTAGAAACACCTATCCCTACATGACATTTCATCGACCTCTACAAGCTTGCCACTTCATGTAGTGTCCCTCCTCAGTTTATCTTTTTATCTATATTGCATCTATAACACTTATTTAGACATAATGATGATACTCTGATGATTGTTGATGACTCTATTCAAATCGTAGATGCTATTTTATGATGTTTAGATTATGATTGTGACTCTATTTACATTTCAGATACTCATTATGATGTTAGGCATCATTGGATAATATGATATTCTGATGACTTATGTGGATATATGCTATTTTGGTTTATATGGATGATGGTACTATCTCTATTGATCATGTGATTTGATGAAAATAGGTGTTGATGGATCTTAGATGTGTTCATATGCTTGATGGATTTTACATGCCTTATTGTATTGATGAATTATACTAATCATGCACTTGATGATGTTTTGATGTACTGACCATATTTAATGATTATCTATGATGAGTTGATTTTATGGTGTGTTTGATTGTTGTATGTCTGTCTTCAGAATAGAGATGATGTCATATCACTCATTGCGAGCATGATGTGTCATTGTGATTCTCTAACCCTTGTCTGTTATAATATATATATGCATATGTTGTATCATTGTTTTGTGGATGCAGGATTTGCATGTACCAGACACCAACTCCACCTGGCTTCACAGGTCTGAGCATGTCTTTAAATCCCAATGGCATGTAGTTTAGAGTTGACACAAGTTCCCCTCACATACTCTAGGTCTAAGTTGTTCACTATGAGTCTTCAGCATCTTGTCATAAGTCGCCATGTGAGTTAGTAAACTTGGTTTCTTCTATGTTGGGAGTATTCTAGTGTTGGTTGGTTAATTCTATTATGCGAGATGATGTGTTTATTAATGTTGAGACTGATTATTTAATTATTGATGTGAGATTAAATAGTTAATACTGTTTATTTTAATTATTTTGATCAATAGCGATTTGATTATTTGATTATCTAATGTTTAATTTCATTTGTTGGATTATTGCCTTTTTGGGTATTTAATCACTTGATATTTAATTATTTGTTTTAATAATGATCTAATATTTATTTAATATTTATTGTTTAGCCTATGTTGTGGTTTTATATTTATTTGACATTTGTGATTTGACTTTTATTGGTATTTATTTATTCATTTATTGAATCGTCTATGGTTTAATATTTATTTGGTTCTTTAATTCATTTATGAGCCTTTGGTTTATACAATTTAATTCCCCCATTTGATTTATTTAATTATGGCTCATGTTTTATTTATTAGTTTGACTGTTATGTTTAGTGGGACGCATAAATACACTTTAAAATAAAAATAAAATATTCCCGCCTAATTGTAAAAAAATGATTTATATTTATCTTACCTACCCTCTTCTCTCATTGGTTGAATTAGAAAAAGGGAGGTAAAATTATATTACATAGTGGGGTTGGTAAAATATATTATAGAATCGAATATTCTGATTGGCGCATGTAGAGGCTAGGGTTTTAGTTATTATTTGGCTTTTTATTTTGATTCCCGTGATGTGTTTTGGGTTGTCTTCTTCTTTGTAAAATTTTCTCTAGAAGATTTTCATTTGGTTTTGGCTAGGATTGTTGCTGGAGCTTGTTGATTTGGTTTTTATATTTGGGGATCTCTTCTTCATCTTCTTCCCATAACATGGGTTGCAGGTTGGTGATTTTTTCTCCTTTTTGTATTTTGCTTTACAGTTTCATGTATCCACCGTGTCTGCAGATTGTATGTGTGAGCTTGAGGAAGATAAATTTATAGTTTTGTATAGTTTGGGAGGAAATATGTTAATACATAAATTTATTATAATGTTTTACTCTATAGTTGTGGGAAAATATTTATATTTCTGGGTTGTATATAAATGTTGTTCACGGCTCTAAGAATGCTCATTCTCTGTGGTCTTCATTCCTTGATTCAATTTACTTTGTTGAGGGTGAATTTTAATCCTCATTTTGAGTATGAAGATTTGGTGTGTGCATTTTGGGATTGTTGAGAGTTTGTATTTGTTCACCTGGTGTTTTCTGAGTATTATGTCATGAAAGAAGTTTTGATTAAATGTTGGTTTACAAATGTTTATTATTTATTCTGTTTGTGCCCATTTAATCTATTGTTCTAGGCGACTCTATGTATATTTTTTTTGAAGATTTATGTTTAAAGTTTGAGTTTTAATCTTTGGTGAAAGTTATGTGTTTTTCCATTTGTATTAATGTGAAAGTGCTAATTCTATATATGCGCTATCTTTCATTGTGTTTGCGTTGTCCTTCAATGTATTTGGGTTGTCTTTTATTGCATTTGTGTTGTCCTTCAGTGTATTTGCGTTGTCTTTTATGTAAAAGCATTGTCTTTAACTGCGCAAGTGCTAAACTGTAATATAAGCGCTAAACTACAATGTTAAAATGCTAAACCATAATGTGAAAGTGTTGTACTGCGTGGTGTATGTGTTATTTTGTCCTATAAGAGTATTTTGACCATTTTTGCTTTATCTGTCTTTCTTTTTGAATCTGATCTTGTAACAAAGGATTTTTGGACAATCTGTTGACATTTTCGAGTATTAGCATTTATCTGATTTGAGATTTTTATGCGATTTTTGCATCTTGGTAAGTGGATACACCTTCCTTATGTGTTCTTGAGATTACTCCTTTCATGTTGATGAGCCATGATTGTGAGGGTTGTTATATTGATTTTGGACCAGCAAGTTGATATGCCTTGCTGCTATCTTTATGTCTTGTTGATGAAGATTTGATTGCCTTATTATGGCTTGATGTTTATTCCAAGTATGAGGCTCAGGGTTGCTTACTTGTTAATATGGATTTTTGGATGTTCAAGCTTATGAGTATGTTTATGGCTGCATAATGATGATTTTGGTTTACAAAATTGTATTTGATTTAGAGCCTCCTACTTTTCTATTGTTGTTTTGGAGCATGACAAGGGGAGTGGGATTTCATGCGATGACCAAAGTCACGAGAGATAGGCGATTAAGTTGATAAGTCTTTCATCTAGACTGTAAGGGCACATGGAGTTTTCTTATTTTTAAACAAGTGATAACTTTAATAACAAATTAGATGGGTTGGATAGCTATGAATCACCTAACAAGATAATGAATTGTTTCGAGCCTCATGACTTGATCCTAGGGAGGATGTTTTAGGATAAGCATGAGAAGGCCATGAAGACAGTAAGTCGAATCTCCCTTGATTCTCTCATGGGTAGAAATGGCTCCACATGTCTATTGGGGTTATGCCTTGAAGAGTTGTATTGGCAATATTATGGGGAGGATAGCATGTGATGACACTCCACTCCTACGTGTGTCCTTACTTGAGATGTATTGATGCCTTGTTGATTTGTGCACCTCTCAAAGTTTCTATTTGTGCTTTCTTGAGATTGGTTATTGCATGAGTGTCCTTGTATTGTTTAAGTTTCTTAGGTTTTAAGTGTCATCCTAGATGTAGAGTGTGTGTTGGGACCTTGTGTCATTTCCTAGCATGGGGGGGTGGTTCATTTGGTTGGTGTTTTTAAACCATTGGGATATTCCTATCTTTGGATTCTTCTTCAGATAGTTCATGGATAATAATTGCAGCAAGAATGTAAATGATGATGTGATTTATGTAATGAAATTATCATGTAATGGCTGTAAAAGAAATCATTCTCTTGAGAAATGATTATGTTATTCTAGTTATAGTGATAGCTTGGGTTATAGTATATGATTCTAAGGATGGACCTTGAGTTGTATTGTAACACATTTATATATTAAATGTTAAATTTGTATTCTTAATGAGCCATGGTAAAAGGAAATTGTGTGAATGTTATGATAATGGTAATAGCCTAGAAGTGATGTCTTTAACTAATGCTTTAAGTAGAAGAAATGCTATTCCTTGGTAGGATGTATGAGTATGAGTAATAATGGAAGATATCTTAGGACATGTCTATGACTTGTGATTGAAGAATTTGAACTTATAGTATCATACCTCGTAGTCAGTGATCTAATGGTAGGTTTGAAATCTTATAATGCTTGGGTTGTAATTGAATGTTCCTTATTAAAATATTATGAATGTCCTTAACGAATGAATTACTAATATTATTAATGGAAATTACTAGTAAGTGTATGGGTAGAGTGTAAAATGAATGCTTGTCTATCAAGGATTAGATTGTATTATATGTTATGGTTTAAAGATTATAACTCCATTCGATGGAAGCTATTAGTTGTTATGGATAATAAGATTATTGTATTTTAAGTTTTGTTGAGTTGAATTCGTGTAGTTACCTAATTTGTAATAAGATGTTGTTTAATTGATACAGTGTAAGAGATTTTATGAGTATTAAAGGAGCTATAGATTAATTTTTTAGGAAGACTTTGTGATTGTTGCATTATGTACATTAGGAATCATGATTAAGTGATAGACATGTTAGGAGCATAGAATCATAAATGGGTATGTGGAAGCTAATTGTGAATGGAAAATTATTATAATGTTAATGTAAGGGTTAATCGCAGTTTGTGAATGAGGATCATAATAGTCAAGGATTGGTTAAGGGTAACAGGAACATTTGGACTTGGTGTATAAAATGAACCTAAGGGAAAAGGGAGATGGCTATGCATTGAAAGATAGAATCTCATATTAACCGAATGATTGAGTAGGTTGCATATCATAAGTGTTAGGTATTTCTATGTTTCACCTATGCTTGAATAATGATTAAGATTATTAGGTATTGTTCTGGAAGAAAGTGAATGTTTATTGCTTATGCAAGTAGATTTAGTAATGGTGATGAGATACCCTAGGGAGTTAGTAGTAATGATTTGTTATATTCCACTTGCATAGTTGATTAATTGTTTAAGTGAATTATTCTATGTTTGTATCTTTTAAATGTTGATGTGTGCTCACTGCATTGGTTAAGTGATGTTACGTGTGGTATTGATAATAAAAAATTAAAAATATAAATTAGTGTGTACTTAGCTATATTTCTTTGGGGTATTTTTGTGGGCATTACATTTGGTATTAGAGCCCATGTTGCAATGCTTGGATCTCTAGCTAGGAATGTTTCTTTTGATTTTGAGTAATATGTTATTTTGTTATCTTGAGTTAAGTTACTCTTAAGAATTATGTTGGAAAATTTCAATAGAGCCTTGGTGATCTTAATTGTCTATGCTATATTTCTAGGATTAGCTTGTATGTGGATCTTGCATGAATGATAGCTAGAAGTGTCTTTTCTATTATCCCATTTCTTATGTAAATTTAAGGAATAATAGCTAGTGTAATATGGAGTTGTCTAGTGTACAAATATGTGTGAAGGTTCTTTGTAAGAAAAGATTGTTTGATTATATCTTATCCTATAATAATGATTGGGATCTCCAGCTAGATTCATAATATTAGGAAATATCATGAGTAGTTATAATTACATATCTAAGGGAAGAATGTAGTAGATACATAAAGATTGTTTAAGAATTTAATCATTCATGTATAATATTTGTGTGAGTTTATTGATTGTTGGAAATATCCTTCCTTCCTTTTTGTCTTTGAATAAGTAAAAGATTCATGTACCTAGGAGTTATCAACATTAAACAAAAAGATTGAATAGCTAATGATGAATGTCAATTTTGCATTAATAAAAGTAGCCAGATGGAATAACTTGGCATTCAACGTAGGATTTAGTGACTGTATCCATGATTTCTATTTTCTATAGAAGGAGAATTGGTTAGATAAATATCTCTTCATATAGATGAAAAATTATTTGCAGATAGTGGGTTAAAACACCATGATATAAGGAAGTAAGAGTGGTGCATTACATGTGTAGGAAAAGATACCATTATGTCTTAACTTGATCTAGTTTGGTTAAACTCTTAAGCATTGAGTAGGAATTATGTGGTTCTATAAATATTTTGCTTGATCAATATGTAGGTTAGGTACGAATGCTATTTTCTTTATTTGAATTTTAAGAAAGTATTTCTTTTAATAGATTATAGTAGCATGAATTGATAATAACTAGTATGAAGATGTATTGAGTTTTCTAATCAGGCAATTCCCTCTTGAAATGCTGGTAGTACTTGGTTCATGGATGTTATTACTAAGCAATGTTAAGAGATGAGTTTTGAATATAATGGTGTATGTATCAATTTGATAATGTGGCAATAGAAATTAAGTTTTTCAATTAAAATTGTGATCTCCATAATATCTACAAATTAATAACAATGTATTAGGAGATTCCTATTATGTTAAAGGAGTGGATGTAATTGGAAACTAATATTAAATGTAGCATAAGTAATAAGACTAGTCTTCTTGTTTGAATATTTGTTTGACAAAGCTGCTTGATGGCCTTGTGAAGGTAATTCTAATCATCTATGTACTACTAGTGTGTTTAGCATGGTTTAGCCCAACGGTTTATCCCTTCTTGTTTCTTTCTTTCATTAAGTGATTGTATATTGTAGTCTTGGATTGACAAGATGTCTGTCGAAGATAGCAGTCTTGGAAGTGGTGGTCGTTTGGGGACTCTTGAGAATCCTTGTTCTGGAATTGTGGATGAGGCACACCTAGAGGATCATATCTAGTGTGAGGAAGGAGCACTAGTTGGTGATGTAGTTCTAAAGTTGATCAATACGCTTTAGGAGCTTCTCAAGCAATTGGGATCAAGGCAAGAGGAACTTCATCATGTTGCGGCGGATGAAGCTGCAAATTAGCAAAGAAGAGAGATGACAATGGTCGATCAGGATGCTGATGCAATAGAGAATATGAGTGAGCTTCTTAGGACTCACCCTCTCACATTCAATGGATTAGGTAGAAGGATGGAGGTAGAGACAGGGCTCTAGGATATAGGGAAGTGTTTCACTAAGTATCCATGCAATAACAATATCAAGGATAGATGTGCAATAATGCATCTTCGTGGTGTGACATACTCATGGTGGAGCTTGGAAGAGCCGAGGCTACAGCTGGATGTTATGATGGTGACTTGGGAGATGTTCATAGAGTGGTTTTGTGCATATTTCTTATCGGATTTTTGGAGGCAAAGTGAGGTACGTCCAGTCAAGGAGAGCTTGGTTTGAGTTTCTGGAGTTTTGCCCAGAGTGCAACAGATGAATGATCCAGTTTCAGGAGCAGATGCGAGAGGAGTGCAGGCATCGATGGTAGGAGTTTCTGGAAAATTTCCTCCTCTAGTTAAGAACAAACACCGTAGATTTAGATCGAAGAACAATAAGGAGCATAGCAGGAAGAGTGCTATTCGTTCTCACTTCTCATAGTCAACTCAAGGTATTCAACAAAAATTTATTAAGGATAGCTTCCAACAAGGTGGTGCATCTTCAGCAAGTCAAAGTATTAGGTGGATGTGTTGCTTCCTTTCTGGTTAGCAAGGACATATTGCTATTGATTTCCCTCAGAGGTTCTCATAGGTGTTTGGTCAGAGGTTAGCAACAGTTGAACCCATATTTTTGGGAGCTATAGGTAAAATATGTGATACTCTTTCTTGATGTCATTTGTAATTTGTGTCTTTTGAATCCTTTCTTTTCCCTGTTGGTGGAGTAGTTTCAACTTAATATGGCTGGTTAGTCGTTGGATCCAAGGTTGAGGTATCACGAAAACTAATTTAGTGGTGGTTTTACTTGCTTTTAGTTATGATCAAAGTCGCGTAGTGAAAGCATTGTGTGCATCCAGCTTGTCATGTCTCCATCATATGTCTCTTTCAGTCACTTGGTGATCATAATTTTCTAAGTGGTTTACATAATTGGATTGATGTTTATTGCAAGTGAAGGATAAACAACCCTTTTTGGTGATCATGCACTTTATCCAACCGAAGGATATAACCTTCAGGGGTTGCGATATGGAGTAGGAGAGGTTCAAATAGGACATAATTGAGGATTATTTGGCTTCCAGGAGTAAGCCTAGGGAAAGGTGGGGAGAATGTAGTGTCCCTCCTTAGTTTATCTTTTGATCTATGCATCAATAATACTTATTTAGACATAATGATGATACTCTAATGATTGCTTATGACACTATTCATATCGTAGATGCTATTTTTTGATGTTTAGATTATGATTGTGACTTTATTTACATTGTAGATACTCATTATGATGTTAGGCATCATTGGATAATATGATTCTGATGACTTATGTAGATACTCATTATGATGTTAGGCATCATTTTTTGAAGAATGCCAATAGCCTAAAATGACATTCCAATTATTATGGTTGCAATAGAATGTTCTAGTTTTTTTTTCTCAAACAATAGAGATCAAGTCATACAATCTTTTTGATAATACAAGACCTCTTGCAAACATTCACTACTCTTATTTCAATACAAAACATGACATAATCTGCAACCTATCATTGAAAATCAAAATATGATAAGAAGGTAAATGAGGAGCCATCAACCAAATAATACATATTAATGCATGCACATCAAACAAGATTTTCATTTGTACTTTCTAATCAAGCTAAGTCATTTATATATATCCAAAAGCAAGTTCAATGTCGTATTGTTAAAATAGGTCCTCAATCAAATTGGTTTAATGAAACACACAAGCAATCTTTCATGGGACACATTAACACACTCTCTTAGCCACTATCAAATGTTCCCTTTTTATCCATCTTTTACAAACAAAGTAGTTTCACATAACAACTATTCGCATATTAATGCACATTACTTAAGATAGAATTTAATTATGTTACTCCTACAATACACATGGAGGATTTTT
The DNA here is from genome assembly GCF_030272615.1 of Cryptomeria japonica. NCBI lineage: Eukaryota > Viridiplantae > Streptophyta > Pinopsida > Cupressales > Cupressaceae > Cryptomeria > Cryptomeria japonica. Next base: position 501,233,767 of record NC_081409.1, on the reverse strand, counting down.
AATGTAAACACAAAATTTTTTCTCAATAACCAATATGAACTTTCAAGCCCATAGCCCTTTTATTATCTAAAAACATAGAAGCATCATAAGGTTCACACAAGGGTTCAAAAAGTCACAACCTTTCTCTTGCAAAAGAAAACTCACATAAGAGATAAATACATGTATACCAAACATTTTAATTTCTAGAGAGAAAGAGGAGGAAGGGTGATAATTGTTCAATTTGTTACAAAATAAGACTTAAATATCCTGTTAGGATTCCCACAGATACTGAGAGGGGGGGGGTGAATCAGTATTTAATCGGTGAATTGAATTTCTTAACTTGAAACATATGGAACATATTATAACAGTGTACTGGTATGCAAGAAATAATGCAATAAACAGAATTAAAAGCAACCACATGAAAAACACACCATAACACAATGTTTTTATGAGGAAACCCGGTGTGGGAAAAACCTCAGTGGGATTTGTGACCCACAATATTCACTTACTAGCCAATAAGAGAATATTACTGCTACAAGAGGGGCCTGCACATACAGGAAGGCCAACTGCCTAGAGCTCATTGCTCAAATACAAAGTAGGAAGTCTCACTGACTTACAAAAATGGATTATACAAATCCAGTGTCTTGTACTGCTTCAAAATAGTATCTATAATGCCAGATCCAATACCGATTTCTGCTCTGCTTCTTACATAAACCCTTAACCTATAATTCACTTAATAGGTCTGCCTTATTTTGCCTAAAATATATTCTTCTCACTTACTTACAAATTTTCTATAATGATCTCTTATATATATGAGTCATTTTACAATGAAGCCAAGTCGACTTACAAAGATTTTACAATAATAAGAAAAATATAATATAACAAAAATCTTGTCAGCCTCTGTGTCAGTATGCTTGCTTTCTTTGCCGGTGTCGATGGTCTGAGTGCCGGTGTAGAGTCTGATCTTGCTAGTGCTAGTGTAAAGCCTTGCCGGTGCCATATGATTGTAAGGTTGCCATCAATGACAAAACCTTCAATCACCTACAATGTCTCATTGCAGTGTGCATATTCCAACAATCTCCCCCTTTGGCATTAATGGCAACACTCATGAGAAAATTCAAAAGTGTATCCAAAACTTATAATCCAAAAATGTTTCCAAAAATATGTTACCAAAAATATAAGAGCTCCCCCTAAGTAGATAAGTCTTCTACCAGTTGTTTTCTCATACTACTACTCCCCCTTTGGCATCAATGACAAAGGTTGTCAAGATGTCAGTAGAGTTGTAGTCTCAACCTTGTAACTAGGTGGTTACAATTTGAAAAAGATCTCCCAAAATCAAGTTTATACTTTCCATAAACTTCTTGCTAATCTTTATTGTTGTATCTGTTCTTTGAACTGTACCGGTGAGGTGTTGCATATGCTCTGTCGGTGTTCTTTGTCCCTGTACTAGTTTCTCAGATATTTCCTTCCATAATGATGCTAGATAGTCCAATCTTGGACTCAGTCTTAGTCTCAAATTCTTTGCCTTATTTACTATTCTCTCCTTTTCTCTTTCTAACTTAAGTAACTCTTCCTCAAAACTTGTTATCCTTTGCTCAAAAGCTAATAATGTATCAGGTGAGTTAACAAAATTGTCGGCAAGTTTATTGATTTCTTCCTGTACCTTGCTCATTTTCTTATCTATGTCTACTATGAAAATTTTTGTCTTGCAAGTATCTTTGTACAGAGTTTTAAATTCCTTCAATAAGTTACATAGTTCCAGTAGAAGTGTGTCAAATTCCCTAGTACACTTCTTTATCTAATCTTCAAAGAATTTTTGCTTTTCATTTTCTAACTTATCCTTCAATGTCTCTTCCTTTATTTGCTCAACAGTCACTATGTTCTCAGTGATGTATTTACACAAAGTGTCAAGTTGGTTTAAAGAATCCTTATTGTCTATGTTACAGTTAGGAGCTATCGTCTTCAAAATTGGGATTGTGTCATCTATAGCTTTATAAGCCTATGAACTACAATATGTTATCCTTTTGATGGAGTCCAAAAGTACTTCAGTTACATTTGTTGATTTTTTACCTGTTGAGGAGAAACCAACATTCTAAATTCCGCTGATGGAAGAAGTGACCAAGATTGTAGTGACCTCTGGTAGGTCAGTCTATGTTTCCATTTCCTTAAGCAATGGTTTTTGATCTTCTCTTGTTGTCGGTGGCACTATTTCCATGTGAACCTGTTCCTATTCTGGAGCCTATTGCTCTGCTTGTCTCTCTGTTTGTTGCTATGTTTTAGTCTTAGTCTGAGTCTCTACCTATTTCTCTTTGTTATCAACTTCAACTTTTCTTTTAGTATTGTCAATGCTATTAGTTGTCAGTGGCTCACTAGCCATATCTGTCTTGCAGGTTGTATCTTTGTCTATCATAATGTTGACTTTTGTGTATCAACATTAACTGTGTATAGTACTTCAGGATTAGGATCTGTATCCTCTATGTCCATACTGTCATCTGCTGGTTGATCTTCAGTAGTTGTTACCGGTGATGTAATTGGAGGTGGTGGGAGTAAGTTGTCTTTTAATTTGATGCTTGGAGGTCCACCAACCTTTCCTTTTCCTTTGTCCTTCTCCTTCTGGTATACCTTTATTGGTTTGGGGTTCCTGTACTCTTCCTATTTTTCTTTCTCAACAAGGAATATGTCCCATGCATTTTATGTTTCCTCTGTTACTTCATTCACTCTTCCAACCATTAATACAATATGCCGGTGTGCAGTAGAGAATAATGACCGGTTGGCTTCTACAATTAAGTCATCTATCTCCTTAGGTGAGTTTACTGGGTAAACAACAAGTAACTTTTCAATTTTGATTTTCTTATCAAGCTCTACAACAACTTGTCTTCTTGTTTCTAGTCTTTTGAACAATTCATCTGGTAGTTCATCTACAACTTCCATTAAAAAATTCTTATAGATATCCAGGTGTAAAATAACATTGTTTTCAACTTGTTCTTTTTCATCTGCTGACAGTGTATCATAGACCTTTCCTATGTTCTTGAGTTTCCCTTCTTCTGTGATTTTATTTAGCAATTTGTCAAGAGGGGCCATGTTTTGTTTAGTCTTCTTCTTCTTTGGTGTCAACTTTTTCTTTGGTGTTGTCTTTCTAACCGGAGACCTCACTGCCTATTGTTTTTGTCTAGTCCTTCTAGGTGAGGGTGTGGATGCCGATGAAGGATCCCTTTTCCTTACAACTCTTTTGAAAGTTGCAGCCATGTCACTCTCCAAAGAAGCAGCTACCAGTGATAGGTGAGTCTCAGGCTATAGAGTTCCTAACTCATCCTTAGTGATACCGATTTGTTTCAGTACATCTTCTTTAATAGCCTTAGCCTGTCTAGAACCTCTTCTCACAATAGCTTCAACCTTTTTCACTCTCTTCTTAGATTGAATTTGACTTTCTATGGTCTCAACACTACCAAATACTTCTTCCTTTGGTTCATTTGGTGCTTTCAGAAGTGATTTAGCATAAGTCTCAATTATATGATCATCGGTCTCATAACCCATCTCTGTTACCCAAATTGTTCTTGGGATGACTGCTTCCATCTAGATCTCATCCTTTTTTATCACAAAGCATATTTCATCCTTGTATTTGTTGACAATCTTCTGTGATTGTCTGAATCTTTTCTTCATCCTAACCTTTAGTACTTGAAAATATTCATGAATATTCTTTTCTTTGTTTTCACCCATGTTGTTGAATAGGTCTGTTAACTATTTTCCTACCGGTATATCAAATCCAAGGTTCTTATTGCCTATATCGGGAACCCGTTTGGTTATGTGTAGCATGAAGCATACAAGTAGATTTCCAAATCTAAAAGTTCCTTTCTTATCCTTCTTGATTTTGTCTAAGTTATCAATCAACTCATCTTTTAACCACTCACATACATCAATTTTTACATTGTCTTTAACCATGTCATAAGCACTCTTAATGCATAAAATGGAAACTGAGTTAAGTCTATTTGGATGAGTTGCTTTGTACCCTAAAATCATGCTAACAAATCTCACATTTATATCAGTTACATCATCAACCCTCAGAGATCTTCTGTCAGATGTTGCACCAGTTAAGTTCATTACTTGGTCATTTGAGACCTTCTTAGTCTTGTCTGGTATGTTACCAGTGGAAGGTAACCCTATTACTACTTTCATAGCTTCCTTTGTAATTTTGTGAACTGAATCAAGCCAAAAGAATGAACCATGTACCCTGCTTAAAACTATCCTAATCACTTCCTCAGGAAATTCAGGAATGCAGAGGATTTCAGTGAATCCTAGGGTTTCAACAAATTTATGTTCAGGTTTTATATTTCCAGAATTGTCACATATAAAAGTCTTATACATGGTTTTAATTTCTTCATCTCCTAATTCCTCTATGTTGCAATGAATGTATATTCTGGGATCTTTTGCAAAAACAACTTCTTTTGGAATTTGGGAAAATGCACCTACATTGTCATCTTTCTTAGGTACCTTGGGAACTAGCTGAAATAAGGGCCTAGGGCATTTTATAACCTCAACTATTGTAGGGTTTTCTATGAATTCAGGTGTAGAGGAGGATGCCATGATGATAAATACCTTTTTCTACCTTTGGATGGATTGATTGCTGAAGTGCTTTGCGTCTTTGCTCGAAATGCCTTAGCTCTGCAAATTTTGTGCTCTTTGAATGTTTGAAATCTTGGTGAAATTAAATGGAGCCAAAACCACAAATTTATAATGTTTATTTTCCATCTACCACATTTAATGTATGCTGGTTAAGCAGCCACTTAACATATTTGTCGATATAGAAGTAATTTCCAACTTCTCACCATTAACCGAGGGAATTATATCATATGTCTCATTTGATTGCCAAACCCTCAAGAAAATTTTCTTCAATTTGATGAAGAGCTTCCTCCGGTGGAGTATTACTCTATCCTGCCAGTGAAGCACTACTCTGTCCTTCTGGTGAAGTGTTGATTGGTTCTACCAATGGAGGAGTATTCGCAACAATATTTAGGTCTAACTTTCTAATCCATTGTTTTGAGAATTCTTGCTTAACCTCTTCAACTTTTACTTTTCCTTTCAAACTAGAACTTTTGTTGTCTGCAGGTGATCCTTTACTTCTACAAAATTTTGCAATATGCCCAATCTTGTTACATACATAGCAAGTCACATTATTCTTCTGAATAGCTTTCCCATAACCTATGCGGGTATGTGTTCTACATTGATTAGATAGGTGTCCAAATCTTCCACAAACATAACATCTCACATTCATTCTACAATTTTCAGATTTGTGACCAACTTTGTTGCATTTTGAACATTGATCGGTGGGTGTGTTGATATTTTGATAATTTCTAGATCTACATTCATTTGCTCTATGACCATACTTGTTACAGTTAAAGCATTTTCCATTAAATTTATAAGCAGTAGGTTGTCTTATCGGTTTGCTATGATCCTATGTGTTTGCAGTACCAGGGATTTCACCAACTTCAAAGCCAATTCCAGAAGTGTCACCTTTAGGTTTTTGATTCTTCAACAAGTTACCAAGTTCTTCTGAGCTTTTCTTGAATTTCTCTTTATGTTGATTTGTAGTATCTAGTTCTCTTTCTAAGACTTATTGCTGCCTCATCAATTCATTTGAGTCATTCTGAGTGTGCATCAGATCTGTCTTCAACAAATCATTTTTATAGCTAAGTCTTGTGTTTTCATTTGTAGCATCGCTTAGTCTTCTGGTCAAATCTTCTTTATTCTTCTTTCTATCTTCAATTTCTTTACAAAATCTCATAGTCATATCCTACATCTCATTCTTTGTTGTCATGTTCTCTTGTTTCAGCTTGTTTATCATATCATTAAGTGATTCCTTTTCATCATTCTCATTTTGCTTCTTGAAATAGTAAGATTCTCTAGAAGTGCCTAAATAATATCCTGAGCTACCTTTAGATCATCTTCTAGTTTGATGTTTTTCAATTTCTCTACATCATAGTCTGAGAGAGCTGCTTCTAGTTGCTTCATCAGATTTTCCATCTCTACCAGTGTCAAGATCTTCCTCAAGCTGTTAGGCTTCTGAAAATAGAGAACCAAGCTCTGATACCAATTGTTAGGATTCCCACAGATAATGAGAGGGGGAGGTGAATCAGTATCTAACCAGTGAATTGAATTTCTTAACTTGAAACATATAGAACATATTATAATAGTGTACTGGTATCCAAGAAATAATGTAATAAATAGAATTAAAAGCAACCACATGAAAAACACACCATAACATAATGTTTTAACAAGGAAACTCGGTGTGGGAAAAACCTCGGTGGGATTTGTGACCCACAATATTCACTTATTGGCCAATAAGAGAATATTACTGCTACAAGAGGGGCCTGCACATGCAGGAAGGCCAACTGCTTAGAGCTCATTGCTAAAATACAAAATAGGAAGTCTCACTAACTTACAAAAATGGATTATACAAATCCAGTGTCTTGTACTGCTTCAAAATAACATCTATAATGCCAGATCCAGTACTGGTTCTGCTCTGCTTCTTACATAAACCCTTAACCTATAATTCGCTTAATAGGTCTACCTTATTTTGCCTAAAATATATTCTTCTCACTTACAAATTTTCTATAATGATCTCTTATATATATGAGTCATTTTACAATGATGCCAAGTCGGCTTACAAAGATTTTACAATAATAAGCAAAATATAATATAACAAAAATCCTGTCGGACTCTATGCCGGTATGCTTCCTTTCTCGGTCGGTGCCGGTGGTCTGAGTGCTAGTGTAGAGTCTGATCTTGCTAGTGTCGGTGTAAAGCCTTGCCGGTGCCATAGGATTGTAAGGTTGCCATCAATGACAAAACCTTCAATCACCTACAATGTCTCATTGGAGTGTGCATATGCCAACATATCTACCATACAAGTCCTTCAAGTGGACAACACTAAGCTAGTCCTAATCTTAAACAAGCACATTTCAAACTTCCTTATTCAAGATAAGCATTGACCAACCCAAATGGATTAGTCTAAAGAGCACAACAATCAAATAGGAAGGTACATATGACTCTCTTTCAGAATAAGAGTAATCGTAGACCAAGATGTCAATAAGCAAACAATGTACATATAATCACTCAAAAGCACCAACATCAAGAAGGTGAAAACAAGGTGTGAACACACATGTTACACACAATTAAGGTTTGCTCAAAAGAATACGCAAAAGAAAAGAACATGAGTCCTTAAGATCTTCAAGATCCTATGCCTCAATCACATGAATAAAAAAGGAAGACAAACATAAAACATAAGGTCTATACACCTCACACCAACAAAGGGAATAAATGAAACCGGAGATCCCAGTGTTTGCAACCTAGCTTTGATACCAAATGTAATGCCCCACCAGGAAACCCCGAAGAGATAAAGCTAAAACACATGAATGGAGTGCAAATAATTCTTTTTTTAAAATAAGACACAACATAATGATACAATGAGTTATCAAAAGCTCAGAGAACATAGTGGAAGACTAAACAATACCTAAGGAGTTTCCCAACATGATTACTTAATTTAACATCTAACTCAACTCATGACATCTAATCCATTGAAGCAAGTTATCTTAATTACATGTTATTACTTAAAACATGGATATAATTTGTTCAGTAAATTAAATTTATAGATAATAGGACACATTCATCCATTAGAGTTAAAATTAGGTAACATGATGAGTTTATCCATTAAGGTTAAAATATAGATGGCATAATGAGGTTCATCCATTAGAGTTAAAGCTATGGTTAACATGATTAAGTTCATCCAATAAATTTTAACCATTCATTATGTTTAATCTTATATTAAACATATGCCATGCATCTAATTTCATATCGTAATTTAGCTTCATAATAAACTAATGAATACTTCCCATGCCTACTTAATTGCACTATCAATAAGTGAATATATTTCATTAATCAAATCTACATTCTCTGATGATCCTAATTACTCAATTAAATAAAATGACTACATACGTGCATTTATGATTATCTTCATCTAATCCCCATTATACATTTTAACATAAAGCATCCATACATGCCGAATTAAAAGAAAATACAAAAATGTAAAATGACCACATAACACCAAAATGATCTCGGAGTTCACCCTTAGTGGGCTACATCTTTGGGTCTACTCAATTGCAAGACCCCTTTGATACTTAATCAATAGTGAAGAATACATAAGGTTCATATCATTTACAATTCTTCCATCAAGGCAAACATAACCAATAATACATATGACCACATTGGTCAAATAAATACATGAATGATCCCTGAATAGGAAAGGATCCAAGTGAACATAATAAGAAGCAATAATAAAAGATCAACTGGAGCATCTGTGAAACTAAACCTTCGCAACCCATCATAAGCATCCCATGGTCTCAAATGAATATCAGGTTCTAATGAGGGCAATAAACATCAGGATGAATCCACAACCGTGCTCCTATCAAAGGCAACACAACAACACACTAGCGAGCATATTCAAGTGAACTCCTAAAACCTAGGAATACACAAGGTCAATCAAACAGAGTTCCATATGGTAGGATTACTCACTTGGTCAAATTAGACTTCATATGAGGTGCACTGACTGACAGTGCTCTAACTAGAGACCAAACCAACTATGGTCTACCACAAACCAATATTTAACACACGCACAAAGGACATGATTGAATGCAAACTATCACATGAAAACAATCAAGATTCAGAATCAAGGACATAAACTGGTACCCAAATTGACAAACGACAATAACAAACAATTACAAACAAGGACTTGCCATTCCCTAAGAAAATGCAAAAACATAAATTTAAACATGCACATGCATAAACCAGAGAAGAGAATCTTTTTCCACATTGGCTAAACATTAAAATCAATCCATTTTTCTAGAGGATCTAAGTTTGATTGCAGTAATCTACCTCATATAGGTACAGGTCGTTCATGGTTTTCTAACTCGCTAAGTTCATATGCATCATAACATAACATAACTACTTCATCATGAGTCTTTAAACCAATTTCACATTAACATAAATATTCTATATGCAAAACACCCAATGCTATAAAATAAAATATTCAGATTAATCAACTAACATATGATATTTATTGTTCAAAATAAATCATCATTCTTATTCTTTTTCAAAATAAATAAACCACTCTCATATCTCCAAAACGAGCATATACTTTCCAAAAATGGAAATATACATATAAAAAAATTAAAATAAATAGATAAACATTTCCCAATGAAATATAATTTCCCTTGCATATATTAAAAAAAATACACGAGCTAAAGATATTAATTAGTATATATATCTCTATATATATACCTAAATTAATAAATTAATGACTGAACAATAATTATTATATATTTGAAAATATACGCTAATTAAGAATCATCAATTAATATATATTAATATATAAATTATCGCAATTAACATATATTTAGTAATATACATTAATTAATAATTAATATATAATTAATAAAATATATTAATTAAAATTTAATAATAATAAAATATTTTTAAAAAACAAAATTTAAATTTAATTATAAAAAAAAATTGTTTTAACAGCCACACGGTTTCTATCATTTCTCAAAAACCCAGAACTTGATTTTTACGAAATTTATACAAAAGTTAGAATGAAGAAACCCAAAAAATTTCATAGAAACTCAGTTTGTAAATTTTTGGAGATATTGTTGACATTCTGAAACAGCATAATAAAAACTTCGACAGGGGTTTCATTTTGGAACAAAATTTGGCAGCATAACAACATGCCAGGGAAGAATTTTTGAACCAAAATAATTCCTTCCAGCTTAAATTTAATGAAAAAATAACATGAATCAAAACTATATTCAACTAGAAATTGGAAATCAAATAACAAAATCATGAAAAAATTTCCTGTCCATTTCATTTTTCTTCAAATTTAAAAAAATGGAAACCAATTAAATACTGGTAAAAAGGAATTCAACCAGTCTAGAATTTTGTGACAACACAGAGAGGGAAAAATAACAGTAAGAATTTTTAAAATAAAATTCATAGGGCCAAATTGGCTGAAACTATCAAATTAATCTAGCTACAAAGGAATGGGAAGGAGAAAAATATAACTCTATTTTGCATTCCTCCAAAATGAAACCACCAAAAGAAACACATAGGCTGGAAGCACAGGAGGGTGATTCTGGGAAATTTTGCCAGCATAACCTCTGTGATTTAAACTTGAAAACTAATCATTTTCTCATTAACAAAATCAAACATGAAAACAAAACTCAACCAGAAATTGGAGACACGACCATATCATTTTTTTTTATTTTTTATTTTTATAAAAGAACACAAGAAAATACAAAGGGAGGAAGAAATATTTGATCTAATATATATTTTTTTTAAAATTGAAACCAATCAGAAGCTATCCAACCTGTGAAGCTTTCCTGGAAGATCTTGTGGAAGAGCTCAGCCCTGCAACCAGACTCCCACGCCAATCGTTCCTTCCAGCTCACCTCTAATTCTTATTTCCCCAACATGCATCCAAGAAATATTTTTTTCTTCTTCCCACAGTCTCCCCTCCTTCCCGTGAACACACATGCATTAGAAAAAAAGAAAAATATGCAACCTAATCTTTTTTAAGGTTTTCCAACCAAATATTTTCCAATAATTATGATATTTAATAAAAAAAGGAAAATCTTTTTTCAAATTAGAAAAATCAAAAATGCTTTTCTCTCCCTCATGTAATTTCTAATTTTTCTCAATTAACACAACTTAACATTTTTATTTCAAAATAATATGAGGGTAATATATATTTTTTTAATTTAAATAAAATCTGAAATTCATTTAAAAAAAAAAAAAAAAAAAAGCTATATCCAACATATTTTAAACTCCCTTTTCTAATTAAATTGATTTTATTAAATAATTAAAATCAACCTTTCTATTTTTAGAAAGGCAAAGAGATTAAATTAATTCTATTTCAAATTAAATTAAATCTTTTCTTTCCAAAAACATAACTAAGTAAATTAATCCATTAAAATTAACCATTTAATTGCACTAGCTACCAATTTGAATTGAGCAATTTTAAATAACGATTAATCGCATAAAAGGTAACCTATTTAATTTAGTCCCTTAATTTTTAATGCATAACACAACTTAATCAAACAAAATAAAAATGATTAATTACTCAATTTAACCACACACAAAACATGCAATCCAAGAAAGCCAAACAAACATACGACTTGCATACCCAATCAAAGAAATATTGACAGACGACTGACAATGCTCACTTGAGCATGACTAGGGTCACATGAGGGTCTCCCAATCACCTAATACAATTTTCTAAGGGTTAATGAGGAGCACTTAAACCTATGAATCTAGGTGAAGATGAACCTCACACCCATGCAGTGCCGTGTTAGGTCCCGGAGACAACTAAGAGGGGGGGGTGAATCAGTTGTCAAATAAATTCAAACCAAAAACAACTTAACCAACTTAATGATTAATACTTGTAAACTAGTTCAATATGTCGGTAGACAGTTTTAACAGTTAATTGCTATATCGGTAAGGATTAGTGCATGAAACATAAAGACAAAGTCATCCACAACACATAACACCAATATTTGTACGTGGAAACCATGTAAGGGGAAAAACCACGGTGGGAAACCTTACCCACAATTAGATGATACTACTACAGATAGTAAGTGTACATAAATGGGGTCTGCACATGCAAAAAGGTTAAGTGCCTAGAGCTCACTACTCAATCACAACATGAGAGTAACACTGACTACAGTTGGATGGTTAAATCCAATAAGAATGTACTGCACAAAATAGCATCTTCATATGTTGGATTCAGTACCAGTGTAGTTCTAATTGTCTTCACAAAAACCCTCCTTCAATCTTCAAATGATGTTCGCGTGTATAGCTCTACTTATTCTCGCATATACCTTCACACAATCCTTTTTCGCCTTTCTTATATGATCTTACAAATAAGATCTTACATTTATACCATAACCTAAGACCAATTTTAGTAGGTCGGCTCTACAAGATATTTACAATAAAAGCATTTTACAAACAAAACAATATCCGATGCAATAACCAATTGAACATGTCGGCTTAATGCATTTTACAACAATAATTAATCATCTCCAAAGCGTGCCACGTTAATCTGGAAAAGATAAACCTGCCGGTGTATACCCTGGACTTATTTGTCGGTAATAGAAAATATGCAAATGTAAATATACCAATAACCAATTCTCCAAAACAATATGTCAAAATGATGTTTTTGACATTACCAAGTGTTTTCCATGCCATTCCAAGTGTCGGTGATCATTATATCTTGGCGGTGTACCATATACCGGTGACTGTGCAAAAGTCACTTTCTTGCTGGTGAATGTTGCTGGATCTCCAAAGTGCTAGAGTTTTAGTAGTTGTTGACATCAATGACAAAACCATACCAAAATACCAGCAATCTCCCCCTTTGGCATTGATGGCAACACAAGATGGAAAAACCATCAAAGTGCCAAAAATAGAAATGCCAAATACCAAAAACTAACAATCTTCGAAATCAAAATACAAAGAGTAATAATATCTCTCAAACAACAATCTCTCCCCCTGGGAGAAACATGTGTTTTCCTTGTGTTTTTCCATACCAATCTCTCCCCTTTGACATCAAATGCCAAAGTTCTTACCAGGCCAAGTTCATATACAAAATACCAATCAATTTAGTATACCAACTACTCCCCCTTAGAAGTAGCTTCCCATCAAAGCCAGGAAAAAATATTTCTCTGTTAATTCTGCCGGTTGATGACAATCATCAACATCCTAAGTCTCTACCGGTGGGGGTATGACCCATCTCGGAGACAATTGAGAGGGGGGGTGAATCAGTTGTCAAATAAATTCAAACCAAAAACAACTTAACAAACTTAATGATTTATACCGATAAACCAGTTCAATATGCCAGTAGACAGTTTTAACAGTTAATTGCTATACCGGTAAGGATTAGTGCATGAAACATAAAGACAAAGTCATCCACAACACATAACACCAATATTTGTATGGGGAAACCCTGTAAGGGGAAAAACCACAGTGGGAAACCTTACCCACAATCAGATGATACTACTGTAGATAGTAAGTGTACATAAATGGGGTCTGCACATGCAGAAAGGCCAAGCGCCTAGAGCTCACTGCTCAATCAGAAAATGGGAGTCACACTGACTACAGTTGGATGGTTAAATCCAATAAGAATGTACTGCACAAAATAGCATCTTCATATGCTGGATTCAATACCGGTGTAGTTCTAATTGTCTTCACAAAAACCCTCCTTCAATCTTCAAATGATGTCTGCATGTATAGCTCTTCTTATTCTCGCATATACCTTCACACAATCCTTTTTTACCTTTCTTATATGATCTTACAAATAAGATCTTACATTTATACCATAACCTAAGACCAATTTTAGTAGGTTGGCTCTACAAGATATTTACAATAAAAGCATTTTACAAACAATACAATATCTGATGCAATAACCAATTGAACATGTCGGCTTAATGCATTTACAACAATAATTAATCATCTCCAAAGCATGCCATGCTGATCTGGAAAAGATAAACCTACCGGTGTATACCCTGGACTTATTTGCCAGTAATAGAAAATATGCAAATGTGAATATACCAATAACCAGTTCTCCAAAACAAGATGTCAAAATGATGTTTTCGACATTACCAAGTGTTTTGCACGCCATTCCAAGTGCTGGTGATCATTATATCTTGTTGGTGTACCATATACCAGTGACTGTGCAAAAGTCACTTGCTTGCCGGTGAATGTTGTTGGATCTCCAAAGTGCTAGAGTTTTAGTAGGTGTTGACATCAATGACAAAACCATACCAAAATACCAACATACTGTACCTACAGTCTCCTGCAACCATGAATCACACATGCATATATATATATATATATTTAATAAAAAGTGTTAGCCCGAGATTGCAAGTACCAGACACCGACTCCGCCTGACTTCACAGGTCTGAGCATGTCTTTAAATCCCAGTGGCATGTGGTTCAGAGTTGACACAAGTTACCCTCACATACTCTAGGTTTAAGTTGTTCACTATGAGTCGTCAACTTCTTGGCATAAGTCACCATGTCAGTTAGTAAGCTTGGTTTCTTCTATGTTGGGAGTATGCTAGTGTTGGTTCATTAATTCTATTATGTGAGATGATGTGTTTATTAATGTCGAGACTGATTATTTGATTATTGATGCAAGATTAAATAGTTAATAATGTTTATTTTAATGTTTTTTGTCAATAGGGATTTGATTATTTGATTATCTAATATTTAATTTAATTTATTGGATTATTGCCTTTTTGGGGTATTTAATCACTCGATATTTAATGTTTATTTATTTTAATGGTGATCTAATATTTATTGTTTATCCTATGTTGTGGTTTTATATTTATTTGACATTTGTGATTTGACTTTTATTGGTATTTAATTAATTAATTAATTATTTATTTAATCATCTATGGATTAATATTTAGGTATTTAATATTTATTTGGTTCTTTAATTCATTTATGAGTGTTTGGTTTATTTAATTTAATTCCCCCATTTGATTTATTTAATTGTGGCTCATATTTTATTTATTAGTTTGACTTTTATGTTTAGTGGGATGTATAAATACACTTTAAAATAAAATAACAAAATATTCCTGCGTAATTGCAAAAACATGATTTATATTTATCTTACCTACCCTCTTCTCTCATTGGTTGAATTCAAAAAAGGGATGTAAAATTATATTATATGGTGGGGGTAAAATATATTATAGAATCGAATATTCTGATTGGCCCATGTAGAGGCTAGGGTTTTAGTTATTATTTGGCTTTTTATTTTCATTCTCGTGATGTATTTTGGGTTGGCATCTTATTTGTAAAAAATTATCTGCAAGGTTTTCCTTTGGTTTTGGCTTGGATTTTTGTTCGAGCTTGTTGATTTGGTTTTTGGATTTGGGGAGCTCTTCTTCAGCTTCTTCCCATCACATGGGTTGCAGGTTGGTGATGTTTTCTCCTTTTTGTATTTTCTTTTACAATTGATAGTTCTGATACTTAATATAAGTACAGATCCAATACCCAACAAGATGAGAGGGGGTGGTGAATCATACAAACTTAATCATCCATAAAAACATCAGATTCAACCTCGGTAACATATATATATCAGTCATATAACCAAAAACTGTCAAACATGCAAACTCAAAAGCATATGAACAATATAAACCTCATAACACCAGATTTAACATGGAAACCCAAATAGGGAAAAACCACTGTGGGATTTCAGACCCACTAAGAAATATACTCTTCTAGAGTATGCTCAGTTAAAAGAAAATCCTGTTAAAGATTACAAACACATTGCTAGATGTGACCCAGTTAAGGGATTTCCATCAGATCTGTTAGGATCTTCACTTTGTTAGAAGTCACCTTGTCAAAGGATTTCAAACACTCAATTAAAATGTCACCTTGCTAGAGGATTTACATATAAGATTGTTAAGTCCACTTGCTTAAGAGATTTCCTGTCACTTTCACAAAATAATAGTAATAAAATCTATCTGCAACTTCACATCTAAAATGCTAAAGTAGATTCCTATTTGTTCAATACAATCTAAACATAGAACTAATCTTGTCTATCTACTGGGCATCAATACTCTGTTATTCTAATAGGTCTTCAAGCTTTTGTGCTCGGTAATCACTATGTAGCATCCCTGTGCATACACTTGCCCGCATACATTGTTTATCAACAATTTCATATTTATAAACAATCTTCTAACCGCTTAATCTCCTTGATCACATTTCCCATGATCAATCATAGCCATCAGATCTTCAATCTTGTCCAGGTTCATTATATCTTTCAATCTGAAAACATTTTACCCCGCCTTGGAACTTGCACATTCACCTTGGAACTTGTGTTAGGGTAATGCGGTTCAATCTGAGATGTAGATCTTCCTGTCGACTTTCCATTGCCTTAGATTCGTTAACAAACTTCTTTCATGGCTTACCAATCATTGATTCTCTCCAGCTCATCAACTTCTTTCATTAAATATCACATGTAAACATTTAATGCATTCTATTATAGCTCGATTACAACTCGGTGAATACTAAACTTCACTCGATAGACATTCTACCTTCATTAACTGACAACGATAACCTTAGGGTTTACCGACTAGGTTCCTTAGGGTTTACCTACTAGGTTCTTTGCCTGATAACATAGTATAGTATTAACCTTTACATTTTGCAACATATGTATGATGTTTAAACAATCTAAAACATCAAGATCTCATCATTGTCTGACTCAATAGTAGTTGCTCATTGAATAACTTATCCCCTTATTCACCATATTCTTTCCTGTGTCTTTACCGATTTCTTTATAATCTTCATATCATACTTCTCAAGATATGGCAACATCATACTGAATTAGAAAATCAATTTCTTGACATCAATGATAAAATAATAATATCAAGATAGTAAAACATCTTTAATCAGTTATGTCCATAATCATCAACAACCTTCTCAATATCCTTATTGAAATGTCCACAATCTTTCATTATCTGTAATAATGTAATATTGCCAATAATCTCCCCCTTTGGCATTGATGTCAAAACTAATTGATTTGACCTTTAAAAGATTCAGATAGCTGTGATTCTGAAATGCTTGAAATGCTCTCCCCCATACATTAGACTTCTCTTCTATTTTCAGTCTTTATTTCAATCTGTAGTCTTTTCTCAATTCTCCCATATATTCTCTCAATCTTCTCCCCCTTTGACAACAATGCCAAAAAGAAAAGAACTAAAATATAATTTCTTTCTGTAAGAAGTTATTTCCTGCTGTTGTGTATCAACTGAGTCTCGGTCAGAGCATTTGTCTTCAATTCCTATTCCCTGTAATATTCTCTGTATTATTTTCAGTATTAATTCTAGTACACTTTTAGAAAACATCCTAAAGTGTATAACTCAGCATCAACTCCCAAAAGATATTCAATAGATTCATCGGATTGATGCTTTCACCGAACTCAGTCAATGAGTAGAAGAGAGGGGTAGGACCCCTAACTTACTTCTGAGATATTCAAAAGTGTCCTTTGGTAGTGGCTTGGTGAAGATATCTTCTATTTTCTCCTTTGTGCTAACATATTCCAACACCACTTTCTTCTCTTGAGCTTCTTCTCTAAGATAATGATATTTGATAGATATGTGATTTGTCTTAGAGTGCATAACAGGATTTTTTGAAATATTAATGGCACTAGTATTGTCACAGAATATAGTTACTGGCTTGATAAATTTCTCATTTATACCTTCCAAAAGTTGTTTGATCCATGCAATGTTGGTATAATTCAATGCTGCAGCAACGTATTCAGCTTCTACTGTTGACTGTGAAACACATCCTTGTTTCTTGCTAAGCCAACTCACTAGTCTTTCTCCTAAAAAGAAAGCTCCACCACTTGTTCTTTTTCTGTCATCAATGTTGCCTGCCCAATCAGCATCAGTATAAACTTTTAAATCAAAATCATTTCCTTTCTGATATACTAAGCCATAATCTTTGGTGCCTTTTAAGTATCTAAAAATTCTTTTGATTGCTGTCATGTGTGTTTCCTTAGGATCTGCAGAGAATCTTGCAACAATACCTACTGCATGTGCTATATCTGGCCTGCTGTGAACAACATATTGTAGTTTTCCAATCATGGATCGGTAGAGTGTCTCATCAATAGATGCAGATTCATCATTCTTTGATAGTTTATAGTTGGTAGTCATAGGAATACTTACTAGTTTTGAATCCTCCATTCCAAATTTCTTCAAGATTTCCTCTATGTACATGGATTGAGTAATGAAAATCTCATTTTTCATTTGCAGTATCTATAAATCTATAAAATACTTTATCTCACCGATTAATGACATCTCAAATTCTTTGCTCATTTCATTTCCACAAAATATAATATCATCAACAAATATGGCTGAGATTAGTATTTCATTTTCATCATTCTTCATGTACATGTTGTTGTTCTCACTTGTCCTTATAAAACCAATCTTAATCAAATAAGAGTGCAATCTCTCATACCATGCTCTAGGTGCTTGTTTCAGACCATATAAAGCTTTATTCAATTTACATACCTGATCTTTATCATTGTCTTCAACAAATCCTTCAGGTTGTTCAATGAAAACTTTTTCTTCTAATATTCCATTCAGAAATGCAGATTTGACATCCATTTGATATACCTTGAATTTCTTGAAAGCAGCATATGCCAACAATGTTCTTACTCCTTCAAGTCTAGCAACAGGTGCAAAAGTCTCGCCATAATCAATTCCTTCTTCTTGGGCATAACCTTTGCAAACTAATCTTTCTTTGTTCCGAATGACCTCACCTTTTTCATTTAGCTTGTTTCTGAAGATCCACTTTGTACCGATTACATTTTTGTCCTTCGGTCTTGGGACCAGTGTCCATGTGTCATTCTTCTTGATTTGATCAATCTCTTTTGTCATAGCATTTATCCAATCTTCACTATTAAATGCCTCTTTCACTATTCTCGGTTCAAATTCAAATATCAAACATGTGTTCTATCTTAGTTTGTTCCTTGTCATCACTGGATCATCCTTATCTCCTATAATCTGACTTGGTGCATGATGTCTTCTGACATACTTGGCTAATACAGGCTCGGTAGGCTCTATATGATCTTCTTCATCACTCGGTAACTAGATATTTTCTTCATCTTCTTCAACAGTTAGCTCGGTAGGACTTCTCGGTTGCACATAGACAAATTCATCATAGTCTTTTGGTTCTTTGGAATTTCCTTTATCATTTCTTTCTGCAAATTCATCAATTTTCACATTTGCACTTTCTACTATTTTGTTAGATGATTTGATCAAACATTTAAATGCTTTGCTTCTAGAAGAATATCTTAGAAATGTTCTTTCTTCACTTTTCTGATCAAACTTGCCATTTCTATCATCTTTATGAGCATAGCATTTACTTCCAAAGATCTTAAAATAACTTACATTAGGTTTCTTGCCATACCAGATTTCATAAGGTGTCTTCAAAGTACCTTTCTTCAATTGAACTCAGTTCAAGGTGTAAACAGTTGTGCTTATTGCTTCTCTCCAAAATGTTTGTGGAACCTTCCTCTCAATCATCAGTGTTCTAGCACAATCCACAATAGATCTATTTCTTCTTTCAGCTATTCCATTCTGTTGTGGAGTTCTCAGTGTAGAGACTTGTCTTTTAATACCATGATCATTGCAAAATAGGTTGAACTCATCAGATGTGAACTCTCCTCCTCTATCTAATCTAAGACATTTTAGTTGTCTTCCTATTTCATTTTCAACTCTAGCCTTGTACCATTTAAACATTTGAAAAGCTTCTGATTTTTCTTTTAAAAACATTACAGACATCATCCTTGAATAATCATCCACAAATAATATGAAATACTTATCACCATAATAACTTTGAACTTTCATAGGACCACAAAGATCAGTGTGCACAAGATCTTAAATTGCCTTAGAAGTGTAGGACATACTTGTAAAGCTTGATCTTGTCATCTTACCCATCTGGCATCCTCGGCACATAGCATTCTCAGGTTTTTCAAGACTTGGTAGACCTCTTACTCGGTGCTTCTTACTTATTTTGATCAGATTATCAAAATTAACAAGGCAAAACCTTTTATGCCATAACCAGGTATCATCAATCTTTGCATGCAAACACTTATTGTGAGTTGAGTCAAGGTGAAATGTATTACCTTTTGTTTGTGTTCCGGTAGCAGCTAACTTTCCATTCTTGTCATGAACTTTGACAATTCCTTTCTGAAATTCTATTCAGTAACCTGTGTTGTTTAGTCATGCTACACTCAACAAATTGTATTTCAAACCTTCAACCCAATAAACATCATTGCATCTTGCATTATCAAGAAATGTTATGGATCCTTTACCTCTTACAGGACATGGTGCATCATTACCAAATCTAACATAGCCTCCATCATAATCTTCTAACATAACAAACTTGTGTTTATCTCCTGTCATATGATGTGAACATCCACTATCTATAATCCAAGAATCATTAGTGTTTATGTGAGATATTAGGGCTTTTTCTTCATACCTTTCTTCATCTGATCCATCCTTGATAGCCACATAAACAACTTCCTCTATATTTGTCTCATCTGATTTATCATTGCTAGATTCCTCATCAGCTATTAAGCATGTCTTTCTATCTCTTCTTCTGAAGTCTTGGTGTCCTCTATAATGGTTATCTTTCTATCTATCATCTCGGTAATCTCTCTTTTTAGTAAAATCTTTGTTAGGACAGTTAGAAGCCATATGTCCAATCTTATCACAATTGAAACATTTCAAAGGTAGTTTTCCTTTATACTTACCTTTGCCTCTCAGTAACCTTTTGGCCAATAGTGCTTCAAACTCTTCTTGCTTTCTGATTTCTTCATACAGTTTGTGTACCTCCTCCATGTTCTTCTAAAATATTTCACTTGCTCCATTGTGATCTCCTTCAGAGTACTTATACTTTCTTTCATTGTAATCATTAGATTCATTCAAATGAAAAGAACTAAATGCAGATTCAACTTTATTTACCGATGACCCACTGTTATCAAAATTACTTAACTCAAATGCATGTAGCTTACCAATAGGTACAAACCTCAATTCATTGATTGCAGAGACTCGGATTGCATAGGCAGGTGGAAGGGTTCTTAACAATTTACTTGTTACATCCTTTTCTTCAATAGTTCCTCCTGCTCCTTTGATTTGATTTACAATCTCCTTTAGTCTTGTACTGTACTAGGTTATGTTCTCACCTTCATTCATCCTCATAGATTCAAGTTGTTCTCTTAGACTATCTACTTTTGCTCTTTGAACATGTTCATCTCCTCCATATACAGATATGAGCTTAGTCTACATTGCCTTTGCATCATTGCAGCCTTCTAGATCATTGAACTCTAAATCGGTCAATGTAGATGTTATTTCAATCATTGCTTGAATATGTTCTTGCTTCGCCTTTATCTCTTCCATAGTCAATGGATAGGTGCTCGGTGCAACAAAATCATTCTCCAGATAGTATATAGCATATTCTCCAACTCCTGATAGATGTAGCTTCATCCTTTTCTACGGCCATGTAGAGAAACTTGACTTATTCAGCTTAGGTTCATCCCTCTTATACATCTTTGGATCTTTAACTCAAGTGCCTTTAAACTTTCCTTTCAGAGTCCAAAGCTCTGATACCACTTGATAGTTTTGATACTTAATATAAGTATAGATCCAATATCCAACAAGATGAGAGGGGGGGTGAATCATACAAACTTAATCATCCATAAAAACATTAGATTCAACCTCGGTAACATATATATCAGTCATATAACCAAAAACTGTCAAACATGCAACCTCAAAAGCATATGAACAATATAGACCTCATAACACCAGATTTAACGTGGAAACCCAAATAGGGAAAAACCACTATTGGATTTCAGACCCACTAAGAAATATACTATTCTAGAGTATGCTCAGTTAAAAGCAAATCCTGTTAAAGATTATAAACACATTGCTAGATGTGACCCGGTTAAGGGATTTCCCTTAGATCTATTGGGATCTTCACTTTGTTAGAAGTGACCTTGTAAAAGGATTTCAAACACTCAATCAGAATGTCACCTTGCTAGAGGATTTACATATAAGACTGTTAAGTCCACTCGGTTAAGAGATTTCCTATCACTTTCATAAAATAACAATAATAAAATCTATTTGCAACTTCACATCTAAAATGCTAAAGCAGATTCCTATTTGTTCAATACAATCTAGACATAGAACTAATCTTGTCTATCTGTTGGGCATCAATACTCTATTATTCTAATAGGTCTTCAAGCTTCTATGCTCGGTAATCACTATGTAGCATCCCTGTGCATACACTTGCCAGCATACATTGTTTATCAATAGTTTCCTATTTATAAACAATCTTCTAACCACTTAATCTCCTTGATCACATTTCCCATGATCAATCATAGCCATCAGATCTTCAATCTTGTCCAGGTTCATTGTATCTTTTGATCTGAAAACATTTTACCCCACCTTGGAACTTGTACATTCACCTTGAAACTTGTGTTAGGGTAATGCGGTTCAATCTGAGCTGTAGATTCGTTAACAAACTTCTTCCATGGCTTACCAATCATTGATCCGCTCCAGCTCATCAGCTTCTTTCATTAAATATCACATGTAAACATTTAATGCATTCTGTTATAGCTTGGTTACAACTCGGTGAATACTAAACTTCACACGGTAGACATTCTACCTTCATGAACCGATAGCAATAACCTTAGGGTTTACCGACTAGGTTCTTTGCCTGATAACATAGTATAGTATTAACCTTTACATTTTACAACATATGTATGATGTTAAAACAATCTAAAACATCAATATCTCATCATTGTCTGACTCGACAGTAGTTGTCCATTGAATAACTTATCCCCTTATTCATCATATTCTTTCCTGTGTCTTTACCGACTTCTTTATAATCTTCATATCATACTTCTCAAGATATGGCAACATCATACTGAATTAGAAAATCAATTTCTTGACATCAATGACAAAATAATAATATCAAGATAGTAAAACATCTTTAATCAGTTATGTCCATAATCATCAACAACCTTCTCAATATCCTTATTGAAATGTCCACAATCTTTCATTGTCTGTAATAATGTAATATTGCCAACAACAATTTCCTGTATGCACTGTGTTTGTAGATTGTGTTGGCATTCTACACTCTTATGAGAATAGTTGATGTTGTCATTGATGGCAACCAACTAGAAACCTACCAACAATAGGTTTCTACATGCCTGGCATCACAAACTTCATACACCGATAGACACCGACACCGACATGAACTTACATCGACATTCAAATTACATCGACAACAAAGCATACTGACACTCCAGTTGACATGTGATGAAATTTTGTTTATTATAATATAATTATCTTTTGTAAGCCGATATGGTATATTGTAAAAGACTCATGTATGTATGATATCTTATAGGTCATTTTGAGTGAGGAGATATATGATATGTATGGTAGAAAATAACTGTTTAATGGAAGCGAAGGTTTTTGGCTAAGGTATCTATCTAAGCTTAAACCGGTACTGAACCTGGCATTAGAGATGTTGTTTTGAGCAGTATATTGTATTGGATTTAATAATCCATTTTGTAGTCAGTGTGATTCTTCATTGAGCAGTGAGCTCTAGGCTATTGGCCTTCCTGCATGTGGAGGCCCCTTATTGTAAGTAGTATTTATTCATTGGCTAGTGAGTAAATATTGTGGGTCACAAATACCACCGAGTTTTTTCCCACGCCGGGTTTCCTTGTTATATATCTTGTGTTATGGTGTGTTTCTATGATGTCTCTATTATTTATGTTTATTGCATTAATTCTTGTTTACCAGTACACTGGTTTGGATTGAAAAGTTATAAATAAGTTTAAATATTTTGTCAATCGGTTAGACACTGATTCACCCCCCTCTCAGTGTCTTTGGGACTACCATTGAATCTAGCAATTGGTATCAGAGCCTAGTCCTCTATTTGCAAAAGCCTAATAGCTTGAGGAAATTCTGACACCAGTACAAATGGAGAACTTAAGAAAATAGTTAGAAGGATCTCTTGAAGATTTTGATACAGAAAAATTGAAGAATATCAAAGTTGAAGATCTGAGGATTGCATAGGAATTCATTAAAGGACTTCAGGAGAACCTTGTTATAGCACAAAATAAGAGAAAGGAACTTCATGAGAAAATGCAGAATGATGATGATGAAAAGGAAACTCTTAGAGATATTGCAAATAAGTTGAGACAAGAGAACACTAATATGAAGAATTAAATGCAAGATATGACTATGAGGTTATGTAAGGATATTGAAGATAGGAAGAAGAATGAAGAAGACTTGACTAGGAGAATTAATGATGTAGGAAATCAAAATCTGAGACTTGGTCATGAAAATGATATGTTAAAGACATATCTGATTCACATGCAGCATGATAAAGATGAGCTTGCGAGACAAGTTGGAATTCTGGAAAATGAGTTGGTCATTACAAATGAACACAAAGACAAATTCAATAAAAGTTTAGAAAAACTTGATGACATGCTTAAAAGACAGAAACCTAATGGAGATACAAATGGACTTGGATTTGAAATTGGAGAAAGTTTTGGTATTGCAAATAATCAAGATCAGAACAAATCAGTAAGACAACCTAATGCTTATAAATTTAATGGGAAATGTTTCAATTGCATTAAGTATGGTGATAGAGCAAATCAGTGTAGATTTAGAAATCATGCATTCTACCCTCAGTTGATGGTGAGAAGATACATTTCTTCTTTACCGGTAGGTGTGTTAAGTTTTCACTTAACCGATGAGCATTTAATGTGGTTGTTGAAAGATATTTCATTATATAACATCAGAGATCCCTCATTTTCAACTCACCAAGCATTCAAACAATCAAAGAGTGCGAAACTGAGCAAGGGCATTCTAAGGCGAAGTTGCGAAGTGATTTTCAGGCATTCATAATTTTGGTTAAGAGGTATTTATCTTTTGAAATGGCAACCTCATCTTCTGTTCGTGAATTTATTGCAAAACCTATCATTGTGGAAAATGTCAAATGCCCTAGACCCATGTTTAATATTATCCCTGAGATTACAAAAGAAGATGATTCTGTTGAAGCTTTTTCAAAAATTCTGAAGGGTTTAGCATTTGCTGAAGATCCTACAATCTACATACATTGCAACATAGAAAACCTAGGGATTGAGGATCTGAAGAAAATATTTAATGAGGTTATCATCGATGGAAATGGTTTTGATTAAACCTAAACATAAGATTATGGAAGACTTAGGTTTTGTAGAGATTCTGAACATTCCTGAATTTCCAAAGGAAGTTGTAAGACTTGTATTAAGAAGAGTCCATGGAGAGTTCATATGGTTAGATTCAGTTTGCAAAATAACCAAGGAAGTAATTAAGGCAATTACTATTTTACCTTCAACCGGTAGTAGGCCTGATAAAACCAAGAAAATACCTAACAAAGGAGTTATGGAGTTAACCGGGACCACATCTGATAACAGATCACTTAGAGTGAATGATGTTAAGGATATAAATGTGAAATATGTAAGTATGGTACTAGGATACAAAGCAACACATGCAAATAGACTGAATTTTGTTTCTAGCCTTTGTATTCAAAGTGCCTATGAGATGGTGAACAATAATGCTAAGATTGATGTGTGTGAATGGCTTAAAGATGAATTGATTGATAACTTAAGGAAGATCAAGGGAGATAAGAAATATACTTTCCATTTTGGAAACCTACTAGTATGCCTGATGCTATACTTTACCAAAGAGATACCTGACATAGGTCACAAAGATTATGGTTATGACATTTCGGTAGGAAAACAAATACTAGAATCTTTCACTGATATGTGAATTGACTATGATAAGAACATTATAGACTACTTCAAAATATTTCAAACTAATATGAGAGCAAGAGAGAGACTACCGCAGAGCATAATTGATAAGTATGACAAGGAAATATGTTTTGTCACTAAGCGAGATGAGACTTGGATGGAAGCAGTAAGCCCTAGAACTATTTGGGTTACTGAGATGGGTTTTGAAGTAGACCTATCTGTTCTAGAGACATATGCTAAAGCTCTACTTGATGCACCAAGGGAGCCATTTGAGAAATTCTTTGGTAATGTAGAAACCATTGAGAGTAATGTATCTATGTAGAAGAGGAAAAAAAGAAGAGAAAAGTTTACTAGAGATGCCTCCAAGAAGGTCAAAGAGATCAAGAAAATGTCATGAATATCAGTGGTATATCAACAAGTGAGCTTGAAGGACTACAGCCTGAAGCACATATTTCACCATTTGTAACATTTTATGATACTGATAGTGGTAAGGCTATTGATTTTAAGGGAATGAAAAGGAAAAGGAAAACCCCACCGGTACCATCTCCTTCACCTAAGAAAACCAGGACACTAAGGAAGAAGCAACATGTAGTTAGGGAACCGCAAAAGAAGCTTACTTCAAAGAAGAAATAGACACCAGTTATCCCTACTCTCGATGATCCACTGAATGTGATTACACAGGAAGGTAATTTGGTAAATTTAAATAAATGGTATAATTCTTCCAATGATTCTGACAAAAATACCATTGAAGAAAGCATTATTCTACATTTAGATATTTACAAGCAAGTTTTGATAGAAGTGATTGATGAGTTACCCAATGATTTGTACATGAGATTGGAAGCTAAAAGGCTATCTGTGATGAAACTGGACAGGAAGTTGAAATTTGAAGCATTCTTGGTTGTACATTCGGTAAATTCTAAGGAAGAGATAGATGAGCTTATTTCTGAAGCTAACCGGTCAATATTTGTTAGTGGACACCAGTAAGTGAGCCTCATGGCTAGAAGGGTTAAGGAAATTGCAGATGAGACTATAGATAAATGGGACATATTCTTTGTAGAAAAGGAAAAGCAAGAGGAAAGAAGCAGACTAAAAGTAGAAAAGACATTAAAGGTATATCAAAAAGACAAGGGAAAAGGTAAAGTAGGTGATGTACCTTCTATAAAAGTAATAGATAACATCCCTCCACCAACTCAGGACACCCCTCCATTAGTATCTACATCACTGGTACATATAGCTAATCCACTGGATATAGCTACTAAAGGTATAACCCATGATAATACTAATCTGGAGTCTGCGATACTTTTTACAATGAATGTGGGTACACAAAATATAAACATTGTGGTGGACAAAGAGACTGCAGAGGTTAAGGCAGATAGTGTTGAGGACAACAAGATTTCAGAGAAACTGACACAAACTATTGACTCTCAGGAAACTGATATACCAGCCCAAGCAAAGCAACCGGAGACTGAGAAACAAACAGAGGACAAGGCAACTAGCATGGGGCCACCAAAATTTGAGAAATCGGCAATGGTACTGACAGAGAAACAATCTAAGGCAGAGGTTCATGTTGAGTCTATGACACTGGCAGTTGCAGAGGAGCTTAATCAAATTGAGAAACCACTAAAGGTAGAGGTACAAACATAGACAAATCAACCGGAAGAAAATGTAAGTAAAGTGGATGCATCTGATGGAAGTAAAGAGGATATAGTGAAGGTAATTGGTCAGACATCTATTGAGAAGAAACCTATAATAGAACCAAGCACATCTATAGGTGAATTTAGACCCACTAACATTTCAAAGGTTCTTTTGGATTCCACTAAGAGGATTACTGATTGCAATGCCTTGGCATTTAAGGCAATTGATAACACATTACCTATTTTGAAGATGATTGCACCTAATTGTAAGATAGATCACATTAATGATTCTTTAGGGAAATTGGACACATTGTCAAAATTCATTGTTGATAATGTAATAAATATAGACAAGGTTAATGAGGATACCATTAAGGAGAGAGTTGACAAAGAGAGAAATAAATTCTTTGAGAACACCATAAAGAAATGTACCGATCACTTGATACACTTTTACCGATAGGTAATTCTACAATTTTGGAGTATAAGGAGTTATATAGAGAAGCACGTAAACCTCACTGTTTGACAGAGGACATTGAAGAAGAGATTAAAAAGACACAAAAAGAAATTGATGACATTGCGGATAATATTATAGGTTCATCTAGACTTATATCAGTTTTTGAGCAGGAAATGATAGTTTTTGAGGAGATGTTGGAGAAAATTGAGAAAGAGAAGGCAAGGATAAGGTCCAATGCCTGGGAACTCAAAAGTAAACGTGGTCCAAGGTTGGATAATCTTATTACTCGGAGAGTTGAATTATCTAAGGCAACAGTTCAAGGAGAACAATCACTGGAGTAGCAAATGCACTATCTCACTGGTATGATCCAGCAGACTAAGGCAACTCTAACTGACATCAACAAGTTTATGCAGAGTCTGAATCTAGTTTTGGCAGACATCTTTCAGATAGTAACCAACCAGTTATAGACTTTGAGGTAGCATTTTTGTACTTTTTTGATTATTTATGACATCCTTTGTCATTTATGTCAAAGGGGGAGTAGTGGAGAGAAAAATGCATGTACAGAGGAGTTCACTTGCTCAGGGGGAGCACATCTTTTTGGATTTTATTTTTGGGAGAACAGTTTTGATTTTTCTCATGACTGTTGCCATCAATGCCAAAGGGGCATATTGTTGGCATTCTATACTCTTATGAGAATAGTTGATGTTGTCATTGATGGCAACCATATGGCAACCTATCGACAATAGGTTTCTACATGACTGACATCACAAACTTCATACATCGACAGACACTGGAGCCGACAGGAATATACACTGGCATTCAGATTACATTGATAACAAAGCATAACGACACTCTAGCCGACATGGGATGAACTTTTGTTTATTGTAATATAATTATCTTTTGTAAGCTGACATGGTATATTGTAAAAAACTCATATATGTATGAGATCTTATAGGTCATTTTGAGAGAGGGGATATATGATATGTATGGTACAAAATAATTGTTTAGTGGTAGTGAAGGTTTTTGGTTAAGGTATCTACCTAAGCTTAAACCGGTACTGAACCTAGCATTAGAGATGTTGTTTTGAGCAATTCATTGTATTGGATTTAATAATCCATTTTTTAGTTAGTGTGACCCTTCATTGAGCAATGAGCTCTAGGTTGTTGGCCTCCCTGTATGTGCAGGCCCCTTATTGTAAGTAGTATTTATTCATTGGCTAGTGAGTAAATATTGTGGGTCACAAATCCCACCAAGGTTTTTCCCACACTAGGTTTCCTCGTTAAATATCTTGTGTTATGGTGTGTTTCTATGTTGTCTCTATTATTTTTGTTTACTGCATTAATTCTTGTTTAGCAGTACACTGTTTTGGGTTGCAAAGTTATAAATAAGTTTAAATATTAGGTCAACCAGTTAGAAATTGATTCACCCCCACCTCTCAGTGTCTTTGGGACTGTCATTGAATCTAACAGATTGTATGTGTGAGTTTGGGGAAGATAAATTTATAGTTTTGTATAGTTTGGGAGGAAATATGCTAATGCATAAATTTATTATAATTTTTTACTCTATATTTGTGGGAAAATGTTTATATTTATGGGTTGTCTGTAAATGTTGTTCATGGCTCTAAGAATGCTCATTCTCTATGATCTTCCTTCCTTGATTCGATTTGCTTTGTTGAGGGTGAATTGTTATCCTCATTTTGAGTATGAAGATTTGGTATGTGCATTCTGGGACTCTTGAGAGTATATTTGTTCATTTGGTGTTTTCTGAGTACTATGTCATGAAGGAAGCTTTGATTAAATCTTGGTTTACAAATGTTTATTATTTATTCTATTTGTCCCCATTTAATCTATTTTTCTGGGTGACTTTATGTATATATTTTTCAAAGATTTATGTTTAAAGTTTGATTTTTAATCTTCGCTGAAAGTTCTATGTTTATCTATTTGTATTTATGTGAAAGCGCTAATTCTGTATATGCGTTGTCTTTCGTTGTGTTTTCATTGTCCTTCAATGTATTTGTGCTATCTTTTGTTGCATTTGTGCTATCCTTCAGTGTATTTGCATTGTCTTTAACTATGTAGGTGCTAAACTGTAATATAAGCGCTAAACTGCAATGTTAAAACACTAAACCATAATGTGAAAGTGTTGTACTATGTGGCTTATACATTATTCTATCTTGTAAGAGTATTTTGATTGTTTTTGCTTTATCTATCTTTCTTTTTGAATTTGATCTTGTACCAGAGGCTTTTTGGATAGTCTATTGACGTTTTCCAGTATTGGCATTTATCTGATTTGATAGTTTTATGTGATTTTTCCATCCTGGTAAGTGGATACGCCTTACTTATGTGTTCTTGAGATTACTCCTTTCATGTTGACGAACCATGATTGTGAGGGTTGTTATATTGATTTTGGACCAGCAAGTTGATACGCCTTGCTTTTATCTTTATATCTTGTTGCTAAAGATTTGATTGCCTTATTATGGCTTGATGTTTAGTCTGAGTATGAAGCTCAAGGTTGCTTACTTGTTAATATGGATTTTTGGATGTTCAAGCTTATGAGTATGTTTATGGCTGCATAATGATGATTTTGGTTTTCAGATTTGTATTTGATTTAGAGCCTCCTACTTTTCTATTGTTGTTTTGGATCATGATAGGGGGAATGGGCTTTCATGTGATGACCAGGGTCATGAGAGATAGGCGGTTAAGTTGATAAGCATTTCGTCTAGACAGCCAAGGCACATGGGGATTTTCTTATTTTTAAACAAGTGATAACTTTAATAATAAGTTGTTGGCAATTGACACTTTGCTGGTTAGGTTTCATTATGTTTTCATTAATGGCAACATGTTTTTGGGTTTCATCTTCATATGGTGTATCGGCAGGAACTTCACAGACTCTACACCAGCAGGATAGAAGATTTCTTTGGTCACCGACAATGTAGGCTGACATGGTATGGAAAAGGATATCAGTTTTGGGGGTGGACACATCCTGGATCCATCATCGATAACTTGTTTTAATGACTTTATTTATTTAATAAGGCCAACATGTAATATGTAATTGTATATATCCTTGTAAGCCAACATGAGGCATAAATTTGTATACGATATATAGGGGAGATTGATTAGAACATTTGGTAATAGAAAGGAGGATAAGAGAATAGGGATAGATATGTTGAATGGATATATGGATGTAATGGAATGCGAAATATATCAGAGAGACTATGTATGTGAGGAATTTATTGTAAGGGTTATTTCGGTACTGAGGTTTAGGGTTTTAACCGGAATAGACAAAGCTTAAATTGGAACCGTATTCTTGCATAGGAGATGCTATACTAAGAAGTTCACTTTTCTTTGGATTGTTGTCTAGATTGTTATGTAGTTAGTGAGGCTCCTTTTGTGGTGAGTAATGTGCTCTAGGCTGTAAGCCTTCCTGCAAGTGCAGGCCCATCATATATTGTAATATCTCTTCATATGGCTAGTGAATTGATATTTTGGGTCACAAATCCCACTGTGTTTTTTCCTCATTGTGTTTTTCCATGTATAAATCTGTGTGTTATGGTTCTCATTTTTGTGTTTGGCTTATTGGTCGCATTACTTATTTCAATTATGTTTATACCGGTATACCGGCTAGTGTATGTATGTTTTGTTCAGGCTAAAATATTCTATTCTGGTATAACACTGATTCACCCCCCTCTCAGTTTTATTGGTTTCCAACAATTGGTATCAGAGCCCTGTACCTCGGAGGAAGTTTAACAGCTTGAGGAAGATCCTAAAACCGAAATCATTGAATATAGCTTTGGAGAAGCATCTTGAGATGGCACTTGAAGATTATGATGTTGAAAGATTGAAGAACTTAAAGCTACAATATGAGTTGAATTCTGCTAAAGAATTTATTCTTGTCCTACAAGAAATATTATCATCAGTTCAAGCTAGGAGGAAGGAACTTTTACAAAATCAGGATTATCAAGATGCACTTAAGGAATAATGTCAAAAATTGAGTTAGGAGAAAATGGTTATAAAGAATGAAATACAAACTATGACTATGAGGTTGTCCAAGGATATTGAGGACATAAAGAAAAAGGAAGAAAATTTTGTTGTATCCTTGAAGAAAAAATTTGAAGAATGTGGTAGGTTGACTCATGAAATTGAGATATAAAGTTCTAATTTGGTATGATCCCATAGAAATGAGCAAGATCTTGAGAGACAAATGGCAGTACTATGAGATGACTTAATTGCTGCAAGTGAGTACAAAGAAAAATTCAAGATCAACTCAGCACAGCTTAATGAGTTACTGAAGAGACAGAGGCAGATTGAAGATTCCAATGGACTTGGTTTTGAGCAAGGACATAATTTTGGTACTGCTAATGAAGATCAAAACCATAAGGCAATAGTAAGATGATTTAATGCTTATAAATTCAATGGTACATGTTTTATTTGCAATAGATTTGGTCACATGGCTAGGTAGTGTAGAAATAGATAAAATTAGAACCCTAATTCTGTTCTTGGTAAATGTTCTAAATGCAATAAAATTGGTCAAGCAATTTCACCAGTTTTAGCAAGGCAATTTAAAATAACAATGTTACATGTTTTGCATGCAATGAAGTTGGACATATTACTAAATTCTGCAGAAGCAGAAATCCATGGGTTGGCAATGGAGGATCAAATGATAAACGTAAAGAGAAGGTAAATGAAATTCGGCAAGATCATACTCAGAGATGGGTTAGAAAGACTACAGAGCAATCATTAGATGGGAATGTCTTGGTTACCTATCCGACAGAAGAGGCTACTCTTGCACCGGCAATGAGCTCATCAGGTAACTAAGGAAAATGCCTTAGGGGTAGGAAAATTTAATGAAAGATGATGCATATGCTCCTGGAGGAGATTTTGGAATATGTTCCTGATATTGGAGAGGATTATCTGGCATTGATATATTCAGAGTGAGATCCGGTATCATTCACCGGCATTAGGGTTTTCTCGATGGATAAAAGGTCGATTACACTTCATTATTATTCACCCAACATTTAGAGCAATTTTAGAGTGATTCAAAGCAACTTAGTGCAATCAGAAGCTATTCAAAGGTGACCAGATTTTATCTTGAATGATCACACCGACATCTGGAAGGATTTGATAAGAGGTTTTCACCGATAGCATTCTAAAGGTATTTTTCTTGAATCATGGAATCAGGATCATCTTCTACTCCTATTTTCATTGCAAATCCAACTGTAGTAGAAGTTAAGGACCACCCCAAGCCAATTTTCAAATAGTATCCACATGTGGATACCAAGGAAGATTCGGTTGGAGCATTTTCTCGCATCCCAGAGGGAGTGGTATATGTAGAAGATGTTAGGGCCTATATTCATTGTCATATAGAGGACTTAGGCATTTTGGAGATCAAAGGGATGTATATGAATGAACTTATGGGAGAATCTGGTAGAATCAAACCGACATATAAACACATCAAATATCTAGGGTTCATTGATATTCTGGATATTCTAGAGTTTTAGGATGAGATTGTCAGATATGTACTCAGAAAGTACATGGGGAATTCATATGGTTGTACTGACCCTACAAAATTACTAGTTTTTTGTCAACACGGAAACATCCAAATAAGAAAGTATGAAATGACTTTGTAAGGAAGATCATCGGTGCCACATCAAACAAGAGATCAATAAAGGTGAGCACTATCATCGACACCGACACCGACATCAAATTTAGAAGCATGATCATAGGCTATAAGGTAACTCAGTCTAATCGAATGAATTCAGTTTCTAGTTCATGTGTTTTGGTTGCTTATAGAATGATGAGAGAAAATATCAAGTTAGATCTTTATGACTAGATGCTTGAGGAGTTATTGATCAATTTATGGAAGATTGAAGGTGAGAAGAAGGGCACCTTCCGGTATGGAAATCTGTTAGTATGCTTAATGTTATACTTTTTGAATGATACCCCCAGTTCTGAAAGGAATCAATGGGCTTTTGACATCCTGGTAGGAAGACAACTTAAGCAATCAATTGCTACATTGGGAAGTCTTAGAAATGATAAGGTATGGGGTTACGTCAAGGCTTTTCAGAAATCTATGAGGTCTATAATAAGGATACTTGAGAAAATAGTAGAGAAATACTCTACTGACATTTGTTTCATGTTTAAGAAGGATGTGACTCTCATGGAAGCAATCAGGCCCCAGAAGATTTGGATAGAGGAAATGGGATATAAGGTGGATGCATTAATTATGGATGCATATGCAAAAATTCTACTTGATGCAGACATAGATGAAGCATAAAAACCTTGTGGAACAACATAGCAAAAGACTTTTGAGGTTTAAACTGAGTTCAATCGGAAGAAGAGGGAAAAACAAGAAGGTAAGGAAAGCAAGTTTGTATAGGAAGTTTCTAAATATATTAAGGCACTCATTGATGTTGTCCTAGAGAAACAGAGAAAGAGGAAGGATCTGGTAGTTCGCATTGAACCCATGACTACAAATTTTGAGATTGATGATATGACACCATTAGCTTTCAAAAGGGTTGTGAGGAAGAAACTGGAAGAATCTAAAGTGGAACCAATGAGACAATCGGTTAGGAAGGTTACCATTAAATTACTGACATAGAAGTAGGCACCCAAGGCTACACCATCAACTACATCTGGTACTACCACAAGGAGGAAGAAGAGTGACACTGATTTGGCACTAGAGATTGGTAATGTAACAATTATTCTGCCTAAGACTTGTGCTAAAATTGTAGATGAAATAACTAAAGGTGAGATGCTGAAAAATGTCGTCTTATTATGATACATTTAAATTTGATGAATAGAGAGAGGTAGAGGAAGAAATTCTTCTATATTTAGACATCTATAAGAAATCATTAATTGAAATAGAAAATCAAATAACGACAGAGCTATACAACATGTTAGATGCTAGAAGAATATCTACAATGCAAGAAGACAAACACATTAAGATGCAAGAACTTTTAGCTATATGTGTTGCTATAACTCCAGATGAGATGAAGAAGACAACCGAGTCTTCATATAGGAAAGCTTTCAACAACAAACATAGAATAACTAGCCTGATGTTAAAAAGGATGAATGAGATAATAAAGGAAACACAAAAGGGTTGGATAAAATTTTTGGGAGAGCATAGAGGATTCTTCACTTCACTGGAGACAAAGACTGATACTATAGATACATCGGTTGAAGGGAAAGGTAAAGGAATTATGGGTACTCCACCCTCATTTTTGAAGAATATAAAAAATAGTGAAAATTGAGCCACCGGTTAACACAAATGCACAGACAAATATAGAGACATTGGTTAATGCAAAGAACATTGTACAAGATACTAACATTGAGGAAACTTGTCCTCCTGATACTAATGTACAGGTTGAGGATATTATTCCTAGAGAGAAACCGATAGTTGCATAGACTGCACCAAGTGGTGAAGCCACTAGTGCAAGTGAGGAGGTAATAAAGGATAAATCACCAGAGAAAACAGGGGAATCCGGTAGGGAACTAGTTGCTGGCACATCATTATTGACAATTGACACTTCTCTAGTGGAAAAGAAAAACATCACAAAAATGAGTCCCACATAACAGTTGATGATGGTTGCTCAGAAACTGATGAAGGAGGGAACCACAGACAAAGGGATTATAGATTAATCCATAACTGTTTTGCATAGATTGGTCCCAAAATGTAAGATTGAGATTGAAGTGAGCCCTTCTGGCAAGTTTAAGATAATAACATAACATATCTCTAAAGATTTTCAATCATTACAACAGATCTCTAACCGGCTAGCACTTGAAAAATTCACTTTGGCTAAGAGAGTCGCTTCTGATCAGATCATTGACAGAGAGAAGAAAAAGATTGAGGAGAAGCTAATTTTGATAGAAAATTATTTGAAACAAGGTACTAATATATACAAGGTATGTTGCAATACAAATATTCTTACAGCAAAAGTGGATGAAAAGATAAAAGAGATACAAGACAAAATTGCTAGTATTGCTAACTCTTTTAATGGACTAATTTCACTGACCACATCTATTGATGGACAAATTTTGACTTTGGAGAATCAAATTTATTCTCTTGAAAAAGAAAGAGATAAGATCATTCGGAGAGCCAGAAGTCTCATAGGTTTGGTGAATGAAAGATTGGATTCACTTGGTGTACATAAGAGAGAATGCATGGATATGCTTGGTAAACCCACACCGGAAAAGGTTAATGAGAAAGAATCACTTGCATATTTACTAAGTGGACTTGTATCTATCTCCGACACATTTAAAACTAACTAGGATATATATTGAAATTGGTCAAGCTCCAGTAAGACAGTTTTTTGAGTTATTCAGTGTACAGTTATCATTCTTTGACATTCTTTTTACAATTTTTGGGCACTGATGTCAAAGGGGGAGTAGTATACATATGAAAAAGAATGAAGGGTAGCACACATTAGGGGGAGTTACAAATTTTTTGGAATTTTAGAGTATTGGAGCATTTTGCATATTCAGCTCAAGGGGAATAGGGCAGGATGAAACTGGCAGTTGAAACCATGACCATTTTTTCACATGAGTGTTGCCATGAATGCCAAAGGGGGATATTGTTGGCAATTGCCACTCTACTAGTTAGCTTTCATTATGTTTTCTTTGATGGCAACATGGTTTTGGGTTCTGGCTTCATATGGTGTACCAACAGGCACTTTGCAGACTCTACACCAACATCAACACTAGTAGGATAGAATATTTCTTTGGTCACCAACAATGTAGGCTGACATGGTATGGTAAAGGATATTGGTATTGGAGGCCAAGGCATCGTGGATCCGGCATCGAAAACTTGTTTTAATGATTATTCATTTATGTTCTAAGGCCGACATGTAATATATAATTGTATATATCCTTGTAAGCCGACATAAGGCATAAATTTGTGTAGGGCATATAGGGGAGATTGATTAGAACATTTTTTAATAGAAAGGAGGATAAGAGAATATGGATAGACATTTGGAATGGATATATGCATGTAATGTAATGCAAAATATATCAGAGAGACTATGTATGTGAGGAATTCATTGTAAGGGTTATTCTAGTAATGAGGTTTAGGGTTTTAATTGGAACAAACAGATCTTAAATCAGAACTGTATTCTGGCATAGGAGATGCTATACTAAGCAGTTCACTACTCTCTGGATTGTTGTCTAGATTGTTATACAGTCAGTGAGGCTCCTTTTGTGATGAGCAGTGTTTTCTAAGCTGTAAGCCTTGCTGCAAGTGCAGGCCCATTATATATTGTAATATCTCTTCATATGGCCAATGAATTGATATTGTGGATCACAAATCCCACCGTGTTTTTTCCTCATTGAGGTTTTCCATGTATAAATCTATGTTATGGTTCTCATTTATGTGTTTGGCTTATTGGTCGCATTACTTCTTTCAATTCTATTTATACCGGTATACCAGTTGGTGTATGCATGTTTTGTTAAGGCTAAAATCTTCAATTCTGGTATAACACTGATTAACCCCCCCTCTCAGTGTTATTGGTTTCCAACATAAATTAGATGGGCTGGGTAGCTAGGACTCACCTAACAAGATAATGAATTGTTTTGAGCCTCATGACTTGATCCTAGGGAGGATGTTTTAGGATAAGCATGAGAAGGCCATGAAGACGGTAAGTCAAATCTCCCTTGATTCTCTTATTGGTAGAAATGGCTCCACATGTCTATTGGGGTTATGCCTTGAAGAGTTTTTTTGGCAATATTATGGGGAGGATAGCATGTGATGACACTCCACTCCTACATGTGTCCTTTCTTGAGATGTATTGATGCCTTGTTGATTTGTTCACCTCTAGGAGTTTCTATTTGTGCTTTCTTGAGATTGGTTCATGCGTTAGTGTCCTTGTATTGTTAAAGACTCTTTGGTTTTAAGTGTCAGCGTAGATATAGAGTGTGTGTTGGGACCTTGTGTCATCTCCTAGCACGGGGGGTGGTTCCTTGGGTTCCACATGGCCGGGTGGTTGGTGCTTTTAAACCATTGGGATATTCCTATCTTTGGGTTCTTCTTGTGTGGATGAGGATGCTTCTTCAGATAGTTCATGGATAATAATTGTAGCAAGAATGTAAATTATCATGTTATTTATGTAATGAAATTATAATGTAATGGTTGTAAAAGAAATCATGCTCTTTAGAAATGATTATGTTGTTCTAGATATAGTGATAGCTTGGGTTATAGTATATGATTGTAATGATGGACCTTGAGTTGTATTGTAACACAGTTATATATTAAATGTTGCAATTTGTATTCTTGATGAGCCATGTTAAAAGGAAATTGTTTGAATGTTATGATAAAGGTAATAGCCTAGAAATGATGTCTTTAACTAATACTTTAAGTAGAAGAAATGCTATGCCTTGGTAGGATGTATGAGTATGAGTAATGATGGAAGATATCTTAGGACATGTCTATTACTTGTGATTGAAGAATTTGAACTTATAGTATCATACCTCGTAGTTAGTGATCTAATGGTAGGGTTGAAATCTTAGAATCTTGGGTTGTAATTGAATGTTCCTTATGAAAATATGTATTGATGTCCTTAATGAATGAATTACTAATCTTATTAATGGAAATTACTAGTAAGTGTATGGGAAGATGCTAAAATGAATGCTTGTTTATCAAGGATTAGATTGTATTATATGTTATGGTTTAAATATTATAACTCTATTTGGTGGAAGCTATTAGTTGTTGTGGATAATAGGATTATCGTATTTTAAGTTGTGTTGAGATGAATTCGTGTAGTTACTTAATTTGTTATAAGATGTTTTTGGTTAATTGATATAGTGTAAGAGATTTTATGAGTATTAAAGGAGCGATGGATTAAATGTTAAGCAAGACTTTGTGATTTTTGTATTATGTACTTTAGGAATCATGATTAAGTGATAGGCATGCTAGGAGCATAGAATCATAAATGAGTATGTTGAAGCTAACTATGAATGGAAAATTATGTTAACGTTAATGTAAGGGTTAATTGTAGTTTATGAATGAGGATCATAATAGTCTAGGATTGGTTAAGTGTAACAGGAACATTTGGACTTGGTGTATAAAATGCCCCTAAGGGAAAATGGAGATGGCTATGCATTGAAAGATAGAATCTCATATTAACTGAATGATTGAGCAGGTTGCATATCATAAGTGTTAGGTATTTCTATGTTGCACCTATGCTTGAATCTTGATTAAGATTATGAGGTATTATTCTGGAAGAAAGTGAATGTTTATTGCTTATGTAAGTAGATTTAGTAATGGCGATGAGATACCCTAGGGAGTTATTAGTAATGATTTGTTATATTCCGCTTGCATAGTTGATTAATAGTTTAAGAGAATTATTCTATATTTTTATCTTTTAAATTTTGATGTGTGCTCACTACATTTCTTAAGTGATGTTACGTATAGTATTGATAATAAAAAAAATTAAATTCTTGTGTATTTATCTATATTTCTCTAGGCTATTTTCGCGGGCATTACACTTCATCTCCACATGGCATCCATATTGATATCCACTTCAAAAAAGATCTTTGTGTCGGCTATACTCAGTCACCAATAATCAACACACAATCAGTCCTTCCTTTTTATTGGTTCACTAACCCTGTTGGTAACTCACACTTTACTAAT
This sequence comes from Cryptomeria japonica, assembly GCF_030272615.1. Lineage (NCBI taxonomy): Eukaryota > Viridiplantae > Streptophyta > Pinopsida > Cupressales > Cupressaceae > Cryptomeria > Cryptomeria japonica. The sequence continues at coordinate 501,194,662 of NC_081409.1, read as the reverse complement.
TACCCTTCATGTCTGCACTTTGTAGATCTGTCAATGGAACACCTTAACCGGTTGCCAGACATGTTTATCCAAAGCATGCACATTCCCATTATGTAGGAGAAAATCACTTAGCCTCTTTGTTTCCTTACCAATAGCCATCATAAACCTTCAACTAATTCCATCTAAGTCATCTTCATATGGTTGCATATTCTCTTTACAACTACTCCACTTTGCCTTCTTCTTCATCAGCCTAGGCCATATCTCAACCGGTTTGTCAAAGTGACAAACCCATCACTCTTCATCTATTCCAGTAACTCAACATGCCTTCTCTATCGGTCCAGTGCATATCCCTGATTTCATGCACTTGAGGCATTCCTATTTGTGCAACATATCTTCAAATAGGCACATGTGATCTAGTGTGGGCATATTCACTGTCAATCATCTCTTCACATGGTGACTACATTTTATTTGGTGGGAGTCCTACATCAATATATCATACCAGTGACCTGTACATATTTCTCCTCTTGTTTTGATGTGATACAGGTAATATTTTGCCTCTTCATCACAAACAACAACTCAAGCACCTTGCTCATCCTACTTGTACACTAGTCATAACCTTTCTGGTTGGCACCTACTCACTACCAATACATCACTTACCAGTTGACATCCTCTCCTTACTGGTGATAGACTATACCAATAACAAGTCCATTTCATCCACACAGGCCAAACACTAACTTATGTACTAGTGACTCTAATGATCATTCCTCTGAATGGTATTCTCTTCCTTACCGGTGTTGTGAAACATTATTTGATATCAATGATGGCACATCAACTGTATTCCCATATCGATTGTCCTTCTATATCGGTTGACATCAATGACAACAAAATGCCAACACAAGACACTTCATACTGGTAGATTTCTCCCCCTTTGATACAATGACAAAGGGTACTGTACACTCTCCCTTTGATCCATACCTATCTCCCCCTTTGACTGCTACCAGTGATTGCAGCTGGTACTGAGATGTGGTTCAAGAGTCATAGATGTTTCTATGAACTCCTCCTGAACCATATAAATCCTTCCTTTCTTAAGTGAAGAAGGCAGTTGACACAACTCCCAACTTGTGTCTTAGGTACTCAAAAGTGCTTATCGGTAATGGTTTGGTGAAAATATCTACTACTTGTTCTCTGGTAGGTACATAATCCATCCTAACTTCCTATCCTTCAACCTTCTCTCTAAGAAAATGATACTTGATAGCAATATGCTTTGTCCTGGAATGCATCACCAGATTCTTTGATATGTTGATAGCACTCGAATTATCACACTAGATGAGAATAGGGTCAGTGATGTCCACCTGTATATCCTTGAGATTTTTCTTCATCCAAAGTACCTAAGAGTAGCATGTAGCTGTAACAATGTATTCTTCTTTAGAAATAGATAGGGAGATAGAATCCTTCTTCTTGCTATGCCATGAGACCAACTAGTCACCTAGGAAGAATGCACCACCACTTGTTCTCTTATGGTCATCAATGCAACTTGCCCAATTAGCATCAGTGTATGCTTCCAAGATGAATTCCCCTTGTTTAGGGTACCACAATCCATAACTGAGTGTTCCTTGGAGGTGCCTAAAAATTCTGCTAACTGCATTCATATGTGACTACTTTGGTGTAGCTTGAAATTTGGCCACCATGCATACTGCCTACACTATATCTATTCTAGAAGTAGTTAGATACAATAGACTGCCTATCACGGATCTATACAATGTCTGATCCACCATCAGTGATTCATCATTCTTTCTTAGTTTACTTCCAGTCACCATGGGGGTAGTTACCGGTTTGTGATCTTCCAATTGAAATTCCTTCAACATATCCTTTGCATACTTGGTTTGTGAGATAAAGATTCCCCTATCTTGCTATAATATTTGCAAACCAAGGAAGTATGTCAATTCACCAAGCATTGACATCTCAAATTTTGACAGCATCTGATTAGAAATTTCTTTGCAAAGGGTGTCCTTATTGCCTCCAAAAATAATGTCATCTACATACACAACCACAATGATCATGTGGTTTCCATCTTTCTTTATGTATAAATTGTTGTCAGCACTCCCCTTTTTGAATCCTTTCTCCTTCAGGTATTGATCTAATCTTGAATACCATGCTCTAAGAGCTTTCTTTAATCCATACAAAGCCTTCTTCAACCAGCACACAAAGGTTTCATCATCATGTAGCAAAAACCCTTCTGATTGCTCTGTTGGGATCCAAGAACACTAAGAGGGGGGATGAATCAGTGTTCTACTGGAATTAACAGTTTTTAACTTTCTAGACCATGCATATATATATATACAGGTAAACAAATAAGTATATAACAAGAAGCAAATAAACCATCAACATAAATATACACCATAACACATAAATTTTATATGTGGAAAACCTCAATGAGGAAAAACCACGGTGGGATTTGTAACCCACAATATCAATTCACTAGCCATATGAAAAGATATTACATATAATAGGGGCCTGCACTTGTAGGAAGGCACACTTCCAAGAGAATACTACTCATCACCAAGGAGCCTCACTGACTACAATCTTTCTACCAAAGTAAATTACTGAAAATGAACTGAAGAATGCATCTGCTATGCCAAATAGAGTTCCGGTTCTGGTTCTGCTCTATACCAATTCATAATCTCTGAACTTCTACTAGTATCACTTCTCCTCCAAGAATGCTTTCCAAGCTATCTACAGATCATTGTATGATATAGCATTCACATACAAAATGATCTCCATACATATATTTTTCATCATACAGTTCTTCTATATTCTCTTATATCCACATATATCATATATCTTGCTCTCTTACAAAAATAACCTAGCCGACTGACCTATATACCTATTACAAATGATATAACTTATGTCGGCTTACAATACATTTACAAAAATGTCAGCCTTGACAATAATAATTACAAAATGATTGAAGTAAGTCCTCCTTGATGTCGGCCTCCAAAGAAGTGTTGATGTCGGTGCCGGTGTAGCCCTAAATGCTCCAAAGCTGGTATCTGCTGGTGTATGTTTCCTAGTGCTAGTTTATGACTTCCATCATATCTTGTTGCCATCAATGAAAAGAAAATGAATCCAATGAGTGTCAATTTCCAACAATCTCCCCCTTTGGCATTGATGGCAACACACATGTGAAAAATGGATTCCCTGCCGATATGCTCCCCCTGAGCAATATACTCCATCTGAAATGTGTTTTTCTAATATTTTTCACATATGAACATACTCCCCCTTCAACATTAATGCCAAAGACTAGTCAAATAATTGAAAGAATAAAAGAATATTGTTAGTTTCACTGGAGCTTTGCCATCTTTAGGATTTCTAGGTATGCCTTTTGCAATAACTGAAGATATGTATCCCAGTTGGATTTGAAGGTATCAAAAATAGATGCAAGTCCACTTATTAAGTGGGAAAGTGTTTCCTTCTCTTAGATATCTTCTGGTGTGGGTTTAGCTATCTTATCCATGCATTGTTTCTTGTGAACACCCAATGAATCTAGTCTAGGACTTACCAATCCTCTTAGATTTCTTTCTCTTCTCATGATTTTGTCTCTCTCCTTCTCAAAAGAAAAAATTTGGTTCTCCAAGGACAAAATTTGTCCATCAACAGATGTGGTTAGTGTAGTCAATCCATCAAAAGAGTTAGCGATTTTAGCCATCTTATCATATAACTCCTTCAATCTGCTATCTACATTAGTTGTAAGACTTTCTATGTTGCAACACACTCTATATATATTTATACATTATTTTAAACAAACCTCAATAGGGATAAGTTTTTCCTCAATTTTCTTCTTCCCTATCTCTATAAGTTGATCAAAAGTTGTTCATTTGTTGCTGTAAAATTGTCCAAAGCTTGTCGATCTGCTATCTACCTCAGAGATTGACAATTGTTGGATATCTACTTTGTTAGAGTCTTGAGCTTACCAAAAGGGCTTGCTCCATCTTCAATCTGACAGTCAGGTAATAATTTGTGCAATACGGAGATTGATTGATCAATTAATCCTTTATCTACAGTACCTTCCTTTAGTAATTTATGAGTAGCCATCATCATTAATTCAGTTGGACTCAACTCAAGGACTGATTTCTTCTCAACCTGAGAAGTATCAATTGCTAAAACCTTTGTCGGGGAATCAGTTTTACCTGCCAGTATGGACTCAATGGTTACCTTGTCCATCTCAACCTCTATTGCACTAGTGTCTTCTCCACTTGGTGCAGTGTCAGTTAGTGTTGGTGGAGTATTATCCACAGTATTTCCAATGTCTTATACATTGCCTTGCTCAAAAATGATCCGTGCCGGTACAGATTGTACACTCTCCTTAGCTGTCGATTGTGTTTGAATATCTATAGTTACTGTCGATGGTGTCAAAACTGGAGTTGAACTACCAAAAATACCTTTCCCTTTTGATTTGTCAGGAATGGTGGAAGATGTTTCCCTTGCAAATTCTTCTTGAGATGTGAGAAAGTCTAGGTTTTTCTAAAATAATTTTGTCCATCCCTTACTTGTCTCATTTACCACCTCATTTACTCTTCCCATCATAAGACTTATCTGTCAACATTTACTACTAAAGATAGTCCTATTTGCAGTGTCAATACACCTTTTCATTTCCTCATTATTTACAGTACCACACAATTCCAAAAGTGTAACTTCTTTGATTTTCCTATCACTCTTGATAACGTCAAGTCTCCTAGCTTCAAGTTTATTATACAAGGACAAAGATATCTCCTTCAAAATTTCAATTAAGGCTTTCTTATAGATGTCCGTATATAACAAAATAGCCTCTTACAATTCACTTCGCTCATTCTCTTCTAAATCTTCATAATACTTAGATATATTTTTCAACATTCCATCTTTTGTAATTTCATCAACAAGTTCAGCACAGGTCATTGTGGTCTTACCGGTTCTAGTATCATCACCCTTCTGATTTTTGCTTATGGTTACCGGTGTGACTGGTTTCCTCTTTTGCAAAGGCTTCCTTGTCGATGGTGGAGGTGCAGTGGGCTTAGTTACCTTTCTGACAAGTCTCCTCCTAGGATCTGCCTTCTTCTGCTCTACCGATAGTTTTGCCACATTCTTTATTTGTACCCTTCTGAAAGCCAGAGGTTCATTATCCTCAGGATCAGAGTCAGAAGTGATAGGGGAAATGTGAACTTATGTCTTCTTCACTTTTGTAGTACCAACCTCTACCGATTTAGCTACCTGTTTAGATTTAGAGCCCAGCTGAGTGTCTATCTTATAAAGCACATCTTGTACATATGCAAACATCTTTTATATTTTCTTCTCTCTTCTCTTCTTGTTAAAATTGGTTTTCACTTCAAGAGCCTTCTCTCCTGCTGTACCAAAATGTTATTGTATACACCTAAAAATGGTCTGAAGATAATTAATTGAATAAGCAATCATTTAATTAATCCCCCTCCCCAATTTAATTGAATTCATTAGCAATTTGATTAAATTCTCCCTTTTCATCTACTTATTAATAAATCTAAGGATTTATTTAATAGGTTCATTTCAATAATCCCCTTTAATTAATTAATACCTCCCCATTTAAAATCATTCCTTCTAATCCCTAATTAATTAAAATAAATGAATTTATGAGTTGTTGAAAGTTAATTAGCCTTTTCTTATTATTTGAATTTATAAATTCAAATTACCCACATGCCTCCTAACTTCTAACCACCTAACCTAACCACTTCTAAACATAACCCATTACATCTAACCCTGGGTTTAATTAAACCTACCTTAGCTTTCACATCCTAACCTCCTTATCCTAACCTCCTATAGTGTGGATACTCTCCCCTTGAGACACATGGCATTCTTGGGCCACATGTCCCCTCTCTTGGAAGCCTCTTGACACTTGTCACCATAGAGATGACAAATGTTCCCTTTCATCCAACCTCTCTTGGAAGCTTCTTGACACTTGTCACCATAGAGATGGAAAATGTTCCCTTTCATCCAACCTCTTTTCCAACCTCCTCCAATTTCACCATTGATATCTTCAGACTCAATCTTGACCGTTGATTCTTGTCACCTCACCCCTGTCCTTGGAAATCCTATAAATAGACCCCATTTTGGAGCAATAATCATCCCATCTCATTTGCATCTTATGCATTGCTACTATAGGCTAATATCTCTTAGCATATCATTTGAGCATTGTTATCATAGGCAATTGCATTCTTAGATCTAGCTTATTTTCTGGCATAATTGTTGAATCATGTAGCTTAATCATTCTCTTTTATAGCTTAAATGTATCATTATCATCTTAAATCCTCCATCTAGGTGTAGTAAAGTCACTGGAATTTTCTTATCCATATCTGAGAGCAAATCTACACTTGCATTTATTAGGAGGCGATAGATCGATTAGCCATGGTTTTATCTTTATTTGTTTTAAATTTGCTAACCATGTTTGTAATGATCTATTGAGTGTTTTGTGTTGTAGTTGTAGGTATACACTTCACAGGCACGACATTTTGGTGCCCAACGTGGGGCCGAAATTATCATTTTTGGCCTCTTAAGCTTCATCAACATTCATCTCTGCCCGGGTCTAGTTCAGAAACTCGTACGAGCTCCTTTTTTGGCTCGTACAAACTTCTTTATGAGTTGGCACGATAATCCTTTCCTACTCGTATAAGCTCATTTCTCTGTCATACAATCCTATTTCTGCATTCTTACAAGATCTAAAGTTCTATCATATGAGTTGGTAAAGTGTGTCGTACAACTTTTTGCTTCTATTTTTTAAATAGACTGCATTTTAGGGTTTTCGGGTTTTAATCCGATCATTATTAATGCTAACCCTGGTTTTTTAATGATATTTTTAGCAGCCTAACTAGTTTTGCAGGGCAATTATCGAAGATACTCTAGACAAAGAGTTATTTCAACCAAACACATCATTATTACTAATGGATCTATTTTGCAGTTTGCTTAAAAAGAATTCAACAAAACTTTGTGTATTTCTTAAATTTTTCTATGCACACTTGATTTTGCTAATGGAAATGAACAATCATGTTTTATGTGTTTTGATGATAGGTGAGTATTCTCTCACCTTTCTTAGGTGATCAAAAATCTACACTCATCCTTTGCTTTCATTAGTGCATATCTTTAGCAGGCCTAACCTCTTGAGGAGCTAATAACTCTTAGCCATTAAGGCTGGTGAGAGGGGAACGACCTAAGTGGGAATGGCTAATGCTAAGTAATCCAACCCACTATTAAATAAATGTGATTTGATGAAAATTAAATCAATGGCAGTACTCAAGAATAGCTCTCCTCCATACCTTCGAGTATATCAAACTTTGGTTTTCAAGGCTGGGAGACCTTTTAATTGAGCATTATACCCTGACGCGCCGAACGGATCCCTTACTAGTTCCAGTTAAATTAGAAGCTACTCGATTCACCTCTGAAAGGGTGATAATATTTGTGCAAGAGAGATAGTAACTCTCCCAAGGCACTTGCCATATTGTTCCCCCATTAGCATTTGGAGTTGGATAATACGGCGTTGAGAATCCATTGCGTGAGACTCACCGGCCATATTCTGATTAGCTATTGGGTGTGTACCTAAGTTTGCAAGCAAATTTTTTCTCTCTTAGCCAACTTCCTTAGGGTTTAGCATGCTTGTGGTCACTTATCATATCACATTTTTGTTGTGTATTCATCCCTAAATTGAAAAATCAGACATCTAAAGCTGGAAAACATAAGCAAAACATCAGACTTCAGTGATCAAAATTTGACCAAACAAACATATTTTTCTTTGCCCTGTTCTCTATCATATGAGGCATTTATCTTGTTGTATGGCTCAGAAAAGTTTGTCGTACAAACTGGTGATTTGTCATATTTTGTAGTATTCTTTGTCGTACGAGGCATCTATTTTATCATATGGTTTAGAAAGTATTGCTGTACGAACCTGTAATTTTGCATATGAAATTCCTAGTTTGTCATATGGTCTTGTATCTTTTGTCATTCAAGGCTGTATAGTCTGTCGTACGAGTCTCTGCTTCTGCCAGTCCAGAGTTGTGTCTTGCATGCCTTTTTTGGATATGTCATTTTTGCTTGATCAATTTTTAGTGATCATAAACACCTGTTATCTATCGCTCAGTGCTGGGATTGTCTCCTTTGTTCGCTTGGTCAAGTTATCATCCCTCAAAATCAGACTCTAAAAGATAAACACCTTAAGATTTTCAAGTACTCACCCTCAACAAGTTCAAGATCTAAACATCTCAAAGTGCATTATCACGCTCTTTGATAAACTGATCATGCTCAAACATATTTTCTCATCAGGATCTATCATCCTTTATCATGAAACTGAAACATTTGGTCAGGATAATCTTGTCCCACATCGTAGGATATATCATTCCTACTGGACTTGATTTTCATCAAATCATCATCATTGCACTCCTTAACCAAAGATCAAAAAACTTGCAAACTTTTAAACACTTGAATCATCTTATTGTGTCATATCACGCTATCATATTTACATTGACTATTGATCACTTATCAAAACAACTTTTGGACAAACGATTCCTAGCATAGTAAATTACACACGTGTATGCCTGTTCTAACTAGAGCTCATAGACGAAGAATCGCAGAGAGGAAAATTGAAACATTGGAAACAACTGAAGAGCATATAACCATGGAACATGAATATGAAATACAAGTTGAAGGAGAAATAGAAGGAGAAATAACAAAACAAAATATCAGAGACATCAAAAAAGATTCTCAATTCGATAAATTTATGCAGAAATTATTGGAGGGAGAAAAAGAAAAATATTTCCTAATGTTAGCAAAATCTGGTGCTACACTCCCCCAAGATTTTGATGTGAACAAATTGACACAAAAGAAAAGTGACCCTCCCTCTAATAATGGACAATATGACGATATCTTTGGTCTCAAAATAAATGACATGTCAATTCCCAGTAATACCAGAATCAATGAGGAAACTTACATACCAAAAAAAGATGAAGTAGAAATTCTTAATAACGTTCAATCCAATGAAGATACAAGAAGAACTAGAGATGACACAAGAAGAGATCCAGATCCTCCTAGAATGCAAAATCATGGTTATACAAGAACAAATCATGTTGATAATCCTATAACAACTCTCACACAACAACTACAAACACTGCAAACACAAATTCAAGATATGTAGAGAGGAAATGTTAGAAGATACTCACTTCAAGAAATTTGTCCTTATCCATTCGACAAAAACCTAAACATGATACCATTTCCTATAGGTATGAAAAATATGATGGAAGCATTGACCCTTAAGATCATATATGATAATTTTGCACAATGAGTATGGAGTTTGCACATGAGGATACCTACTTAATGAGATTATTTCCGAAAAGCTTAACTGGACTAGCTATGGAATGGTTCTCCAAGCTTCCACCTGGAATCAGATCATTCTTAGAGTTGGTGGATAATTTTGTTTCGCAATACTCTTACAACATACAACACAAAATAACAATTCTAGACCTATGTAACGCCAAACAAAAAAGTGGAGAACCTTTCATGATATTTTTACAATGATGGAGATGGTTATCTTTGTAGTATCCTCGTACAGTGTCAAAATACAAAAAAATGGACATATTCATTGACAACTTAAATGATCAAATGAGTTATTAATTAAAAATGCAAGGAAATCAAAGTTTCAGAAAAATGATTGATAATGGAATCAAAATGGAGGAAGCCATGATAAAGAAAGGTGAGTTGAAAATATACAAAGAAGGAGTCCATCCTCCTAACAACAACAATCACAACAATCACAATGATAAGCCAAAGATTTGGAATAGAAATCAAAATATCGTCAATGATGGAATAGTGGATAGCAACAATGAGTAACCAGAGCAACTAGTCTTTAATTTATCCACTCACTCAGCAGCGGCTCAGCAAAACAACCATCACCAAAAATAAACTACTAAAAATTTATTTCGAAGGCAATTTACAAACATTGGTGAACCCCTTGGGTCAGCACTAAAGACACTTCTTGCAAACAAATTGATCACTTTTCCCGAAGAAAGGAACTATGAGCCTGAAATAAAACCACCTTGTTGGAATGATAACCATTATTGTGATTTCCATTGAAACAAGGGACATCACACAGATAGTTGTCAGTGGTTGAAACATGTCATCCAAGATTTGATTGATAATGTAGTAATAACTATGGATGGACATACAATAAATGAATCTCACACAGCTTTTAAAATTCCACTTTCAAACTATGAGAAAGGTGAATCATCAACATCAAATAATGGCAAGGGTAAAGCGAAGGTAAACTATGCTCATACATATGATAATGTGGTAAACATGATTGTAGTTAAAGAAAAGAAAAATAAGAACTTGCTCATGCTATCACAAGAAGCACTGCCAAAGTTGTTTTGTCAGGTCCTATGACAAACACATCATCTACTACCAAACAATACAATCTAGTAGATCAATTACAGAAAACACCCGCACAAATATCCATCTTAGAACTATTAAAGCTTTCACCTGCACACAAAGAATTTCTTGAATGAGCATTAGTAGATACAATAGTGTCCAAACATCTTGATATCGATCAATTCCAAACCATGGTGGGACACCTCACAACCCCTCACTACTTATCATTTACTGAAGAAGATGACATGTCCCTGCAACACCCCCATAATGCTCCCTTGCATATCAAAGTCATCATTCATAAGGCACAATTTAAACATGTCCTAATAGATGGAGGATCTGACTTAAACATTTGCTCTTTGAGTCTTGTCCGTGCTCTAGGTTATTCAGAAGATGGAGTTGATCCCCAGAAAAAGATCACCATTGCCTATGATGAAGAAGAACGTTCCTCTAAAGGAATTGTGATGTTACCCATCAAAGTGGGACCTTTGCAAAAAGACACAACATGCCAAGTTCTAGATTTAGATTTATCATACAACATACTCTTGGGAAGACCTTGGATACATGACATACAAATTGTTCCATCAACATACCATCAGTGCTTAAAGTTTCCCTATAGTGGGCAGGAAGTCACGATCTTAACAGATTCAAATCCATTTTAGTATTGTACTAATCTTAAACCAATTCAAGAAGTCATTATTCCTCATAATAGGGAGGCATCATCTTCGAACACACAATCCAAGGATCAATCATTTGCCTCTATCTTGTCAAGTATGAAAAAATAAATGCAGCTAATAGATCGAGGGAATGGAGAATATTCAATATCACAACTACCACTTTCTCCTAAATCCTTTGGAAAACCATCAAACTCTAAACAACAACCAATTGTCAATTATCTTCTGATATTTGATGGAGCATTTGTTAGTGTTGGAACCTTATCAGAGGAAGCAAAAGACAAAGATGTGCTACGGTAGCTATACAAGGATGAAGAATTTCAACAAAAGATCAACAATGTCCGCATACCTACAGAAAAGTATGGAAAAGGATTTAACATTCTCAGAAAAATGGGATACACTGGAACAGGTCCTATAGGAAAAAGAAAAGAAGGTATCTTAGAACCTATCAAGCCTTACACTCAGCACACTACAACCAAAATAGGCTTAGGGTATGGACAAGTTACTTTACCAGAAGACACATCTTTTAGTAAACAACAGGAGGAATATGAAAACAAACAAGAACAACTAGAAATTGAAAGAGAAGAAACATCAGTTAAGCAACAAACACCAGCAAACATGAAATGGGAATAGAAACAACTTCAAATTAACAAGAGAAATAAAATAAAAGAACCTCTCAAGCAACATTAAATCTCAATCAAAACAAGAAAAAAGCTAATATAGGTCAAGGAGAGCTCATGGAAAAATTGATAGAACTCAATCTCAGTCCTAAAGTTGAATATGAAAGAAGAAAAGATATAGCAAGAAAAGCTGAAGAAACAAATAAAATGCTATATGAACAAATTTGTAGGTTGCGGGCTGCAAGTGATACAGATTCTGATGAATGGGAATGGGATTCCTATCACTCTAAATAATTAGCTGAAGAAAATTGCTTTGAAGGAGATATAGGAGTCAATGTAGTTCACACATATGCAGGACAACATCAAGAACCAGTTCACTTCAATTAGAATCATATTTGGCTGACTTGGACTTAACTAAGGACGATCAGGAGTTTCTTATGCGAGGTCATTCTAATGAGAGTACCATTCTAGATATCGACATACATATTGAAAACTTTGATACATCTATCATGACCCTTGATACCCTCGAAACATCCAACCTGAAGACCTCTTACCTCTAATCCACCCTGAACTTATTGATTGGGAAAATGAAGGACATACTGCCATTGATACCTTTTTGAATGACCATGCCATATATGTATATCTTAATGCAATCAAACCAGTAACAACTCTCACCAGGAATTTCAGTAACACATCTTCCAGTCAAGTGGGTGCCAAATCTCCTAGTTGCAAAAAGGAAAAAAAAAAAAAAAAGAATATCAAGTCTAATGCTGAAAACCATTTCTTGGCAACATTAGATCAAGAAAAAGTAAAAAGAAAGGACACATCTAATAGTGAAAACCCCCTCAAGGCACTAGAAGATGGGAGATTTGACACTTTACTTGAGCACTATCAAGAAAGGTCATCCATTTTGATCGAACCAATAGAGGCAGTTAACATTGGCACAATAGAGCAACCAAAGATTCTTCATCCAATGACTTCTCTATCTAAGCAAGAAATGCAACAATATATAGAATTCTTCAAACGATGACAAATCAATTTTTCCTGGTCCTATGTAGACATGCCAAGGTTAGATCCAAAGCTTATTATGCATCACTTAAATGTGAGTCTAGGAGCCACACCAATCAAACAATAGTTAAGGAAAATGCATCCACATATTGCCCTTCTAGTCAAAGAAGAACTAAAGAAATTATTGGATGTTGGATTCATCAGACCTGTAGCTTATCCTCAATGGGTATCCAACATCCTCCCTATTTCAAAACTAGATAAAAGTATTAGAATATGTATAGACTTCAGAGATCTTAATAACGCATGTCCAAAGGATGATTTTCCTTTTCCTAACATTGACATTATTGTAGATTTAACTGCTGGACACTCCATGTTTTCTTTAATGGATGGTTTCTCTAGATACAATCAGATCAAAATAGAACTTGAAGATCAAGAAAAGATAACTTTTACATGTCCATGGGGTACTTTCTACTGGAACATCATGCCTTTTGGACTAAATAATGTAGGTGCTACATATCAGAGAGCTATGACAACTATATTTCATGACATGATGCATACATTCATGGAAGACTATGTGGATGACATATTGGCTAAATCATACAATAGAGAAGAACATATAGGGATACTAGAAGATATCTTTGATAGGTTAGAAAAATACAAGCTATGGCTAAACCCTACGAAATGTGCCTTTGGTGTCAATTCAGGCAAGCTATTGGGATACTTTGTTTCAGCTAAAGGTATCGAAGTGGATCTAGCTAAGGTTAAAGCAATCATGGAAATGACATTTCCCAAGAATATTAGTCAACTAAGATCACTCCAAGGAAGACTCTAGTCAATCAGAAGATTTGTTTCTCAACTAGCAGATAAATGTCAACCCTTTACTCATCTATTGCACAAAAATGTTGATTTCAAGTGGGACCATCAATGTGAGGATGCATTCAACAAGATCAAGGAATAATCCCATACAACCACCCATCCTAATATCACCAATTTTAGGAAAACCATTGTTACTTTATGTATCAACCACTGAAGCATCATTAGGAGTTTTTCTTGCACAATAGGATAATGAAGGAAAAGAATGAGCTATCTACTACATTGGCAAAACACTAGTAGGATATGAGATCAACTATTCAGCAACATAAAAAGCATGCTTGGCAGTAGTTTTTGCTTCTCAAAAATTACAAGACTATCTACTATCTCACTCCATTAAGTTGATTTCTAAAATTGATCCTCTAAAATATTTACTTAGCAAGGTAACATTAGTAGGACGACTAGCAAAACGGATCATGATTCTAAGCGAGTTTGATATTGAGTATGTTGATAGAAAAGCTATAAAAAGACAAGTCATTGCAGACCAATTAGCAGAGGCACCACTTCAAGATGATCATCCTTTATAGATTGAGTTTCCCAATGTTGATATCCTAATAGTCACCATAGAAACCTGGCAATTATATTTTGATGGTTCATATACACAACACAGATTAGGAGAAGGTATTCTATTCATTACACCACAAGGTCATACAATCCCAAAAGCATACAAATTAAGCTTTCCATGCACCAACAACACCACAAAATATGAAGATTTGGTAATAGGTATCAAAATGGCTATAGAATGGAACATTACACAAGTACAAGTCTCTGGAGACTCTCAGCTTATCATTAATCAAGTCAATGATGATTACCAAACAAAGGACGAAAAATTAATGCCTTATAAAAAGATGGTTGATGATATCAAGAAATACTTTGTAGAAATAACTTTCTAGGAGATTCCAAGGAATGACAACAAAGTAGCCTATGCCATGGCTACACTTGCTTCTCTCCTTCAGACATAGGAAAATCAACAACATTATGAATTCTTGGTGGAAGAGTTGTTTTACCCTGCTCATAAGTGTCATGATTCCCAAACTATTTGTCACCTTGTGGGGCATGATTCCTCACGCTATGGCCAAACTTACACATACATGAAATATAACACCTTACCTCCCGACTTATCAAAAAATCAAAAAAGAAACTTTATTTGCCAATCCTCCCATTTTACTCTTGTCGTGGATACCCTATTTAAACAAGGTCTAGATGGTACTCTTTTAAGATGTCTCAAACAAGAAGAATCTAAGAAGGCCTTACATGAAGGCCATAATGACATTTGTGGCACTCATTCAAGTGGTCTTACCCTTTTGAAAAAAATCATATGCTTGGGCTATTATTGGCCAACTATGGAACAAGATTCTTTTCAAATAGCTAGAACATGCAAACAATGTCAGATCCATAGGAATTTGATTCATGCACCAGCACAAGAACTTCATGCTTTAGCAACATCTTGGCCTTTCTACCAATGGGGTCTTGATCTAGTAGGAAAGATAAATCCTTCTTCATCTAATGGTCACAAACTCATCCTTGTAGCTACAAAATATTTCACAAAATGGATTGAGGTAGTACCTCTCACAAATAACATAGGAAAACAAATTGTTGCATTTATCTTGAATTACATCATCTGTCGCTATGGAATACCAATGACCATTATCACTGATAATGGGCAGCCATTCAAGAATCAGGATGTACAAGAGCTATGTGAGAAATTAAAGATCCAATATAGATTCTCCACACCCTACTATCCACAAGAAAATGGGCAAGCAAAAGCATCAAATAAAACTATTCTAAAAATCCTCAAAAAGACAGTGAATGATGCTGGAAGAGATTGGCATATTCAATTAAACCCTACTCTATGGGCCTACCATACTAGTATCCACACACCAATAGGTGCCACACCTTTCTCTCTTGTTTATGGATCAGAAGCAATACTGCCAATAGAAGTAGAGATACCTTCTCTACAAGTATCATTAACAGGTCTCATCCCAAATGAATAACATCGAGTATCTAGATTACAAGAGTTAGAATTGATCTATGAATGAAGACAAAATGTCTTTGATCCTTTAAAGGTATACCAGCAAAGAATGTGTTAGAGTTATAATCACAGGGTCAAACCACGCGTCTTTCAAGTAGGGGAACTATTACTAAAGGAAAATCCATGCAACTAGGCAGATCGAGAAAAGAAAGGAAAGTTTGAACCAAACTGGTTAGGTCCGTTTGTGGTCACAATAGTATTTGGATGAGGAGCATATCAACTATCAACACAGGACAAAGATAAGTTTGACAAACCCATCAATAGCATGCATCTAAAGAAATTCTATGTTTGAAAAAGCAAAAAATTAAAAAAAAAAAAAAAAAATGAAATAGCAAAAAAATCAAAAGAAAAAAAAATAGTGAAAAAGAAGAAAATCCAAACAAAAAAATATGAGAAAAACTGCAATAAAAATAGATGGTGAAAACTGGTAAACAGGTGCTATCTATCTGCTAGGTCTTCCATCTATTAGTTCATGCATCTTTCCACTTGCATTCATTTTCCATCAGTGCTATCCTTATCCATCATGAAGCCTTTGTACATATGTAGGAATCCCAGCTAATCTCTTGCCATGGTTTGGATTATTGAGTATATCATAACGACTTTGTTTCTAGGCTTGGGGTAAAATCCTGCACCTAGCTGGGGGCAAACTTCTTGACCATTTTGAGCTTAATCAAACAGGTAGAACAATAGTTAGACAACTTTTAACAAGCGAAAATTGTGACACATCCAATGTTGAACATGAGATCAAATTATCAACAATCAAACTATCCAAAAGTCAGTCTAAACACACCTTTTCAATGGATGATATCTTTTGAATAATGATTTTAGCATGCTTGTTCAACTTTTCTATCTTGATTTTTACTATCATGATTTCTACGTGACTCCAGGATGTCTTTGACTAGAGAAACAAGGAAGGAACATGATATTTTTCTTGTCTGTTGTCTAAAAATTAACCATTAATATGTGCAAATTTGTCTCGGGACATGATCATTGGAGTATCATTGAAGACATTTCCAATTTGCATATAGAAATGATTAATACTGCTTGTTTTATGCAAGCAACACTCAAGTCATCTTGGTTCAATTATACCTTGATGCTTGTGCTAACTTGCCATATCAAAAGCCAGGAAAGAAGTGCTCTGGTCATCATGGTTCAATTATACCATCGATGTTTGCACTCACTTCCCACATTTCAAAAGCTCAATGATGACAAAAAAGCAATAATCTAGCAAATGGTCCGATCGTAGCTTTGCATTTCATTTTCATTTGCATTTGCATTTAGCTTGCATTTCATTCTTGCATGGGATCCTACATGCTCATTTCATCCAAGGTTAAATCTATCCCAAGAATCATCTAGGTATCATCACAAGTGTATACGCAATTAGACTAATGACTCATATCTCTCCAGATATTGTCAACCCAATGAAAAATTTATGCTATCCCTCTCAACAAAACCAACATCAGCATATCCGAATCTTTTTGCAACTTGATATCAACAAACTATCAGTTCTTTATCTAATCAATCTTATCAATTTTATCAAATCAAACCTAATCGACTCTATCATGTCTTATACAAGATGTATCTTTCCTGAAACCAGATGTTCTGATGATGTCTTATACAGGATATATCATTCCTAAAACCAGACGCTTTGATTATCTTTGTCTTATACAGGAAGTGTCATTCCTGAAACCAGACTGAATCTCAATCTTATCAATCTAACAAATCAAGATTTATCAATAATCAAGAACCACATCACCGTGATCGTAGAACTCACACTTTTATCAACCACAGTTGCAGGATTCATTCAATAATCTAATTGGGAAATCAGTTTCATAGATCCAAAAACTCCACAGGTCAATTGTCTCAATTGATCTCCTGAGGGGGCATCATCTTACCCAAATTTATCAATCAAGAGCTGGGGTATCCTATTGAACCAATATCATCATCAAAATGAGATTATTGTTTGAATCAATGTGTCATCACACCTCACTTCAAAGAGGGGCAAAATGTATACACCCAAAAATGTTCTAAAGATAATTAATTGAATAAGCAATTATTTAATTAATCCCCCTCCCCAATTTAATTGAATTCATAAGAAATTTGATTAAATTCTCCCTTTTCATCTACTTATTAATAAATCTAAGGATTTCTTTGATAGGTTCATTTCAATAATCCCCTTTGATTAATTAATTCCTCCCCATTTAAAATCATTCCTTCTAATCCCTAATTAATTAAAACAAATCAATTTATGAGTTGTTGAAAGTTAATTAGCCTTTTCTTATTATTTGAATTTTTAAATTCAAATTACCCACATGCGTCCTAACTTCTAACCACCTAAACCATTCCATCTAACCCTGGGTTTAATTAAACCTACCTTATCTTGCACATCCTAACCTCCTATGGTGCGGATACTCTCCCCTTGAGACACATTGAATTCTTGGGCCACATGTCCCCTCTCTTGGAATCCTCTTAACACTTGTCACCATAGGGATGACAAATGTTCCCTTTCATCCAACCTCTCTTGGAAGCTTCTTGACACTTGTCACCATAGAGATGGTAAATGTTCCCTTTCATCCAACCTCTTTCCCAACCTCCTCCAATTTCACCATTGATATCTTCAGACTCAATCTTGATCGTTGATTCCTACCACCTCACCCCTGGCCTTGGAAATCCTATAAATAGACCCCATTTTGGAGCAATAATCATCCCATCTCATTTGCATCTTATGCATTGTTACTATAGGCATAGTATCTCTTAGCATATTATTTGAGCATTGTTATCATAGGAAATTGCATTCTTAGATCTAGCTTATTTTCTAGCATAATTGTTGAATCATGTAGCTTAATCATTCTCTTTTCTAGCTTAAATGCATCATTATCATCTTAAATCCCCCATCTAGGTGTAGTCAAGTCACTGGAATTTTCTTATCTAGATCTAAGAGAAAATATACACTCACATTTATTAGGAGGCAATAGATCAATTAGCCATGGTTTTATCTTTATTTGTTTTAAATTTGCTAACTAGGCTTGTAATGATCTATTGAGTGTTTTGTGTTATTGCTGTAGGTATACACTTCACAGGCATGACAATTATGATTTATCATCTAATGGGGCATCTAACAACATCTTTGGATAGAGTTCAAAAATAATATCATCTACCTCATAACCAAGCTCAATAATCCAGATTTGCCTCGGTTCAACTGCTTCCATAAGAGTTTCATCAATTTTTAACATGAAACAGATGTTAGTGGAATATTTCTCCACAATGTTCTTTTAAATTCTCTCCCTTTTCCTCATATTTTCTTGAAAAGTCTTAAAATATCCGCAAAGTTTCTCATCTCTGTTGGTACCTAGACCAGTGATAGCTTCCTTGATATGTGTACCTACCAGTATGTCATGATCCCAATGCTTCTTCCCTATATCGAGTACCTCATTTAGGAAGTAAAGCATTAAAAAAACAATCAAGTTTCCATATCTAAAGGTGCCTTTCTTGATTCCTTTGATCTTTCCAAGTTTTAACATCAACTCGCTCCTCATCCAATCACATAAATCATACTTCACATTATTCCTCAACATCTGATATGTGGCATGAATGCATGAACTAGAAACAAACTTCAATCGGTTGGATTGAATTACCTTGTAACCTATGATCATGCTTGCAAACTTTATATCTATTTTGGTGATTGTGCTTATCCTCATTGATCTACTGTCGGGTGTAGCACCAATGATTTTTTTGACCTCTATGTTGGAAATTTTATTTTCAGGTTCTTGTCTGACCTTGGGTAAGCTAGTGATATCCTGAATTGCCTCCTTCATGATCATATAAGGCCTATCTAGCCAAATTAATTCATTGTGAACCCTGCTCAGAACGTATCTGATTACCTCATCCTTGAATTCTAGTATGTATAGAATACCAATTAACCCTAGATCCTCAATTGATTTGAATTATGGTTTAATGGTTCCAAAGTCTCCTAGTATCATGGATTGATACATGCTTTTGATGTCTTCATTGCCCAAGTCCTAAAGGTTGCAGTGAATGTATGCCCTCACATCTTCAACATACATTATGTCATCAGGAACCCTAGAAAATGGTCCCACAGAGTCTTCCTTTTTAGCAATTTTGAGAACCTCCTTAAAGACTGACCTCAACCTATCCTTGACTTCGACAATGCTGAGATTTTCAAAATAAAAGTAGATGTTGAAGATCTAGATGCCATGTTGAGAAATACCTGAGAGTGAATGTAGGTGGAAGACTGATAACTGCTCAAAATCTTTTCACAATGCTTCTGCTTGCTCTTGATTTGCCTTTACTTCGCTTAGAATGCTTGAATGTTCGGTGAGTGAAAATGAATTCACTTACCCTCTTTTATCAGCAAATAAAACTCTAATTTTTTGTAATAAATGCATCACCAACAACCCTACGGATGCCAGTTTCATAGTTATGTGTTGGGTGAACCTTTATCGATGATGAACACAATTTTCCAGATCTCTCTCCAGACCTCCTTGGATCTCTTTCGGGGTAATATGCAAAATTTAGCAATGGCTTTTCCAACCCCTAAGGCTTATGCTTCAATTACCAGTGGAATTTCTTGCCAATGGAGGAATACTCTATTCTACCAGTGGAGTTATCGGTATAGATCCATCTCCACTTGGTTCTTCATATTTCTAACCCATCTCTTGGTGTGATCTTGTTGTACTTCATCTACCTTCTACTTTCCTTTCTCATTATTAACCAGTTAAGTCTTGGTTTTGCAATACTTAGAAATATGACCTATTTTATTGCATGCATAACATGTAACATTGTTCTTCTAAATTGCTTTGACATATATAGTATCATTTCTTGACCTACAATGATTAGAAAAATGTCCAAAGTTTCCACATGTATGCCATTTAACATTCATTCTACATTCTTCTGATCTATGACCATATTTCTTGCAGTTTGTGCATTGACCGGGAACAAAATTGTAGTTTTGATTTACCTTATTTCTACATTAATTAGCCATATGTCCAAACTCATTGCAAACAAAACATCTACCATTTAATTTATAAGCATTAGATTGCCTTACCGGTTTCCTCTGTTATGATGAGTTTTGCATACTGGTTGTCTGATCTTCTTTTGTAGTATCAGAGCTTTCACCTTGTACAAATCCAAGTCCTCTAGAATCATCAATTTGTCTTTGTCTTTTCAATAAGTCATCCAACTATGCAACACTAATCCTAAACTTCTCTTTATATTCACTTGTAGTAGTCAGATCATCTCTCAGAGTGGTTACTTATCTTTCAAGTTCTTGTTCATTGTTCCAAGAGTGTGTCGAATCAGTTCTCAATAGATTATTCTCATGAGTCAATCTGTCACATTCATCAAATTTGTTCTTCAGAGATATAACCAGATTATCTTCCTTCTTCTTTCTATCCTTAATATCTTTTGATAGCCTCATGGTCAGATCTTGTATTTCATTCTTCATGATCATGTTTTATTGACTTAGTTTCTTACATTGTTCCTTTAGAGCATTTTTCTCCTCATCATCCATTTGTTGCAAAAGTTCTTTTCTCTTGGCTTGAGTAGATGATAACCTTTCTTGCATGATAAGAATGAATTCATTTGCAAAATTCAATTCTTCTTGCAATTTCAAGTTCTTCATCCTTTCAGCATGATAATCCTCAAGAGCCATCTCAAGTTGCTTCTCCATAGCCATGTTCAAAGACTTCAATTTCAGGATCTTCCTCAAGCTGTTAAACTTCTTCCAAGGTACCGGGCTCTGATACCAATTGTTGGGATCCAAGAACACTAAGAGGGGGGGGTGGATCAATGTTTTGCTGAAATGAATGATTTTTAACTTTCTAGACCATGCATATATATACCGGTAAACAAATAAGCATATAACAAGAAGAAAATAAACCATCAACATAAATGTACACCATAGCACACAAAGTTTATACGTGGAAAACCTCAATGAGGAAAAACCACGGTGGGATTTGTGACCCACAATATCAGTTCACTGGCCATATGAAAAGATATTACATATAATAGGGGCCTGTACTTGCAGGAAGACACACTGCCTAGAGCATACTGCCAAAGTAAATTACTGAAAATAAACTCAAGAATGCATCTGCTATGCTAAATAGAGTTCTGGTTCTGGTTCTGCTCTGTACTGGTTCATAAAATCTGAATTGCTACCAGTGTCACTTCTCCTCCAAGAATGCTTACCAAGCTATCTACAGATCACTGTATGATATAGCATTCACATACAAAATGATCTCCATACATATATTTTGCATCATACAGTTCTTCTATATTCTCCTATATCCACATATATCATATATCTTGCTCTCTTAAAAAAATAACGTAGCAGACTGAAATATATACCTATTACAATGATATTCCTTATGTCAACTTACAATATATTTACAAAAATGTCGGCCTTGACAATAATAATTACAATTTTTTTTAAGTAAATCCTCCTTGATGTCGACTTCCAAAGAAATGTTGATGTCAGTGCCAATGTAGCTCTGAATGCTCCAAAGCCAGTATCTGTTGGTATATGTTTCCTAGTGTTGGTTTATGACTTCCATCATATCTTGTTGCCATTAATGACAACAAAATTAATCCAATGAGTGTCAATTGCCAACTTGCTCCATGTACACTTCTTCTTCCAAATTTTCATTTAGGAAGGCAAATTTTACATCGATCTGATATACTTTATAACTCTTGTAGGCAGAAAAGGCTAGAAACATCCTAATTCTTCTAATCTAGCTACTGGTGTAAATGTTTCTTCAAATTCAATTCCCTCTACTTGAGAGTATCCTTTGCACACAAGTATAGCTTTATGCCTAACAATTTTACCTTCTTCATTCATCTTATTCTGGTAGAACCACTTAGTGCCAATCATGTTCTTATCTCCCAGTCTAGGGACTAATTCCCAAGTCTTGTTCTTCTCAATCTATTGTAGATCCTTTTCCATGACATCCATCCATTCTTGCCTTTTGTTGGCCTCATTGAATGTTTTAGGTTCTACTTCAGTCATGAGGCAAAATTTGACTTGTTCATCATTTCGGGCATGTCTTCTTCTAGTCTGCATACCATCACTCTTATTTCCTAGAATTTCCTCTTCTGGGTGATTCAACTGCACATACCAGTTGGGAGCCTTCTTGGATGCTTCTTCTAGTTCATTTCTGACTAAGCTTCCTCACCTTCATCACCAGAATCATCATGCCAGTTTACCTATGATTGACTTCCTTTATGCATATCCTCATCAACTTTTACAAGCACACTCTCAATGAATCTTCTTAGTCTTTTGTTGTATAATTTGTAGGCCTTGCTATTAAATGAGTAACCAAGGAAGATTCCTTCATCACTCTTGGAGTCGAAACTACCTAGACCATCCATGTCTATTTTTGATAAATCACTTGGTTCCAAATACTTTGAAGTACTTCACTGGTGGTTTCTAGTCATACCACAACACATAAGGTGTCATTCTGCTATTTGTTCTTAGTTGAACTCAGTTCAAGGTATATGCAGTAGTATGAACAACTTTCTTCCAATATGTGTCTGACAGACTAGCCTCATTTAACATGGTTCTAGCCATCTCCTTGACTATATTGTTCTTCCTTTCTACCACACCATTTTACTATGGTGTCCTAGGGGTTGATTATTGCCTTCTAATTCCATGTCTTTCACAAAAATTTTCAAACTCATTTGATGTGAACTCTCCACTCTGGTCTGATCTTAGACATTTTAGCTTGCACCCACTTTCCTTCTCCACCATCTTCCTAAAGATCTTTAATTTGTCAAATGCTTGTGAATTATCTTGCAGGAAAGTGACCCATGTCATTCTTGAATAATAATCAATAAAGAGCATAAAATATCTTTCACCGATAAGAGCTCTTGTCCTAGTTGGACCACACAGATCTATATGCACAATTTCAAGTGGTCTTGAGGTGTTGTGCTCTTTTATTCTGAAGCTCACCTTAGTCTACTTTACTTTTACACATTCATCACAAAATGTGCTTACTGGTTTCATGATGTGTGGAATATTCCTTACACACCCCTTTCTTCTTACTGCAACTAAGTTATCAAAGTTTATGTGGCCTAATCTTTAGTGCCATAGCTAGCTTTCATCAACCTGTCCTATCATGCATTGGGACTCATAGCATTCCTTCAGATTGTAAACATTGCCATATATTCTCTTTCCTTCTGCCACAACCTAACCTGTACTCTCTTTCTTTATCTGGCAACCGATTGATTCAAAGGTGAATTTCTAACCTTTGTCACACATCTGAATCACACTCAGTAGATTGTGCTTTAGGCCTTCAACATAATATATATCACGTGCCTTCAATTTTCCATCAATATTTAGAGTATCTTTTCCCTTTATTTTGATGGATGACTTGTCTCCAAATGTTACTGAACCACCATTCTAGTCTTCAAGCTTGATAAATTTATTTTTATCACCAGTCATGTGGTTGGAACAACCACTATCTACAACCCATAGATTTTTCCTTTTAGCATATAAAGCAGTCTACACTATCAGACTTGATTCTACCTTATCTTTTTCTTTCTCAACCCATACCTGTTTGGTTTCCTTCTTCTTTTCAGTGGCTATTTTGTTCTCTGATTCAACTACGTTTCTTGATAAAGATTTATCTTCTTCTGCTTGATCTTCTTGTTTTTACAAAACTTTGCTATATGTCCAAACTCTTGACAGTTATAGCATTTCACATTTTCATTTAAAGATGAATCTTTAAAATTATTGTAGGGTATTGGTTTACTCTTCCTACATTCAAAAATCCTATGACCAGATCCATTGCACTGATAATAGACCACATTCATATCGTAGAGTTCATTAAAAGGATTTCTACTTTCATAACTCATAGTGGGCTTATTGGTTAATCTACAGTCAGCTATTCTATGCCCAAATTTGTTACATCGGTAACAATAACCATGAAAGTTTGAAACATATCGGATAGGTTTCCTTGGTCCTACAAAGGACTGGCTCATCAGGGGTCTTCCCTTCATGTTGTTGACTTTGGTGTATCCTTCATCGTCAACTCTTACATTTCTCCTTGGATCTACATGTCGGTACAATGAGTGTGGCGTCTGGTTCATTGCTTGTGTATACCATTTTGTGGGGCGATGTTTAACAACATCTGCATATGTCTTTTTACCAGTATCCTTGCTTACGATGAATGTCTTCTTCTCTTCGCCTTCATTTGACAAAGTGAATTGTATCTCCTTACCGAATGTGTCTTTGTTGTTTGAACTTTGACCTTCTTCAAAACCTAATCCACTGATATCTTTGGATTGCTTCTGTTTACTCAAAATCTTGTCTAAGGCTTCAGTGTTGCCTTCGTATTTGCTTCTCAATTTTATTTCTTCCTTACTTTCTTCAAGCTCCTTTCTGAGCTTCACTATCTCTGCTTCCAGATCTTGATGCTCCTTTTCCTTCTTCATCAGATCAGAGGGTGTAACTTCACATATCCTCTTGTCTTCTTCTAATTATAGTTTCAAGTCAGATATAACTTGAATAGACTCATTGAGGGATTGGTTCAAGAAACCTTGTTCATCTACTGCAACAGGATTGAATTTATTGAGTTCTCTTCTTGTTTTAATTAGTTCCTCAAAATCACTTATAAGCTCACCTTCTAGATCCACTTTAGCCTCAATATCTTCTTCTTTCTCAACTTCACCAACCGGTTCATCAAGTGCCATAAAGAGATTAACTTTTTTGTCATTCTCATGGTAGTCATCTTCTGATGCACTTTCTTCATCTGTGAAATCATCCTCAATAGTATAGAGGTTGTTCTACTTCTAGTAACCTCTTCTTCCTTGCCAGTAGACATTTCTTTCTTTATCTTTACGAGCAGATCTGCTAAAACCTCTTGAATCATCTCCACCAGTTTCATTATAAAGACATTTTGTAGCAAAGTGTCCAACTTTACCACAATTAAAACATTTGAGTGGTAGCTTTCCTTTATACTTCTTGAATCCTCTTTTGAGCTTTCTAACAAAGATCTCTACCTCTACATCAGAGTCTTCACTAGATCCTTTATGAGTAGATACTTCTTTGCCCTTCTAGGTGGTGTTGAACATTGCCTCTTTCCTTAAGGATGCATCATTGGTTGTTCTCATTTCATAGGATGTTAGTGAGCCAAATAGTTCATCCATTGTAAAGATCTTTAGTTCCTTGGCTTCTTCTATCGTAGAAACCTTTGTATCATACTAAGGTGTAAGAGACATAAGTACCTTCTTGACAAGGATATCATCTGCAATTTCTTCCCCAAATCCTTTGATGGTATTCACAGTTTCATCAAATCTATGAAGGTAGTTTGCAATCTTTTCATCATCCTTCATCTTGATGCCTTCAAGTTGGCCCCTTAGTGCTTGCAGCTTGGGCTCTTAGAATTTTTCCTCTCCTTCAAATAACCTCTTCATTTTATCCCAAGTCTCCTTGGCAGATGCACAGTGCATGACCTTGACAAACTCATTATCAGACATCCCACTCAAGATAGCATGTTTGGCCTTTATGTTATTCTTGTACTCCTTCTTGGCATCAGGATCAGTGGGAGGAACACTAGTGACAATATACCCATTCTTGGCAGACATCCACACATCAAAACCAATGGAGGAAATATAGGTCTACATTCTTCTGCTCCAAAAGTCATAGTTGGATCCATCAAACATGGGGGCTTTTGAGGAAGAAGACTCATTTCTTGCCATTGTGTTCTAAGTCTAGAATCTACCCACGGTTTTAAACAACTGAGAACCTAGGCTCTGATTGAAATTGTTGAACAAAACGTACCACTAAGAGGGGGGTGAATCAGTGGTTCCTAAACTCTTTCCTCTTTCAAAACAACCTTAGAATACTGGCTATTATCCTAAGAACTAAACAATCAAATCGGTAAGACAATAGAAGATACCAGAAGAGACAATCACACCAATGCAATCCACAACACTAGATGTATGAGGAAAAACCAATATGGGAAAAACCTCGGTGATAAATATTACTGGAGACTACTGCTCCAATCCAGCCTCACGAGTGAAATACTGAATTACAAAGATTTAGGGCACGAACCCAAGGAGCACCAACCCCTACACCAAGCTCCAACTTGGTGATGTATATTTAAATACAATTTTGATACAGTTATAGTTTCTTGTTGGAAATAAGTTCTACAACTCTTGATCAAATAGGTCTCTGTTGGTTAATAGTCTTCTCTTCTTTATTGGATCTCACACTACCAGTTATGAGATTACTCTCTCTGATTCCTGGCCTCTCTTCTCTCTCTCACACAACCTCACAATACACTGTGTCACACTTGGATGCCTTCTTTATCAATCAAACCTCATTAGTTTTCTCAACTGTTAGACCTACTATAGTTATACCGCTACTCTATCACTGTTGGTTAAACCCTCTCACCAGTTTGCTTGTTAACTCACTCTACAACTTTCTTAGAATAAATTATAAGGGAGATGATTCTTCTCTACACTTAGGCTCTCTTCACTCCCCTTATTCTTATCAATCATTTCTATCTCAAGCTCATCTTGCCATCATGCCATCTTGCCTTCCTTGCGCTACAATCCTTTGGCATCCTCTGTGACTTGCAGGTTCTTCATAAAAGTTGGCCTACTTGTAGATTTGTTACGTCAATGCACACTCTGCCAACCTATGTAATACCTCCATCTGGCATCCAGTTGTCATGCTTGTCAACATCCACCTTTCCTTGGATTCCTATGTCAGTTTGACATTCTTTGTTTACCAAGGTTGACTAACTATTTAGTTCACCTTATCGGTATGACCATCAAACATCCTCTTTGTTTTGCTCACCGATTTTTGTGCCTTCATAACAAACAAACAACCTTCATCCCATTTTGTGCCTTACTGGTAAGCTTGATAACTGGTAGATGACACAACTCATGTGTATCGGTAGACTTCCTTTTATCTTCTTATCCATATATGCATTGGCCATCATATGTCTTTCTCTTCTTATACTGGTCACCACTTCTTACTTACCGGTGACCTTGCCAAACTGGTTTGACATCAATGACAACTTAATGCCAATAAAGCCAACAATCTCCCCCTTTGACATTGATGTCAACTTACTGCAAGACACTTGCCAAACCAGTTTGACATCAATGACAACTTAATGCCAATAAAGCCAACACAATATTCATGGATTTTAAAATTGATTACAAAATGAATGATATTGAAAAATGTAAAAGTCTGGTATCTTGAAAGATGACAAAAATAATGAAATTTCAATTATTGTATGGACAATTGTCCATGCAAGAGAAGAAGAAAATGCTTGGGTGATTAATAGTGCTTTTTCCCATCACAGGACTATTGATAAAGGGTATTTCATTATCCTTAAGAAGAGGAATAGAGGTTTAGTTGAATTTGGTGATGAAGGCTCTACTCAAATCTATGGAAACTGTACTATAATAATTGATGGAAAGAACAAGATAGATGATGTACTTTATGTTAAAGGATTGAAACAGAATTTTATTAGTGTTATCCAAATGTGTAGGAAAGGATATAATCTTAAGAGTGACTCTTGAAGACTAATTGTAAAAGGATCCAGGATTGATGAAAAATGTTTATCACCTAAAAGAGGCTAATGGAAGAAGCTATCTAAAGGAAAAAAGAAATTAATATTGGACATTGAACAAGAGGTTGGGACACATCAAATTTGAAAATGTGGTGATGATCAAATCTACACATGTGGTAAGAGATATGTCAAGGATCATCAAGCCTATAACATCTTATTAAAGGAATGTAAAATGGGAAAGTAGACACAAACAAACTTTGAGAGAAATAAGTATTATTATAAAAAATTGATGGATCTGATACACATTGACTTGTGTGGACTAACTGGCATAAAGGGAATCAATGATCAAAGGTACTTTATATTTCTTATTGATGATTACTCTATAATGAGTTGGGTTACAGTTTAAAAGAAAAAAACAAAATCTCTCAATAAGTTTAAAGTCTTTAAATATATGGTTGAGAGTGAAATAGATGTTAAGATCAAATGTTTCAGATCTAATAGGGGAGGTTATTTTAAATCAAATGGGTTTGAAATGTTTTGTTAAGATCATAGAATTAGGAGACATTTGTCTACTCTTAGGACCCCTTAGTAGAATGTGGTAGTCGAAAGAAAGAATAGGATGGTCTAAGAGATTGCAAGAATAGTATTAGAGGAAGCTAATATGTCTGACATGTAATAGAAAAAAATAGTTTTTAATATTGTCTATATTCTCAACATAGTGCAAATAAGGGTCAACAACTCTAAGATGCCTTATGAGCTATGGTATGGAAGACCTTTCACTATTAGATATTTTAGAATTTTTGGTAGCAAATGTTATATCAAGAGAGATGAAGAAGACTTGGCAAATTTTGAATCAAGATGTGACAAAGGGATCTTCCTTGGTTACTCAACCATAAGAAAGATCTATAGATGCTACAATAAGAGAATTAGGAATATGGTTGAAAGTACAAAATTTAAAGTACATGAATATTTGAACCAAATCACACAAGAACTCAAGGAATATATATTAGAAGAACCTCCCTACATAGAAGAAGATGAAGAATATATAGAAGAGAAGGAACTTGCATTTGAAAAGGCCCCTAAGACTCTAGCCAAGTATGTCCAAAGGAATCATTCAAAAAATCAAGTTATAGGTGATGAGACAAAGGTGTGTAGCCCAAAAGAAGACTTTCAAAAGAAAGTGAGCAAGTAAATATTTGTCTCCTACCAATGATAAAGCTCAAGACATTTTTTAATGCTAGCAATGATGAAGATTAGTTGCAAGCAATGGAAGAAAAACTAAATTTGATTGAGAAGAATCAAACATGGGAGTTACTCCTTAGACCTACAATTATAAATGTCATAGAAACAAAGTGGATGTTTTAGAACAAAGTGAATGAAGAAGGAGAAGTGGCAAGGATCAAAGAAAGGTTTGTTTGAAAAGGCTATTCACAAGAAGGAATTGATTTAAAAGAAGGCATCTACATAGAGTAGCCTAATGGGTTTCAATTTTTAGAAGATCCATATATGGTTTGCAAACTCAAAAAGGATATGGTCTCAAGAAATCTTGCAGGGCTTAGTATGAAAGTTTGGATAAGTACTTACTTTAGCAAGGTTTCAAGAAAAGTACTACAAATATCAATCTCTATATTAAGGTTGATGAAGAGAAATTTTGGATAGTTGTTGTATATTTGATGACATCATCTTTGATAAAGATGATGGTATGCATAAGAAGTTTTAAGAAGAGATGCAGAAAGAATTTGAGATGTCTATGATTGGTGAGTTGTATTTATTCTTTGGAATTTATATTTCTTAGCTAGATGATGGTGTCTTTATTTATCATGCTAAGTATTTTAAAAAGATGTTGAAGTTTTGTATGGATGATTCTAAATCAACAAGTACCCCCATGGCTACTAGTTTTAATTAATAAAGGATGATAAGTCACCTCAATTTAATTAGACTCATTTTAGGTATATGATTGGAGGACTATTGTATTTGATGGCTTCTAGAAATTATAATGCATGTTGTATGCCTGGTTGCAACATATCAAGGCAACCCTAAACAAACTCATGAGAAGGCTATCAAAAGGATATTCCAATACTTCAAGAGAAATCCAAACTATGGTTTTGTTTCTTAAAAGGGATGATGAATTTTATCTAAATGAATATACTTATGTTGATTGGGTTGTTTGTATGGATGATAGGAGAAGTACCAGTGGCAATTGTTTATTTTTGGAAAATAGATTGGTCTCTTGGTTTAGTAAGAAGTAGGACCTAATGTCCTTGTTAATAGAAAAAGTTGAGTATATTGCGGCAACATCTTATTACACCCAAGTTTTGTGGATAAAGAAAACATTGAAGGATATAAAACTAGTATATGATAAGCCAATTCTTAACTTGTGTATTAATACAAGTGCTATAAATATTTCAAAGGATCTAGTGATGTTATGTTATTTTAAGTTCTGTGTTGTTAGTTACTCTGATTTTTGGTTGACTATGGTGATGTATCCTACTTGGACCATATTATTTTGGCTCAATTTTACTTTAGAGAATGAGGTTTATTAGTGTTTTGGGTCTCACCATGGCCTGTGTAGATCTATATTGTGTAATTATCATTGGAGGTTAGTTCTGGGTTGACTAGTTAATGTTCTTTAATATTTATCTAAAAAAATCATTTGATGTTGATCTTAGAGTATGTATTTGTTATCACTGTTTTGAAAATTGGGTACTCTTGTCCCATAGTCGGCCAAAAATCTACAAAAGTGTGTTTGGCATGGCCTTGTTGCCCCTGTATTTCTTGGGTCAAAAGAGGGTTTAAGGTTTTTGAATTTTAACCCTTGTCTATGTTTTGTTAAACCCTCACATTCTATTCCTGCATTACTTTTTCCACTTAAGGAATGCTCGGTCTATCATGAAAAGTGTCCCCCCCCAATAGATTTTCCCTAGGCGGTCTTTTAAATATTTTCAATATTTACACCTTTACCTATGTTCGGTTTTAATGTTTGTCGGGCTCCTTAATAATTATGCAAGTCAATGTTGATCCTACAGTTGTCGTTGTTTCATTGGGTAAAGATGCTTCCAGGTTAGTGTTCACGAAATGGCAAAAAGGGTAGGCAAGCCCGACCAGAGGATTGTCTATCAAATTAAAAGACTGCATCTTGTATTGGATCCAATGGCTCGCGTTGCTTCGCTAGCCCAAGATGCATGTGATTTACCTATCGCAAAATAGCGAAAGAGTTGGCGGGTCCCAGAGGCGAGTGATTCCAGTGGTTAAAGGATGATCAGTTTAGAAAAGATCAATGGCTGGCATTGATTCGCAGCCGAAAGATGCATGTGTTTTACCTTTCATGAAGTAGCGAAAAGGTGGAGGGCTCAGGTAAGGTGATCATGACAAGGGTAATAGATGAGCGGGTTTCTAAGATCTAATGGTGGTTGTTGCTTTGCGAAGAAGAGTTTCCTGAGATTTAAGGTCCACGAAGTAGCGAAAACGTCAGTGGGCCCAAAGGACAAGCAGGTCATAGTTTCTAAAGATCGATTAAGTAGAAGTTAATCGGACGGCTTGCATGGATTCGCAGCCTCAAATCAAACGGAGATTAATGTTTGCAAAATAGTGAAATGATGTGGCAGTCACATGGAGGATGACTTGGTAGGACAGATGGGTTGCTCTGTGGAAAGAATTAGTGACTTGTCAAATGCACATGACTCTGAAGGGTAGTTGAGGGGCCACCTTGTTTTAACCGGTGGTTATGTTGAAAATGGTAAAGTCAAACAAGTGGTGGCTTTAGAATGGAACCCGCTAGAATTATCTGAGTGAATAGCTGACTACCACATGACATTTATTAGCAAGTGATGAAACAAAGCAAGTGGTCTCTGATCTGAGGGCCCACTTTAAAGGTTTGAGCATGTTAAATGATGTTTATCTTGAGGAGGATCCAACGGTTGTCATTGTTTCACAACCCGAAGATGCCTGAAGTTTAGCCTTCGCAAAATGGCAAAAACTGTTAGCCGTCATGGTTGTGTGCAGTTAGTTAAGAAGACTGGTGATCGCTGTAGGAAGTAAAGATCGAGCAAGTAGATGATGATCTGATGGCAACGTTGTTTCATGTGGTCAAAGTGCGTAGTGTTTACCCTTCGCGAAGTAGCGAAAGGAAGGTGGGGCCCATTACTAATGCAGAGTGACTGGGGAAAGTAAATGCAGTGCAAGTTTTTGAGATCCAACGATTGTCGTTGCTTCACAAAAGAAAAGTGTTGGGGTTTTAAACTCTGCAAAATGGCAAAACAGCGAAACAAGGAAATACTCAGAAGGTTTGTGATCCGTTGGAGCTTGTTTTTGAATTCAATTTGTGAATTTAATTCTGAGGTGATGTTCGAAGCATGCTAGATTAATGCCTCAATTCAATGCCAAGTTTCTAAGTTAAGGTCCACATCAATTGAGTACTAGCACCATTTCAACAAGTTTGTTGCAGAGGAGCTGATGCAGAGCGATTTTCTTTAGGTGAGTAATAGGTTTTTGTGTTTTTTCTTGCTAGTTGTAGTTTGAAAATTAGTGTTACTATGTGAATTTCTTTGTTAGAGTTTTGTGTAAATCTCAATTGATAATTGCATTAATGGGATGGCTCCAAGAAGGGATTTCACAGGGAAGGTAAATTACCAGGATAGGAATATATGTGATGATTTCTTGGAGCAACTAACTATGTCTACCAATGTTGAGGCCAAAGCTAAAGAATTGGTGCCAAAAAACCCTCTTTTAAGAAGTGGAGATGGTCTATATGACAAAGGAAATTGGTTGAGGGATCCTCAGATAGGGATGTCAGGCCTGGGACTTTTCAGGGTAGGTTTTGGTCAGAGACATTCCCCTACCCCACTAAATAGTATATGGGAATTAGACATGGGAAAGCTTATAGTCCCAGGGGTCTTCATGGATATAGATTTGTTGACCCTGATTGCACAAAACTATGACCCTATAGCCAAATGTATCAAGAATATAAAGGGAGCAGCCTTAGTTGAGATTAATGATGATGAGTTCAGGAAGGTTTTCAAGCTCAGTGAAGTGTCCAATTATTTAGAGCCTATCAACTTTGAGACAATAGCACAGGTTTACACTGTACAAAGGGATCACCTAAGGAGTGGCCCATTGAAAGAGTTTTTTGTCAAGATAGGAGGGCTAACTGTAGTAGGCCCTAGTACCATGGAACCTTTCTCCTTGAATCTGTTTACTCTAAGGGCTAAGGGAATGTATTGGGCACTTTGTCAGATTTTTGGAGAAGATGCTTAGAGAAACATGCCAACCCATTACATGTTGATGATTGCATAGATTCTAAACCCTTGTTTGGAAATAACATTTGACTATGCGCCTTACCTCACTGATGCAATTCATGAAGGGCTAGTAGGCATAAAAAATGGTAAAGTGGATAGGCCTTTTGGATGGTACTCCCTTCTCATGCACATGTTTTTATTTAAAGGTGCTTTTAATTTTGCTAGTGAAATGGAACTAATCAAGGAAAAAGATGGTAAAGAGATGCTAGTGCAATTATGGAGCACCATTCTGTCCTAGGATAGAAAAGATGCCAGTTACCTAAAGTTTGATAGGTGCTTTGCATCTAAAATTAGGATCCTCTTGTCTACAGAAAACCCTAGGATTCCTAAGGCTCTCTTAGAATTCCTTAAGTCCAAGGAGTTTGTTGCGGGTATTAAGATTTTTCATAATTGGGGTGATATGTATTTGTACCTTGTTTCTATAGTTTTTAGAGTTTATGGTTTCAAAGGCACTCCATATTTATTTCCTTATCAAGTCCCACTAAAGATAGGAATTGTAGAAGTCTTAAGGCAGATTGGAGGTGTGCAAGAGGCAGAGTTGACAAATAGAGGTAAAGGGACTATTTTCCCAACTATTACCATGGCTCATCATTTTGTGATCACCAAAGGTGGCTAGAAGTATTTTGAAGAACTCTTTAAACTATATAGGTTGTCTACTGTGGTTTCAAGATTTGCAGACCCGGAAGATTTTTTCAATGGCATGTTTAGAAAGAGAGTAGTATGTAAAGGTAGGCCACACCAATTTCATTTCCCTGAAGATCTGATTAGGAATGAATTCAATTTGGATGAGAAAGAATTGAGGAAAGAGAAATGGGTGGCATATAAAAGGGCTCTTGACTTCATTCATAAATTTGATAGCAATTATGACCCTCTTTCTAGTTTTAATCGCTTTGAGGAAAAAATAAAATTCTTAATTCTTTATTTTGAAGACCTCATGCAAACTCTGAAAGAAAAGAGGGAGGCTATAATGAGAAATGATCCTAATAGGGTTAGACTAGTTCTGTCTAAGCCTGCCTTTGCTAAGGCCATCCCACCTAGTGATTATGTAATGCACAAGAAATCAAAATATAGTGTGATGATGCCAGTGACTAGTGAGCCTTCTACTTCAAAGGGGAAAAGAGAAATTGAATATGTCATTGACATTCAAGACTCACCTAAAAGGCAAGAGAGGGGAAGGAGGTACAAACCGATGAGCCTCTGTATTCTCCATCTCAATCCCCCATCCACATAGGAGATGAGCAAGTGGTGGCCGAACAGTTGTTATAGTTAGGGAGTCTCGGGGAGATTGCCTACACATATGAGGAAACACAAGAGGGGATGCCAAAAGAGCCACCTAGTCCTGAGATGAACTTGACTGAAGGTGAGTTCAAAGGTAAAGAGTTAGACCTAAGTGTTAAGCAAGCCAGTGAGGAGTTCCTGGCTGATAGTAACTTTGTTACAATAGGGGCCTTCATGCAATTTGTATGGAAACAGAACATGGAACAATTTAAGGCCAGATGTGAAAAAAGGAAAAATGAGCAACCTCACAAAGATGCAACTTTGGTGGAGGAAGAGGTAAAACAAGAAATGATTGAAGAATTCAAGGCCATTACTCTTGAAAAAGGAAGAGAGATGGTATCAAAGGCTGGTGTTTTAATCATGCCTGAGTGGGATATAGTTGATGCTCTAGTACTTGAAGCGACCAGGAAAGAAACCAAGCCTATGGAAGGAGTAACATTCAGCAAAGATGATGTTGCTTTAGTCATGTGGTCTTTGAAAAAGGATGAAAATAGAAGAAGAAAAGATGCCTCAGATTCTAGTTTCCTGGGAGGTATGATTATGAAAAGAGTCCAAGATACAGGGGTGGTAGAAGTTGTTAGCACAGTTTTAGAAACTACAAAATCAGTGTAGCAGTGGCAGAAAAGGAGGCAAAAGAAAAAGATAATCTCCAATTGAAATTGGAAACAATCTTGAAGGCTTATAATGAGGCCAAAGAGGGAATAGCTAACTGAGATAGCATCATTGCTAGACTTCAGAGTCAGTTGGTAGGAAAACACCATTAGGGTGAGTCCTCTACTCTTATGATAGCTTCTTCTCCAACAAGACCTCCACCTACAAGTCCTATCATAGAATATCCCCCTTCTCCTATGCCTTCTAGTTTCCAACCAGCTGAAACTATTCAACACGAGTTGGAAAAGTTGAAACAGGCTCAAGCCCTGTTTGGAAGCAAATATGAGGAAAAGGTAAAGGCCACAATTTTAAAATTTGTTGATTCAGTTAGGGACTCTATTGTGCATACTTCTATGAAGAGGATTTTGAATATTTTTACTGAATTAAGAGAAGATGAGACCACTTTGGAACCAATTTTGAGTAAGTGGATGCCTAGGGTAAAGGACTTAGATCTTATGTGTTCATCCCATTCAGATGCAGAGACAAATGGTAGTCTCAGATCCACCTATGAATTCATAAAAGAAATGAATATACTCTCAGAAGAAAGGGAATGTGTGAAGAGAAAAGCCCAATTGTACAGGAAGGAATATTCTGATCACAAATATGAGTTGTTCCCAAGGGTTTTGTTGGTCCAACTCAACTAAAAGAGGAGAAGGCATGGCTAGAAGAGCTGGACCACAAATTGTCCCAAAGGGTTAATGAAATCATCAACACTGATGACATGTCCTTATTTGTCAAGACAATTGAGGAGATTGAAAAGGTAAAGTCACACTATGGTTTCATAGAGACAGAGATTGGGTAGTTAAGGGTCACTTGGAAAAGGCTAGAAAGGATGAAGAAGAGTATTGTTAGCTTCTCTTGGCCCAGTGATGATGTGTTCCAGGAGTGGAACGACAAGTATGCTGGACAAAGAGAAGATATTCCAGAACAGTTGGAAGATGTTGTAGTGGTTCAACAAACTAGAAAGGCTGATGATACTGAAAAGGACTTGTAACTGTTTCTTGAAGGATATTGAAGTTTGTAACAAACTTTTCCTAGGAATGTCTGAAGTTTGTATGTATCCACGATATTATAAATGGATACCAAGACTAGTAAAAGAGGGATCACAAGAATATTTGTAAAGAAACTCTGCAGAAATATATCTAGGTTTTTCTAGCTTTTACAGATAACACTTTGAGTCATGTAATTTTTTTTTCAAAAATGAATATAAAGATACAGATCAATACTTTTTAAGCCTAAATTTGTGTTGTCTTCTGGTCTGCATTCATTAATTTGCTAGTTTCATTTGAATAGTCTAGGGTTATTTGATTGAACATGGATTGCAAGGCAGTCATATGGATATGTTTCTAGCTTTTCTCTTCAAGGAAGAGGAATTAAAATGCATGAAATATCTCTATCAGTAAATCAATTGTTTGCTCATTTTGAATTTGATGAACGGTTTTAGTTTTTAAGAAGATAAAACTCATGTATATGTAAGGCATGTATGGGGTTGACATAAGGCCGAGGTGATGAAATGTATGAGGTTATTCAGATTTGGAGCTTTAATTTGATTTGGGTGACTCTGTAGCCTGAGATAAGGCACTGGTATCTAATTGTGGGATTCTTTCTATCTTTCTTGAAGATCAATACTGAAAATAAATACAAGTTTTTCCTTTAGTGTTTTAGTTTCATTAAGGTGATGAAATCCATGGGTTTTTTAGCACTGGTTTACTGTGGATCTCAATCTTAAAGTGTGAAAATATTCACAGAAGGTATACCCACCTGAACTTTGGATAATTTTAAAGTGTAGAAGGTCTCAAAACCTTATTATATGTTACTCTTGAGTTCTATTCCCTGATCTCTTTATATGAAAATAGAGTTATTTTATTTCTTACAAGAGGGATAGAAGGGAAATCACAATTTGAGACTAACAGTATTGTCATGTGTATTTCATTGGAATAATTTAGAAAGGATGCGTTGTGATGTTTTTGGGTCCTCTCTATCTCCTAGAGTAGACCAAAATGAATATTTTAGGTCTAGGTGGCCAAATTTATGTAATGTTTATTATGTTTGTGGTCAACCTAGTTAAGGGGTTTAATGATTAAGCTTGTATATAAAGAAATGCAAATGTGTGAGTGATGGTATGAGATGAGTATGAATTAACAAGTAATAAATGTGAATGATTTGTAAGCATATTTTTTGTTAGAGATGTACAAAAATTGGTTGTGAAGAGCTTTGATCATGACATCTTCTATTAGATGTGGTTTGCATGATATTGGTCACTTGACATAGTAGTTCAAGGGAAATTTTATGATAAGTATATCTTATTCTTTTCAATTCATCTATTCCATTCTTTGTGAAAAGACAATGAATCTCCTTGTAACTTTTTGTATCTTTCCCTAGGATAGTGTCTCTCAATTATGTAAGTAATTTGTATCTTGCCCTAAGGTTGTGCACCTTAGTTTTTCAAGTCCTTTTAGAAGTAGTGGGTTCTAGAGGCAAAACTATAACAAATTATATTCATATTGTGAGTTTGATTCTCATCACATTTTCTCTTAGTTAGGGTTTGACACATAAATATGGTGTTCATGTGTTTGTTGTGAATTGTACTTTCATGATTTATTACTATTGTAATAATATAGGTGTGGTTTGGAGTTTAAAGATAAAATATTAAGTATTTTGAGATCTAGACTGATTCACTCCCCCCTCTCAGTCTTGTGGTGTGTTCAACAATTGATGTCAGAGCAATGTTCCTATTGAAAATCTTAACCACTTGAGGAAGATCCAAGATGGCATAGTATTACACCTTCAAGAATCTAAAGTTTGATGGCATAAGTTATGCTTATTTCACATAAATAATGGAATGTCATTTAGCAACTATGCCAACTGAAATATGGAAAAGTATTAAGAAAATGCTATGTTTCTCCTCGGAATGGTCTTACAACTCTAGATGAAATCAAAAGATATATGAGAATAATGCAAAGGCTACAAATGTAATTTTCATTGTTTGAATGATGCAATATTTAGCAAAGTTATAGGCATGAAGTTAGCTAAAGAAATTTGGGAAAAGTTGACGAGTACATTTGAAGGTGATGAAAAGACAAAGAAAGCCAAGATTAAAAATGTAAAGAACAAGTTTGAGAATGTAGGAACAATTGATAATGAAAACAATGAAGGCTCCTCAAGTGAATGAAATTGGAAATGCTCTCAGAGGTGTTGGTGGAACACTAGCAAAAAGTGAAGTTGTAAGGAAGATAATGGAAACATTTCCCAAAATATTTAAACCTCAGAAGTATGCTATTGAGGAAAGTCATGACATGAATAAGTACATTGTTGATCATCTCCTTTGTTCATTCTCTACCTTTGAGATTACTCAATTCAATGATATCAAGAAAGATGAAACATTCAATGTTACAAAGAACCTTAAAGAAGAACCGAAAGAAAATGAAGACGTGGATGAGATTGGAGCAATCTTTGTGAGAAGATTGAAGAGAGGGATGAGAGAGTACAAAGGTAATTTACACCTAAAATATTTTAATTGTGGAATAATTGGTAATTGTGCTTCTAGATGCACGTATAAACAAGATTATGGTGGAAGACATAATGTGATGTAGGAGCATCCCGATTGATGAGCAATCTCGTATCAACCAAAACTATTTCCTTTCAGTTTTGTTCTTGTTTAGTTCTTTGTGCAATTTTTTGTGTTCTTACCAGTTGGTACTGATAGTTGCTTGTTCTTCATGGTAGATCTTATTTTTGGTTTCCAGGCTGGTTTATGTGCTTATTTCCATATTTTTAGTGCATTTGGGTTCTTTTCCAATCAGTTATCACTTTCGGTTGACTGGTTTTAGGTTCTGGGACAGCTCTTGTGCTTACCGGTTGGTTTTCCTTCTTGTTCGATGTACTTTGGTATTTGGATGACCTTCCTATTAAACCGCACTTCATGGTTGTTATTTTTCAGAAAGATTTCTTTAATTCTTAGGGCCGACCTAGTTACATGTTTCATTTTACTGCACTGGTAAATGTAATCTTATGAGGTCGACCTGAATATGTTCTGGTGAGTATGAATATGATATATAATCATTTATAGGGGCAGAGGAAGTAGAATTAAGAATACAGATTGAGATTTACATTTTGTGATCTGATTGATTCTTAGAGTCTTAGGTTGGATTGTATCTAATTGATAGCCTACATGTAATCAACTAACTACCAAATGTTATTTGATAATTTTATGATGATAGTCGGATGATAGAGAGAATTTATAAAGCAATATGATCTGTTTATACAATATTGTTATATTTTATTGTTGCTTTCATTGTGTTACTCTTGCTGCATAACCCGATTGATTCTCTTTGAGGGTTTTACTAGTTATGGCTGCATCAAGTGGTATCAGAGCTGGTTATGGACTTGCTGGTGGAAGAATTGTTTGCGAATATTGAGGCATTCTTTTGGGTGGACAGATCATTGATTGGAGGTAGGTTGCATGTATGTTCAATAGATCAGCCAGGAGAGGCAATTGAAACTGACAGTAAGATCACCGAGTTGAGGCAGTTCACTAGAGTGGAGGAGGAGATGTTGCCTAGAAGGAAAAACCCATGGAGGGTAGAGAAGATGATGGAAGACTTCAAGAATGAAGTGAGGAACAAAATCCAAAATGCTTTGGCTGCTTTACAGAGAAACCCTAAATCTAAGGATGAATATGAGGAAGCAAGTGAAGAGCTTGAGGAAGTTGAAGGATCGGAAGATGAAAGAAATGAAATATTCCTGAGAGAAGTAGAACAATTGAGTAAAGTTCATAAAGTTGAGGTTTCCAACTTTTATGGAACACTGAACCGGGAGGATCTGATCGATTGGATCACAGAGTTAGAGGATTACTTTGAGTTTGAGGATGTCAAGGACCCATAGAGAGTCTGGTTGGAATAGACCAAGTTGAAATGGCTGATAAAACTTATAAGGCACTAAGAGGGGGGGTGAATCAGTACAAGAAAAAATAATATAAATCTGATCACCACTTTAACCAGCTTGAAAATTAATATGCATGCAAGAAATATAAGCACATAAACAAACACCCAATAAAGAATGCAACTCATAACGCAATGATTTTCACATAGAAACCAAAATGGGACAAACCACGATGGGAATTAGTACCTATAAAGATCAACTATCAACATAATGGAGTTTTGACTGGTTAAGTTCATACAAATGCTTTGTTAGGAGCACACCCGGTTATGAGTGTCTTAGCTTGGTTAAGAGCTATTACAATAAGGCCTATTAGGACTAGCCTTGTTAGGAGCTACCCAGCTATCGGATTTCAAAACACAAGCTAATGTGTCACCTGGTTAGAGGATTTAAACCTTTAGACCTATTAGGATCCTACCGCACCTTATTAGCTCACTGTTTAACTGCTTCCTCTACCAGAGGCTTTACCGGTTGGACTAAATGACTTAGATGAATGAAATTTTTTTTTTTCCATCAATGACAACACAAATAAAGTCATCAATCAACCTATTATAAACATATCATCATCAATCCAACAATCTCCCCCTTTGGCATTGATGGCAACACTTTAGGAAAAAAAATTGTCAACTAAGTGTCACATTACAAAAATTATGACTCGTGACTCAAATACATACAAAAATCCCCCTCAGCAATTACAAGCTATTACAAAATCTTAACTAACCAATACTATTCCCCCTTTGACAATAAAGTACTACTCCCCCATTGACAACAATGACAAAGGTAAGCAACTACATGAAAAGATAAATGCAATATACATCAAAATTTGCATTACCAAATATATAAATAGGAGGTCAACAATTTTTTCAATGTTATCTTAAGAAATACATCTGCAAAATTAGACTTCAAAACTTTCAGATCATTTTCCCAAGTCTCCAAAAGAGTAGATGTAATCTTTATATGTGTCTAGATCTAGTATGCAAGTTCCTCCATAGCATCAAGTGTGCTCATCTCCGATGTAGCCAAAATTGCCTCTATTTCCTAATAACCTCTCTGCAAAATTTGTAACTTGGGGACTAAATGAGTCTATAACTCCTGCAATGATGATGTCCTCTCTACCTACTCTATTTCATATGCCTTAAGCTTATATTGTATCCAAGTAACCTCTCTACCAAAAATAGTTGTTGAATCATTTAAGGGGTTAAATGATTCAGTCAAAAATTTCAGATCATGTTGCTCTACCTTCTTATTATCAATATCATCCAAAAATAATGAAAAGATACAAATAGTAGACTGTATTTTACCTCAGGTCTACAATGCTTCCTTAATCTGCTCCAAGTTCATAGAAAGACCTACTCTATCTCTATCAATTTCCTTCATCAATTGTTCAATTCTCCTCTTTTCATATTCCTTTTCCACATTGTTGATAGTAGCCTCTTAAAGACTCTTCATCTGCTCACCTTCTAATGTAACCAAATGTTCCAGTTTGTCAATAGGTGTAGGAAGACTATCAATATTAGTCTCTATTAGTATACTGGAAAGTATATATATTGCACTTTGAATAGTTTTAGCTTCTTTTATTTATGCTTTCATAATATTTGTTTGTTCCTTAGATGCATAACAGATGCAATCTCCATCAACTCAGATGTTAATAGGTCCTTGAATGGATACCGTGTCATCATCCTCATCATCATCGAGGATCTTCTTTGATGTAAGTGACCGGGAGGTTACTTTCTTCTCATGCTCTTCTTCTTGCTTCTCCTCATCTTTCTGCTTCTTATTAGTCTTTACTAGTGGCTCTTTAGTTTGCTCAACATTTGTATTCACTGGTTGTTCAACATTAATCTGTTCACTTTCCTTCTGCATTTCTTTTGTATTCATTGGTTGCCCTATAGATTGCTCAAAATCAATATTTCTCTTCATCTCTTCCTTCTTCGAGGGCTCGATAATTTGTACATCATCTATTTTTACATTCTCTTCACTCTCAATCTCTTCTACATCTATGTATTTCTCTTCTTCACCTTTATCTTTATCCTTACCGATGGAGATGTCTTCTGGTAACACTGTCTATTCATCAGTGATAATGATTGTTTCTTTCTTAGTGTGTGT
The DNA here is from genome assembly GCF_030272615.1 of Cryptomeria japonica. NCBI lineage: Eukaryota > Viridiplantae > Streptophyta > Pinopsida > Cupressales > Cupressaceae > Cryptomeria > Cryptomeria japonica. The sequence goes on along the minus strand of NC_081409.1, from coordinate 501,152,263 downwards.
ATAAACTGTTGTGTCAACAAAAAAAATCTCATCCGGTATGATATCATAAATATTCAAATTGTCAGGGAGATCTTCTCCCTTAGTTCTCTTTGGTTCCTCTTCTTCAGGTACCAATCCTCAAAAATTCTTCAAGATTTCCTCAGTCTCATCTTGAACAGACTGGGATTCACCAACAAGCAGTCTAGTTAACCTCTTCTTTGTGCTAAATAATTATTTTGAATCATGAATAATATTTTGTATATCCTCCTTAGAGGTTTCTAGTTGCAAATGCATAAGAACAAATTCAAGTATTTCTTTATCCTGCCTTATTGCTGCCTGCTATCTAGCTTCTACATTATTGTACAGTAAATCAGGTATCTAGCCTTGCAATTCAATTAGTGCTTTTCTATACTTATTCATTGACCAAACAACTCCATCTACAATCATTTTTTGTTCTTCTTCTCCAAAATTATCATAATGCCTTTTTACACCAACTAGTATTCCATACTTCCTTATTTTCTCCAATAGTTTCTCAAGTGAAGTAAGTTTACTTACCGGTGGTTTACCAGATTTCACTGTTGATGTTCCAACGACCTTTTATTTCTTGCTACTAGCTCTCAGTTCTCTCTTTTCTCCTTCTGATTTTGTTTCCTCTCCTTTGTCTTAAGCAACAACTCTTTTTGCTTGTTCTTTCTTCCTTTTTTTGGTAGCTACCAGTGCTGGTAGCTTGATTTCTTTACCTTTCCTTTTGATTTGAATCTAAGGAGGAAGAGGGGGCTTCTCCTTGACAACTATACTCCTTGTCTATCTGTCAGTGGGTGTACTAGATGTTCCCACCTTCTTAGCTTCAAACTTAGCTCTGGCCTCTGTAATTGCCTGTTTTGTAAATCCTTGTTCAACTATAAATTGTTCCACTTCTTTCCTTACCCTTTTTGCAATAACCAATTTTTCTAACTCATAATGCACCTCAATAGATTTTTATTTAAAGATTTCAAACCCGGTTACACTTGGATCTACTGGTGTAGATAGAAGATGATCAACATAGGAAATCAAAAGATTAGCTTCTACCTCATAACCCATGGGCATGACCCATGATGTCCTAGGTTCTACTGCCCCTATTTGACATGTGTCTGTATCAACCATGAAATAGATAGAATCTCCATACCTTTTAACAATATTCTCCGGTATCCTTTCTCCACCATGCATCCTCTTCTAGAAGTATTTGAAATAATCCCATATTGTCTTTGTGAAATCATTTCTAAGTATTTTAATATTGTTCTTTATCTATAACATCGCTAGTGTATCCTCTGACCACTAAATATCACATATAATAGGAAAGGAGTTCTAGAAATAGAAAAAAAAACCTATGATCAACTGTCCAAACTTGAACTTTTGTCTCTTATCCTGCTTGATTGATTCAAGGTTCAGTATCAACTGGGATCTCAAAGCTTCTACAAGATCATAGTCGACATTTTCCTTCAACATCTGGTAGGCCGTGTGGATTGTAGCTCTGGGAATGTTATTTGTTCTTCTCGAGTGATAAACCTTGTATCTGATGACCATAGATGCATACTTTACCTCGAGATCATTTATTTTATTTATTATCATTGCACACCCATCCCATTTAGATTTAGTCAATTAGGTGACTTAATCCTTTGGGATTGTTCTCAACATAGGAACTTCACTAGTTGCCCACAATTTGATGACCACATGAATAGCTTCCTTTGTAATCTTATGTGGTTGATCCAACCACATGAACTTATCATGTATCCTACTCAAAACATATCTGATGTGGTCTTCTTAGAATTCATCAAGAAAATTCACAGCATGATGATAACCTTTATCATTAACCCTTTTGAATTGATCCTTCATCACTCCTTGTTCATCACATAGTGTTCAATATTGATTAAAGATTGCAAAAGTTCCCAAGTCTTTGAGCTCGCAATGAATATAGGATCTAATTTCTTTGAAATACAACACACCATAAGGTATGCTAGATAGGGCTCCAGCTAGATAGGTTTCCGTTGACTTATGTGGATGCCTCTTGAATTTTGGCTGAGGCCTTTCAGTAACATCAACAAAGTGTGGTGTATCCATTGAAAAATATCAAACACAGAATAAGATCATAGAAGAATACCTTTCAACTCCTTCATATCTAGGGTTTCTAAATCAAATTCACTTTCACCGATTCACTTCACTGCAAACCTCCTTAATCCATTATCAACTTTGCCAATGCAGCAATCAAAATCTCTTCTCCATTGTTGTCACTCTCCAAATGCTCTTGAGAATGAAAAGGTAACAAATGAAACTTGTAAAACACTTTAATTTACCATTAACAAACTACATTAAATGCAATACTAGTTGAACTTACTCTAATCATTGTTCAACCCTAAAACTTGTTACCAGTTCTCATAATACATCCAATATACCGGTTAGATCACAAAAAATCTTCATAACATCATAATCCATCAAGATATGTAGATTTGACTTACTGTGCACCATATATGGGGTTTAGAAATGGATCTGACAATAAGCTCCCCCTAATATTTATACATAGTTTACGGGCGAGGGATTCTCCACACTGGGTGAAGAATTAGAATCTTCTGATGGTTTCTCCTCACTCTTCTTTCTCCAGATCTTGTTCATCTCAGCCCTGGTCTCTTCCACATCAACTTTCTTCTTACATTTCGGTCAACAAACTAATTATCTAGTTTGATCATGTTTTCTCTACAAAACTTTGCAAGGTGTCCCGATTTGTGACAATGAAAACATGTCATTCCATATACTCTCAAGGGTCTAGCATTGCCTCTCTAAGTTCTTCTCTAGCAATTAATAGCAACATGACCATAGTTGTGATAGATTGAACAAGTCACATTCTCTCTATACTCCATTTCATAAGAACTAGACTAGTTCACATAAGGTCTCTACCAAGTAGGGTTTCTCTGGTCATTGAAAGATCTCTGCCATTCACCATTAGGTCTCAGATTCATGTCAAGTTTGTTATTGTTCATTCCAGACCTGCAATCAACAAATCTATGCCCATACTTGTTGCAATTGTAGCAATATCCATTAAAAGTACTAGGAATATCCCCATCATATGTATTAAGTCTATAACTATTAGCATCACTGGATCTACTTCTACAAACATTAGTAGTATGACCTACCTTATGACAGTTAAAGCATACTAGTTTGTAGGATTTCATACCGGTGGTTTTCTTGTTCTTAGGTGCAGATTTATCTTCATGCATGATGTCCTTAGTACCAAAAGGCTCTCCTTTCTCAAAGGTTGTGTATCCCAAGCCATGTGTATCTTCATTCTTCCTTTGTGACTAGATCTTCTTATCAAGCATAGTAGATCTTGTTGTATTTAGCTAGTATCCCATTAGCGTCAGCCAACTCCTTAGTAAGATCTTCATTATTTTTCATAAGACTTTCTCTAAGAGACATAGACATGTCTAGATCATCCTGTATTTCTTCTTTTTCTTGTTTTTCCTCATGAAGATGTGCATGTAGGGTACCAATCTCCTGGTTCAATTTAAAGATCTCATGATCCTTCTCTCTGATTTTGTCTTTAGCAACCCTCCTGGCTTCTAACTCTCTACTCATCCTGATGGTTAGGGCTCAAATTTGACTTCTCATCATTCATCTTTTCCACCTCATTATCTAATGCATCAATATTTACTTTCTTAGATGAGCTGTTTTCACTAAGTTCATACAACTTCTCCACCAACTCTCTCCTCTTAGCCAATAAAGCTTTGTACTTGAACCTTAACTCACCTAGGACTTCTTTAGATTATGCAAGCTAGTTAGAAATCTCCCTATAACTCATATCCCCCATAATAGCCTTAAGGATCTTTCCCAAGCAGTTAAGCCTTATGGGAATTAGGCTCTGATACCAATTTATAAACTTACAAGGAACTAAGAGGGGGGGTGAATCAGTGCAAGAAAAAACAATATAAATCTGATCACTACTTTAACCAACTTGAAAATCAATAAGCATGCAAGAAATATAAGCACATAAATAAACACCCAATAAATCATTCAACTCACAACACAATGATTTTCACATGGAAACCCAAATGGGAAAAACCACGGTGGAAATTACTACCCACAAAGATCAACTATCTACAGAATACAGATCTGACCGATTAAGGTCATACAACCGCTTTGTTAGGAGCACACCTGGTTAAGAGATATTACAATAAGGCCTGATAAGACTAGCTGTGTTAGGATCTACCCAGCTATGGGATTTCAAAACACAAGCTAATTTGTCATCTAATTAGAGGATTTAAACCTTCGAACTTGTTAGGATCTTACCGCACCCTGTTAGGAGTGACCTTGTGAGAGGATTTTCTTACTGCAACTGTTAGGGAATAACAAGTTTAACTGATATGCATATAGCACCTCTCTTCTTGATTAGATCCACTTTAGTTTTGCTTCTAACATTGATTAAACATCAATATAGAGCTTCACCTTCCACCGCACAATCAAATCCACACTATAGATCTCATATCTGATACATCATCACATAATATTCATCTTTTTATAAATAACTTTGTTAAGTCAGCTAATACCCTTGGAACAATTTCCTAGGTTCAATGTATCTAGTCAATCTTTCTCATTACGCTTTACTCATGTTGGCCACATATTTCATAAATTAAAAATATAACATTATGTCTACCGGTTTACCGATCTAAGTAACTTTGCTCTACCGGTTAACTGTTCTTCCTGACTGACTGCTCAATACACCATAACTCACTTATTCTATCAAATCTGCTAATGCAGTTCCATTCATAGACTCCTACCAATGTCATGAACATACATTCCAAACCGCAAAACTTAACTATTCACCGATCTTCCATACCGGTCGCTTGAACATAGCATTGTCCCTGTTTGCCGGTTTGCTGTCATGTTTATTGGTTCACTGTTTAACTGCTTCCTCTACCGGTTGGACTAAATGACTTAGATGATTGGCAAAACATGGTTGCCATCAATGAAAGCACAAATAAATTCATCAATCAACCTATTATAAACATATTATCATCAAGCCATCAAGGGCATGTTGCCTTGTGGTGGAAGGAATTGCAGAAAGATAGACTAGAGAATGGTGAATTGAAGATCACCTAGTGGAGATAAATGGTTGCAAGATTGAAGGCCAAGTTCATATTGGGAAACTATGAATTGGAATTGTTCAAGAAGTTGCAGAACCTGAAACAAAGAAACATGACTGTGAAGGAATATATTGAGGAATTCTATAAGGTGGTGATTAGATCTGGACATAGAGAGATGGACAGAGAAAAGGTGGCAATGTGTATAAATGGACTTTCTTTTAGCATTCAGGATGAGATGAGTATGTTGAGGGTTTCCACAGTTGAGGATTCTTACCACTATGCTTTGAAGGATGAGGAGAAGATGAGAAGAAGACAACCAAATAGAGGGAAGTAGAAATTCAAGGGACTGGTGAGTACAAAGAAGCAAAAACTAGTTGAGGAAGATGAATCAAAACCTAAGTGGAGTCTTAGAGGAAAGGTAGTAGTAGTACTGGTAGAGAGTTTCCTAGCAAATATTACAAGTGTGGAGAAACCAAAAATAGATTCTATGAAAGTAAGAAGGGAATGGGAAGAAGTTGTGTGGAAAATGAGGAACTAGAAGGTGAAGGTGCCAAATTTGACTGTGCATCAAAGCAAGGAGAATCCCTTATGCTCAGAAGGAAGGATACTAAATCTACTCAGAGGAAGAGTCTTTTCTCGACTGTGTGCAAATCAGGTGGTAAGTGTTGCAAGGTTATTGTAGATAGTGGAAGTACTGACAATTTGGTATCTAAGGAGATGGTTGTGAAGCTTGGATTGAAGAGGCTTGGGCATCCTTTTCATTATGAGGTAAGTTGGTTGCAAGATGATTAAAAGATAGAGATAAAGGAGCAGTGTTCGGTGAATTTCAACATTCAGCCTTTTAGAGATGGGGTTTTGTGTAATGTTGTATCTATGAGTGCTTGTCATGTCTTGTCGGGAAAACCTTGGCAACTTGATAGAGGAGCTATTTATGACTGTAGAAGAAACCTAGTCACTATTCAGAAGTATGGGAAGAAGTTTACATTGATTTATTTGAAGGAGAAAGAGAAGAAGGTGAAGAATATGAGTCCTGAGAAAAGTTGCAGTACAAAGAAACCTATGGTAGAGGTCATATAGGAAGGTTTGAAGAAATATCTAATAGAACTGGTTGTAGAGGTTATACCAGAGGGTGACATGAGTTTGCAGAAGGATCTAACAGATGAGCCTAATGGATAGATGGAACCGGATGATAGAGATCTTATGGTGATAAACTAGATGAAGTCTTATGGTAGAAACAAATCAAATTTTTAGAAGAAAGAAGGTAGTAAATAGAGACAATGTGTAGATCTAAAGCAAAGGAAGAGAAACAAAGAGGGTCAGAGGTTAGAGAAGTCAGTTGAGGCACCAAAGCAGATAAAGTAGAGGTTGGAAGATAAAGAAGATGTTTGAATCATAAATGAGTATGGGGTCTTTATTCTGAACCCTTTTAGATGTTCATGAGTTTCCTCTCATGGAACATCTTTTTCTACCTAAGATATCTAATGTAGGAGCATCCCTAGTTGATGAGAAATCTTGTATCAACCAAAAATATTTCCATTTAGTTTTGTTCTTGTTTAGTTCTTTGTGCAGTTTTCTATGTTCTTACCAGTGTTGGCAAATGCACACTCCAATGAGAAATTGTAGGTGATTGAAGGTATTGTCATTGATGGCAACCTTACAATCACATGACACTGGTAGGAACTGACACCAGTAGACTCTACACCAGCATACAGTTCACTGGCACCAAAAGAAATATTACCAGCACCATGGCCGATAGGAATTTTGAATAAATCTATTTTGTATTTAATTATAAAAAAATTTGTAATCCAACTTGGTGGATTGTAATATGACTCATATAAGTATGAGATCATTGTAGATCACTTAGGATGTGATGTATGGAAGGATTATTATAGACCTAATGTGTGAAATGTAAGGCAGATATTGGATAAGGGTTTATGTATATTGCAGAGCTTAAACTGGTACTAAATCTAGCATAGTAGATGCTAATCTGAAGTAGTAGAACACATTGGATTTGTATAATCTATTTTTGTAAGTCAGTGAGACTTCTTTTGTAACTGAGCAGTGAGCTCTAGGCACTTGGCCTTCCTTCATGTGCAAGCCCCTATTGTAAATAGTATTATTCCCTTATTGGCCAGTAAGAGAATATTGTGCGTCACAAATCCCACTAAGGTTTTTCCCACACCAGGTTTCCTCGTTCAAATATTGTGTTATGGTGTGTCTTTCATGTTGTGGTTGTTATTCTTATTTACTGCATTAATTTTGGTTTACTGGTACATAGTTTTGAATTGCTTTTCATGTTATAATTTAAGAAATTTCTATTACCGGTCAAATACTGATTCACCCCCCCTCTCAGTATCTTTGGGAATCCTAACAATTGGTATCAGAGCTTGGTCCTCTATTTTCAAAATCCTAACAACTTGAGGAAGATCTTGACATTGGTAGAGATGGAAAACTTGAGAAAGCAATTGGAAATAGCTCTTTCAGACTATGATGCAGAAAAAGTAAAGAATATCAAACTTGAAGATGATCTGAAGGCTATACGAGATATTATTCAAGGACTTCAAGAAAATCTCACTAGTGCAAGGAATAAGAGAAGAGAACTTTGTGAAAAGATGCAGAATAATGATGATGAAAAATAAACTCTTAATGATCTAGTAAACAAGCTAAGACAAGAAAATAGTACAATGAAGAATGAGATGCAAGATATGACTATGAGATTTTGTAAAGAAACTGAAAATCAGAAGAAGAATGAAGAGGAATTGGTTAGAGGATTGAATGATGCTGGAAATGAAAACACAAGACTTAGTCATGAAAATGATATGTTGAAGACAGACTTGATGCATACACAAAATGACACAAATGAACTCATGAGACAAAAAGGAATCTTGGAGAGTGAACTGGCTGCTCCAAATCAACACAAGGAGAAATTCAAGAAAAGTTCAGAAGAACTTATTGACATGCTGAAAAATCAAAAACCGAATGGTGATACTAATTGCCTTGGCTTTGAAGTTGGTGAAAGCTTTGTTACTGCAAACAATCATGATCATAGCAAACCGGTAAGACAACCTAATGCTTACAAATTTAATGGGAAATGCTTTAACTATAACAAGTATGGTCATAGAGCAAATCAGTGTAGATCTAGAAATTATCATAACACTAATGCACCCACCAATCAATGTTCTAAATGCAACAAAGTTGGTCATAATTCAGAAAATTGCAAAATGAATGTAAGATGTTATGTTTGTGGAATATTTGGAAAATTATCTAGTCAATGCAGAATACATATCGGCATAGGATATGGGAAAGCTATTCAGAAAAACAATGTGACTTGTTATGATTGTAACAAGATTGGACATATTGGAAAATTTTGTAGAAGCAAGACATCACCAGCAAATAACAAAGGACCTAGCCTAAAAGGTAAAGAAAAATTTGAAGAGGTAAAGGAATAATTCTCAAAGCAATGGATCAAAAAGTCAAATCAGAATGTTGATGGGAATACTCCTCCATCGGTAGAATGGAGTAACACTCCACCGTCAGGAGACTCTTCATCTAACTGAAGGAAAATCCTTTGGGGGTTTAGCAACAAATTGAAAAACATGCTAATATACCCTTGGTTGATGGTGAGAAGTTAAATTACCTCTTTACCGGCAGATGAGTTAAGTTGTGACTTAATCGACAAGCATTAAATGTGATAGTTGGAGAAAATAATATTATAATGTAAGTGTTTTGGCTCTTTTTCTTATTCACCAAACATTCAAATCTCCTGAAAGCACGAAAATTTTGAGCAAGGGAATTCATAATGAGAAGGAAGCAAATCATTCAATCACACATACCTAAAGGCAGATTAAGGTTTCTATAACCATGGAATCCTCCTCTATTCCTGAATTCATTGCAAACCCTTTTATTGTAGAAGAAGTTAAATGCCTTAGACCCATGTTTAAGATCATTCCCGACATTGCAAAGAAAGATGATACACTAGGGGCATTTCCTCAAATTCCTAAAGGAGTAGTATATGCTGAAGACCCTAGAATGTACATACATTGTCACATAGAAGAACTAGGAGATGAAGAAATCAAGAATATGTATCAGACTGTTTTATGTGATGAATCTGGAAACATCAAACCAAAACATAAGATAGTGGAAACCCTAGGTTTTACTAAAATCCTTAGTATCCTGGATTTTCCCAAGGATGTTAGACGGATTGTGCTAAGCAGAGTGCATGGTGAATTATTTTGGTTGGATTCAATTCATAAGATCATGAAAGAGGCAGTTAAGGCAGTGACATGCTTACCCTCCATCGGTAACAGGCTTGACAAAACTAAGAAGGTCTCTAATGACACTATAAAGACCCTAATCGATGCAACTTTTGACAAGAGATCACTTAGAGTCAATGATGTTAAAGATGTAAATGTCAAATTCATTAGCATGGTACTTGGCTACAAAGCTACTCATACAAACAGACTAAACTCGGTCTCTAGCTTATGTATTAAAAGTGCTTATGACTTAGTGAACAATAATGCTAAGATTGACATTTGTGAATGGCTGAAAGATGAAGTAATAGAAAATCTAAAGAAAATCAAAGGTGACAAGAAGGGAACCTTCAGATTTGGCAACTTACTTGTAAGCTTAATGTTGTATATCACCAAGGAAGTACCCGATATAGGCAGAAAAGATTGTGGATTTGATATACCGGTAGGAAAACAACTACTAAACCTACTGAACAACATGGGAGAAAACAAAGATAAGAACATCAATGAATATTTCCAATCATTTAAGCCAAAGATGAAATCTAGAACAAGACTGTCCCAAGCTATTGTTGACAAATACAAAGATGACATATGCTTTGTGGTAAAGAAAGATGAAATCTAGATGGAAGCAGTTGTCCCAAGAACTATTTGGGTAACCGAAATGGGATATAAAGCTGATGAGAACATAATTGAGACATATGCAAAAGCTCTACTTGAGGCACCAAGAAAACCGGATGAGAAATTCTTTGGCAATGCTGAAACAATTGAGAGTGGTATTCAATCACAGAAAAGAATTAAGAAAACTGAATAGACAGTGAGGAAAGATACAAGACAAGCTAAAACAATTAAGGAAGATGTATTGAAGCGAACTGGTATTAAAGAAAGTGAGCTAGAAGGACTTCAATCGAAAGCTCATCTTTCACCAGTTGCAACTTCTTCTAAAAGTGATATACTAGCCAAATTCAAAAGGGTAGTAAGGAAAATAAAACCCTCATTGGCATCCTCACCTACACCTAGAAGAACAAGACAAAAGCAACAGGCAGTTAGGCCTCTAGTTAAGAAGTTAACTCCAAAGAAGAAGAAGGTAAAACAGGATATTGCTCCACTGGACAAACTTCTAAGTGAAATAACTAAGGATGGAAAATTTAAAAATATTAGCAAGCTGTATAACACACTTTCTATTGATGATAAAGAAAGTGTAGAGAATAGTGTAATCTTACAGTTGGACATATACAAGAAATTTTTGATGGAAATTGTTGATGATATACCCACTGATTTATACATAAGACTAGAAGCTAGAAGGGTAGCAATTGTTGAGCTAGATAAAAAGATAAAAATAGAAAAAATACTTGCAGTTCACCCAATGAACTCACCTGAAGAAATAGATCAATTAATCAGTGAGGCCAATCGGACAGTATTTTCAACTGGTCATCGACATGTTGCAATTATGGCAGGAAGAGTAAATGAAATTTCAGAAGAGACTGCAGATCAATGGGATATATTATTTATTGCAAAAGAGGAACAAGAAGAAATTAAAAGACCTAAGACTATCAGAGTATATCAAAAGGATAGGGATAAGGGGAAAGGTAAGGAAGGTGGACCTCTGATCCTAAAAATAACTGATAACCTACCCCCACCTCTTTTTGATACTCCACTAGTAGAAACCGTTGACACCCAACCGGCAACAAAGAGTATGGAGACTCCTTATGAGGATACAAATCCTGAGTCTAAAATTTTGTACACTATGAACATAGACACCCAAGAGGTAAATATTGTGGTAGATAAGGAATCAACTAAGAAGACAAATGTGGCAATAGAGACACCGACAGAAAATGTTTTAATTGATAACATTGGAATTGGGGAACAATAATAAACTGAAGAATCAAATGATCTCCCAGACACTGGGAAGACAGAGACCATAGATGTGCATACTGTTGCATCTACTAAGCCACTAGCAACTACAGAAATTGAAAAACCAACTGACTCACCAGCAGTAGATAGTGCAAGGTGCATATAGAGAGCCCGACAGTGGATACCACTGGTAAAGCATTAGAAACACCAGTAGATAACACTGAGAAACAAATAGAAAAAATGATAGATGAGAGTACAATGAAACAGACAGAGACAAAAGAAGAGAAATAATTAGAGTCATAGGTTCAAACCAAGACAGTGCCATCGACAACAGCTAAAAAGCCTAAATCTTTGTTAGTAGAAATGCAAACACAAACTGACCTACTAGAGGTCGAAACAAGAAAAGTTATTACTACAACCGGCAGCATGGAGATTGTGAAAATAGTTGGGCAGACATCTGGTACTTCAATGACAAAATTCAGACCAACGAATGTGATAGTGGTATTATTAGATTCTATAAAGAAAATAACAAAGTGTAATGCACAAGCTTACAAAGCTATAGATGACACATTACCAATTTTGAAAATGATAGCTCCAAAGTGTACAGTTCAGAGAATAGATGACACCGGAAGAGAAAATGCACATACTCACCGGTACAGTTCAGAGAATAGAAGCAACATTAAAGGACAACAAAAGGTTCAGCGACAGTTAAAATTTTGCATTGGTAGACATCTATTAGATTGTAACCCACCAGTTACAAGGATCTAGGCAGGAACCACACTCCACTAATAGTGATTGACAACCTTTGTCATTGATTTCAAAGGTGTTGGTGTTGGAAATAAGCCACACCCAGACTAACGATGGACTGGTCCAAGAGGGGCCAATAGCTCAATGGTAGAGCACTCCAGCAACATATTGAAGGTCCTAGGTTCAAGTCTTAGCTGGTCCATGTCTCAACATGGTATTAGAGCTAGGTCCAAGCTAGGAGCCCCAAGCACACAAGAGGTGTGGCATAAGGGGGGGTGTTGGTGTTGTTAATAGGCCACACCCAGACCGACAATGGACTGGTCCAAGTAGAGCACTCCAGCAGTGTATGGAAGGTCCTAGGTTTGAGTCCTAGTTGGTCCATGTCTCAACAAAAGGGGGAGTAGTGGAGATGAGAAAAATGATCAGAAGAAAGACATCATTAGCTTAGGGGGAGCACACAGTTTTCATAAGAAAATTTTGGCAAATTCTTATTAGACACTTTTTGGATTTTCTCATGAGTGTTGCCATCAATGCCAAAGGGGGAGATTGTTGGCAACTGCACACTCCAATGAGAAATTGTAGGTGATTGAATGTATTGTCATTGATGGCAACCTTAAAATCATATGAAATTGGTAGGCACCGGCACCGACAGGCTCTACACCATCATATAGTTCACCGACACCAAAAGAAAGATTATCGACACCGTGGCCAACATGAATTTTGTATAAATGTATTTTGTATTTAATTGTAAAAAATTTTGTAAGCAGACTTGGTGGATTGTAATATGACTCATATAAGTATGAGATCATTGTAGATCATTTAGGATGTGATGTATGGAAGGATTATTACAGACCTAATGTGTGAATTGTAAGGCAGATATTGGATAAGGGTTTATGTATATTGCAAAGCTTAAACCAACACTGAATCTGGCATAGTAGATGCTGATCTAAAGCAGTACAAGACATTAGATTTGTATAATCCATTTTTCTAAGTTAGTGAGACTTCTTTTGTAATTGAGTAGTAAGCTCTAGGCACTTGGCCTTCCTGCATGTGTAGGCCCTTATTGTAAATAGTAATATTCCCTTATTGGCCAGTAAGCGAATATTGTGGGTCACAAATCCCACTGATGTTTTTCGCACACTGGGTTTCCTCATTAAAATATTGTGTTATGGTGTGTCTTTCATGTTGTGGTTTTTTTTCTTATTTACTGCATTAATTATGGTTTACCAGTACACAGTGTTGAATTGCTTTTCATGTTATAATTTAAGAAAGTTCTATTACTGTTTACATACTGATTCACCCACCCCCCTCTCAGTATCTTTGGGAATCCTAACAACCAGTTGGTACCAGTAGTTTCTTGTTCTTCATGGAAGATCTTTTTTTTGTTTCCAAGTTGGTTCATGTGCTTAATTTAATTGTTTCAATTCATTGGGTTCTTTTCTAGTCAGTTATCACTTTTGATTGGCTGTTTCTGAGTTCTGGGATAGTTCTTGTCCTTACCGATTGGTTTTCCTTCATTACCAGTGTGATTCTTGGTGTGTGGATCTATCTTGCATCTTGTCTAATTTTCTTTGGCATGTGGCCGACCTTCCTACTAAACCGCACTTCATGATTATTATTTTCCAAAAAGATTTCCTTAATTCTTTGGGCTGACCTAGTTACATGTTTCATTTTCCTGCATTGGTAAATGTAATCTTATGAGGTCGACCCAGATATGTTCCGGTGGGTATAAATATGATGTTATGTAATCATTTATAGGGGAAGAGGAAGTAGAATTGAGAATAAGGACTGAGATTTGCATTTTGTGATCCGATTGATTCGTAGAGTCTTGGATTGGATTGTATCTCGTTGATAGCCTGCATGTAACCAATTAGCTAGAAGATGTTCTTTGATGAATATATGATGATTTTCGGAAGTTCTAAAGCAATAATATGATATTTTTATGCAATCTTGTTATGTTTTCTTCTTGCTTTCATTAGGTTACTCTTGCTGCATAAGCTAGTTGATTCTGTTTGAGGGTTTTACCAGTTATGGTTGCATCATAATGATGGTAACAAAGGAAAGGAGAAATGTAGAGGGAATAAAAAAACATGAGGAGATGATAGAGATAAGAAAAAGAAGTATTTTTGTTCAATAAAGGCCTACTCATCTAAATAAGAACATGGTGATGACTGAAATGAAGAATCTTTGTTCCCAATTATAGAAGAAAATAATAATGAGTGGTTCAGAAGTTTGGAAAATGAAGACTACGTTGCATGCAAGAGTAGAACCAAAAGCATGGATTATTGACTCTAGATGTTCAAATCATATGACCAATCATATAGATAAGTTTATTAACCTTGACAAATATGATGGTGGACTACTTAAGTTTGTAGAAGAGGGAGCTACACCTATTTGTGGAAAATAAAGTATCTTTATTGATGGTAAGCATAAAATTGATCCAATTTTTATTATGTTAAAGGTTTGAGACATAATGGGAGTTAGATGTGTTGTAAAGTTTATAAGGTCATATTTCATAGAATCGGATGTGAAATTAGAAAAGGAGGGTCCCAAAAACTAGTTGTAGAAGGTATTAGGACTAATGGAAATGTCTACTATGTAAGGGATAAATGTGGAGGCAGTGGTTTCTCAACACAGAGTAGTGAAAATTGGTTGTAGCACAAAAGAATGGGACATATCAGTGTTGGTATTTTGAGCTTGATGGTATTTTGCATAGAGATTGCATTAATGATATGTTGTCATTGATGTCAATTGAACCGGTAATGGTGTTCATGTTATTGTTGATATTGTTGTTTTTGATATTGGCTAGTAACTAGTAAGAAGAGCTTTGTGGAAGATGTTGTAAACCTATATTTAAAGTTTGTGAGTTGAACCGGTGTAAAGGTGTAAAGGGTTAAACCTTTCTATACATTGTAACCAGTAAACCCAATCAATTGTTAAACCCTAACTGATCAAGTTTGATGGTTTATTATCTGATAAGTGGTAATGATGGAGACACGTGTGATCATTGAATGAGGATATGTTCAAATTGTTTTGGCGTGTTTGTTCTTGTCTAGGGAAGGAGCAAAGTGGATTACATCTAATACATAGCATGTGATGAGTTACAAAGTCCTATGAAGTGGTGATTAGTAGTTGGAATTTTCTTGAAGAATGTGAAGAGATTATCATGATTTCTAATGGTCAAGATTGTACTGACTTGTTTTTTAATCTCGATAATGAGAATTAGCTTTTGTTGTGTTACCAACCTAATTGATTTCTATTTAAGGTCGATGAAGTTGTTGTAAAGGTTGTTGGCAAGATTGATAGAAAACCTCTTGAGTGTGTAGTTGCCTAACTAGTGAATGGATCTGCACTTTGAGTGAAGGCAAATTGAAGCTTAGAAGGATCTGATCAAGCAAATGTAGTGCTACTCAGACAAATCAAGAAAACCTGTTGTTTTCTAACAATTACAATAGAAGTAAAATCCCTTAACCGGGTAAGCTCTAACAAGCTTGGTTACTCATTAACTCCTCTAACAAGGTGGTCCATTAGCTTGGACTCTTAAATCCTCCAACGAGGTTACGCCTAATAGGGTATTGTTCTTTTCATCAAGACATATTTGTAAATCCCTTAACCATGTGATTCCTAACCAAAATTAGTTCTTAACATGACTTATTGTAAAGCTTTAACAAGATTGGCTCCTAATAGGGCGAACTTGAGAAGAGTTCAGATAGCTATCCTTGTGAGTCTCATCTCATCATGGTTTTTACCTATTTGGGTTTTCCATGTATAAACATTTGTGTCAAGTGATGAATGCTTTTGTGGATGTGATCTTATTTGTTGATTTGGTTAATCTCTAATAAGGCATGTTATGTAGAAGCATTGAGAGATGAATATGTTGAGTTATGATTAAGCATTGTTGATGTTTACAAGATTGAAGTTGTTTACTATTAAAGTTGTCATAACAGTTAAACCGGTTGATGTTAAGTATTCTTATGAATATTGATCTTGACTGAGATATGTTTATATTGTTTGACTAAGTTTGAGTTTGGGAACTTTGTATGTTTTTTAGTATATTGATTCACCCCCCTCTCAGTATTCTACCAAATAATTATTATTTCATCATACCATCAATTGGTATCAAAGCGACTCAGGTCCTCTTAATCTAAAAGCCTAACAGCTTGAGGAAAACATCTTGTAGATCATGATGAAGAAAGAAGGTTTGAAGTTCAACAAAGATAACTATAGAATATGGAGTGACAGAATGAAGATTTACATTAATATTCTTGGTAGTCAGTATTGGGATCATATAGAAAATAAGTATACTACACCTACTGGACCCTTGACTGATGATCAAAAGAAAGAACAACAAGAAAATCACCAGATATTAGAAGCTATAATCAGTTCCCTGTCTGATGTTGAATATGTAGATGTTCATGGTCTTGAAACTACATATGGAGTATAGAAGAAATTAGAAGAGATTTATGGAGGTGATGAACATGTTAAGATTTCCAAAGAGGGGAGTTTAAGAGGAAATTTTGATGACATGAGGATGTCTGCAGGTGAGAATATCCAGCAGTATAGTCAAAGAATTAAGGAGATGGTGAGATAAAGAGTGCAGGAGGAAAAGTGGAAGATGCCATAGTAATCAGTAAGGTACTGAGAACCCTTCTACCAGTCTATGCTATCTAAGTTGCAGCTATTCAGGAGCTGAAATCCATTGACAAGACAAAGGTAACTCTTGACTCTATTATTGGAAAACTTACTGCTTTTGAACTAAATGGCTATGATTGCAATTGGGAAATAGACCAGAGGTAGTCTATTTCATCTCAATCCTAAAGTTAGCAACTGTTTGATTGCAAAAATAGATGATAGATGGCTTTGGCATAGGAGATTTTGTCATATAAATTTTGACAATATTGTTAAAGTAAGCAAGTTTAAGACATTAAGAGGTCTGCCTCAGCTAGAGAAACTGGTTAATGCTCTTTGTAAAGAATGTCAACTAGGAAAGATGACTTCTTAAACTTTTAAGAGAAACTCAGAGTACTTGTTACATTTGATTCATACAGATCTATGTGGACCAATAAGAACAAGAAGCATTCAAGGTGATAGATATTTCATGATCTTCATTGATGATTGTTCAAGGATGATGTGGGTCACATTCTTGAAGGATAAGAATGAAGCTTTTGTTAAATTCAAGGCATTTAGAGCCTTAGCTGAGAAAGAGAGTGGAAAAAACATAAAATGTCTAAGAACAGATCAAGGCACTGAATTTACTTCTGCAGAGTTCACTAAATATTGTGATGATAATGGTATCAAGTGGCAGCTTTCAGCACCAAGGACACCACAACAAAATGGTATAGCAGAGAGAAACAACTAGTCAGTGGTTGAAGTGGCTAGAACTATGTTGATACAAGGAGGGGTATCAAAAACATTTTGGAAAGAAGTTGTAAGTACAACTTTGTACACAATGAAACGAGTTCTGGTAAAAAGAGGTAAGGACAAGACCCCATATGAGTACTGGTATGGGAGATCACCTGATGTTAGCTATATTAAGATATTTGGAATCAAATGTTTTATTAAAAGAGGTAATTACATAAGCAAGTTTGAAGCTAAGAGTGATGAAGGCATATTTCTTGGTTATTCCACCAAGAGTAAGGCCTATAAATGCTTCAACAACCAAACATAAAAAATTGTTGAAAGTGTTGATGTTCATGTAGATGAATTTCTTGAAATTTTAGAAGGAACCAATTCTGAGAAGAAGGATGAAGATCCTTGCATTTTTCTTTTGGAACCTGAAACTGTTAAATTAGAAACCGGTAAAGAAAATCCTGATGTACTTGTTCAACCGGAACAAATAAATTCAGAAGAAGATGATAATGAAGAAGCTGAACCTAAAGAGAATGATCATGTTATTCCTAGGTATGTGAGACCAAATCATAGTCCTGAATAGATAATTGGGGATAAGGATGTTGATGTACTAACTAGAAGGAGAATAAGAGAAAAATCTTGCATGATATCCAACTTTGAACCTAGAAGTGATAAGTAGGTATTTGGTTATGATCATTGGGTGAAAGCTATGGAGGAGGAGTTAGATCAAATTGAGAAGAACAACACTTGGATCCTAGTACCCTAACCAGTAAACAAGAATGTTATAGGTACTAAATGGGTGTTCAGAAACAAATTAAATGAAGATGGTGTTGTAATTCACAATAAGGCAAGATTAGTATGCAAAGGATATGCACAAGAAGAAGGAGAGGATTATTGAGAAACTTTTGCACCAGTAGCAAATCTAGAAGGTGTCAGAACATTGCTTGTATTTGTGGCTCATAAGAAGTTCAAGGTATACCAGATGGATGTTAAGTCTACATTCTTGAATGGAATACTAGAAGAAGAGGTTTATATAGAGCAACCTGATGGTTATGCATTGACAGATAAGGAAGACATGGTATGCAAATTGTGTAAAGATTTTTATGGATTAAAGTAGGAACCCAGAGCATGGTATGAATGACTTCATACTCATCTGATGAAGATAGGCTTTACTAGAACTAGTGATGACAACAACATTTATCTCAAGCCTGAAGGATATGATATACTGGTTAATGAAGTATTTGTAGATGACATTATATTTGGAGGTAATGATGACATGAGTAATTTTTTTGCAAATGAAATGAAGAATGAATTTGAGATGTCACTAGTAGGGGAAATAAAAAATTTCATAGGCTTACAGATATAGTAGATAAAGAATGGTATTTTCATTACTCAATCCAAGTATGTGAAAGAGGTTTTGAAGACTTTCGGTATGAGTGACTATAAACTAGTTGGAACCCCAATGGTTACAGGTTGTAAACTATCCAAGGAATATTGGAGTTGAGGAAAATCAACTCTATAGCTCCCAAAGATCACTTGCATGAAAACCTGTCACAGAAGGAGAGAATCAAAAAACCTATGGAGGTTAGAATTCAAAGATCCAGAAAAGAGGAGTCATATTGATTGTGCAACAAGAATGCAATTCAATAATTATAGTTGTTATAAAAATACAAAGAGAGAATCCTTATAAGAGGATACTCGAAACCCTAAAGGAGAAAACCCTAAAGAATTATAAGATTCCTAAGTTTAGCTTAAGCATAGAGTATAATAGACTAATAATTAAATAAATAATTATTAGCTAATAAAAGATTACTCTAACACCCCCCCTTAAGATGAACTTAGGGAGTAGCTAAAAATAACTAAGGACTAAAAAAGCATGTAAAAAAAGTAGGAAAACAACAATGGGTCTTGGAAACTAGGCCTAATGAGGTGCCCAAGTACAATAAAATCTTTGTAAAGTGGAGAAAAATGAGAAAACACTATGGGAACAAAACTCCTCTCCAAGAAGAGATGAAAGCTCAAGTGAAGGACTAAGAAGCCTCTAAACAAGAGTGCTCTAGAAGATAGGAACAAAAAAGAAGAGCATGAAGCACACAACTAAAGCATGAAATAGCTGCAAACATTGTTGAAGAGTAACTGACGATCTGAAGAACCTCCACTAAAATGGAACATGACTAGGTAGAGAAGACATTAATCTACATAAGTGCCCTCAAATGACACTACTCGAATCAGATGGTAAACAAAGGCAAACAATTGAACTCGAAGATACAGATGGCATGAAACACCATAGCCTAAAGAGCTAATCAATCGAACCAAGGAAGCATTAGAACCAATAGGACAAACCTCCCCATAATGTTGAAAAGGGAGAGGGACAAGTACATGGAAAAGAATGGCCAACAAGATCTACATGACGAAGAACCAGGAACATCGAAGGTGCAGAGAAAGTACATAGTGTCATGGAAGGAACACTAACTTGACACACATCATGAGGATAATGTCATGAAAGGAACACTCACCTGACAAAGGTAGATGTAAAACAAAGGCAAACATCAACCCCCCCATGGCACTTTATAAGTAGTGCATGTACAATAAGACAAAAGATGTGCAAGATCCCAAGTATACAATGCATGATGGCACTTTATTCTAGTGCATTTGCATAAATAAAATACTACAATGATTAGAAGATATAGAAGATAGGAAACAGAAAGAATAGCCAAATATGAGACATCCTACTCAAAGAAAGAGATCTCAGGACCTAAAACAACCAAGATATTCACCAGAGTGTTGAAAAGTAAAAAATTGAATAAAATATACCTGGAGAAGAATCTAGAAATAAAACTCATATGAATGGAAAGAACATAGAACAAAATATCCAACGATATAAAGTTTTCTAAAAATAGAGTTCAGATGCTCAAGTTATGTCTCTCGGAGTGCAAAAATGAACTGCTAGCTTTGATAGAAAAAAACACCATCAAAAAAGAAAAATCAAAAGTTCAAAACTCTAGATCTAGATAGATCTCAGAAAGAGCTTTCCGACGATATAAGACTTGTTGAAAAATGCTTCTGTATGACAAAGTTAGGGCCAAAAGAAAAAAACCCCTCTTTTAGGGCATAAAGAGGATTAAAAAATAAAAAAAAAATTATTTTTTTTGACAAAAAATTTTCTGACGCATTTGCAGGTACAACCGTACAAATTTTCGTGCCTCAAAAAATGTGCCAATAAAAAATCAGCCCCTGTCACCGAAAATAAGCAAATTATATATCAAAATTCATGGAATCAGCCTTGTGAATCCAACTATGAGATCTTTTTGACACCAAAATGTACCAAAAAATCAGCTACCCACAGAAATGGAAAAAAACAACTACACAAATCCCCGAATACATAGGTCTGAAGAACAAGGCCCAAAATATCTCATGAAGAGAATAGGGACATGTAGATCTGGAGCTCTGATACCATATTGGAGTTGAGGAAAAATCAACTCTATTGCTCCCATAGATCACCTGCATGAAAACCTGTCACAGAAGGAGAGAAGCAAAAATGCTATGGAGGTCAGAATTCAGAGATCCAAAAAAGAGGAGTCATATTGATTGTGTAACAAGAATGCAATTCAATAATTACAGTTGTTATGAAAATACAAAGAAAGAATCCTTATAAGAGGATACTCGATACCCTAAAGGAGAAAACCCTAAAGAATTATAAGATTCCTAAGTTTAGCTTAAGCATAGAGCATAATAGACTAATAATTAAATAAATAATTATTAGCTAATAAAAGATTACTCTAACAAGGAAGATGCATCTAAGTGTGTAGATGAAAAAGAATACAAGTCAATGATTGACAAATTACACTATGTTGTTCACAGTCGATAGGATATTGGCCATGCAGTTGGTATTGTTGCTAGATTTGAGAAGAATTGAAAGGAGGCACATCTGATGGCAACCAAGAGAATTTTTAGATATCTAAAAGGTACTATTGACTATGGGTTATGGTATCCATATGATGGAAAATTTGATTTGAAATCATACACAGATGTTGATTGGGCAGGAAATATTGATGACCAGAAGAGTACTACTGGTGGAGCATTCTTTCTAGGAGGAAGGCTAGTCTCTTGGAGTAGAAAAAAGCAGAGTTGCACTTCACAATCTATTGTTGAAGCTGAGTATGTAGCAGTTTATATGAATTGCACACAAGCTATGTGAATGAGGCAAATTCTGGAAGGTTTGAAGATGGAAATATCATAACCAATAAATATTTTGTGTGATAATACAAGTGCAATAAACATTTCTAAAAATCTTGTTTTGCATGCAAGGACTAAGCACATTGAATTGAAATATTACTTCTTGAGGGAAAAAGTTCAAAGTAAAGATGTTATCTTGGAGCATGTCTCTACCAAGGAGTAGCTTGCAGATATCTTTACCAAACCTCTACCTAAGACCACTTTCGAGTATCTTAGAAGTCAATTGGGGGTTATCCCTCTTCATGAAGTTAGTTGAGCATGATGCTGATTGCATCAGTCCCTGAATTGCTTGCAGAATTTTACATGGATTGATGAAGAAGTGGATGTATTCTACAAGGGGAGCATCAACATCACAGTGAGAGAATAATTATATGTTTTACTTTCACTTTGGCATTTCTATCAAAGGGGGAGAAGAATTATGTGTTTGATTAGGTGAACCAGCGGCAGGTTGAAGGCAAGACAGAGCAAGGTCAATACTTGGTAATGTTAAGTAGGATTCATATTCACCAATCTCAGCAGCAAACACATGCATTGATATTTGTATTGCCATTAATGCCAAAAGGGGAGATTGTTGGTATTTTGAATTTGTTGGTATTTTTCATAGAGATTGCATTAATGATATGTTGGCATTGATGTCAATTGAACCGGTAATGGTGTTCATGTTATTACTGATATTGTTGTTTTTGAAATTGGCTAGTAACCGATAAGAATAGCTTTGTGGAAGATGTTGTAAACCTGTATGTAAAGTTTGTGAGTTGAACTGGTGTAAAGGTGTAAAGGGTTAAACCTTTCTATGCATTGTAACCGGTAAACCCTATCAGTTGTTAAACCCTAACCGATCAAGTTTGATGGTTTATTATCTGATAAGCGGTAATTATGGAGACACATGTCATCATTGAATGAGGATATGTTCAAATTGTTTTGGCACGTTTGATCTTGTCTAGGGAAGGAGAAAAGTGGATTGCATCTAATACACAGGGTGTGATGAATTAAAAAGTTCTATGAAGTGGTGATCATGGAGCGGTTGAAATTTTCTTGAAGAATGTGAAGAGATTGTACTAACTTGTTTGTAATCTCAATGATGAGAATTAGGTTTTTGTTGTGTTATCGACCTAATTGATTTCCATTTAAGGTCAATGAAGTTGTTGTAAAGGTTGTTGGCAAGATTGGTAGAAAACCTATTGAGTGTGTAGTTGCCTAACCGATGAATGGATCTACACTTTGAGTGAAAGTAGATTGAATCTTAGAAGGATCTGATCAAGAAAATGTAGTGCTACTCAGACAGATCAAGAAAACCTGTTGTTTTCTAACAATTATAGCAGAAGTAAAATCCCTTAACTGGGTAAGTTCTAATAATCTTGGTTACTCATTAAATCCTCTAACAAGGTGGTTCATTAGCTTGGATTCTTAAATCCTCCAGCGAGGTTACTCCTAATAGGGTATTGTGCTTTTCATCAAGGCATATTTGTAATCCCTTAACCAGGTGATTCCTAAGTAGGATTAGTTCTTAATAGGACTTATTGTAAACATTTAATAGGCTTGGTTCCTAATAGGGCGAAGTTGAGAAGAGTTCAGATAGCTATCCTTGTGAGTCTCATCTTACTGTGGTTTTTACCTATTTGGGTTTTCCATGTATAACATTTGTGTCAAGTGGTGAATGCTTTTGTGGCTGTGATCTTATTTGTTGATTTGGTTAATCTCTGATAAGGCATGTTATGTAGAAGCATTGAGAGATGAATATGTTGAGTTATAATTAAGCATTGTTGATGTTTACAAGATTGAAGTTGTTTACTGTTAAAGTTGTCATAACAGTTAAACCAGTTAATGTCAAGTATTCTTATGAATATTGATCTTGAGTGAGATATGTTTACTTTGTTTGACTGAGTTTTAGTTTAGGAACTTTGAATCAGTTTTTCAATATATTGATTCACCCCACCCCCTCTTATTATTCTACCAGATACTTATTCTTTCATAATACCATCAATCAACTTTGATAATATGGTGAAGATTATCTCTATTCATGTTGCGAGATATTTAACAAGGACTATCAAACCTACTGATACTGTGTGTAGGGAATGTTAGTTGGGAAAGAAAATGAAGAGGATATTCATAAACAAGTTATATGCTACTTTATAGACTTTAGAGTTAATTCATACAAAACTAAGAGAAGAAAGGTATTTTATGTTACTTATTGATGATTACCCTAGAATGGCATGGGTTAATTTCTTGAGAGAAAAATATGAAGCATTAGATAGATTTAAATTATTCAAGTCAATTGTTGAGAATCAAATAGATCACAAAATCAAATGTCTAAGGTATGATAGAGGAGAAGAATTTACATAAAATGTATTTTATATTTTTTGTGAAGAACATGATATTAAAAGGCTTTTTTCTACTCTAAGGACTCCTCGATAGAATGGTGTAGTTGAAAGGAAAAATAGGATAGTTATTGAGATGGCTAGAAGTATGCTAAAAGATACTAACCTCCTTAATGTGTATTAGAAATAAGTTGTGCATACTCTTGTTTATCTTCTTAATTGTTGGCAATATTACATTATAACAGACAATGAAAGATTGTTGGCATTTCATAAGGATATTGAGAAGGTTGTTGATGATTATGGATATAACTGATTAAAGATGCTTTACTATCTTGATATTATTATTTGTCATTGATGTCAAGAAATTGATTTTCTAATTTAGTATGATGTTGCCATATCTTGAGAAGTATGATATGAAGATTATATAGATGTCGGTGAAAGACATAGGAAAGAATATGATGAATAAGGGGATGAATAAGGTATTCAATGGGCAACTACTACCAAGTCAGAAAATGATGAGATCATGATGTTTTAGATTGTTTTAACATCATACATATGTTGTAAATTGTAAAGGTTAATACTATACTATGTTATCAAACAAAGAACCTAGTTGGTAAACCCTAAGGAACCTACTCAGTAAACCCTAAGGTTATTGCTATCGGTTAATGAAGGTGGAATGTCTACCGAGTGAAGTTTAGTATTCACCGAGTTGTTACCGAGTTGTAACCGAGCTATAATAGAATGCATTAAATGTTTACATGCGGTATTTAATGAAAGAAGCTGATGAGCTAGAGTGGATCAATGATTGGTAAGCCGTGGAAGAAGTTTGTTGATGAATCTAAGGCAATAGAAAGTTGGCATGAAGATCTACAGCTCAGATTGAACCGCAATACCATGGCACAAGTTCCAAGACTATTATACAAGTTCCAAGGCAAGGTAAAATGTTTTCAGATCGAAAGATGCATTGAACCTAGACAAGATTGTAGATCTGATGGCTATGATTGATCATGGGAAATGTGATAAAGGAGATTAAGTGGTTACCTAATTGTTTATAAATAGGAAACTATTGATAAACAATGTATGTGGGCAAGTGTATGCATAGGGATGCTACATAGTGATTACTGAGCACAGAAGCTTGAAGATCTGTTAGAATAACAAAGTATAGAAGCCCAACAGATAGACAAGATTAGTTCTATGTCTAGATTGTATTGAACAAATGGGAATCTTCTTTAGCATTTTAGATGTGAAGTTGCAAATAGATTTTTATTACTGTTATTTTGTGAAAGTGACAGAAAATCTCTTAACCGAGTGGACTTAATAGTCTTATAGGTAAATCCTCTAGCAAGGTGACATTCTAATTGAGTGTTTGAAATCCTTTGATAAGGTCACTTCTAACAAAGTGAAGATCCTAACAGATCTGAGGGAAATCCCTTAACCGAGTCACATCTAGCAATGTGTTTCTAATCTTTAACAGGATTTGCTTTTAACCGAGCATACTCTAGAAGAGTATATTTCTTAGTGGGTCCGAAATCCCACACTGGTTTTTCCCTATTTGGGTTTCCATGTTAAATCTAGTGTTATGAGGTTTATATTGTTCATATGCTTTTGAGTTTGCATGTTTGACAGTTTGGATATATGACTGATATATATGTTACCGAGGTTGAATCTGATGTTTTTATGGATGATTAAGTTTGTATGATTCACCCCCCCTCTTATCTTGTTGGCTATTGGATCTGTACTTATATTAAGTATCAGAACTATCAATTGGTATCAGAGCTTTGGACTCTGGAAGGAAAGTTTAAAGGCACTTGAGTTAAAGATCCAAAGATGTATAAGAGGGATGCACCGAAGCTGAACAAGTCAAGTTTCTCTACATGGCAGAAAAGGATGAAGTTGCATCTATCAAGAGTTGGAGAATATGTTGTATACTATCTGGAGAATGATTTTTGTCACACCGAGCACCTATCCATTGACTATGGAAGAGATAAAGGTGAAGCAAGAACATATTCAAGCAATGATTGAAATAACATCTACATTGACCGATTCAGAGTTTAATGATCTAGAAGCCTGCAATGATGCAAAGGAAATGTGGGATAAGCTCATATCAGTTTATGGAGGAGATGAACATGTTCAAAGAGAAAAAGTAGATAGTCTGAGAGGACAACTTGAATCTATAAGGATGAATGAAGGTGAGAACATAACTCAGTACAATACAAGACTAAAGGAGATTGTCAATCAAATCAAAGGAGCAAGTGGAACTATTGAAGAAAAGGATATAACAAGTAAGTTGTTAAGAACCCTTCTACCAGCTTATGCAATCCGAGTCTCTGCAATCAATGAATTAAGGTCTGTACCTAATATGCGAGTTTCCTTGGATGCTACTATTGGTAAGCTACATGCATTTGAGTTAAGTAATTTTGACAACAGTGGATCTTGGGTAAATAAAGTTGAATCTGCATTTAGTTCTTTTCATCTTGATGAATCTAGTGATTACAATGAAAGAAAGTATAAGTACTCTGAAGGAGATCACAGTGGAGCAAGTGAAAGATTTCATAAGAACATGGAAGAAGTACACAAACTATATGAAGAAATCAGAAAGCAAGAAGAGTTTGAAGCACTGTTAGCCAAAAGGTTACCAAGAGGCAAAGGTAAGTATAAAGGAAAACTACCTTTGAAATGTTTCAATTGTGATAAGATAGGACATATGGCTTCTAACTGTCCTGACAAAGATTTTACTGAAAAGAGAGATTGCTGAGTTGACAGATAGAAAGATAACCATTACAGAGGACACCGAGACATCAGAAAAAGAGATAGAAAGACATGCTTAATAGCTGATGAGGAATCTAACGATGATAAATTAGATGAGACAAATACAGAGGAAGTTGTTTATGTGGCTATCAAGGATGGATCAAATGAAGAAAGGTATGAATAAAAAGCCCTAATATCTCACATAAACACTAATAATTCTTGGATTATAGATAGTGGATGCTCACATCATATGACAGGAGATAAACACAAGTTTGTTATGTTAGAAGATTATGATGGAGGCTATGTTAAATTTGGTAATGATGCACCATGTCTAGTAAAAGGTAAAGGATCTATAACACTTCTTGATAATGCAAGATGCAATGATGTTTATTGGGTTGAAGGTTTGAAATACAATTTGTTGAGTGTAGCATAGCTAAACAACATAGGTTACTGAATAGAATTTCAGAAAGGAATTGTCAAAGTTCATGACAAGAATGGAAAGTTAGCTGCTACTGGGACACAAACAAAAGGTAATACATTTCACCTTGACTCAACTTGGAATAAGTGTTTGCATGTAAAGATTGATGATACCTAGCTATAGCATAAGAGGTTTTGTCATGTAAATTTTGATAATCTGATCAAAATAAGTAAGAAGCACAAAGTAAGAGGTCTACCAAGTCTTGAAAAACCTAAGAATGCTATGTGTCGAGGATGCTAGATGGGTAAGATGACAAGATCAAGCTCTACAAGTAAGTCTTACACTTCTAAGGGAATTTTAGATCTAGTGCACACTAATCTTTGTGGTCCTATGAAAGTTCAAAGTTATTATGGTGATAAGTATTTCATGTTATTTGTGTATGACTATTCAAGGATGATGTCAGTAATGTTTTTAAAAGAAAAATCAGAAGCTTTTCAAATGTTTAAATGGTACAAGGCAAGAGTTGAAAATGAAACAGGAAGACAACTGAAATGTCTTAGATTAGATAGGGGAGGAGAATTCACATCTAATGAATTCAACTTATTCTGCAATGATCATGGTATTAAACGACAAGTCTCTACACCAAGAACTCCACAACATAATGGAATAGCTGAAAGAAGAAATAGATCAATTATGGTTTGTGCTAGAACACTGATGATTGAAAAGAAGGTATCACAAACATTTTGGAGAGAAGCAATAAGCACAACTGTTTACACCTTGAACCAAGTTCAATTGAAGAAAGGTACTTTGAAGACACCATATGAGATCTGGTATGATAAGAAACCTAATGTTAGTTTTTTTTAAATCTTTGGAAGTAGATGCTATGTTCATAAAGATGATAGAAATGGCAAGTTTGATTAGAAAAGTGAAGAAGGAACATTTCTAGGTTATTCTTCTAGAAGCAAAGCATTTAAATGTATGATCAAATCATCTAACAAAATAGTAGAAAGTGAAAATGTGAAAATTGATGAATTTGCAGAAAGAAATGATGAAGGAAATTCCAAGAAACCAGAAGACTATGATGAATTTGTCTATGTTCAACCGAGAAGTCCTACCAAGAAAATTGTTGAAGAAAATGAAGAAAATATCCAGTTACCGAGTGATGAAGAAGATCATATAGAGCCTACCGAGCCTGTATTAGCCAAGTATGTCAGAAGACATCATGCACCAAGTCAGATTATAGGAGATAGGGATGATCTAGTGATTACAAGGAACAAACTGAGACAAAACACATGTTTGATATATGAATTTGAACTGAGAATAGTGAAAGAGGCATTTAACAGTGAATATTGGGTAAATGCTATGACAGAAGAGATTGGTCAAATCAAGAAGAATGACACATGGACACTAATCCCAAGACTGAAGGACAAAAATGTAATCAGTACAAAGTGGATTTTCAGAAACAAGCTAAATGAAAAAGGAGAAGTCATTCGAAACAAAGCAAGATTAGTTTGCAAAGGTTATGCACAAGAAGAAGGAATTGATTATGGTGAAAATTTTGCACCTGTTGCTAGACTTGAAGGAGTAAGAACATTGTTGGCCTATGCTACTTTCAAGAACTTCAAGGTATATCAAGTGGATGTCAAATCTGCATTTCTAAATGGAATATTAGAAGAAGAAGTTTTCATTGAACAACCTGAAGGATTTGTTGAAGATAATAATAAAGCTCAGGTATGTAGATTGAACAAAGCTTTATATGGTTTGAAACAAGCCCCAAGAGCATGGTATGAAAGATTGCACTCTTATTTGATCAAGATTGGTTTTATAAGGACAAGTGAGAACAACAACATGTACATGAAGAATGATGAAAATGGAATACTGATCTCAGCCATATTTGTTGATGATATTATATTTTGTGGAAATGACTCTTTATGCAAGAACTTTGGAAATGAAATGAGCAAAGAATTTGAGATGTCATTAATCGGTGAGATAAAGTATTTTATAGGTTTATAGATACTGCAAATGAAAAATGAGATTTTCATTACTCAATCCAAATACATAAAGGAAATCTTGAAGAAATTTGGAATGGATGATTCAAAACCAGTAAGTACTCCTATGACTACCAACTATAAATTATCAAAGAATGATGAATCTGCATCTATTGATGAGACACTCTACTGATCCATGATTGGAAAACTACAATATGTTGTTCACAGCAGACCAGACATAGCATATGCAGTAGGTATAGTTGCAAGATTCTCTGTAGATCCTAAGGAAACACACATGATAGCAATCAAAAGAATTTTTAGATACTTGAAAGGCATAGAGGATTATGGCTTAGTATATCAGAAAGGAAATGATTTTGATTTAAAAGTTTATACTGATGCTGATTAGGCAGGAAACATTGATGACAGAAAAAGCACAAGTGGTGGAGCTTTCTTTTTAGGAGAAAGACTAGTGAGTTGGCTTAGCAAGAAACAAGGATGTGTTTCACAGTCAACAGCAGAAGCTGAATACGTTGCTCCAGCATTGAATTGTACCAACATTGCATGGATCAAACAACTGTTGGAAGGTATAAATGAGAAAGTTACCGAGCTAGTAACTATATTCTTTGACAATACTAGTGTCATTAATATTTCAAAGAATCCTATTATGCACTCTAAGACAAAGCACATATCTATCAAATATCATTATCTTAGAGAAGAAGCTCAAGAGAAGAAAGTGGTGTTGGAATATGTTAGCACAAAGGAGCAAATAGTAGATATCTTCACCAAGCCACTACTAAAGGACACTTTTGAATATCTCAGAAGAAAGGTAGGGGTCCTACCCCTATCTTCTACTCACAGACCGAGTTCGGTGAAAGCATCAATCCAATGACTCTAATGAATATCTTTTGGGAGTTGATGCTGAGTGATACACTTTAGGATGTTTTCTAAAAGTGTACTGGAATGAATACTAGAAATAATACAGGAATATTACAGGGAATAGGAGTTGAAGACAAATGCTCTAACTGAGACTCAGTTGATACACAACAGCAGGAAATCACTTCTTACAGAAAGAAATTATGTTTTAGTTCTTTTCTTTTTGGCATTGTTGTCAAATGGGGAGAATAACTACAAAGGGGGAGAAAACTAAGAGAAGATCTATCAGGAGAAGACAAAGAGAAAACTGAGTAGATTAAAGATTGGAAAGAAGACTGAAGAAAATAAAAGAAGTCTAATGTATGGGGGAGAGAACTTTAGCATTTCAGAATCACAGCAATCCAAATCTATTAAGGTCAAATCAATTGGTTTTGCCATCAATTCCAAAGGGGGAGATTGTTGGCAATATTACATTATAATAGACAATGAAAGATTGTGGGCATTTCATAAGGATATTGAGAAGGTTGTTGATGATTATGGATCTAACTGATTAAATATTTTTTACTATCTGTTAACTCAATGATGAACCATGAGTACCAAACCGGTACTAAGAGGGAGGGGGTGAATCAGTACAAACACAAATACAGTCCAAAACCGGTTTGACAACAAATACCCCAAATGACTGACAAACTATGATACTGGTAAAACATAGTGCAACCGGTAACATCCAGTAGAGCTCAATCAATCATGAATCGATCACACAATAAGCTACCCTCTTAGCTCCTTACTACAATATCATTATATTCTCATGCATAAATAGGTAAACTTAACCATCATATCTTCACAACAGTGAGTTCAATATGTTTTATAGACAGACATAAAACATAGAACCTTCATATGCTTAACAGGTAAAAGAAAACATCACAAGACAAAAGCATTTCACATGACACACATATTTTTCACGTGGAAACCCAACTGGGAAAAACCACAGTGGGGATGAATACCCACAAGCTACTTTTTGAACTCTTTAGAAGCCTACTCTGTTAGGAGCCTTGTCTAGTTAAGGACATTACAATAGGTTCTGGTAGGAACTGATCCTGTTAGGGATCACCTAGTTAAGTGATACCCGGTTAAGGGTTAAACCCGGTAGGGTCACCTTGTTAGAGGATTTCAAGAACTCAATAGCTGAAAGGATCTCCTAAGCTCTATAGCTTTTGAGAACTCATTAGCCTCGAGTTACCCGGTTAAGGGATTTCAGTCAAGCCGGTTAAGACTACCCAATTTAAGGGATTTGATTCAACCTAGTTAAGGCTACCCTATTAGGGGATTTTACAACTGTTGAAGTGGTCAGAGATCAACAGGTATTACAATGATCTGTTAACAACACTCAATGCTAGCGTAGATCTGTTTAGGCTCCTCTTTACCTTCTGCACATTCACTTTGTAGGTATCACTTCTCTCCTTTGGTCTGGCAAGAATTACGTATCACTTCCCTTGGATACACACTCACAACTTTTGCCAACAACCTCAAAAAGAAACACAACATCGACCTTATAGGAAACGTATAGGTCGGTAGAAAAAACCCTAAACCCTAAATTTGTTAGGTTAAGCAATTCAAATGGTTTGATCCTGACCGTTGAATCATACTGCATTAAATGCAACAATCTTGAATCGATCTCAAGACATTCTCCATCATCCATAATCCACCGATTTCATGGTGGCTGATAACCCATCATGTGTTATCACCATTTGACAGACTTCACACATTCCCAAGGTAGATAGGAATATTCATCTTCATGCAAGATCCTTCACGCACGCAGAGCTTACGTGGCAACACGATCTGTCCTCCATCATACTGCTAACTCATCACACAAAGATCACCGATTGAGTCACATAGACTTGAGGTACTCAAACCGCAAATCCTGAAATGGAAGCTACCTACCAACTGGTAGTCATACAATTCTTCCATGTGCCGGTTCCCATAACTATATGTCGGTTCTCCTTGAACAAATATGTCACTTCACTTTGGCATATAAACCAGTTCATACAAATGCCGGTTCCTTTCTCTCTTCACTTATCACATGTGTTGATTCACTTATCATATTGACATTAATGACAACATACAATATCATTATGTCTTCATGCCAGTTCACATAATGCCAACAATCTCCCCCTTTGGCATTGATGGCAATATAAAAAAGATATTTTCTCTTCTTCACATCTTCTCCCCATTTGCTGCAGATATCTTTTCGCTTCACTCTTTCTCCCCCTTTGACAACAATGCCAAAGTGGAGGTACAATCATCTTTGTTTCATCATGTTGCTCCCCCTGAGGATTAGCATCCTTTAACACACCAATCAACCAAAAATTTGTCTTTCCAGTACCTGACTGATGTGGAACAATCATTTTTAGTTCACCTCCTAAAGGGGCAATACCCCTAATTCACCTCTCAAATGCGCAAATGTTGTCTTTGGGAGAGGCTTGGTGAATATGTCTACTAACTGCTCCTTACTGGACATATGCTCCAGTGCAATCTCTTTATTCTGAACCTTTTCTCTCAAGAAATGATACTTAAGCTCAAAATGCTTGGTTCTAGAATGTAAAACTAGATTCTTTGATATATTGATAGCACTTGTGTTATCATAGAATATACTTACCAGTTCAGATATAGGGACCTTGAAGCCTTCCAGTACATGCTTCATCCAGATTGTTTGAGTGTAGTTCATGAAAGCTGCAACATACTCCACTTCCACTGTAGACTGAAAGATACAACTCTGCTTTTTACTCATCCATGAGACTAGTCTACCACCGAGAAAGAATGCACCACTAGTTGTTCTTTTCTAATCATCCACATTACCTACCCAATCAGCATCTATGAACACTTTTAGATTGAAATTATTGCTATATGGGTACCACAATCCATAGTCAACTGTTCCCTTCAGATACTTAAGAATCCACTTGACTACAATCAAGTGAGATTCTCTTGGACTCTTTTGGAATCTTATAGTAATGCCAACTGCATGTGCAATATCTGGTCTGCTATGCACTACATAATGAAACTTACCAATCATTGATCAATATTCCTTTTCATCAACCAGTGTGGAATCATCCTCTCTTGTTAATTTGCAATCGGTCACCATTGGTGTACCAACCAGTTTGCTATCTTCCATGCCAAAAGTCTTCAGTACCTCTTTGACATATTTGGACTGAGTGATAAAGATTCCATCTTTTATCTACTGGATCTATAGTCCAATGAAGAACTTAATCTCCCTTATGAGTGACATCTCAAACTCTTTCTTCATCTCATCAGCAAACTCATGACTCATCTTGTCATCTCCTCCAGAGATGATGTCATCAACAAAAACTTCACAGATCAGGATCTGATCTCCTTCAGACTTCAAGTAGATATTGTTGTCTTCACTTGTTCTCTCAAATCCAATCTTCACAAGATGGGAATGTAGGCGCTCATACCATGCCCTAGGTGCTTGCTTTAGACCATATAATGCTTTATGTAGCCTACATACCATGTCACTGTCTTCAGATAGGGCAAACCCATTTGGTTGCTCAATATACACCTCCTCTTCAAGTACACCATTTAGGAATGCATATTTTACATCCATTTGATATACTTTGAACCTCTTAAAAGATGCATATGCAAGAAGCATATGAACTCCTTCCAATCTGGCTACAAGAGAAAAGGTTTCTCCATAGTCTTCTCCTTCTTCTTGAGCATATCCTTTGCACACCAATCTGGCTTTATTCCTAATCACTGCGCCATCCTCATTCAGCTTGTTTTTGAACACCCATTTGGTGCCAATGACATTTTTATGCTCTGGTTTGGGTACCAAGGACCATGTACCATTTTTCTCTATCTGGTCAAGTTCTTCTTCCATTGCCTTGATCCAGTCTTCATCTTTATGAGCCTCTTTGAATGATTTAGGCTCAAATTCAGAGATCATACATGAGTTTTCTCTGATCTTTCTTCTTGTAAGGATTCCTGCATCCTTATCACCTATGATTTGCTTAGGATCGTGATTCAACTTGACATATCAAGGAATGGTCTTAACTGGTTCTTCTTTCTTTTTCTCTTCATCCTCATCTTCATCAGTATCAGCATTCACTGGTTCAGGAACACTATTACTAGTACTCAGTTGACTGACAACTAGTTCCTAGAAGGTTGCAACTGGTTCATTTATAGCTTGCTCACTATCAGTTTCCTCAATCTTCTCAGAGGATTCATCAACTCTTACATTGATGCTTTCCATAATTCTCTGAGTCCTATTGTTGTAGCACTTGAAAGCTTTACTCTTGGTGGACTATCCTAGAAATATTCCCTCATCACATTTAGCTTCAAATTTTCCCTGATGTTCACTCCTCTTGATGTAACATTTGCTACCAAATACATTAAAGTAGTTAACCATAGGTGTCTTACCGATCCAATACTCATAAGGAGTTTTGTCCTTACCCTTTTTGATGAGTACCTGATTCATAGTGTAGACTGTAGTGCTCACCGCTTCTCTCTAAAAGGTGTGAGCTACCTTTCCTTGGATCAACATGGTTCTAGCTACTTCAACCATAGTCTGGTTGTTCCTCTCTACAAGGCCATTCTGCTATGGAGTCCGGGGGTAGACAACTATCTCTTGATGCCAAATTCTTCACAATACTTGTTGAACTCACCAGAAGTGAATTCCCCTCCTTGATCAATTCTGAGACACTTGATCCTTTTGTTGCTTTCCTTCTCCACTAATGCTCTAAAAGCTTTGAATTTCACAAAGGCTTCGGACTTGTCTTTCAAGAATGTGACTCACATCATTCTTGAGCAGTCATTAGTGAGAATCATGAAGTACCTATCACCCTGCACACTTCTAGTTTTCATAGGACCACATAGATCAGTATGCACAAGATCAAGCAAATTGTCAGCAGTGAAGGATTTACCTTTAAAGGTTGAGGAAGACATTTTCCCCAATTGACGCTCTCTGCATAAGGTATTATCCGGTTTGCTCAGCACCGGCAACCCTCTAACTGCCTTGATCTTACTAGCCTTCACAATGTTATCAAAGTTCACATGGCAGAATCTCCTATGCCATATCCAGCTATCATCAATCTTAGCCATAAGATATGTACTTATATTTGCATTCAGATGAAATAGGTTACCTTTAGTCTGCATGTCGGTGGCCACCAATTTACCATCTTTTCCTTTGATTCTGCAAACCCCATTCTTGAATTGCAGAGTGAGGCCACTGTCATTTAGCTGGGCAACACTTAGAAGGTTGTGTCTGAGACCATCAACCCAGTACACATTGTCAGCACTACTCTTTCCATTCAAAGAGATGGATCCTCTACCTTTGACCATGCATGGTGCATCATTGCCAAAGAAAACCACACCACCATCATACTCCTCTAAGGATAGAAACTTGCTCCGATCACCTGTCATATGGTGAGAACAACCACTATCAATGATCCACTCATTGGAATCATCAAACTAGGAGACAAGAGCCTTCTTGTCTACCACATCTTCCTTTACAACAATAAACACAATGTCTTCATTCTCTTCATCTTCTGATTCCTCATCTGTGACACCTTCATCAACTGCCACAAGACAATTTCTCCGGTTTCCTCCTTTGAATTTCTTGAACCTTTCTGGTTTATCCTTGTTGTCACTATTAGGACAATTCATAGCAATATGTCCTATCCGGTTACAAGAGAAACATTTCAAAGGTAGCTTACCTTTGTATTTACCAGTTCCTTTTGAAAATTTCCTAGCAAGAAGTGCTTCAAATTCCATCAGAAACTCTTCATCATTCATTTCTTTGCTCTGATTAGGTTCCCCACTAGTGCTAGCCTCTTTTCCTTTTCTAGAAGGTATAACAGAGGCTCTAAAAGCTGATTCTGTCTTTTGAGCACTGCCATCAAAACTATTTAGCTCATAGGCTATCAACTTGGCTATGATGGAGTCCAAGGACACCTTAGACTTGTCTATTGATCTCAGCTCCTGAATAGCAGTGACCCTTATTGCATAGACCGGCAACAGGGATCTTAGGACTTTACTTACCACAATGGAATCTTCTATTTTGCCACCTACACTCTTTATTTCTCCAACAAGTGTTTTGATTCTTATTCCATACTGCTGAATGGTCTCTCCTTCAACCATCTGCATGTCTTCAAACTTCCCTCTTAGGCTTTCTTCCTTAGCCTATTTTACATGCTCATCACAACCATAGATATTTTCAAGAGCATCCCATGCCTCTTTGGGATTTGCCTTGTCCTGAACATCAATAAACTCAATGTCAGATAGACTACTGATGAAGGCTTCCATGACTTGCCCATTTTCTTGTATCTCTCTTTTTTGGTCTTCGGTGAGAGTACTGGTAGGAACAACATATACATTTTCAACAAAACTCCAGTGTTGAACACCCATGCTTTTGATGAATATCTTCATTCTGTCTTTCCATATACCAAAACTTTCCCTGTTAAACTTTGGACCTTCCCTCTTCATCATTTGACTAGGATCTTTTCCTCAAGAAGTTAAGCTTACAACATAGAGGACCTGGAGGCACTCTAATACCAATTGATAACTTAATGATGAATCACGAGTACCAAACCGGTACTGAGAGGGGGGGGTGAATTAGTACAAACACAAATACAGTCCAAAACTGGTTTGACAACAAATACCCCAAATGAGTGACAAACAGGGATACCGGTAAAATAGAGTGCAACTGGTAACATCCAGTACAGCTCAGTCAGTCATGAACCGATCACACAATAAGTTACCCTCTTAGCTCAATACTATAGTATCATTATATTCTCATGCATAAACAGGTAAACTTAACCATCAGATCTTCACAATAGTGAGTTCAATATGTTTTATAAACAGACATAAAACATAGAACCTTCATATTCTTAACAGGTAAAACAAAACATGACATGACACACATATTTTTCACGTCGAAACCCAAATGGGAAAAACCACAGTGGGGATTAATACCCACAAGCTTCTTTTTGAACTCTTTAGAAGTTTGCTCTGTTAGGAGCCTTGTCTAGTTAAGGACATTACAATAGGTTCTGGTAGGAACCGATCCTATTAGGGATCACCTGGTTAAGGGATACCTGGTTAAGGGTTAAACCCGGTAGGGTCACCTTGTTAGAGGATTTCAAGAACTCAATAGCTGAAAGGATCTCCTAAGCTCTATATCTTGTCAGAAATCATTAGCCTTGAGTTACCCGATTAAGGGATTTTAGTCAAACCGGTTAAGACTACCTGATTTAAGTGATTTTGAATCAAGCCAGTTAAGGCTACCCTATTAGGGGATTTTACAACTGTTGAAGTGGTTAGAGATCAACAGGTATTACAAGGATTTGTTAACAACACTCAATGCTAATGCAGATCTGTTTAGGCAACTCTTTACCTTCTGCACATTCACTTTGCAGGTATCACTTCTCTCCTTTAATTTGGCAAGAATTACGTATCACTTCCCTTGGATACACACTCACAACTTTTTCCAACAACCTCAAAAAGAAACACAACATCGACCTTATAGGAAACATACAGTTCAGTAGCAAAAATGCTAAACCCTAAACTTGTTAGGTTAAGCAATTCAAATGGTTCGATCCTGACCATTGAATCATACTGCATTAAATGCAACAATCTTGAATCGATCTCAAGACATTCTCCATCATCCATTATCCACCGATTTCATGGCGGTTGATAACCCATCACGCGTTATCACCGTTTGACAGACTTCACACATT
The DNA here is from genome assembly GCF_030272615.1 of Cryptomeria japonica. Classification (NCBI taxonomy): domain Eukaryota; kingdom Viridiplantae; phylum Streptophyta; class Pinopsida; order Cupressales; family Cupressaceae; genus Cryptomeria; species Cryptomeria japonica. The sequence continues at coordinate 501,114,650 of NC_081409.1, read as the reverse complement.
CCCGAGGTAGATAGGAATATTCATCTTCATGCAAGATCCTTCACGCACACAGAGCTTATCTGGCAACATGATATGTCCTCCATCATACTACTAACTCATCACACAAAGATCACCGATTGAGTCACACAGACTTGAGGTACTCCAATCGGAAATCCTAAAATGGAAGCTACCTACCAACCGGTAGTCATACAATACTTACATGTGGTGGTTCCCATAACTATATGCCAGTTCACCTTGAACAAATATGCTGCTTCACTTTGGCATATAAACTGGTTCATACAAATGTCATTTCCTTTCTCTCTTCACTTATCACATGTGTCGATTCACTTATCATATTGACATCAATCACAACATACAATATCATTATGTCTTCATGTTGGTTCACATAATGCCAACACTATCTTGGTATTATTATTTTGTCATTGATGTCAAGAAATTGATTTTCTAATTTAGTATGATGTTGCCATATCTTGAGAAGTATGATATGAAGATTATAAAGATGTCGAGGAAAGACATAGGAAAGAATATGATGAATAAGGGGATGAATAAGGTATTCAATGGGAAACTACTACCAAGTCAGACAATGATGAGATCATGATGTTTTAGATTGTTTTAATATCATACTGTTAGGGTTCCCATAGATATTGAGAGGGGGGGGTGAATCAGTATCTGACCGGTTATGAAATTTTCTTAAAACTAAATGTGCAGAATATAAAGTAACAGTATACTGGTATGCAAGAATTAATGCAAATAACAAAATCAAAAGCATCCACATGAAAAGAACACCATAACACAAGATGTTTAACGAGGAAACCCAGTGTGGAAAAAACCTCGGTGGGATTTGTGACCCACAATATTCACTTACTGGCCAATAAGAGAATATTACTTACAATAGGGGCCTGCACATGCAGGAAGGCCAACTGCCTAGAGCTCACTGCTCAATAAGAAGTCACACTGACTTACAATGAGGATTTACACAAATCCAATATTTTGTACTGCTTTACAATAGCATCTTCAATGCCAGATTCAACACCGGTTCTTGCTCTGTTCTTTACATATACCCTTGACCTACAATTTGCACATTAGGTCTGCCTTATAATTTATTTATTGCATTCTATCCATATCCCACAAATGCCTACAATGATCTCTTTTATATACAAGAGTCATTTTACAATTTTCCAAGTCGGCTTACAATGATAAACAAAATATTACATATCAGAAATCCAGTCGGCCTCTATGCCGGTATACATATTTCCTTATGTGTCGGTGTACATCTTCTATGCCGGTGTACATCTTTTGTGCCGGTGCTAGTGTAGATTGATTTTGTTGATGCTGGAGCACTGTTCTGTTTGAGTAATGCTTTGCCGGTATAATGTCTTGCCAGTGCCATAGGATTGCAAGGTTGCCTGTGTAATGCTTTGCCGGTATAATGTCTTGCCGGTGCCATAGGATTGCAAGGTTGCCATCAATGACAAAACCTTCAATCACACACAATGTCTCATTGGAGTGTCCATATGCCAACAATCTCCCCCTTTGGCATTGATGGCAACACTCATGAGAAATTTCAAAAAGATATCCAAAAATGTGTATACCAAAAAAATGTTACCAAAAATATGAGGGCTCTCCCTGAGCATGTGATCCCAGTGTTTAGAATTTTCTCATCTACTACTCCCCCTTTGGCATCTATGACAAAGGTTAGTAGATTTGTAGTTGGACCAATTCATAACCTCAACCTTATAGTTGGGTAGTTATTATCTGAAGAATATCTCCCAAAATTAAGTTTATACCATCCATAAACTTCTTGCTCTCCTTTATTGCTATCTCAGTTCTATGTACTATACCGGTGAGATGCTGCAAGTGCTCTGCCGGTGTTTTGCTACCCTATGTTAGTGCCTCTAAGATTTCCTTATGCAGAGATGCTAAATAGTCCAATCTTGGACTTAGTTTAGATCTCAAAAATTTTGCCTTGACTATTATTTTCTCTTTTTCTCTTTCTAATTTGAGCAATTCTTCCTCAAAATTTGTTATCTTTTCTTCAAAAACTGATAATGTATCAGGTGAGCTAACAAAATTATCAGCAAGTTTATTGATCTCTTCCTGTACCTTGCTCATCTTTTTGTCCACATCCATGGTCAAAAAGTTTATCTTACAGGTGTCTTTATACAGAGTTTTGTACTCTTTCAATAAATTGCACAGTTCCGGTAGAAGTGTGTCAAATTCCCTGTTACACTTCTTTATTCCTTCCTTAAAGAATTTATGTTTCTCTTTTTCTACACTTTCCTTTATAGTTTCTACCTTTGTTTGCTCAAAATTTCCAGAAATATATTTACAAAGTGCATCCAACTGGCCTAAAGAATCTTTGTTGGCTATATTACAATTTGGAGCTATTAATTCCAAAACTAGAATTGAATCATCTATTGCTTTATAGGCTTGTGAGCTATAATCAGTTATTTTCTTGATAGAATCGAGCAATACCTCTATTACATTTGATGGTGACCTAGTAAACTAAGTGTCGGTGGAAGGGACCATGCTGGTATTGACCTCTAGTAGGTCTGTTTGTGTCTCCATCTCTTTGAGCACAGTTTTCTTTGCATCTTTTCTTACTGGTGGCATCTGTTCTGGAGCCTTTAGCTCTGTTGGTTGCTCTGTTTGTGTTCCAGATTCCATCTTTTTCTTTGAATCTATTGCCGGTTGCTCTTTATTATCAAATTTATCTGTGGTATCCTTATCTACCACTATGTTGATTTTTTGAGTATCAACATTTACAGTATTTAGGACTTCAGGATTAGGATTGTTATCCTCTGTGTCCATGCTCTTAGTTGCCGGTTGATCTTCTGTAGTTGTTTTTACCGATGGAGTATTTAAAGGAGGTGGGGGTAAGTTATCTCTAATCTTGATACTTGGCAGTCCACCAACTTTACCTTTCCCTTTGTCCTTTTGATATACCAGAATGGGCTTGGGATTCATATATTCTTCTTGTTTTTCTTTTTCAATCAAGAATCTATCCCAACCATCTTCTGTTTCAGTTGAAACTTCAGTAACTCTACCTGCCATTAATGATATTTGTCGGTGTGCAGTGGAAAAGACTGTCCGGTTGGCCTGAGCTATCAAATCATCAATTTCCTTAGGTGAGTTGATCGGGTATACTGCAAGTAATTTTTCTATTTTAATTTTCTTATCCAACTCAATTATTCCTTGCCTTCTGGCCTCAAGTCTTTTATATAATTCATCAGGAATTTCATTTAGGACTTGCATCAAATTTTTTTTATACATGTCCATGTGTAGTATAACACTTTCCTCAACTTGTCCTTTCTCATCTTCTGATAGGGTGTCATATATTTTCCCTATGTTTTTCAATTTACCTTCCCCTGTGATTTCATTCAGTAATATGTCAAAAGGGGCCAAGTCAATTTTTGTCTTCTTCTTCTTTTTGGGGGTCAGCTTTTTCTTAGGTGTGGCTTTCTTGACTGGAGACCTTACAGCTTGTTGCTTCTGTCTTGTCCTTCTAGGTGAAGGAGTGGATACCAGTGAGGGGTCTCTTTTCCTAACAACTCTTTTGAAAGTTGCTAGCATATCTCCTTCTGAGGAGGTATCTACCGGTGATAGATGAGTTTCAGGCTATTGGGCTGCCAACACTTCTTCTGTTATGCCGGTTTTCTTCAATACATCATCTTTTAAGGCTTTTGCTTGCCTGCTTCATTTCCTCACAGATGCCTCAACTTTCTTTACTCTCTTTTTAGATTGAATTTGACTTTCAATGTGCTCAGCACTACCAAATACTTCTTCCTTTGGTTCATTGGGGGCTTCCAGAAGTGCTTTGGCATAAGTTTCCACTATGTGGTCATCTGTTTCATACCCCATTTATGTAACCTAGATTGTTCTTGGGATGACTACTTCCATCCAGATCTCATCCTTTTTTATTACAAAACATATATCATCCTTATATTTGTTGAAAATTTCCTGTGATAGTCTGATCTTCTTATTCATTTTGACCTTTAGTGCTTGAAAATACTCATGGATATTCTTTTCTTTGTTTTCACCCATGTTGTTGAATAAGTCAGACAATTGTTTTCCTACCGGTATGTCAAATCCAAAATCCTTGTTGCCTATACTGGGAGCCTCTTTGGTTATATGAAGCATTAAGCATACAAGTAAATTTCCAAATCTAAAGGTTCCTTTCTTATCCTTCTTGATTTTTGCTAAGTTGTCAATTAACTCATCTTTAACCATTCACATATATAAATTTTCACATTGTCCTTAACCATGTCATGAGCACTCTTTATGCATAAACTAGAAACAGAGTTAAGCCTATTTGCATGAGTTGCTTTGTAACCTAGAATCATGCTGATGAATCTCACATTTGTATCAGTCACATCATTAACCCTCAATGATCTTTTGTTAGATGTTGCACCAGTTAATTTCATTACTAGGTCATTGGAGACCTTCTTGGTTTTGTTAGGTCTGGTACCGGTGGAAGGTAACCCTGTTACTGCTTTCATAGCTACCTTAGTAATTTTGTGAACTAAATTAAGCCAAAAGAATGATCCATGTACCCTTCTTAGAACTATCCTAGCCACTTCCTTGGGAAATTCAGGAATGCAGAGGATTTCAGTGAATCCTAGGGTTTCAACAATTTTATGTTTAGGTTTCACATTTCCGGCATTGTCACATATAATAGATTTATACATGTTTTTGATTTCTTCATCACCTAATTCCTCTATGTTGCAATGAATATACATTCTAGGGTCTTCTGCATAAACAACACCCTTTGGAATTTTGGAAAAAGCACCAGTGTTGTCATCTTTCTTAGCTACCTCGGGAACTAGCTCAAACACAGGCCTAGGTCATTTTATAACCTCGACTACTGTAGGGTTTGCTATGAATTCAGGTGCAGAGGAGGATGCCATGATGATAAATACCTTTTCTGCCTTTGGATGGATTTATTGCTGAAGTGCTTTGCCTCTTTGCTCGGAATGCCTTAGCTCAAAAATCTTCGCACTCTCTGAAGGTTTGAATTCACGATGAAATGAAATGGAGCCAAAAACCTTATTTTATAAAGTCTTTTCTACCACCTACCACATTAATTGTTTGCTGGCAATGTATTAACTCAACTTTATTTGCCGGTAATGAAGGATTTTCAATTTCTTTTCTCTAACCGAGGGAATAATAGCACATGTGTCATTAAATTGCCAAACCCTCAAGATAATTTTCTTCAATTTGATGAAGAACATCCTGCCAGTGGAGCATTGCTCTGTCCTGCCGGTGGAGCATCATATTGTCCTGCCGGTGAAGCATTTGTTGGTTCTACCGGTGGAGGAGTAACCCCAATATTTAGATCACCTTTTCTAATCCATTGCTTTGAAAATTCTTGCTTAACCTCTTCAACCTTTTCTTTACCTTTCAAGCTACTACTTTTGTTATCTATTGGTGTACCTTTACTTCTACAGAATTTAGCAATATGACCAATCTTATTACATGCATAATAGGTTACATTATTTTTCTGAATAACTTTCCCATAACCTATGCCGGTTTGTGTTATGCATTTATTTGATAAATGACCAAATCTTCCACAAACATAACATCTTACATTCATTCTACAATTTTCAGAGTTATGACCAATTTTGTTGCATTTGGTGCATTGACTGGTGGGAGGATTGATGTCCTGATAATTCCTAGATCTACATTCATTTTCCCTATGACCATATTTATTATAGTTAAAGCATTTTCCATTGAATTTGTAAGTATTAGAGGGTCTTACCGGTTTGCTTTGATCCTAGGTATTTGCAGTACCGGAGCTTTCTCCAACTTCAAATCCAACTCCAGAAGTGTCACCTTTGGGTTTTTGATTCTTCAATAAGGTACCAAGTTCTTCTAAGCTTTTCTTGAATTTTTCTTTGTGTAGATTTGCAGTTTCCAATTCCCTTTCCAAGATCTCTTTTTGTCTCATTAGTTCATTCGAGTCATTTTGAGTATGCATCAGATCTGTCTTCAATATATCATTTTCATAGCTAAGTCTTGTGATCTCATTTGCTGCATCACTTAGTCTTCTGGTCAATTCTTCTTCATTCATCTTTATGTCCTCAATCTCTTTGTAGAATCTCATAGTCATATCCTGCATTTCATTTTTTGTTGTCATGATCTCTTGTTTCAATTTGCTTATCATATCATTTAATGATTCTTTTTCATCATTTTCATTTTGCAATTTTTCACAAAGTTCTCGTCTCTTGTTTCTTGTAATAGTAAGATTTTCTTGAAGTGCCTGAATAATGTCTTGAGCTACTTTTAAATCATCTTCTAATTTGATATTTTTCAACTTCTCTGCATCATAGTTAGTAAGAGCTCCTTCAAGTTGCTTCATCATATTTTCCATCTTTACTGGTGTCAAGACCTTCCTCAAGCTGTTAGGCTTTTGAAAATAGAGGACCAGGCTCTGATACCAATTGTTAGGGTTCTCACAGATACTGAGAGGGGGGGTGAATCAGTATCTGACCGATTATGAAATTTTCTTAAAACTGAATGTGCAGATATAAAGTAATAGTATACCGGTATGCAAGAATTAATGCAAATAACAAAATCAAAAGCATCCACATGAAAAGAACACCATAACACAATATTTTTAATGAGGAAACTTGATGTGGGAAAAACCTCGGTGGGATTTGTGACCCACAATATTCACTTACTGGCCAATAAGAGAATATTACTTACAATAGGGGCCTGCACATGCAGGAAGGCCAACTGCCTAGAGCTCACTGCTCAATAAGAAGTCACATTGACTTACAATGAGGATTTACACAAATCCAATATTCTGTACTGCTTTACAATAGCATCTTCAATGCCAGATTCAGTACCGGTTCTTGCTCTGTTCTTTACATATACCCTTGACCTACAATTCGCACATTAGGTCTGCCTTATAATTTATTTATTGCATTCTATCCATATCCCACAAATGCCTACAATGATCTCTTTTATATACAAGAGTCATTTTACAATTTGCCAAGTCGGCTTACAATGATAAACAAAATATTACATATCAGAAATCCAGTCGGCCTCTGTGCCGGTATACATATTTCCTTCTGTGCTGGTGTACATCTTCTGTGTTGGTGCCGATGTAGATTGATTTTGTTGATGCCGGAGCACTATTCTGTTTGAGTAATGCTTTGCCGGTATAATGTCTTGTCGGTGCCATAGGATTGCAAGGTTGCCTGTGTAATGCTTTGCTGATATAATGTCTTGCCGGTGCCATAGGATTGCAAGGTTGCCATCAATGACAAAACCTTCAATCACATACAATGTCTCATTGGAGTGTCCATATGCCAACACATACATATGTTGTAAATTGTAAAGGTTAATACTATACTATGTTATCAAACAAAGAACCTAGTCGGTAAACCCTAAGGTTATTGCTATCGGTTAATGAAGGCGGAATGTCTACCAAGTGAAGTTTAGTATTCACCGAGTTGTTACCGAGTTGTAACTGAGCTATAACAAAATGTATTAAATGTTTACATGTGGTGTTTAATGAAAGAAGCTGATGAGCTGGAGCGGATCAATGATTGGTAAGCTGTGGAAGAAGTTTGTTAATGAGTCTAAGGTAATAGAAATTCAGCATGAAGATCTATAGCTTAGTTTGAACTGCAATACCCTGGCACAAGTTCCAAAACTATTATACAAGTTCCATAGCAGGGTAAAACATTTTCAGATCAAAAGATGCATTGAACCTAGATAAGATTGTAGATCTGATGGCTATGATTGATCATGGGAATTGTGATCAAGGAGATTAAGCGGTTACCTAATTGTTTATAAATAGGAAACTATTGATAAACAATGTATGCGGGCAAGTGTATGCATAGGGATGCTACATAGTGATTACCGAGCACAGAAGCTTGAAGACCTATTAGAATAATAGAGTATAGAAGCCCAGCAGATAGACAAGATTAGTTCTATGGCTAGATTGTATTGAACAAATAGGAATCTGCTTTAGCATTTTAGATGTGAAGTTGCAGATAGATTTTTATTACTGTTATTTTGTGAAAGTGACAGAAAATCTCTTAACCGAGTGGACTTAATAGTCTTTTATGTAAATCCTCTAGCAAGGTGACATTCTGATTGAGTGTTTGAAATCCTTTGACAAGGTCACTTCTAACAAAGTGAAGTTCCTAACAGATCTGAGGGAAATCCCTTAACCGGGTCACATCTAGGAATGTGTTTGTAATCTTTAATAGGATTTTCTTTTAACCGAGCATACTCTAGAAGAGTATATTTCTTAGTGGGTCCAAAGTCCCACACTGGTTTTTCCCTATTTGGGTTTCCATGTTAAATCTGGTGTTATGAGGTTTATATTGTTCATATACTTTTGAGTTTGCATGTTTGATAGTTTGGATATATGACTGATATATATGTTACCGAGGTTGAATTTGATGTTTTTATGGATGATTAAGTTTGTATGATTCACCCCCCCCTCTCATCTTGTTGGCTATTGGATCTGTACTTATATTAAGTATCAGAACTATCACTTAATAGGGTATAAATCAAAGTAAATCACACAAATACACCTTATTAACTCTAAAATGGAAGACCTCCTATAGTTAAGTACTTTAGAATATTTGGAAGTAAGTTATACATAAAGAGAGAAGGAGATTATCCAGGCAAGTTTAATGCAAGAGCATAAGAAGGAATCTTTTTGGGATATTTTACAAATACAAAAGGCTTTCTGGTGTAACTATAAGAGGCTACATAAGATTGTGGAAAGTACAAATTTGAAAGTTTTTGAAGAATGCAATTAGACTAAGATTGCATCTAAACCTAAGACATTGCACTTATGAGTGTCTTTGTTGTCATTTATGTCTAACTTGTGTTGTGTGGATTAGATATTATTGATAATGTTGATTTGGATATGTATCATGATCTTTGAATGAATTTTTGTGTTAGTGTTGAGTATGTATCAAAATAGATGTATAGTGGAAGTATTTGGTTTAGTATGCTCTTGATCTAGATATATATTATGTTGGTTATATGATATGGGATATTGATTCAAGTTTTTTTAAAAAATTTTAATGTTCCTTATAATGTTAGAAAATTATGCTATTATCACTGTTGTCTTTTATAATGAACTATGTTATGATATGGAAAAAATGCTTCTACCTGATTGTGTGGGAGAAAAAGTGACACTAAGCAAACATGTCCTAATCTCACTTTCAAGCACACATTTGTGGAATACGAAAGAGCCTAGAGGTATCACACAATTGGCTACTTCTTCTTGTGGAAGAGAGAGCCACGGGCTACCTATTAGGATTTCTATTCCTTTGTTGTAATTGAAAGATGAAATGATGCAAGTTCAATCCCTAACCCCAAAGTGCAAGCATGAACTAATAACAAGATTACAGAATTGAACTTAAATGATGGAAAGCTATAAACACAAGGAAAGGACAAGAATGCAAATGCGTACCCGGGGTTAAAATCTGACTGAAATGTTTGGGACGGGGGCGCGGGCGCCACTGTCCTGATTCTGCCCCTGAAACTACTCCGGAAACTGTTGTTTTGCACTCTGGAAAAGCTGTCAAAAATGCTAAAAATGTTGTCTGTCAGGAGGACCAGGGCGCCCAGTGCCCCTATCCCAGGGACCAGGGCACCCAACGCCCCTGTCCTGGCAAGACCAGGGCGCCCCATGCCCCTGTCCTGGTCTTTTGCTCTGAAATTTGGTGGGAAGGTCGGTCTCAGTCTGCTTCTCCCGGATCTGCAACTTGCGGCGTCGTCCGAGTCCCGAAACCTGCACTTATATTTGAAAAGGTGTTTGGGCGGCTATATAGGGTTTTGCCTTAGTCAAACCCCCGCTTCGATGATTTCCACCTCCACGAATAGCCAAGTTGTATTGTAAAATGTATTGTGTGTGCAGACCTAGTGTGTGTGCAAGGTCCTAAAATGCAAGAAAGCAAACTAGAGCAACCTAGAAAGTAAACCCTAATTGCTTGTAAATGATAATGTAAATGCTCTAAATCAAGATGTAAAGTGATCTAAAGCATGGATAAATGATATATTGAAGCTTATGCAAAGACATGAAAACAACATGAAATCATACCCAACCCTCAAGGGAGGAGTATAAGCCAATCTTCAGTCGGTAATCTCCTATTGTTCTTCAATGTCTCCCAAGCCCTAAATGAGTGAAATTGATGGATGCTTGATGGATGGATGTTGAATGTTATTGAAGTCTTCAAAGATCTACTCTTTCGCTGCATAGAAGGTCCTCTCCAAAACCAAAATCGGATCCTTTCAAATGAAGAAAGAGAGCTCTTATATATGAAACCCTAGGTCTTAATTCCAACTTTTGGCTGACCTAGAGATTGAATCTCCCACCAATTTCTTGGGGTTAAGCTTTATTTTATGATTGGATCGTGCTCCTAAAATTTCGAGAAAAATGCCCAGGACCATGTGCACCGGGCGCCACGGTCTCGGCAACTTTTCACCAAATTTTCAGGGCCATCAGATATGATGATTTTAGAGAGAATCCCGAAGTTACAGGTGATTTCGAGATGTTTTGACCCCCGAAACCAAGCCCCCAAGTTCGAAATAGGGCCTAATTAGGGTTTTTGATTAAATGATGTATTGGAAGAATAAAATGAAAGGGGCACACTTTAATGAAAGGGCCCAACTTTATGATATGGGAGATGATAAAATAGGACCTTAGACCTAATTAATTTAATTAATTAAGTGCTAAAGGGGAAATGCAATGCAAAATGCAAAATGCGCCAAGGCGGGTGCTAAACTAGGTGTGAAATTGTACCACCCTAGCAAGTGCGTACAATTTACGACGCTACACTGATATACTTTAGATGATCATGTTGCCTATTGCAAAATTCTTGTGACAACTTGTCTTCAAATTTCCAAATTGTATGATAATTCTTCAGGAATGACATTGTTGGTCTAATGTTTCTATCAGGAGTTTGTAGAGGATTGTATTTATTTCCTTACCTTGAACTATAGTTCAAATTTTACTATTCTTAAGGTGTTGTACTTCTTTTGTGATGGACTGCTTATCCTATTTTTGTGTCTAGGTTAAGACATTTTGGATTTAGCAGATCATATTGTATTGGCTTATGCATATTGGTCCAAGTGGTTGCATGTAAAGTTTTTTTTTAATGATTGGAAGATGTACCAACTTGGTGTGAACCCTCACATGTCTTCATTACCTTCCAGTTGATGCATTTTGGGTTGATTCTATGTAAACATTATACTTTTATTTTGGCCTACCTAGTACAAATTATCATGAATCCTATTGGTATATAATGGACATAATAGTTTTGCTTATTAAAGAAGAGAAATCACTTAAGTGTATTGGTATAATGCAATATGGTATGATTTGTTGGCAATTTGGAGGAATTGATTATGTGTTGCACTGATGTTTGTCATTGATCTCAACACTAGCTATTTTGTTGCCTACCAGGTTTCAGTAGAGTGGTAGGACTTTGATGTTGATCGAGGGATTTGTCTTTGGTATTCTTTGGTATGCTCGAACTATTGGAATTGGTCTGGATTGGTTATTAATGTGTTCCTGATGCATATCTCATTTAGTTGGTTTGGTATTTGGTGATCCAGAAGCTATCACATGTTCTAGTAAGCCTTTTGGTTACCAGTAAGGGTTCTATCAATAGAGCTTTGTTAAAGATATTTTGACGGATTTAATAAGTGGTGTTGGTGAGGCTTCTGGAAGTTTATCAGGAAGTTGATGGTTATCATGTCCGTGTTCCATTTGATCGGTGGTCTTTCATTTAGCACCGTACCTATTATATACTATTTTGTTAAGTTATGGACCAGTTTATGTAACATGTTGGTGGATGCTCCTGATGCATTGTCGGTTAGATTTATTATTTGGTTTATGTTGTTTCAGTCTTAGGCCGACTTGGTGTTGGAATTACCCACTCAGATGAGAATAGTTGATGTTGTCATTGATGGAAACCAACTGGTAACATGGTTCACAACTTACACTGGCAACAAATATCATCTATCAGCACCGACAAGAACAACCAGATTATTCTCATTGGCACCCAGTCAACAACAACAAAAGATCTCACTGACACCCTAGCTAACATGGAAATTATATTGCTTTGTATTGTAATTATATTGTATAGCTGAAATGATGTATTGTAAAGACCCATATATGTATGAGATCTTAAAGGTCATTTTGTAATGTGTGAAAAAGTATGTATGGTATGTAAGCGAAGGAAGATTATGTAATTGGGTAATGATTATGAGAGAAAATATCTGTATATTCTTTTTGATGTAATAATTTTGATGAGCGAATTAGAGTTGAGCAGAGCGAAGAAAGGTTTATGGCAGAGGTATTTGATAGAGCTTAAACCAGTACTAAATCCAGCATTGCAAATGCTATTTTGAGCAGTACATTGTTATTGGATTTAATTATCCAATTTTGTAGTCAGTGTGACTCCTTTTTGTGATTGAGCAGTGAGCTCTAGGCTGTTGGCCTTCTTGCATGTGTAGGCCCCTATTGTATCAGTAATATTTATTCATATTGGCCAGTGAGTAAATATTGTGGGTAACAAATCCCACCTAGGTTATTCCCCTATCGGGTTTCCTTGCCAAAATATCTATGTTATGGTGTGTATTGATGGTTATACTGTTATTTCTCTTTATTGCTTTATTGCTTTTTTACCAGTACATTAATTTGGTTTGTATAGTTGCAAACAAGTTTAAATATTTCATTTACCAGTTACACTAATTCACCCCCCTCCCTCTCAGTGTCTTTGGGACTGATCAAGTATCTAACAATTGGTATCAGAACCTAGTCCTCTACTTGCAGAAGCCTAACATCTTGAGGAAGATTCTAAAACCGGTATCAATGGAAAGCTCAAGACAACAGTTGGAAGGAGCTCTTGAAGATTTTGATGCAGAAAAATTGAAGAATATCAAACTGGAAGATGAACTCAGATCTGCTTGGGAATTTATCAAAGCACTTCGAGATAACCTAGATATAGCAAATAATAAGAGAAAAGAATTACATGTGCAATTGCAAAATCAAGATGATGAAGAAAAAGAAACTCTTAGAGATATTGCAGACAAATTGAGACAAGAGAACAGAAACATGGAGAATGAGATGCAATATTTAACCATGAGACTATGCAAGGATATTGAAGATAGAAAGATGAATGAGGAAGATTTGGCTAGAAGACTAAATGAAAGATTAGATAAATCTCAAATGCTAAGTTATGAAAATGATATGCTCAAAACTAGTCTGATTCACATGCAACATGACAAAGAGGAACTTTTGAGACAAGTTAGCACTTTGGAAAGTGAGTTGGTCACTGCAAATGAATACAACAACAAATTCAAGAAGAGTTCAAATAATCTTGATGATATGCTGAAAAGTCAGAAACCTGATGGAGAAATAGTTGGACTTGGATTTAAACATGGAGAAAGTTTCAGGAGTGCAAACAATCATGATCACAGCAAACCGGTAAGGTAACCTAATGCTTATAAATTTAATGGGAAATGTTTTAATTGCAACAAATTTGGTCATAGAGAAAATCAATACAAATTTAGGAATAATTAGAATACAAACTTACCCATCGGTCAATGTTCCAAATGCAATAAAAATGGTCATAACTTAGACAATTGCAAAATGAATGTGAAATGCTATGTTTGTGGTAGATTTGGACATTTATCTAATCAATGCAGAACTCAAACCGGTCAAGGTTATGGAAAGGCTATTCAGAGAAACAATGTAACTTGTTATGCATGTAACAAGATTGGGCATATTGCAAAATTGTGTAGAAGCATGAATATACTGGCGAACAACAAAGGATCAAATAACAGAGGAAAAGAGAAGGTGATTGAAATCAAGCAAGAATTTTTTTAAAAATGGATTAGGAAGAGAGATCAGAGAGGTGATGAATCTGTCACTGCACCGACAGAATAGGGTAATCTTGCACCGGTAGAAGATTCTTCATCCAACTAAGGAATAATCCTTAGGGGTAAGGCAACAAATTGAAAATCATGCATTTACCCTTGGTTGATGGTAAGAAGTTATATTTCTTCTTTATCGATAGATATGTGGATTTTTTCACTTCATCAACGAGCATTTATTGTAGTTGTAAGTCAAATTTTGGTAATAAAGGCATTGTAACCTCTCATTTCAATTCACCAAGCATCCAAGCATTTGAAGAGAGCAAAATTGAGCAAAGGCATTCTAAAGGTGAAGCAGTAAAGGCCTTTTTAGGGCATTCAAGGATTTCACAGTTAAGAGGTATTTATCTTTCGCAATGACATCTTCATTTTATGTTCTCGAATTCATAGATAACCTGACCATTGTGGAAAACATTAAGCGACCTAGACCTATTTTTAAGATCATTCCCAAGATAGCAAAATAGGATGATTCTATTGGTGCATTTTCCAAAATCCCAAAGGGAGTCGCGTTGACTGAAGACCCTAGGGCATACATACATTGCAACATAGAAAGTTTAGGATCTGAAGGTTTTATGAACATGTACATGAATGAAATTACTGACAAGGATGGGATAGTGAAACTAGAACATAAGGTAGTTGAGGATTTAGGTTTCATAGACATCCTCCATATGCTATAATTCTTAGATGAAGTCATCCACTATGTCCTTAGCAGGGTTCATGGAGAATTTATGTGGTTGGACTCAGTATTAAAGATTACCAAGGAAGCTATTAAACTTGTTACTAATTTACCCTCCACCGGTTCTAGACCTGACAAGAAGAAGAAAATCCCTAACAAGGAAGTTATGAGCTTAACTAGAGCTACATATGACAACCGATCACTTAGGGTTAATGACATAAATGATAAAAGTGTTAAATTTGCTAGCATGATAATTGGATATAATGTTGGTCACACAAATAGGTTGAATTTTGTGTCTAGTTCATGCATTCATAGTGCATATGAGATGATTGTAAACAATGCAAAGATTGATATTTGTGAATGGTTGAAGAATGAATTGCTAGAAAATTTGGATAAGATAAAAGGTGACAAGAAAGGAACATTCAAATTTGGAAATCTGTTGGTATGTTTAATGCTTTAATTTTCTAAGGAGATCCCGAGTATGGGTCATAAGGATTTTGCAGGTATGATATTTCTCTTGGAAAATAGATAAAGGAGGCAATCATCGATATGGGAGCTAACAGTGATGAGTTGGTTAAAGATTACTTTAAGAATTTTCAAACTAAAATGAAACAGAGAGAAAGGATTTCCCAAAGCATTGTAGACAAATATGATTAACAAATATGCTTTGTAGTAAAGAGAGATGAAATCTAGATGGAAGCAGCTAGACCCAGAATAGTATGGATTACTAAAATGGGATATGCGGTGGACTCTTAGATTTTAGAATCATATGCAAAAATACTCCTAGATGCTCCACCGGAACCATTAGAGAAAATATTTGGTAGTGCTGAAACAATTGAAAGTGATGTAGCCATGATGAAGCAGAGAAAGAAACAGACAAATTCATGAAAGATGCTTCTAAAATGGTAAAAGACATTACAAAACGTTTGATGAGTCTTGGCGGTATTGCTACTAGTATAAAAGAAAGTCAATCAAAGCAAACACTGGTAGCTCATGTTTCCCTGGTTGTTACTTCTTCTGAGGTAGAAAGTGATAAAGCAACTAAATTTAAAAGAGTTGAAAGGAAGAAAAGAAAACCTTCACAGGCACTTGCTCCATCTCCAAAAAAGTCAAGGACTCAAAGAAAGAAACAACAGGTTGTAAGAGAGCCTAGTGGTCCAAAGAAGAAGGTAACTCCTAACAAGAAACAAGAACCTAAGGCATTAGATACTCTTACATCAGAAGAGTTGATAAATGAAATCAGACAAGAAGGTAACCTTAGCAATGTGAATAAACTTTATCATTCTTTCAAGGACTCAGATAAAAACACTATAGAGAAAAGCATTATTTTACACCTTGATATCTACAAGAAAGTTCTCATTGAGGTTGTAGATGATCTGCCTAATGATTTGTATTTGAGGTTAGAAGCTAAAAGAATGTCGGTAATGGAATTAGATAAGAAATTGAAAGTAGAGGCTCTACTTGCTGTACATCCTATTAATTCCAAACAGGAAATTGATGACTTAATTTAAGAGGCAAATAGAACAGTTTTTGTGAGTGGTCACCAACAAGTTAGCCTTATGGCAGGGAGAGTAAAGGAAATTGCAGATGAAACAACAGACAAGTGGGATATATTTTTGGTGGAAAGAGAAAAGAAAGAAGAAAAGGATAGACAAAAAATGGATGTCTTTTGCAAAGGTATATTAGAAGGGTAAAGGTAAAAGTAAAAATTTTAGTGTACCTAATATAACAGTCAAAGATAAGCTTCCTCCATTAGCATAGGACACGCCACCAATAACTGCAGAGGCACCAGTACAAACCAATAGTCAAACGGAAGAGAAGGTAGAGGAAATAACAAAAGATGGCACTAATCCAGAATCTGAATTTCATTTTACCATGAATGTGGACACATATGACTTCAACATTGTTATGGATAAGGAAACCACAAAGGTAAAGAAAACTGAAGCTACAAATATCGAGATCTCTGAGTCACCGGTCAACACTATTGAATCTCAGAACATTGAGATACTAGAAGAAGTTGAGAAACATGATACCATACTAGATGCTACTTAGCCTAACATTGAGAAACCGATAGAAGCACAAGATAAAGTAGAGGTAAAAGGACAAACTAAACCTATAAATGTTGACACTCAGCAGAAGGTAGAGAAATTGGTAGAGAAAGAACTTGAATAGAGTATAGCTGAACCGATAGTCAGCAAGATAGAAAGTAAGGATGACAGTAAGGTTGAATTTTTTTTTGAAAAACAGAGTGAGCAAAAGGAAGAAACAATGAATAAAGAAGAGGTCAATGATGGAAACAAGGAAGAAGTGGTTAAGGCAATTGGACAAGTATCTGAAAAAAAGAAAGTTATTGCTGAGCCTAGCACTTCCACCATGGATTTCAGGCCTACTAATGTGACTGATGTACCTTTGGATTCAATAAAGAGGATCACAGATTGCAATGCCTTAGCATTATAAGGCCATTGATGATACATTACCTATATTGAAAATGATTGCACCGGCATGTAAGATAGATCATATTGATGGATCTTTAGGTAAATTGGACACATTGTCCAAATTCATTTCTTCCAATATGCTAACCATGGATAAGATTAATGAAGAGACTATTAAGGAAAGGGTGAATAAGGAGAAAAGTGAATTCTTTGATAAAACTATCAAGGATTGCACTGAGCATATTGATTCCTTATTACCGGTACTTAATTCCACTATTTTGGAATATAAAGAATTGTATAAGGAAGCATGCAAGCCTCACAACCTGAGAGAAGACATTGAGGAAGAGATAAAGAAAACACAAAAAGAGATTGATGATATAGAAGACAACATGATAAGTTCTTCATAACTTACCTCAATATTTTATAAAGAAATGGTAGTTTTTGAGGAAAAGATTGAGAAACTAGAAAAGGAAAAAGCAAGGATAAGAATGAAGGCACGTGACCTGAAAAACAAACTTGGTCCTAGATTGGACAACCTTATAACTCAGTAGATTGAGCTATCTAAAGAAACAATTCAAGGAGAAAGATCACCCGAGCAACAGATGCATTATTTGACTGGTATGATCCAATAGACTGAAATAATTATTTCTGACAGCACTAAATTCATGCAGAGTCTTAATCTGATTTTGGCAGATATATTTCAAATTGTACATAACCAGATACAGGCTATGAGGTAGAATTTTGATTTTTTTGATTCTTTTTTGACATCCTTTTTCATTGATGTCAAAGGGGGAGTAGTAGTATGGAGAAAAATGTACAGATGAGATTATTTGCTTAGGGGGAGCACTCCTATTTTTGGAACAGTTTTGGACTTATTTTTTGGATATCAGTTTTTGGATTTTTCTCATGAGTGTTGCCATCAATACCAAAGGGGGAGATTGTTGGCATTACACACTTAGATGAGAATGGTTGATGTTGTCATTGATGGAAACCAATTGGTAACATGGTTCACAGCTTACACAGACAACAAACATCATCTACCGACACTGACAGGCACAACTAGATTATTCTCACCAGCACCCAGTCTACACCAAAAAAAGATCTCATCGGCACCCGACCTCTGTAAATTTTTTACTTGGGTGCCAAAGAGGGTTTTAAAAGGCCTTAGAGTTTCCAAGCAGTTTTAGTCGCTAGGTAGGAGAACCTTTAATCCCACATTGGTCGTGCAAAGAGACTTTATCAAATTTAAATATAAGGTCACATATAACTATAGTGTCAAAGCTCACGGGCTTTTGGCAAGAAGAGGCAGCTCATGGCCTAGTGGACCCTGTGCATGTGCATCTCAAGGCATCCTAATTTTGTGACCAGCTAGCAGGTGGAGACTAAAGAGTGAGCAAGTTGAAGAAAGATCAACGGTGATCGCAGAGATCTAATGGTTGTCGCTAAGGCACAAATGAAAGATTCACACCGGGTTATCTCCACTACTTGACGACTGATGACATGGAGGAACAGAGAGTATACAACCAAAGTTGAGGTGGTGGTCCAGTGGCTGGTGACATGGCACTGATGGGTGACATCAAGTAGATCTTGGCCACGATGAGTCCCAAAAAGGTTTCATTGAAAGCTCAATTCCATCGACATCGAGCAAACCTTGGCCGCAATGAGTCCCAAAAAATTTTCACCGAAGGCTCAATTTCATCAACATAATAATATCGATGAAACCATAGGTTCGATGAGACTGGTAAATGGCTCACCGAGAGAGTAGTTTGGTGAAAAGAAGGATATCCAATAGAGAAAGATGCGTGGCAGGCCCAACAGATAGGTGATGCCCAGGCAGATCTAATCAGCCAAACAGAGGGTGATATATGTTGACACATGGCACAAGAGAGAAAATCAGCCAAGGTTAAAGGTCAAGCAAATTGAAGAAAGATCAACGGTGATACAAAAGATCTGACGGTGGTCGCTATGTCCTAATGAAAAGATGCTCGCCAGTTATCATAAAGACTTGGCAAAAACCCACATGCAGAAAAGGAAAAGGGGAGGTGAGTGGCTAAGAGGTTAAAGATCAAGAAGTTTGAGGGTAGATCAATGGGCATCACTATACTGCAAGATAAAGATGCTCACTGGTTATCTCATGTGACTTGGCGGCTAGTGATGGGGCATTTGAGCTGGCCGTCTTGGTGGGCTCAGAGAGAATGAGAATGCACCACGTGGTAGAGAGAAGATGAAGAACTAAGGTAGGCCATGAGTTAAATATCGAGTAGATTGATCACATCCAATGGTCAGGCAAAAGATTAGATGGTGGTCGCTAAGCCGCAAGTAAAATTTGCTCGCCCAGTTATAGACGCGACTTGGCGACAAGGTGGGTCCAGGTCTAGATAGTAGACAAAATGGACCCTCGACCAAATGAGAGGTTGACATGTAGAAAAATTCTACTGATGAGCGGATGTCCATATTTTTAAGTCAACTTTGAACTTGAACTTTGAACTAGTTCATTGGTTCAATGCTTCAAAGTGGTTCAATGGTTCAGATTTCATTATCATCACTCATTCCTGTGAGCCCAGGATGAAGAAAGGAAACAAGTAGAGATAAAAGAAAATGGTGGGGCCCACTAGGAAGTAAACAAAAAATTTAAATGCAAGTGGCCATGGTCAATGCAGGTGATCCAGTGGCTGGCAATAATAAAAAAATTGCACGGTGGACTCAGAATAGGTTGTTTGAATGGTGAAAAGCCCGCCAAGCAAGGAGATGATTTCTACATGAAAGATTAATGCACATGCTTATTGATTATCTAAATATGATATGGTATTTGAGGTGGCCATCCAGGTGGGCTCAGAGCAAATGAAGAACTAAGGCAGACCAATAGTTAAAGATCGAGTAGATTCATCACATCCAACAGTCAGGCAAAAGATCAGACTGTGGTCGCTAAGCCGCAAGGAAAAGTTGCTCGCCCAGTTATCGATGCAACTTGGCAATAAGGTGGGTCCAGGTCTAGATAGCAAACAAAGTGGACCCTCAAGCATATCAGAGGCCGACATGTGGCAACAGTCTACAGATGAGAAAATGTCTATATTTTTAAGTCAACTTTGAACTTGAACTTTGAACTAGTTCATTGGTTCAACGCTTCAAAGTGGTTCAATGGTTCAAAGTTCATTATCATCACTCATTCCTGTGGGCCCAAGATGAAGAAAGCAAACAAGCAGAGATAAAAGCAAATGGTGGGGCCCGCTAGGAAGTAAACAAAAAAGTTAAATGCAAGTGGCCATGGTCAATGTAGGCAATCCAGTGGCTGGAAATAATTAAAAAATTGCACAGTGGACTCAAAACTGGTTGTCAGAATGGTGAAAAGCCCACCAAGAAAGGAGATGATTTCTACATGAAAGATTAATGTAGATGCTTATTGATTATCTGAATATGCAAGTGTTACATACTGTTGGAAAGCTCATGAAATAGGAAGATCATTTCCACAATCATTTTTTAACATAAGTTTCAATGCGGAGAGCAGATGCCAGAGAATGCATAAGATTTTCTTAGTGGGATTTCTTTTTAATATAGTCACAGTTCAGTTCATCATACAACTTTCACATGGGGATAGCTTATTTTTGCATTTAGATATGAAGATTTTTAAAGAGGAGGATCAGTGGCAGTCCTTTTGAGGAGTAAAGATTATTATTTTACAGTATTGTGCATGAGTTTTTATGCCATTTTTGGGGTAGATTCGCCCAATGATTTTTCTCATGCAGTGTTTTTAGGGTTTTTGAAGGGGATTCATCATGATTTCTATATATCCTTCTCTCCTTTTTTCCCTCTGGTTCTTTGCTTTTTGCATACACATTTTTTTGGAAAAAGCATTATAGCTTAGCAGTATTTGAATTTTGTAACAACTACTCTCCTTTATTTTTCAGCAATATAGCAACAGATTTCCTTCTTGGCACTTCTTGTATTATCTAGTGAATGAATGATTTGATAATTTCTTGTGATTTTTATCCTCTAATTTGTCTCATTCAGTCAATTTGTGGTGCAAGGAGATACGTGTAAGTTGCAGGTTCTAGTTTGTGTTAGTTGATTTTAATTGCTTGAAGTTGTGAAAACTTGTTTTTTTCCTTCATACATACATTAAATTCATCCCTTTTGAGGAAATGTTTATGCACCTACATGTGTAGTTGAGTTGTGAAGCAATCAGGGTTATTTGTTGAAGGTCTTGTGAGTTAAGCAAGTTGCAGATCTCAGATAAGATATTTGGTGCATCACCTTCATTAGAATAGATTTTCATTACATACAAGCTTTCTATCCCTTTCTATCCCTTTTCTTATCAAATTATTTACAAGAGATTTACCAAATAGGAAGTCCACCTGATCTCTAGAGATTCACCTTCACTTTGAGCAACCCACAGGCTCGAAGGCGTTTCTATGTTTCACAAGACTACTAGTTTTCAAACTTAGCATCACGGGTGCAATCCTTATTGACAATAGTTTTTGGCACGCCAGATGGGACACCTTTGAGATATCACAGCTTAAAGAAAATCCATTTTTTATTGTTTTTTGGTATTGATAGTAGCATTTCAGCCTATTGAGGTTTTTTTTTTAAAAGTACTTGGCAACTCTATTTTCTAATTTTATGTGCAGAACAGGTCTTAACATCATATGAAAAAGTATCAAGCTAGATAGAGCAAGGATCCAGTTGAGAATATTGAGCTACCACCATCTTAGAGAAGGTCAAGGACAACAAAAAAGACAGAGAAAAGAACAAATTCAGCAGTTGAGTTTCCAGAAAGTTCATCAGTTGAAGTTTTTCTTGAAACTCCAGATTCTAATCTTCTGTCAAATTCTTCTCCTTTACGTAATAATTCTCAAGCCAATTTTTCTACCCACATAAATCGTCTTTTTGTAACTATTCCAATTCAACCATCTATTACCCAGAATCCACCAGTAAATCCTCCAATATTTACAATGGCAGTACCAAGAGCACATACTTTTGTACCCTTCAATGGAGGCAACCCTTTGAATTTGACCCAACACGATCCCATACCATGAGCATATTTGAAAAGTCTTCCTAGTTTCATTGGTGAAGACCACATCACACCCATTGAGCACATAAGAGATATAGCATCTCTATGTGTAGTTCACCATATAACCTAAGAGAACGTAGCACTCAGGCTACTGACAACATCATTCAAAGGCAAAGCACTTCAATGGTTCAGGGGCTTGCAAATTAATTCAGTTACTGATTGGGATGACTTGGGTGATAAGATAACAAAGCAATTTGCTGATAAATCCAATCACCTATCATTGGTAGAGAAGATGACCACTATCAAGAGGGCACCGCAAGAGCAGATGACTAATTTCAATTACCATTTTGAGCAAACCTGGAATAGAATTCCTACAATGGTAAAACCCTCTCCTGAACATGCATTTTTATATTATTTGAGAGCTTTAAATAATGATATTGTTGTTATGATTCAATATATGGGTGAGGTTACATTACCAACAGCTTATGATATATCTATTACAGTAGAAAACAACCTTATACAAGATGGTAAAAATTGCCCCTAGGCCTCCTTGATGAATAATGATGAAAAATAGATACCCTAACTGGTACTGATAGGGGGGGGGGGGTGAATCAGTACATACAAAAACTTCTTATCAACTTATCAAGTTAAAACAATACTAACCGGTTGTCTTTATTACTGAACCTAATCATGGCAATACCGGTTAAACATAGTAAGACTTCAAACAACATAAACCAATAAAATTGAACCCTTCAAATACATTCAATACTTGATAACTACTTCACCCATAAACATATGCATGTGGTATATTAGCAATACCATAACCATTACCTCTGCATGCATAATCACTCAAACAAAGAATACTTAATCATCACACGAAAAATGCACAACTCAGGACACATAGATTTTTCACATGGAAACCCAAATGGGAAAAACCATGGTGGGGATGAATACCCACAAGCTTATTTTGAACTTTTTTGAAGCTCGCTCTGTTAGGAGCCTAGTCTGGTTAAAGACTTTACAATAAGGTTTTGCTAGGAATCGATCCTGTTAAAGATCACCCGAATAAGGGATGGCTATATACCCTATTTAAGGTTGAAACCTTGTCAAAGGTTACCTTGCTAGATGATTTAAAGAACTCAATGAACTTGAGTCACCTGGTTAGAGGATTTATAGTAAGCCTATTAAAGCTACCCGACAAAGGGATTTTCCTTTTGTTGAAATGCTTAGAAGACAATAGGTAAAACTCTAATCTGATAACAACACTATATGCTAAGGTAGATCATTTTTAGTTCCTCTACTCTACAATTACACTCTATAGTTTTCTCTCACTAGTCTAGCAAGTATCTCATCACTCGGATGCACACACAACTTTTACCAACAACTTACAATAACAAACATCATTGACCTTATAGACAACAATTAGTTCGGTAGCATAAACCCTAAACCCTAAACATTTAGGTTTACAATTATAGGTGGTCAAATCCTAACCATCCAAACACTTTCCATAGAGTGAAGAAATCTCAAATAGATCACAAGTCATTCTACATCATCTATTGTTTACCGTACATAGAAATTAGTACCCCATCACACTTTCTTTTCATACCACTAATAAGAATGTTCATTCCCGAGGTAGACATTTAATGCAGTCGGTATTCACATGAAAGATGCTCAAGGAAATACTTCACATGCACAAAACTGATGTGGCATCTCGATCTCATCATCATCTCTTAGCTAACTCATCATAGAATGTGATCGGTTGTATTGCACAAGCTGGATTGCCAAACCGAAAACCCTAGAGCTGAGACTACCAACTGATAGTCACACTTAGTAAAACCTAGACACCGGTTTACTACAACTCTTCATATCAGTTAACTTGCACTTATTGACATCAATGACAACATACATTATCATCATATCGGTTCATCAAATACCAACAATCTCCCCCTTTGGCATTGATGGCAATACTCAGTGTAGCATTGCAACTAAAAAAATCATAGACCAGTGCATCTAAAATATCTTCTCCCCTATCTCATATATCTTCTCTCCTATCTCATATATATTCTCCTCCTTTGACAACAATGCCAAAGTGGAGGCACAATCTTCCATACTCCACTATGTTGCTCCCCCTATGGAGTAGAATCCTTCAACACATCAATCCTGAAATATTTGACACTGTAATACCTGACTGACATGGAGCACACATCTTTAGTTTACTTCATGAAGGGGCAACACCCCTAATTCACCTCTCAAATAGGTAAATGTAGTCTTTGGTAAGGGCTTAGTGAATATGTCTACTAGCTGCTCCTTACTGGAAACATGTTGCAATAAAACCTCTCTATTTTGAACCTTCTCTCTCAAGAAGTGATACTTGAACTCAATGTGCTTAGTTCTAGCATGCAATATCAGATTCTTGGAAATATTGATTGCACTAGTATTGTCACAAAATATACTCATGAGTTCAGATATAAGTACTTTGAAACCGTCCAATACATGTTTCATCAAGATTGCTTGAGTGCAGTTCATAAATGCTGCCACATACTCTACTTTAGCTGTAGTCTGAGAAGTATAGCTCTACTTATTGCTTGTCTAGGAGACTAATCTTCCACCAAGAAAGAATGCTCCACCAGTTGTGCTCTTTCAGTCATCCACATTACCTGCCCAATCTACATCGATAAATACCTTGAGATTAAAATCACCATTGTATGGATACCACAATCCATAGTCAACAGTCCCTTTTGAGTATCTAAGAATCCTCTTGACTACTACCAAGTGGGATTCTCTTGGACTTTTCTGAAAATGAGCTACTATGCTCACTACATGAGAATATCTGGTTTATTGTGCACCACATAATGCAGCTTACCAATCATTGACTATTACTCCTTCTCATTCACCAATGCTAAATCATCTTCCTTAGTTAGTTTATAGCCAGTCACCATTAGTGTACCAACCGGTTTGTTCTCCTCCATGCCAAAGGTCTTCAATACCTCTTTGACATACTTGGACTGGGTAATAAAAATACCCTCTTTCATTTGTTGAATCTGTAAACCAATGAAGAAATTTATCTCTCCAATCAGAGATATCTCAAACTCTTTCTTCATTTAATCTACAAGAGAATGACTCATTTCATCATCTCCTCCAAAGATTATGTCATTTACAAATACTTCACATATCATAATATGATCACCTTTAGATTTTAGGTAGATGTTGCTATCCTCACTTGTTCTCTAAAATCCTATCTTCACAAGATGAGAGTGTAACTATTCATACCATGCCCTAGGTGCTTTTTTCAATCTATACAGGGCTTTGTGTAATCTACACACCATGTTACTATCTTATGATAAGGAAAACCCATCCGGTTTCTCAATATACACTTCCTCTTCTAGGATTCCATTCAAGAACACAGACTTCACATCCATCTGATAAACCTTAAATCTCTTGAATGCTACAAATGCAAGTAGCATTTGGACACCTTCCAGTCTAACCAAAGGAGAAAAGATTTCTCTATAGTCTTCCCCCTCTTCCTAAGCATATCCTTTGCATACAAGTCTTGCCTTGTTCCTCACAACTGTGCCTTCTTCATTTAGCTTATTCCTGAAGACCCATTTGGTACCAATGACATTCTTATGTTCTAGTCTAGGTACCAGGGACCATGTTGCATTCTTTTCTATCTAGTCTACCTCCTCTTCCATTGCCTTAATCCAGGCTTCATCTATAAGTACTTCTATTAGAAGTCTTGGGCTCCAATTCATAAATCATGCAAGAGTTTTCTTTCACCTTTCTTCTTGTGAGTATCCTTCCATCTTTATCTCATACAATCTGCTTCAGATCATGATGTAGTTTCACATACCTAGGAATGACTCTAGCTGGTTCTGATAGCTTTTCCTCTTCTTCTTCACTTACTTTCTTCTTCAGCTACTGCAACTTCTACCAATATAAGAACATTGAGATCTTTACTTGTTTCCTTCTTAACCAGTTTCTAGAAGGCTATACCTGGTTCATCTTCCACTTCCTCATTGCAAGTTTCCTTAGGTTCCTAAGGGGATTCATCAACCCTAACATTGATACTCTCAACAATTTTTTGTGTTCTATTGTTGTAGCACTTGAGAGATTTGCTCTTAGTGGAATATCCTAGAAATATTCCTTCATCACATTTAGCATCAAATTTTCTTAGATGCTCACCTCTCTTGATGTAACACTTACTACCAAATACTTTAAAATAACTCATAGTGGGAGTTTTCCTAGTCCAATACTCATAAGGGGTTTTAACTCTACATTTCTTGATGAGTACCCAGTTCATAGTATAGACTGCAGTGCTCACCACTTCTCTCCAAAAAGTGTATGCAACATTTCCTTGGATCAGCATTGTTCTGACCACTTCAACTATAGTCATGTTATTCCTTTCTGCTATGCCATTTTGTTGTGGTGTCCTTGGGGTAGACAACTACCTCTTGACACCTCTCTTCACAATACTTATTGAATTCATCATAAGTGAATTCACCTCCTTGATCAGTTCTTAGGCATTTTATCTTTTGACCACTTTCCTTCTCTACTAATGCTCTAAAGGCTTTGAACTTTCCAAATGCCTCAGACTTGTCTTTCAAGAATGTGACCCACATCATTGTTGAGCAGTCATCAGTTAGAATCATGAAATACCTATCTCCCTGAATACTTCTAGTTTTCATAGGACCACACAAATTAGTATGCACAAGATCAAGTAAGTTTTTCGCTGAAAAAGACTTACCTTTGAAAGTTGAGGAAGACATCTTCCCAAGTTGACATTCTCTGCGCAAAGAATTCTCTGGTTTGTTCAGCAAAGGCAATCCTCTTATTGCCTTGAACTTACTAGCCTTTACAATATTATCAAAGTTCATATGACAAAGTCTCCTATGCTATATCCAACTGTCATCAAACTTCACCATCAGACACTGAATTATCTTGGCATTCAACTGAAACAAGTTACCTCTGGTCTTCTTATCGGTGGCAATAAGTTCACAACTCTTTCCAATTATACTATAGACTCCACCTTTGAACTCTAGAACAAGTCCTTTATCATTTAGCTGAGCAACACTCAATAGGTTATGCTTAATACCTTCTACCCAATAGACATCATCCACACTACTCTTTCCATTTAGTGAGATGGATCCTTTTCCTTTTACCAAGCATTGTGCATCATTGCCAAATCTGACAACACCTCCATCATATTCTTCTAGAGATAGAAACTTTCTCCGATCACCAGTCATGTGGTGTGAACAACCACTATCAATAATCCATTGCTTAGAGTTGTCAATGCTAGAGACAAGTGCTTTCTTGTCAAACACTTCTTCCTTTATAGCTACAAATACTATGTCCTCATTCTCTTCATCCTTAGATTCTTCATCAGTAACACCTTCATCCACTGCAACAAGACAATTTCTTCTATTTCCTCCTTTATACTTTCTAAACCTATTTGGTTTATCCTTATTATCATTGTTAGGATAGTTAACAGTTATATGTCCTATCTTATTGCAAGAATTTTTTTTTAAAAGAAGCTTACCTCTGTATTTTCCAGTGCCTTTTGGAAGTTTCTTGGCAAGAAGAGCTTCAAACTCCATCAGAATCTCTTCATCATCCATACCTCTGCTTTGCATGGATTCATAACCGGTACTTACTTCTTTTCCTTTTCTAGTTGGTGCAACAGATGCTCTAAAAGATGACTTAGTCTTCTGAACACTGCCATCATAGCTATTCAACTCATATGCGGTTAACTTTACAATGATAGAGTTTAAGGATACCTTGGTTTTGTCAATAGACGTTAGTTCCTAAATAGCAGCAACTTTGATTGCATAGACCGGTAACAATGATCTCAAGACTTTACTAACAACGGTGACATCATCGATTGTTCCACTAGTGCTCTTGATATCTCCAACAACAGTCTTGATTCTTATGCCATATTGTTGAATGGTCTCACCTTCAACCATCCTCATGTCTTCAAATTTTCCTCTAAGGCTCTCTTCCTTAGCTTGCTTTACATGCTCATCACTGCTATAAATAGTTTCCAATGTGTCGCATACAACTTTAGGAGTGTCCTTATCTTGTACATCAATGAACTCAATATCAAACAAACTACTAATAAGGGCTTCCATGACTTGCCCATTTTCTTGAATCTCTCTTTTCTGATCATCGGTTAGAATGTCAGTGGGGATTACATAGACATTCTCAACATAGCTCTAGTGTTGAGCACCCAAACTCTTGATATAGATCTTCATTATGTCCTTCCATATATTAAAGTTATCTCTATTGAACTTAGGACCTTCCCTCTTCATCATTAAGGTAGGATCTTTTTCCTCAAGCGCTTAACCTTATATCAACGAGGACCTGGAGTTGCTCTAAAACCAATTGGTGATTAATGATGAACAACAAATACCCTAACTGGTACTAAGAGGGGGGGGGTGAATCGGTACATAAAAAAGCTTCTTATCAACTTATCAAGTTAAAACAATACTAACCGGTTGTCTTCATTACTAAACTTAACCATGACAATACCACTTAAACACAGTAAGACTTCAGACAACATAAACCAGTAAAATTGACCCCTTCAAATACATTCAATACTTGATAACTACTTCATCCATAAACATATGCATGTGGTATATCAGCAATACCATAACCATTAGCTTTGCATGCATAATCACTCAAACAAAGAATACTTAATCATCGCATGAAAAATGCACAACTCATGACACATAGATTTTTCACATGGAAGCCCAAATGGGAAAAACCATGGTGGAGATGAATACCCACAAGCTTGTTTGGAACTCTTTTGAAGCTCGCTCTGTTAGGAGCCTAGTCCGGTTAAAAACTTTACAATAAGTTTCTACTAGGAACTGATCCTATTAAAGATCACCGGGTTAAGGGATGCCTATATACCCTGTTAAAGGTTGAAACCCTATCAAAGGTTACCTTGCTAGAGGATTTAAAGAACTCAATGAGCTTGAGTCACCTCATTAGAGGATTTATAGGAAGCCTGTTAAAGCTACCTAGCAAAGGGATTTTCCTTATGTTGAAATGGTTAGAAGACAACAGGTAAAAATCTGATCTGATAACAATACTATATGCTAAGGCAGATCCTTTTTAGTTCCTCTACTCTACAATCACACTCTACAGTTTTCTCTCATTGGTCAAGCAGGTATCTCATCACTTAGATACACACACAAATTTTTCCAACAACTTACCATAACAAACATCATCTACCTTATAAACAACAATTAGGTCAGTAGCATAAACCCTAAACCCTAAGCATTTAGATTTACAATTACAGGCAGTCAAATCATGACCATCTAAACACTTTCCATAGAGTGAAGCAATCTCAAATAGATCACAAGTCATTTTGCATCATCTATTATTCACTACACATATAAATTAGTACCCCATCTTACTTTCTTCTCATATCGCTAATAAGAATGTTCATTCTTGAGGTAGACATTTAATGCAGTCGATCTTCACATGCAAGATCCTCAAGGAAATCCTTCACATGCACAAAAATAACATGGCATCTCAATCTCATCTTCATCTCTTAGCTAACTCATCACAAAATGTCGCTGGTTGCATCACACAAGCTGGATTGCCAAATCGGAAACCCTAGGGCTGTGACTACCAACTGGTAGTCACACTTAGTGAAACCCAGACACTGGTTTACTACAACATTTCATACCAATTCGCTTGCACTCATTGAAATCAATGACAACATACATTATCATCATATCATCATACGGGTTCATCAAATGCCAACACTCCTATGCCTATTTTTCCTGATATATAGTCATTGATGCCTTTACAAGTACCCCCTATAGTTGCAATACTTGTTGTTCCAGCATTAGGTTTTCAAAACTATGTTCAAAATAGTGTTGTAGTAGACTCATCAAAGCAACTACAGATGTTACAAGAGATGTTTATAAGGAATGTTCAAAATTTTTGTAATAAATTGGTGAACATCAAGAAAAATCAGAACCAAAATCAAAGCTATCAAGCCCCATATCAAGCTCCTTATTAACCCAGTAGGCCTAGCTACCAAGTTGATGCTCAGAATCAAAGGAGGAACTACATAAATAGGCAAAACCAACACTATAATCAGAATACTACTAGCAATTCTAAAGAAATTGTTCCTGCTCGAAACAATATGGCACAAGAGTGGTGTTTTCCTTGCCAACAACCTCATAATCAAGCATCATGCCAAAAAGCAATGAATGATCAATCACAAGCTTTGATGGTTAAAAATAACATGTCTTATCAGGATGCATGTATAAATGAGGAACTAGAAGGTCCTTAGGTGGCTATGATGAATTGGCAAGGTGAGGAATTTTATGGAGTTAATCATCTGCAAGCACAAAATAGACCTTTTTCACCTATTGCAGAAAATACAAGGTCAAAGAAATGTGCTATTGACATTGGACAACAAGTTGCAAATAATCAATAGCAAGTTGTAAATAATGGACAACAACAAAATAAATCTGGATAATAGCCAGATAAAGGAAAACAATAAGCTTCTACAAGTTAGTAAGCTGTTAGTACACCTCCACCTATCTAGAATGTGAAGATTTTACCAAGAGGACAACCTACAACACCTAAAGAACAACAAAAAGTTCAATCTTAGTCAAAGCCAACTCAGCCATAGCCCATTGTTCCAAAAGTACAGCAAAAGGTTAGTGGTGTTCCATTTAATATTGTTGAATCTATGGCAAAAACCATTGTTTTCATGACAATGATAGATGCATTGCAAATTCTTGGACAAAAGGAATTGTTGAGAGACAAACTAGATAATCTTATCTTGACTAATGAGCCTCAAAAAGATCAGCCTAGAGTTGCATTAGCTAATGATATCCCAGTTAAGAATAATCAACCAATCCAAACACCAAAGCCTCCTCCATTTTTTGTAACATTGATAATTGGCAACCATCTAGTCCACAATTGCTTGATAGACTCAGGAGCCAATAGTTCAATTATGCCCAAAGACCTTGCAGATAAACTTGGTCTAATTTATGAGCCTTTTTCTAGAGGAGTTGTACAATTAGATGGAACAACAGTTAAGTCAGTTGGATTGGTCAAAGATCTTGGTTTGAACTTGCATGCTTGTCCTAATTTTGTAATACCTCAGGACATGTACATAGCTAACTTACCTCCACACTTTGCTATTTGCCTATCTAGAGATTTCACAACAAAATTAGGAGGATACCTTTCTGCTGATTGGTCACACTTATTTTTTAGAACTCGGTATGATACTAAGGTTACCATTAAATCAAAACCCCAAGCCACTTGCCACTTAGAACCATATACCCCAGGTCCTATAAATGCAGATCTTACCATCAGAGACCATGAGGAGTTACCACCTATCCAAGATCCATATAGACCTGTTCAAGGCATACCTGATGTGAATTTGGATGAGTGGGCAGCCTAGAATACTGCAGAGGATCCTTTCATCAGCATGGATGAAATAGGTCTTGGTGTTTATATGATTCATGAGGAGGATGTTGTTATTCCTAAGCTTGAAAAAGAGGAAATTTCACTTGACCAACAGTTAGAACAACAGAGAAATCATCAGGTTTGGCAACTCTATTTTGATGGTTCAAGAGGTAAAAATGGTTCTGGAGGTGCTGTTATGCTAGTTTTACCCAAAGGTATGAGATACTACACTACTTTAAAATTTTGTTTTAGCTATACAAACAATATAACTGAGTATGAATCATTATCACATGGTTTAGAATGGGCCAGACAGAAAAAAGTTAAATGTTTACAAGTTTTTGGTGATAGTGAACTAGTAGTGAACCAAGTAAGGAATATCCATGTCACCAAAAATGATGTTTTGAAGATGTACAAGCATAGAATTTGGGATTTAATTGAAGATTTTGATGCATTTAATCTATTGTCCATACCTAGAAGTCAAAATAAAGAAGCATATAAGCTTGCTGCTTTTGGAGCTCAGTTCAATATTCCAATAGAACTAGAAAATATTGATAGACAACAGTATTTTAAAGTTGCAATAAAGCCCTCATTTCCAGATAACATGGTTAATTGGCAGGTTTTTGACTCAGATGAGCAGATTACCAATTCCCTAATTTAAGAAGCTGAGTTTTCTGCTAGAAATTAGCATAAGTTTAATGATCAATATGAAAATCAGTTTCTCCAATTGAAAACTAACAAGCTGCCCAAGGGTCTAGTAACCCTTGAATCTATTTTTAATACAGATGATCAGGTCATGAAGGATAAAGGCAACATGTTTGTGAAGGAAGAATATTATGAACCTGTTGAAATATTCAAGGACAAGCTACTAAAAACTGGCAAGGTATGTACCCTTGAAGAAAAATATGCTTTTTCAAAACTTTGTCAAGAATTCAATGACATATTTACATGGAGGTATGAAGATTTGAAAGGATTTGATCCTCATTTAGCCCAGCATACAATAGAGTTGGTAGATAATACAAAACTAGTAAGGTAGAAACAAAGGCCTCTTAATCCAAAATTAGAACATCTTATGAAGACTAAGTTAAATAAGCTAATTGAAGGAAACATCATATTTCCAATCAAGCACACATCCTGAGTATCTAATCTAGTTCCCGTTAGGAAGAAAAATGGTGAACTAAGATTATGTGTTGATTTTAGAGATCTAAATAGAGTATCCCTGAAAGACCATTACCCACTGCCCTCAACAGAGCAAATTTTGCAAGTTATATCAGGATCAGAGAGATTCTCATTACTTGATGGTTATTCAGGATATAACCAAATTTTGGTCAAAGAAGAAGATTGGTACAAAACAATTTTTACCACTAAGTGGGGTACAATGGCTTATAATAAAATGTCATTTGGACTGACCAATGCAAGGGCAACATTTCAGCATGCAATGGGTATGACATTTCAAGGCCTGATTAACAAGTTTGTTTTGGTTTACTTAAATGATGTAACTAGTTTTTGTAAAAAGGCTAATGAACATCTTGACCATCTTAGATAGGTATTTGAGAGATGCAGGGAATATGGAGTTTTATTAAATCCCAAAAAGAGCATATTTGTTGTTCATGAAGGCAAGTTGTTGGGATATATTGTTTCAAAGCATGGGATTTTAATAGATCCTGAGAGGATCACAACCATACTTGCATTACCATTACCAGCACATAAGAAAGGACTCTAGAGTTTCATAGGTAGGATTAACTTTATCAGAAGGTTTATTCCTAATATTGCAGCATTGATGCAGCAACTTACAACCATGCTTAAGAAAAACATTCCTTTTCAGTGGACTAAGGAAGGTAAGAACAGTTCTGAAGAGATTAAAGAAGAAATTATAGCAGCCCTTACTCTAATTAATCCTAATTTAAAGAAAGATTTTATTCTATATGCCTTTGGGAGTGAGGATACTATTTCTGCAATGTTGTGTCGTCAAAATTATGAAGGTTTAGAACAACCAATTGCTTTCTTTAGCCAGATTTTGCATGATTATGAGACTAGATACTCATTTGTAAAAAAGCATGTGTTAGTAGTAATAAGAAGCCTTAAAAAATTTAGGCACATGCTCTCTAGCAATAAGATTCAGCTTATGGTTTCTCATCCTACAGTGAAAGAGTTTTTTATCAGCAAAGACATAAATGACAAAAGGGTAGGTTGGATTACTAAGGCAATGGAATATGACATCTCTATCAAGGTAACCAAGCTAGTTAGAGGCAAGGGTTTATGTGAGAAGCTTGCTGGCACAAAAAATAGTAAATAAGTGGAGCAACAAGTTGAAACAATGCTTAATAATGAAGAACAACCTGCTACCCCAGCTTTGCCAGTCACTTGGAATCAGTAAATTGCCCATTATTTACAAATTGGTGACTATCTGGAAGGCTCAGATAGATCAAAATAAAGGTATTTTAGGCTATAAGTCATTCCTTATGCTTTAATAGATGGTATTTGTTCAAAAAATATTATAATGATGTTCTATTAAGATGCATTAAGCCAGATCAGATTGAAAAAATTCTAAGTGAATTTCATGAAGGACCTGTAGTTGGTCACTTTGCAGCAAGAACAACAGCTCCGAAAATTATGAGAGCTAGTTATTATTGGCTTGAAATGTTTAAGGATGCTCACTCATGGGTGAAGAAATGTGAAAAATGTTCATTGTTTGTAGGCAGACAGAGGTAGGTAGCCTTGCCTTTGCAACCAATTGAAGTAGAGAAGCCTTTTGCAAAATGGGGGCTTGATTTTATAGGACCTATTAATCCACCTTCTAGTGCAGGTCACAAATGGATTCTTATAGCAACTGATTATTTCACAAAGTGGATAGAAGTAGTTCCATTGAAAGAAGCTAATGAGACTTCTATTATAAATTTCTATCAAGATTTAGTGTCCAGGTTTGGTACCCCGGAATCAATCATTTTTGATAATGCTTTAGCTTTCATTGGTCTTAGAGTTTCAGATTGGTCAGCTAGGTATAATATATATTTGAATACTTCATCCAATTATTACCCTCAGGGTAATGGACAAGTTGAATCAACTAACAAGAACTTGATCAACATCATTAAGAAGACCATTGTTGAGAATCAAAGAATGTGGCATGAAAAGCTCAAGTTAGCCCTTTGGGCTAACAAAATTACACCAAAGAGATCAATAGGTAACTCTCCTTATGTTTTAACTTATGGAAAAGAAGCCAGGTTACCTATTTCAGTTGAATTGCCAACTTTGAATTATGTAAAAGAGTTTGAGTTACTTGAAGAGCAGCCAATGTAGATTAGGCTTGCTCAACTTATGGAGTTAGAAGAAACTCACAGGGAAGCATACAGAAAATTAGAAATTCACCATGCTCAGATGAAGAGAACCTTTGATAGAAAAGTTGCACCATGCATATTGAATTAGGGTGATCTTGTTTTCAAATGGGATGAATCAAAGAACAGACCTGGTAGACATACCAAGTTTGATGCCATGTGGGATGGTCTGTATGTTATCATAGAATGCAAATAGAATAATGCTTTCCAACTTGCTACATTGGATGGAGAGGTGTTGCCAATCCCTGTCAATGGGATTCACCTCAAACTATGCTATTGAGTACTAACAGTTTGCATATGTACATAGTAGAATAGTTGCAGTTCTTTCTTTTCAGTAGTTTGCAGGCTCAACTTTAAGTAGAGTTGTAGTAGTTTAAGTTGAATAAGTGCTTTCAAGCACATCGCAGTTGACTTTTTTAGTCAATTTTTGTTTCAATTTTCCTTAAGTGTAGATTGCATAGTATGTAGGCTCAGCTGTATGCATAGCCTTTATAGTTTCCTTTTCAGTTTTTGTTTAGAATGCTAAGATGTAGTTCCAAATTTTGAGGAAAACAAAATTGACTCAATGCCCAATGAATATGCTAGGCTACTAGATTCTATTATTTAGCAAGAAAACACCCTTGAGAGGTCACCAAAAATGTTGCAAAAATTTTGCACATACCAAATTTGGTGCCCTAATGAAGCCTTGCATTCATTCATTCTGAAAAGATCAAATCATGAACCAGGAAGAAATGAATTGTTTTTTCTAACTTGTTTGCTTCATGTGTAGATACAGGAAAGTAAGATAGCATGTGAGTTAAAATGTGGCTCCCACGAGGGCTGAGCTCAACATGTTGTAGATCACAGAGACATCTATGCTTCATTATAGATGAAATGGCGCGGCTATTAAAACCTTAAGGCCAAAAGAAAATCAGAGAAAAATACAATCGGCCTGTGTAAAGTTTTTTACTTGGGCACCAAAGAGGGTTTTAAATGGCCTTAGAGTTTCCAAGCAATTTCAGTCGCTAGGCAGGAGGACCTTTTATCCCTCATTGGCCGCGTGGAGGGATTTTATCACATTTAAATATAAGGTCACATATAACTATAGTGTTAAAGCTTATGGGCTTTTGGAAAGAAGAGGCAACTCATGGCTTGGTGGACCGCATGCACGCACATCTCAAGGCATCCTAATTTTGTGATCGACTGGTAGGAGGAGACTAAAGAGAAAACAAGTTGAAGAAAAATCAATGGTGATCGCAGAGATATAACTGTTGTCGCTAAGGCACAAATGAAAGATGCACACCGGGTTATCGTCGCGACTTGGCGACTGATGACATGGAGGAACAGAGAGTATAAGAGCAAAGTTGAGGTGGTAGTCCAATGGCTAGTGACATGGCATGGATGGGTGACATCAAGCAGATCTTAGCCACAATGAGTCCTGAAAAGGTTTTATCGAAAGCTCAGTTCTGTTGACATCGAGCAGACCTTGGCCGTGATGAGTCTTGAAAAATTTTCACTGAAGGCTCAGTTTCATCAACATAATAATATCGATGAAACCGTAGGTTCGATGAGACTGGTAAATGACACATCGAGAGATTAGTTTGGCCGAAAGAAGGATATCCGACAGAGCAAGATGTGTGGCAGGCCCGATAGACAGGTTTTGCCTAGGTGGATCTCATGAGCCAATAAGAGGGTGACACATGTCGACACGCGACACAAGAGAAAAAATCAGCCGAGGTTAAAGGTCAAGCAAGTTGAAGAAAGATCAATGATGATGCAAAAGATCTAACGGTGCTCACTATGTTGCAATGAAAAGATGCTCGCTAGTTATCATAGTGACTTGGCGACAAAGCACATGTGGAAAAGGCAAAGGGGAGGTGAGTGGCTAAGAGGTTAAAGATCCAGTAGTTTGAGGGTAGATTAACGACTGTTGCTATACTGCAAGATAAAGATGCTTGCTGGGAATCTCATGCGACTTGGCAATTGATGTTGTGGCATTTGAGGTGGCCATCCAGGTGGTCTCAGAGCGAATGAAGAACTAAGGTAGACCAAGAGTTAAAGATCGAGTAGATTCATCACATCCAACAGTCAGGCAAAAGATCAAACGGTGGTCGCTAAGCCGCAAGGAAAAGTTGCTCACCCAGTTATCGATTCAACTTGGTGATAAGGTGGGTCCAGGTCCAGATAGCAAACAAAGTGGACCCTTGAGCATATTAGAGGCCGACACATGGCAAAAGTCTACAGATGAGCAAATTTCTATATTTTTAAGTCAACTTTGAACTTGAACTTTGAACTAGTTCATTGGTTCAATGCTTCAAAGTGGTTCAATCGTTCAAAGTTCATTATCGTCGCTCATTCTTGTGGGCCCAAGATGAAGAAAGCAAACAAGTAGAGATAAAAGCAATGGTGGGGCCCGCTAGGAAGTAAATGAAAAAAGTTAAATGCAAGCGGCCATGGTCAATGTAGGCAATCCAATGGCTGGAAATTAAAAAAAAATTGCACGGTGGACTCAAAACTAGTTGTTGGAATGGTGAAAAGCCCACCAAGCAAGGAGATGATTTCTACATGAAAGATTAATGCAGATGCTTATTGATTATCTAAATATGCAAGTGTTACATACCGTTGGAAAGCTCGTGAAATAGGAAGATCATTTCCATAATCATTTTTTAACATAAGTTTCAACACAGAGAGTAGTTGCCAGAGAATGCATAAGATTTTCTTAGTGGGATTTCTTTTTAATATAGTCACAGTTCAGTTCATCATACAACTTTCACATGGGGATAGCTAATTTTTGCATTTAGATATGAAGATTTTTAAAGAGGAGGATCAGTGGCAGTCCTTTTGAGCAATAAAGATTATTATTTTACAGTATTGTGCATGAGTTTTTATGACATTTTTGGGGTAGATTCGCCCAATGATTTTTCTCATGCAGTGTTTTTAGGGTTTTTGAAGGGGATTCATCATGATTTCTATATATCCTTCTCTCCTTTTTTCCCTCTGGTTCTTTCCTTTTTGCATACACATTTTTTGGGAAAAAGAATTATTGCTCAATAGTATTTGAATTTTGTAACAACAACTCTCCTTTATTTTTCAGCAATATAGCAGCAGATTTCCTTCTTGGCACTTCTTGTATTATCTAGTGAATGAATAATTTGATAATTTCCTGTGATTTTTATCCTCTAATTTGTCTCATTTAGTCAATTTGTGGTGCAAGGAGATACGTGTTAGTTGCAGGTTCTAGTTTGTGTTAGTTGATTTTAATTGCTTGAAGTTGTGAAAACTTGTTTTTTTCCTTCATACATGCATTAAATTCATCCCTTTTGAGGAAATGTTTATGCACCTACATGTTCAGTTGAGTTGTGAAGCAATCAGGGTTATTTGTTGAAGGTCTTGTGAGTTAAGCAAGTTGCAGATCTCAAATAAGATATTTCATGCATCACCTTCATTAGAATAGATTTTCATTATATACAAGCTTTCTATCCCTTTCTATCCCTTTTCTCATCAAAGTATTTACAAGAGATTCACCAAATAGGAAGCCGACCTGATCTCTAGAGATTCACCTTCACTTTGAGCAACCCATAGGCTCAAAGTTGTTTCCATGTTTCACAGGATTACTAGTTTTCAAACTTAGCATCCTGGGTGCAATCCTCAGTGACAACAATTATATTGTATAGCCGACATGATGTATTGTAAAGAATCATATATGTATGAGATCTTATAGGTCATTTTGTAATGTGTGAAAAAGTATGTATGGTATGTAAGTGAAGGAAGATTAGGTAATTAGGTAATGATTATGAGAGCGAATATCTGTATATGCATTTTGACGTAATAATTTTGATGAGCCAATAAGAGTAGAGCAGAGTGAAGAAAGGTTTATGGCAAAAGTATTTGATAGAGCTTAAACCGATACTGAATCCAACATTAGAGATGCTATTTTGAGCAGTACATTGTCATTGGATTTAATTATCCAATTTTTTAGTCAGTGTGACTCCTTTTTGTGATTGAGTAGTAAGCGCTAGGCTGTTGGCCTTCCTCCATGTGCAAGCCCCTATTCTATCAATAATATTATTCATATTGGCCAGTGAGTAAATATTGTGGGTCACAAATCCCACCGAGGTTTTTCCCCTACCGGGTTTCCTTGCCAAAATATATGTGTTATGGTGTGCATTGATGGTTATACTATTATTTCTCTTTATTGCTTTATTTCTTGTTTACCGGTACATTAATTTGGGTTGTAAAGTTGCAAACAAGTTTAAATATTTCATTTACCGATTAGACAGTGATTCACCCCCCCCTCTCAGTGTCTTTGGGACTAATCAAGTATCTAACACTTGGTTTATCATTGGTTTGTGGGTTTATGTAATGGATTTATTGTATTATCTTTTAGATGGCCGACCTAATTGTTTAGGTCTCAGGTTGTAATAAATATGATGTAAGATCTGTTTGCAGATCATATGATGGACATATGTTATGTGATTATCTGTGTTCAAATAAAGTTGTAATCATATGGAGAGGATTTGGTTGATCATAGGTGATTGAATTGGGTTTGTGTAAGAGGTTTTAGACCTCCGGTATTGAGCTTAAAATGGAACTATACTCAGGCATAGGAGATGCTATTCAAAAAATTCACTCTTCATTGTGGATTGTAGTCTGATGTTTTCTATAGTCAATGAGACTCCTTTTGTGATGAGCAGTGCACTCTAGGTTGTTGGCCTTCATGCTTTGTAGGCTCATTATATATAATATTTATTCATCTAAGCAGTGGATAGATACTTTGGGTCTCCAATGCCACCGTGGTTTCTCCTCATTGAGGTTTTCCACGTATAAATCTGTGGTGCTATGGTGTTCCTATTTGGTTGCATTATTACTTATTGGTATCGACTTTTATGTGTATCGGTTGCTAGGTTGTTGTGCTAATAAGGTTAAATTTATTAATTCTGGAAGAACACTGATTCACCCCCCTCTCAGTGTTCTTGGTTCCCAACAATTGGTATCAGAGCCTGGTACCTCAGAGTAAGTCTAATAGCTTGAGGAAGATTCTATATCCGAAATCTATGGAGATGAGTTTGAGGAAAGAACTTCAAGTAGCACCTGAGGACTATGATGTTGAAAGGTTAAGGAGCATAAAGCTACAAGATGAGCTGAGATCTACAAAGGAATTCATTTTTACTCTACAAGAGAGGTTATCTTATACACAAGACAAAAGGAAGGAACTATGTGATCAATTAAAAAATCAAGATGATGGAGAAAAGAATTCTTTAAAGGATCTATGTCAAAAGTTGAGTCAAGAAAATGGTGTCATGAAGAATGAAATGCAAGCCCTAACTATGAGGATGTCCAAGGAGATTGAAGACTAGAAGAAGAATGAAGAAAATCTTGTTGTATCTCTAAAAGATAGATCTGAAGAATGCATTAGGTTGTCGCATGAGAATGATGTGTTAAGAACTAAATTGGTGCATTCATAGAACAATGAGCAAGAGTTGGAAAAAATGGTGACAGTCCTAAGAGGTGATCTGGATGTTGAAAGTGAGTACAAAGATAAGTTCAAGGTCATTTCTTCTAAGCTTGATGAATTATTGAAGAATCAAAGAGACACTGGAGACACTAGTGGTCTTGGATTTGAGCATGGAGAAAGATCTGATAGTGAAAATTAGGATGATACATCTGGTCAATTGAAATAAAAAATCACCGGTAAGAGAAACCAATGGACATGAATTTAATCTTAGATGCTTTGTTTACAATAAGTTTGGTCATAGAGCAAGTCAATGTAGAAATAGAGAAAATTAGAATAATAATTTAGTTCCCAGTCAGTGTTCAAATTGTAAAAAGTATGGTCATAGAACAACAGATTGTAGAATGAATGTGAAATGTCATGCATGTGAAAAGTTTGGACATATGGCTAATCAATGTAGGTAGAGAAATGGTCAAGGATACAACAAGGCAATTCAGAAGAACAATATTACTTGCTATGCATGAAACAAAATAGGACACATTGCCAAATATTACAGAAGCAAGAATACACTAGAAAGGAATGACACGTCCAATGAAAAGGGAAAGCAAAAGGTTGATGAAATATGGCAAGTCATGCTAAACACTGGGTTAGGAAGTCTAAAGATCAATAGGTAGAGGAAAATTCCTTAGTTACTCAACCGACAAAGCAGAATGTTATCAGTAAGTCACTTTATGAGTTATGGTTTGGTCATACATATACAGTTAAGTGTTTTAGAATCCTTGGTAGTGAATTGGAAAGTTTGATCCTAGATATGATGAAGGAATATTTCTTGGTTATTCAAATGAAAGAAAAACATATAGATTTTATAACAAAATATTACAAATAATTGTGGAGAATGTTAATGTCAAGGTGGATGAGCAATACAGAGGTCAAATCAAAACTTATGAGAGAGAATCGGAAGTGAAAATGGTTATAACTGAACCAGTAGCACCTGTACTAGAATAGAATGTTGAACCAATTACCTCGGCAGTATCAAAAAATTCAACAGTAATTGAAGATCAGAGTAGAGAATCAAAAAGTCAGAAGACTCCCAAGTATGTAAGGATAATCATTTAGAAGATCAGATAACTGGACAAGAAGAAGGTTGGTAGCTGATGAGGTATGTTTAATTTCTCATATTGAACCGGCATCAGTAGTTGAAGTATGCAAGGATGAATGTTTAATGAAGATGGTCAAGGCTAGATTGGTCTATAAAGGATATTCTCAGAAGGAAGGAATTGATTATGATGAAACTTTTGCTCCAGTAGCTAGGAGATTATTTCTTGCTTATGCTGCCCATAAGAACTACAAGGTTTATCAAATGGATGTAATGTGCACATTTTTGAATGGAGATCTTGAAGAGGAAGTTTACATTTAGAAACCTCGTGGATTTTCTCTTTCAGATGACAAAAACATCATTTGTAGATTAAGGAAAGCTTTATATGGATTGAAACAAGCCCCTGGAGCTTGGTATACCAGATTGGACAAATATCTTTTGAAGCTTGGTTTCACTAAAGATAATGCAGATTACTTAGACTAATAAACGTATTTTCATTTGTCAAACTAAGTATGCTAGAGAGTTGTTGAATAAATTTGGTATAGAAAATTCTAAACCAATTGGTATTCCTATGGTTACAAGTGAGAAATTGACAAAGAAAGATGAATCAACTCCGGTAAATCCTACAGATGCAGATTGGGCTAGAGATATAGATGACTAAAAAAGCACATCTGGTGGAGTTTTCTTTCTTGGAAAGAAACTTGTTTCTTGGATCAGCAAGAAATAATCATGTACTTCTTTATCTACTACTGAAGTTGAGTATGTTGTTGTTTCTACTAACTGTACACAAATTCTGTGGATGAAGAAAATGTTGAAGGATATAAGGGTAGATTTTAATGAGCCAGTAGTTAATCACTATGATAACTCTGTTGCTATTGACATATCAAAGAATCCAGTATTTTATTCTAAGATAAAGCACATATCAATCAAGTATAATTTTTTGAAAGAGAAGGTGGAAGCAAATGATGTTAGACTGGTTTATGTGAACACTAAAGAGTAGATTGTAGATATCATCACTAAACCTTTGCCTAAGGAATCATTTGAATACTTTAGAGATGGGTTGGGGGTCTCTGCTCCTCCGGTAGAGACTTAAGTGATGTTGATTTGCATCAGTCCGATATGCATCTATTAGAGATATCATTCATTATGGATTGATGTGTTATTGTTACTACTCAAGGGGGGTAGTCAACTATGTAGTTTAGAGGATTTATGATTTTTCATTGATGTTTATGTCAGATTTCTGGAACTGATGTCAAAGGGGGAAAGATATTTATGTGAAAAATAGAGAGATCAGAGCTTAACAAGGATATCATTCATAGGAGGAGTTTGGTCTATTGGTTCAGAACTTCATTGTCATATCATCTTGGGGAGATTGTTGGATTTCTTCCTTTTGGGGAGACTTGTTTGGCATTTTCTTGGCACTTGGATGTTTTTCACATCTAGTGTTGCCATCAATGCCAAAGGGGGAGATTGTTGGTAATTTGGAGGAATTGATTATGTGTTACATTGATGTTTGTCATTGATGTCAATACTAGCTATTTTGATATCTATCAGGTTGTGATAGAGTGGTTGGACTTTGATGTTGATCTGGAGATTTGTCTTTGGTATTCTTTGGTATGCTCTGACTATTGGAATTGGTTTGGAATGGTTATTCATGTGTTCCTGATGTGTATCTCATTTAGTTGGTTCAGGATTTGGTTATCCAGAAGCTATCACATGTTCTAGTAAGCCTTTTGGTTACCGGTAAGGGTTCTATCAATAGAGCTTTGTTGAAGATCTTTTGATGGATTCGATAAGTGGTGTTGGTGTGGCTTCTAGAAGGTTATCAAGATGTTGATGGTTATCATGTTTGTGTTCCAGTTGATTAGAAGTTTTGCATTTAGCACCAGACCTATTCTATGCTATTCTATTAGGTTATGGACTGACTTATGTAACCTATTGGCAAATGCTCCCAATGCATTACCAGTTTGATTTATCATTTGGTTTATGTTGTTTCAGTCTTAGGCTGACTTGGTTTATCATTGGTTTGCGAATTTATGTAATGGATTTGTTGTATTATCTTTTAGGTGGCCGACCTAGTTGTTTAGGTCCTGAGCTGGTATAAATATCATGTAAGATCTCTTTGTAGATCATGTGATGGACAGATGTTATGTGATTATCTATGTATGAATAAAGTTGTAATCATAAGCATAGGATTTTGTCGATCACAAGTGATCAAATTGGGTTTGTGTAAGAGGTTTTATATCTCTGGTATTGATCTTAAACTTGAACTGTACTCAAACATAGAAGATGCTATTCAAGTAGTTCAATCTTCATTCTGAATTGTAGTTCGATGTTTTCTATAGTTAGTGAGCCTCCTTTTATGGTGAGAAGTGTGCTCTAGGTTGTTGGTCTTCCTACACGTGTAGGCTCCTTATATGTAATATTTACTCATCTGATCAGTGGATAGATATTTTGGGTCTCCAATCCCACCGTGGTTTTTCCTCATTGAGGCTTTCCATGTATAGATTTGTGGTGTTATGGTGTTCATCTATGTGGTTGCATTATTACATATTGGTATCTACTTCTATATGTATCAGTTGCTGAGTTGTTGTGCTAATAAGGTTAAATTTATTCATTCTGGCAGAATACTGATTCACCCCCCCCTCTCAGTGTTCTTGGTTCCCAACATGATTACTATATTGTGAATATGATGTGTAGCAATGGTCCAAAAAGTTATGTAGAGTAGAGAGATGAGTATAAAACTATGAACTATTATTTGTATTTGGTAGATGTTATTTTGTATACAGTTCAGTCTATTATTATTGTATTTGGATAGTTATTTTGTATATTACCCTAAATAAGTGATCTTAAGTTATGAGTCTATTTTTTATCTTGCCTAAGGTTGTGTGCCTTAGAATGCAAGTCCAAAGTGGTAAGATTTTTGGTAGGAAGCCTCATTCATTATAAATAGTTGATATATATTGTGAGTTAGATTCTCACCATGGTTTTCCACATAAAATTTTTGGTGTCCTTGTGTGGATGTATTTGTATGCATAAGTTCTTGGTTGAATGTTATGGTCCATGTAACTTAATGAGATCAAGTTTTTTGTATATGTTGATTTGACCCCGCTCCTAGCTTCCAGTAGTGTTCAACAATTGGTATCAGAGCTTTGGTTCTTGATAGATTAACCAATGAGGTAGATCTTGGATTTTGGACACTATGTTTGAAGAATAATTGAATGACATGGATGATATGGATCAGAATGATTAGAATGTTGTGGATGACATTGTTGATATGGAAGGTGAATTGAGATCTATAGTGGTAGACCTAGATGATAGCAGTGAGAAATATTAAAAAGGTATTTGATAAGATTTATTTTTTAAGAAGTTTGTTTGATAAAGAAAATAAGGTCATTGATAAATTTAAATAAAGCATGATGAGAAGACTAGAGAATGTTTAAGTTTTGAAGAAGAAATTATCAAACTTGAGGAGGAACTAAAAATTGCAAAAGAACAAATTAACAATGGATTGAAACTCAAAGGTGACAGTGAAGTGTTAGAAGTTGTTCTCAATTCTCAGAAACAAAGTAAAGACAAAAGTTGACTTGGCTTTGAGGAAGGTGAATGTTGTTAGCAAACACGAAGGACAAGTGAGAGGGGAAGGGTGAA
Organism: Cryptomeria japonica; assembly: GCF_030272615.1. Lineage (NCBI taxonomy): Eukaryota > Viridiplantae > Streptophyta > Pinopsida > Cupressales > Cupressaceae > Cryptomeria > Cryptomeria japonica. The sequence goes on along the minus strand of NC_081409.1, from coordinate 501,069,675 downwards.
TTAGTTGTCAATAAATTATAACCCAAAACAAATTATTCCAACTTAAAAATCAGTGCCTCTAAAATAGATTAATTGTTATAGCAATATCAGTATAACTTAATGCATGAAATAGAAACCAAAACACATTCACAACACATGACACAAAGATTTTGACGTGGAAACCCTATAAGGGGAAAAACCATGGTGAGAAACCTTACCCACAATCAGATGATACTACTACAGATAGTAAGTGAATACAATAATGGGGTCCGCACATGCAGAAAGGCCAACCGCCTAGAGCTCACTTCTCAATCACAAAATAGGAGTCACACTTACTACAATTGGATGGTTAAATCCAATAACAATGTACTGCTTCAGTATAGTATCTACAATGCTAGATTCAGTATCGGTTTAAGCTCTAACCATGAGTGCCAAACACCTTCATAACCTTTCCTTCAACCTTTAGATAATATCTAAGTGATTCGCACAAGGATTTGCTTATTTTCTCTCTTCACAATGATCTTCAATATTCACACATACTCATAATTCTTCCAAATAAGATCTTACAATTATTTATACAAAACCTAAGGCCTCATGATTAGGTCGGCTCCCTAAAGATATTACATTTACAAAATAAGTCTTGATGCAATACAATATGTCAGCCTTAATACATTTACACATTATCCAATCAATAAACCATTTCCAAAATGTGTCATGCTGATCTGGAACATGATATCTTGTACCAGTCCATAACCTAGACCTATCTATTGGTTAAGGAAAATATGTGAACCCGATTAGTCCAATAAGAAAAACACCAAATGCGAACATCCAATCCATGTCTTCAACATAACCAAATGATCTCCAGATGATAATAATTCATCATCAACTTTCTGAGGTTCCAGTGAAACATATACCAGTGACTATGCATAAGCCAATATCCATGTCGGGACCATAGTGTGTTGATTTATCAACAAACCAATATAACCAGAGTGCCAAATCAACAATGTAGACCTCCAAAAAGATAAGTGTTGACATCAATGACAAAACCAATGCAACACATGACGAAGTCATCCATAAAACTAACAATCTCCCCCTTTGGCATTGATGGCAACACTAGATGGAAAAACATCTAAGTGCCAAAAAAAAAATACCAAATACCAACAATCTCCCAAAATGGATCAATACAAAGTTTTGTACCAAAATACATCTCTCCCCAATCTTCAAAGTACAATGTTTTTCCATAGACATCTCTCCCCCTTTTACATCAAATGCCAAAGTATTCAAGAATCAAAATTAGAACATAACATACAGCTAACTACCCCCCCTGAGCAGTAGCTCTCCTTCATCAAAAGCAGAAAAAGATTTTTCTATTAGTCCCTGTCGGTTTGATGCCAATCTTCATAATTCAAGTCTCTACCGATGGGGTGATTACCCCAAGCTTTTCTCTGAGATATTCAAATGTTTCCTTAGGCAAAGGCTTTGTAAAAATATCTACAATTTTCTCTTTCGTATTCACATAATCCAATCTCACTTCATTTCCTTCAATATTTTCTTTCAGAAAATTATACTTAATAGAAACATGCTTTGTTTTAGAGTGAAATACCATATTCTTTGATGTATCTATTGCTGCTGAATTATCATAGTAAATAATTATCAGTTCTTTTCATTTTACCTTGATATCCTTCAACATTTGCTTGATCCATAATGCATGAGTGCAATTAGTTGCTACTGCAACATATTCTGTTTCTACTGTAGATATTGATGTACAAGTTTGCTTCTTACTAATCCATGAAATTAATCTTCTGCTAAGAAAGAATGCACTGCCAGTGGTACTCTTTCTATCATCCACATCTCCTACCCAATTTGCATCTGTATATGCACATAACTCAAAGTTGTCATCCTTAAGATGCTATAAACCAAGATTTGATGTGCCTTGTAGGTACCAGAAAATCCTTTTTACTGCAATTTCATGATTTTCTTTAGGATTTCTTTGAAATCTTGAAATAATACACACTGCATTCATTATATTAGATCTGGTTTGTGTAAAATACAGTAGCCCTCCAATCATAGACATTTCAAATTCTTTCTACATCTTATTAGCAAAGTCTTTACATAACCCTTCTTCTCCTCCAAAAATGATATCATCCACAAATACTTCAATAACCAAAATGTCATCATTGGTGATTTTGTAATACAAATTACTATCAGCATTACCTTTGGTGTATCCAAGCTTTAAAAGATATTTATCTAGTCTAGCATACCAAGCTCTGGGAGCTTGCTCCAATCCATATAAAGTTTTCCTTAAATTGCAAACCATATCCTTATCATCTGTTAATAAAAATCCATTAGGTTGTTTAATGTAAACTTCTTCTTCAAGATCTCCATTAAAAATGCACATTTTACATCCATCTGATAAAATTTATAGTTCTTGTGAGCTGCAAATGCAAGAAACAGTCTTACTACTTCAGTTCTGGCTACCGGTGCAAAGGTTTCATTATAATCAATTCCTTCTTTCTGAGAATAACCTCTACAAACTAATCTTGCAATGTTTCTTATTACTTCACCATCTTCATTAAGTTTATTTCTAAATACTCATTTAGTTCCGATTACATTTTTGTCTTTAGGTCGGGGAACTAATGTCCAAGTATTATTCTTTTCCATCTATTCTAATTCAACTTCCATTGCTTTTATCCAGTGTTTATCTTGACATGCTTCAACAACTGATGTTGGTTCAACTTGAGAAATTAAACATACCTCTTCATTTTCCAATCTTCCTCTTGTCATAACACCTTGATTTTTATTTCCAATTATCTGATTTTCTAAATGATTCAATCTTACATACCTGGGTTTATTCTGATTTCCACTAATAGGATGTTGTTCTTCAATCACAGTTGAGTTTTCTGATGATGCCGGTGTGACTGATTCTTCATTTTTTTTTGGGGCAATCTATGTCGGTTCATTTATAATCATTTCTACTGCCAGTTCAGAACCTACAAATCTTGATTCTCCTCTAAAATGTTCATTTATCTTCACATTAGTACTTTAAGTGATTTTATGTAGTCATTTATTATAATATCTATATGTCTTGATTCTAGTTGAATAACCAAGAAATATTCCCTCATCACTTCTAGGATCAAATTTGCCAATAGACTCATCTCTCCTAATATAGCATTTGCTTCCAAATATTCTGAAATATTTAAGAGTAGGAATATGACCGAACCATAGTTCATAAGGGGTCTTACCAGTTTCACCTTTAATGTGAACTATGTTGAAAGTATAAACCATTGTATTTACCTCTTCTTTCTAGTACATATGAGGTAGATTTTCTTCCATCATCATGGTTCTTGTTGCATCTAGTATAGTTTTGTTCTTCCTTTTCACAACTCCATTCTACTTGGGTGTCTGGGGTGCTGCTAGTTGTCTTTTGGTTCCATTCTCATCATAGAATGCATTGAATTCCCTATATGTAAATTCTCCTCCTTGATCAGATCTCAAACATTTGATTTTCTTTCCAGTTTCATTCTCTACCATTGCCTTGTATATCTTGAATCTTCCAAAAGATTTTGATTTCTCCCTAAGAAAAGTAACCCAACACATTCTATAATAGTCATCAATTATTAGCATAAAGTATCTATCACCCTATAAACTCCTTGTTCTTGCTGGACCACATAAGTCAGTATGAATTAAATCAAGAATATTATTGGATTTCTCATAAATTCTCTTAAATGTTGTTCTAACTTGCTTTCCAATTTGACATTCCTTACATAATAGATTATGAGGTTTCACAATCTTAGGTAAATCCCTTGCTGCATTGGTTGGACTGATCTTTACAATGCAATCAAAATTCACATGACAGAGTCTTTTATGCCATAACCAACTTTCATCAAGGTGAGCAATCAAACATATCTTATCGTTGGTATTCAAGTGAAAGATATTACCTTTAGTTTGATTACCGATTGTAATTTTCAATCCAATTTTGTTCATGATTTTGTTTTTTCCATTCTTGAATTGTAGTTGAAATCCTTTTTCTACTAACTGACCAACACTCAAAATATTATTCTTTAAACCTTCAACATAATAGACATTGTCAGTATTATGCTTACCATCCAAATATATAGTGCCTCTTCCTTTGATTAATCAAGCTTTGTCATCTCTGAATCTTACTAGACCTCCATGACATTCCTGAAATGATAAGAATTTGCTTTTATCACCAGTCATATGATGCGAGAAACTACTATCAATGATCCATTCATCCTTTTCTTCAATTTTTGCTGCTAATGCCTCCTCTACTAGTTTGACAATAGGTGTTGGTTGATCTTCTTTTAATGCAACAAATGCCCATTCACTATCTGCTAGATCTTCATTAGAGTCATCTATAGCACTTTCATCAACATAGTAACATGAATTATCTTTGTTTTGCTTAAATTTGTATCTCTAATATTCAGGGTTAGGTTTATATGTTCTCTTTGCCTCCTCTCTTAGTCTTGAATGTCTATCAGGACACCTAGATGCCATATGACCAACTTTATTGCAATTAAAACATTTGAAAGGTGCTTTACCTTCATACTTACTTCTTGCTAGACCTTTAGGCATCTTCCTTGCAAATAGTGCTTCAAGTTCTTCAAATTCTTCATTTTCTCTTCTGATATCTTCAAGTTCTTTTGCATAAAGTACTTTCCAATCAGATTTGTCAGATGATGATGATGATGATACTGATGATGATGCTTTGAAGGCTATATCAGTCTTGACTATAGAAACAGGACCAAATTCTTCAAGCTCAAATGCTGAAAGTTTTCCAACCAAAGTATCTCTAGATACTGATGTATTAGACATTGTTCTTAACTTATTAATAGTTGTCACTTTCATTTTTTAATCTGGTGGCAATGCTCTTAAACTTTAGAAATAATTTCATCTTCACTTAAAGATCCTCCACAACATTATATTCCTAAAACAATTTCATTAACTCTTTCCATAAATGTAGAAATTCTTTCATCCTCTTCCATTTTTAAATTTTCATACCTGACCTGGTAACATTCCAATTTTGCAATTTTGACAGTGGAATCTCCTTCATTCTATGTTTCTAGTTGATCCCAAATAGCTTTTGCAGTAGATCTGTCTGATAATCCCATGATTTTCTGATTTGATAATGCACTCAGAAGTGCTTCTCTTTCTTTGCAATCATTCTTCAAGTATTTAGCTAAGGTTGGTGGATTAGGGTTATTCAGAGTAGGAGCAACATACCCATTATTTGTAACATCCCATATATCTCTTCCAATGCAATTCAGATGTGTTTCCATTCTGATCTTCCATATACCATAGTTAGTTCCATAAAGTTTGAGACTGTCCTTCCTAAAGATATTTACTACCATATGATCTCCTCAAGCTGTTAGGCTTCTGCAAAAATAGGACTAAGCTCTGATACCAATTGTTAGGAATCGGGAAGGAGAACTAAGATGGCGGGTGAATCAGTTATCAATAAATTATAACCCAAAACAAATTACTCCAACTTAAAACTCAATGTCAGTAAAATAGATTAACAATTATAGCAATATTGATACAACTTAATGCATGAAACAAAAAGCAAAACACATCCACAACACATGACACAAAGATTTTGATGTGAAAACCCTATAAGGGGAAAAACCATGGTGGGAAAACTTACCCACAATCAAATGATACTACTGCAAATAGTAAGTGAATACAATAATGGGGTCTGCACATGCAGAAAGGCCAACTGCCTAGAGCTCACTACTAAATCACAAAATAGGAGTCACACTGACTACAATTGGATGGTTAGATCCAATAACAATGTACAACTTCAGTATAGCATCTACAATTCTAGATTCAGTATCGGTTTAAGCTCTGATCATGAGTGCCAAACACCTTCATAACCTTTCCTTAAACCTTCAGATAATATCTGCATGATTCGCACAAGGATCTACTTATTTTCTCTCTTCACAATGATCTTCAATATTCACACATACTCATACTTCTTCCAAATAAGATCTTACAATTATTTATACAAAACCTAAGACCTCATGATTAGGTCAGATCCCTAAAGATATTACATTTACAAAATAAGTCTTGATGCAATACAATATGTCAGCTGCAATACATTTACACAGTATCCAAAACGTGTTGTGCTGATCTAAAACATGATATCTTGTACCAGTCTATAACCTAGACCTATCTGTCGGTTAAGGCAAATATGTGAACCCAATTAGTCCAATAAGAAAAATGCCAAATGTAAACATCCAATCCATGTCTTTGATATAACCAAAATGATCTCCAGATGCTAATAAGTCATCATCAACTTCCTGAGCTTCCGGTGAAACATATACCGATGACTGTGCATAAACCAATATCTATGTTGGGACCACAATGTGTTGGTTCATCAACAAATCAATATAACCAGAGTGCCAAATCAACAATCTAGACCTCCAGAAAGATAAGTGTTGACATCAATGACAAAACCAATGCAACACATGATGAAGTCATCCATAATACCAACAAATGTTTGAAAAAGGATAAAGGAAAAGACAAGGTTGACAATAATTTGAAGAACTCTAGCAAATATCAAAAAAATTTCATTTCAAACTGACAGTTCAAAAAATCTGAAGAATGTTCAAAGACCTCATGTTCCTACCATATATTCATCTTTTACTAATAATTATTTTTCATGCAATAGATTTGGACATAGAGTTGGTGAATCCAAAAATCCGATCAGAAATCAATCTTTTAATGAAAATTGTCATTCATGTAATAAGTTTGGTCATAAAGAAAGTGAGTGCAAAAGTAGGATGAATTCGAACAGAAATGGAAATTCAAATAGTAGCAAAGGTATTCAATCTCTTAGTGGATACTATTATATGTGCAAAGCTTATAGGAATAGAGTTGTTAATTGCAAAACAAATTGGAGATTAAAAAATGATAAAATGAGTAGTTAATTGTAGAACAAATTGGAGATTTAAAAAAAAAAATGAATGGAAGTGAACCTTAAAGAGGTCTAGTATGCTACAATTGTAATAGAATGGAACACATTGCGAGATATTGCAGAATAAAAAATGAGAAACCTAATGATATGGAAAAGAAAAGTGATATCAATAAAGAAAAGGAGAGGATGAAGATGAAATGGGTAAGTAAATCAAATGATAAGTGAAAAGAATATTGAGTATGGATACTCACCTCCTATGGGTGTAGACCCTTCTTATGGTAACAAGCTCAAATAATTGTGTTTGAGGGGGAGAGCCTAACACATCTTTTTCTCCTCATGATATGGTGCTAAGTTGTTCTCAGGATGATAGATGTTTGGAAGATATTTCTAATGGATTCTGAGTCAAATCGATCCAAAACTATTTTAGTGACTTCAAGTAAATAGTGTATCAACTTTTTAAGGAAACCCTAAATGATAGTTCTATGTGGGAAATATGGTGCCAAGAAATGGAAAATTTAGTTTCAAAAAGGTCCACACACCATTGAGACTCTTGGTGCAAGTTATAGAGCTATATTGAATAGCTCAACTCCCCAAGGGATGTTATATTGTTCTCTATCTCACAGGATCCCTCAAGTCAATTCCTTTGCTCTCAGATCACTAAGCAAAGTGACTTAGGAATGACAACTCCAAGAATGAGGGATGTTTGATTAATTTAATATTATTGCATTCCTAGTTATGCATGATATTAAATCTAATATGATTTAAACTAGCATGGAATATGATGATAAGATAAAGGATTAGTAAAACCTATCCTAACATGATATACTAGCCTAATATGAATGTGCTACGCTAATGAAAATGCTTCTTAAAATGCTTATTAAGATGATTTGTATTCAAAGAGAGTTTAAATGCTTGATTTAAAATGTTTATAGATTAGATGCATGAAACTTGGATATATTTAGCAAAATGTCTATAAGTTTGATACTAAAGACTTGGATATGAAAATGAGGAATGAGAGATCTATTTATAGGAAAAATGGGGCAATGGATGGTCAAGATTAGATAATCTTAACAAGGGCCAGGATTCAAAGTTATCAATCCATGTTTACAATTCTCACCAAAGAAATGGTGACAATTGTCAACTAGAGATTGCTTTAGAGGAGATGTAAGAAGCATTAAATGCTTGAGAAGACATGATGGTTACCTTAGGTGGTAAAGCTTAAGGTTAGGTTAGGGTTATCCATTGGATAAAGATTTTACCCAAAGGATAAAATCTTGTGCAAGGGTTAAAGGGATAACCATGGTCAAAGCAATGAATTATTGATGAGACCCTTGGGTTAGATGAATGTTGAGTTAGAGAGAAAGTCTCTAATCATGCAAGAAGGTTGAGTTAACCATTAATGGTTAGGAATACTTTGAGCGTTAACTTGTTGAAGACATAAAGGCTTTATTGCTTTTGGAAGACTTTCCACCAAATTTGAGAAGTGACATCCTCAAATTTAGGGAAAAGGAATGATTGAAGGGTTTAGGCTAATTGATTAGGATTAGATAGGCTCTAGAAGAATTTAGGAAGGGGATTTAGGAGGCAAGTGGGAGATGTATGAAAATGCAAGTGGGTGGGGAAAATAGAATTTAATTAAAATAAAATTAATTTATTTCAATTGTGGTTGCAACTTGCATTTATAGGATTTTGCAAGTGGGGGGATTTAATTAAATGTAAATTTAATTAAATGGGCTAGAAGGGGGATTTAATTAAATGGCTTAGATAGAAGAAGGGTATATTAATTAAATCTTAATTTATGTAATAGGTGCTTAGAAGAATAGGGATATTAATTAATAGGAAGAATTAAGAATAATTAAATGAATAAAATTCACTTAATTCATTGTGCAACATTTAGGTGTCTACATTTTGTCCCTCTTTGAGTTAACGTGTGACCACATGTTGATTCAAAGAAAATCTTACTAGATATGATGCTTGTGTCGAAATGTTGATATGATGCCCTAGATTTGATGAACAATATTGATGATTCATATTAAGTTGATCGAATATCACTCATTCTCAGAGTTGTCATTCCTAAGTCACTTTGCTCAGTGATCTGAGAGCAAAGGTATTGACTTGAGGGATCCTGTGAGATAGAGAATAATGGAACATCCCTTGGGGAGTTGAGCTATTCAATATAGCTCTATAACTTGCACCAAGAGTCCCATTGGTGTCTGGACCTTTTTGCAACTGAATTTTCCATTTCTTTGCACCACATATGTGTGTAGGAAATGTGGTGCAAAGAAATGGAAAATTTGGTTTCAAAAAGGTCCACACACCAATGGGACTCTTGGTGCAAGATATAGAGCTATATTGAATAGATCAACTCCCCAAGGGATGTTCCATTGTTCTCTATCTCACCAGATCCCTCAGGTCAATGCTTTTTCTCTTAGATCACTGAGCAAAGTGACTTAAGAATGACAACTCCAAGAATGAGGGATGTTTGATTAATTTAATATGAATGCATTCCTAGTTATGCATGATATTAAATCTAATATGATTTAAACTAGCATGGAATATGATGATAAGATAAAGGATTAGTAAAACCTATCCTAACATGATATACTAGTCTAATATGAATGTGCTATGCTAATGAAAATGCTTCTTAGAATGCTTATTAAGATGATTTCTATTCAAAGAGAGGCTAAATGCTTGATTTAAAATGACTATAGATTAGATGCATGAAACTTGGATATATTTAGCAAAATGTCTATAAGTTTGATACTAAAGACATGGATGTAGAAGATGTAAGTAGTGATAGATAGAGGAGTTGTTCCCTCACAAATAGCGCCTATTGCCAGGTTTTCACCACTTGAATGCATGCTATAGATACCCTCATGAAGCTCATGTAAAGCAGAGTTAGATTCATTACAATCAAGGAAATGAAGAAGAGTATCATCTTAGATTCATTACAATCAAGGAAACGAAGAAGAGTATCATCTAGACCTCAATGGTAAAGTGTGTTAGCAGTTAAGGTATAACGGGTGGCTTGCCGGATAAAGTTGTGTTTTTTATTATGAGATAGGTCAAGTGGTAGGGTATTGGTTTTAAGATATTCAGATATTGTCCTGTATAGAGGAGAGTTTGAACTAGTTAAGGCATAGATGATGTGGGAAGCAGAATTGTCATAGGCCAGGGAAAACAGTTTCTCTACCCAAAACTCATAATGACTCTATTGCTTTGGAATTTATAACAGTGAAGTGATAGTGGCCATTGCATCAACTTCTCTATTGTCCAACCATGGTATTTGCTCGAAGGTGATATGTACAAAGTATTGTTTGAAGTCATCCACCATTCTTTTGTATGGCAACAACTTGTCATCCTTTGTCTGATATTCATTTTTGATCTGATTTAAAACCAATTGGGAATCTCCATAGACTTTCAATTCTATGATTCTCCATTCCATAGCCAGTTTGATTCCTCTGACCAGGGCTTCATACTTAGTGATGTTATTGGTGCATGGAAGCATGAGTCTATATGATCTTGGAATGGTGTGTCCTTTGAGGGTGACGAACAATATACCCGCACCTAAGCCATGTTGGGTATAGGAACCATCAAAGTATAGGGTCCATTGCTTGAGTGTAACAGTAAGGACATCCATGTTTGGAAATTCCACCTTCATTGGTTGCTTATCTGGTAGTGGTGCTTTAGCTAATTGACTTGAAATTACTTGTCCCTTGATAGCCCAATGCTCTGTGTATTGGATATCAAACTCACTGAGAATCATGACCCATTTAGCCAGTCGGCCTGTAAGATTTGGTTTGCTGAGTAAATACTTGAGAGGATCAATTTTTTCTACTAGCTTGATTGTGTGAGCTAGCATGTAATAGCAGAACTTTAGAGAGGTGAATACCACAGCTAAACAAGCCTTCTCAATGAATGTGTAATTTATCTCATATCTGTTTAATGTTTGGCTGATGTAATATATAGCTCGTTCCTTGCCTTCTTGATCTTCTTGTGCTAACAGTGCCCCCAATGATACTTTCATTGTTGATATGTAGAGAATGAGAGACTTTCTTGCTATTGGTGGTACCAGAACTAGTGGATTCATTAAATATTGTTTGAGTTGATAGAATGATTCCACACACTTTGCTTCCCATCTGAATGGTATGTTCTTATGTAGCTGATGATTGAATGGTAGACTTTTATCTACTAGTTGGGCTATGAATCGCCTAATTGACTATAGCCATCCTTGTAGAGATCTGAGTTGACTAATGTTCCTAGGAGGTGGCATCTCCATGATGGCCTATACCTTCACTGGATCTACTTCAATGCCATTTTTAGACAAAATTTAGCCTAATAATTTACCTGATGTCACCCCGAAGACACACTTCTTAGGGTTTATCCTGACTTGGAATTGCTCCAATCTTTAAAATATTTAATCTAATATGCCTAGATGTTATGCCCGGGTGAATGACTTAGCCAATAAATCATCAACATAGTCCTCCATGAAGGTATGCATCATATCATGAAATATTGTCTTCATTTCTCTTTGATAAGTCACCCTAGCATTCTTCAAGCCAAAAGGCATGACGTTCAAACAATACGTTCCACAACGATAGGTGAACATTGTTTTATCTTGATCCTCTGGAGCTATCTTGATTTGATTATAGCCAGAGAAATCATCCATTAATGAGAGCGTTGCATGGCCCACTATTAGGTCCACAATTATGTTGATGTTGGGCAAAGGAAGGTCATCCTTTGGACAGGCTTTGTTGACATCTCTAAAATCTGTGCATATTCTAATGCTTCCATCTGGTTTTGAAACTAGTACAATGTTTGAAATCCATTTAGCATAGTCTATAGGTTGAATGAATCCATCGTCTAATAATTTCTTTAGTTCAGCTTTGACCATTAATGCTACATGTGGATTCATCTTTCTTAACTTTTGCTTGATTGGCTTAGCTCCTGGAGCAATAGATAAATGATGCATGATTAGGTTTGGATCTATTCTGGGCATATCAGCATAGGACCAATGAAATTGATTTTCTTTTCTATGAAGAATTTGATAAATTCTGGTTTTTCCTCTTCTGTCAGTGATTCTACTAGGTGTATGTTTTTAGCTGCTACTTTTGATGTTTATTGGTTGAGTTGACTCAATTAATATGGGTGATCACTCCTAATAGTGTTCAAGAAGAGTGTCAAGTCTCCCATCCTTAGGTGCCTTAAAAAGGTTTTCACCCTCAAATGCATCCCTTATTTTTATTTTTTTGTGATCTAGTCCTGCCATTGACTTGTTTTCAGCATTAGATCCTTTGTTTCTTTCATTTTTGCGACTGAGAGACTTGGCACTCTCCTGATTGCAGATATCATTATTTTGTTCGCTGGTAGAGCCTGTTTCTAGGTTGACTGTAGATAGGTAATGGATTCATCATCTAGGAAAATATGTATATCATGGTGTTCAGGATCATCCCAGTCTATCAAATTAGGAGATACGAGTGGTAGAGAGTCATTTGGTGGGTCGAGGTTGGTTGTGGTAAGTGTCATGATAGAGGTATCATTAAGGCTGTTTGGGATGTTGGTTAGGTTAATGATATTGTCAAGATCTTTGATGGTATCATCTTCCATGTAGACTTGTTCATAGTATCACTGCTCGTTTTCCTTAGCTTTGTAGATATGTTGTGGACCGAATTCAAGTAATCGAGACTCTGTTCCTTGTCCCTCCCGAGAAAGGGGTGTGTGTGAATGTATAGTACCTTCGGGGACATCTTCAGTAATATTTGAACAACTACCCCATTCATAGTCATTAGAATCAGTTTTAGAAGTACTATCCTAGAGTCTTTGAGTGTTGCAGACACGTAAGTTGTAGGGTGAGAAGAGATCTTTGATAATGGATACCAGTCTTGTAGTTTTTCTGATTCCAAATTAGTGCCTGCTTGTACCCTTTGAATTTGTTCATACACTATTTCTCCTTGGGGAGTAGTAATTTCTTCAGGTGGTGACTCTGCCTTATTTTGAATAGGTTCCTGCACATGATGCACTTTCTCATAAGATGTTTCTTCCCTTTGAATGGTTAGTTCCTCTTGTCGTTTCTCTTTTTCTTGGTGTTCTCGCTCTTTCTTTGTTGTTTCTGCTACTTGGTGAAGTGCCTCTTGCCATGAGTCCTCATTGTATTTTTTATTTGATTTCCATTGAGGTTTTTTATACTTATTTTGTTTTGTCCTTGGGGGTATGTTGTGTCCATATCCCACTCGTATTTTGTCTCGAGAAAATTGTGAAGGAGGGTCTAGTGAATCTGTAATGCCTTCTTGACGCTTGCCTATAGGTCCTTTGCCGTTGTATCCCATCTGTTGCATGATTAGGAATCCTTTTCCATATTGTTCTATTGGTATGGCCACCTCCAAAGTAGAAGCTCTGACCTCTTCCTCATCCTTGTATAGCCAACTAAGGATGTCTTTCTCTTCTGATTCATTTGCTAGTGCGCCCAATTGGATAAATTTGCTATCAAACTTGGTGATGGGTTGTGTTGCGTGATGTGTTGACGCAAAAGGTTGTCCATGAGATTTTGGTGATGTTGGCAATTTGGATAGACACATGGGTTCGAAAGAGTATTCTCCCATGCCTTGCTCTTTGATTTTCATCTTTTGTTTGAAATCCATGGATAAAGACTTGAGCTTTTCTTGATGATGATCTAATGCTGAGGAAGTTGGAGCTTCCCTATTGTGTGGAACTAGGCTACCTTGAGCTGCCCCCATAGCATTGCAATGTTGAAAGCGATTATTATTTGTAGAGATAGAAATCTCCTATCCATTATATGGAAATTTGACCAACTGATGGTATCTTGAAGGTACTACTTGCATTTCATGTATCTAAGGATGACCCAATAAAATATTGTATGTTAAGTCTATGTCTAAGACTTGGCACATAGTATCCCTTTGTATTGGTCCTATCTGAATGGGTAGTATCACCGTTCCTTTGTATGATATTTCTTCATCATCATAGGTCTTGATGGAAATCCTTTTGTGTGGATCAATAGACCATTCAGAGAAGCCCAATGCATGGATAAGTTTCAAAGTACAGATATTAAGACCAACTCCTCCATCTATTAATACTCTTTTAACTCGATGTTTGTAAACTAATACTTCAATATGAAAGGGAGTATTATGTGGATGACTCAAAGATATTATCATGTTCGAAAAAGGTGAGATTATGAGGCCCTATCATATGAGCCACCATGGCTTGAAATTTATCAATGTCCAAATCTTGAGGAACATTTGTTTCAACTAGTGCTTGTTCTAAGATGTCCTTATGTTTCGGTGAGAGTTTGAGTAACTCGATTATAGATATCTGAGTAGGAGTTAACTATAGTTGATTAACCAAATCATATTGAGTCTTGCAGATAGTGGTCGATGTTGATGTATGTCCTTTCAAGATGTATTTTTGAGCTTTGGTTGTCACATTGATTTATGTATGGTCTTGTTTGTCCTTGATCTTTATGACATTTATTTGGTTATCCTCTGTTGATATGTGATTGATGGTGTTGTTTTATAGGTGATTTATGTGAGCTCTCTTTGTATCATTTGATGATGAAGCTCCTTCCTTGTTGTAATTCAGAAGAGGATTTTTAAAGACATCATGATCACCATTTGTTTTGAGACCATCAACCGTTAAATAACCTCTATCGATCATATCTTAAACAATATTCTTAAGCCTCATGCAATCATTTGTGTGATGTCCTTTGTTTTGATGAAAATCAAAAAAGTGTGAGTCATTCCACCAAGGTGGTTTGATCTGGGGTTCAAAGTTGTTTATGGTTGGCAATGTGATAATCTTGTTTTCTAGGAGTTCTCAAAATGTTGATTCTAAGGTTTGCCCCAATGGTGTGTAGATGTGTCTATCTGGGAAAGTGTTGGTGTTACCTTTTTGATTTGTATTATTCCCTCAGTTAGTGTTGTTGCCTTGGGTATTGTTGTTGGTTTGGGTATTATTGTTGGTGTTTGAAATTGAAGGTCCCTGATTGGTATTTTGTGGATAAGTGTTAGTGCATTGGTTAACACTTTTTTGATTCTTGTTAGATTGTGGATTACCTGATAAAACTAATACTGGTTGTTTGGACTTCATATCATTAGCATCAGCTCCTCCCTCATTAACAATGTTTTTGTTTCTAGTCCAGTTTTTGTTTTGGTTGTTGAAGGAGTGAGTGTTGGATGAGTTAGTTCCTTCTTTAAAGAACTTCAATGTTCCTTTCTTGATGCAGGCTTCCTCTACTTGGATTCTGTTTTCGATCAACTTGGAAAAAGATGGTATGCACTGGATCTTGATTTGATAACTCATTTAACTATTTATATTGTCGATAGAGATCTCCATATTTTCCTTTTCAAGCACATCTCGAGGATATCTTGAAACCATACATCTCCAATGCTGAAGAAACACCATAAATGTTTCATTACTTTTTTATTTGGTGTTACATACATCCAACATGGTGATTGCGTGTTGAATATTATAGGAGTATGTTGTGATAAATTTGTTTACCAACTCATCAAAGGATCTAATGGGAGGTGTGAGTTTAGACAACCACTCCATTGTTTGCCCTCCCAAACTTTTCGGAAATAGTCTCATTAAGTAAGCATCATCATGAGAAAATTCTAGGCTTATGGTACAAAATTCTTGAAATTGATCACGGGGATCACTTTTACCATCGTATTTGTTGTATTTCAGTATATTTGAATTTGGGGGAACAGGTATCATGTTTAATCTCATGTCAAAGAGGTAAGGACAAATTTTGTCCAAGGAGTATCGCATTGTGGTCCCCTGTTGCATGTCCTACATTTGTCTTTGCGGTATTTGAATTTGTTGTGTAAGAGCAACCATGGGTGCATTTGTACGTCGAGGGAAAGCTTATTCCCTTTCATTATCCCTATTTTGGGCATGATTGTGTTCAAGTATGTTATGTTGTTCAAGTATGATTCTAGGGTCATGTGTTTCTTCTTCTCTTTGTTGGTCTTGATAGGCATAATTTCTAGTCCTTGTCCTAAAAGTTTGTTCGTCTACATTCCTTAAGTTTTCAGTATCAAAATCTTCAGGAAGTCTAACTCCTTTGCTAGTTAGCATGAGCATATATTTTTCCTTGTCAGCTTCAATGAGTCTTTCCATGAGCTTTTGGAATGAGGGGTTTTCTTGACATTCTTGGAGAAATTCCTTAGTGATTTTTGTATCTCCCATATTAGTATACTCGAAAGGGTTTGATAATCTCTGGCCCATACTTGAATCTGGTTGTGGTTCACTTTGCTTGTTTCTTTGAGAGCGAGTGACAACGGGCATTTATTTGTATCAGAGTTTTTGATGGTGTTTGGTCGATAGAATATGTTTTTCAAAAAAAACTCTAGGTTACAAAGGGAGTTTCATCTTCTTCTTCTCTCTTGGGGGTTGGTGGTTTAGGTCGAGCTTTGTTATAAGTGATACCAAACTGTGGGAATAAAATGGGGTTGATCCTTCTTCCACCATTTAAGCATTGGTTGAATGCCTCTTTCTAAATATAAGCTCTGCTTCTTAAAGGTTCTTTGTCAAACTCATTTGATTTTCCTTGAATATACAATCACATATGACGCAAGAATGCACAATGTGATTTAAAAAGTTGGTGATTGATATAGAGAAAATTATTCCTTTTTGCAAGTTTTTTAGAGCTAGGTTGTCTCTTCTTCAACTCATTTTTGTGATGAAGACTTGTTCTCAAAAATGAGGAGTGGTCATACATGATTGATCAATAGTTTCCTTTGATGTTGGATTGTGATACTTTGTTTGAAAAACTCAAGCTTACTTTATCAAGTAGAGGTTTAGATTTTCCCCCACGACAAAGTGTGTCAAATGATATGGGTAAGAGTCACCCGATATGGAAACTTGATTTGACAGCTCAAGGATTAAACTCAGTATTTGTTTGTGATAGGATTTATTAGATGGTGAAACTTTGATCAATGTGATGATACTGCCTGATTTTGGTTGGATGAAGTCTTATCTCGAGCTAGTTTAAGATTTTGACAAATTTGTTCTAAGGATGCTTGCTTGATTTTGGAATTGTTTTCTATGATGATCTAGTTTGGATTCTATCTGGTGAGTTTGACAAAAGGCCCAAAAGGGTGTTTAGGACTGGTGCTAATTTTTTACCAAAATGCCTAGTTTACTCTCTATTTTTCTATGTTTTTACCATGCACTAAAACATAGATGGAATGTGCTAACTAATGATCTAGATGCACTACAGGAAATTCTTGATGCTCTAAGCTGCCTATGTTACATGCTACTTAGAGTTTTGAAAATAGTTTCTGACTAGAAAGGTTATGCGCTAATATGTCTCGATGATGCGCTATATTTTAGACTAAAAGCGCTAAGCTAAGCCTCATATGCACTATGCTGATGCTCAAAAGCGCTAGTATGGTCTCAAAAAGCACTACTCAAATTATAACCACTATGATATCAGTTATGTGCTAGTTTGACTGATGAAAGAGCTATGATCTTGTTTGTATGTGCTATAAAATGGTCGAGACATGCTAGGAGGATCCTCCTACGTGCTAAACTAAACTTCTCTAATTTTATTTGTTGTTGGTTTTTTTTAGAAATATTAACACTTGTTTTCTTTGATGGTTGATTTTTTGAAAATAACTTGAAAACACGACATAAAAGAGATAACCAATTTTGCCTATGCTAAACATATAGTGTATGTTCTATGAGGATGTGTTCAAATCCCCAATGTTTTCACAGTTTTGGATAACAAATAGTACAGATCAGATAGACTCTTTATTCAAAGGTCATCATTAATATCATAGCCCACTAGTCTCAATACTTCATCAACTCAAATAGCCTTGTCACCCTAGGAGGTGCCCATTTTTTTGCCTTTTGCCAAAAATTAACTCAAAGTGAATTGCTTCACAATTGAGTAGTTATCTTGGAAGATGTATGGTGAGTGATCTTGGGGGTGGATTCTTCCCCACCCTTGCACTATGGTATTGAAGATGTTTAGATACTGACTCAGCTCAAACTTTCTATTTCTAAAGTTCTTAATCAAGCTTTCATTCAGTCTTCAGTGATAAACTCCCTCGGGAGGCTTCCCAACCTTTAGCAAAAAGGCTTTATGTATCTTAAAGAAACTGGGGGAAGGCTAATCACTGAGAAAAACCATTGAAGGTACTTTCGTCAACCTCCACTTTTGATTATAGTGGGTTGGAACACTTGGCGATAAACTTGTTTCCCCCTTAGGTGGTGTTGGTTCCCAAAACCACAGATTGGATAATCAAAAGGTTTGCCAAATCTTTCAACAACCCAATCAGCCTTGGCCAATGAACAGGAATGGTCTAGAACCAAATCCCCCTGCACTTTAGGCTCCACTAAACCTAGGCGGGTGTACCTATGTCTCCAAAGCACTGATAGACTTCTTTATAGTGAATTTAAATTTATTAAGACAACCTTATGCAAAAATGGCAATGATTTCTTGCTACTGTACTTTATTATGTGCTTTTATTTGAATGCTTCTTGAAATTGATAAAAGGAAATGAATGTAGATGAATAATGTAAAATAGTGTTGTCAGGACTTAAGATGATTATGAAAGAGCAGTGCTTATAAGAATCCAAATAATTTCTTTTCTTTGATGAGGACCTAATGCATAATTGAATTATTCTTCAAAAAATAACAATAGACCAGTGCCTCTATCTAACAATTAAAGAATAACTTTGTGGACAATAATCAACATCAAACTCAAGAGACAGTATTAGATCATCACCATGAAGGTTTCATTATGTGTTGCATGAACAATAAAAACCCAATTTCATATTCAAAACAACATCATGTGATGGCACATCACAACAAATCTCAAAAGATTTATCAAGAGGACATATGATTTCATCAAACACAAAATTATCAATAACGATCTAAAGATAAAAACATGAAATTGTATATATTAACTTCTTGAATAATAAAGTATTCAAAAGATGCACTCACAGATATATCAATACACTTTATCTGCATGGAATGGACTCCTCATCCTATTAGACCTTTCTTAGCATAACAGCCTGTAGTCCCCACTAGCAGTATTCCCCCCCTCCTTTTACATATAAGAATGACTCCCTATAAGTATGTGAATCAAATGACACATATGAAAAGACACACCCTTTCATACATAGAAGGGAGTTACAAATAGTTGCATTCCAAAGGACACACAACTTTGGTTTTAGAAATAATTACAAATGAAACCTAAAATACATACTAAATAAAAGCTTTAATATTGTGCCTTCTAATCTTTCACTTTAACAAAATTCCATTTCCGTTTATGAAATCCTTGACATTCCTCATCACCAAGTTTTGATAAAATATCTTGCACACAAACTAAACTAATGAGGTTCTTTAATTAAAATTTAATCGCACTCTACATTCTGTTAGGGTTAGCTTGGCATAATTAAGATAAAATGACTTCTATCTGATAAAGCATACATCATCCTAAAATATCAATGTAATAATCTTGTTTTTCTTGAGATATTTTATGAATGATAAATGATAATTAAGTTTCCTAAGTAAGAAATACTCCCTCTTAATATTTGCCCAAGAAATTTAATTTTCTGCACATATAGTGAAACAGAATTAGACATTCATTTATTTCTCAATAAATAGAATTTACCCTTAGATATTAAATTTATTGATTAAGGGTAAAACATTTACAAAAGAATAAAAGAATATAATATTTAAAATCCAATGTTATCCATATTTCCTTAGGGTAAAAAGAAACCTTCTCTAACAAAATGCTTATTTGTAATTATAATAGTCATATTTTGAAAAAATAAGTTTTAGCCTAACATATAATAAATTTAATAATTTTGGAGGGTAAAAATATTTATAAGAAAGAGATAATGTTCATGATGGCAACAAACATTCTAATGATCTTAAAAAATATTTGGTATATTTGTTTATAATTTCTCAAAAGGAAAAGATGAAAAATATTGTCAAAATAAATTTATTTTTCAAAATGCTTTAATAATTTAAAACATTATATCTCAAAATATCAAAAAACTATCTCTGTATAGGAAAACTCCATGTTCCCTAATGTGCCTAAGGAAAAATCTGATTTTTCATATATGTAATCATCCTACACAAAAAACAATATAGTAACATATACTAATAAATCAGATATCATTTTGTTAGGGATAAAATAATATATTTTTTTAGTTCACTCCCTACACAAAATAATTTTTTACTTAACTCTACCCTAAAGAAAATATATTTCACCTTCGCATATATATTAGGGTAAAATTATAAATGTCACCATGATACCATTATGGTTTTTGTAGACACCTAAAAATGTCTCATTGATCATGTACTAATTATTCCTCTAATTGATTAAATAATGTTTACTATTTAATTAAGTCAATTAAACTTATTCTTCTAAATTCTTCTAATTTCAAATTTCCTCATCATCTTATTAATTATTCTGTTTCCTATTCTTTCATCATTTAATCATTTTCTAAATATTAATTAAATATTAATTAATTAATTATTTAATTCCCCAATTTAAGTAATCTTTATTATTTAAATAAATTATTAATTACTCAATTTCTATCTCTAATCATCTAATCATTCAACCCTCTTCTAAAGTATTAATTAAATATTTATTATTTAATTAATTGTAATTTAATCCTTTAAATTAAATAATCTTTATTATTTAATTAAATTCTATTTCTAAAATAATTAAATAGTTTTTTTAAATTATTTAATTAACTAATTAATTCTTCCAATTCCAAATCCCCAAATTCTAATTTCATGTAATTTCTTATTCTTCTAATTTCTTCCAAATTTCAAATACATGTGCATGATTTCAAAAACCAAATTGAAAATCAAAGTCAAGTTCTAAATATATTCAAATGCTAAATTGTATTAAATAAATTCAATTATTTGAATTAAAATCTCATGCAAGGATTAAATTAATAATTTAAATCTAAATGCAAGCACATGATAAATTAATTAATTAAATCATTTACCTCTCCAACTTCTATTTCCATCCTTCAGATAGCTTTTTCTAAATTTAGCTCTCTGTGTCATCCTCTTTATTTCCTCCAATCATTCTTTTTCTTCCTTCAGTTAACTCTTTCATCAATCAGTTGACTTCTTTAATCTATTCAATCTATTGAGTTTCACTCCTACAATTAGCAGTTCATCTATCAACTTGCATTTGAGCTCACCTGAGTTCACACCTCTTGATCATTTTGTTCCACCTTTCAATCAATCTTCTCCAATTTTCTATAAAATGAGCATCCATTCTCCATTTTCAACAATCACGAACTTCGAATCTTTGTGCCACTTGTAGGTTACCAGTGCAATATCTGAGAGCCATCATACCACAAAGAGAAGAAGAGCAATGGAAGCAATATGCACATCTTGGAATAGGGAGTTTTATTTGAATTGATTTCATTCTTAATTCCTGTTTTGCTTGATGATTGCATTATTTCATTCTCTAGTTTGTTAGGTTTGTTCATTAGACAGGGATTCGTGATTTCTCTGGTGTTTCTAATTGATATCTTTAAGATGAATTATAGCATGCTTTACATTTTGGTGAACCCAACGTGAACTAACAACAATTTAACCTTTTTTCTATGTTTTGTTTGATTTTTGCAGATTGTGTGGATTTTTTATTTTTTTTGCAAGTTGCATGAATTTTGAGAAAGGATTTTCCATCACATAATCGAGCTTACTTCATCATGCAATCACATAGATAGAATCATGCATACGACCCTTCGGTATCACGCATTCGACCAAACAGGGTCACGCAATTGCCCTGTCTTGATCACGCAATCGCCCTTTCTGGGTCACGCATCTGCAGGGTTAATTGTTGTTTTATTTTTCTTCTGTCTATTATTAATTCTATATAATTCTGTCTTAGATTTGGTTAATCAAGAATCAAAATTTTTCTTTTATTTCAGGATTTGATTAACAAAAGTTTATGGCAAGAAAAGTTCAATTCAAAATTTCAGGTGCGAGAAGGACGAAGCAACAAAGGAGGGAAGCTAAACGATATCAAAAATTTTTCCAAGCAGAAAAATTGATACAGGATTTGGAAGAACAACTGGCCTTAGACAGATATAATAGCCTAGTTCTTTCTTATACAATTAAATATGATCTAATCAATATTGAATGGATGATGAGGGATTTGGCTAGGGCTTCACAATTGGTTTCGCAGGTTCCTGATCGGGTTTAGTTTTCTTGTTTTTCTTTTTCTAATTTTTGTTGTTGTCTGTTTTCTGTCATGCAATCGACCTGTTACTAATATGCAATCGAGCAGATATAGTCATGCATTCGCTCTGTCAGGTTTATGCATTCACTCTGTCAGATTCACGCATTTGCTCAGTAAGTATCACGCAATCGCTCAGGTAGTATTATGCAATCACCTCTGTCAAGTTTTCAGTTTCTATTTTTTGTTGGTTTATTTTACTACTAATCTTCTATTTGTAGCCTGTGGCAGATTCACAGAGAGGATTAGATTAGTAATTTTGCATGCACATCTCACAACAGTTAAAATTGACATGCATGGATAAATCTCACACTTGAATTTTTAGTGCTTAAAATCAACAACAGTTAAAATTGACATGCATGGATAAATCTCACACTTCAATTTTTAGTGCTTAAAATCAACAACAGTTAAAATTGACATGCATGGATAATCTCACACTTTGTTGTTGGTGCTTAAAATGAACATGGGCTAAAATTGACATGCGTGTATCTCACACTTGGTTTTTGGTGCTTAAAAATCAAACAAATGGTTAAAATTGACATGTATGCCTTCATTCTTGGATTTGGTGTTTAAAATTGACATGCACATGCGGATCTAACACCTAGATTTGGGCTATAAAAAGAACGTGAATCAAGATACATTAGATTAAATCATTTTTCATTTTCTGAAAGGAAAAGAACTTTTCATTGTGTCTGGGGTGGACCTACTATTGCACTAACTGACTTTCTACTCGCCATCGGGCCTAAGGGAGAAAGAAGGAAGGTGACAACGACATCCAAATTTTCTTTTTGTTCTATGTAGTGAGGGGTATCTTTGACTAGGGATTTCATCACCCCATAGAGGTACTTCGAATTGGGATGCATTGGGGATATCATCTCTCCCAGTGTACTCTCAAGCGGGTTTTTTGAGCCGCTATATAAATATACTGGTCAGGCGGCTAGAGTGTTGAGTGAATTCAACGTATGTGGGGGCCTTCCCTGCACTGATAAGCTCAATTAAAGTCTTAAGTGGCTTGCTCTAAGAATCCATCGTTGGATTGGGACCCCTCAAAACCTAATACTAAGAACCAAATTAGTTGCCAAAAATCCTACATTCAGTGGTTCCAAGAGTGCGGATCGTACCCCATAGATACCCTTCATGTACCTTACACTATGATATAGGAATCCCTCAGCTAAAAGATCTTTAGATCTTTGGGGTAAGAGAGACTAGCATGCCTAAGAAGTGTGTGCTGTGGAGTGGAGCCAGTGCTGCTAGACTCTCTATTTGTTCATTTTGTTTTGGTATTTTATTGTAAGGGCTTCACTGAATGGTGTCCAATATCCAGCCTAAGACTATTTTCTATGCTTTTTTATGTATCGTTGTGATAGACCAGTATTGAGTCAGTCCCTTGGGCTATTTCAGGCCCTATCCTACGTATCTCTGAATTTTTTGAGATTGTATGAAAATTGAGTCAATAAGCTATACATACCTGCCAACCATTGTTCTCAGATTTGGAAAACTGCAAAACATTGTCTTACTCACGAAATTACCAAAAACAAAGTCCATTTTGAAACTGATTCTCAAAACATCCTTACATACTTGTGATCTTAGGCATAGTTGGTGCAAAGGCACCTAAAGTACAAGAGATAAATGAGTTTAAGAGTCCTTATATCATGTATTAAAATATATTTGATTCATTTGTGATGTATTTGAGTCTAAATGTAAGGCTATGTGAAGCCATTTATATGACATTGTTAATATTGTTATGTTAAGGTCCTAGTTTGATCAAGAAGACAAAAATATGAAAGAATGTCTAATAAAGGCTAAAAATCATGTAAAAGGTCTTAAATAGGTTATTTGGACATGTCTAGGGTGATTTTACAAAGTGTGGAGTCATTTTTATTAAGTGTCATAAAAGTTGTCAAAATGCATAAAAATTGTAAAGCATGAAACAATGCAAAAAGGCATTAAAAGTTGTCAAAAGGAAGATGAAAGGTCATAAGGGTGGTTAAGTGGTTTCTAACTACCTAAATATGTATAAATATGATGTATTGGTCGAAACAAATCATATTGGAGAGAATAGAGAAAGAGGAGAACATTTTGGAGCAATTGAGTGAATGTGAATCTCTTATTTTGATTGGTTTTTTTTTTTGTTAAGTTGTTGTTTCCAGGCCTTGTACGGCCATGTACAGCCTGGAAACCCTATAATATAGTAATGGTTAGATAGTATATTGAATCCTCTTTCCTATACTTTTGGTTTGATCAATTTTTATTAACTATGGAGGAAGTTATGAGATTTTTCGTGAAAGTTAGTATTTGCAGATTCAGGATTTCTGAGAACAGTCATAGTGAAATGCGTGGTAAGAACACATATGGAAGATTCAAGAACTCTAATTATATTCATTGGAAATATATTTGAGTAATATTTCATTTCCTTTTGTTTTGGTTCAATTTCATGATGATTTGTGGAATCTATGACATTTTTAATGAAGACTGGTTTTAAACCCTCTTCAATGGAGTTGGAGGAAAAGAGTTGTGATGGTATAATTATTTATGATTGGTAAAAATAAATAGTTTACATATTAAAAAAATAGATTCATATATTCTTCAGATGGAATTGGTTTGGTATCATTTGAAATTGTTTTGAGAAAGATATATGATGCCCTAGGCAGGGGTTGGAGTTTTAAATCTGGATTATGACAGAGACATGGATCAGAATTTATAGTCTGAAAAATAATTGTTTGGGAAATCAAATGAGATTATCAGACCTTAAGATTTTATAAGATGATAGATAATGTAGTTATCTACAAATGTTGTATTTTCCAGAAATTTTGGTTTGGAGTTTTGGTTGGTCAAATAATTCAATCTTTAAAGACTGTCTTGAAGACAACAATGTTGTGGTTTTCTTTATAAGTTGCCTTTGTTCAAAGATATTATTGAATGAATGTTGAAAGGATCATAAAGGATCCTATTGATCATTTGGTTTGTAAGATGCTCTGCATCAATAGTCCCATTTTATGTCCTCATTATCGTCCTAAGTCTTTTGCATAGTCCCATTTTACGTCCTCATTATCATCCTAAATATTTTGCATAGTGCCATTTTACATCCTCATTATCATCCTAAGTCTTTTGCATAGTCTCATGTTACATCCGCATTATCGTCCTAAGTCTTTTGCATAAGTCACATCTTTACATCCTCATTATCACCCTAAGTTTTTTGCATTATTTTCCTCATATACATCTACACCTAGACCTCATATACGTCTAAGTCCATTAACATTTATAAGTCCATAGCATGTGCTTTCATGGGTCTTCTAGGTGATGGCTTGCTTCCCTTCGAGCAACCTAATCTAGTTCCAAACGGCGGTCAATGAGAAATCATTGATGGTCTAGCTAACTTAACTTGGGATTTAAGAAGAAGCGCACCCCAGTATATGGGAGTTATATATGAGATAGATATTGATTCTAGGATTGCTCGTAAGATTGATAGAGAGATTGAGGCCAAACAACTTCGTCAACAAATGGAAAGACTTGCATTAGAGAAAGCTAGAAAGGATAAAAAGGTCTCACATCAAAATCCTCAATAGAGAATCTAGTATAGTATTGCATACCTCATATTTACGTCTACTATCTAGTGTTAGTTCATTGTCTTGCATAAAACCATCATCATATAGGACATTTTTAGATGCCCATCACAAGGTCCCAGAAAGCAAAAGGAATAATGGACCCAAACAACACACAGTCTATAAACCCTACTTGGAACATGGACATGTCAATAGGTCAACACTCAGGTACACAGACAATGTCCACCATAAATGAATTACAACAACATCTGACAAAGGAAGAAATTGAGTCTGCATAGCAAGACCCGCATGTCCTCATGATCCTAGATGCACTTATACATAGTGATAGGGACAAGTATCTTTCACTGTTAATACAAAATGGGGAAAAATTACCTGAGGATTTTGATGTCACAAAGATTTTACCACCAGGAAAAACTTTAGGTCAAGATAACAATCAAACATTACCCTTGACACAAATACAAGCAACGACCTCTAGTCTTCCTCAAAATGTACCTCTTCCAACAAATGTCAACACAAGTGCAAACTTTCAAACAAGTGTGTCATCTTCAGTGATCAATGCTAGTATACCATCATAGAGCTTACCGATAATGTCAAGTATCTCAACACCTATTCAAATGCAAGCGACAAGTGTAAACCAACCTCCAATTTCCTATTCTATGGGATCCACATATGGTTATCAAAATCCAAACCCATGTACTACCAATACAACAGGTACAAGTCAACCAAACATGGGTTCACATATCACCTATTTTATAGTACCTACGGGAACACACAACACACAAAGTTATAATCTTGGTACATTCCAACAACCTCCTAGTTATGCAACCACGAATCCTTTTGTGGGACATACAAACACACAAGGTATACCTTTGACATCAACTGATATTTTGACACAACAAATACAGAGTTTGCAACAACAGATGATGACCATGCAAATTGGTACTGACAAAAAGAGCTACACAATGTAGGACTTATGTCCTTATCCATTTGATCACACAGTACACATGCCACCTTTCCCACAACACTTTGAAACACCCAAATTTGATAGATATCGAGGGAAGGGTGATCCTAGATATCATATCAGAGAATTTTTTACGACATGTATAGAAGTTGCCTCAGAAGATACTTATCTAATGAGACTATTCCCTAAAAGTCTGGGAGGTCTAGCTTTAGAGTGGTTTTCACATCTACCACCAACCATCACATCATGGGGAGAATTAGCTGAACAATTTATTGCAAACTTCTCGCACAACATTGACACCCTGGTTACTTTGATGGATTTATGTGTAGCTAAGCAATATGAGAATGAAACATTTGCATCCTTCATACAATGATGGAGGGCTCTCTATAGAAGATGCAAGACAGTTATCCCAGAAATAGAGCAAGTGGATATGTTTACAGAAAACTTGATTCCAAAGATTAAGTATCCAATACAAATGCAGTGCCTTACCACATTTAAACAAATCACAAAAAAGGCTCTCAAATGTGAGAAGGGCTTGATAGAACAAGGTCTAATTAAGTATGGCAACACAAACAATAGTGACAAATCTATGTTTTGGTCAAAAAAAAAAAACGTGACCAATGATGGTGTTGTAGATGCTAGAACTATAAACAAAACCCAACCCATTTTATCATTTGGAATGAGTCAGTCAACAAATCCACATACTGGGAATAACACCAATGTAAATGCTATGCAAAATACGAACACAAGATACCCCAGGGTAAACACTCCAAGAAGAAATTACACACCTTTAGGAGAACCTATTGAGTCGATGCTCAAAAAGTTAATACAGACAAACATGATCACTTTACCTGAGGTAAGAGTATACAAAATAGGTCCGTTCAAACCTACATGGTCGAATGACAATGATTTCTACGATCATCATAGGACTAAAGGCCACAAAATGGCAAGTTGCTACAAACTAAAAAACTTGGTCCAAGATATGATAGACTAAGGGACATCACAATTGATATGGATAAGACCTCAGCAAACACAAATCATATGATTTTTAAGGATCCATTTGTCAAGCATGACAAGGGAAAAGCAACTACATTAGGTACCCAAGACAACATGGCTAACTACACGAAAGTCTCCTACGACTACACTATTCATGCCATTAGTTTAGGAGATACGACAAACAAAGATTCATAAGAAAAATCTAATCAAGAAGACCAATATCAAGACACTCATTAAGATGACAACCAAATTTTCATGATATCCGAAGGACCAAAGTATGACGAGGATACAAATCTTTATCTCCAAGACTGGGGGCAGGATCAACCATCTCACTCAGATTGGTTTGAAGATGGACTCATTGAACATATTATGAATGTCAAACATACACATTGGGATTATGAAGAAGGATTTAATATAAATCTAGATAAAATAGCTTATGATACCAATGATACAATTGCTACAATCACAATTACTCCCAAAGATAGAGATTGTGCAGTCATTACTCGAAGGTCAAAGGTAACCTTACAAGGGATACCACAAAATCATCCACCAGTAGTAGGCACTTACAATGTAGTTGACCAGCTTAAGAAAACTCCAGCACAAATATCCTTATCTGAACTACTGCGTATTTTACCCAATCATAGAGCTATAATGGACAAAGCACTCCAAGATTCAGTAGTAGACAGAGATATAGATGAACGTGCCTTCCAATCTATGGTAGGAAATCTGACACAAGGTACACATATTGCATTTATAGAGCAAGATATTCCTAGTGATAAAATGCTACATAATGACCCACTACATCTGGAAGCTTACATTCACAAGAAAAGGATCAGAAGAGTACTTATAGATGGGGTAGCTGGTCTGAACATTTGTACATTAAAGCTAGTCAAAGCATTAGGATATTCTGAACTTCACATTGATTCCTCCAAAAGGATAAACATCAAGGCTTACGATGATGAAGAACATCCATCTAAAGGCATTATAATATTACCTGTATAAGTAGGACCAATAACGAAAGAGGTCACTTTTCAAGTCTTGGACAGAGAGGTGGGATATAACATGTTATTGGGCTACCCATGGATCCACACCATGCAAGCAGTACCATCCATATTTCATCAGTGTGGAAAATTCCCATACAATGGTATTGAAATTACCATAAAGGGTGATCCAAATCCGTTCCAACATTGTAATTATCTAAAAGACAATGTAGATAATCAGGTACCTATCAATCAGGCTGCACCTCTCACTACATAGTTGGAAATGTTAAAGATCAGAGAAACACAAAAAGATATGCTTATGACATCCTCCTTACAAATAAAAGATATGGGTTGTGGAGAGTACTCCATTGCAAACACTTCAAATGGGAAACAATTATCTCTTTCTCCTAAGTCCTTTGGGAAACCTCATACTACAGTACAAAAGAAAGACAAAGGAAAAGAAATTGTCAGATACTCAGACTCATGCTCTTTCATTAGATGGGGAGACTTAGAGGAAGAATCCTTGAATGAAGATGTTAACCATTGGATATATAGAGAAGAAGATCATATGACAACACCCAGAATACATACAGATCAGTACGGCAATGGATTCAAAATACTCCAAAGACATGGATATGATGGTACTATAGGCTTGGGGTTACAAAAACAAGGAAGACTAGAACTTGTTGTTCCTAATGATAATCTAGGAAATCAAGGATTGGGATAGAAGCATGTACAACATATCACACAAGCCAGACAACGTACCCTTGATATACTAAATCGACCAAGCAAACCATCAGATTAAATATCACAGAGGAATTTGTCCACACAGGCTCTTCCATCTTCATCTCAAACAGGCAATCAGGAACCTACATCACCTGGCGCAGAATCAGAGGGGGAAGACATGAGACAACTCTTGCAAGAACCTACCACAGAGTTACAAAATGATGCAGTTATTGACACAACAGTACAAGCTAATGTGGCAACAGATGCAGGATTACCCCCACCACCTGAATCCCACCCATGGTTATTGTCACTACTTCTACCACAAGAGGCAACTCAGGCTCAACCTAACGAAATAGATGAGGAAAGATTGCAAAGGCTTATACCTGGCTTAAGAAGAGTAACTAATGTACAAAGAAGACCAGTCAATCTACAACGGAATCAGGGATATGAACAAGAAGAAATAAGTGATGATAGCCCATATGATGAAACATATATTGACAGTGAGACAGATTCTCATGACTATGAATTCTTATCACTCCATGATTCTACCCCACCAGAAAGTGTAATATCAAACAATCAAGTCTTCATGTTATTAGACTCTACTATAGAAGAGAATAATGATTTACCCCTAGTACATTCACACTTGATTGATTGGGGGCAAGAAGGAAAACCAACGCTGGATTGGTTTGAAAATGACAAAGCAATTTTAGAATTTCTAGGAGTCAGAGAAGGATTTCCACAAGGTGATCATAAAGCAGGGTTTGCTATAGACCTAAATAGAATGGCATACTTTGGAGAAGAAAGTACTTCTCAAACAGAAGATAACAATCAAACTACCCATAATGACAAAAGTGATTTGGGTAATCTTCCTATGGAAAGAGAAAGTTCAACATTACTTACAGAGGAAACAGAAGAAGTAAACATAGCAGAAGGGGAAGTTGTACATAACATCCATCTGGCAAAATCATTGAGAAAAGAAGAAAAAGACAGATTCATCCATTTTTTCAAACAACAACCTATCAACTTTGCTTGGTCCTATTCAGACATGCTAGGCTTAGATTCTGAATTAGTGTTGCATCATTTACCATTGACACCAGGAGTTAAACCTTACAAGCAAAAATTGAGAAAAATGCATCCAAGTATTGCATTACTGGTTAAAAAAGAATTACAAAAGTTGCTAGAAGTAGGTTTTATCAGACCTATTGACTATGCAGAATGGATATCAAACTTGGTACCTGTGACTAAGCCCATGGGAGGCATGATAATATGTACCGATTTTCGAGATCTAAATAAAGCTTGCCCTAAGGATGACTTCTCGCTACCTAATATCGACATGATAGTTGACCTAACAGCTGGAAATGAGATGTTATCCTTAATGGATGGTTTGTTAGGATACAACCAGATTAAAATTGCACCAGAAGATCAACATAAAATGGCCTTTACATGCCCATGGGGAATGTACTGCTGGAATGTGATACCATTTGGTCTTAAAAATGCTGGCGCAACATACTAGAGAGCCATGACAACATTATGTCATGACATGATCCATAACATAATGGAAGATTACGTGGATGACATATTGGCTAAATCACAAACCAGAGAAGGTCACCTTTCAGTTCTTACATAGATATTTGATCGGTTGGAGCAATATAATGTCAGATTAAACCCAAAGAAATGTGTGTTTGGCATAACAGCAGGTAAACTATTAGGGTTTATAGTATCAAACAAAGGAATTGAAATAGACCCTACCAAGGTTAAGGCAATCATTGATATGCAACCTCCATCAACACTTAAACAACTTAGAGGGTTACAAGGGAGATTGCACTCCATAAGAAGATTCATAGCACAATTGGCAGATAAGTGCCACCCATTCCAGCATTTACTCGGGAAAGGAGTTATTTTTAAATGGATAGAACAATGCCAGGAAGCTTTCCAAGCTCTAAAAGAGTATCTTTTGAATACACCAATGTTAATATCCCCTATTCTAGGACAACCTCTATTGTTGTACATATCAACAACAAACTCAGCTCTGGGAGCTCTATTGGCACAGCATGACAAAAATGGAAAAGAAAGAACCATTTATTATATAAGTAGGACTTTGATTAGCTATGAGCTTAATTACACACCCATAGAAAGAGCTTGCTTAGCAGTAATCTTTGCATCCCAAAAGCTCAGGCACTACATGTTGAGTCATAAGGTACAACTCATTGCACGGTTTGACCCACTCAAATAGCTATTGAGCAGAGCAAAATTGACCAGACGATTGGCTAAGTGGGTTATGATCTTGAGTGAGTTTGATATAGAATACATAGATAGAAAAGCTATCAAAGGACAAATCATAGCAGATCAATTAGTAGAGGATCCTATACAAGATAGTCACCCATTACTGATAGACTTTCCAGATGAATCCATGTTTACACTGACTACCTCAATAATGTGGAAGTTGTACTTTGATGGATCATATACAAATCACGGATCTGGAGCAGGTATTGTCTTCATTACTTCTCAAGGGGATGTTATACCTAAGTCATTTAGGATCAATTTCCCATGCACCAACAATATGGTAGAATATGAAGCTCTCCTCATAGGACTTCGTACGGCTATGCAATGGAAAATACAAGAATTACAGGTCTATGGTGATTCGCAGTTGATTGTGAACCAAGTCAATGATGATTACAATACGAAGGCTGACAAACTCATTACTTATAAGAAGTTGGTCGAAGATTACAAAGAGCACTTTAGCAAAATCACCTTTGAACAAATCCCTAGAATACAAAACAAGGCAACAGATGCAATGGCAATAATAGGGTCTCTTCTGAATATGCCTGCTAATGAAACTCAGTTTGAGTTTATCATAGAACAGTTAATGCTACCTGCATATGAGACCCTCCTATCAGACTATGTATGTGCAATTGTAGGACTAGAGTCACCTTGGTACAATGAAATATATACATATTTGAGTACCCAATACATGTCACAAGATTTGTCTAGAAATCAAAAGAAGACATTTATTCATCAAGCATCTAGATACACCATCATAGCTGATACTCTATATAGAAAGGGTTTTGATGGAACTCTTCTCTGATGTCTGGATGAGAATGAAGCACACCTTGCTTTGAAAGAAGTCCATGATGGAATCTATGGGGCTCACCAAAGCGGTCTGCCATTGTCAAAGAAACTGCTAAGAACTAGGTATTACTAGCCAACCATGGAAAAAGATGCTTACAAGTATGTACAGAAGTGTAAACAATGCCAAATGCATGGAGACCTTATTCATGCACCAACACAAGATCTTCAACCCATCACATCACCGCCACCATTTTCACAATGGGGATTAGATCTCGTAGGTAGAATCAACCCTACTTCGTCCAACAGGCACAAGTTTATCTTGATAGCCACTGAATACTTTACAAAATGGGTTGAGGCAATTCCTTTAACATACACTATAGGAAAGCAGATATCAAAATTTATGCTCAACTACATTATATGTAGATACAAAGTTCCAATGTGCTTTGTTACAGATAACGGGCATCCATTTAAAAACCAGGAAGTGAAAGAATTGTGTGAAAAATTTCACATACAACAGAGATTTGCCACGCCATATTATCCACAAAGTAATGGACAAGCAAAGGCTACAAATAAAACAATATTGAAGATTCTTAAGAAAGTAGTCACTGACACAGGATGGGACTAGCATCTCCAGCTAAATCCCGCTCTCTGGGCTTACAAAACAGGAGTGCGCACCCCTATAGGAGCAACACCATATTCCTTGGTCTATGGTACAGAAGCGATACTCCCCATTGAAATAGAAATACCGTCTCTAAGAGTATCCTTATAGAACATTATATCAGAAGAAGACTATAGGGCAGCGAGGCTACAAGAACTAGAAACCCTTGATGAAAAATGACAAACAACATTCAATCATTTACAAGGATATCAAAATAGAATAAGGCGGAGCTATAATAAAAGGGTCCACCCATGAACCTTTCAAGTGGGGGATCTAGTACTTAAAGAGAATCAAAGGAAATTAGCAAAACGAGAAAGGCTAGGGAAATTTGAACCTAATTGGCTAGGTCCTTTCATTATAACAAGGGTCATAGGCAATGGTGCCTATCATTTGGCTACCTTGGAGGGAAATCCAATCTTTGACCCTATGACCAACATGCATCTTAAGTGGTATTACACCTAAGGGCTATGTAATTTAGGTTTTACTTTCCGCATTGCATATCATATCATTTAAAACACTGCATTACATATAGTTTATTTTTCAAATGCACCGCATTCTTAAAGTTTTGCATTCTCACATAGAAGCATCAAATAAAATAAGGCAATTGTTTGAGTTTATCATTTGTTTTGCATCCTGAAAAGAAAACAAGGGTCATCACCTTTCTTATATATTTGGACATGAAGTCTTTGGGGTTCTAAAGTCATTCATTCTCAACATTACCCTACGACAACGTTTTACTTATAGTTGGGTAGTGATTTCACTATTTGAGACTTGGTAACCCACAATCTATCAATTGCTATATCTTACACCTTAACGAGATCTCTAATTCATTCTAGACACTTAGTTGATCATATGACTAGTGAAAAATCTAAAATTCTACTTCAGCGCCACTGTAATTGTCACACCCAAGTAGGTTTCATTACTTACAATTCAAGGCAAGAAAATAAAAATAAAAAGAGCTATGCCAAATATCCATCTAAAGGCAAAAAGAGAAATGATATATAACTGAAATATCATGTATACAAATACGATAAAAAACTTGACTATGGGAACATGCAAGTAACTCCATCAGGGCTATGAACACCTACCGACAATGGAGCAATATTTGAGAAATTACAGTCTATAAACTCATCAGAGTTCTCAAGGCTTGTTGGCAACGAGGCTCTATTCGAGATGCTTTGAAGTTAGAAAAACAATGTAGCTAGTCATATAGGATGCTAAGGATCTTTAGTGAACACAAGCGGGAATTAACTCATCTGCACACACATGGGCAAAAGAAGATCAAAGTTTCAAGAACCAATGGGGAAGTCTTCCGCATCTCCATTTGTAAATCCTAGTCACTAAGTGTGTTGAGATGAATGTTCCGAAGGGTCTTAGAGATCAATTCACCGCTTATCTACGAAATGTTTTGCACCTTCATTTTCAATTAGTGTATTACAAATGCTGAAAAACACAGACAGTCAACCTTGTTTGAATAGGAAGTGCATCTTCATCCTGCATATTGCATTCACATAGGTCATGTCAAAAATTCATTTGTCTCCACATACATTCTGCAGATTATTATGTCATATGGGTCTGCACACTGGGGGCATAACTGAAAAAATCCAAAAAAATCAGCTAAAGTCCTAAAAAAATCCAAAAAATTAGATAAAGTCCTGAAAAAATCCAAAAAAAATCAGATAAAGTCCTGAAAAAAGCCAAAAAATTAGATAAAGTCCTAAAAAAATCCAAAAACATTGAAAAAATCGAAATCCAAAAAAAACAATGGAAAACTCAAAATAACAAAAACATTCAAATACGATCCTGAAAAAATCAAACAAAAAAAATCCATATACGATCCTAAAAAAATCAAACAAAAACATTAAAAAATCTACCTACATAATCCAAAAACATCGAAAAAGATCTTGGAAAAGAACTAAAAATCGAAAATCAATCAATCAAAAAACTTGCAATAACATGTCTTGTAAGAAACAAATACCCTAGTAGATATCCATCAAACATTTCACACGAAGTTAACAAAGGATACGACTATCCAGTCAAACATTTGCAATCAACTGATCAAACTATCTTATCAATCGTATCATATCCATATCAACGTGATCATTATCTTGTCTTAAACAGAAGAGGATAGACTCGAAATCAAATAGGTCAGTGTTAAACGGGGTCCGCAACTTTCTGAGATCAGACATTATCAACCATCACATCAAACAACTGAGAACAAAGGCACAAGGTCAGTATAGCTGCTGAATTTTGTCCGGGTCAGTCTTTATCTTTTTATCATTTGGCGACAGATATTGTTTCTATGCTACTCAAGGATGTCCAAAAGCGACTAGAGGAGCTATGATGAGCATTATCTTTTTCTTTGTTTGCTATTTGTAGTGTGAACCGATGAAATTCTAGGGAAATTTCTCTAGTGGGTGTCTGTGATAAGAGCCTTCACATCAAGGTGAAATCGCCACACATACCTCGACCCCTAACGCAATTACCAGAATGGAGGGTTCACTCCTTGTCTGCTACGTGTTTGTTTATACAATGAGGTATTTTTGCATCTTGGTTCCTTACACCCTAATGTGCTAAGCTTCATTGTTCAATAATAAGGCTCAGTGATGAATATATATTGACGCAATAAAATGTGTGACACAGGTTCATGATTCATTCAATTTCATTATCATCTTCATCTCATTTGCTTATTGATAGTTTGTTGGTTTCTTGTCTCTTGTCTAAATCGCATTTTTTCTCTCTATCATCTAACTAACATTTCTTCAAGGTGTATCTGAGTTAAATTTGGTTCAACCATTATCATACCAAAAAAAAACATTCATTATAAGATTCATTTGCATTCATTATAGATTCATTTGCATTCATTTGCATTCATTATAGATTTCATTTGCATCATTAATCCATACATATACAACCATTGCATTTTATAATCATATAAAATCAAATAGATATGCATTACAAAACTCATAGCATCATATAAGCATATAGGAAAAGCAAAACATAAATAGATCATAGCCAAAACCCACATATCATATATTCGACCTCAAAAAATGATGATGTGTGTGAATACAATATCACATATTCGACCAACGCTACCTCTATCAGCAGGTGGATCCTATCCACTACATCCTACCCCAGGATGTCAAGGTGGTCCCATAACAACACCACTGCTAGTCCGTCGTGAAGTAGATCTACTCGATCTCCTCCCCTTGAATGCACTAAAGCTAGGCTCTCTCTGACCCTTAGGGATGGCTCTCTCATATGCCTATCTATAATAAATAGCCTCCTATGCAGCAGTGAAATATCTCTCTCCCTAGTTGCATGCATCTGTACCTTCTCTAAAAAGCTAATCAAAGGCATCCATAGTAATCTGACATCATCACACTGCCTCATCTCTCTCCCACTGAAGACGCACTCGCTCCGCCTCTAGGGCACCATAATCTGCATGATAGGTCTCTCGCTCAATATCTCATTTAGCAACCTCATCCTCCAAGCTCTGCACCCGTGCTCTATGAGTTTGCAGCTCATCCTCATCACCAACCTCTCCTATCCCACCCTTTGTGGCAGGCACATCCTCCAACTTTGGCATATCATCATCATCATCCCCACCCTCGCTACTCGATGAATCTGAGGAATCATCACTGTCCTCACTACTAATAGACTCAGTGTCTCCACCAATGTTTATATCCTCATCTCAACCATCTCCACCACCTCCTCCCCCATCTCCTCCATCTCCTCCGGCTCTCTCACCTGCGTCTATCCTCAAACACTGTCTAGGATGGCGAATCTACTGCGTTGTAATCGAAATAGCAGGATCAGTCAAAGGCACTAGCCTGTGCCTAGAAAACCATGCATCATACTCCGCTGTTGTCCCTGGATGCGCTCCACCCCTACTCGAACCCCAGAGTAATGGCTGCAATGAATCAAACTTAGCAAAGGCAACATGTGGCTAAATACACACACCCCAATCAGATACCTCACGAGATACATGAGAAAAATATGTAGTAACCACAGGTGTCACCTATACCTCACCAAACTATCTAAGAAAACATCCAGGAAGATACATCTCTATGATCCGCTGAGTCTCAAAGGTCCTACCAATAAGATATCTCTGCTGGCGGCAGAAAGACAAGTGCACTACATCATCAGGCCAACCAGGACAATCTAAGTAAGGTCTCCAAATGAAATGCTGCAATATATCCAACTGATGTCTCCAGTACAAGGTGTTCCCCGAACCCCTGTGTCTGATACCTATTGTATACCTGAAAGCATAAGGCTCACCAGGGTGCAAATCTACATGAACAACAGGCCTAGAAATAGAAATGTGCTCCCATGCCCATGTCTGCAGCAAAGTAACACCACAACTGATAGAATGGTATTCCAGATACACAATACCATGCATCTGATAATACAACATGGCAAGTAGACAAGGACCCCAAGCATATAGTCGACGATGCACAATCATATCATGGAGCACTCTGCCCCATCCAACTGGAAACCCATGACCTCATTGATCAAGTATCCGTAAACCACCGACAATACCGCATAATACAATGGTCAAGTCATCATAGTCTAATCCGGCCCACAGGATCTCATAATGGCCACTGATTTGGAAATCCTGAATCTCACACTCAAAAAGTGCACATAGTCTAGCAATGCTATCGTCATGGTCATATATAACCCTCTCACCATGAATGGGAATACGCAGTATACACCATACATCCTCTAAAGTAATGGATGCCTCACCAGTTGGAAGATGAAATGAACACGTCTCTGAGTGCCACCGCTCTATCAAAGTTGTAATCATGGCCCTGTTGGCCATCACCTCTGGCAAATGCAATACATGGTAAAGACCAAGCTGACGAAT
Source organism: Cryptomeria japonica (assembly GCF_030272615.1). Lineage (NCBI taxonomy): Eukaryota > Viridiplantae > Streptophyta > Pinopsida > Cupressales > Cupressaceae > Cryptomeria > Cryptomeria japonica. The sequence goes on along the minus strand of NC_081409.1, from coordinate 501,031,703 downwards.
ATGCTCAATCTCATCATCTGGTAGGTCAGCTTGAAGATCAAGTCCACTAGGCCTGCTCTATCGACAGTATAACACTCCAATGTTCTCCTGCAAACGAGAAAATAATCAAAAAATCAGATGTTGGATCCAGATAAACTTAAAATATTTTCAAACGCATGACAAAAACTTACATTTACAACGAATGCGTAACAGTTATGACTTATGCAATACAAATATGGCTCTTGCGTGACGATTGAAGCTAATGCGTGACACAATGAGTGCATGCATAACAAATAACACTTATGCATAATGATATACATGAATGCGGCATGATACAACTAATGCATGATGCTTACAACACATGCATAACATTTACAGCGAATGCAGTACACTAAGAACTAATGCGTAAAAATCGACAAGCGAGTGTGTAAGGCATGGCAAAAATTGATCATGAAATTTTTTTGGAAAAAAGGCATAAAAATAGGAGAAAAATCAGGGAAAAGAATGAAAAATACCATGCCGCCAGTCCCAGGAGGTCTTTGAAATGAACGTACTCGGTCCAACAAGTGCAACGAGCTCTATAACCAGACATGATGACCGAAAACTCAGAAATAGGTGCAAAAATTGCAAAGAAACCAAAGAACTACCAAATCACAAATGAGCAAATAAAAACCTAGAATTATCTATTTATAGCTCAAAATTAGGGTTTTAAGACACTCTGACGCCCGTGGTCCCCGCCAGCTTGAAACAACTTGTAGCCTACTCAAATGATCTCAAAATGACATGAAATTTCACACGCTTGCTCTTTACACTAGTATCAAAAACATGGTCTCTCTTTTTTTTTAATTTTTCGACCACCTTTTCCGAGGGGGCATATTTACACTATACAGCAATACCAAGGCATATTGGGGCATAATTTTTCATTTTCTTTGAAACAATGTCATTCCCACTTTGTCTCAAAGAGGGGCAAATGTATACACCTAAAAATGTCTCATTGGTCATGTACTAATTATTCCTCTAATTGATTAAATAATCTTTATTATTTAATTAAGTCAATTAAACTTATTCTTCTAAATTCTTCTAATTTCATATTTTCTCATCATCTTATTAATTATTCTATTTCCTATTCTTTCATCATTTAATCATTTCTAAATATTAATTAAATATTAATTATTTAATTAATTAATTCCCCAATTTAAGTAATCTTTATTATTTAAATAAATTATTAATTACTCAATTTCTATCTGTAATCATCTAATCATTCAACCCTCTTCTAAAGTATTAATTAAATATTTATTATTTAATTAATTATAATTTAATCCTTTAAATTAAATAATCTTTATTATTTAATTAAATTCTATTTCTAAAATAATTAAATAGTTTTTTTAAATTATTTAATTAACTAATTAATTCTTCCAATTCCAAATCCCCAAATTCTAATTTCATTTAATTTCTTATTCTTCTAATTTCTTCCAAATTTCAAATACATGTGCATGATTTCAAAAACCAAATTGAAAATCAAAGTCAAGTTCTAAATATATTCAAATGCTAAATTGAATTAAATAAATTCAATTATTTGAATTAAAATCTCATGCAAGGATTAAATTAATAATTTAAATCTAAATGCAAGTACATGCTAAATTAATTAATTAAATCATTTATCTCTCCAACTTCTATTTCCATCCTTCAGTTAGCTTTTTCTAAATTTAGCTCTTTGTGTCATCCTCTTTATTTCCTCCAATCATTCTTTTTCTTCCTTCAGTTAACTCTTTCATCAATCAGTTGACTTCTTTAATCTATTGAATCTATTGAGTTTCACTCCTACAATTAGTAGTTCATCTATCAACTTGCATTTGAGCTCACCTGAGTTCACACCTCTTGATCATTCTGTTCCACCTTTCAATCAATCTTCTCCAATTTTCTATAAAATGAGCATCCATTCTCCATTTTCAACAATCACGAACTTCAAATCTTTGTGCCACTTGTAGGTTACTAGTGCAATATCTGAGAGCCATCATACCACGAAGAGAAGAAGAGCAATGGAAGCAATATGCACATCTTGGAATAGGGAGTTTTATTTGAATTGATTTCATTCTTAATTCCTGTTTTGCTTGATGATTGCATTATTTCATTGTCTAGTTTATTAGGTTTGTTAATTAGACAGGGATTCGTGATTTCCCTGGTGTTTCTAATTGATAGCTTTAAGATGAATTATAGCATGCTTTACATTTTTTACAAATGAAAAGATTATTTTAAAAACAACAAAGAATTTTCAAATATAAAAACTTAAATACTTACTCATTTTGCAAAAATTAGAATAATAAAACCTCATTTATTTCCATCGAAGTAGCTTACTCTATCAGGAAAGACTATTCTAAGCCACCCTGATACCCGATGGATTAGGGTTAGGGTTGCGGGTGGCGGTTTGCAATAAGACTTCCATAAATAATCTGATACTCTTCATGTTGCTCTACTGTAACTTCTCTTGTTGATATGTATTAAATTTCTCCAATTGATTTGTATTCACCCTCTCACATTGTCCAAGCAACGAATGCTTCAAATGCATTCTCAATTGTTGGGTTATTATTGTCTGGCAAAGTGGACTTGCACATTATATTCTCCATTTTGAAAACACAATGCATAGTGTCTCAAGGAGGTAGAAGCACAACGTGTTGTTCCATACACATTTGTATTATTTCCATTCGCAAATTCAAAGATGTTGCAAAAAACTAAAAAAAAAAAATTTCCTGCGGTTCATTCTGGTGTAATTTCATTGCTGACTAACCATGCATCCGATTACCATGAAACTTGGTGAAAAGTTATGATAATTTTAAAAAAACATGGGTTTTATTTCAAATTTCAATTAACTCACCAAACTTTGGTACTTGCTTTGTAAACTGGTCTGTCAGAGTTAGTCAAGAGCAATATAAATTTTGAATTAATACATCAAATGACCTCTGATCTCTATAAAAATTAAATTGGAAGAAATTTCCATAAAAATATTAGGTGGGTTGTCCTCCGATTGTTCAAATTAAAAACTTATTTCCAACGCATTTTTATGTCAGGGTCAGTCAGGAAACAATTAAAAAGCATATTAGAACTTCTTTGATCCTTGTGAAACCACTCAAGGTCATAATCCCATATACCAACATACATTTCACCAACCAGTTTCTTGAAATCATTACTGAGTGCAAATATTCTGATCACCAAAGTTGACAACTTTTCATTTCTGAAAATTTCACTGGCATAAACATTTGAAAACTGCCTTTGGTCTTGCTTTCAAAAACATATCAGATGGGTTGATGAAGGTTTGAAACCTGAAACATAACTTCATCTTCATACATAAAATTACAAAAACCAATTCATCTGATAAGAAATCTATCAGGCCAAAAGATAATAAACTCCAAAAAGAGCTCGTGACCAATGTTGTCATCTTGCAACAACAAATCTATACAAACTTCACTTGGTTTTAGCCAACGAAAAATAGTAAGTAGATTCACAATACTCTGAAATCAGGCACATAGCTTCATTGAGATGCAAATAATATAAACAAAATATTAGTTTAACCCAAGGACTTAATGGGAAAGAGCTATCAATGCCTAAATATGACCTTTCTAGTAAAATTTCAATTTATAACTTATATGTTCTAAGAAAGTGCACATAAATTAGGCTCAAGAGAAATAGAAACTGTAATCAAGAGGATCTACAATTTGGCAAAGTAAATACTTATGATATACAAAATGCATTTGAACACTTAAATTGACATAATAATGCTTAGGTGAGAAGAAATCATGATTCGAAAAGATGTACCTGGAGTGATTTTGCCTTTGCAACCATATACATACCTAGAAATCGACCACCTTATTCATGCATCAAAGTAGGTTGCAGGGAACTCAGAGTGGAATACATACTTGATCTCAATAATTGTAGAGAGAGATTTGCTTCCTAGTATGAATCTGGAACCATAAAAATTGAAAATTTTTAATGGTCCAACAGTGGCTATTTCTGGGGACGTATGCTCCCTGTGAGCATAGAGAGATCTCAGTTATCTCTGGAAAAGCAAACCGTTAGATAGCACCCCTTCTTTAGGTTCTCCTCTGAATTAAAATTGGGTGGCTCGAGGCCTCCCCCCAAAAATGATGATATTCCCTTTCCTCTGTCAAACACCTGATTCTGCTCTTGTAATAACATGCACCTTCTAAAGATGTCACTACTCTTACTACTTGAAATATTGTTCCTTTTCCTGCTATAAAACCCTTTTCCAATATATTTAATTAACTTCCTTGTTATTTAGGACAAGAAAATCTTCATGTTATTTTGGAAATAACTTACCCTTTTCACATATAGATTTCCAAACACGACCTTTTTTGTATCTTCTTTAACTGATTTATTTAAGATCATAGGAAAATCCTTCCTATCTCCTTGGGAATCTTCCTGTTCTTCAATATGTAAGAAATCATACATCAAATCACAATGCATACCTTTACCAAAAGTATCTTCCTGAAAATCTTCATCATTGTTCTTTGCTGAAGCTCCTTCAAATCTGTATACCGAATGTAAATCCATTTTGCCTTCACTTCCTGGATGGTCAATGTTAATTTCACAGGATGGACTAAAAAATGATTCACATTTAAAAATCATTTCCTCATATTCATGTGGAGTTTCACGATACTGAGGATTTAAAAAAATTTCAAAAGGATTTTCAAGCACACATTTCCTATTACACTCCTCACTGTGTATATATTTCCTTGATGAATTATTTTCCTGGGAATCATCATTTTCTTCATCAAATAGACCTTGAATGTTCCCTAATCCATTGATCTATTTAATCTGAAAAATAATTGGATCATTCTTCTAAACATATATTTCATATTCTTTATCTAACCAATACAAAATTTCTTCTGGACCGAGGAATGTTTCCTCTTTATTATTTATGTCTGTACCTACACATATGGATTCTTCCCTACTAAAATCCATAATTTCTTCTTTATCATCAAATTCCTCCTTTAACATGCTTTCATATAGAATTTCAAGTAGAAGCCTTACCTGAGGATCATGATAAATCCCCAACTCCTGCATTTTTTTTGAAAATGAGGGCTTGATGTTTAAAGGTATTTCTGTGTATATACTAAACATCCTCATACATAATTGTGTTGCAGATTCATCCTCATAACTTTCTAAATCAAAGAATTCCTCCAAAGGGGAAACATACAATTCCTCTTTTTCATTGAATATTTGTTCTTCATCCTACTCATAACAACTGTTATCTCCTTCAACATCTGCAATATAAAACTCATGTGAGAACCATTTCTCAAATTCTCTCCAGGTTGAAATGCTACATGTAGGCAATGAGTCATATTCTTCCCTTGCCCTATCTTCCAATGTTCGGGCAAATAATATCATTACTTTCCCTTCATCATCAATGTCATGGTATTCTATATATGAATATAATGCTTCTAAATGCCACCTCACTGATTCATTATACTCACCACAGAACCTTGGTACAACTTTTGCAAGATGTAAAAACAAATCCTCAAAATTACATGAAAATCTTCTAAGGTCTAGTGGCCCATTGTCCCCTAGAAAAAACAAATTTTTTAAAAAAAAAATCTGAAACATCTTGTAATAGATTTCCTATTACCATCAAAGAGAGGAATTTTCATCTCCCTTTGGGTCTCTTCCCTCAATAGAGTCACCAACTGAAAAAAAACCTTATTTAGTAGAATAGAGTCACCACCCCTAGTTAGAGGAAATAAAAATCACACTTATTCTGAGTTTCTTCCTTCTAGCAGAGTCTGAAACATTCCACTAGGATTATGAAAACTTCATTCAACAATCCCCAACAGAGTCGCCAATCTGTTGTGTGACTCGGATGGGGAAAACAAAACTTATCAAATCTTCAATGAAAAAATAGTAGAGCTTCTAGGTGAATGTCAAACTATGTATGACAACTCCCCAGCATAGTCGCCAATCTGTTGGTTCCCAAAACCACTGATTGGATAATCAAACGGTCTGCCAAATCTTTCAACAACCCAATCAGCCTTGGGCAACTAACAGGGATGGTCTAGAACCAAATCCCCCTGCACTTTAGGCTCCACTAAACCTAGGTTGGTGTACCTATGTCTCCAAAGCACTGAAAGACTTCTTTATAGTGAATTTAAAGTTTATTAAGACAGCCTTATGCAAAAATGGTAATGATTTCTTGATACTATACTTTATTGTGTGTTTTTATTTGAATGCTTCTTGAAATTGATAAAAGGAAATGAATGTAGTTGAATAATGTAAAATAGTGTTGTCAGGACTTAAGACGATTATGAAAGAGCAGTTCTTATAAGAATCAGAATAATTACTTTTCTCTGATGAGGACCTAATGCATAACTGAATTATTCTTCAAAAATTAACAATAGACCAGTGCCTCTATCTGACAATTAAAGAATAACTTTGTGGACAATAATCAACATCAAACTCAAGAGACAGTATTAGACCATCACTGCGAAGGTTTCATTATGTGTTGCATGAACAATAAAAACCCAATTCCATATTCAATACAACACCATGTGATGGCACATCACAACAAATCTTAAAAGATTTATCAAGAGGGCATATGATTTCATCAAACACAAAATTATCAATAACGATCTGAAGATAGAAACATGAAATTGTATATATTAACTTCTGGAATAATAAAGTATACAAAAGCTGCACTCATAGATATATCAATACACTTTGACTGCATAGAATGGACTCCTTATCCTATTAGACCTTTCTTAGCATAACAGCCTGTAGTCCCCACTAGCAGTATTCCCCCCCCCCCCCCTTTACATATAAGAATGACTCCCTATAAGTATGTGAATCAAATGACACATATGAAAGGACACACCCTTTCATACACATAAGGGAGTTACAGATAGTTGCATTCCAAAGGACAAACCCTTTGGTTTTAGAAATAATTATAAATGAAACCTAAAATACATACTAAATAAAAGCTTTAATAATGTGTCTTCTAATCTTTTACCTTAACAAAATTCCATTTCTGTTTATGAATTCCTCGACATTCCTCATCACCATGTTTTGATAAAATATCTTGCACACAAACTAAACTAATGAGGTTCTTTAATTAAAATTTAATCTCACTCCACCTTCCATTAGGGTTAGCTTGGCATAATTAAGGTAAAATGACTTCTCTCTGATAAAGCGTACATCATCCTAAAATATCAATGTAATAATCTTGTTTTGCTTGAGATATTTTACGAATGATAAATGATAATTAAGTTTCCTAAGTAAGAAATACTCCTAAATATTTGCCCAAGAAGTTTAATTTTCTGCACATATAGTGAAACATAATTAGGCATTCATTCATTTCTCAATAAATAGAATTTACCCTTAGATATTAAATTTATTGATTAAGGGTAAAACATTTACAAAATAATAAAAGAATATAATATTTAAAATCCAATGTTATCCATATTTCCTTAGGGTAAAAAGAAACCTTCTCTAACAAAATGCTTATTTGTAATTATAATACTCATATTTTGAAAAAATAAGTGTTACCCTAACATATAATAAATTCAATCATTTTGGAGGGTAAAAATATTTATAAGAAAGAGATAATGTCCATAATGGTTGTTGGCAAATGCACACTCCAATGAGACATTGTAGGTGATTGAAGGTTTTGTCATTGATTGCAACCTTACAATCCTATGACACTGGCAAGGCAATTTACCGGCACTAGCAAAGACAGACTCTACATCGGCATAGAGACCGCAGGCAGTGAAAGGAAGCATACCGGCACAGAAGCCGATAGGAATTTTGTTTGTATTATATTTTGTTAATTATTGTAAAATCATTGTAAGCCGACTTGGCAAGTTGTAAAATGACTCATATATATAAGAGATCATTGTAGAACATTTTGTAAGAGATGGAAGAAAATATATAGGCGAAATAAGGTAGACCTATTATGCAGATTATAGGTTAAGGGTTTATGTATGAATCAGATCTATAAACCAGTACTGGATCTGGCATAGTAGATGCTATTTTGAAGCAGTACAAGACATTTGATTTATATAATCCATTTTGTAAGTCAGTGAGACTTTCCATTTTGTAATTGAGCAGTGAGCTCTAGGCACTTGGCCTTCCTGCATGTGCAGGCCCCTCTTGTAGCAGTAATATTCTCTTATTGGCCAGTAAGTGAATATTGTGGGTCACAAATCCCACCGAGGTTTTTCCCACACCAGGTTTCCTCATTAAACTACTGTGTTATGGTGTTTTTTTTTTCATGTGGTTGTTGTTATCTCTGTTTATTTTATTACTTTATGTTTACCGATATACTGTATTGATATGCTCTACATGTTTTAAGTTAAGAAAATCTTATAACTAGTCATATACTGATTCACCCCCCCCTCTCAGTATTTGTGAGAATCCTAACAATTGGTATCAGAGCCCTATCCTCTATTTTAAAAAGCCTAACACCTTGAGGATGATCTTGACACCAATAGAAATGGAAAACTTGATGAAGCAATTAGAAGGAGCTCTCCCAGACTATGATGTAGAAAGTTAAAAAATATCAAACTTGAAGATGATCTAAAGGCTGCACAGGATATTATTTAAGCACTTCAAGAAAATCTTACCATTGCAAGGAATAAAAGAAGAGAACTTTGTGATATGATGCAAAATGAGAATGATGAAAAGGAAACTCTTAGTGATCTGATGAATAAGTTGAAACAAGAAAACATGACAACAAAGAATGAGATGTAAGATATGACTCTGAGATTTTGTAAAGAAATTGAATGTAGGAAGAAGAATGAAGAAGACCTGACTAGAAGACTAAATGATGCTGCAAATGAAAACACAAGACTTAGTTATGAAAATGATATGTTGAAGACAGATCTGATGCATGCACAGAATGACTCAAATGAACTCATGAGGCAAAAAGGTATCTTGGAAGGAGAACTAGCTGCTGTAAATCAACATAAAGAAAAATTCAAGAAAAGCTCAGACGAACTTGGTGACTTGCTGAAGAATCAGAAACCTAATGGAAATACAAATGGCCTTGGCTTTGAAGCTAGTGAAAGCTCTGGTACTGCAAACACACAAGATTAGGACAAACCAGTAAGACAACCTACTGCTTATAAATTTAATAGCAAATGCTTTAACTATAACAGGTATAGTCATAGAGAAAATCAATGTAGATCTAGAAATTATCAGAATACTAATACACCCACCGATCAATGTTCCAAATGCAACAAAGTTGGTCATAATTTAGAGAATTGCAGAATGAATGTAAGATGTTATGTTTGCAAAAGATTTGGACACTTATCTAATCAATGCAAAACACAAACCGACATAGGATATGGGAAAGCTATTTAGAAAAATAATGTGACTTGTTATGCTTGTAGCAAGATTGGACATATTGCTAAATTTTTTAGAAGCAAGTCCTCACCAGTAAACAATAATGGTGCTAGTTTGAAAGGTAAAGAAAATGTGGAAGAAGTAAAGCAAGAATTCTTAAAACAATGGATCAAGAAATCAGATCTAAATGGTGATAGGAACACTCCTCCATCGACAGAATAGAGTAACACTCCACTGGCAAAAGAAAGTAACACTCCACTGGCAGGAGACTCTTCATCTAATTGAAGACCATAAGTGAAACCTGCTATAATTCCCTCGGTTGATGGTAAGAAGTTGAAATTACTTCTATACTCGTAGATAAGTTAAGTCATTACTTAACCAACAAGCATTAAATGTGGTGGTTGGAAAAATTAACACTATAAATCATGTGTTTTGGCTCCAATTTAATTTCACTAAGCATTCAAACATTTGAAGAGCACAAAAATTCCTGAGCAAAGGCATTCCAAGCAAAGAAGAGAATAAATTCATCAAGCAATCATCCTTAAGGTAGATAAAGGTATCTATATCCATGGCTTCTTCATCTATTCCTGAATTCATAGCAAACCCTACTGTAGTCAAAGTGATTAAACACCCTAGACTTGTATTCTAGTTAGTTCTCGAGATTGCCAAGAAAGATGATAATGTTGGTGCATTTTCTCAAATCCCCAAAGGAGTAGTTTTTCCAGAAGACCCTAGAATGTACATACATTGTCACATAGAAGAATTAGGTAATGAGGAAATCAAGAACATGTATAAGACTGTAATTTGTGATGATTCCAGTAATGTGAAACCTGAACACAAAATAGTTGAAACCCTAGGATTCACTGAAATTCTCAGTATTTCGGATTTCCCTAAGGATGTTATAAGGATAGTTCTAAGCAGGGTTCATGGAGAATTCTTCTAGTTAGACTCAGTTCACAAAATTACAAAAGAGGTAGTAAAGGTAGTGATAGGGATACCTTCCACCGGTAACAGGCCTGATAAGACAAAGAAGGTCTCAAATGACCTAGTGATCAACCTAACAAGTGCAACATCTGATAAAAGATCTGTTAGTTAAGATGAGAGTGGGGGGGTGAATCATAAAAACTCACAATACAATATATTCACCAGATTCAACCTCGGTAGCCTTTACTGATATGCAATTATGATTGTAAATCATTCAATACTCATAAACAGATACACTTAAACATCATAACACATTTAACACCAGATTTAACGTGGAAACCCAAATAGGTAAAAACCACTATGGGATTTTGGACCCTCTAAGAAATATACCCTTCTAGAGTATGCTCGGTTAAAAGCTAATCCAGTTACAGATTACAAAAACACATTGCTAGATGTGACCTGGTTAAGGGATTTCCCTCAGACTTGTTAGAGTCTTGCACTTTGTTAGAAGTGACCTTTGTCAAAGGATTTCAAACACTCATTTACAATGTTACCTTGCTAGAAGGTTTACAAATAAGACTGTTAAGTCCACTCGGTTAAGAGATTTCTTGTCACTTACAAAATAAATAATTGTAATAAAATATATTTGCAACTTCACATCTGAAATGCTAAAGCAGATTCTATATGCTCAAAACAATCTTGTCATAAGACTTATCTTGCTTCTTGCTGGGCTTCTCAATTTGTTCTTCAATCAGATCTTCAATCTTCTATGCTCGGTGATCACTACTGTCATGTCACTATTCTTCTATTTTGCTCGCATGCATTGTTCATCAACAGTTTCTTATTTATGAACAATACCTAACTGCTTAATCTCCTTGATCACATTTCCCATGATCAATCTTAGCCATCAGATCTTAAAACATGACTAGGTTCAATGTATCCTTCGATCTGAAAATGTTTTACCTTGCCTTGGAACTTGTGCTAGGTTATGACCGCTCAATCTATGTTGTAGCTCTTTTCTCTTGTATTTTTGATGTCATAGATCCTCAACAAACTTCTTGCACAACATACCAATCATCTGATCAACTCCAGCTCATTTGTATTTTATATTTAATAATGTATTTATCCATCCAATGCATTCAGTTATTACTCGGTTGTTACTCAGTAAATACTAAACTTTACTCGGTAGATATTCTGCCTTCTTTAACTGATAGTGATAACCTTAGGGTTTACTAACTAGCATCTTGCTCAGTAACATAGAACAGTATCAAGCCTTAACTAATTCTATAGCTTGAAATCTTTTCTCCTTCTTGTTCAGTCTTTGAATTCTCATATATAGGATATCAAAACAATCAAACAACATAATCTCATCACTGTATAACTCGGTAATAGTTGTCCATTGAATAACTTATTATTCCCCTTTTATTTTCACATTCATTCTGTGTCTCTTATCGACATATTTATACTTATCAAAACATACTCATTAAGATATGGCAACATCATACTGAATCAGAAAATCAATTGCTTGACATCAATGACAAAATAATGTTATTAAGATAGTAATCATCCTTTCTCAATTATATCAACAATCTCCAACAACCTTCTCAATATCCTCATACCAACAAACTTACTGAGATGCTAACAACCTCCTTTTGTGAAAATGCTAACAATCTCCCCCTTTGGCATTAATGGCAAAACCAACTTTAATGGCAATACCAACATGATTTATTTCAATTGATTCTGATTCAAATTGCTATTTAAACTTCTCTGAAATTTTCTAGAATTCTCCCCCAGTCATTAGTCTTCTCCCAGCTTCTTCTGTTAGTTTGTAACAAATTAGTCTTCTCCCCCTTTGACAACAATGCCAAAAAGAAAAAAAAACTAATTCATGATTTCTTCCTTTGTGGAGTAATTTCCTTGTAGTCTCATTCACGGTCAGAGCATCTTTGTCTTCAATCACTTTTTCTTGTACAACTTTAGGCAACCTCCTAAAGTGTATAAAGCAGCATCAACTCATAAATAGTTATCCTTTAGATTCATAGAATTGATGCTTTCACCGAACTCTGTCAGTGAGTACTAGATAGGGGTAGGACCCCTAACTGACTTCTAAGATACTCAAAAGTGTCCCTTGGCAATGGCTTTGTGAAAATATCTGCTATTTGTTCCTTTGAACTGATATATTCCAACACAACTCTCTTCTCTTGAACTTCTTCTCTAAGATAATGATACTTTATAGATATATTCTTTGTCTTAGAGTGCATTACCAGATTCTTTGAAATGTTAATGGCACTAGTATTATCACGGAATATAGTTACTGACTCAGTAACTTTCTCATTCATACCTTCCAACAGTTGTTTGATCCATGCTATATTGGTACAAGTCAATGCTGCAACGACATATTCAACTTCAGTTGTTGACTGTGAAATGCATCCTTGTTTCTTGCTAAGCCAACTTACTAGTCTATCTCCCAAAAAGAAAGCTCCACCACTTGTGCTTTTCCTGTCATCAATGTTTCCTGCCCAATCAGCATCAGTATAGACTTTTAAGTCAAAAACATTTCTCTTTTGATATACTAAGCCATAATCTTCAGTGCCTCTCAGGTATCTGAAAATTCTCTTGATTGCTGCCGAATGAGTTTCTTTGGGATCTACATAAAATCTTGCAACTATACCTACTACATGTGCTATATTTGGCCTGTTGCAAACCACATATTGCAACTTTCCAATCATAGATCAGTAAAGTGTCTCATCAATAGATGTAGATTCATCACTCTTTGATAGTTTACAATTGGTAGTCATAGGAGTACTTACAGGTTTAGAATCCTCCATTCCAAATTTCTTCAAGATTTCCTTTATATACTTGGATTGAGTAATGAAAATCTCATTTTTCATTTGTAGTATCTATAAACCTATAAAATACTTTATTTCACTAATTAATGACATCTCAAATTATTTGCACATTTCATTTCCAAAGTTCTTGCATAAGGAGTCATTTCCACAAAAAAAATATCATCAGCAAATATGGCTGAAAGCAGTATACCATTGTTTTCATCATTTTTCATATACATGTTGTTTTCACTTGTCCTTATAAATCCAATCTTGATCAAATAAGAGTGCATTCTTTCATACCATGCTCTAGGTGTTTGCTTTAAACCATATAAATCTTTGTTCAACTTACATACCTGATCTTTATTCTTGTCTTCAATAAATCCTTCAGGCTGTTCAATATACACTTCTTCTTCTAGTATACCATTCAAAAATGCAGATTTAACATCTATTTGATATACCTTAAAATTTTTGTAAGCAACATATGCCAACAATGTTCTCACTCCTTCAAGTCTTGCCACAGGTGCAAAAGTCTCACCATAATCAATTCCTTCTTCTTGAGCATATCCTTTGCAAACTAGTCTTGCTTTATTCTAAATGACCTCTTCTTTTTCATTTAGCTTGTTTCTGAAAATCCACTTTGTACCAATTACATTTTTCTCTTTTGGTCTTGGGACCAGTGTCCATGTTTCATTCTTCTTGATTTGTTCAATTTCTTCTGTCATAGCATTTATCCAATCTTCATTACTAAATGCCTCTTTTACTATCCTCAGTTCAAATTTAGATATCAAACATGTGTTTTGTCTCAATTTGTTCCTTGTCATCACTGGATCATCCTTAGCTCCTATAATCTGACTTGATGCATGATTTCTTTTGACATACTTGGCTAATATGGGCTCGGTATGCTCTGTTTGATCTTCTTCATCACTCTGTAACTGAGTATTTTCTTCATTTTCTTCATCAACTTTCTCGGTAGGATTTCTCAGTTGAACATAAACAAATTCTTCATAATTTTCTGGTTCTTTGGAATTTCCTTCATCATTTCTTTCTGCAAATTCATCAATTTTCACATTTGCACTTTCTACTATTTTGTTAGATGATTTGATCAGACATTTAAATGCTTTACTTCTAGAAAAATAGCCAAAAAATCTTCCTTCCTCGCTTTTCTGATCAAACTTTCCATTTCTGTCATCTTTGTGAACATAACATCTACTTCCAAATATTTTAAAATAACTTACATTAGGTTTCTTATCATATCAGATTTCATATGGTGTCTTCAAAGTTCCTTTCTTCAGTTGTACTCGGTTCGGTGTGTAAACTGCAGTGTTGATTGCTTCTCTCCAAAATGTTTGAGGTACCCTCTTTTCTATCATCAGGGTTCTGACACAATCTATAATTGATCTGTTTCTTCTTTCAGCTATCCCATTTTGTTGAGGTGTTCTCGGTGCAGACACTTGTCTCTTTATACCATGATCATTGCAAAATAGGTTAAATTCATCAGAAATGAATTCTCCTCCTCTATCAAATCTTAGACATTTCAACTGTCTTCCTATTTCTTTTTCAACTCTAGCCTTATACCATTTGAACATTTGAAAGGCTTCTGATTTTTCTTTTAAAAACATGATTGACATCATTCTTGAGTAATCATCCACAAATAATATGAAGTATTTATCTCCATAATAACTTTGAACTTTCATAGGACCACAAAGATCAGTGTGGACTAGATCTAAAATTCCTTTAGAAGTGTAGGACTTACTTGTAAATCTTGACTTTGTCATCTTTCCCATTTGGCATCCTCGATATATTACATTCTCAGGTTTTTCCAGGTTCGGTAGACCTCTTACTCAGTGCTTCTTACTTATTTTGATCAAGTTATCAAAACTTACATGACAAAACCTTTTATGCCATAACCAAGTATCTTCTAGTTTAGCATATAGATAATTGTTCCAAGTTGAGTCAATATGAAATGTATTACCTTTTGTTTGTGTCCCGCTAGCAGCCAACTTTCCATGTTTGTCATGAACTTTGACACATCCCTTCTGGAATTCTAATTGGTATCCTATATTGTTTAGTTGTGCTACACTCAACAAATTATATTTCAAACCTTCAACCCAGTATACATCATCACATTTAGCATTGTCAAGAAGTGTTATAGATCCTTTACCTTTCATCAAACATGGTGCATCATTAACAAATCTTACATATCCTCCATCATATTCTTCTAATTTAACAAACTTGTGTTTATCAGCTGTCATGTAATGTGAGCATCCACTATCTATGATCCAAGAATCATTTTTATTTATATGAGATATTAGGGCTTTTTCCTCATACCTTTCTTCATCTGATCCATCTTTGATAGCCACATAAACAACTTCCTTTGTATCAGTCCCATCATATTTATCAGCATTGGATTCCTCATCAGCTACTAGGCATGTCTTTCTATCTTTCCTTCTGAAGTCTAGGTGTCCTCTGTATTGGTTGTCTTTCTGTCTGTCATCTCGGTATTCTCTCTTTTCACTAGATTCTTTGTCAGGACAGTTAGAAGCCATATGTCCTATTCTATCACAGTTAAAACATTTTAAAGGTAACTTTCCTTTATACTTACCTTTACCTCTTGGTAACCTTCTGGCTAATAATGCTTCAAACTCTTCTTGCTTTCTGATTTCTTCATATAGTTTGTGTACCTCTTCCATGTTTTTGCAAAATATTTCACTTGCTCCACTGTGATTTCCTTTAGTATACTTATGCATTCTATCATTGTAATCGTCAGATTCACCAATATGAAAAGAACTGAATGCAGATTCAACTTTATTTGCGGAGGACCCACTGTTATCAAAATTACTTAACTCAAATGAATGTAGCTTACTAATAGTAGCATCCAAAGAGACTAGCATGTTTGGCACATACCTTAATTCATTGATTGCAGAGACTCGAATGGCATAAGCAGGTAGAAGTGTTCTAAGCAACTTACTTGTTACATCCTTTTCTTCAATAGTTCCTCCTACTCCTTTGATTTGATTGACAGTTTCCTTTAACCTTGTACTGTATTGGGTTATGTTCTCACCTTCATTCATTCTCATGGATTCAAGTTTACCTCTTAGACTATCTACTTTTTCTCTATGAACATCTTCATCACCACCATACATAGATATAAGCTTGGTCCACATCGCTTTGGCATCATTGCAGCCTTCTAGATCATTAAACTTTGAGTCGGTTAATGCTGATGTTATTTCAATCATAGCTTGAATATGTTCTTGCTTTGCCTTTATCTCTTTCATTGTTATCGGGTTGGTGCTAGGTGCTATGTAATCATTCTCTAGATAATATGTTGCATATTCTCCAATTCCTGATAAATGTAGCTTGATCCTTTTCTACCATGTGGAGAAACTTGACTTGTTCAGCTTTGGTGCATCCCTTTTATACATCTTTGGATCTTGCCTCAAGTACCTTTAAACTTTTCTTCTGGAGTCCAAAGCTCTGATACCAATTGTTAGTTAAGATGAGAGAGGGGGGGGGGGTTAATCATAAAATCTCACAATATAATATATTCACCAGATTCAACCTCGGTAGCCTTTACTGATATGCAACTATGACTGTAAATCATTCAATACTCATAAATAGATACACTTAAAACATCATAACACACTTAACACCAAATTTAACGTGGAAACCCAAATAGGGAAAAACCACTGTGGAATTTCGGACCCACTAAAAAATATACCCTTCTAGATTATGCTCAGTTAAAAGCTAATCCAGTTACAGATTACAAATACACATTGCTAGATGTGACCTAGTTAAGGGCTTTCCCTCAGACTTGTTAGAGTCTTGCACTTTGTTAGAAGTGATCTTTGTCAAAGGATTTCAAACACTCATTTAGAATGTTACCTTGCTAGAGGGTTTACAAATAAGACTGTTAAGTCCACTCGGTTAAGAGATTTCCTGTCACTTACAAAATAAATAACAGTAATAAAATATATCTACAACTTCACATTTGAAATGCTAAAGCAGATTCTATATGCTCAAAACAATCTTGTCATAAGACTTATCTTGCTTCTTGTTGGGCTTCTCAATTCATTCTTCAACCAGATCTTCAATCTTCTATGCTTGGTGATCACTACTATTGTGTCACTGTTCTTCTATTTTGCTTGCATGCATTGCTCATCAAAAGTTTCTTATTTATGAATAATACCTAACCGCTTAATCTCCTTGATCACATTTCCCATGATCAATCTTAGCCATCAGATCTTAAAACGTGACTAGGTTCAATGTATCCTTCGATCTGAAAATGTTTTACCTTGCCTTGGAACTTGTGCTAGGTTATGACTGTTCAATCTGCGCTATAGATCTTTTCTCTTGTATTTTCAATGTCGTAGATCCTCAAAAAACTTCTTACATGACATACCAATCATCTGATCAACTCCAGCTCATTTATATTCTACATTTAATAATGTATTTATCCATCCAATGCATTCAGTTATTACTCAGTTGTTACTCAATAAATACAAAACTTTACTCGGTAGATATTCTGCCTTCTTTAACCAATAGTGATAACCTTAGGGTTTACCGACTAGCATCTTTCTTGGTAACATAGAACAGTATCAAGCCTTAACTAATTCTATAGCTTGAAATCTTTTCTCCTTCTTGTTTAGTCTTTGAATACTCATATATAGGATATCAAAACAATCAAAACAACATAATCTCATCACTGTCTAACTCGGTAATAGTTGTCCATTGAATAACTTATTATTCCCCTTTTATTTTCACATTCATTATGTGTCTCTTACCGACATCTTTATACTTATCAAAACATACTCATTAAGATATGGCAACATCATACTAAATCAGAAAATCAATTGCTTGACATCAATGAAAAAATAATGTTATTAAGATAGTAATCATCCTTTCTCAATTATATCAACAATCTCCAACAACCTTCTCAATATCCTCATACCAACAAACTTACTGAGATGCTAACAACTTCCTTTTGTGAAAATGCTAACAAGATCTTTAAGAGTAAATGATGTAACTGACATCAATATCAGATTCATTAGCATGACACATTCAAATAGGTTAAATTTAGTCTCTAGCCTATGCATAAAGAGTGCTTATGATATGATTAAAGATAATGCAAAAATAGATGTGTGTGAATGGTTGAAAGATGAACTTATTGACAATCTTTGAAAGATAAAGAAAGACAAAAAGGGGACATTCAGATTTGGAAACCTACTTGTCTATTTAATGCTACATATAACAAAACAAGTGGCCGGTATCAGTAATTAAAATCTTGGTTTTGATATACTGGTAGGCAAACAATTGTCGGATTTACTAAATAACATGGGAGATAACAAAGAGAATAATATAAATGAGTACTTTCAGGCATTAAAGGCCCAGATGAATACCAGAGTCAAATTATCACAAGCAATTGTAAATAAGTATAAGGATGAAATATGTTTGTTATTAAGAAGGATGAGATTTGGATGGAGGTAGTTGTCCCAAGAACCATTTGGGTTATTGAAATGGGTTATGAAACTGATGACCACATAATTGAAACATATGCAAAAGCCCTCCTGGAAGCACCCAAGGAACCTAAAGAAGAGGTATTTGGTAGTGCTGAAACTATTGAAAGTCAAATCCAATCAAAGAAAAGGGTAAAGAAGGTGGAAGCAACAGTTAGAAGAGGGTCTAGACAAGCTAAAGCTATCAAAGAAGATGTACTTAAGAAAACTGGTATTACTGAAGATGAGTTAGAAGCACAACAGCTAGAAACTCACCTTTCACTAGTTGCAACCTCTTCTGAAAGTGATATGTCAGGTGAATTTAAAAGAGTTGTGAGAAAAAGGGAACCTTCACCAGTATCTACACCTTCAACTAGAAGAAATAGACAGAAACAACAGGCAGTAAGGCCCCCGACTAGGAAAGCAACTCCAAAGAAGAAGAAGACTCAACAAACCATTGCTCCAATTGACAAACTTCTAGATGAAATAACAGAGGATGGAAAGCTAAAAAACATCAATAAATTATATGATTCATTATCAACTGATGACAAAGAAAAAGTTGAAAACAATGTAATTCTCCACTTGGACATTTACAAGAAATTTTTAATGCAAGTTGTAGATGAATTACCGGCAGAACTGTTCAAAAGACTTGAAGCTAGAAGGCAAGCTATTGTAGAGCTTGATAAGAAAATAAAAATTGAAAAACTTCTTGCTGTATATCTAGTTAACTCACCAAAAGAGATAGATGATCTGATCTCTGAGGCTAACCGGTCAGTATTTTTAACTGCACACTGGCATGTAGCACTTATGGTTGGTAGAGTAAATGAGGTAGCAGAGGAAACTACTAATGCATGGGATATATTCCTTGTAGAGAAGGAAAATAAGGAAGAATATAGAAACCCTAAACCCATCAAAGTATATCAGAAGGATAAGGATAAGGGAAAAGGCAAGGTTGGTGGACCACCTAGCATAAAAATAAAAGATAACCTATCCCCATCGCCTCTGAATACTCCACCGGTAGTTACCACTGACAATCAACCAGATAGTGAGAGTATGGACATACCACAAGAGGACACCAATCAAAATTTTGAGGTGTTATATATAGTGGACATTAACACACAAAAAGCCAATATTGTGGTAGACAAGGATACAACTGGGAAAATAGATATGGCTAAAGAACCACTAGTAACAGATAGTACAAAAGGGAAACCGACAGATGACAACACTGAGCAATAGGCTCACATAGAGAAATAGGCTCCATCATAGCAACAGGTTCATACAGAGACAGTGCCACTGACATCAACCAAGCAATCCAAACCTTTGCTGAAAGAAATGGAAAACACAAACTGACCTACTAGAGGTCATCACAAGCAAGGAAACTGCTCCCATCGGCGGAATACAGATTATTGGATCATCAAATAATGTAACAGAAGTTATTTTGGATTCCATTAAGAAGATAACAGATTGTAGCTCACAAGCATACAAGGCAATAGATGATACCATTCCAATTTTGAAAATGATAGCACCAAAATGTAATGTAGATAATAAAGATTCTTTGAGTCAACTTGACACTTTGTCTAAGTATATTACTGACAACACTATGGCAGTTGAACAAATAAAATAGGAAGCATTCAAGGAGAGATTAGAGAAAGAAAAACACAAATTCTTTGAGGAGGAAATAAAGAAGTGTACAAGGCAATTTGACACACTTTTACCGGAACTGTGTAGAATATTGAAGGAATTTAAAACTTTGTACAAGGATACATGTAAAACTAACTTTCTAACAGTTGATATAGACAAGAAGATCAGCAAGATATAGGAGGAAATAAATCAACTAGCTGATAACTTCATTAGTTCATCTGATTCATTATCAGTTTTTGAGTAGAAAATAACAGGTTTTGAGGAAGAACTACTAAAGTTGGAAAGAGAGAAGGAAAGAGTAAAAGGAAAGGCTAAAGATCTAAAATGGAGACTTAGTCCAAAATTGGACTACCTAGCCTCCTTAAGAAAAGAAATATCTGATGCTTTGATTCAAGGATAGAAAACACCGATAGAGAAAATGTAACTCCTCACCGGTACAGTTCAGAGGACTGAGGCCACAATAAAAGACAACAAAAAGTTCATTGAGAGCCTCAATCTGGTTTTGGCAGATCTTTTTCAGATTGTAACCAACTGGTTACAAGGATGAAATAGGAAACCACACTCAATTGACACTTTGACAACCTCTGTCATTGATGCCAAAGGGGGAGTACTAGAAATGAGAAAAATAACCAGCAAATGACTCATCAGCTTAGGGGGAGCACATATTCTTTTGGTACACAATTTTGGTAATTCTGGCAGATTCTTTTTAGATAACAATTTTTGGATTTTTCTCATGAGTGTTGCCATCAATGCCAAAGGGGGAGATTGTTGGCAAATGTACACTCCAATGAGATATTGTAGGTGATTGAAGGTTTTGTCATTGATGGCAACCTTACAATCCTATGACACCGGCAAGGCAATTTACTGGCACTAGAAAAGACAGACTCTACACTGGCACAAAGACCACCGACAGTGAAAGGAAGCATACCGGCACAGAAGCCGACATGAATTTTGTTTGTAATATATTTTGTTAATATTTGTAAAATCATTATAAGCCGACTTGGCAAGTTGTAAAATGACTCATATATATAAGAGATCATTGTAAAAAATTTTGTAAGAGATGGAAGAAAATATATAGGCGAAATAAGGAAGACCTATTATGCAAATTATAGGTTAAGGGTTTATGTATGAAGCATAGTTATAAACTGGCATTGGATCTGGCATAGTAGATGCTATTTTGAAGTAGTACAAGACATTGGATTTATATAATCCATTTTGTAAGTCAGTGAGACTTCCCATTTTGTAATTGAGCATTGAGCTCTAGGCACTTGGCCTTCCTGCATGTGCAGGCCCCTCTTGTAGTAGTAATATTCTCTTATTGGCTAATAAGTGAATATTGTGGGTCACAAATCCAACCGAGGTTTTTCCCACATCGGGTTTCCTCATTAAACTACTGTGTTATGGTGTGTTTTTCATGTGGTTGTTGTTATCTCTATTTATTGCATTACTTTCTATTTATCGATATACTGTATTGATATGCTCTACATGTTTTAAGTTAAGAAAATCATATAACCGGTCAAATACTAATTCACCCCCACCTTAGTATCTGTGAGAATCCTAACAATGGCAACAAACATTCTAATGATCTTCAAAAATATTTGGTATATTTGTTTATAATTTCTCAAAAGGAAAAGATGAAAAATATTGTCAAAATAAATTTATTTTCCAAAATGGTTTAATAATTTAAAACATTATTAAAATATCAAAAAACCAAAATGGTTTAATAATTTAAAACATTATTAAAATATCAAAAAACTATCTCTGTATAGGAAAACTCCCTGTTCCCTAATGTGCCTAAGGAAAAATCTGATTTTTC
This sequence comes from Cryptomeria japonica, assembly GCF_030272615.1. NCBI lineage: Eukaryota > Viridiplantae > Streptophyta > Pinopsida > Cupressales > Cupressaceae > Cryptomeria > Cryptomeria japonica. The sequence goes on along the minus strand of NC_081409.1, from coordinate 501,009,675 downwards.
ATATATGTAATCATCCTGCACAAAAAATAATATAGTAAGATATACTAATAAATCATAAATCATTTTGTTAGGGATAAAATAATATATATTTTTAGTTCACTCCCTACACAAAATAATTTATTACATTATTCTACCCTAAAGAAAATATATTTCACCTCCGCATATATATTAGGGTAAAATTATAAATGTCACCATGATACCATTATGGTTTTTACAAATGAAAAGATTATTTTAAAAAATTGCAAAAAATTTTCAAATATAAAAACTTAAATACTTACTCATTTTTCAAATATTAAAATAATGAAACCTCATTTATTTCCATCGGAGTAGCTTACTCTATCGGGAAAGGCTATTCTAAGCCACCCCGATACCGATACCCGATGGATTAGGGTTAGGGCTACCAGTGGCGGTTTGCAATAAGACTTCCATAAATAATCTGAATATGGTGAGTATTGAAATGGTTGAATAATACTCTTCATGTTGCTCTACTGTAACTTCTTTTGTTGATATGTATTAAATTTCTCCAATTGATTTGTATTCAGCCTCTAACATTGTCTGAGTAGCCAATGCTTCAAATGCATTCTCAATTGTTGGATTATTACTATCTCCCAAAGTGGACCTACACATTATATTCTCCATTTCAAAAACATAATGCATAGTGTCTCAAGGAGGTAGAAGCACAACATGTTGTTCCATACACATCTGTATTATTTCCTTTGGCAAATTCAGAGATGTTGCAAAAACCTAAAAAAATAAAAATTCCTATGGCTCATTCTAGTGTAATTTCATTGCTAATTAACCAAGCATCCGATTACCATGAAACTTGGCCAAAAGTTATGATAATTTAAATAAAACATGGGTTTTATTTCAAATTTCAATTAGCTCGCCAAACTTTGGTAATTGTTTTGTAAATTGGCCTGTCGGAGTTGGCTTGTCCGAGTTAGTCATAGGCAATGTAAATTTTGAATTAATACATCAAACGACCTCTGATCTCTATAAAAATTAAATTGGAAGAAATTGACATAAAAATATTAGGTGGGTTGTCCTCCGATTGTTCAAATTCAAAACATTTTTTGACACATTTTTATGTCAAGGTCAGTCAGGAAATAAGCAAAAAGCATATCAGAACTTCTCTAATCCTTGTGAAATCGCTCAGGGTCATAATCCCATATACCAATATACATTTCACCAACCGGTTTCTTGAGATCATTGCTAAGAGAAAATATTTTGATCACCAAAGTTGACAACTTTTCATTTCTGAAAATTTCACTAGTGTAAACATTTGAAAACTACCTTTGGTCTTGCTTTCAAAAACATATCAAATGGGTTGATGAAGGTTTGAAACCTAAAACATAACTTCATATTCATACATAAAATCACAAAAACCAAATCATCTGATAAGAAATCTATCAAGCCAAAAGATAATAAACTCCAAAAAGAGCTCGTGACCAATGTTGTCATCCTGCAACAACAAATCTATACAAACTTCACTTGGTTTTAGCCAATGAAAAAAAGTAAATAGATTCACAGTACTCTGAAATCTGGCACATGGCTTCATTGAGATGCAAATAATATAAACAAAATATTATTTTAACCTGAGGACTTAATGGAAAAGAGCTATCAATGCCTAAATATGACCTTTCTGGTAAAATTTCAATTCATAACTTATACGTTCTAAGAAAGTGCACATAAATTAGGCTCAAGAGAAATAGAAACTGTAATCAAGAGGATCTATAATTTGGCAAAGTACATACTTATGATATAAAAAATGCATATGAACACTTAAATTGACATAATAATGCTTAGGTGAGAAGAAATCATGATTCGAAAAGACGTACCTAGAGTGATATCTCCTTTGCAACCATATACATGCCTAGAAATCGACCACCTTGTTCATGCATCAAATTAGGTTGTAGGGAACTCGGAGTGGAATACATACTTGATCTCAATAATTGCAGAGAGAGATTTGCTTCCTAGTATGAATCTGGAACCGTAAAAATTGAAATTTTTTAAAGGTCCAACAGGTCGTTCCCCTCTCACCGACCATTTAAATGGCGCTCTAAGAGAAACTCGGGAGGGTAGGCCTGCTAAAATTTTTAAGTACTTGAAATGAAGAAAGAATGAAAAAGTGGTTTGGCTTTTTGGTCACCTAGTTAAGGGGAGAGCATATACCTTCCACTTTCGAGACAAGGCAAACAATTTTATTTTTAACCTTTAAGTCAATGTTTTGTTAACTTCTATTTTGGAGATGTTGCTCCAAAAAGCATGGTGTTCTTTTTAACCTTTCATAGAAAAGTGTGTATTTCCAGAACCTCTGAAAAAAAAGCCTGGTCAACAAGGTTAAAGTTGATAGGGGAAAGCTTTCCCTCTTTGCCTTGAACAAAATAAAAATGAGTTTCTTTTACTCTGCAATGAATTGAAATTGATCCTTTTAGGCACCAAAGCAAAGTGAAGTTAATTTTAACCTTGCTAAAAGTAAATTTGATTGTTCTTTTTAGAGCTCCAAATGAAATGTTTTCCCTAACTTGCAGGAATGAAAGGTTTGTTTAGTTGTTCTTTTTACCATGCAATAAGGAAAAGATGACATTTTATTTTAAATACCAAAAAGGAAGTTTGAAGTTCATTTTAAGAATCCAAATGAAATGATGGGGTTTATTTTAACTTTTTCAAAAAGGAGAGTAAGTTATTTTTAACTAACTTATTTTGAAAGAAAGCAAAGAAATACAACTTCTAAACTAACTCATGTCGCACCTACACAACAATATTAGAACTTGCATAACATTCATTAGCAATCAAATTTTGGTGTGGGCTTATACAAGCCTAAAATGACCTTCCTTCGGTTACAGATTTTGCTTCTCTGTTACATCAATGTGCTAAACTGTTGTACCTATGTGATACAAAAATACATAGACGCACTACAAAATGATTCCTATGCGCTGAACTAATTATCGGATGCGCTGGCCTATTTTTCTAATGCGCTATGATTTTACAGTTGACAGTCAGAGTATTATGCGCTAACCTAAGTGTTGAACGTGCTAATGATAGAGTCTAATGTGCTAAACAATAAATCAGATGTGCTAGGTGAAGGTTTCTACGCACTAAAAGAAGGATCCCATGCGCTAACTCAATTTTTTCACATACCTGCAATGTCACTCTTGCATTAAAAATGATATGTTTTATGGGGTTATTCCCCATGGTGGGCGCAGGAAATGTGTGCGGAAAATGTGGTGCAAAGAAATGGAAAACTCGGTTTCAAAAAGGTCAACACACCAATGGGACTCTTGGTACAAGTTATAGAGCTATATTGAATAGCTCAACTCCCCAAGGGATGTTCCATTGTTCTCTATCTCATAGGATCCCTCAATTCAATGCCTTTGCTCTCATATCACTAAGCAAGGTGACTTAGGAATGACAACTCCAAGAATGAGGGATGTTTGATTAATTTAATATGAATGCATTCCTAGTTATGCATGATATTAAATCTAATATGATTTAAAATAGCATGGAATATGATGATAAGGTAAAGGATTAGTAAAGCCTATCCTAACATGATATACTAGTCTAATATGAATGTGTTATGATAATGAAAATGCTTCTTAAAATGCTTATTAAGATTATTTATATTCAAAGAGAGGCTAAATGCTTGATTTAAAATGACTATAGATTAGATGCATGAAACTTGGATATATTTATCAAAATGTCTATAAGTTTGATACTAAAGACTTGGATATGAAAATGAGGAATGAGAGCTCTATTTATAGGAAAAACAGGGCAATGGATGGTCAAGATTGGATAATCTTAACAAGGGCCAGGATTGAAAGTTATCAATCCATGTTTACAATTCTCACCAATGAAATGGTAACAATTGTCAATAAGAGATTGCTTGAGAGGAGATGTAAGAAGCATTAAATGCTTGAGAAAACATGATGGTTACCTTAGGAGGTAAAGGTTAAGGTTAGGTTAGGGTTATCCATTGGATAAAGCTTTTACCCAAAGGATAAACTCTTGTGCAAGGGTTAAAGGGATAACCATGGTCAAAGCAATGAATTATTGATGAGACCCTTGGGTTAGTTGAAGGTTGAGTTAGAGAGAAAGTCTCTAATAATACAAGAAGGTTGAGTTAACCATTAATGGTTAGGAAGACTTTGAGGGTTAACTTGTTGAAGACATAAAGGTTTTATTGCTTTTGGAAGACTTTCCTCCAAATTTGAGAAGTGACATCCTCAAATTTAGGGAAAAGGAATGATTAAAGGGTTTAGGCTAATTGATTAGGATTAGATAGGTTCTAGAAGAATTTAGGAAGGGGATTTAGGAGGCAAGTGGGTGGGGAAAATAGAATTTAATTAAAATTAAATTAAATTATTTCAATTGTGCTTGCAACTTGCATTTGTAGGATTTTGCAAGTGGGGGGATTTAATTAAATGTAAATTTAATTAAATGCCTTAGATAGAAGAAGGGTATATTAATTAAATCTTAATTTAATTAATATTTGATTAGAAGAATAAGAATATTAATTAATAGGAAGAATTAAGAATAATTAAATGAATAAAATTCACTTAATTCATTGTGCAACTTTTAGGTGTCTACAATAGTTATATATTATTTTTTGGAAATCTAAATGAAGAGCTTCATAAAGAAGTGTGATGGAGATCAAAAAAATGTAGTTCTCTTATTTGTGATATTTTTTTATGGTAATTCCTAAAATTATCACTATTCACAATGAAGCTAGACCTAGTGTTGAGATTCAACCATTTGTTTCAACGATGAGAAACCCTGTTGGTGCATTTTCCATTGTTCCTGACAAGGTGATTTATAAGAAGATATTTTCAGCTACTTTCATGTTCTGTTGGAAGAGTATAATCAAAGCAAGATTAATGATTGTAAGAGAATTCATTTAGTAGATGGTGCACAAAGATTTGAGGTGCATTATAATAATCTAGGGAATAAGGGATTAGATGCTTGGAGTAATTTCTCATGTTTGATGATGAAGAGATAATTAATATTGTGCTAAGAAAAATTCATGAATATTATTTATGAATGGATCAACCATGTTTGATTTCAATATAAGCCCTAAAGGATATGACTATCTTACGATTGATAGGAACTGTGCCTACTTTCAAGTTTGTTAAGAATAATGAAGTGAACAGATTGACTAGTGTTGTGTCTCATAAGGGATCCCTTTAGATTGATACTATTGTTGACTTGGCAGTGAGATATGCGACTATGGTAATTTCATACAAGGTGTATTATAGCAATCAGGAAGGTTCATCTTCTTCCATGATGGTATATGTCACCTATAAAATGGTAAAATAAAATGTTGACTATGATATACGTGAATTGTTGATGCGACATTTTTTGTACAACATAGGTTAACAAAGACATAGATGTGTAGCATCATAAATTGTACACCCTTAATTAGGGTTGTCCAATTTCATGCTTAGCTTAGCATCTACCTTAGTGTGTTCCATTTTGCATTTTAAAATTCCTTTAAGCATTTAGCTATTAATTTAATTAAATCTAAAATCCTCTCTCATCATTCCACAGATTATAAAATTAGGCCCTTAACTCTAACTATGCCCCTTTTTATTTTATCTTCTTTAATTAATTAATTAAATCCTAATGAAGTCATATTTCGACCTTCAAGGCTCATTTTATCATATCTAAACACATTGGATTGATGGATTGAGATGGATTTGACTTTGTAATCACAATACCTTGAATCCCTAAAAATTTGGAAAAAAGTCATCCAAACCAGATTGGTACCATCTCGGTCCCAAATTTTTCTCCTTGAATTTTGGGATCATGTTTTTTTGGTATTATAATATTTAAATCTTTTGTTGTGCAAAATTTCATCAATTTTAGGTCAACCTATGATAAAAAATATAGTTAGGGTTTCAAGGATCCAATAATCAATAAATTGAAGGAGACTCTTATGAGGTAAAAATGTGGGTTTTATGTGAAGTCTACAATCAGAAAATTCATCATCAATCAAGCCTTCATCAAAAAATTTCAACATCCATGGAATCTTAGGAGATATTGAAGAATAATAAAGAGATCACTTACTGTTGATTGGGTTGTACCTCTCCCTTAGGGTTTGGTAAGGTTTCATGTTATTTTCATACTCTATTTAGGTTTTTAGATCTACACATTAGTCATTTTCAGATTTACATTATTTCTTTAGATCCATATTGCATTTGTGATTTGAAGCATTCACATTATATTCATTTAAGGTTTTTTACTCCAAACATAGGTTAGAACTATAGCTTGCATTTTAGCTCATAGGAATCTTACAAACACATGAGATTATAGGGCACACAAACTTTTCACTACTTTATTGGCTATTTGTGGAGATGGAAATCACCAAATTAAGAGGTTTGACTAAGGGAAAACCCTATATAGCCATCATACACTATTTTCTAGCTTGCAGGTTTACGTTGAAGAAGGCAATTTTTGAGAAGTCTTTGCAAGCAAGCATAGGTCCTGTTAGCACATATTTTTGCAAAATATTTTGTGCTATTTGTTTGATTTTTTATATGTACACTTTCATCATAAGAGAATTTATTGTTGGACTATATGTGTAGGAGGCATATTGCGATATCAGAAAGATCTTGCGGTGACCTGTTTTCAAAATTGGACAAGTACCGCTAGGGCATGCTAAGGGTTGGCACTGAATAAGGAGTGCATGAGGAAATTTCATCATGAAAGTATTGGGATCCTTATAAGGCATTCTTTGGGCCTATGTGATGGACTTTGTCATTTATTAGCACATATGAAGTTTCCATGAAAGGTTGCAAGTGCAAATGATATATGAAGAAAATCTTGATTAGCATAATTATCAAATTTGAGCTATCGGCGTAAGTTACCCCGACAAGACCGAATAGCATAAACAATGAAAGAACATATCGGCCCGACCTAGACTGACAACTCCAAAGGAGAACCAAAAGAAAATTCAAAAGGAGGGTTTCATCGACATAACATTCACTATCGAGGGTATGAGAAAATGTTGTGTCGTTATCCAATGAGGTTATCGGTATAACTTACACCGATGAAAGAGAATGCGAAGTAGAGGTCGGAAATGTCATCGGGTCATCGATAAATGTCATTACATGCTACCTCAATACCCGATGGGCTAGGTGGAAAAGGTGGTGTCATTGACAGGACTTTCTCTAATGATGCAATACCAAAAGGTGGCAAATAGGACTCATCGGGATAACTTAAACCATCGATGAAAAGTGTTTTAGGTTATGTCGATACCCAATGAGAAGGACAAGTTGGGCATGGAGAAGGAGAATTGATCAAGATGAGTTACACCAATCGAAAATGAAGTTGTCAAGATATCATTGCCTCATCAAGAGGAGACTTTTTTTGTTACATCGATACCTGATGAGAAAGTGAAGATAGGTGTGAAAGAGGAGATCTCATCGGGGAAACATATATCGATAGACTGAAGGAATAAAAGATACATAAGTAAAAAGGAAGTGACATGGGGTCATCAGAGAAACATAAAGTGAGTTGTTATGATGCCCAATAAGATGACCTGATGTAACAAACAAGTTGTGGACCATGGATGAGGTCTCATCGAGATAGCTTAAACCATCGGAAGAGCGTATTTAGAGTTATGTCGATGCCCGATGGGCAGAATGCCACAGACGAAAAGGAGGGTATATCGGAATGACTTGTCGATGAGATATAAAGGTAAAGATAAAGCCAAGCTAGAAGGCGGAGCCATTGGGGAAATTATAACCATCAAAATTATAAAAAAGGAGCTACATCGATACCCGATGGAGTGATCGGTGAGACCTATGCCGACGAAAAGGATGAGTGGTGCCAAGTGATTGAACTATCAAGAGGGGTTATGATGAATAACCATTGCAAAATCCAATCTTAACAAATCCACCCACCATTATTAATACAGGCAGCGAAAATCTCTATGCTTACAAGAGGTAGATCATAGCACCATTTCAATTGAGTAAATGCTCCCGAAGTATCAAATCTATATATAGAAGCTAGTATAAGGAATTGGCATAGAAAAATGAAGCAAACTAAGGGATTGGAACAAAATTAAGCTACAAAAATTTGAATTTCAGTAAAGCTTGAGGTATTCAAATATGGAGGGCTCTAGTTCAAAAGGCAAGAGGAAGGTCACCGAGGCTTTTGAGAGCACCTCCAAGAAGGATGCATAGAGGCGAAAGTTAAATCAAGACATGATTGATCAAATGAGCTCACCAGGAGCCAAAACCCAGATATCTAAGGCTAGCTTGCCCATCCATGATCAGTTAGAAGATGATTTCAAGGAAATTGGTGATTTCTAGACTAGGATTAGAGGTCATGAGTTGTTCGTGTATCATTATTCAAGAAGGAATAAGCCGACCCCAATTTCAAACCCATGGACAACCAGATTGGGTAAACTTGTGGTTCCTAACAGCTTTGTGAATATTCAATTGATGAAAACATTGACTAGGGCTTATAATGCCACAAGAAGATGTATTCAATTGCCAAATGGCGATGCATTCATCTATATCTCAACAGCCACCATTCAGGAGGTTTTTGATCTTGGTTTGGAATTTGATGTGCTGTTGTCTTTTGAGAAATTAGAGGAAGAGTATACAAAGATGGATAATGTATACAATGGTTGGAATTTGGCCATACATAAGGCTAAGAAAGGAAATTTAACAGATGAAGATGGACCCCCATTTGATATCAACATTTTCAAGCAATATCTACAATATACATATATGACATGCAGTCAAGTGGGAGGAGTCAAGGTTCTGGATGTAGCTCGGATAGGACCTTTGGTTCTTGCTACTGACACACAAATGTATGAGCCAAGGTAGTTTGATTATGCTAATTACATTGTTGAGAAGATGCATGAGGGTTTCTTAAGCCTTCATAATAACCCCGACAAGTCTTTTAAGTTCTATTCATTGTTGATGCATATTATTTTATTTTATGGATGACACAAGGGTTGTGGCCTGAGGAATTGAAGCTAAATGTTCATGGCAAGGATGGATAGGAGAAACTAGTACAACTATGGGTATCATTATGGGATTCTCAGTTCATGAGATCTCACTATATCAAATTTGAAGAATTCTTTGTGCAACCACTATGTAGAGCTTTTGGAGTTTCTTTAGATAGGTCATTTTTAGAAGAAATCAAAATATTTCTTAGACCCCATGAACATGTGGATACCAAGGTGAATCACAATTGGGGTAACTGGTATGTATGTCATGACTTTACTTATGTCATAGTTTTTGGATTCGAGGGAGCTCCTTATGTGCTACCGAAGCTTGCACCTAACTGAATTGCCTACCTGGAGATTGTGAGGCAAATGAGTGTCTCAAATGCACATCATTTGGGGGTGCCCACAAGCAAGTTTTCTTACCTGGGACATTACATTTTGGTGATTCTACTATTTTATCTACAAAGGCATATGAAATAATTGACAAGAGGTTAATAGAAAATTATAACTTCTATGAGCACACAACCCGAAAGAATTATGACCCAAAGGGTTATATCCACCAAAGCAAAAATGGGCAAAATCTAAGCGATTATTTTCATGAGCACGTTGAAGCCTTAGATATCTTAAGAAACAAGAAATTTGAGGAGGCTATGCAGATCTTTTAAAACTTGAACCATACACTGGCAGAAAAAAGACAAAGATTGCAGGAGATGGAAGAAGAAGAAGCTGAGAGTGAGTTAGGAGAGAATGAGGCTGTCTCAAGATTTAGAAGGCCTGAAAGGGACGAGGAGCCTAAAGCATAGGACCTAACTCTTGCAAGGATAAATGTTGATGTTGATGTTGATGTTAGGTTATAAGAGAACACTTATTTTGTGTTTGATGATGAATTCATCAAATTGAAGAAGTTTAAATCCTTCTTATATCACTTCAAAGGAAAGAGGCTAAGAGAAGTCATGCCTGATGTAACACCAGAAAAGGAGGTAGAGATGCTTCAAATACTAAAATTAGATATTGATGCATAAGTAGAAGGTATGACCCCTCAAAGGGGAAGGCAACTTCTTGTAGAGGTAGGAATTATCCTCTTTCCAGGCTGGGATCTTAGTGCATCCTTTATTTTTGATAGCCTATTGCATTCAGATAAGAAGGACTTCAAGTTAGATATTCAGGGCATGAATGAAATCTTCATTGGATGAAGATATGATCTAGATGATGAGGCTATGCATTTGTGGGCCCTTTATCCCCCGATTAAGAGGCCAAAGATCATAGACGTGGACAAAGCTTTTGGACACATGATGAAGTTAAAGGTTAGTGAAGTGGATCCCATGATCACAACAGATATGGGAGTTGATATTTCAAAGTTAAATAAAGCACAAATGAAGATGCTGGTGAAAGAAGTAGGAAAATATAAATCATTATATGAGGATCTCTTAAGCAGTAGGGGCCAACCTATACCCCAGATATCAGATGAGCCCACACTACAAAAGAAGTGCGAAGAAATGCACAAAGAAAACAAAAAGTTGAAGGAAAGAATGCATAGCATAAGGAAAGACACAAGATGTGTCCTTCTGTCTAAATGATTTGAGAATTTGAAGAAGATACTGGAGGAATTATGGACTGTCTACTAGAGAAACATGGATAAAATAGTGTCACACCAGAGGATTTTGGATGGGCAAACATGTTACTAGAAGATTAGACACTAAGTGACAAAAGGATCAATAAGGTTAAAAAACTTATTGACACTCATGAAGGATTCACAACAAAGTTGAAAATTGAATATGAGTGTAAGGGTATTGTCAATCATGGATTCCCAAGTGTGGTAGATGATATAGGTGTAATAAAGGACAAAAACTAGTGGATTACTGAATGCACTTCCTTACTCAGTTCAACCCTTAGCATTGCCAGTGCAGATACTCTGGATATGCATGAAACAGGGGAACAAGTTGAGAGTTTTGTCACAATGGAAATAGTGGTTAGAGACATTATCTTCAATGCCCATACATATAAAGATGAGGGATATCTTTGACATATCCAGAAAAGTGGTCAGCGGCTGGATGGAAAGAATTAGTCTATGTCATTGTTTTGTTTATAGTAATTAGAGAGTTAGTTAGGTTTCTATTAGTTTTAGTTTGTACTAATGAAAGGGTATGTCCTTTCATTCATATCTTTTGAGTCATATATATAGAGAGAGTCATTTTGTATTCTAGGGGTACATAAAAAAATGAAGAAATACTATTTTTCATAATGGTCTGTTGGAACCAGTAGTGTTATGTAAAGCAGGTCTATAGAAATAAAAATCCATTTTGTGAAAGCAAATGTATCATGAAGTATCTGTGAGTCTGCAGTTTTTGTACATCCATTGTTCCAAGAAATTAATATACAAGATTTACTACTTTTTTTCTTCAAATCGTTTCATGTTATATGATGTTGATGAGTTAAAATCCCTTGGATAAATCTGAATAAGGTTTGTTGTAGTGCTTTATCACTTGTTGTTATGCAGATAACATAATTGTTTTTGTTTCTCTTATAACATACATTGAATTCATTGTAGTGATAGTCTTGTGTACCAGTGAGTTTTCTCAAACTGTCTCCAAGGATCACAAACATTTGTCCATTAAGTAACATGTAAATTTTCAGATAAGGCATTGGTCTTTTATTAGTTTTGTGTGAGTAAATTTGGTGTGCACAAAGTCCTCACCAGAGAAACATATTACTAGTTTCTACTAGCATTGTTTTTTCATAATCATTCAAGGTTCCAACAACATTCTTTTATAAGATTTTATTCATTATCAATTATATTCAAGTTTTCATATTGAACCAAGTTAAAAGCACATAATAAAGCATAGTTGCAGGAAATATTTTGCCATTCTTGTAAACAACTAATATGTTAAGTTTAAATTCACTATAAAGAAATCTCTTTGTGCTTTGGAGATTGAGGTATACACACCTAGGTCTAGTGGAGCCTATAGTGCAAAGGAATCTGTTCCTTGACCATTATTGTTCATTGGCCAAGGCTGATTGGATCAATTAGGGATATGGCAAGTCCCTTTGATTTACAATCTGTGATTTTGGGAACCAACAAATTGGCGACTCTACTGGGGAATTTTAATAAGAAGTGCTCAGAATTTTTGGTGGTTCTGTTTCAGACTCTGCTGAAGGAAGGAGCCTAGAAGATTAATAAAAGTATTATTCCTCATAGGAGGCAACGAATCTATATTTAATATATGAGTAATAATTGGCATTTTGAGAAATTAAGAGAAACCCCTAGGAATTTGTCAATAAGATTTATGTAGGGGAGAAGTTCTTTGCACAAGGGACAAGATAATCTTGTTCAGTTGAGTCCAAAGAGAAGAAACAAAGAAAACAAATCAACATTAAATATGACATTTGGTGGTTATAAGAAGTTTCCTCGTAGAGGAGATGGTTCTTCATTTGGTGATAGATTTGAAAATCTCGAGGAGAATCCTTTTTATAACTTAAATATAAAAGATAATAAAGGTGGCCATGATGAAACCTTGACTGCTGAGGAGCAGGAGGACATGTAGTTGGATGCAATTATTCTTATAATGGCTGAATTAAATGGAGATGAATCTAAAATGGCAAAGGCTCTTAAGAGACAACCAGACTGGGTATTGCAGAAAATTAGATTAGAAAGAGATGCCATTCAAAGCCCTAAGTTGAACAAGGTTGAAGAAGAGAAGGGAAGAGGTGAATCTAGTAGGATAACAACCCCTAGGTATAGTACCCCTCACATGAGAAACTTGGAACAACCATTTGGGTCTATAATAATCCATTGTCTAATGTTTTGGATAATAATTATGGAAAAAGGGATAAATGGAAAAATATACCCTACCATGAAAATAAAAACCAGTATAATTATAGACAATGCAATAATCATGATGGTGAAAGAAGATCTAACAGTGGGGAAATTACTAGTAACTAGAATAGTAGAGATGGGACCAAGAACATAAATAATAATAGAGGTAATTATGGTAATGGAAATTATGGCAACAATGGTAGTGGAAACAATCGAAATGGAAATAACAATAATGGTGGAGGTAACAATGGAAACAATGGTAATAATGGAGGAAATAGAAATTACCAAACTAACAAATATGGTGGTAGACCACCTATGACCATTCAAAGGTACAAACAATTAAATTTTGGTGGGATAGCTGGATATCCTAATCAGATTTCAAATGATTTAAGATCAGCTATCCCTAAATTCACCAGAAATGGAACTAATTCTGCAAAACAACATGTAATAAATGTGAAAAATACCATTGAAGAGTTTGAAGTCCCTTACGAAGATGTTATTATGAAACTGTATGTTCAATCTCTAACAGAGGATGCAGGAGAATGGTATAGAAATCTTCCTGACAAATGCGTTGGTAGTTGGTAGGAGTTTGTGACAATATTCTTGGAAGAATTTGGAGAACATAATGATACTTCATTTTCATCTCATGAATTGACTATCATAAAAAAGAATCAGAATGAATTAGTCTCTGAATTTAATAAGAGGTTTAATAAAGTACTTAATGGAATACCAAGAGACATTAGACCTGTTGATTCATTTTTGATTGATTTTTATTTGAGTGCTTTTGACAGCAAGACTCATTATGAGATCCTATCTCACAAGCCTACTACCTTGCAGCAAGCTTTTATAACAACTACTACCATTGAAAATAACAGAAAGGCTGCTGGAAGAATTTGTAAAATGGATGATCCAAAATTATATAATCCTAGAGAAACAAAAGAGGATGAGTTTGACCAAATCATGGACATGTTGAAAGACATGAAGGGTAAGAAAAATCACAATGAGAAGTCACCCCCATATAGAAGTAACAAGCCTATAAGTTACAATAGACCAAGATTGCATGACATGCCATATAATATAAAATGGAAAGATGGTAAGCCTGTAAATGTGAATCCAAGCAAAGAAACTCCTAATCCATTGAAGAAGGTAAATAATTTTGTGGAAGAATATCCATGGTGTGAAGTCTGCAATTTACCCCATGTTGCAGAACAATATATGATTGCTTAGGGTTTTGCAGAAGAGAAGACCGTGAGGGTGAATATGAGCCCATAGTGAATGTACTTTCATCAGATCCATTTTGGGGTAGGGATGAGGATTCATCTAAGGATGATCAATCATTTGATGTACAATGGAGAAGAGAGAGCCAATAGCACAATGTACAACAATTTTTTACTAATGATGATGTGGACATCCCATCCCTGAGGAGATTATTTCATAATGGAGAGCCGATGCATTCCTTGAGAAACTTAACAGATGAAGAAAAGAAAGCCTATACTATGGCAACAATAGCTCAGGTGAAAATAAATTATCAGCTAAGGAACTGAATAGTGAACCCAAAGCAAGGTAAACCATTTGAGATATTTGCAAAAGTTCCTAAAGCTAGCGGAAATAAAGACACCATCGCTAACAAGGAAAAAGAAGGTGTGGTAGAAAAGGTCAAACAAACAGAACCTCTTAAATTAACAAAGCCAATTGAAAAGAAATAGATTAGTAAACCACTCTCAAATTGTGGATTGTTTATGTCTTAGGCTTTATCACAAGTGAAAATATCTGTGTCCTTGCTTGAAGTAATGAAATTTCTTGATTACAAACATGAAACAATTAAGATTTTGTCTAACGTTGGTGAAGTTAATAAAGAGGATCATAAGCCAAAAGATGAAGATCCACCTATTGTCTATTTGGGAACTTCAATCACTAAGAATCTTACCTAGGTTTATCCTTTTTATCTGACTTTGATAATTAACAATAAGATGGTTAAGAATTGTATGATAGATTTAGGTGTAGCCATGAGCATAATGCCAGAAGATGTCATGAAAGAGCTTGGGATGTATGTGGACACTCACTATGGGAAATACTATGCTATGGATAACAAATCAGTCCTAGTTATTGGAATTATGAAGGATGTGGAGTTTCGATTTCCAACGTGCCCTGATATGTCATATAAAATGGACATCACTGTTGTGCAAGTTCTGCCAAATTATGGGATGTTAATATCAAGGCAATGGTCAAATTTGGTCAAGGGACATGTCCAGCTAGATATTTCATATGTGACCATCCCAGTAAAAGGGGCGAATGTAAGTATTGATAGAGAGTCAAGATCATTCTACCTGATAGAGGAAGTTGATCCTAACAAGACAACATGTTTTCTCCAAACAGATATAGATAATTTTCAGGTAAGTATTTCTAAACCCATTCAATGGAAAACTAATAAGTTTGAAAATACTATTGAATCACATGAAGATAAGATTTGGAAAATGTACTTTGATGGTGCTTGCAGTAAGGAAGGAAATGGAGCTGGTGTGGTTTTTATTTCTCCTAATGGGAAGTCATTCAAATATTCTTTCTTGTTAGCCTTTGAATGTACAAACAATGTTGTTGAATATGAAGCACTCTTGTTAGGTCTTAGAATGGCAAGTAAATATGCCATTAAATTACTAATAGTTTATGGTGATTCAGAGTTAGTCGTATCTCAAGTGAGGGAAATATTTGCCACTAAAAATGTAAGGCTTCAAAATTACAGACATGAGGTGTGGGATTCAATTGAATTTTTTGATGTATTTTCTATAACATGGATTGAAATGTCTAACAATATTTTGGCTGATTTTATGGCTAACTTAGTAATTAAACATAATGATATTCCTTTTGATGACATCACCCAAGTTGAAATAAAAACTAGACCTACAGTACTAGATAACATAAATAATTGGTAGATATTTGATGATGACAGGGATCTTCTAAAGTTCTTGTTTTGTGAAGATTAGTATGAAGGCCAACATATGGATTGGAATGCATATGTGGAAGAGGAGAGTGGTAAGGAGTCTCTATTTGGAAAAAATATCCTACATCTTAAAACAAACAAGATTCCCAAAGGGTTGGTGGAACTAGAGAGGATGTTTAACAATAAGGATATGACAAATTTCAGGCCCAACACTAGAAGTTGTGAAGAAGTAGAAAAAATAAATTTGGAAAGTGAAAACAATCCTAGAGAGGTTTACATTGGGAAGAAGCTTACACCAAAAATTAGGACTGCATTGGTCAATCTGTTAAGAAAGTACAAACATGTTTTTGCTTGGTCATATGATGATCTCAAGGCATACAAACAGGATTTGTTCCAGCATGAAATCCCACTGAAACCAGATGCAAAACCATTTAGGAAAAAGAAAAGGCATATAAATCCCACATTGGCTCCCAAAATGAAGGAAGAATTGATGAATATGAGGAATGCAAGGATTATAGAGCCTATAAGACATTCTACATGGGTGTCAAACTTGGTACCTATTAGAAAGAAAAATGGTGATATCAGATTATGTGTGGACTTTAGGAATTTAAATATATCATCTTTAAAGGACAATTATGCTCTGCCTAACATGGAATCTTTGCTGCAAAAGGTAACAGGGAATGAATTACTTTCTATGATGAATGGGTTCTTTGGTTACAACCAAGTGAAGGTTAAGGAATAAAAAAAATACAAAACAACTTTCACTACACAATGGGACACATATGTGTATGCAAGGATGCCATTTGGACTCACCAATGTTGGGGCTACTTTACAAAGGGCCGTGGATGTAGCTTTTGAAGGCCCCATTGATTACATTTTAGTAGTATACTAGGATGATTTGACAACATACTCCAAGAAAGCAGAGAACCATTGTAATGACCTAGAGAAGATTTTCATCAGAGCACTGGAGTATGGTATCACTCTAAATCTAAAAATGTGTCATTTTGGAGTCACTGAGAGTAAATTGTTGAGTCATATTGTATCAAAATATGGAGTATGGATTGACCCTGAGAGGATTGCAGCCATTGACAAAATTCAGATTCCTAAAACAGTCAAAGCTATCCAATCGTTCTTTGGACAAATTAATTTTGCTAGGAGGTTTGTGTCGAATTTTTATAAGATTGTAAAACCTATTGCAAAAATGTTGAAGAAGAGTGCAGAGATAAAATGGACTAATGAAGAAATTGAGTCTTTTGTAAACATTAAAAGGGCCATCAAGTAAGCACCTGTGTTAAAATATCCCGATTTCTCTAAACCTTTTCAAGTATTTTCTTTTGCTTCATTTCATACTATTGCTACAGTTGTGTTACAAAAGAATGATGAGGGTCATGAACAACCAGTGGCATTTTTTAGCAAAACACTACAAGATTCTGAGTTAAATTATGATATAAATGAGAAACAAGCATATGCCCTGGTAAAAGCTGTAAAATCTTTTAGACCATACTTAGTGGGAGCTAATGTCATTGCTTATGTTCCTAATGCAACAGTCAAAGATATTTTCAGGCAGAGTGAAACTATTGGGAGAAGATGTAGATGGATCGATCAAATTCAGGAGTTCAACATTGATATCCAGATTACTAAACTAGTAAGAGGTCAAGGATTAGCTAAATTAATGAAAAAATCCAATTTGGAAGCAACATAGATAAATTAGGTAGAACTAGAGGAGGCTCAAATAAGCATTGAGATGTGTCCTTGGTACAAGAATATTGTTTATTATTTAAAACATATGAAGTGTCCAGAAGATCTAAATGATAGTCAGAAAAGAATACTTAAGCTTTAGGCATCTAGGTATGTATTGCTTAAAGGTGATCTATATTAGAAAAAAAGGGATGGTATCCTCTTATTTTGTTTGGATGTTTATCAAGCTCAATTTGTTTTAAAATAATTACATGAAGGTGTATGTGGGGGGCATTTTTCAGCAAAAACTATTGCCCATAAAATATTCAATGCCGGTTACTATTGGCCGCAAATCTTTAAGGATTGTCATACTTATATCAAAAAATGTGAGGCTTGCCAGAAATTTTTCAGGAAAGCTTAAATATGATGGAGCTCTTCCACTTAGACCCATGCAAACTGAAGAACCTTTTCAGATGTGGGGTGTTGATTTCATAGGAGAATTTGCAAACAAATCTAGTGGAGGACATAAATGGATTCTAGTAGCCATTGATTACTTTACCGAATGGGTGGAAGCAATTCCTATAAGGCAAGTTGCAAGTAAAGTGGTAACAAAGTTTCTTTTGGAAAATATATTGATAAGATTTGGGATACCCCATAAATTGTTGTAGATAATGGGATGTGTTTCAAATCCAAAGAACTTGCTGATTTTTGTGAAAGTTATGGAATCACATTGTCATATTCGTCACCTTATCATCCCCAGGGGAATGGACAAGCAAAGTCGAGTAACAAAAACTTATTAAATATCATTAAGAGAATGTTAGTTAACAATAAAAGGGCATGGGATTCAAAATTGAATTTGGCAGTGTGGGCAGATAGAGTAAAAATCAAGAAATCCATAGGGTTTGCTCCTTATCAGCTTGTTTATGGTAAAGAAGCAAGGTTGCCTTTGAACAATCTGCTCCCAGTGTACAAATTTGTCTTAGAGGAATATTTAGAAGATGTTGATTTCATGGAAGACAGGTTGATCTAGTTGGTTAAATTGGATGAGTATAGAAGAGAGGCTCAGGAACAAAATATACAAAAGCAGAAGATGGTAAAAACATTACATGATAAGAAAGCTTCTATTAGGACTTTTGAGGAAGGAGAGTGGGTGCTCAAATGGAATGCAAAAGACCAGGATAACGGTAAGCATGAAAAATTTGAAGCATTTTGGCTAGGACCATATGTTATCCTGGAAAACAAGGGAAAATTCATAGTTCTTGCAGAACGTTGATGGTGAAATTCAAGAGTTTCTAGTACATGCTCAGTACCTCAAACCTTTTTTCTCTTAAGGAGCAGGGAGTATTATTGTACTATAATAGTGTAGTTTTCCTTTGTTGTTTATTTTTGTGTATTGTTTGGTCTACTTTCTAGAGATAACTAAGATCTCACTATGTCCCTAAAGACAACATACATCCCCAGAAAGAGCCACTGTTAGCACATATTTTTTCAAAATATTATGTGCTATTTGTTTGATTTTTTATATGTACACTTTCATCATAAGAGCATTTATTGTTGGACTATATGTGTAGGAGGCATATTGCAGTATCAGAAAGATCTTGGTATGACCTATTTTAAAAATTGGACAAGTATCGCTAGGGCATGCTAAGGGTTGGCACTAACTAAGGACTGCATGAGGAAGTTTCATCATGATAGTATTGGGATCATTATAAGGCATTCTTTGGGCCTATGTGATGGACTTTGTCATTTATTAGCACATATGAAGTATCCATGAAAGGTTGCAAGTGCAAATGATATATGAAGAGGATCTTGATTAACATAATTGTCAAATTTGAGATATCGACATAAGTTACCCCGACAAAACCAACTAGCATAAACAATGAAAGAACCTATCAGTGTGACCTAGACTGACCACTCCGAAGGAGGACCAAAAGAAAGTTCAAAAAAAGGGTTTCATTGATGTAAAATTCACTTTTGGGGGTATGAGAAAATGTTATGCCGATAGGGGATGTGGTTATCAGTATAACTTACACTGATGAAAGAGAATGGGAAGTAGAGATCGGCAATGTCATCGGGTCATCGAAAAATGTCATTTCATGCTACCATGATACACAATGGGCTAGGTGGCAAAGGTGGTATTCGACAGGACTTACTCCGATGAGGCAATACCAAAAGGTGGAAAATAGAACTCATCGGGATAAATTAAACCATTGGTTAAAAGTGTTTTAGGTTATGTTGATACCCGATGAGAAGGACAAGCCGAGCACAAAAAAGGATACTTGATCAAGATGAGTTACATTGATCTAAGATGAAGTCGTCAGAATATCATTGCCTCATCGAGAGGAGACATTTTTTGTTACATTGATACCCGATGAGAAAGTGGAGGTAGGTGTGAAAGAGGAGATCTCATCAGGGAAACATATGTTGATAGACCAGAGGAATAAAAGATACATAAGTACAAAGGTGGTGACATTGGGTCATCAGAGAAACATAAAGTGAGTTGTTTCGATACCCGATAAGATGACCTAATGTAACAAACAACATGTGGACCATGGATGAGGAATCATCGGGATAGTTTAAACCATCAGAGGAGCGTATTTAGAGTTATGTCGATGCCCGATGGGAAGAATGCCACAGAGGAAAAGAAGGAGGGTATATCGAAATGACTTATGCCAATAAGATATAAAGGTAAAGATAAAGCCTAGCTGGAAGGTGTAGTCATCAGAGAAATTATAACAATCGAAATTATAACAAATGAGCTACATCGATACCCAATGGAGTGATCGGTGAGACCTATGCTGATGAAAAGGATGGGTGGCGCCAAGTGATTGAACTATCGGGAGGAGTTATGATGACTAGTCATTGCAAAATCTGATCTTAACTAATCCACCCTCCATTATTAATATAGATAATGGACAACTTTGTGCTTATACGAGGCAAATCATAACACCATTTCAATTGAGTAAATGCTCTTGAAGTATCAAACCTTTATATAGAAGCCGGTATAAGGAATTGGCATAGCAAACTAAAGAAAATAGAGAGATTGGAACAAAATTAAGCTACCAAAATTTGAATTTCAATAAAGCTTGAGGTATTCAGATATAGAGGGCTCTAGTTCAAAAAGCAAGAAGAAGGTCACCGAGGCTTCTGAGAGTGCCTCCAAGAAGGGTGCACAGAGGCAAAAGTTAAATCAAGACATGATTGATCAAATGAGCTCACCAGGAGCCAAATACCAAAGATCTAAGGCTAGCCTGCCCATCTGTGATCAATTAGAAGATGATTTCAAGGAAATTGGTGATGTTTGGACTAGGATTAGAGGTCACAAGTTGTTCTTGTATCATTTTCAAGAAGGAATAAGATGACCCCAATTTCAAACCCCTGGACAATGGTATTGGGTAAACTTGTGGTTCCTAATGTCTTTGTGAATATTTAATTGATGAAAACATTGGCTAGGAATTATAATGCCATAAAAAGATGTATTCGATCACCAAATGGTGATGCATACATCTATATCTTAGTAGCCACCATTTAGGAGGTTTTTGATCTTGGTTAGGCATCTGATGTGCCACTGTCTTTTGAGAAATTGGAGGAAGTGTATACAAAGATGGATATTGTATAAAATGGGTGGAATTTGGCCATACATAAGGTTGAGAAAGGAAAGTTAACAGATGAAGATGAGCCCCCATTTGATATGAACATTTTCAGGCAGTATCTGCAATATACATATATGTCATGTAGTCAAGTGGGAGGAGTCGAGGTTCTGAATGTAGCTCAGATAGGACCTTTGGTTCTTGCTACTGACACACAAATGCATGAGCCGAGATAGTTTGATTATGCTAATTACATTGCTGAGATGATGCATGAGGGTTTCTTGAGCCTTCATAATAACCCCGACAAGTCTTTTAAGTTCTATTCATTGATGCATATTATTTTGTTTTATGGATGACACAGGGGGCTGTGGCCTAAGGAATTGAAGGTAAATGTTCATGGCAAGGATGGACAGGAGCAACTGATACAACTATGGGTATCACTATAGGATTCTCGGTTCATGAGATCTCACTATATCAAATTTGAATAATTCTTTGTGAAACCATTATACAGAGCTTTTGGAGTTTCTTTAGATGGGTCATTTTCAGAAGAAATCAAAATATTTCTTAGACCCCATGAACATGGGGATAATAGGGTGAATCACAATTAGGGTGACTGGTATGGATGCAATGAATTCACATATTTTAGAGTTTTTGGATTTGAGGGAGCTCCTTATGTGCTACCAAAGCCTATGCCTGACAAAATTGCCTACCTTGAGATTGTGAGGCAAATGAGTGTCTCAAATGCACATCATTTTGGGGGTGCGCACAAGAAAGTTTTCTTACCGGAGACTTTACATTTTGGTGATTTCACTATTGTATCTACAAAGGCATATGGAATCATTGACAAGAGGTTAATAGAAGATTATAACCTCTATGAGCACACATCCCAAAAGAATAATGACCCAAAGGGTTATATCCACTAGAGTAGAAAAGGGCAAAATCTAGGTGATTATTTTCATGAGCACGTTGAAGCCTTGCATATCTTCAGAAATAGGAATTTGAGGAGGCTATGCAGATCTTTTAGAACTTGAACCAGAGACTGGTAGAAAAAAGACAAATACTGTAGGAGATGGAAGAAGAAGAAGCTGAGAGTGAGTCAGGAGAGAATGAGGTTGTCTCAAGATTTAGGCATCCTAAAAGGGAGGTGGAGCCTAAAGCACAGGACCTAACTATTGCAAGGATAAATGCTGATGTTGATTTTAGGTTAGAAGAGAACACTTCTTTTTTTTGTCTAATGATGAATTCATCAAATCAAAGGAGTTTAAATCCTTCTTATATCACTTCAAAGGAAAGAGGCTTAGAGAAGCCATGCTTGATGTAACACCAGAAAATGAGGCAGAGTGCCACAAAAAATGAAGGCAGATATCAATGCAAAATTAGAAGGCATGACCCCTCAAAGGGGAAGGAAACTTCTTGTAGAGGCATGAATTATCCTCTTTCTAGGTTGGGATCTTAGTCCATCCTTTATTTTTGATAGCCTATTGCATTCAAATAAGAAGGACTTCAAGTTAGACATTTAGGGCATGAATGACATCTTCATTGGATCAAGATATGATATAGATGATGAGGCTATGTAGTTGTGGGCCCTTTATCCCCTGAATAAGAGGTCAAAGATCATAGATGTGGACAAAGCTTTTGGACATGTGATGAAGTTAAAGGTCGGTGAAGTGGATCCCATGATCACAACAGATATGGGGGTGGATATTTCAAAGTTAAATAAAACACAAATGAAGATGTTGGTAAAAGAAGTAGGAAAATATAAATAATTATATGAGGAACTATTAAGAAGCAGGGGCCAACCTGTACCCCAGATAGCATATGAGTCCAAGCTGAAAAAGAAGTGGGAAGAACTGCACAAAGAAAAGAAAAAGTTCAAGGAAAGAATGCAGAGCATAAAGACAGACACAAAATGTGTCCTACTGTCTAAACAATTTGAGAATTTGCAGAAGATACTAGAGGAATTTTGGAGTGTCTACCCAATAAACATGGATAACGTAGTGTCACACCAGAGGATTTTGGATCGGTTAAACATGCTACTACAAGATCAGACACTGAGTGATAAAAGGATCAATAATGTTAAAAAATTGATTGACACTCATGAAGGATTCACAACAGAGCTAAAAATTGAAAAGGAGGAGTGTAAGGGTATTATCAATCATAGATTCCCAAGTGTGGTAGATGATATAGGGGTAATAAATGACAAAAAATAGTAGATTACCGAATGCAGATCCTTACTCAGTTCAACCCTTAGCATTTCCTATGTGGATAATTTGGATATGCATGAAACAAGGGAATAGGTTGAGAGTTTTGTCACAGTGGAAATAGTGGTCAAAGACATTATCTTCAATGCCTGTACACATAAAGATGAGGGATATCTTCGACATATCCAAAAATGTGGTTAGTGGCTAAATGGAAAGAATTAGTCTATGTCATTGTTTTGTTTATAACAATTAGGGAGTCAGTTAGGTTTCTATTAGTTTTAGTTTGTACTAATTAAAGGGTGTGCTCTTTCATTCATATCTTTTGATTCATATATATATAGAGTGTCATTTTGTATTCTGGGGGGGACAAAAAAAAATGAAGAAATATTATTGTTCAGAATGGTCTATTGGAACTAGCAGTGTTATGTAAAGAAGGTCTGTAGAAATGAAAATCCATTTTGTGCAAGAAAATGTATAATGGAGTATCTGCGAGTCTGTAGTTTTTGTACATCCATTGTTCTAAGAAATTAATATACACGATTTGTTTCTTTTTATCTTCAGATCATTTCATGTTTTATGATGTTGTTGATTTAAAATCCCTTCGATAAATCTAAATAAGGTTTGTTGCAATGTTGTATCACTTGTTGTTATGCAGATAACATCATTGTTTTTGTTGCTCTTATAACATACATTGAAGTCATTGCAGTGATAGTCTTGCATACCTATGAGTTTTCTCAAACTGTCTCCAAGGATCACAAACATTTGTCCATTAAGTAATATGTAAATTGTTAGATAAGGCACTGGTCTATTATTAGTTTTCTATGAGTAAATTTGGTGTGCACAAAGTCCTCACCGAAGAAACATATTACTAGTTTCTACTAGAATTGTTTTTTCATAGTCATTCAAGATTCCAACAACATTCTTTTATAAGCTTTTATTCATTATCAATTATATTCAAGTTTCCAGATTGAACCAAGTTAAAATCACATAATAAAGCATAGTTGCAAGAAATATTTTTCCATTCTTGTAAATAGCTAATCTGTTAAGTTTAAATTCATTATAAAAAAATCTCTTTGTGCTTTGGAGATTGAGGTATACCCACCTAGGTCTAGTGGAGCCTAAAGTGCAGAGGAATTTGGTCTTTGACCATTCTTGTTCGTTGGCCAAGGCTAATTGGAGTAGTTAGTGGTTTTGGGAACCAACATGTCCATTTTCAGAATTTGGTCTTAGACCTCTGGGACTAGAGTGCCTAGTTCTCTTGTCTTGGACCAAAGTGCCCAACACCTTGGTCCTCCTCAATTAGTTGTATTTTTTGGCAGTTCAATTCTAGAGCACTTCAATTTGCAGATCCTTAGTTTCTGGCTCAATATAGTGATACGAAACAGAGCACCCAACACCCTTGTTCAACTCAGTCAAGCTCAGATTTCAATATCAGGTGCACATCATAATTTT
Source organism: Cryptomeria japonica (assembly GCF_030272615.1). Classification (NCBI taxonomy): domain Eukaryota; kingdom Viridiplantae; phylum Streptophyta; class Pinopsida; order Cupressales; family Cupressaceae; genus Cryptomeria; species Cryptomeria japonica. The sequence continues at coordinate 500,985,044 of NC_081409.1, read as the reverse complement.
CCTCTCAAATCTTCTTTCTATATCTCAGTTTCATTACTGTATTAGTTTGTTCTTACAATTTACTTAGTTGATATCATACATCCTATTAGGTTAGTTTGTTATTACTTTCCATTTAACTCATTCCCTTTCATATCAACAAAGGAATAGAAACCCTAAAAGTATTCCTTGACTCTCTTTCACAAGAGTTAGTCAAAGTGAATCAATTCCTTAGGCTCTTTCATTATCCAATGTATGAGTGAGAGTGGGATTAGGACTTAGTCTACCCGGTCCCAGTTTCATCCATCGCATTTTGGTGAACCCAACCTTCTTACATTTTGGTTCATTTTAGTAGACCCAACTTTTTTTACCTTTTCATTTTCTGATTAGATTTTTTTTGCATGTTTCTTTTCTATCAAAAATATTAAAATCTCTTAAATATTGTTATGTACATTGTGTTCTTAAGTTTTATATGTTCATATGCTTGCACTTGGTTAATCACATAATTAATTCATTTTTTAGACTTTTAGTTTAATTTATTTACTTTCATTATCTCTTTCATCTCATTTTGTAAAATAAAGAGGACATTTTAAAATCTTTTCATGTTGCCAAAAATAAATTTTGAGGTGTGGCCCCAAACCCCATTCCATGTCATCTATCTTAGAATGACATGTCAGCCTTCGACTGACTTATTTTTGCATCATAATAGTTTCTTAGATCTTGTTCTAACACTTTACCCCCTTCCTGACAATACTACTAATGATATTTTGAAGAAAAAAAGATAATTTCAATACACATTTATTAATGATCTCCCTTCTAAAGATGAAGCATTAATAAATAGTGATATTCCCTCTCTCAAAATTGTCCCTAGCCATGAGGACACCATTGTGCAAGAAGATATTCTTAACACTTCTCTTAATGATCTCCCTATTTAGGATGAACCATTGGATGATGATGTTGATTATTCTCTTATTTTTTTTATCTCTAATGAAATTACCTCGATGAAAGAAGATGATATTATGGTTAAAGAGGGTGATATGATTGACAATTCCTTTAATAACAGCCTGCCTCCTCAAATTGCCTCTACTCATGAGGATACCCTATTTCAAGAAGAGATTATAAATATTTCTTATGAAGAACTCTAATGTAGAGAGTCTTGGAGCTTGTTCTATTCACCTTCTTGATTTATTGTCCAAGAGTTCTTGCACTTGTCTGGCGATCTATTCCTTTTGACTAGGTGTCATTTTATAAGAAACTTTGTTAGGTAGATTTGCCCCTGGTATCAAGTCTATTCGATGATTTACATATCTCATTGGAGGCAAAGAATTAGGTGATAACTCAATGATGAACCACTAGTACCAAACCGGTACTGAGAGGGGGGGGGTGAATTAGTACAAACACAAATACAATCCAAAACCGGTTTGACAACAAATACTCTAAATGACTAGCAAACAAGAATACCTTTTGAACATAGACTGCAACTGGTAAAGCCAAGAGTGCCTAAAACAAGCATTGACTAGTTGAACACATAGCTTTTCATTTAACTCAAAACAACACTACCATTTCACCCTCATGCATGAAGAGGTTAACTATCCTCTGATCATCACAACAGTAAGTTCAGTATGCTTTATAGACAGGCATAAAACACACAACTATTATATGCCCAACAGGTAGTAACAAAACATCACAAAAAGCATCACACATAACACAAATATTTTTCACATGGAAACCCAACTGGGAAAAACCACGGTGGGGATGAATAGCCACAAGTTGCTTTTGAACTCTTTTGAAGTCCACTCTGTTAGGAGCCTTGTCTAGTTAAAGACATTACAATAGGTTCTGCTAGGAACCAATCCTGTTAGGGATCACCTGGTTAAGGTATAGCAACAATACCCAGTTAAGGGTTAAACCTGGTAGGGTCACCTTGTTAGAGGATTTCAAGAACTCAATAGCTAAAGGATCTCCAGAGCTCTATAGCTTCTCAGAACTCATTAACCTCAAGTTACTCGGTTAAGGGATTTGAATCAAGCCTGTAAGACCACCCTGTTAGGGGATTTTGCAACAAGCCGGTTAAGGCTACCCTATTAGGGGATTTTACAACTATTGAAGTGGTTAGAGATCAACAGGAATTACAATGATCTAGTAACAGCACTTAATGCCAATGCAGATCCGTTTAGGCTCCTCTTCTCCTTCGACACATTTACTTTACATGTATCTCTTCTCTCCTTTGGTCTAGCAAGAATCACGTATCACTTCCTTTGGATACACATTCACAACTTTTGCCAACCACCCTAGAAAGAAACACAACATCGACCTTATAGGAAATAGACAGGTCAATAGCAAAAACCCTAAACCCTAAACCTGTAAGGTTAAGAAATTCAAGTGGTTCAATCCTGACCATTGAATCATACTGTATTAAATGCAACAATCTTTAATTGATCTCAAGACATTCTCCATCATCCATTATCCACCGATTTCATGGCGGCTGATAACCCATCACGCATTATCACCATTTGACAGACTTCGCACATTCCCAAGGTAGCTAGGAATAGTCTTCTTTATGCAAGATCCTTCATGCGCACAGAGCTTATGTGGCAACACGATCTGTCCTCCATTATACTGCTAACTCATCACATGAAGATCACTGATTGAATCACACAGACTTGAGGTACTCCAACTAGAAATCCTAAAGTGGAAGCTGCCTACCAACCGATAGTCATACAATGCTTCCATGTGTCGATTCCCATAACTACATGTCGGTTCACCTTGAACAAATACACCGCTTCACTTTGGCATATAAACCTTTTCATACATATGTCAGTTCCTCTCTCTTTTCACCTATCACATGTGCCGATTCACACCATGTCTCATATTGACATTAATGACAACATTCAATATCATTATGTCTTCATGTCGGTTCACATAATGCCAACAATCTCCCCCTTTGGCATTGATGGCAATATACAAAGATATCTTCTCTACTTCACATCTTCTCCCATTTGCTGTAGATATCTTTTCTCTTCACTCCTTCTCCCCCTTTGACAACAATGCCAAAGTGGAGGTACAAGCATCTCTGTTTCATCATGCTGCTCCCCCTAAGGAGTAGCATCCTTCAACACATGAATCAACCAAAAATTTGTCTTTCCAGTACCTGACTAATGTGGAACAATTACTTTTAGTTCACCTCCTGAAGGGGCAATACCCCTAATTCACCTCTCAAATGCACAAATGTTGTCTTTGGGAGAGGCTTGGTGAATATGTCTGCTAACTGCTCCTTACTGGGCACATGCTCTAGTGCAATCTCTTTATTCTGAACCTTTTCCCTCAAGAAATGATACTTGAGCTCAAAATGCTTGGTTCTAGAATGTAAAACCGGATTCTTTGATATATTGATAGCACTTGTGTTATCACAGAATATACTTGCCGGTTCAGATACAGGGATCTTGAAGCCTTCCAGTACATGCTTCATCCAAATTGTCTGAGTGCAGTTCATGAAAACTGCAACATACTCCACTTCCACTGTAGACTGAGAGATACAACTTGGCTTTTTACTCAGCCATGAGACCAGTCTACCACCGAGAAAGAATGCACCACCGGTTGTGCTTTTCTAGACATCCACATTTCCTGCCCAATCAACATCTGTGAACACTTTCAGATTGAAATCATTGTTGTATGGGTACCACAATCCATAGTCAACTATTCCCTTCAGATACCTAAGAATCTGCTTGACTGCAATCAAGTGAGATTCTCTTGGACTCTTCTGGAACCTTGCAGTAATGCCAACTGCATGTGCAATATTTGGTCTGCTATGCACTACATAATGCAACTTACCAATCATTGATCGATATTCCTTCTCACCAACCAGTGCGAAATCATCCTCTTTTGTCAATTTGCAACCGGTCACCATCAGTGTACCAACCGGTTTGCTATCTTCCATGCCAAAGGTTTTCAGTACCTCTTTGACATATTTGGACTGAGTGATAAAAATTCCATCTTCCATCTGCTAGATCTGCAGTCCAATGAAGAACTTAATCTCCCCTATGAGTGACATCTCAAACTCTTTCTTCATCTCATCAGCAAACTCATGACTCATCTTGTCATCTCCACCAAAGATGATGTCATCAAAAAAAACTTCACAGATCAGGATCTGATCTCCTTCAGACTTCAAGTAGATATTGCTATCTTCACTTGTTCTCTCAAATCCAATCTTCACAAGATGGGAATGTAGGTGCTCATACCATGCCCTAGGTGCTTTCTTTAGACAGTATAATTCTTTATGTAGCCTACATACCATGTCAGTGTCTTCAGATAGAGCAAACCCATCTAGTTGATCAATATACACCTCCTCTTCAAGTACACCATTTAGGAATGCAGATTTTACATCCATTTGATATACTTTGAACCTCTTAAAAGCTACATATGAACTCCTTCCAATCTGGCTATAGGAGCAAAGATTTCTCCATAGTCTTCTCCTTCTTCTTGAGCATATCCTTTGCATACCAATCTGGCTTTATTCCTAATCACTGTGCCATCCTCATTCAACTTATTTCTGAACACCCATTTGGTGCCAATGACATTTTTATGCTCAGGTCTAGGTACCAAGGACCATGTACCATTTTTCTCTATCTGATCAAGTTCCTCTTCCATTGCCTTGATCCAGTCTTCATCTCTATGAGCCTCTTTGAATGATTTAGCCTCAAATTTAGAGATCATACATGAGTTTTCTCTGATCTTTCTTCTTGTAAGGATTCCTGCATCCTTATCACCTATGATTTGCTTAGGATCATGATTTAACTTGACATATCGAGGAATGGTCTCAACTGGTTCTTCTTGCTTTTCTTCTTCATCCTCATATTCATCAATATCAGCATTCACTGGTTCAAGGACCCTATTACTAGTACTTGGTTTGCTAACAACCGGTTCATTTATAGCTTGCTCACTGTCAATTTCCTCAGTCTTCTCAGAGGATTCATCAACTCTTACATTGATGCTTTCCATGATTCTCTAAGTCCTATTGTTGTAGCACTTGAAAGCTTTACTCTTGGTGGAATATCCTAGAAATATTCCCTCATCACATTTAGCTTCAAATTTGCCCTGATGTTCACTCCTCTTGATGTAACATTTGCTACCAAATACCTTAAACTAGTTAACCACAGGTGTCTTACCGATCCAATACTCATAAGGAGTTTTGTCCTTACCCTTTTTGATGAGTACTCGATTCATAGTGTAGACTGCAGTACTCACCGCTTCTCTCCAAAAGGTGTGAGCTACCTTTCCTTGAATCAACATGGTTCTAGCTGCTTCAACCATAGTCTAGTTATTCCTCTCTACTAGGACATTCTGCTATGGAGTCCGGGGGGTAGACAACTATCTCTTGATGCCAAATTCTTCACAATACTTGTTGAATTCACAGGAAGTGAATTCCCCTCCTTGATCAGTTCTGAGACATTTGATCCTTTTACCACTTTCCTTCTCCACTAATGCTCTGAAAGCTTTGAATTTCCCAAAATCTTCAGACTTGTCTTTCAAGAATGTGACCCACATCATTCTTGAGCACTCATTAGTGAGGGACATGAAGTATCTATCACCCTGCACACTTCTAGTTTTCATAAGACCACACAAATCAGTATGTACAAGATCAAGCAAGTTGTCAATAGTGAAAGATTTACCTTTAAAAGTTGAGGAAGACATTTTCCCCAGTTGACATTCTCTACACAAGGTATTATCCAGTTTGTTTAGCACTAGCAACCCTCTAACTGCCTTGATCTTACTAGCCTTTACAATGTTATCAAAGTTTACATGGCAGAGTCTCCTATGCAATATCCAGCTATCATCAAGCTTAACCATAAGACATGTACTTATATTTGCATTCAGATGAAATAGGTTACCTTTGGTCTGCATGTCGGTTGCCACCAATTTACCATCTTTTCCTTTGATTCTGCAAGCTCCATTCTTGAATTGCAGAGTGAGGCCACTATTATGTAGTTGGGCAACACTTAGAAGGTTGTGTTTGAGACCATCAACCCAGTACACATTGTCAGCACTACTCTTTCCATTCAAAGAGATGGACCCTCTACCTTTTACCATGCATGGTGCATCATTGCCAAGGTGAACCACACCACCATCATACTCCTCTAAGGATAAAAACTTGCTCCGGTCACCAGTCATATGGTGAGAGCAGCCATTGTCAATGATCCACTCATTGGAATTATCAAACTGAGAGACAAGAGCCTTCTTGTCTGCCACATCTTCCTTTATAGCAACAAACACAATGTCTTCATTCTCTTCATCTTCTGATTCCTCATCTGTGACACCTTCATCAACTACCACAAAATAGTTTCTCTAGTTTCCTCCTTTGAATTTCTTGAACCTTTCCGATTTATCCTTGTTGTCACTATTAGGACAGTTCATAGCAATATGTCCTATCCAGTTATAGGAGAAACATTTCAAAGGGAGCTTACCTTTGTATTTACCAGTTCCTTTTGGAAATCTCCTGGCAAGAAGAGCCTCAAATTCCATCAGAAACTCTTCATCATTCATTTCTTTGTTCTAATTAGGTTCCCCACTAGTGCTAGCCTCTTTTCCTTTTCTGGATGGTATAGCAGAGGCTCTAAATGTTGATTCTATCTTTTGAACACTACCATCAAAACTATTCAACTCATAGGCTGTCAACTTGGCTATGATGGAGTCCAAGGACACCTTAGACTTGTCTATTGATCTCAGCTCCTGAATAGTAGTGACCCTTATTGCATAGACCGACAACAGGGATCTTAGGACTTTACTTACTATAGTGGAATATTTTATTTTTCCACCTGCACTCTTGATTTCTCCAACAACTATTTTGATTCTTATTCCATACTGCTGAATGGTCTCTCCTTCAACCATCCACATGTCTTCAAACTTCCCTCTCAGGCTTTCTTCCTTAGCCTATTTTACATGCTCATCACCACCATAGATATTTTCAAGAGCATCCCATACCTCTTTGGGATTTGCCTTGTCCTGAACATCAATAAATTCAATGTCAGATAAACTACTGATGAGGGCTTCCATGACTTGCCCATTTTCTTGTATCTCTCTCTTTTGGTCATCGGTGAGAGTACTGGTAGGAACAACACATACATTTTCAACATAACTCTAGTGTTGAACACCCATGCTTTTGATGAATATCTTCATCCTGTCTTTCCATTTAACGAAGTTTTCCCTGTTAAACTTTGGACCTTCCCTCTTCATCATTTGACTAGGATCTTTTCCTCAAGTGGTTAAGCGTACAACACAAAGGACCTGGAGGCGCTCTGATACCAATTGATAACTCAATGATGAACCACTAGTACCAAAGCAGTACTGAGAGGGGGGGGGTGAATCAATACAAACACAAATACAATCTAAAACCGGTTTGATAGCAAATACTCCAAATGAATGGCAAATAGGAATACCTTTTCAACACAGACTGCAACCGGTAAAGCCAAGAGTGCCTAAAACAAGAATTGACCGGTTGAACACTTAGCTTTTCATTTAACTCAAAACAACACTACCATTTCACCCTCATGCATGAATAGGTTAACTATCCTCTGATTGTCACAATAGTAAGTTCAGTATGCTTTATAGATAGGCATAAAACATAGAACTATTATATACCCAACAGGTAGTAACAAAGCATCACAAAAAGCATCACACATAACACACATATTTTTCATGTGGAAACCCAACTGGGAAAAACCATGGTGGGGATGAATACCCACAAGTTGCTTTTGAACTCTTTTGAAGTCCGCTTTGTTAGGAACCTTGTCTGGTTAAAGACATTACAATAGGTTCTGCTAGGAACCGATCTTGTTAGGGATCACTCAGTTAAGGGATAGCAACAATACCCAGTTAAGGGTTAAACCCGGTAGGGTCACCTTGTTAGAGGATTTCAAGAACTCAATAGCTAAAGGATCTCCAGAGCTCTATAGCTTCTCAGAACTCATTAACCTCGAGTTACCCAGTTAAGGGATTTGAGTCAAGCCTCTTAAGACCACCCTATTAGGGGATTTTGCAACAAGCTGGTTAAGGCTACCCTATTACGGTATTTTACAACTATTGAAGTGGTTAGAGATCAACATGAATTACAATGATCTGGTAACAACACTTAATGCCAATGCAGATCCATTTAGGCTCCTCTTCTCCTTCTACACATTTACTTTGCAGGTATCTCTTCTCTCCTTTGGTCTAGCAAGAATCACATATCACTTCCCTTGGATACACATTCACAACTTTTGCCAACCACCCTAGAAAGAAACACAACATCGACCTTATAGGAAATAGGCAGGTCAATAGCAAAAACCCTAAACCCTAAACTTGTAAGGTTAAGCAATTCAAGCGGTTCAATCCTGACCATTGAATCATACTATATTAAATGCAATAGTCTTGAATCGATTTCAAGACATTCTCCATCATCCATTATCCACCGATTTCATGGCAGTTAATAACCCATCACGCATTATCACCGTTTGACAGACTTCGCACATTCCCAAGGTAGATAGGAATAGTCTTCTTTATGCAAGATCCTTCAGGCACATAGAGCTTACGTGGCAACACGATCTGTCCTCCATTATACTGCTAACTCATCACATGAAGATCATCGATTGAATCACACAAACTTGAGGTACTCCAACCAGAAATCCTAAAGTGGAAGCTGCCTACCAACCGGTAGTCATACAATGCTTCCATGTGCCGGTTCCCATAACGACATGCCGGTTCACCTTGAACAAATATACCGCTTCACTTTGTCATATAAACCAGTTCATACATATGTCAGTTCCTCTCTCTTTTCACCTATCACATGTGTCGGTTCACACCATGTCTCATATTGACATCAATGACAACATTCAATATCATTATGTCTTCATGCCGGTTCACATAATGCCAACATCAGGCATATCATCTCCTATAACTTCTGCATATTGTTTTAGTAAACCTTGCACCTCTTGAGGTACTTCACTCATTGGATCTGCCTTTGCTACATCTCTAGGCTTTATCACTATAGCATAGCCCTAATTACCCTCTTGTTTCAATACTTTGAGAAACTCTTTACCACTCAGCAACATGACACTTGAACCTACTTGCTTTTCCTCTTTTGGATCAGGTAATAGATCCATCTGATATTTCTTCCCATTCTTGGCGATGAGATAACTATTCATCAACTAAGATATGTTGACCCTGGTTGAGCCATGATACCTTGTAAGGAGTGAGGTGAGGCAATCTTTTTAGTTTGAGTTATCCACCATTTCAACTGAGACAATATTCTTAATGGAACCTAAATCCACAATCACCTTACAAACTTTCCCATGTGACTTACAAGTGGTCCCAACCAACATTTTCCTTTGTGGTGGCTCTTGTGCTTGGGGTATCTTGACCATTGTCCTTATCATCATTAAGTTTTCTCCATGTATCATTGGCCCTACCTTGCTGATTGGAGAGGTCTCACCTTGTGTATCCTCCTTTTGCACCAACTGAGTTCTTCTTTCACCCATGTATGAGATTAATGAACTTGAGGCTTTTCCTGGGTACCTACTCATGGTATGTCCTACTTGGTTGCAATGATAACACCTACTAGTGAAGACTGTATTTCCTCTTCCTGAGTTTCCAAACCTACCCCTAAAATTTCTTCTTCCTCTAAAGGATCCTCTAAATGTTCCTCTTCATGAGTCCCTACTTCCTTCTTGATTTTCCTGCTCTTCATTTCTTGGAGCACTCTAACCTCTGCCAAAGGTTCCTCTACCTATAAATTTTTTACCACCTCTGAGTTTCTGATTTTTCTCACTTCTCCTCTTGATATTTTCCTCTGCCCTTAATGCCAACTGAAAACACTTATGCACAGTATCTGGTGTGAGGATGCTGATTTCATCTTGTATATTTTGTCTAAGTCCATTCATGTACCTTACCAATTTCTCCACTTCATTCTCATTTTTCCTAGCCCTCAAACTGAGTTTGTGGAACTCCTCAGTGTATGCATTGACATCTAGTTCCCTTTGTTTCAAATTTTGTAGTCACTTGGGGATTTGAACTTCATAATACCCTGGTAGGAATTGAGCCTTAAGCCTTATCTTGATACATTCCCATGATGTTATCTTCTTCTTACCTTCTTGTACCCTTTCTTCTTGCATCATGTTCCACCAAACTAGGTCTGATCCCCTCAATCTTTATTTGGCCACATTTACTCTTTTCTCCTCTACTACCTTCTTATAATCAAAATGATTATTTAGGGCCTCTATCCAATCTAGCAACTCTTCTCCATTGAGATTTCCTCCATAGGTGGGTAATCCATCCAAATTATCCTTGGAGATGGATTTGACTACATCCAAGAATATCTTTTGGTCTTGAGGCATTGCTAGTGCTACTTGTTCTTCTCCATATTCCACTTCTTCATCTGTCTCATCTCCCCAATCTATCTTAACATTCCCCTTCTCCTTCTTAGCATCTCTAGTTCCTTGACTTCCTTCCACATCCTTCAATTTGTCTATCATCTTTGCCACCATCTGTTAGATGGCTTCTAGAGTCATAGCCTTTGGAGACATTTAACTTTCTTCTGATTCTTCATAGTCTGACATACACCAATGTTTCAAAGGGTGGCTCTGATACCACTCTAATGCAAAGAGTCTTGGAGCTTGTTCTATTCACCTTCTTGATCTCTTGTCTTACTCAACCCTTTAACTCCTCAAGCCCATCCAATGGCACTTGGTAGGGGTTTTTCTATCTAGACCTCCAAGGTCTAATACACTTTGGATTTCCTATAAGTTATATGTTAGGATTCCCATAGATACTGAGAGGGGGGGTGAATCAGCATCTAATCGATGAATTGAATTTCTTAACTTAAAATGTGTAGAACATATTATAACAGTGTACCGATGTGCAAGATATAATGCAATAAACAAAATTAAAAACAACCACAAGAAAAACACACAATAACACAATGATTTAACGAGGAAACCCGGTGTGGGAAAAACCTCAGTGGGATTTGTGACCCACAATATTAACTTACTAGCTAATAAGAGAATATTACTGCTACAAGAGGGGCTTGCACATGTAAGAAGGCCAACTGCCTAGAGCTCACTGCTCAATGGGAAGTCTCACTGACTTACAATGATTGATTATACAAATCTAGTATCTTGTACTGCTTTAGAATAGGATCTATAATGCTAGATCCAGTACCGGTTTCTGCTCTGCTTCTTACATAAACCCTTAACCTATAATTCACATAATAGGTCTATCTTATTTTGCCTAAAAATGATCTTCTCTTTTTCTTACAAATATTCTACAATGGTCTCTCTTATATAAGAGTCATTTTACAATGATACCAATTCGGCTTACAAAGATTTTACAATAATAAACAAAATACAATATAACAACAATCTTGTTGACCTCTATGCTCGTATGCTTCCTTTCTTTGCTGGTGCAGGTGGTCTAAGTGTAAGTGTAGAGTCTAATCTTGCTAGTATTGGTGTAGTGTAATGCCTTGCCGGTGTAATGCCTTGCTGGTGCCATAGGATTGTAAGGTTGCCATCAATGACAAAACCTTCAATCACCTACAATGTCTCATTGGAGTGTGCATATGCCAACAATCTCCCTCTTTGGCATTGATGGCAACACTCATGAGAAAATTCAAAAGTGTATCCAAAACTGTAATCCAAAAATGTTTCCAAAAATATGTTACCAAAAATATAAAAGCTCCCCCTGAGCAGATAAGTCTTCTGCCGGTTATTTTTTCATACTACTACTCCCCCTTTGGCATCAACGACAAAGGTTGCCAAGATGTTAGTAGAGTTGTAGTCTCACTCAGCCTTGTAGCTGGGCAGTTACAATTTGAAAAAGATCTGCCAAAATTAAGTTTATACTTTCCATAAATTTCTTGCTATCTTTTATTGTAGTCTCTATTATTTTAACTGTACTAGTGAGGTGTTGCATATGCTTTGTCAATGTTCTCTGTCCCTGTACTAGCGCCTTAGATATTTCCTTCCATAATGATGCTAGATAGTCCAATCTTGGACTCAGTATTAGAAAACTGATAATGTATCAGGTGAGTTAACAAAATTGTCTGCAAGTTTATTGATTTCATCCTGTACCTTGCTCATTTTCTTATCTATGTCTACTGTCAAAAAGTTTGTCTTGCAAGTATTCTTTGTACAGAGTTCTAAATTCCTTCAATAAGTTTCATAGTTCCGGTAGAAGTGTGTCAAATTCCCTAGTACACTTCTTTATCTGATCTTCAAAGAATTTTTGCTTTTCAATTTCTACCTTATTCTTCAATGTCTCTTCCTTTATTTTCTCAATAGTCATTGTGTTCTCAGTGATGTATTTACACAAAGTATCAAGTTGTTTTAAAGAATCCTTATTGTCTATGTTACAGTTAGGAGCTATTACTTTCAAATTTGGGATTGTGTCATCTATAGATTTATAAGCCTATGAACTGCAATCTATTATCTTTTTGATGGAGTCCAAAAGTACTTCAGTTACATTAGTTGATTTGTAGCCTACTGAGGAGGAACCAACATTCTGAATTCCGCCCATGGAGGAAGTAACCAAGCTTGCAATGACCTCTGGTAGGTCAATTTGTGTTTCCATTTCTTTAAGCAATGGTTTTTGATCTTCTCCTATTGCCAGTGGCACTGTTTCCATGTGAACCTATTCCTGTTCTAGAGCCTGTTTCTCTATTTGTCTCTTTGTTTGTTGCTCTGTCTTAGTCTCAGTCTAAGTCTTTACCTATTGCTCTATTGTATTGTTAATGTTGTCAATTGTCGATGGCTCACTAGCCATATTTGTTTTGTCGGTTGTTTCTTTATCTATCACAATGTTGACTTTTTGCGTATCAACATCAACTATGAATAGTACCTCAGGATTAGGATTTGTATCCTCTATGTCCATACTCTCATTTGCCAGTTGATCTTCATTAGTTTTTACCAATGATGCAATTTGAGGCAGTGGGGATAAGTTATCTTTAACTTTGATACTCAGAGGTCCACCAACCTTTCCTTTTCCTTTGTCTCTCTCCTTCTGATATACCTTTATTGGTTTCAGGTTCCTGTATTCTTCCTATTTTTCTTTCTCAACAAGAAATATGTCCCATGCATTTTCTATTTCCTCTATTACTTCATTCACTCTTCTAACCATTAATGCAATATGTTGTTGTGCAGTTGAGAATACTGACTGGTTGGCTTCTTCAATTAAGTCATCTATCTCCTTAGGTGAGTTTACTGGATAAACAACAAGTAACTTTTCAATTTTGATTTTCTTATCAAGCTTTACAACAACTTTTCTTCTTGCTTCCAGTCTTTTGAACAATTCATATGGTAGATCATCTATTACTTCCATTAAGAACTTCTTATAGATATCCATGTGTAAAATAACATTGTTTTCAACTTGTTCTTTGTCGTCTACTAACAGTGTATCATAGACCTTTCCTATGTTTTTGAGTTTCCCTTCCTCTATGATTTCATATAGAAATTTGTCAAGAGGGGCCAAGTTTTGTTTAGTCTTCTTCTTCTTTAGTGTCAACTTTTTCTTTAGTGTTGTCTTTCTAACTGGTGACCTTACTGCCTGTTGTTTTTGTCTAGTCCTTCTAGGCGAAGGTGTGGATGCCGGTGAAGGATCTCTTTTCCTTACAACGCTTTTGAAAGCTGGAGGCATGTCACTCTCTGAAGAAGTAGCTACCAGTGATAGGTGAGTCTTAGGTTGTAGAGTACCTAACTCATCCTCAGTGATATCGGTTTGTTTCAATACATCTTCTTTAATAGCCTTAGCCTATCTAGAGCCTCTTCTTACAACTGTTTCAACCTTTTTCACTCTCTTTTTAGATTGAATTTGTTTTTCTATGGTTTCAGCACTACCAAATACTTCTTCCTTTGGTTCATTTGGTGCTTCCAGAAGTGCTTTAGCATAAGTCTCAATTATATGATCATCTGTCTCATAACCCATCTTTGTTACCCAGATTGTTCTTGGGATGACTACTCCATCCAGATCTCATCCTTTTTTATTACAAAATATATATCATATTTGTATTTGTTGACAATTTTTTGTGATAGTCTGATTCTTTTATTCATCCTAGCCTTTAGTGCTTGAAAATAGTCATGAATGTTCTTTTGTTTGTTCTCGCCCATGTTGTTGAATAGGTCTGTCAACTATTTTCCTACTGGTATATCAAATCCAAGATTCTTATGGCCAATACCAGGAACCTATTTAGTTATGTGTAGCATCAAGAATACAAGTAGATTTCTAAATCTGAAAGTTCCTTTCTTATCCTTCTTGATTTTGCCTAAGTTATCAACTTATCTTTTAACCATTCACATACATCAATTTTCACATTGTCTTTAACCATGTCATAAGCACTTTTAATGCATAAACTCGAAACTGAGTTAAGTCTATTTGCATGAGTTTCTTTGTACCCTAAAATCATGCTAACAAATCTCACATTTATATCAATCACATCATTAACTCTCAGAGACCTTCTGTCTGATGTTGCACCAATTAAGTTCATTACTAGGTCATTGGACACCTTCTTGGTTTTGTCTGGTCTGTTACTGGTGGAAGGTAACCCTGTTACTGCTTTCACAGATTCCTTTGTTATTTTGTGTACTAAATCAAGCCAAAAGAATGAACCATGTACGCTACTTAAAACTATCCTAATCACCTCCTTCGGAAATTCGGGAATGCAGAGGATTTCAGTGAATCCTAGGGTTTCAACAATTTTATGTTCCGGTTTTACATTTCCAGAATTATCACATATGAAAAATTTATACATTGTTTTGATCTCTTCACCTCCTAATTCCTCTATGTTACAATGAATATATATTCGGGGATCTTCTGCAAAAACAACTCCCTTTGTAATTTGGGAAAAAGCACCTACATTGTCATCTTTCTTGGCTACCTCAAGAACTAGTTGAAATACAGGCCTAGGGTGTTTTATAACCTCGACTACTGTAGGGTTTGCTATGAATTTAGGTGCAGAGGAGGGTGCCATGATAAATACCTTTTTCTGCCTTTTGGATGGATTTATTTTTGAAGTGCTTTGCCTCTTTGCTCGAAATCCCTTAGCTCTGCAAATTTTGCACTCTTCGAATGTTTGAAATCTTGGTGAAGTGAAATGGAGCCAAAACCACAAATTTATAATGTTTATTTTGTCATCTACCACATTTAATGCATGCTGGTTAAGTAGTCACTTAACATTGTCTGCCGGTATAGAAGTAATTTCCAACTTCTCACCATTAACTGAGGGAATTGGAGCATATGTCTCATTGATTTTCAAACCCTCAAGAAGGTTTTCCTTCAATTTGATGAGAGCTTCCTACCTGTGGAGCATCACTCTATCCTGTTGGTGGAGCATCACTTTGTCCTGCCAATGAAGCATCACTCTATCCTGCCAGTGAAGCATTGATTGGTTCTACCAATGGAGGAGTATTGCCAACAATATTTAGGTCTGACTTTCTAATCCATTGTTTTGAGAGTTCTTGCTTAACCTCTTCAACTTTTTCTTTACCTTTCAAGCTAGAACTTTTGTTATTTGTCAATGATCCTTTACTTCTACAGAATTTTGCAATATGCCCAATATTGTTACATGCATAACATGTCATATTATTCTTTTGAATAGCTTTCCCATAACCTATGTTGGTTTGTGTTCTGCATTGATTAGATAGGTGTCTAAATCTTCCACAAACATAACATCTCACATTCACTCTGCGATTTTTCAGAGTTGTGACCAACTTTGTTGCATTTTGAACATTGACCTGTGAGTGTGTTGATATTCTAATAATTTATAGATCTACATTCATTTGCTCTATGACCATAGTTATTACAGTTAAAGCATTTTCCATTGAATTTATAAGCATTAGGTTGCCTTACCGGTTTGCTATGATCCTGTGTGTTTGCAGTGAGCTTTCACCAACTTCAAAGCCAATTCCAGAAGTATCACCTTTAGGTTTTTGATTCTTCAGCAAGTTACCAAGTTCCTCTGAGCTTTTCTTGAATTTTTCTTTATGTTGATTTGTAGTATCTAGTTCTGTTTCTAAGACTTCTTTCTACCTCATCAGTTCATTGGAGTCATTCTGAGTGTGCATTAGATCTGTCTTCAATAAATCATTTTCATAACTAAGTCTTGTGTTTTCATTTGCAACATCACTTAGTCTTCTGGTCAAATCTTCTTCATTCTTCTATCTATCTTCAATTTCTTTACAAAATCTCATAGTCATATCCTGCATCTCATTCTTCATTGTCATGTTCTCTTGTTTCAGCTTGTTTATCATATCATTAAGAGATTCATTTTCATCATTCTCATTTTGCATCTTTTACAAAGTTCTCTTCTTTTGTTTCTTGAAATTGTAAGATTTTCTTGAAGTGCCTGGATAATATCCTGAGCTGCCCTTAGATCATCTTCTAGTTTGATATTTTTCAGTTTTTCTGTATCATAGTCTGAAAGAGTTGCTTCTAGTTGCTTCATCAGATTTTCCATATCTACCAGTGTCTAGATCTTCCTCAAGCTGTTAGGATTTTGAAAATAGAGGACCATTCTTTGATACCAATTGTTCGGATCCCCATAGATACTAAGAGGGGGGATGAATCAGTATCTAACCGGTGAATTGAATTTCTTAACTTAAAACATGTAGAACATATTATAACAATGTACCGGTATGCAAGAAATAATACAATAAACAGAATTAAAAGAAACCACATGAAAAACACACCATAACACAATGATTTAACAATGAAACCCAGTGTGGGAAAAACCTCGGTGGGATTTGTGACCTACAATATTCACTTACTGGCCAATAAGAGAATATTACTGCTACAAGAGGGGCTTGCACATGCAGGAAGGTCAACTGCCTAGAGCTCAGTGCTCAATGGGAAGTCTCATTGACTTACAATGATGGATTATACAAATCCAGTATCTGATACTACCTTAGAATAGCATCTATAATGCTAGATCCAGTACCGATTTCTGCTTTGCTTCTTACATAAACCCTTAACCTATAATTTGCATAATAGGTCTGTCTTATTTCACTTAAAAATGATCTTCTCTTTTTCTTACAAATGTTCTACAATGATCTCTCTTATATAAGAGTCATTTTACAATGATGCCGAGTCGGCTTACAAAGATTTTACAATAATAAACAAAATACAATATAACAAAAATCCTATCAGCCTCTGTGCTAGTATACTTCCTTTCTCTGCCGGTGTTGGTGTAGAGTCTGATCTTGCTAGTGTCGGTGTAGTGTAATGCCTTGCCGGTGCCATAGGATTGTAAGGTTGCCATCAATGACAAAACCTTCAATCACCTACAATTTCTCATTGGAGTGTGCATATTCCAACATTATAGCCACTAATCTTAGTCAATCAACACCTCCTAGTTAGGCTTTCACCTCAATCCTCAACACTACTCCTAAGGCTCCAACAACCTCTGCAAAGGATCACAACACACCAACTCGTTCTAGGTTGGCACAATATATTTACATTATGCATTTGATGTATTTAAGGGGTTTGGGAATCTTCAAACCAATCGCTAAGTTTTCCTAACCTCTCTTTGTCTCCACCGGGCTCAAATAGGCCTAATTCAATTAGCCCTCCCTTGGTGGTTTTAAGGACTTGGTTTTAAAAATTCCTAAATGAGGCCACAAATAAATTACATATTTTGATACCCTTTTCAAGGCTACAAAAAATGTTGCAAATTTTCACCTGGGTTTTTAGTACATATATGAGAACCAAATTTGTCCCAATTTCAAGGGTTTTGGCCTACCCAGGTGACTTGGAAAGATGGCTTTAAAAGCCTTCACTAGTCCAAAAATTTTCTCAAATAAATTGAGGATTATTTAAGGAAATTCATAGGGCTTTCCAACCATGGGACCATTTCTCTTCCACCAATCCACATGTGCTCAGAATTTGCACATCTTCTGATGTCCTCACTCACTAACTCCTTGCAGTGAGTCTAGGGCTTCATTGCACAAACACCACAAAGGCCTAAAAAACAACAAAAACCTACTCTAATCATATGTACAAACCCTAACCTAGCATTCCATTTGATTTCAACTAGTTCCATCAATGGATGCTCAGGTTAGAGCCATTTTGCTCTTAAACCCTACTTTGCAAGGGTTTACCTAGTTACAGAGAGTGTATGAGGTCTCTGCAACCAAACACACTTAGAAATACTAATCTACTTTGATGGAAAGATGTTTCAACAAACTCTCATGATCTACAATGAGATTCTACTAACAAGTCCGTACTAGACCGTACAATGCAACAAAAAGCAAGGAAACTGTTAAACATTGAAGGAAACAAGATTTGCTTGCAACTCAAAAACTTGTTCTTGCATTCCAAATTCTCCAACCCATACAATGAAATTTATTTTTTCTTAAATCCTCATATTATAGTTGGTTGAACCAAATTTTCAATGCCAATCATCAAAAATGCAACTTTTGCGAAATGTTGAAAAATGTTGCTCAACAACTTTTACATCTTTTTGACACCTTGGTTGCAACTTTGCGCTCAAGTGCATTCCAAGGATCCTAAAGGCCCTCAAGCATCCTATAAAACCTAAACACAATACAATAGACCCCTATTACATGATAACAATGATCTAGAGTACTACTCTTGTGATCTACATTAGCATTTCAACTTTCTAGGTTGATAGCATCCTGAACACAAATGACACAACCAAAAGCTTGGACAACTCAACCATGACTCTATTGAGTCCCAAATGGTTGTTCCATTATTACATCATGAAAGACAACACACAAAATTAGAAGAAAATAAAATTTCATGCTTGGAGTGTTAGGTTACCTGCACCAAACTCCCTTTCAAGGATGAAGCTTTGAAGATTAATGTTGATCCTTCTCCTAGAGTGTACCTCCCCCATGTGGATCCTTTGGTGATAGATGATGATATGATGTCTAACTTTCTTAGTAACATTAAACCTTCTTTCAATAAAATTTCCTATAGGGAGGAATAATTACAGACTGGTGCTTGTCTCTCTCCTAAAATTAATCCTATCCATGATAGAATTTTGGTGCAAGAAGAGACTATCAACACTTCTATCAATAATCAACATCATATGAATGATGTTGATCCTTCTCTGAAAATGTACACCCCTTGTATGGATACTTTGAAATAAGAGAACGATCTTAGGTTTTATGGGTTTAATAATATTAATACTCCCCTCTATGAGGATTTCCCTTTCATTCAATCTAAAGAAAAACCTATTCATGAAGAAGTGTTTAAGGTTGATAATCCTCTTTGTGAAACACTTGATGATTTTAGCTCTACTAGACCTTCCTAACATATTCCAAAATAATATTTGATCAATATGATACATGTGAATGATAATGAAATACCTAATAAACCCCTCTTCATGGTTCAAGGTCCTAGTCTTGTTAGCAGCAACCAAGAAGGAAGACTAAGAGGGGGGGATGAATCAATCTTCACTAGAATATCAAAACTAAGCACAAAAATAGATCTAATGAGCTGTAGCAACAATAAATATATACAATTATTGAGAGCACAACACACAACACCAATATTTTGACATGGAAAATCTAATTAATGGAAAACCCACGATAGGAACCTACCCATAGTAAAATGATATTGTGTAGTAGTATGTGAAAATATTACAATGGGGAATGCATATGCACTGAGGCACTTTTCCTAGAGCTCACTACTCAAAAGATAATGGTCGAGAAGGCTACTACCCTCAGGGAAGTCTCACTGACATACAATAAGATTTGGACTACAATCTGGAAGAAATAAACTGAAAGAATAGCATTTCCAAAAGCCTGATTATACTTTCAGTTAAGCACAGATGTGTTCTCTGCAGCACCAATCTCTCCTCAATCTCAACACCAAAGGATAAATGCCTTGTTCACACATAAACCTCTCTCTGATAATGTAAACATAACATCAACACTTAATTACATGAAAATGTCACTTATATATACAATTTATGAACCTTGACAACAAGGTCAGCTAAAACCTCAAACCTAAATTACAAAGTTACAGCACGTGATAAAAAGATCGACCACTGAACCAATATAATGGTTTACATAGCATAACATTGACCTAAATCAAATTCCCAAATGCTCAACTCCACTGGAAATCATGCCAAGATCAACCAAAATATGCTACACCACCAGGAAAACCACATAACATGAAAATCATCATTGGTTCATAGAAACCACCAAAAACTCACACAATGATCAATGCAGATCATCAAAACAAATAGGAAACAACTAGGAAACACCAACAAGCATGTTGGAATCATCAGAAACAGTTGCACCAACACCACTTATCAAATCTTCATCTATCAATGACTGAAAGCTCAAGAACACAACCAATCAACAACTATCACCAAATCATGATCCATCTAAAATGAAGATACACAAGACCATCCCAAGCAATATCCCAAAAAATTAGCACAAGATCTGATCACACTGAAATATATCAGAGGAGATACTGAACTCTACAAAAGAGTGATCAACAAAACACCACTACAAACTAGATCATAAGATCTTCCCAATCTACAATCACCACAGCAATACATTGTTAGGTCCCAGAGACAACTGAGAGGGGGGGGTGAATCATTTGTCTAATAAATTCAAACCAAAAACAACTCAATCAACTTAATGCTTAATACTGGTAAGCCAGTGAAGTATGCCGCTAGATAGTGTTAATAGTTAATTGCTATACCGGTAAAGATTAATGCATGAAACATAAACACAAAGTCCTCCACAACACATAACACCAATATTTGTACATGGAAACCCTGTAAGGGGAAAAACCATGGTGGGAAACCTTACCCACAATTAGATGATACTACTGTAGATAGTAAGTCTACATAAATGGGGTCTGCACATGCAGAAAGGCCAACAGCTTAGAGCTCACTGCTCAATCACAAAATGGGAGTCACACTAACTACAGTTGGATGGTTAAATCCAATAAGAATGTACTGTACAAAATAGCATCTTCATATGCTAGATTCAGTACCGGTGTAATGTTGATATGCTTCCACAAGAACCTAGCTTCACCTTGAAATGATTTCTTTGTGTATAGCTCTGCTTAATCTCGCATATACCTTCTCACAATTCTTTTTCGCATTCCACATTCGATCTTACAAATAAGATCTTACATTTATACCATAACCTAAGACCAATTTTAGTAGGTTGGCTCTACAAGATATTACAATAAAACCATTTTATAATATCTGATGCAATAATCGATTAAACATGTCGGCTTAAAGAATTTACAACAATAATAAATCATCTCCATAGCGTGCCATGTTGATCTGGAAAAGATAAATCTGCCTGTGTAACCCTAGGTAACCCTTGACCTATTTGTCGGTAAAAGAAAATATGCAAATATGATTATACCAATGATTAATTCTTCAAAACAAAGTGTCCACATGATGTCTTCGACATTACCAAGTGTCTTCCATATCATTCCAAGTGTTACTGATGATTATATCATGCCGGTGAACCATATACCAGTAATTGTGCAATAGTTACTTGCTTGTCAGTGAATGCTGTTGGATCTCCAAAGTGCTAGTGTTTTAGTAGGTGTTGACATCAATGACAAAACCATACCAAAATACCAACAATCTCTCCCTTTGGAATTGATGGCAACACAAGATGGAAGAACCATCAAAGTGCCAAAACAGAAATGCCAAAAACCAAAAACCAACAATCTCTCCAAAAAGATCATAGCCAGAATGTAGAGAGTAATAGTCTCTCTGAAACAACACTCTCTCCCTCTGGGAGCAACATGTGTTATCCAAAGTTCTCTTTAAAGATAATGTATTTTTCCATAGATATCTCTCCCCCTTTGACATCAAATGCCAAAGTTATAGTAATAAAACCAAGTTCATATACAAAATACCAATCAATTCAATATACCAACTACTCCCCATGAGAAGTAGCTTCCTCATCAAAGACCGGAGTAAAAGATTTGTCTTTTAATTCTACCGACTAATGACAATCATCAACTATCTAAGTCTCTACCGATGGTGGTATGACTCCAAGCTGATCTCTGAGATATTCAAAAGTCTCCTTAGGCAGAGGTTTTGTAAAAATATCTGCAAGTTGTTCTTTAGTATTTACATAAACCAGTTTTATCTCTTTTTCTTCAACTTTTTCCCTTAGAAAATTCAGTTTGATAGAAACATGTTTTTTTTTAGAATGTAATACCGGATTCTTAGATATATCAATTGCTACAGTGTTATCACATTATATAGTAATAGGTTCCTTGCATTTTACCTTTATGTTTTTCAACATTTTCTTAAGCCATAGTACCTATGTATAGTTAGTTGCTGCTGCAACATATTCTGATTCTGTTGTTGATAAAGATGTACAACTCTGTTTCTTACTCAACCAAGAAACTAATCTCTTTCCAAGAAAGAATGCTCCGCCGGTGGTGCTTTTTCTATCATCCACATCTCCTGCCCAATTTGTATCTGTGTATGCACATAGATCAAAATTTTCATCTCTAGGATACCATAATCCAAGATTTGCAGTGCCTTGTAAGTACCAGAAAATCCTTTTTACTGTTGATTCATGATTTTCTCTAGGATTACTTTGAAATCTAGAAACAATACATACTGCATTCATAATATCAGGTCTGGTTTGTGTCAAATATAGTAAACCTCCTATCATAGATTTGTATCTAGTTGGATTAATAGGTGTAGATTCATCCCTTTGAGATAATTTGTTATTTGTAGTCATAGGTGTACTTACCGGTTTAGAGTTCTCCATCCCAAATTTCTTTAGGAACTCTTTCAAGTACTTGGATTGACTCAAAAATATACCTTTGTCAGTCTGTGAAATTTGCAATCCTAAAAAGAATTTTATTTCTCCAATCATAGACATTTCAAATTCTTGCTGCATTTTAATAGAAAATTCTTTACATAATCCATCTCCTCCTTCAAAGATTATATCATCAACAAATACTTCTATAATCAAGATGTCATCATTAGTTATTTTGTAATATAATTTGTTATCTACATTTCCTTTAGTAAAACCAATCTTTAAAAGATATTTATCCAGCCTTGCATACCAAGCTCTTGGGGCTTGTTTCAATCCATATAGAGCTTTTCTTAACCTGTAAACCATATAATTGTCATCTGTCAAAGAAAATCTATCAAGTTGTTCAATATAGACTTCCTCTTCAAGATCTCCATTCAAGAATGCACATTTAATATCCATTTGATAAACTTTGTAGTTTTTGTGAGCTGCAAAAGCCAAGAATAATCTGACTGCCTCAATTCTTGCTACCGGTGCAAAGGTTTCATTGTAATCAACTCCTTCTTTCTGAGAATATCCCTTACACACTAGTCTTGCTTTATTTCTGACAACCTTACCAGCTTCATTAAGTTTGTTTCTAAATACCCATTTGGTTCCAATTATATTTTTATCTTTAGGCTGGGGAACTAATGTCCAAGTATTATTTTTCTCAATTTGTTCTAATTCTTCTTCCATAGCTTTAATCCAAAATTTATCTTCACATGCCTCATTAACAGATGATGGTTCAATTTAAGAAATAAGACATACCTCTTCATTTGCCAATCTTCCTCTTGTCATAACTCCTTTAAATTTGCTTCCAATTATCTGATCTTCAGAATGATTCAATTTTACATACCAAGGTGTCTTAGTTTGATGTTGTTCTTCAATTACTGTGGAGTCCTCTGATGGTACTGGGGTAACTGGATCTTCATTCTGTACCGGTGGATTTAGTGTAGGTTCATTTCTCACAATTTTTGTTGCCGGTTCAGAGTCTATATACCTTGAAGTTCCTCTGAATTGTTCAGCAATCTTTACATTTGTACTCTCAACAATTTTCTGTAATCTCTTATTAAAACATCTATATGCCTTGCTCTTAGATGAATAACCAAGAAATATTCCTTCATCACTTCTTGGATCAAATTTGCCAATATACTCATCTCTTCTAATATAATATTTACTTCCAAAAATTATGAAATACTTAAGAGTGGGAGTATTACCAAACCATAGTTCATGAGGGGTCTTACCGGTTTCACCTTTGATGTGAACTTTTTTGAATGTATAGATGTCTGTGCTGACTGCTTCTCTCCAATATACATGTGGTAAATTTGCTTCTGATAACATACTTCTTGCTGCATCCAAGATAGTTATGTTTTTCCTTTCAACAACTCCATTCTGCTGTGGTGTCTGAGGTGCTGATAGCTATCTTCTGATTCCATTCACTTCACAGAATGTATTAAAGTCCTTAGATGTGAATTCTCCTCCTTGATCTGATCTTAAACATTTGATTTTCTTACCGGTTTCATTTTCAACCATTTCTTTGGATAATTTGAACTTTCCAAGTGCTTCTGATTTTTCTCTGAGAAAAGTAACCCAACACATTCTAGAATAATCATCAATAATTAGCATGAAATATCTATCACCTTGTAAGCTTTTAGTTCTAGCTAGACCACATAAATCAATGTGAATCAAATCAAGAGCATTATTGGATTTTTCTGGAATACTTTTGAAACTAGCTCTAACTTGTTTTCCAAATTGACATTCCTTACATATTGTATTATGAGGTTTCACAATTTTAGGTAGATCTCTAACTGCCTTAGAAGTACTGATTTTTACCATGCAATCAAAGTTTACATGACAGAGTCTCTTATGCCATTACCAACTTTCATCTATATGTGCAATCAAGCATGCCTTTGCACTGTTATTCAAATGAAAGATATTACCTCTAGTCTAATTGCCGGTTGCAATTTCTAAACTAGTTCTATTCATGATTTTGCATTTTCCATTCTTAAATTGTAACTGAAATCCTTTCTCAACTAATTGACCAACACTTAAAATATTATTCTTTAATCCTTCAACATAGTAGACATTGTCAGTGTTATGCTTACTATCAAGAGATATTGTACCCTTACCTTTGATTGAACAAGCTTTGTCATCTCCAAATCTTACTAAACCTCCATTGTATTCTTCAAAGTTCAAGAATTTACCTTTGTCTCCTATCATATGATGTGAGCATCTTGAGTCAATGATCCATTCATCCTTTACTTCAACTTTAGCTACTAGGGCTTGTTCTACTGGTTGAGCAATAGGTGTCGGTTGATCTTCTGATATAGCAACAAAAACCCATCCATTGTCTGTTGGATCCTCATCAGAATCATCAGTTACACCTTCATCAGCAATGTAACAAGATTTGTCTTTGTTCTTCTTAAATCTGTATCTCTGATATTCAGGATTAAGCTTGTATGTTCTTCTATCTTCTTCTCTTAGTCTAGCATATCTATCAAGGCATCTCGAAGCCATATGACTAATCTTATTGCAATTAAAACATTTAAAGGGTGCTTTACCTTCATACTTACTTCCAACTGGACCTTTTGGCATTTTCCTTGCAAATAGTGCTTCAAGTTCTTCAAGTTTTTCATTCTCCTTCCTAGTTTCTTCAAGTTCTCTTGCATAAAAGGCTTTCCAATCCAATTTGTCAAATGATGGAGCAAATGATGTTGATGCTTTAAAGGCCAAATCTGTCTTTATAGTAGCAACATGACCAAATTCCTCAATTTCAAAGGCTGAAAGTTTTCCAATTAATGTATCCCTAGTTACTGATGTATTAGGCATTGTTGTCAACTCATTTATAGTAGTAACCTTCATTTTATATACTGGTGGTAATCGTCTTAAGATTTTTGAAACAATTTCATCCTCACTCAAGGTTCCTCCACAACATTTAATACCAAAAACAATTTCATTTACTCTTTCCATAAAAGTAGAAATCCTTTCATCTTCTTCCATTTTCAGATGTTCATACCTGACTCGGAAGCTTTCAAGTTTTGCAATCTTGACTGTGGAATCTCCTTCATTCAGTGTTTCCAAATGATCCCAAATAGCTTTAGCAGTAGACCTATCTGATAATCCCATGATTTGTTGATCTGATAAGGCGCTCAGAAGTGCTTCTCTTGCTTTGCAATCATTCTCCTCATCTTTAGCTAAGGTAGTTGGAGTGGTCTGACCAGCTATAGCAGTAGTATAACCATTCTTTGTAACTTCCTGGATTTCTTTACCAATGCAATTCAGATGTGTCTCCATCCCGATCTTCCATATCCAATAGTTGGTTCCATCAAGTTTAGGACTATCCTTCCTGAAATAATTAGTAGTCATTAGATCTCCTCAAGTTGTTAAACTTCTACAAAAGAGGACTAAGCTCTGATACCAATTGTTAGGTCCTGGAGACAACTAAGAGCGGGGGGGGGGGGGGGTGAATCAGTTATCTAATAAATTCAAACAAAAAACAACTCAATCAACTTAATGCTTAATACCGATAAACCAGTTAAGTATGCCGGTAGACAGTGTTAACAGTTAATTGCTATACCGGTAAAGATTAATGCATGAAACATAAACACAAAGTCATCCACAACACATAACACCAATATTTGTATGTGGAAACCCTGTAAGGGGAAAAAACACAGTGGGAAACCTTACCCACAATCAGATGATGTCTTACTACACATAGTAAGTGTACATAAATGGGGTCTGAATATGCAGAAAGGCCAACAGCGTAGAGTTCACTACTCAATCACAAAATGGGAGTCACACTGACTATAGTTGGATGGTTAAATCCAATAAGAATGTACTGCACAAAATAGCATCTTCATATGCTGGATTCAATACCAATGTAATGCTGATATGCTTCCACAAAAACCTAGCTTCGCCTTCAAATGATGTCTTCATGTATTGCTCTGCTTAATCTTGCATATACCTTCTCACAATTCTTTTTTGCATTCCACATTCGATCTTACAAATAAGATATTACATTTATACCATAACCTAAGACCAGTTTTAGTAGGTCGGCTCTACAAGATATTACAATTAAAACATTTTACAAACAATATAATATCCAATGCAATAACTGATTAAACATGTCAGCTTAAAGAATTTACAACAATAATAAATCATCTCCATAGCGTGCCATGCTGATCTGGAAAAGATAAACCTGCCAGTGTAACCCTAGGTAACCCTTGACCTATTTTCTAGTAAAAGAAAATATACAAATATGATTATACCATTCATTAATTCTTCAAAACAAAGTGTCCACATGATGTCTTCAACATTACCAAGTGTCTTCCATATCATTCCAAGTGCCGGTGATCATTATATCTTGCCGCTGAACCATATACCAGTAACTGTGCAATAGTTACTTGCTTGTCGGTGAATGCTGTTGGATCTCCAAAGTGATAGTGTTTTAGTAGGTGTTGACATAAATGACAAAACCATACCAAAACACCAACATACATAGGATTATGTTGACACCAAGGAAAACAACATATCCTAGTAGAAACAATGACCAACCATATCCAATAGTCTCCCCCTTTAGAATTGATGGCAACATATGAATGTGAAAAACAATCAATGCAAAGAAAGAAGATGTCTCCAACAAACTCCTCCTAAGATTAGGACATATAAAGCAGTTTTTTGCATGATCTCTCTCACCCTTTGACAACAATGCCAAATATCTCAATATAGAATGTTGGCATATTAGCATAACTAATAGAGATGATTATGTACTAGTAAAGGAATGTTGGTGATGATATATTGATGGATTGTTGGTGATGATATAATTATGATATGATGCTTTATGATCAGTTATTTGCATTGTCATTTATGGTAACCATGTTTATTAATGTTTGGTATATCATATAAGTTATCTAAGTTATCTAACCTAACCAATAATGGTATGTTTGCTAAGTTTATAGTGAACCAGTAAGAAGGAACAATGAAGGAGATGGTTGCGGTAGAAATTTGTGTTGAGTTAGGTGTTATAATTTGAAATTTGTGCTTATGACATTGTAATGAGTCTATGACATGAACCGCATCATGTTTGGAGAACTGAAAGTCTTGTTTGTAATTGATTGTTGTACATTCAGTGTAGGGTTTGAGAACCGACAACAAGATCTTTGACCGGTGATGTTTTATAGTTTGGTGATGATTCGCTTCATGTTCATAAGTTGATGATGACATGTCAGAATCCATGTGAAGAGATAAGATGTTGTTTTAGCATGTACATGGAGCAAATTTCTTGGGAAACAACAAAGTGCTTAGCAGAATGTGTTAAGGGTTTGACAACTTATCAAATCAATGTGCGGTGATGAGTTATCATCATTCAAGTACTATGATTGTCTTGAAATTTATTGATACTAAATATATTGATGTTCATGGTCTAAAAACTTCTTTTGAAGTTTGGGGGAAGTTAGAATTGATCTATGGTGGTGATATGCATGTTCAAAATGCTAAAGAAGAGAGCCTTAGAGGAAAGTTTGATGATATGAGAATGATAGAAGGAGAAAATATTACTTAGTATGGACAAAGGATAAAATAAGTTGTCGGTGGAATCAAAAGTGTTGGTGGTACTGTTGGGTCTCAAATCAACAGATTGGATAGGTTCTAAGGAAATGCCAACTCCTATGATCAAACCCTCGAATTGACTTGGCCAACTTATAGAGTGAACCTATTTGGTTACTAACTCTCTCACTTTAGGCTCTGCAGGACCTAGGCGGGTATACCTACTCACTAGTTGTTCCTTCAGCTAATGCTTTTTATAGCAGATTTAGTGTCTTAATCTGATATCTCCTAGTCTCAGAATGGCATAAGTTTCTTAAACAGATTGATTTTAGATGTGTGTATTGATCTATGTATCTTGTAAAAGTATATATGTTACACTTTGGCTAAATTACCTACTATACCTACTCTACTAATCCTAATGCTTAAAAGTAAAGGGTAATTGGTATGGTTAAAGGGTTTGTTTACAAATGACCAGTGCCTTTCCTCTTATTTGGGCTACAAAGTCTTATATTTCTTCAGGACTTATTGTGTAAACTTATGAGACAATTTTTAAACCCACCCCTTTTGGTAAGTCTGTT
Source organism: Cryptomeria japonica (assembly GCF_030272615.1). Classification (NCBI taxonomy): domain Eukaryota; kingdom Viridiplantae; phylum Streptophyta; class Pinopsida; order Cupressales; family Cupressaceae; genus Cryptomeria; species Cryptomeria japonica. Next base: position 500,956,168 of record NC_081409.1, on the reverse strand, counting down.
AGTTACTGTTTCTTATGAGCTCTATTTTGATGTCTATATTGTAAACTGCTTGAATGAATTTAACCCTAACTTTAAGAGACCATCCAAGGAAGAAATACAGGGAACAATTACAATTCACAAGTAAATCTTTTCTGATCCAAATCTACAATATGAAACACAAAATTTCACTAGAAGAACACAAATAACCTTATCTCCTTTAGATAATATCACAAGCAACTGCCTTCTGAAAATATGTTAACTCTCAACATATATGAGAAAGAAAATGCAACTAGTTATTTTTTATAAAAAGTTTAAAAGTACAAAATTGCCTCCACCTCTTCTATCTCTATTCTCCTTTTCTTTACATTTTACATCACACATATATATGTGGTTGAATGGTTTTCATACCCCTTTGGGTGAAAAGACACCCCCCTTTTAAATAAAAATAATTCCAAATCCCGAAATTGCCTTAGTTTATGTAATTAATTGTCACTTTACAAGTTGTTTAGGCATATTAGGGGTATTTTAAGGCTATTTTATGGGTATATAATGGATAAATGGTCTTTAAATGATGTAAATACCCCCTTTGGTTCTTCACAGTCCATTTTTTATGCCCATTATTGTGTTTATGTTATGGTTTCATATTGTGCAACAAATATAAAACATATTACTTGTACCTATTCAATATATATATATATATATAGATATGTATATATATATTTATAATTTTTCTTGGTCCTTGTCTTGGAATCTGGAATTCTAAAAATTGCAAAATTTAGGGTTCCAATAGTGGCTCTGTTTGGGGATGCATGCCCCATGCGGGCATAGAAAGAATCCATCTATCTCTGGTAAAGTAGACTGGATGTGTCAAATCATCTCCCTTATGTAGATTATGTCAAAACTGCATGTAGTGGCCCCAAGCCCCAAAAACTGAACACTAATTCTTTCCTCTATCAAACATCTGATTCTCATCATGAAGTAGTATAAAAACTTTGAGATTATTGATATCACTTGATTGGCAATTCCTGTCATAAGATGCATCATCCATCCTTATTTTATAGGGATTCTTTATTTCACCTAGATTACCATTATCCCATATTCCATAGGAAATGGTATTTATACTTTTACAAAAGTTTGCTTCTTGTGGCATCCGTATATTCTTCATCTCTATTTTATTGGAATGTTGCATATTATCTAACTGGTACTTCTTTTCACCTTTTATTTTATCTCTATGTGATGTACCTTCCTTTTGTAACTCTGTTATTTTTGTGGTCCTTTTATCATGTGACTTAGTCATATTATTACCCATGTTGTCTTCACATATGTTTGTATTGTCCATACTGTTTGCAATTTTTTCTTCTTCATCATATAAAGGATTTGAGAATACATGAAAATCCTTTTCACACATAACATGGCAATAGGGAATATGATTTTCCTCTATCACTTCATCACATAAGGGGTTTGAAAATATTTGAAAGCCATTTTCAAATTCACATACCTCTTCTTTATCAATTGTATCATCAAGGTACTCAAGTATGGATTCACTTTCCTCATGACTGGTACAATATTCTTCATCAATGTTAGCAACAATTTCTTCAAGTTCTGACTTGTACTCACAAACACCATCAATTGCTTCTTCATCAGATGGGACTTCCAAATGGATAACTGATTCTTCTATATATTCATCTTCATTTGCATCTCTTATATTCATGTTACTTGTCTCACACAAATCATGTAGTTTTTTATTCAATTCTTCAAGAATTGAACATGTTGATTCCAAATTGTCAGACCCAAATTCTCTCACAATCAATTCCTCCAGTATAGCTGAATTAAGTTGTATATTATCAGGCATTTGGAAATAAGTCACCATTATTCTGCCAATCAGTTTTTCTATAGATTCACCTTCCTTTCTTCTTATGTTGTAGATTGCATTGCCACAATCATAATCTGATTGAATCTGATTTTGGTATGGAGAACCAATTGAAGAGCTAGCGGCTGAAGTGTTGTCCTCGATTACACCGTAGAATTCTTCCATGAACCACCACTCAAGTTCTTCCCATGATGAGATACTTTGTGGGGGTAACAAGCTGAATGACTGCTCTACAACATCCTCCAATGTTAGCACAAACCATTTCATGATCGTTTCTTCTGAGTAGATTCTAAAGGTCTCAATAAACCAATAAAATGATTTTAGATGCCCAATTGGTGATTCCCTTTCATCTCCATGGAACCTCAGCATACAGATCTTCAACTCACAAGGAAATTCATATGGATACTCAGGGATGTTACCGAAATCCAATGGCTTAAAACTTCTTGGAATATTCTTGCCTCTTTGTGGCTGTGGTTGCCACTGTGCATATTATTTTGAAGAGGCTTCTCCATAAAAATATGGATATTGAAACATAGTGAATGATACTCATCTTTTTCATTTAATTTCCTTTTTACAGAGTCGCCACCTATTTCAAAGAGGACATAAGTTATTTCTTTCTTCTAAGTTCTCTCCCACAACAGAGTCTTAATAATTCTTCCCCAGCAGAGTCGCCAATCTGTTGGGTCTCAAATCAACAGATTGGATAGGTTCTAAGGAAATGCCAACTCCTATGATCAAACCCTCCAATTGACTTGGCCAACTTATAAAGTGAACCTATTTGGTTACTAACTCTCTCACTTTAGGCTCTGCAGGACCTAGGCGGGTATACCTACTCACTAGTTGTTCCTTCAACTAATGCTTTTTATAGCAGATTTAGTGTCTTAATCTGATATCTCCTAGTCTCAGAATGGCATAAGTTTCTTAAACAGATTGATTTCAGATGTGTGTATTGATCTATGTATCTTGTAAAAGTATATATGTTACACTTTGGCTAAATTACCTACTATACCTACTCTACTAATCCTAATGCTTAAAAGTAAAGGGTAATTGGTATGGTTAAAGGGTTTGTTTACAAATGACCAGTGCCTTTCCTCTTATTTGGGCTACAGAGTCTTATATTTCTTCAAGACTTATTGTGTAAACTTATGAGACAATTTTTAAACCCACCCCTTTTGATAAGTCTGTCAGTTACTGTTTCTTATGAGCTCTATTTTGATGCCTATATTGTAAACTGCTTGAATGAATTTAACCCTAACTTTAAGAGACCATCCAAGGAAGAAATACAGGGAACAATTACAATTCACAAGTAAATCTTTTCTGATCCAAATCTACAATATGAAACACAAAATTTCACTAGAAGAACATAAATAACCTTATCTCCTTTAGATAATATCACAAGCAACTACCTTCTGAAAATATGTTAACTCTCAACATATATGAGAAAGAAAATGCAACTAGTTATTTTTTATAAAAAGTTTAAAAGTACAAAATTGCCTCCACCTCTTCTATCTCTATTCTCCTTTTCTTTACATTTTACATCACACATATATATGTGGTTGAATGGTTTTCATACCCCTTTGGGTGAAAAGACACCCCCCTTTTAAATAAAAATAATTCCAAATCCCGAAATTGCCTTAGTTTATGTAATTAATTGTCACTTTACAAGTTGTTTAGGCATATTAGGGGTATTTTAAGGCTGTTTTATGGGTATATAATGGATAAATGGTCTTTAAATGATGTAAATACCCCCTTTGGTTCTTCACAGTCCATTTTTTATGCCCATTATTGTGTTTATGTTATGGTTTCATATTGTGCAACAAATATAAAACATATTACTTGTACCTATTCAATATATATATATATATATAGATATGTATATATATATTTATAATTTTTCTTGTTCCTTGTCTTGGAATCTGGAATTCTAAAAATTGCAAAATTTAGGGTTCCAACAGGTACTATAGAAGAAGACACTGTTGTGAATAAAATTCTTAGAACCCTATTCCCTACCTATTCCATTAGAGTGTCTACTATTCAAGAGTTGAGGTCAGTTAGTAATGATAAGGTTACTATTGATTCTTTGATTGGTAAGCTCACTTCTTTTGAGTTGAATAGTTTTGACAACAGCGTACCTAAGACAAAATCTTCTTTCAAAGCATCTAGATCTAGTGTACCGGTGAGAAAAGGGAAAGATGTTTGTCATAGTAATGAATGCAAGTCAGGTCATCATGGTGGTAGAAAAGATGATGTGGATGATGAAGATAATCTGATGGATATTGAAGCTCTATTATCAAAAAGACTTCCTAGAGGCACTAGTAATTACAAAGGCAAGCTTCCTCTTAAGTGTTTCTCTTGTAACAAAATAGGACATATAGCTGCAAACTGTCCTAATAGTGATCAAAAGGAAGAGTTTAGAAAATATAAGGGAAAAGGAAAGAAACAATATTATGTTGTAGTGGATGAAGGTGCTAGTGATGAGGAATCTGAGGTTGAAGATAATGAGGAGATTATTTTTGTTGTTGTTAAGGAAGATCTATCTTATAAGAATGATTTAGTATCTCACATTGACAACAGTGATGAATGAATTATTGATAGTGGTTGCTCACACCACATGACTGGTGATAAGAACAAGTTTATTTCTCTTGAAGAATTTGATGGTGATGTAGTAAGATTTGGAAAAAAATCACCTTGTATAGTAAAAGGTAAAGGTTCTATCTCTTTGAATGGTAAAAGTAATGCTGATGATGGATATTGGGTTGAAGGTTTAAAACATAACTTGTTGAGTGTTGGCCAATTGAATGACAAAGGTTATCATCTTGAGTTTAAGAATGGATTGTGCAGGGTCTTAGGATGCAAAGGAGAATTAATTTCTACCGGTAAACAAATTAAAGGTAACTTATTCCATCTGAATGCTAGTGTAAGAGTTGTTTGATTTCTAAGGCTGAAGATAGTTGGTTATGGCATAGAAGGTTTTGTCATGTGAACTTTGATAATGTGGTTAAGGTTAGCAAGTCAAATCTGGTTAGAGGTATGCCATAGCTTGTTAAACCAAACAATGTGATGTGTAAAGAATGTTAGTTGGGTAAGATGAATACATCTTCTTTTAAGAGAAAATATTTTTCTTCTATGCATATTCTAGATTTGGTTCACACTCACTTATGTGGTCCTATGAGGACTAGAAGTTTTTATGGTGACAAAATATTTCATGATATTTACTAATGATTTTTCTAGAATGATGTGGGTTGCTTTTCTGAAGGAAAAGTCAAAAGATTTTAGAAAGTTCAAGGCATTCAAGGCCTTAGTAGAAAAGGAAACCAGTAAGAATCTTAAGTGTCTGAGATCTGACCGGGGTGGAGAGTTTACATTAGATGAGTTTGTGAGATACTGTGATGAAAATGAATAAAGAGACAGTTATCTACTCCAAGGATACCACAATAGAATGTAATTGCAGAAAAGAGAAACCAAACCATTGTTGAAGCAGCAAGGACTATGTTGATACAGGGAGATGCACCTAAGATGTTTTTAGAGAAGCAGTCAACACTTCAATATACACATTGAACTAGGTACTGGTGAAGAAAAGAAATGACAAGACACCCTATGAGTTATGGTATGGTATAACTCCTAGTGTTAGTTATTTCAACGTTTTTGGTAGCAGATGTTTTATAAAAATAGATGATTCTACTGGTAAATTTGACCCTAAAAGTGATGAAGGAACATTCCTTTGGCTACTCTACTAAGAGAAAATATTTCAAGTGTTTTAATAAAAGAACAAAGAATATTGTGGAAAGAATCAATGTAAAATTTGATGAATACTCCGATAAACTTGATGATACCGGCAAATCTGATCTAGCAGATAATGAACAAAAACTTGTGATTATTGAACCGGAAGTGCAGAAAGATGTTGAGAAGAACAGTGTAGATAGATGCTCAACCAGTAGAAGATGAAGAAGATGAAGAACAAGAAGAGGGTATTGCATTGGAATATGTTATACCCAGGTATGTAAGGTTAAATCATTCTGAAGACTAGATAATAGGTGATAAGAATGCTAGAGTGCAGACTAGAACAAAAATTAGAGAAAGTGCATGTCTGATTTCCACAGTTGAACCAAAGACAGTGATAGAAGCTCTTAAGGATGATGATTGGATAAAGTCAATGAATGAAGATCTTGATCAGATTGAGAAAAACAACACTTGGTCACTTGATCCTAGACTTGATGATAAAAGTGTGATTGGTACAAAGTGGGTATTTAGAAACAATCTTAATGAAGAAGGTGAAGTTGTTAGAAACAAGGCAAGACTAGTTTGCAAGTGGTATACACAAGGAGAAGGTGTAGATTATGGAGAGACCTTTGCATAGGTTTCTAGTCTTGAAGGTGTTAGGATGATACTTGCATTTGCAACATTTAAAGATTTCAATGTTTACCAAATGGATGTAAAGTAAAAATTTCTGAATGGTATTTTTGAAGAAGAGGTGTATATTAAACAACTAGATGGGTTTGTATTGATAGAAGATAAGGATATGGTATGAAAACTGCATAAAGAATTATATGGACTAAAGAAAGCATCAAGGGCATGGTTTGAAAGACTTCATGCACATATGATAAAGATAGGATTTTAGAGAACCAGTGAGGACATCAATATCTTTTTGAAGACTAGAGGAGACAAGATGTTGATTGCAGAAGTATTTGTTGATGATATCATATTTGGAGGAAATGATGATATGAGTATGAATTTTGTAGATGAGATGAAGGAAGAGTGTGAGATGTCTCTAATAGGGTAGATTAAATTTTCCATTGGTTTGTAGGTACAACAGATGAAAGGAGGTATTTTTATCAGTCGGTCTAAGTATGTGAAGGAAGTATTAAAGATCTTTGGAATGGAAGACTATAAACTGGTTTTAACACCTATGGTACCGATTGTAGATTGTCAAAAGAAGATGATTCACCATCAGTGGATGAGAAGGAATATAGATCTATGATTGGAAAACCTCATTATGTTGTTCATAGTAGACCAAATATTGCAAATGTAATTGGTTTAGTAGCAAGATTTCATAAGAGCCTTAAGGAGACACATATGACAATAGTGAAGAGAATATTCAAATATCTTAGAGGGATAGTTGATTATGGATTGTAGTATCCATATAAAGTCAATTTTTCTTTGCAGGTATCACTGATGCAGATTGGATAGGAAATGTAGATGACCAGAAGAGCACAACCAGTGGTGCATTATTTCTAGGTGGTATACTGGTATCTTGGACTAGTAAGAAACAAACTTGTATTTCTCAATCTATAGCAGAAGTAGAGTATGTAGCTGCATCCATGAATTGTACACAATATATATGGATGAGACATGTCTTGGAAGGATTCAAGAAAGATATGATAGAACCGGTGATAATATATTGTGATAACACATGTGCTTTAAACATTTCAAAGAACCCGATATTGCATGCTAGGACTAAACATATTGAATTGAAGTATCACTTTTTGGGAGAAAGAGTGTAGGAAAAGAGAGACTGGAGCATGTGTCAAGTAAGGAGAAGTTGGCTGATATATTCACTAAGCTAAGAAATGGGCTACTCCTTAGGGGGATCAGAAAAGTTGAAGCAACAAAAATGAAGACAGAAGATGCCTTTGCACCTTTGGCATTGTTGTCAAAGGGGGAGAAGAACAATGTCAAGGAGAAGATCAAGTGAAGCACCGATTGGTACAACATGGCATGATGAGTTCTTGGTATTTGTCAATAGTTGATTATTTTAGTTGTTGCATTATTTTAGTGTTGCCATCAATGCCAAAGGGGGAGAATGTTGGCATATTAGCATAAGTGATAGAGATGATGATGTACCGGGAAAGGACTATTGGTGATGATATAATTGTGATATGATGCTTTATGATAAGTTATTTGTGTTGTCATTAATGGAAACCATATTTGTTTATGTTTGGTATATCATCTAAGCTATCTAAGTCATCTAGCCTAACTGGTAATGGTATGCTTGCTAAGTTGACAATGAACCAATAAGCAAGAATAGTGAAGGAGATGGTTGTGGTAGAGATCTGTGTTGAGTCAGGTGTTATAATTTAGAATTTGTTCTTATGACATTGTAATGAGTCTATGACATGAACTACATCATGTTTCAAGAACCAGAAGTCTTTTTCATAATTAACTATTGTACATTCAGTGTAGGGTTTGAGAACCGATAATAAGATCTTTGACCAATGATGTTTTATGGTTTGGTGGTGATTCTTTTCATGTTCATAAATTGATGATGAAATGTCAAAACCTGTGTGAAGAGATAAGATGTTGCTTTAGCATGTACATGGAGTGAATTTCTTAGAAAATAACAAAATGCTTATCAGAATGTGTTAAGGGTTAGACATATTATCAGATTGATGTGCGGTGATGAGTTATGATCATTCAATGACTGTAATTGCCTTGAAATTTGTTGTAATGATATGTATCATAAATTTTAATGATTTGTAATAATTTGATATGGTCTATGATGTAGATTCATTGTAAGTTAGGGTTATGTAACTGACGTAATTGTAAAGTTTATTTAAGTTAAGTTTGAGAAGGTTTAGTATGTCGGTGATCAAACAAGGAGAGTGTGTCGAACCAAATTGAGATGTCTGCATGTGTGAAGAAGATTGGAGATTAAATGGATCTATATTTATAAGTAGAGAGTGCACTGATCAGATCATTTATCTATTGTTTCCTAATAGTTGCAGTAGTATTAAAATCCATTAACCTAGTAGGTCCTAAAAGGCCTGATCTTGTAAATCCCTTCACTGTGTAGCTCATTAACTTGGGTTTAAATCCTTTAAAAAGGTTACTCCTAAAAGGGTAGAGCTTCTAACAGATCTAAGGTTAAAATCTCTTCACCGGGTGACTCCTAACAAGGTCTTCCCTTAACCGATCATTATTGTAAATCTCCTAACTGGGCTACACCTTTAACAGGGTGCATTCTAAAAGAGTGCAAATATTTTGTGGGTACCAAATCCCATCAAGGTTTTTCCCATTTGGGTTTCCACATGAAAAATCCTTATGTTCATGTTGTGGATGGATTATTGAGTTATTCATTTGATGTCCTTACTATGTTTTCTTAATGATGAACACTTAAGTAGCTACTGGTATTAGATTGGTAAATCTGTTTTGGAGACTATTTGAGTAGTTGTCAGTACTGGTTATGACCTGTTTTTGGTGAACAATTTTTAGATTGGTGAAAGATTGCAATTTATTGTTATCAATGATTCACCCCCCTCTCAGTGTTAACCAGATGCTCACAATAACACAGAAAACCAAACTTATTCTCTCCCTCAGAATATGAAACATGAATCTCTATCCCCAAAATATAGACTACTCCAGCAGAGGAGCAGTTCCAACTCATTAATCTAAATAAAAGGATAAGATTGTTAATTCCACTAGACAGATACAATTCAATTAATCTAATTTTCAATAGGAGGAGTGGATATCGCTAACTTGTCTCTCAAATAGCCAAATGTATCTGTAGGAAAAGGCTTAGTGAAAATATTAGCTATTTGTTCCTTTGTAGATACATACTCTGTTGGCCATTTGGAGGAATTGATTATGTGTTGCATTGATGTCAATACTAGCTATTTTGGATGCTTTACCAACACCCTTCTGGTCCTATTAGGATGTTTGGTTTTTGGTTAGATTGGATCTGGCATGATTCGGTATGCTCTGCTATGTTTGGGTTATGGAATTGGCCTATTCATGCTACTCAAGTTCATGTTCAGTCAGTTGGTTTTATTCTGGTGATCAGACGCTATCCTATTTGCTAGAAAGCTTGGTTTGTGGTTCCGGTGAGGGTTTCACTAGCAGAGCTTTGATGAACATCTTTCATGAATTGCATAAGTGGTGTTGGTGTGACTTCTGGTGAAGATTTAGGATGTTGATGGTGATCATGATCGAGACTTAGTTGATTGGGATTATTACTTTGGCATGTATGGACCTAAATTGGGTCTCGGTGTACCTAGGTTATGGACCGGCTTAATGTAACATGTGGATTTGACCTCTCAATGTGTTTCCAGGATTTCTTATGGGTTTGATATTATTTGTTTGGTCTTAGGATGACATGTTTTGTAATTATGTAATTGTTATATTGTCTGGTGGCGGACCTTATTGTTTATGGTCAAGGGTTTATATATATATGATGTAAGATCTCATTGTAGATCATATCAGGGAATTGGATATGGTTATGTAGGGAATGAATAACATAATAAACATTCAAGCAGAGGATTTCGTCAATTATTGGTGATCAAGTTGGGTTTATATAAGAGGATTTAGTCCTTTGGTATTGAGCTTAACCGGAACTATATTCAGGCATAGGAGATGCTATCTTTTTAATTCAGTCATTCTTCTAGATTGTAGTCTAGATTTCTATGTAGTCAGTGAGACTCCTTTTGTGATGAGAAGTGCACTCTAGGCTGTTGGTCTTCCTTCAATTTGTTGGCATTGTGTTGTCATTGATGTCACCCGGTATGGGATGACCGCTGGTAGATGAGATGTATGTACAACACTGCTATGAATGAGTGCAAGATGTGATATCTTGGATATCATCTTGTGTTGCTAAACACCAGTAAGGTAGGGAAGATGACCTCAGGAGTCACCTGTACAAGAGTTAATGTCTGACTTGTGTGATGAGATAGAGAGGTGTTTGAGTAGTTGTTTATGATGAAGAGGCAGAATATTATCTGAATCACATCCACACCGGAAGAGAAGATTGAACAGGTCACCGGTATGCTATGAGGTTGCAAAACAATAGGACTCCCACCGGATGAAGATGCAGTCATCATGAGAAGCAATGACTGATAGTGTATATGCTCACACTGGTTCACATATGCCTATTTGGAGATATGTTGCACAAACAGGGAACTCACATGAGCAGATGACAAGGTGTTCCTCCACCAAGTAAGTGGAGCTTATCCCCTATATGCATTAAGTGCATTATAGTTTGTTGGGATAAGAGTAAATAGGTAAAGGAAATAATGTGAAGGATCACTCTAGATCCACCAGTGAATTGAGGGAATTCCTTAAGTGCATGAGATCAGGGTTATGCATTGGACCAAAAGAGAAGGCATGCTGAGGTGTTGATACAATAGAAGAGTGATGTGTTTGTCATTCAGACAAACTGATTGAGCAGATATAGTCAGAGGAGAATGGTTTGATCGATGAAGGAGTGTAGTGAAGGATGATGATTGGTATCATCAAGAATAATAACCGATATGTAAAGCTCACTGGTAATATGAGCAATGTGCAGAATGCAGATATGATAAGGTTACCGGTACAGTGTGTGATACTACCAAGGTTAGCGAATCGATAGGAAAGAGGAACTGGTTGAGTGGCTGGTCGATGATCCTATTTGGACTAGCATGAAGTGCCAAGCTGGCAGTTAGTTGATATGGATGCCACATGGAGTCAACGTGGCAAACATGCACGTGGATAAAGATGGAATGTACATCGACAGGGTTGTTGCAGGGTTGGTTGACTTTAATGAGAAGTCACTCAAATCATGGGACATGTTGCAGAGCTATTGCAAGGGTTTGAGGCTCGAGGCCTAGAATACAACTATGAGTTAGCTAAGAGCATTGGGAAGATCAAGGCAATGGAGGAAACAATATGACAATTCTTTCATGGTTGACCAAGGGATCAGCTATAAGGGTAAAAAGCAAGTTGCCATAAATGAAATGTGTGATCTAGGAGATACGAAAATGGTGGAGCTATGAAATTGGATGTCAGAAAGATTAGATCATGCAAGATCTGATTGGATTTGGTTTTCCTTGAGGATGGTGAGGAAACCCTAACTGCCTAGATTTTGAATTGGTTTTTGGAGGTAAAACCTAGCTATAAGTGTGGAGGCTGAAGATAATGTTTGTTATTGTTGAATAGGAGAATATTGTGCGATTGCAAAGTGGAAGACTTATGCAAGTAAGAGAAAATTAGCCAAGTTCTCAACAAGTACTTGTAAAGAGAGTGGGAGTGAGAGAGAACCTGGTTGAAGCATTCAACTGATTGGAGAGAAGAATTGATAGGTTTCATACCGGTGGAGCAGAAGTGAAGGAGGCTACAGAGTAGATAAGTAGAGAACCAACATAGAGTAGAATCGATGAACAGAAGAGCAGTGATGAGGAGATTTAGTGAAAGCAGTATAGAAGAGAGATAAAATGGTAGGGCTTACCAGCAGAGAAGTAATAGGTGAAGGGAAATAAAGAAGTGAGTTGGTGAAGCAGAGAAGGTATCTCACCGACAGAGTAAGATATATATAATGGTTGCAAGATTCACTTGCAACAAGTAAACTACTTATTTATTTGATGTTTACTTTTTGAACACAGAGGTTTAGCTTGGTGTAGGTGTTTTAGCTCCTTGGGTTGGTGCCCTAAAGTCAAGGGTTGGTGCTCCTTTGGGTTGTAGCCCATAAATCAAGTAGGGGTTGGTTCTCCTTGGGTTGGTGCCCTAAACTTTGTAACTATGTTTTATTGTGAGGTTGGATTGAAGTAGTAGACTCAAGCAACATTGCTCATCAAGAATTTTCCCATCTTGGGTTTTCCTTGTATATGCTGGTGTTATGTGATGTCTCATTATGAGTTTGTTTTCACCTAAGTTAGTCTCCTCCATAACTGGTAAGCCTGCATTTTGTTAAATCTATCAACTGGTATGCTCACATAGGTTTGCAAAAGGAGTAAGAGATTTGAGAACCACTGATTCACCCACTTCCCCTCTCAGTGGTGCATTGTGTCTAACAATTGGTATCAAAGCCTAGGTTCCTAGTTAGAAGAGTGTTCTCCAACTTGGGTAGATTTTGGCTTAAGGACACAATGGTTTGTTTAGTGTCTATCTCTACTCCAGTATTTGATGGTTCAAAATTTTCTATTTGGAGTTACAGAATGGAAGTTTTCCTATCCTGTTTAGGGTTTGATGTATCGATGTCAGTAGTTGATGGTCTCCCTAGAAAGGTTAATATTCCTAATAGATTTGTAGAAGAAATAAAAAATGAGTGCAATGAAGAAGCCATGAAGGTTATTTTTAGTGGACTCATCGGTGATGTCTCTTCATAGGTGGATAGGTGTAAAACAACAATGAGCTTATGGGAAAGATTGAAAAATCTCCATGGAAATGAACCCTCAATTGTAGAACCAAAAATTGAAGCAAATATGAGAAATAGCTCTCATATTTATCTGGATGATGAATATAGATCTACTAGTAGCCACAATAGTGGTGAAGAAGGATCTCAACTCTTCATGGCCCAAGAATATGAAAGTAGCTGGGCAAACAGGTCCCCTCAACAAGATGTGTTGAGCAGTGATGATGATGAAGAGGAAGACATAGCAGATAGATCTAGCCATCAAGACCCTTCTGATGATGAAGAAGTAGAAGAAGTTGACCTTGAAGGAGAGCTTGTAAATACACTTGAAGAACTCAATAGAGTTAAAAGGGAATACAAGCTATTCAAGAATGTTTCTATTGTGGAGCGGAACTGATTAGTCAAATGCCTTGAATAATCTAAGAAATGCATCTCAGAGTTGAAGACTCAGGCAAAAGACACCAAGAAATGCCAATGTGAAGATCTAGCCTCTCAGCTAGAGATAAAAGACAAAAAACTTTAGTGGTTGCCTAGAGAGAACAAAAGATAGACCTCCCCAGTTAGATATGCTCCTCGAAAGAAGGATGACCTGACCACAACTAGTGTGGACTTGTAGACAAAAGTGAATATCAATGCTATAAAAAGGAACCTTTATGTAGATCCCAGAGGTAAGGGGAAGATGGAAGAAGAAAGCTTCACCAAAAGTAGGGAGATGAGGAAGCAGCAAAGGAGACCCTCTATCGGTAGAGGAAAGAAAAATGCTACCACCCATAGGGGAAGCAAGTGTGGGAGAAGAAGAAGGGATCAGATGAAAGAGGTGCTTAGAATAGACAACCAAGGGTCCATTCTCAAAAAGGAAAAAGATGAGGATGCCAAACCGGCAAGATCTCCTCATACATGGAGAAGTAAATATTTAAGTCATATGCCATCATTTACCAGTTACTGCTTTACATGTAATAGTTATGGCCATATGGTAGGGGAATGTAGAAAGAGATCTAGAAAGGATAATGTAGTATCTCATAGAAATAATGCATATGGGAAAGATGTATTCAGAAGTAGATACATGCATGTCCCTTCTCCAGGTTATGCAAAGATTGTTTGTCATAACTACAATGGATCTAACCATAGAGAATTTAAATGTAGGAGGAGGAACCTATAGTCACATGGGGGCCAACAAAATGACCATGCTCTGCAGAAAAGTGAAAACAAAGCATATGGAAGGTAAAGACTTGCATTGAAGCAAAGGAGAAATGTCCTTGCAGGAGTAAGAGGTTCATTGGTTCTAGTTGCTGGTCAAAACAACATGACCAGGAGAAGATGGTCATACCGGTATGTCAAGAGATTTCCCAATCATGAAGTTAGGATGGAGGTTGTGTGCTACTATAGCACTAATTTTGACCATAATGAAGAATTTGGAAATGGGAAGAAGGGTGAGACCAAGCAGGCATGGAGGAAGAAGACCATGAACCAACACCGTGCACTCAGCGCACAAGTGATATATCCTAAGGCCTAAAGGAGATGCAGGATCCTAGGGGGAGTAGCATATTGAATTTATCTTCCACCCCCTCAGTGGAGGAGGCAACATAAAAGAACATGATGTTGTTGTTATGAAGGATGAAAATGTAAAGATAAGTGTGTATAGATGCTACCTTTACTACACACCTATAGATTAGTGATGGATCACCACTGCATATTTCAAAGAGTGAAGGTTAACAATTGGCATCAGATGTTAACCGGTATGTGTAGGATGTTACCAGCATGTATGCTAATAGGTACTTGCAGGTTATGTAAGACAATGAGGTTGGAGAGAATTGAATTAGCCCCAATAGCATGGAGTGAAATTATGTCTCAGGAGGTGTTGATGGAGACTTGAAAGACATATATTGGCCCTAGTTGTTGGTCATATAGGCTTGCATGTCTTTGGGCTAACTGGTTTGTCTCTTGGCATAATGATGTCATTATATGGCATTGGCAAAATTTAGGAGCATGCCATAGGTTGTGGTGGTTACAATGGAGTTGAAGGATCATCAGATGATCACATATGCATAGCTAAACCAATATACAGAGAAGATTGAAGTCCCAGTACTGTACTTGACTGGAGATAAGCACTTGAGATGTATGACTCAATGGGAGTTAAAGTGCTCATGATGAAGAGCTAGCTTTCTTGAACTTGCAAGGATACTAACTTCCCAAGCTACAGGAGATGGGAATTGTAGAGGTGTTGCAGGTTGACCAACAGATGTTTAGTATTCACTGACACATCAAAAATTGGTATTTGGCTTTTTGCAAATTGAGTTCAAATTGCATTGGACGTGCATGCTCAATTGGTGTCAGTTGATGGTTAAGATTCCCCACCTCAAGTACTATGAATTGAGAAGATGTAACAACCAGTGACAAGATGACAAGTGGTATCAAAGGAATTGTTACGTCCAATAAAGACAAAGGGGGAGAAAATTATTCTATCAGTGACCGGTACATACAAGAGAAATAATATCCTGACAGTGCCCTTTGCCATTGTTGTCAAAGGGGGAGAAGGATTTTGTAGTATACCACATACTACATGTGTGTGAATTCATGGATCATTGTAAGGGGGAGAAAGACTATATAGTATGCCAGATACTACATGTGTTGACATCAATGCCAAAGGGGGAGATTGCTGGCATTGTGTTGTCATTGATGTCAACTGGTATGGGATGACCATTGGTAGATGAGATGTATGAGAAACACTACTATGAAGGAGTAAAGGATGTGATATCTTGGATATCATCTTGTGTTGCAAAATACTGGTAAGGTAAGGAAGATGACCTCAGGAGTCACCTGCACACAAGTTAATGCCTGACTTGTGTGATGATATAGAGAGGTGTTTGGGTGGTTGTTTAAGATGAAGAGGAAGAATGTTATCTGAATCACATCCACATTGGAAGAGAAGATTGAACAGGTCACCAATATGCTCTGAGG
Organism: Cryptomeria japonica; assembly: GCF_030272615.1. Taxonomy (NCBI): domain Eukaryota; kingdom Viridiplantae; phylum Streptophyta; class Pinopsida; order Cupressales; family Cupressaceae; genus Cryptomeria; species Cryptomeria japonica. The sequence continues at coordinate 500,940,266 of NC_081409.1, read as the reverse complement.
ATGTAGAACAACAAGACTCCCACCAGATGAAGATGCAATCATCATGAGAAGCCTGTTTGAAATAGGGAACTCACATGAGTAGATGACAAGGTGTCCCTCCACCAACTAAGTGGATCTTATCCCCTATATGCATTAAGTGCATTATAGTTTGTTGGGATAAGAGTAAATAGATAAAGGTAAGAACTTGAAGGATCACTCTAGATCCACCGGTAAATTGAGGGAATGCCTTAAGTGCATGAGATCAAGGTTATGCACTAGACTGACAAAGAAGGCATGCTAAGATGATGATACAACATAAGAGTGATGTGTTTATCATTCTGACAAAATGGCTGAGTAGATACAGTCAGAGGAGAATGGTCTGGCCGATGAAGGAGTCTAGTGAAGGATGATGACTTGTATCATCAAGAATGATAACCGGTATGTAAAGCTCACTGGTAATATGAGCAAGGTGCAGAATGCAGATATGTTAAGGTTACCAGTATAGTGTGTGATACTATCAAGGTTAATGAATCAGAAGGAAAGAGGAAGTGGTTGAGTGGCTGGTCGGTGAATCTATTTGGACCAAAATGAAGGGCCAAGCTAGTCATTAGTCGATATGCATGCCACATGGAGTCAACGTGGCAAACATGTGCGTGGATAAAGATGGAATGTACATCGATAGGGTTGTTGCAGGGTTGGTTGACTTTAATGAGAAGTCACTCAAATCATGAGACATGTTGCAAATCTATTGCAGGGGTTTGAGGCTCGAGGTCTAGAAAACAACTACAAGTCAGTTAAGAGTGATTGAGAAGATCAAGGTGATAGAGTAAACAACATGACAGTTCTTTCGTGATTGACCAAGGGATCAACTATGTTAGTTAGATGAGAGGGGGTGAATCAGATAAACTTACAATTCTATATATTCTTCAGATTCAACCTCGGTAGAATTTACTTGATATGCAACTATGACTGTAAATCATTCAAACTCATAAATAGATAAACTGGAAACATCAAAACACATTTAACACCAGATTTAACGTGGAAACCCATACAAGTTCCAAGGCAAGATCATCAAACTTGACTAGGTTCATTGAATCCTTCAAACTAAAAAACATTTTATCTTGCCTTGGAACTTGTATACCTTCCTTGGTACTTGTGCTCGGTTATGACCATTCAATCTATGTTGTAGATCCAACTCTTGAATTTTCATTTCCATTGATCCTTAACAAACTTCTTGCATGACATTCCAATCTTCTATAAATCTCCAGCTCATTGGCATCCTTCATTTAATAATGTATTTATTCATCCAATGCATTATGTTACTACTCGGTTGATACTCGGTAAATACTGAACTTTACTTGGTAGGCATTCTTTCTTCTTTAACAGATACTAATAACCTTGGTGTTTACTGACTAGTTCGTTGCTCAGTCAAATAGAAGAGTATCAAACCTTTACTCATTTTATTACATGAAATATTTTCTCCTTCTTATTCAGTCTTCAAATACACATATATAGGATATCAAAACAATCAAAATAACATAATCTCATCACTGTCTAACTCGTTAGTAGTTTCCCATTGAATACCTTATGAGTCCCCTTCATTTTCACATTCTTTCTGTGTCACTTACTGACATCTTTATACTTATCAAAACATGCTCTTTAAGATACGGCAACACCATACTGAATCAGAAATTCAATTGCTTGACATCAATGACAAAATAATGTTATTAAGACAATAATCATCCTTTATCAATTATATCATCAATCTCCAACAACCTTCTCAATATCCTCATACCAACAAACTTATTGAAATTCCAACAATCTCCCCCTTTGGCATTGATGGCAATACCAACTTGATTTCTTCCAATTGATTCGGACTGCTGTTATTCTTCTCTTGTTATCCTTGAGTTGTAAACTTCTCCTGTGATCTTCTCCCCCTACCATTAGTCTTCTCCCCCTTTGACAACAATGCCAAAGGTAAAACTAATCTGTGATTACTTCCCCTGTGAAGTAATTTCCATGCTTGATAAATCATATACAAATGTATCATCTTAGTCTCGGTCAGAGCAACTTGTCTTTAGCCACTATTTCTTGCACAACTTTAGACAACATTCTAAAGTGTGTAAATCAACATCAACTCATAAATAGTATTCTGTAGTCATTGAATTAATGCTTTCATCGAACTTTGTTAGTGAGTACTAGCTAGGGGTAGGACCCCTAACTTACTTCTAAGATACTCAACAGTGTCCCTTGGTAGTGGCTTTGTGAAGATGTCTGCTAATTGTTCCTTTGTGCTAACATATTCCAGCACAACTTTCTTTTCTTGAACTTCTTCTCTTAGATAATGATACTTTATAGAGATATGCTTTGTCTTAGAGTGTGTCACCAGATTCTTTGAAATGTTAATAGCACTTGTATTATCACAAAATATAGTTACTAGCTCGGTAACTGTCTCATTCATACCTTCTAGCAGTTGTTTGATCCATGTTATATTGGTACAATTCAATGCTATAGCGACATATTCAGCTTCAGCTATTCACTGTGAAATGCATCCTTGTTTCTTGCTAAGCCAACTCACTAGTCTTTCTCCCAAAAAGAAATCTCCACCACTTATGCTTTTCCTATCATCAATATTTCCTACCCAATCAACATCAATATAGACTTTTAAGTCAAAATGATTCCTCTTTTGATATAGTAAACCATAATCTTCAGTGCCTCTTAAGTATTCGAAAATTCTCTTGATTGTTGTCATATGGGTTTCTTTGGGATCTGTAGAAACTCTTGTAGCTATGCCTATTGCATGTGTTATATCAGGCCTGCTGTGAACTACATATTGCAGCTTTCCAGTCATAGATCGGTAAAGTGTCTCATCAATAGATGTAGATTCATCATTCTTTGATAGTTTACAATTAGTAGTCATAGGAATACTTACAGGTTTAGAATCCTCCATTCCAAATTTCTTCAAGATTTCCTTTATATACTTGGATTGAGTAATGAAAATCCCATTTTTCATTTGCAATATCTGTAAACCTATAAAATACTTTATTTCACCTATTAATGACATCTCAAATTCTTTGCACATTTCATTTCCAAAGTTCTTTCATAAAGAATCATTTCCACAAAAAATAATATCATCAACAAATATGGCTGAAATCAGTATTCCATTATCCTCATCATTCTCCATATACATGTTGTTATTTTCAATAGTCCTCATAAATCCAATCTTGATTAAGTAAGAATGCAACCTTTCATACCATGCTCTAGGTGCTCTATTTAGGCCATATAAAGCTTTGTTCAACTTACATACCTAATCTTTATTCTTCTCTTCAATAAATCCTTTAGGTTGTTCAAAGTAAACTTCTTCTGCTGGTATACCATTCAAAAATGCAGATTTAACATCCATTTGATATACCTTGAAATTTTTGAAAGCAGCATATGCCAGCAATGTTCTCACTCCCTCAAGTCTTTCCACAGGTGCAAAAGTCTCACCATAGTCTATTCCTTCTTCTTGAGCATAACCTTTGCAAACTAGTCTTGCTTTATTCCGAATGACCTCACCTTTTTCATTTAGCTTAATTCTGAAAATCCACTTTGTACTGATTACATTTTTCTCTTTTGGTCTTGGGACCAGTGTCCATGTTTCATTTTTCTTGATTTGTTCAATCGCTTATATAATAGCATTCACCCAATCATCATTGCTTAATGCCTCTTTTACTATCCTCGGTTCAAACTCGGATATCAGACATGTGTTCTATCTCAGTTTGTTCCTTGTCATCACTGGAGCATCCTTATCTCCTATAATCTGACTTGATTCATGATTTCTTCTAACATATTTTGCTAATATAGGCTCGGTAGGCTCTGTATGATCTTCTTCATCACTCAGTAACTGAGTATTTTCTTCATCGGCTTTCTCGGTTGGACTTCTCGGTTGTACATATACAAACTCTTCATAATCTTCTGGTTCTTTGGAGTTTCCTTCATCATTCCTTTCTACAAATTCATCAATTTCCACATTTGCACTTTCCACTATTTTGTTAGATGATTTGATCAGACATTTAAATGCTTTACTCCTAGAGGAATAACCAAGAAATGTTCCTTCCTCACTTTTCTGATCAAATTTTCCATTTCTGTCATCTTTGTGAACATAACATCTACTTCCAAATATTTTAAAATAACTTACATTTGGTTTCTTGTCATACCAGAGTTCATACATTGTCTTTATAGTTCCTTTCTTCAGTTGTACTCAGTTCAGGGTGTAAACTGCAGTGCTTATTGCTTCTCTCCAAAATATTTGAGGTACTCTCTTTTCTATCATCAAGGTTCTGGCATAATCTACAATTGATCTATTTCTTCTTTCAGCTATCCCATTTTGTTGTGGTGTTCTTGGTGTAGATACTTGTCTCTTTATACCATGATCATTGCAAAAGAAGTTAAATTCATTTGAAATGAACTCTCCTCCTCTATCAGATTTTAGACGTTTAAACTGTCTTCTAGTTTCATTTTCAAATCTAGCCTTATACCATTTGAACATTTGAAAGGCTTTTGATTTCTCTTTTAAAAACATAACTGACATCATCCTTGAGTAATCATCCACAAATAATATGAAGTATTTATCACCATAATAACTTTGAACTTTCATAGGACCACAAAGATGAGTGTGTACAAGATAAAAAATTCCTTTAGAAGTGTAAGACTTACTTGTAACGCTTGATTTTGTCATCTTACCCATCTGGAATCCTTGACATATAGCATTCTCAGGTTTTTCCAAGCTCGGTAGACCTCTTACTCGGTGCTTCTTACTTATTTTGATCAGGTTATCCAAATTTTCATGACAAAACCTTTTATGCCATAACCAGGTATCTTCTATTTTTGCATATAGATAATTGTTCTGAGTTAAGTCAAGATGAAATGTATTACCTCTTGTTTGAGTCCTGGTAGCAGCCAACTTTCCATGTTTGTCATGAACTTTGACAATTCCTTTCTCAAATTCTATTCAGTATCTTGTATTGTTTAGTTGTGCTACACTTAACAAATTGTATTTTAAACCTTCAACCCAATATACATCATCACATTTAGCATTGTCAAGAAGTGTGATAGATCCTTTACCTTTCACAGGACATGGTGCATCATTACCAAATCTTACATAACCTCCATCATAATCTTCTAAATTAGCAAACTTGTGTTTATCACCTATCATGTGATGTGAGCATCCACTATCTATGATCCAAGAATTATTTTTATTTATGTGTGATATTAAGGATTTTTCTTCATATCTTTCTTCATCTGATCCATCTTTGATAGCCACATATACAACTTCCTTTGACTCTGTCCCATCAGATTTATCATCATTGGATTCCTCATCAACTACTAGGCATGTCTTTCTATCTCTCCTTTTGAAGTCTCAGTGCCCTTTGTATTGATTGTCTTTTTGTCTTTCATCTTGGTATTCTCTCTTTTCACTAGATTCTTTGTCAGGATAGTTAGAAGCCATATGTCCTATTTTATCATAGTTAAAACATTTCAAAGGTAACTTTCCTTTATACTTACCTTTGCCTCTTGGTAACCTTCTGGCCAATAATGCTTCAAACTCTTCTTGCTTTCTGATTTCCTCATATAGTTTGTGTACTTCTTCTATGATTTTGAAAAATCTCTCACTTGCTCCACTGTGATTTCCTTTAGCATACTTATACATTCTATCATTGTAATCATTAGATTCATCAAGATGAAAAGAAGTAAATGCGGATTCAACTTTGTTAACCGAAGACCCACTATTATCAAAATTACTCAACTCAAAAGCATGTAGCTTACCGATAGTAGCATCCAAAGAGACTGACATGTTTGGTATAGACCTTAATTAATTAATTGTAGAGACTCGAATGGCATAAGCAGGTAGAAGTGTTCTAAGCAACTTACTTGTTACATCATTTTCTTCAATAGTTCCTCCTGCTCCTTTGATTTGATTGACAAAATCCTTTAACCTTGCACTGTATTGGATTATGTTCTCACCTTCATTCATTCTCATGATTCAAGTTGTCCTCTTAGACTGTCTACTTTTTCTCTTTTAACATGTTCATCACCACTATACACAAATATAAGCTTATTCCACATAGCTTTGGCATCATTACACCCTTCTAGATCATTAAACTCGGAGTCGGTCAATGCTGATGTTATTTCAATCATTTCTTGAATATGTTCTTGCTTTGCCGTTATCTCTTCCATTGTCATCGGCTAGGTGTTGGGTGTAGTGTAATCATTCTCCAGATAATATATTGCATATTCTCCAATTCCTGATAAGTGCAGCTTCATCCTTTCTCCCATGTGGAGAAACTTGACTTGTTCAGCTTTGGTGCATCCCTTTTATACATCTTCAGATCTTACCTCAAGTTCCTTTAAATTTTTCCTTCAGAGTCCAAGCTCTGATACCAATTGTTAGTTAGATGAGAGGGGGGGTGAATCAGATAAACTTACAATTCTATATATTCTTCAGATTCAACCTCGGTAGAATTTACTTGATATGCAACTATGACTGTAAATCATTCATACTCATAAACAGATAAACTTGAAACATCAAAACACATTTAACACCAGATTTAACATGGAAACCCAAATAGGGAAAAACCACTATGGGATTTAGGACCCACTAATAAAATATACTCTTCTAGAGTATGCTCAGTTAAAAGCCAATCCTTTTAAAGATTACATAAACACATTCCTAGATGTGACCTGGTCAAGGGATTTCCCTCAAATTTATTAGAATCTTGCAATTTGTTAGAAGTGACCTTGTCAAAGGATTTCAAACACTCATTCAGAATGTTACCTTGCTAGAGGATTTACAAATAAGACTGTTAGGTCCACTCGGTTAAGAGATTTCCTGTCACTTACAAAAATAAATAACGGTAATAAAATATATCTACAACTTCACATCTGAAATGTTAAAGTAGACTCTATGTCCTCAAAATAATCTTGTCATAAGATTTATCTTCCTCCTTGCTGGGCTTCTCACTCTGTTCTTTAGTCAGATCTTCAATCTTCTATACTCGGTAATCACCTCTATAGTATTACCACTCTTCTATTTGCCTGCATACATTGTTCATCAACTTTTCCTTAATTATAAACAATTTCTAACCACTTAATCTCCTTAATCACATTTCCCATGATTAATCTTAGCTATCAGATCATCAAACTTGACTAGGTTCATTGAATCCTTCAAACTGAAATTTTTTTTATCTTGCCTTGGAACTTGTATACCTTCCTTGGTACTTGTGCTCGGTTATGACCGTTCAATCTGTGCTATAGATCCAACTCTTGAATTTTTATTGCCATTGATCCTTAACAAACTTCTTGCACGACATTTCAATCTTATATAAATCTCTAGCTCATTGGAATCCCTCATTTAATAATGTATTTATTCATCCAATGCATTCTATTACTACTCAATTGATACTTGGTAGATACTAAACTTTACTCGATAGACATTCTTTCTTCTTTAACTGATACTGATAACCTTGGTGTTTACCGACTAGCTCCTTGCTCGGTAAAATAGAACACTATCAAACCTTTGCTCATTTTATTACATGAAATCTTTTCTCCTTCTTATTTAGTCTTCGAATACACATATATAGGATATCAAAATAATCAAAATAACATAATCTCATCACTATCTAACTCGGTAATAGTTGCCCATTGAATAACTTATTACTCCCCTTCATTTTCACATTCTTTCTGTGTCACTTACCGACATCTTTATACTCATCAAAACATACTCTTTAAGATATGGCAACATCATACTGAATCAGAAAATCAATTGCTTGACATCAATGGCCAAATAATGTTATTAAGACAATAATCATCCTTTATCAATTATATCATCAATCTCCAACAACCTTCTTAATATACTCATACCAACAAACTTATTGAAATGCTGACAAACTATTAGGGTGAAAAGCAAGTCGCCAGAAATGAAAGGCATGATCTAGGAGATGCAAAAATGGTAGACTTGTGCAATTGGATGTTAGAGAGATCAGATCATGCAAGGTCTGATTAGATTTGGTTTTCCTTGAGGGTGGTGAGGAAAACCTAACCGCCTAGATTTATGAATTGGTTTTTGGAGGGAAAACCTGGCTATAAGTGTGGGGGCTGAAGAGAATGTTTACTGCTGCTGAATAGGAGAATATTATGCGATTGTGAAGTAGAAGACTTCTACAAGTAAGAGAAAATAATCCAAGTTCTCAATGAGCATCTGTGAAGAGAGTGGTAGTGAGAGAGAACCTGGTTGAAGCATTCAACCAGTTGGAGAGAAGAACTGATAGGTTTCATACTGGTAGAGCAGAAGTGAAGGAGGCTGCAAAGTAGATAAGCAGAGAACCAGGGGAGAGTAGAATCATTGAAGAGAAGAGTAGTGAGGAGGAGATTTAGTGAGAGCCGTACAAAAGAGAGATAAACTAGTAGGGCTCACCAGTAGAGAAGTAGCAGGTGAAGAGTAGCATAGAAGTGAGTCGATGAAGTAGAGAAGGTATCTTGCGGATAGAGTTAGATATATATAATGGTTGTAAGATTCATTTGCAACAAGATAACTACTTATGTATTTCATGTTTACTTTGTGAACACTAAGTTGTAGCTCAGTGTAGGATTTGTAGCTCCTTGGGTTGGTGCTCCTTTGGGTTGTAGCCCATAAATCAAGTAGGAGTTGGTGCCCTAAACTTTGTAAGTAGGTTTTATTGTGAGGTTGGATTGGAGAAGTAGACTCCAACAACATTTCTCACTAAGGTTTTTCCCATCTTGGGTTCTCCTTGTATATGTTGGTGTTATGTGATGTCCCCTTGTGAGTGTGTTTGCACCTAAGTTAGTCTCCTCCATAACCGGTAATCCTGCCTTGAGTTAAATCTATCAACCAAGATGCTCACATAGGTTTGCAAAAGGAGTAAGAGATTTGAGAACCACTGATTCACACCCTTCCCCTCTGAGTGGTGTATTATGTCTAACAACAGAGGCCCCTCAATTATAATTCACATAATTATTGCAGAAGTATTATTTGACTATGGGTGGGCTGTTGGCAATTGACACTCATTGGATTCATTTTGTTGTCATTGATGGCAACAAGATCTGATGGAAGTCACAAACTGGCACTAGGAGGCATATACCAGTAGATACCGGCATTGGAAGCATTCAGGCCTACACCAACACCGACACCGACACCAACATCAATACTTCGAGGAAGCCAACATCAAGGAAGATTTGTTTAGTAAATAATTTTGTAATTATTGTCAAGGCCGACATTGAATATCTTTTGTAAATGCATTGTAAGCTGACATAAGGCATATCATGTGTAATAGGTATATAAGTTAGTCTGCTAGGTCAATTTAAAATATGATGTGATGATGGTATTGTGATGGAATAGAGATAGACATATATAGGTATAGCAGAACTGTGAGATGTGAAATATATGTATGAACATCATTTTTGTATGCAAACATTATATCATGCAATGATCTATAGATATCTTGGAAAGCATTCTCGGAGGAGAAGTAATACTGGTAATAGTTCAAGTTTGTGAACCGGTATAGAGCAGATTCAGAACCAGAACTCTATCTAGCATAGAAGATGCATTCTTGAGTTCATTTTCAATAATTTACTTTGGTAGAAAGCTTGTAGTCAGTGAGGCTCTTTAGTAATGAGCAGTATGCTCTAGGGAGTGTGCCTTCCTGCAAGTGTAGGCCCCTGTTTTATGTAATATCTTTTTATATGGCTAGTAAACTGATATTGTGGGTCACAAATCCCACCATAGTTTTTCCTCATTGAGGTTTTCCATGTATATATTATGTGTGTTATGGTGTTAATTTATGTGGATGGTTTATTTTCTTCTTGTTATATGCTTATTTGTTTATCGGTACATACATGCATGGTTTAGAAAGTTAAAAATTGTAGATTCTAGTAGAACATTGATTCACCTCCCCCCCTCTTAGTGTTCTCAGATCCCAACAATTGGTATTAGATCTTGGTACCTCAGAAGAAGTTTTACAGCTTGAGGAAGATCCTAAAACTAGAATCTTTGAACATGGCTATGGAGAAGAAACTTGAGATGGCCCTTAAGGATTATGATGCTGAAAGGATGAAGAACTTGAAATTGCAAGAAGAATTGAATTCTGCAAATGAGTTCATTCTTATCCTGCAAGAAAGGTTATCATCTACTTAAGCCAGGAGAAAAGATCTTCTGCAACAACCAAATGATAAGGAGAAGAATGCTCTTAAGGAACAATTTCAGAAACTAAGTCAAGCAAACATGCTCATAAAGAATGAAATGCAAGATCTGACCATGAGGTTATCAAAAGATATTGAGGATGGAAAGAAGAAGGAAGATAATCTTGTTTTATCTCTGAAGAACAAGTTTGATGAATGTGGAAGATTGACTCATGAGAATGATCTACTCAAAACTAATTTGGCACATTCTCGGAATAATCAACAAGAACTTGAAAGACAAGTAACTACTCTGAGAGATGATCTGACTATTGCAAGTGAGTATAAAGAGAAGTTTAGGATCAATGCTGCACAGTTGGATAACTTATTGAAAAGACAAATATAGATTGATGATTCTAGAGGACTTGGATTTGTACAAGGTGAAAGCTCCGGTACTGCTAATGAAGATGAGTCAACTGGTATGCAGAACTCATCAGAATAGAGGAAACTAGTAAGGCAGTCTAATGCTTATAAATTCAATGGTAGATGTTTTGTTTGTAATAAATCTAGGCATATGGCTAAAAAATGTAGAAATAAGGCAAATCAAAACTATGACTCTACTCTCGGTCAATGCACAAACTAAAAGAAATATGGTCATAGATCAGAAGATTGTAGAATGAATGTTAAATGTCATGCACATGAAAAATTTAGACATTTTGCTAATCATTGTAGGTCAAGAAATGATAATACTAGATATGTCAAAGCAATTTAGAAGAACAATGTTACATTCTATGCATGCAACAAAATGGGTCATATTGCTAAGTATTGTAGAAGCAAGACTCAACCGGTTAATAATGAGAAAGGAAAGCAGAAGGTAGATGAAATACAACAAGATCACACCAAGAGATGGGCTAGAAAATCTGAAGAACAAAGTGGAGATGGATCTATATCAGCAAATCCACTAGTAGAACATGGTATTCCTCAATCAGTAGGAAATTCCACCAGTAACTAAGGCATAAGCCTTAGGGGTTGGCAAAGTCATTGCTAAATTTTTCATATTACCCTAGAAGAGATCCAAGGAGATCTGCAAAGAGATCTGGAGAAATGTGTTCATCATCGATGAAGGTTACCTCGACACAAAACTATGAAACTGATATCCGTAGGGTTGTTGGTGAAGCATTAATTATAGAAAGTTAGGGTTTTTATTCACTAATAAAAGAGGGTAAGTGAATTCATTTTCACTCACCAAGCATTCAAGAATTCAAAATAAAGTTAAGGTGAATAAAGAGTGAGCAAAGCATTGAGAAAGGATTTTGAGCAACTATCTGAAGCACTCAATCATCCACCGACATTCACTCTTAGGTATTTCTCGACATGGCATCTGGATCTTTAGCATCTACTTTTATTGAAAATCCCACCATTGTCAAAGTCAAGGATAGGTGAAGGCCAGTCTTTAAGGAGGTTCCCAAAATTTCCAAGAAGGAAGACTCTGTGGGAGCATTTTCGAGGGTTCCTGATGGAGTAATGTATGTTGAAGATGTGAGGGCATACATTCACTGCATTCTTGAGGATTTGGGCATCGAAGACATTAAAAGCATGTATCAATCAGTGATACTGGGAGACACTGGAAAGATCAAATCAGAGTTCAAGGAAATTGAGGATGTAGGGTTAACTAATATTTTGTACATACCGAAATTCAAGGATGAGGTGATCAGATACATTCTGAGTAGGGTTCACAATGAATTCATTTGGCTAGACAGACCCTACATGATCACGAAGGAGGAAATTCAAGTTGTCACTAAATTACCTAGGGTCAGACAAGAACCTGGTAAGAAAATTTCCAACAGAGAGGTCAAAAAACTCACTGGTGCTACAACTGATAGCAGATCAATGAGGATAAGAACAATAACCAACATGGACATAAAGTTTACAAGCATGATCATAGGATATAAGGTAACTCAATCCAACCAATTGAATTTTGTTGCAAATTCATGCATTCATGCCGCATATTAGATACTAAGGAATAATGTGAAGTATGACTTATGTGAATGGATGAGGAGTGAATTGATGCTAAACCTTACTAAGATCAAAGGAACCAAGAAAGGCACCTTCAAATATGGAAACTTAATTGTTTGTTTAATGCTTTACTTCTTGAATGAGCTACCTGGTTTAGGAAAGAAGCAATGGGCTCATGACATACCGGTTGGTATGCAGATCAAGATAGCTACCACCAGTCTTGGTACTGGCAGAGATGAGAAACTTTGCAGGTATTTTAAGACTTTTCAAGAAAAAATTAGAAAAAGGGAGAGAATTTCAAAGAATATTGTGGAGAAGTATTCCACTAACATATGTTTCATGGTGAAAACTGATGGAACTCTCATGGAAGCAGTTGAACCCAGACAAATATGGATTACTGAGCTTAGATATGAGGTAGATGATAGCATTTTTGAGATTTATGCAAAGATGTTGTTAGATGCCCCATTAGATGATTAAACAAAACACATTGGTACCGTAGGAGAGAAGGCTCTTGAAGTAAAAACAAGTTTTAACAGGAAGAGAAGAGAAAAGAAAATAAAGAATATGTCTGCATATGTAAAAGATGTGCTACATAAGATATACACTCAGCTGGGCTCTAAATCTAAATAGGTAGTCAAACCGATAGAGGTTTCTACTGAAGAAGTGAAGAAGCCACAAGTTCACATTTCCCCTATCACTTCTAATTTTGATATTGAGGATAATGAACCTTTGGCTTTTAGAAGGGGGCAAAGGAATAATGTGGTAAAACCACCGATAGAGGAACATAAGGAAAAACATAGGAGGAGACTTGTCAGAAAGGAAGCTCAACCTACTGCACCTCTGCCATTGGTAAGTTAGCTTACACAAAAGAGGAAACCAGTCATACTAGCAACCACAAGCAAAAAGCAGAAGGGTGATGAAACTCAAACTGGTAAGACAACAATGACCTATGCTAAAATTATTGATGAAGTTACAAAAGATGGAATATTAAAGAATATATCAAAGTATTATGAATATTTTGAAGAAAATGAGAAAAATGAGTTAGAAGAGGCTATTTTACTGTATATAGACATCTATAAGAAATCCTTAGTTGAAATTTTGAAGGAGATACCTTTATCCTTGTATAATAAACTTGAGGCTAGAAGACTTGATGCTATCAAGAGGGATAGGGAAATCAAGGAAGTTGCACTTTTGGAACAATGTGGTACTATAAATAATGAAGAGATGAAAAGATGTATAGATAATGCTAACAAGACAATTTTCATTAGTTAAACCGACAGATAAGCCTTATGATGGGAAGAGTAAATGAGGTGATAAATGAGATAAGTAGGGGATGGACAAAATCCTTTCTGAAAAACCCAAACTTTCTCACATCTCAAGAAGAATTTCCAAAGGCAACATCCCCCACCATTCTTGACAAATCAAAAGGAAAGGGTATTTTGGGCAGTTCAACTCTAGTTTTGACACAACCACAACTGGCGGTTAAAGAGATTGTACAGTCTATACCGACATAGACCAATTTTGAGCAAGGGAATGTATAGAGCACTAGAAACACTGTGGATGATACTCCATCGGAAGTAACTGATACTGCACCAAGTGGCAAAGCCACCGGTGCAATAGAGGTTGAGATGGACAAGGTAAAATTAACTAAGTCCATACCGATAGGTAAAATTGATTCCCCGACAAGAGTTTTGGCAATTGAAACTTCTCAGGTCAAGAATAAATCAGTCTCTGAGTTAAGTCTAACATAATTAATGATGATGGCCACTCAGAAATTGCTAAAGGAAGGAACTATAGACAAAGGGTTAATTGATCAATCGGTCTTTGTACTACATAGAATAATGCCTGACTATCAGATTGAAGATGGAGCAAGCCCTTCCAGTAAGCTCAAGACTTTAACAAAGCACATATCAAATAATTATCAATCCTTGAGACAAATTGCAGATTGATAGGCTTTGGATAGTTTCTCTATAGCTAAAAGAGTAGCTTTTGATTAACTCATAGGAACTGGGAAGAAGAAAATAGAAGACAAGCTTATTCCGATTGAAATTTATTTAAAACAATATACTAATATCTACAGAGTATGTTATAATTTGGGAAATCTTACAACTAATATAGATAGCAAATTGAAAGAGTTATATGACAAAATGGCTAATATTGCTCACTCTTTTGATGGATTGATTGCACTAACTACATCTGTTGATGGACAAATTTTATCCTTGGAGAACCAAGTTTTTGCTTTTGAGAAGGAGAATGATAAAATAATAAGGAGAGAAACTAATTTAAGAGGATAGGTAAGCCCTAGACTTGATTCATTAGGTGTTCACAAGAAAGAATGCATGGATATGCTATAAAAACCCACACTGGTAGATACCTAGGAGAAGATCATTTTCCCACTTACTCAGTGGACTTGCATTGGTATCGGATACTTTCAAATTACATTGGGACATGTATCTTCAGTTGCTACAAAAGGCATACCCAGAAATCCTGAAGATGACTAAGCTTGAGTGACACTAATAGTATTCTTTCATTCTTTTATTCTTTCACCAGTCTTTGGCATTAATGTCAAAGAGGGAGTATGTACATATGTGAAAAATATCAAAGATGTGAGATTTTGCCAAGATCAAGAGGCAATGGAAACCACAAATAAGAGAGACAAAATGGATGATAGGAATAAATTGTATTCTATCAACATGCAAAATATGATCAACTGGATCATCAATAGTTCAATTATTCTCTGTACAAATAATGTAGATGAGCCTGTTTATATAGGCAAGGGTAGATGGATATGTGAGCACACAAACATGACATGTGGATCAATAAGAAACAAGGGTAGGTAGGAAATAGGTGTGGGTAGGTAGGAGAAATAATATAATAGTCCACATGAGGTGGATCACCCACTGAATGTGAAGTGTAACAACAAGATCAACACCATAAAAGGTGGAAATTCTCCTACACACACTATCCCAATGTGGCACAAACACCCAAGTGTCTCATACCCAAACTACTATGAAATGAATTTCCTAAGTAAACTTAAGTAAGGTGTAATAATATCCATGATGAATAATTATTTACACCAACACCCCCCCTTAAGTGCAACTTAGGGGAATGCACTTAAGTCTATAATGCAACTAAGCAATGCAAGATGGGTCTCGGCTATGAGGCCATGCTAGGTACCCATGTACAAATGCAAATGCATGAAAACCAATGCAATGAAATCTCTCACAAAGTGGGGAAAGAGAGAAAAACCCAATGGGAAAAAACCCTCCCCCAAAAGAGAGATGAAAACTAGATACAAAGAACTCTCATAGAAGTATGTGAAGGACAAAACCCCATGTGAGGAAAAATTCCCCCCCATATGAGAGAAGAAGAGAAGCTAGGAAGCCCCCCCTCAATGTGGAATCTGCACCAATGATAGAAGCTTGATGTATGAAGAAACTACTCCATGAACACCGAAAAACATTCCTCCCCTTAGGAAGAAACTAAACCAAAGGTGTATCCATGAGTCTCCCCAATCATGAAGGGAAGATGTATCAAAAAACTCATGATGAAAGGAATCTCTGAAAACTGCTCAAGTGTCATCATGTCGATGCTGAAAGATAGCCCCTCCAAAGGTAGTAAACTGTGCCATACTGCTGAAAAAGGCACTCCAAGATCTAGTGGAGATGGATCTAGAACATGTCCCAAAGACTCACATGTCTCCTCAAAAAATAAAGAGACCTCCTCCAACTGTTGTACATAAGTATCCACAATCATGTCAACCTTGAAAGAATGATCATGTAGAGAATGAACAAGAGGGTCAGAGCATTACCTCACAATAATCAAAGAAGGATCATCTTCATCAAAGAGAATATGAATGTCATCAATGATGTCTCCCAAATCTGCAATGTAGGTTTCCATAAATAAACCTACAATGTATGTCAAGTAATCATCCCATGAATCTGAAGTTGGAAGACAATGAATATCCTACTGTACTGAATCACATGAAGGCAAAACTGTCACACTATCCACATCATCAGGTGCAATAGGTGATGTGATATCAATATGAGGAGATGAAATACAAGACTCAAGAATGGGTTCACATGTGAGAATCCCCATGTTCAAGTGCCCAAATTTCTCCTCAAAATCTGAACCATCACAAGAAGTGTGATCATCATGTGTAGAATCATCAAATGTGAAATCATCATCAACAACAAAATCTAAAAAGGAGTATAACCGAGATGCATGATCAACCACCCCAGTCGCAATGATAGCTCTAGTCTCCAAGTCTCTAATGAAAATTGACTCAGGTGTGAAGTCCACAACTCTCTTAGTTGCGCCATGTGTGATTTGATAGATGGAAAGGAGATTGTTTGTCAAGTGGGGTACACACAACACATCATTGAAGGAGTTATCCCCAATGTCAATAGATCCTTTCCCAATCACATCCATGTATGTATGATTGCCCATCAAAATTTTTGGCATAGTGCAAGGCTCAAATGTAGAGAACATAGACTGCAAAGATGCCATATGATGAGAAGCCCCTGAATCTAGAAGCCATCTCTCTGAATCATGATTGATAGTAGCACATCGAGCTTTTCCTTTTCTTGTCCCAAAAGAGTGAGTCTTCCCACTTGTAGAAGCCATGAATGCTTTCTCTTTTCCTTTGAAATATAAGGAAGTGGAAGTTGATGAATCATCCTTCTTGTAGACATTAGGCAAATCAATGTTATGCTTTTTGAGGATATGTGTGAGCTCATCAATCTTCTTAGAATGGCAATGACGCTCCTCATGACCAACCTTTTTACAATAGGCACAAGTAAGTCTCTCCCTCTTTGGTGAGTTATCTCTCTTGGAAGAGGATGAATCTCCTTGTTGTGGAGAAGATGGTGCTTTATCCTTAGGCTTTGATTGCCATTTCTTCTTATTTGAGTTGTCCTTTCCTTGATTTCCTTTGTTCTCTTGATTTGCCACTAATTCTTGAGACTTAGAAGCCTTAAGAATGCCCATGCTTATCAACTTAATTTGTTCCATCATTAAAATTTCATTGAAAGCATCAAATGTAGGCATTGTGTAGCTTGAACCCATTATCATCCTATGGGTTTGGAAACTAGAAACAAATGCTGCATATTTTTGTGGAAGCTTCATATCAAATCGAATATCAATTGAGTATCCTTCTTATCATTGCCACAATCTTTGAATTTTTCCCTCAACTCATTTTCCTTAATGACATAATCTTGTATAGTATCAAAGTTCTTGGGATCCAACATGGTGAGATCACTATCAATTTTATATCCCCTAATCTCATCAACTTGACCATACAAGTCTTGAAACTTTTTCAAAGCATCCTTGATTAGAGTACACTTCTCAATATGATAAATTAGATCCTTTGATACATACTTTCTTAAGGTACCAATTTCCATGATATTTTTAGTGAGCCAATCCAAGTGACCAACTGGATCAACCTTAGGATCAATAGGAGCAACAATAGTTCCATCAATGTAATGAGTTAGGCCTTTTTCCATAAGTTTACTCCATGCATCAATTTTCCAAGTAGCATAATTATGAGGAGTTAAGAGAGGAAACTTAGAAGAACCCATAGCAGCAAAAAGGAAGGAACACAAGAGTACAAAAGCACAAGAGACACCCCCCCAAATTAACTCAATCAAAGTACCCCCCTGAAAAATGATGATTTTGGCACTTTATATGTAGTGCGTGTACAATATGCCACTTGCAAACAATGGCAAAGTGGACTTCTGATTTCAATTTACAACCTCTCAAAATGAGATCTAAGAGACTTCAACAAATACTGCTAGTGATCTAAACTGAGATCCAAGCAAAATGCAAAAACCAAATATGCCAAAAATGGCCAAATACTGAAAGTACAATTTCTACTTAAAATTACTACAAATAAATGGCAGATTATGAAAGTAGATGAAAAAATATGCACTTTCAAAAAAAATGGCACCTGAAAAGGAGTCCATATGAGCCCAAATGAAGCCTCCAAAGTTGTAAAAATCGAGATTTCACAATTTTCGAAAAACCTATATCTGAGAAATAGAAAAATCCTACACCATTGTACAGATCACAAAATTCTACCCCAAAACAAAAAACATTGCTCAAAAAAAGTTCGGATGAGTGAGATATCGCTATTTGAAAATCGTCTGCAAAATTATAATTTCTGGAAAATTTCGTCGCGGCTTCAAACTTCAAATGCCTCTAGATATGGCCTCTGAAGTCCGATTTGGATGAAACGAAAGGCAAAAATGACTTTCATGGACCTCCTCAATCGAATGGTAACCTCATATTTGATCCATCAAGCTTCAATAATAACTTGCAATAGAAAATTCCAAAATTCAACCCCCAATTAGCATCAAATTTCTCTCAATTGGCAAACCAATGACACTCTAATGGCTCTGATACCATGTGAGATTTTGCCAAGATCAAGAGGCAATGGAAATCACAAATAAGAGAGACAAAATAGATGATAGGAATAAACTGTATTTTATCAAGATGCAAAATATGATCAACAGGATCATCAATAGTTCAATTATTGTTCGTACAAATAATGTAGATGAGCCTACTTATATAGGCAAGGCTAGATGGATATGTGAGCACACAAACATGACATGTGGCTCAATAAGAAACAAGGGTAGGTAGGAGAAATAATATAATAGCCCACATGAGGTGGATCACCCACTGAATGTGGAGTGTAACAACAAGATCAACACCATAAAAGGTGGAAATTCTCCTACACACACTATCCCAATGTGGCACAAACACCCAAGTGTCTCATACCCATACTACTATGAAATGCATTTCCTAAGTAAACTTAAGTAAGGTGTAATAATATCCATGATGAATAATTATTTACACCAACAAAAGAAAATATTATCAGATGGAGTATATGGAGTGTATTGCTCAGGGGGAGCACACCGACAGGAAATGCATTTTTCACATGAGCGTTGCCATCAATGCCAAAGGAGGAGATTGTTGGAAATTGACACTCATTGGATTCATTTTGTTGTCATTGATGGCAACAAGATCTGATGGAAGTCATAAACCGGCATTAGGAGGCATATACTGACAGATACCGACATTGGAAGCATTCAGACCTACACTGGCACCAACACCGATACCAGCGTCAATACTTCAAGGAAGCCAACATCAAGGAAGATTTGTTTAGTAAATCATATTGTAATTATTTCTAAGGCCGACATTGGATATCTTTTGTAAATGAGTTGTAAGTTGACATAAGGCATATCATGTGTAATAGGTATATAAGTCAGTCTGCTAGGTCAATTTAAAATATGATGTGATCACAGTATTGTCATGGAATAAAGATAGACATATATAGGTATAGTAGAATTGTGAGATGCAAAATATATGTATGGAGATAATATTTGTATGTGAAGATTATATCATGCAATGATCTATAGATAGCTTGGAAAGCATTCTTGGAGGAGAAGTAATACTGGTAATAGTTCAAGTTTGTGAACTGGTACAAAGTAGAACCAAAACCAGAACTCTATCTGGCATAGCAGATGCATTCTTGAGTTCATTTTCAATAATTTACTTTGACAAAAAGCTTGTAGTCAGTGAGACTCTTTAGTGATGAGCATTATGCTCTAGGCAGTGTGCCTTCTTGCAAGTGCATGCCCCTCTTTTATATAATATCTTTTCATATGGCTAGCGAACTGATATTGTGGGTCACAAATCCCACCATGGTTTTTCCTCATTGAGGTTTTCCACGTATAAATTTTGTGTGTTGTGGTGTTCATTTATGTGGATGGTTTATCTGCTTCTTTTTATATGCTTATTTGTTTACCGATACATATATGCAAGGTTTAGAAAGTTAAAAATTGTAGATTCCAGTAGAACACTGATTCACCCCCCCCCCCCTCTCAGTGTTCTCAAATCCCAACATAGGCTTCCCACTGTGGTTTTTCTCTTTACCAAGTTTTCCACATACAAATCTTGGTGTCATGTGGATGGTATTTATTCTTTGATTATTTCTTATGCTTAATTGGTTTATCTGCTATTTTGGTATTGATCTTTTGGGTTCTAGTATTAAACTTTTAATTCCTTAAGGTTCTAGTAATCTGGTGATAAGTGATTCACCCCCCCACCTCTCAGTTGTCTTCCGATTATTTGATCTATCTAACAATTGGTATTAGAGCTCTAGTGCTCTCCGCAGAAGCTTAACCACTTGAGGAAGATCCTATGCCAACTAACAGTTCAAGTTCACCTAGTTCATATGGATCTATCTTTCAGAGAGATATTCCAAGGCTTGATGGAACAAATTACACAGTATGGAAGATTCAGATGGAGAATCATTTGAGATGCCTTGGTAAGGAGATTTGGGAGGTCAAACAAAATGGTATTACACCTCATAATCTAGCATCTGGCAACCCTCCTCTGACAAACTTGGATAAGGAGCTTGAGAATGATTGTAGAGAAATAGAAGCCCTCTTGTGTGCACTTTCTGATCAGCAAATAATGGGATTAACTAACAAGTCATCTGCAAAGGCTATATGGGATAAGTTGGAGACTCTTAACGAAGGTGATCCTACTATGAAGATTGCTAAACTTGATGGTTACCAGGTGAGATATGAAAACTTGAAGATGGAAGAAGATGAAAGGATTACTACATTCATTGAAAGGGTAAATGAGATTGTTATGGGAATTCAATGTTGTGGTGGAACTCTGAGTGAAGATAAAATTATTTCTAAAGTTTTGAGAGATTTGCCACTGGCTTACAAGATGAAGGCTACTACAATTAATGAATTGTGAACAATGGATAATACTTATGTTAATAGAGACACCTTGATTGGGAAATTATCTTCTTTTGAGCTTGAAGAATTTGGATCCTTTGGAGTGGTGAAGATTGAACCTCCTTTTCATGCATCTACATCATCAACCAACAAACATGAGTGGAAAGCTTTATATGCAAAGGAAATGGATGATATGAAGAGATAAAGATGAATAATTTGAGAAACTTGAAGCCCTATTTCCTAGAAGAGTACCTAAAGGACCGGTAGGAAGTAAGTATGAAGGAAAAGAACCTTTTAAATATTTTGCATATACTAAGATTGGTCATTTTACATCTAGATGTCCTAAAAGGAATTCAAGATTTGAAGAGAAAGCTAGAAGATCTTTTAAGCCTAACCCTTTATATCAGAACAAGTATAAGTATAGGAAAAATAGAGATAATCATGCTACATAGCGGATGAGGAAGGTGTGACTAATTCTGATGATGAACTAGCATAAGACTCTTCTAGTGGTTCTGACAATGGAAAGGAATGTGTGTTCCTAACTATCAAGGAAGATTTTATGGCACTGGAAGAGAATGTACTTGAAGAGAAGGCAATTTCTCCTAAAATTGAAGAAAAGGATGAATGGGTAATTGATAGTGTATGTTCACAAAATATGACTAGAGATAAATGGAAGTTTCTATCTTTGCAATAATTTGATGGTAGTCTAGTTAGATTTGGAGATTACAAAGCATGTATGATCAAGGGAAAAGTAACTATATAATTGGATGGTAAGAACAATACTGATAATGTTTATTAATTATGTTGAAGGTTTAAGGAATAATATTTTGAGTGTAGGACAATTCGTGGATAAAGGATTTCAATTATAGTTCAAGGATAGAACATGCAAAATCATTAATAGATTTGGTTTGGAGATTGCAACCGGTACACAGACAAAAGGTAATATATTTCATTTGATTTCCGGTGAGAAGACATGTTTGATTGCACAAATTGATGAGAGTTGTCTATGGCATAAAAGGCTATGTCATGTGAATTTTGATTGCATTGTAAAGATCAGTTCAACTAAGGCAGTTAGAGATATACCTAAGATTGTGAAGCCCTATAATCTGGTATGTAAAGAATGTCAAATGGGTAAATAGGTTAGAACCTATTTTAAGAGTATACAAGATAAATCTATTGATGTTCTTGATCTTATTCATATTGATTTGTGTGGCCCTATTAGAGTTAAAACTTTTCAAGGTGAAAGATATTTTATGCTAATCATTGATGATTATTCTAGAATGATGTGGGTTACTTTTCTAAGAGATAAATCTAAGGCTTTTGAAATGTTTAAAATGTTTAAATCAAAAGTTGAGATAGAGACAGGATTGAAGATTAAATGTTTAAGGTCAGATCATGGTGGAGAATTCACATCTAGTGAGTTTAATAACTTTTATGAGAAGCATGGTATAAGGAGACAATTTTCTACTCCCCGAACACCTCAACAGAATGGAGTTGTGGTAAGGAAAAACAAAACTATCGTGGATGCTACTAGAACAATGATGATGGAAGCTAGTCTATTGTTGGTTCCCAGAATAAATGGGCTTACACTACCACAGGGCAGAGACCAAGCTGATTCCTCCAAATACCTATGGAAAGCCACTTCCAACTATCAATATCCATCAAGATTGGACCAAATTTAACAAGGACACAAGATCCTTCTACACTTCAGGCTCTACAGGACCCAGGAGGGTAATCCCATCAATGAACTTCCTGCTCTCTGCAATGATACTCAAGAATATACTGAAAACAAAGCAAATTATCTCATAAAAGGACTCAACAGAAAGGGATAATGCTCAAGGATGGCAAGTCCTTTAGTGATCCTTAACCTTATGCTAGAGCATGAGATGGGTGGGACAACTTTCAGAAAATACATAAAAATTTGACAAATGATACTCTAATATTTAAAAAATTGTTCTGAGAAATCACAAAGAATATAGACTAGAGATAAAAAACCTAATGACATTTGATAGCAAATACCAGTGCCTTGTTCATTTGGGTTACAAAGTCTTTGAAAAAGTGATGAAATCTAATAAAACCTGTCTAATAGCTCCTTGAACAATACTACCTTACAATATCATTTTGCCTACAATCCCTTACCTAAACTACTTATCAAATCCTATTATAAGTCTTATTTCTTTGTAATCTCATTCAAGCATTTTACTTAACCCCTTGGACTAAAGCATTGAATGGAAAATTACATACATCATGACAATGTAACAAACACATTAAACCCTTGATCCCATTTGCTCAAAAGAAGATAAAATTGCATGTAGGAGAGTAAAGATTTGAGGATATATATGCATTAATATCATAACCTATCTTCTATTATATAACAGTTGACAAACTCAATTACAAAATAACCCCATTGAAAAGGAGACTTGCAACTATTTTATTACTTTTTCTCTACAAAATGACTTTAAAGTTCTTGCTATTTTCTATGACTCTCTAAAACTATATGGAACCTAACCCTATAGAATGGACCTACTTTTACAGAGATCCTTCTTAGAAAATTTGGAACCCTAACTAATGGCCTTGACTTCCCTTTTATAGAAAACAAGGGAGCGACAAGCTTTAGGCCAAAATACACTTGTCACCAAAACCAAGCCCTAGAGGTTGTACACAATTCTATTACAAAAATTCCTTAAACACATGCTAGTGCCCATGATGAGGTGGAACCAAAATCGTCAACTAATTATCGGTAGAAATAAAATCGCTTGAGTTGTGCCAATATCACCCAGAAACTTTTGGATGGAGCTTTAGATGTTTAGTCTTCTCCATAGCATTTCCCTTCCTGAAAAGGAAAACAGATCCTAGCATGAAACAAGACTTTCCCACTAAATTAGAGGAAAATCTCCAACCTTTATGCCTCCGATCAGAGAAAATGGAAAGAGGAGCTTGGGGGTAAATAGAATTTATTGAGAAGGCATTGCAACTTCCATGTCATTGTAGAGATGACTGGCTACCAATCCTCACTCGGACAAATCCTTCTTTTAGCTCCCTCCGAGCTCCCTCTTGGAACACTCTGCCAATGAAATGTAGAGTAAGAATAGAGGATATGTCCTGGGTGGCTTTTCCTGATAAGAAAAGGCTTTCACCCCCCCTCTGACAATCTTCTAATCTTTCACAACCCCTATGACAATGAGAAACCTCGTACCAGAGAAAAAACATCCATCTAGTGTCACAAAATATGCAACGACTCCATACATAATTCTACTCGAACACCATCTTCTCACTGATGAAGAACTGTTCTTAGAAAAATGAATAAGTTTGTATCCATTTCTACCCATTCTATCACTTTCCTAGTGAATTTATAATAAGAATTCCCTTCAAAGTGGTGGTGCTAATCCATGTGAAGAATCATCATCCTGATATCTTCTTCTCATCTTGTTGGCTATGGATTCCAACAATCATGCCTACAACTCAAGTCACCATCATTTTCTAGGCCATCACTCCATTTCCACTTGCATATGTTCACCTTGCATGAATGGTTTTGTTCTAATCTTATTGCTTTCTTAGTGTACAGTCTCCTGCTTCAGGATTCCTATCAATAAGCAAATCTTTGAATTTATCAGAGAACTCATGATCCATCATATCAAAACCTAAATCCTATCCGAATCCTTTCACATCTGTGAAATATCATCTTTAATTGTCTAATCAGACCTTTACCCAACAAGGATTTTGCATAAGCTTCCTCTGGGGTAAATCAACATTCAAAACTTCAAATTCATTGCTATTAATCCTAATTCTATAAGCCTGCATCCTATTCACCATATCTCTCCCATGCAAGATACGATCGATGTCTTCAATTATCCCTCTTAATTTTACATTTGAAAATCAACCATAGATCTTACTCAGCTTGTCAAATCTAATAATCATTGCTTGTTGATGCGACATTTGACCTTCCATCTGTTTCCGCTGACCCACAAAGTCCTGACTAATTAGTGTCATATCAACTTTCAACTAGACTCTGTCAGTCCCCACTGTAATGCCCTGCCAGGAAACCCCTAAGGGTTTAAGTTAAAAACACTCAAATAGAGTGTAAATTTTTTTTTTTTTTTAAATAATAATTAAGAGCGTTAATGACAAGTTACAATATTAAGATAGTATGAAGTTATCTCAAAGTTATCTCTAACTAGATAACACAGCGGAAGGCTAAATGATCCTAAGAGGTTTCCCAACGTGATTACATAACCTTATACCTAACTCAACTTGCGTCATTAGATCCATTAACCTGGATATCTTAATTACGAGATGTTGCATAGATCTTAATTACATATGTGTTCAATGGTTTAACACCTTATAACTTTATGAAGCGTTCAATTAACTTGGTTGGTGAGGAGGCCATCGAGAGGTTAATTACTCAATGCACTTAAATTCATAATTTCATTTAGAGGCCTCCAAATAGGTTCAAACACTTTAAATATAACAAAGTTCATTCATTAGGGTTTTAAGATAACCATCCACACTTGACATCATCCTTTAATGTTTAAAAATATGCCTATTGAGATTCATTCATTTAAGGTTAAACTACGATTAATAAAACGAGGATTCCTTCATTTGATTTTAAAATATTCACCCACATTTGATATCTCTTTTAAAATATTAAACAGTATGGTTAATAAGAAAAATCCGTTTCTTAAGGGTTAAACTTCCATTAGTAGAGTGAGGTCCCTTCATTTGTTTCCATGCATAGCCAACTAATGAGTTGAAGTTCTTTTATAAAAGGTATAATGTGAGTAGCCATAGAATTCATTTGAAGTTTTAATAATACTACTAGATGGCTAAAATCGTTACGTTGAAAATGTATTAGGGCCACATGAGTTCATCCTTTATCTTTAAGATATAGTTAGCAAGATGATATTCATCATTTCAAGGTTAGAGTAATAAGATCATAATGACGTTCTTCTTTTAGGATTAAAATACAATTATCTTTTTTTGCATATCTCTTTTTTATAAACGAAGTTAATATGAGATGGTACATATATTAAGATTAAGATTTAAATAACTATACCAAAACTTCCCTTTTTAGTTCCATTTCAGCATCCATAAGGGATTCTTTATTTAAGGTTACAAATATAGATACTAGTTGAGTTCACTCTTGTATGAAATTAATCTGATAAAGATTATTTGTTAGGATTAAAATGTAAACAACTAAGTAAATTCATCTGATAAAGTGAATTACAATTAACATGGCGATGTTCATTTACAAAGGTAAGAAGGTAAATGCCTATATGAGATTCATCCTTTAGATTTCACTTAGGGTTTATAACATTAATTCAACTTTGTTTTCCCATTTCTCATTTGATCAATTTACATGCTTAATAATAAGTTAATTCATTGATGTAACCTAGCGAGATTCTTTCCATTATTACTACGTTTAATTAACCTTATCAAAATACTCCTTTCCACAACTTCAATTACAATATCTTAAATATTTTGCCATAATCATAATCACAATGTTTTATGAACTTAAATAACTACACTTATCCAGATGATTAATGTTATGCACTTAAATTTGAATTCATTAAATTTTCACCATACACTTATGCAAGAATACAATCATTCATGATAATTTAAACATAAAACAAAGCGCGCTATAAACATCGCATAACACAGATATGATCTCGGAGTTCGCCCCGGATGGGCTACATCTCCGGGTCTGCTCAACTGCAAGACCCCTATGGTATTTAATATAGTTAAGGTTACATATTTACATGTCTTTACATTCTTGCTTTTTAGGCAAACACATACACTATTCAACATCTACCTCGTTAGATTATTACATAGTGATCCCTTTTAAAGCAGGTCAAATTGAATCATAACAAAAGAAGACAAACAAACCTAAATTCTATTGTTTGATGGTAGCCTAACTATGGGGCTTAACCGACTTATAACCAACCACTATCATAACAAGTCTAGCCATTCCATAACCAAATTCTATTATAGAAATTTAAACCTACATAAGCATAATCCGGTAGAGGTGTTCGTCTACCATATCTGTCTAACCATTAATGTCGAACAAGTTTATGGATTTGATAATTTAACTTTTATTTAAAAATTCATATTAGTCCACCATGACTATTTAGTCCATGTAAAAATAAGTGTTAACTTGAGTATGATGAAACCAATATGATATTAACAAAAAACTTGTATTCAAGTATGGATTTACTAATGTTGATTCCCTAAAGTCCAAATACATTAATTAATAATCCAAGATTAATAGTATAAGAAACTGAATTTAAAATTGAATAATATCAAAGAACTAAATGTAAATCCCTTATACTAATCTTGAATTCACTTGTTAATATGATTCTTCTCTATTTTTATTTTATTTTATATCTTATAAGCACATATTCATTTATTTATTTTTAAAACAATTATATAAAATAAATAAAAATAAATAAATAATTTAAAAATAAAATACGATAGACTTTTTTTTAATTTAAAAAAATAAAAATAAATAAAGAGTGGGAGGGTACCCACGTGGACACCCACGTGGGCCCTCCCCCCTGGCAGCCCAGCTACCATTGGTAGCGCTACTACCAAATGGTAGCAGGCCACTACCTTTGGTAGCGCTGCTACCATTTGGTAGCAGTCCGCTACCTCTGGTAGCGCTGCTACCAACTGGTAGCAGTAGCTACCAGCGAGCATGGGGGGGGTTTAAAACAGTTTTTTTTTTATATATATTTTTTTTTCATTTTGTTTTATTTTATTTTTAAAAACACTCTCTGGTAAAATAACAGTACCAGATCCAAATTTTTTTACCACTCCAAAACCCAGACCAAAACTGCCTGAGTGCAGTCCACAATTTATTAAATGAATATATATAGATTTTTTTTTTTTAAAACAAAAGGAACAATATATGTAAGTAATACAAACAAAATGTATGATTATCTCACCAAAACATAGTCTGAAAACACAAATTTAACGTATTTTCCAGCAACCCCATTTTTTTGAAAACAAACACAGTCACAAACATTTCTCCCTTTTTTCATTTCTCTCTTTCTTTTTTTTTTATTTCCAGAATATTATGAATTTCAAAAGAAAGCAAAATAGAAGAGTCTTGAAGAATAACCAAGCCTTCAACCAACTGAAAACTAAATCTTAATAAACACTCATGGGTAGCATTCCTTTCTATTTTTTTTCCAGCATTTCATGGAGAGCATAACAATAAACAAAAAGGGTAGATTAAAATTCCTACCTCCAAACGCATTCCGGGAAGAGATTTTTGATGAAGAAGAGCTCCCAAATCAGCTGCCCTAAATCTCCATCCCTCTCCAAAATCCCCAATCTCCCTTGCAAAAACCATTTTTTTCCAAAAAAAAGACCAAAGGCCAAGAACCCCCAAAATGTTTACAAAACTAGGTTAAAAAGAAAAACCCTAACTTTGCCCTAATTTTCAATTTCGAAATTAGGCATTTATTTTTAAAATAAAATAAATGAAAATCCAAATGGGAGTCATTCTTTTCCATTCTCTATTACATCTTATTTGTTTTCCTTATTAAAATTAAAATGCTTCTATTTCTTTTTGAGTTTTAAATTTTTAATTCCTCAATATTCATTTTAGGCCTACTTTTATATTTCGGAACTATTGACCGGTAAGGCATTTGATAAATTTATCTTTCTAAAAATCAAACTTTTATATTATATCGACTTAACAAGTAAAGAGAAAATAATTTCATTTAAATAATAATAATTTACCCCTTTTTCTTCCAAAATGCGAAAATGAGTAATTTAATTCTATCTCTCAAATGATTTTAAAATTTTTTTTTCCTTTCTAAAACGCATAACTCAATAAATTCGTTATTTTAAAATTAGCTATTAAATTAACTCGCTATAACATAATAAAGCGACATTTTTAAATAAATGACTAATCTAATGCAAGAGTCTTGTTTATTCAAATTTCTCAACTACAAATGCATAAAAGTTACAAATGCGTAAATGAGCACACTAACCCCAGTTAAATACCTTAAGCTTGCTATAATAACAATTTAAAGAAATCTCTTAAATTAATGATTAATCATATAAAAGAAGCTACCTATTTAAATTCCTATATCGCTATTGTGTTCCCCTACTCAATAATTTTGAATTTAATACTTAGGATAACAAACCTCACTTACCTCGCGCAAGGCATGCAAATCGAGGAAGTCCTCCAAATCTCTCGACACGCATCCCAATGAAAAGCAAGCCCCACGAATCCACACACGATGCTCACCTGACCATGGCTAAGGCAAGATGAGCGTTATATGACCACTAAATCCGAATTCAAAAGATGAAGGAGCATACTCAACCTTGCAAATTCCAAAGGAGATGAACCTTGCCCTAAGCGGTGTTGTACCTGCAATCTCCTGCACCCATGAATTCATACAAGCATGCATATACATATACATATTCAATGAAGGCATTAGCTCAAGATTTATCTCAAAGGGTTAGGAAACAATTACATTTACACGAGAATCGATGCAAAAGCACAATAATAAGTATGCACAATTTATTTATATTATCTAAACTACACATTGCATATCGGTTAATCTACCATTCAAGAATGCCACATAGGAAGTCAATCAAGGTTAAACGGGTTTTAAAAGTTCGACTAGGGTATGGGCATTACACCCACCGTAAGTCTTTCTAGTTAGCTTGGGACATGTGGCATCATCTCATGATGTCACGATCCATAATTTACTTGTAACTTCCATCACGAGAATACGGGGGCCGTCAAATCTTTTCATGCTTTATTGCTTTGCATAGTGCCTGCTAACTCCTCCCTAATTAAAAATCAGGTACCTTTTACCTTAGGACATAACATTGTTGTTCATTTTGAACATGTACCTATTGAAAGGACTATTAGTAAACCGGTTTTTACCACCTGAGAACTAGTGACACAATGCCTCGACCGGCTACACCGCCAACTTTTCATTTTTCACTAAAAAACATGTAGCATAATCTCATGATGCTATGGTTCATAACTCCCTCCCACTTTCAACCATGAGGATGCGTGGGCTATCAGATCCATCCTCTATTTAGCAACTAGCTAAAATACTTAGGACTTTTGGACTTAGGAAAATCATGGGCGTGGGCACAAATATTAAAGGGAGACTGACTATAGGAAGAAAATTTTATGCACCTTAGGAAATTCACTTCAAAAACTGATCTAACACAACTTATCACTTAAAGAATAAAATGGCCCCGCCCATGGTAAACAACCCTCGGCTTTAAGTGGGAAAAAGTAATAACAAAATATATCATTTCTAGGGTTTTCTTCACAAAACATAAGAAATTTTGATAAACCCTAAACTTTAGACCTTGGACCTTGATAGAGTATGCAAATAAACACTAGAATAATCAATGTTTAAGCTCAAAATTCATAATTCTCATGTAATCAATTTTTAGAGATATCATCTACCTCATATCTACTAGAGAAGTAGTGAGAACAATGGTTTATACATTCAATGGAGTACATATCAAAGGAGAAATCGATAAGACATCTTATGAATTATGGTCTAGCAATACACCTACAGTTAAGTATTTCAGAATCTTTGGTAGTAAAAGTTATATCAGGAGAGATGATATCATTGGAAAATTTGATCCTATATGTGATGAAGGAATTTTTCTTAGTTATTCTAATGAAAAAAAGGTATATAGATGTTATAGCAAGAGATTGCGGAGAATTGTGGAGAGTGTTAATGTTAAGGTGATTGAGCTTAATAGAAGTCAAATCAGAGTTTATGAGCAAGAACCAATAGTGGAAATGATTATATCTAAACCGGTAGCACCTTTACCAGAATAGAATGTTGAACTAGTTACTCTGGGAGTATCGGAAAATTCAAGAGTAACTGAAGAATCGGGAAGAGGAACAGAGAGTTAGAAGACTCCTAAGTATGTGAGATTGAATCATTCTGAAGATTAGATCATTGGGGATAATAACAATGGAGTGATGACAAGAAAGAGATTGTCAGCTAATGAGGTATATTTAATTTCTCAAGTTGAACTGGTATCAATAATTGAAGCATGTAAATATGAATGTTGCATGAAAGCTATGGAAGAAGAATTAGACCAGATAGAGAAAAATAACACATGGACTTTAGTTCCATGGCCTAAAAATAAGAATGTTATTGGAACTAAATGTTATTCTGAATATTAGATCATTGGGGATAAGAACAATGGAGTGATGACAAGAAAGAGATTGTCAGCTAATGAGGCATGTTTAATTTCTCAAGTTGAACTAGTATCAGTAATTGAAGCATGTAAATATGAATGTTGCATGAAAGCTATGGAAGAAGAATTAGATCATATAGAAAAAAAATAACACATGGACTTTAGTTCCGTGGCCTAAAAATAAGAATGTTATTGGAACTAAATGGGTTTTTAGGAATAAGTTGAATGAATATGGACAAGTTGTAAGTAATAAAGATAGATTGGTTTGTAAAAGATATTCTCAGAAGGAAGGAATTGATTATGGTAAGACTTTTGCACCTGTAGCTAGGATTGAAGCTGTAAGATTATTTCTTGCCTATGTTGCACATAAAAACTACAAGGTTTATCAGATGGATGTCAAGTGTGCATTTTTGAATGGGGATCTTGATGAGGAAGATTATATTGAGAAAACTGAAGGTTTTTCACTTTCAGATGATACAAACATGATTTACAGGTTAAAGAAAGATTTATATGGATTGAAATGGGCACCTAGAGCTTGGTATGCAAGGTTAGATAAATATCTTTTGAAGCTTGGTTTCACTAAAGGTAATGCTGACAGTTTTCTATATTATAAAGTCATTGATGATGATATACTGATTATTGAAGTTTTTGTTGAGGACATCATTTTTGGAGGTGAAGATAAGTTGTGCATGGAATTTTCTAAGAATATGGAGAAAGAATTTGAAATGTCTATGATTGGGGAAATAAAAAATTTCTTAGGTTTGCAGATTACTCAGATTGATAAAGGTATTTTCATTTGTCAAACTAAGTATGCTAGGGAATTGTTGAAGAAATTTTGTATGGTAGATTCTAAACCAGTAAGTACTCCTATGGTTACAAATGAGAAATTGTCAAGGAAAGATGTTTCTACATCGGTAAATCCTACAAGATACAAATCTATGATTGGAGATCTGCTATAGTTAACTCATACTAGGCCTGACATAATGAATGTTGTTTGTATTGCATCTAGATTTCAAAGTGATCCTAAAGAAAATCATGAGAGCGTGGTGAAAATAATTTTTAGATACTTGCAAGGTACATCTGAATATGGTTTGTGGTACCCTAAGGATGATGACTTTACTTTATGTTCATATATAGATGCAGATTGGGCAGGAGATGTTGATGACCAGAAATTTACTTCTGGTGGAGATTTATTCCTTGGAAAGAAGTTAGTTTTATGGATCAACAAGAAACAATCATGTACTTCTTTATCTACTACTGAAGATGAGTATAATTCTGATGCTACTATCTGTATACAAGTTTTATGGATGAAGCAAATGTTGAAGGACATTAAAGTGTAATTCACTGGATCAGTAGTTATTCACTGTGATAACTCTACTACTATTGACATATCAAACAATTTGGTATTTCACTCTAAGACAAAACACATATCTATCAAGTATAATTTTTTTAAGGAGAAGGTGGAAGAGAATGAAGTTGGACTATTTTATGTGAACACTAAAGAACAGATTGCAAATATTTTCACTAAACCTTTGCCTAAAGAATCATTTGATTACCTAAGAGATAGATTAGGGGTTTCTGGCCCTCTAACAAAGAACTGATTGATGTGATCTGGCATCAAACCTATATGCTTTATCAGAGATATCATTTATTTCAGCATTGATGTGGGGATGCTACTGCTCAGGGGGAGTAGTTATCCTTGTGTTTCAGTGGTTTTTGTTTTGATATTTTTGTCAAACTTTTGGCGTTGATGTCAAAGGGGGAGAGATATATGTGAAAAATAGTTTTACAGAGATATCTTCACAGGGGGAGTTTGGCCTGTGTTTCATAACTTCATTGCTATATCTCTGTCTGGGAGATTGCTGGTTGTCTTCCATTGGGGGAGACTTGTTTGGCATTTCTTGGCACTTGGATTTTTTTCACATCTATTATTGTCATCAATGCTAAAGTGGGAGATTGTTGGCCATTTGGAGGAATTGATTATGTGTTGCATTGATGTTTTTTCATTGATGTTAACACTAGCTATTTTGGATGCTTTACCGACACCCTTTTGGTCTCGGTAGGATGTTTGGTTTCTAGTTATATTGGATCTGGCATGATCCGATATGCTCCAGTATGTTTGGGTTATGGAATTGGCTTATTCATGCTACTCATGTTCATGTTCAGTCAGTTGGTTTTGTTCTAGTGATCCGATGCTATCCTGATTGCTAGAAAACTTGGTTTGTGGTTCTGGCAAGGGTTTCATCGAAAGAGCTTTGATGAAGATCTTTGATGAATTACATAAGTGGTGTTGGTGCAGCTTCTGGTGAAGATTCAGGATGCTAATGGTGATCGTGTTTGAGACTTAGTTGATTGGGATTATTGCTCTAGCATTTATGGACCTAAATTGGGTCCCAGTGTATCTAAGTTATGGATTGGCTTAATGTAATGTGTGGATTGGACCTCTCAATGTGTTTTCGGGATGTCTTATGGGTTTGATATTATTTTTTTGGTCTTAGGCTAACATGTTTTGTAATTATGTAATTATTTTATTGTCTGGTGCCCGACCTTATTGTTTATGGTCGAGGGTTTGTATATATATGATGTAAGATCTCATTGTAGATCATATCAGGGAATGGGATATGGATACGTAAGGAGCAAATAATGTAATAATTATTCAGGCAGAGGATTTGATTGATTATTGGTGATTGAGTTGGGTTTATGTAAGTGGATTTAGTCTGTCGGTATTGAGCTTAACTAAAACTGTATTCAGGCATAGGAGTTGTAATTTTGCAGTTCATTCATTCTTTTGGATTGTAGTCTGGATTTCTATGTAGTCAGTGAGACTCCTTTTGTGATGAGTAGTGCACTCTAGGCTGTTGGCCTTCCTTCAAGTGCAAACCCTTTAATTTTAATTCACATACTTACTATAGAAGTATTATCTGATTGTGGGTAGGCTTCCCACCATGGTTTTTCCCTTTATTGGGTTTTCCACGTACAAATCTTGGTGTCATGTGTATGATTTTTATTCTTTGATTATTGCTTATGATTAATTGGTTTATTTTCTATTTTGGTATTTGGTTTATGCATTTCGGTATTGATCTTTTGGGTTTAGGTAATCTAGTGACAATTGATTCACCTCCCCTCTCAATTGTCTTCTGGCTATTTGAACTATCTAACATACTCAAGATTTAATTTCTCTTCACTGACTTTCTCTCTCAAGTAATTATATTTGATTGACATGTGCTTAGTTTTTTAATGTTGCATCGGATTCTTTGACATGTTAATAGCACTGGAATTATCATAGTATATAGCAGTAGGTTCATCATAAATAATTCTGACATATTTCAATATTTGCTGCACCCAAACTACTTGGGTGCAATTACTAGTAGGAACAATGTACTCAACCTCTATAGTAGATAAGGACACTGAATCTTGTTTCTTACTAGCTCATGAAACCAACTTCTTACCTAAAAAGAATACCCCACAGGTAGTGCTCTTCTATTCATCAACATCACCAACCCAATCTGCATCAGTGTAGGAACATAGCATGAAATCATCATTCCTCAGATACCATAAACCATAATTCACAGTTCCTTTGGAGTATCTAAATATCTTCTTCATAGTAGTGACATGACTCTCTTTTGGATCCGCTTGATATCTAGCAACCATGCACACAACATGCATAATGTCTACCCTAGTTTGACTAAGATATAACAGTCCACCAATCATAGATCTATATAAGCTCTGATTAGACTTCAAAGATTCATCATTCTTAGACAATTTACAACCAATCACCATAGGATTTCCAACAAGTTTGGATTTATCTAACCCAAACTTCTTCAACAATTCCTTCACATACTTAGTTTCGGATATGAATATACCTTTTCTAGTTTGTAAAATCTACAATCCTAAGAAGAATTTCATCTCACCTATCATAGATATCTCAATATATTTTTGCATATCACCAACAAACTTCATATTCAATTCATCATCACATCCAAAGATAATATCATCAACAAAGACTTCAATAATCAAGATGTTATAATTTTCTATCTTAAAGTATAGATTACTGTTAGCAGCACCTTTACTAAATCCCAACTTCAACAAATATTTATCTAGTCTAGCATACTAGGCTCCAAGGGCTTTCTTCAGTCCATAAACAGCTTTCTTCAGTCTACATACCATGTCTCCATCATCTAACAATGAAAATCTGCCAGGATGCTCAATGTAGACTTCTTCCTCAAGATCACCATTCAAAAAGGTAGAATTGACATCCATTTGATATAC
The DNA here is from genome assembly GCF_030272615.1 of Cryptomeria japonica. Taxonomy (NCBI): domain Eukaryota; kingdom Viridiplantae; phylum Streptophyta; class Pinopsida; order Cupressales; family Cupressaceae; genus Cryptomeria; species Cryptomeria japonica. The sequence continues at coordinate 500,904,879 of NC_081409.1, read as the reverse complement.
CTTGAAATATTTATAAGTAGCATAAGAAAGAAACAATCTAACAACTTCAAGTCTAGCCATCAAAGAAAAATTCTCCTCATAATCAATTTCTTCTTTCTGAGAATATCCTTTGCAAATCATTCTAGCTTTATTTCTTACTTCACCGACTTCATTCAATTTGTTCCTGAATACCCATTTAGTACCAATAACATTCTTATCCTTAGGTCTAGGCACAAGTTCCCAAGTATTATTCTTTTCAATTTGATCTAGTTCTTCTTCCAGAGCTCTTATACAATTTTCATCTTTGCAAGCTTCAACAATATCTTTAGGTTCAACTTTAGAAATCAAGCATACTTCTTCAGTGGCTAACCTTCTTCTAGTCATTACACATTTATTCTTATCACCAATAATCTGATTTTTCAGAATGATTCAATCTTACATACCTTAGAGTCTTCTAATTATTTAGATTATTAGGTTCCAGCACTTCTTCACCAGCAACAGCAATATCCGGATTAAGTGTCTCTACCAGATCATTCTGCTTAGGCTCTTTAGTCTGAATATGAGTTAAAACAATATGTTGTCCATCATCATAACCACATTCTATGATCTCATTTCCAAGGTTCTCATCTACCTTCACATTTTCACTCTCCACTATCTTTCTCAGTCTCTTTTTGTAGCATCAATATGCTTCATTCTTGTGAGGCCTCACCTCGACTCAGTCTGACATTCAGTGGATTTTATATTTAGACTATTATGGATACTTTATTTTGATGTAGTTTGAGACTTAGAACTTATATGATTTCAGGATTTGGATAACATTGCTATGATTTGATGATTTACTTATATGCTTTATGAGATAGAACACTACATGATTGTTAGATAGGATGATATTGCAATGATAGATGTCGTTATTAAATTTGCGGGACTTTACTATGATAATAGAACTATGATGTATGGTTAAGTTTATGTGAATTGGAATGAAATTGCTTATGTGAAATTGCTAGATATAAGATGTATTTAATATGTGCAGATGGAAATTGTATGCAAGTGATGATGTGTATTGTTATTCCTTTAAATTATATTATATGTGGATATTTGAAAGTACTAATGTGTAAATTGAGATGCGCAGGAAATTTACCATGTGACCATGGAAAATTACTGAGAACCAAGCCTAGACTTATGTATGTTTGTAAGCCAGGGGTTGTCTATTTGGAGAGACAACACCCCATTTATGTTGTATTTTATTCGTAACAGTATATGCTGCATGAGTGTTAAGTGTTATTTAAATTTAATGTGTAAAACCCACAAGAGACGATTTCATGTTTTAATTTGTAAAAGTGTTTTATTTGTCTCACTTGACACGTGTGGATTCAAATTTAAATGTTTTATTTTTGTCTCTTGGTGGGAAAGTGTTTAACTATAGTTTTTTTTAAAATAATATAACGTGTTGTCATTAATACCTTGGAAAAGAATCTTTGGAGTAGTCAACATATGTTTGACCCGAAAATAAACTTCAGAGGGGTTTAAAATGGGTTAAATTAACACCTAGGGGTAGTTTAATAGGGTTTCCTAAAGCCCATAAGGTATACCTAGGGGTTAGGGGTATTTTTAGGCAAGTTTCTACTTTTAAGTGACCTTTTTGACGCTTTAAAAATTGGCTTTTTTGAGTTGTGCGAAAATTGAAAATTAGAAGTTTAAATCTAATTGAAATTTTTCCTATTCGAAGGAGAGTCTTTTTGCATTCTTCTTTACTTTCCTTTTTGGTTTGTAGAAACTTGTGAGAACTCAGTGAATGAGCTTCTTAAGCAAGAATTTGGGAATTTGAGGGTAATCACCCACTCTCCATTTTTGGAGACAAGAGAAATTTTGAAAAGAAAAGAATAGTTTTGGAATAGAAAATTTAACTAAGGGTAGAAGAAGAAGATTCATGGATTGGGCAGCTCTTCCTCAAATATTATACCACCATTGGGCAGATTAAGGTTGGTTTGATTATTCTTTAAAATGTCTATTTTCTTGTATGTGTTTGAGAGTATGATTGGTGTAAGAAATCTGTCTTTTTTGAGTGTCTTGTTTTAGAATTTCATTTGAAATCTTTGCATTATGCTTTGTTGTGTTTTGGGAGTTTCTCAAGACCTTTTACTCTTGGGAGAGAGGAGGATCTTGTGGGTGGTAGCAGTGACAACCCTTGAGTGAGAGACTCTCATTTGAGAGCGATCATAAGGGATCTTTGTGTGACCCTTGTTGCACGGCCTGTTTGTGCAATGGGGGTCATAAGGAGGGATATAAGGCTAGAATGCCTTTGGGGGGCATAAGGAATAAGGGGTTGAGATTCTTGATGTATTTATTGTGACATGAGGTGGCTACTTGTTTTTCCATACTTGCAGTTCTCCTCAGGGTATTGGTCCACTACCACCCTTAAAAAGGTCATCACCAAAGTGTGGTGTTGTGTAGCCAAGTTGGGAGTGTGTTTGAATCTCTGTGAGTGTATTTTTGTCTTCTATGTGTTTGCATGTTTGTTACTCGTCTAGGGCTTGGTTCTTCGAGCTCGAGGGTGGCTACCAGTTAGCCTAGGCTGGGAGGTGAGCACTCCGTGGTCATATTTGTGATTTATTATGCAGGAAAGACAAGAGAAAAGAATAGGACAAGAGAAAGGTTGCAGAAGATTATTGTTGAAGAAATTTAAATTTATTTGCAGTTATTAGTTTTGTTAAAAGAAATACGCCCTCATTTGTTGAAAAGAGAGGCAAGTTGTAAATTTGAAATATAGACATGAGAGTTGGGATTGTAGTTGAAAAAAAAAAAGAAACATCCTATAAATTTTGCAGAATATCTTAGAGTTGTAAAAAGCTTGTTTTATTTCTATTCCTGTTTTAAAAGAAAAAAAAAAGCTACTTTTGATTTGCATGCAATAGTTTTCTTTTTGTAATATGGAAAAAAATCAGTTTTTTAATTTATTTTACCTTCATTCTACTTGCAGAAAAATATGAGTAGTATGTATTATTAACATTTTAATGAATGTATGCATGTTGTTTTAAAGGTGTAAATTGCAGTTTATTTTTCCTATTGTAAGATCTAAGTTTTATGGACCCTAGTAAATATTAGTTGCAAAAAGTGAAATTTCACAATTAATTTTTGGAATAAAATCTGAAGCATCCCTCTCTTCTAATCCCTTAACTTGAGTTCATTAAACTTTAGATTGTTAAGTTGCTATTAAATTATTGATTTCTATGGTTATTTTATTGTAGCAAATAAATCTATAACTATTAATTTGCTGTTATCTTATTATATTTATTTACCTTAGACTCCAGTAATATCATATTTTTGCCTTTGATAATATTCAGTTAAAAAAGATCAGAATGTTAAAAACATATAAATTCCATCTAAATCCTATATTCATAAAGCAGATGGACAAAAAAACAAAACATTAATCATCTCTGTAATTGAAAATATACATAATAACAAATATATATATACATAAATATATATATATATATACATGAATATATATATATACATAAATATATATATATATAAATATATATATATATATATATATAAATATATAAATATATATATATATATAAATATATATATATATATTTATATATAATATATATATATATATATATATATATATATTTTTTAAAATTTATAACAAAAAAAAATTTACGCGGAGGGTTTCAGTCGGGGGCCGAGCGCATTGTGCAATGCATAGTGGCCGACGGCCGAGCGCACTGTGCATGACACAGTGGCTGGTGGCCGAGTCCACTGTGTATTGCATAGTGGCCGGAGGGCCGAGCTCACTGTGCACTGCACAGTGGCCGGCGGCCGTGCGCACTGTGTGATATATAGTGGTCGCCGGCCGAGCCCACTGTGCAAGACTTTGGTGGCGCCGACCTCCACCTTCCACCTCCTCCCCGCTTTCGCCTCCTTTCACTCAAACCCGTCCGTCGCCATGGCCGCCCTGCGTGGTGATGGGATTCAAAAAAAATAAAATAATAACTTTAAAAAAGAAAACCCTAGCTCGGTTAGAGCTAGGGTAGAGGGGAAGATAAGTAAGTTTAAGTTTTTTTTTTAAAAAGTAAGGAGTCAAAGAAGTAATTTTATAATGTAATATAAATTAGGGTTTTCATGAGATTTATTTTTAAAGTTGTGGAAAAATTTATATTTAAAATTGGTTAGGGTTTTCAATTTAGATAGACGTGGAAATTATAATTTCAATTAATTATTTATAGAACTAACTATTAGTGAAGCCTTAAATTAAATAGAAGGGGAAAATTAATTCCTTGATAACTAAAATTGATTTTTGGAAAGATAATTTTCCTCATCAAATAATGTCATTTAGAAAATTAATTTGATACTTTAATCCATTAATTTAATTAATGATTTAAAATGAAATTTAGACAATATGGCTTTATGGGAGATCAATTTTTATCTTCGTCTACCCATTTAAATGAGTTTAATAAATTAAACTAACGACTTTATTTGATGAGAAAATAAATTAAAACATTTAGTTTTCGCAAACGAATTTTAATTAAGTTTTGATACTTAGTTAGTATCATAGTTAGTTCGATCTTTGTTATGGCCAACATGTTAACACATGTCGTGATATCAAACTTGGTTATTTAACTAGTCATTTTAAAAAGAAAATCATTCTGTTTTTGCCCTAAATTTTGGGCATGACAGTTCTTTGTAGAATATCACAAGAAAATTCCTTCATCACTTCTAGCATCAAACTTTCCTATACCCTCGTCTCTCTTGATATAACATTTACTACCAAATACTCTTAAATATCTCACAATAGGAATATGACCAAACCATATCTCATAAGGGGTCTTACCGATATCACCTTTGTTGTGAACTTCGTTGAATGTGTAAACAACAGTGCTAATGGCTTCTCTCTGGTAGATCTTCGAAACATTCCCTTCAATCAACATATTCCTTGCAATATCCAAGATAGTTCTATTCTTCCTTTCAACAACTCCATTTTGGTGAGGGGTTCTAGGAGCAGATAATTGTCTTCTAATCCCATGCTTCTCATAGAATGAATTGAAATCATCAAAAAAAAATTATCCTCCTCTATTAGATCACAGACACTTCACCTTCAATCAAGACTCAGTCTCAACCTTTTCTTTGAATATCTTGAATTTGTCCAATCCTTATGATTTCTCCTTCAAAAAGACAACCCACATGATCTTGGAATAATCATCAATTAGCTGCATAAAATATCTATCACCCTGCACACCTTTAATATTTGTAGGTCCACATAGGTCAATATGCACAAGATATAGCAATCCATCTGATGTATATTATTTTCTCTTGAAAGAAATCCTTGTTTGCTTACCCAACTGACAATCCTTACATACCAAGCTAGCAGGCTTAACAATCTAAAGCAGATCTCTAATAGGTTGTGTAGAATTGATCTTAATCATTGAATCAAAATTAACATGACACATTATCCTATACCGCAGCCAACTCTCATCAATCTGAGCAATCAAATATATTTTCTCACCAGCATTCAAATGAAAAATGTTACCTTCAGTCTTAGTTCTAGATGTAATTTCTATACCAGAGGCATTTAAGATCTTGCATTTTCCATCCTTGAATTGTAGATAATAACCTTTATCAACCATATGTCCAACACTCAAAATATTATGCTTCAAACCTTCAACATAATCAATGTTATGCTTACCATCAAAAGAAATAGAACCTCTCCCATGGATCACACAGGCTTTGTCATCTCCAAATCTAACTATTCCACCATCATATTTTTCCATACTCACAAATTTGCTTTTATCACTAGTCATATGATGTGAACAACCACTATGAATTACCCATTCATCTTTCTCTTCAACCTTAGCTGATAAGGCTTTCTCCTCAATAGTACAACTAGTGGAGTCAATAGGTATAGGTCCATCTTCTTTAATGGCAAGGAATACAACTTCATCTCCTTCTGATTCTTCATTTGTAATACCTTCATCAACAACTTAGTAACAATTATTCTAATTTCTATATTTTTGGTTAGGCTTGTAAGGCTTATCATAATTCTCATGCTTTTCATATCTATCATTCATATCATGCTTAATAAACATATCATGCATGTCATACTTAGCCATTCTCTCTGGACATCTAGAAGAAAAATGTCCTATCTTATTACAAGAGAAACATTTCAAAGGCAACTTTCCATCATACTTAATGGCTCTTTTAGGCAATCAGTGCTTCAAGTTCATCCAACTCTCTTCTCTCTATTTCATATCTAGATATTCTGTACTCATCAGAATCATATTTCTTCTTATTGGATATAGATGCAGATGCTCTGAATGTAGTCTCAAACTTTTCATGTGATTCTCCAAACTCACTTAGCTCAAATGCAGCAATCTTTCTAACCATCATATCTCTTGTCAATGTAGTCACACTTCAGATCTCATCAATATCAACAAACTTATGTTTATAAGTAGGAGGAAAAGATCTCAGCACCTTAGTAACAATTTCATCTTCCTCAATGGTTCCACCAGCACATCTAATACCTAGGACAAGATCATTCACCTTAGCCATGAAAGAGTGTATGTTATCATCATCTCCCATCTTCAACATCTCATATTTTCCTTTTAAACTCTACAACTTAGAAACCTTCACCTATTCATCACCTTCATACAGAATCTCAAGCTTTACCTAGATCCCATGTGCGGTCTGAAGTCCCATTACATTTCTCATCTCATAATCAGTCAAGGCACTGAGTAATGCTTCCTTCGCTCTAATATTATGTTCAACTTCCTTGATCTCATCAGGAGTAGATGATCCATTCAATGGAACAGTATGGGCATTCTTTGTAATCTTCCAATAATATTCACCAAGACATTTCAAGTGTACTTACATCCAATCCTTCCATATATCATAGTTACTCCCATCAAATCTTGGACTGTCCTTCTTAAAGATAACACCTTGAACTTCTATCTCGGATCTCCTCAAGTGATTAAGATTCTACCAGAGGATCTGTCTCTGATACCAATTATTAGCAACAACCAAGAGGGAAGACTGAGAGGGGGGGGTGAATCAGTCTTCACCAGAATATCAAACTTAATCACAAAACATAGATCTGATGAACTACAGTAACAAAAAACATAAGAAAATTGAGAGCACAACACCAAGTTTTGACGTGGAAAACCTGGTTAAGGGAAAACCCATAGTGGGAACCTACCCACAGTAAGATGATACTTTGTAGTAGTATATAAAAATATTACAATGGGCAATGCACATGCATTCAGGCACACATCCTAGAGCTCACTTCTCAAAAGATAATGGCTTGGAAGGCTACAACCCTCAGAGAAGTCTCACTAACTTACAATAAGACTCAAACTACAATCCAAAAGAAATGAACTGAAACAATAGCATCTCCAAATTCTAGATTACAGTTCTGATTAAGAACAAATGTCTTCTTTGAAACACCGATCTCTCCTCAATCTCAACACCGAAGGATAAATCTTTTGTTCACACATAAACCTCTCTTTGATAATGCAAACATAACATTGACACCTAAATTACATGAACATGTCACCTATATATACAATTCATCAACCTTGACAACAAGGTTGGCTAAACCCTCAACCCTCAATTAAAAATGTTACATCATGCAATACAAAGATCGACCATTGGACCAATATAATGGTTTACATAGCATAACATGGACCTAAATCAAATTCCCAAATGCTCAACTCCACCGAAAATCATGCCAAGATCAACCACAACACGCTACACCACCAGGAAAATTGCATAACATGAAAATCATCACCGTTTCATAGAAACCACCAAAAACTCGCACAATGATCAATGTGGATCATCAAAACAAATAGGACACAACTAGGAAACACCACCAAGAACATTAGAATCATCATAAATAGTTGCACCAACACCACTTCAAATCTTAATCTGTCAATGACTGAAAGCTCAAGAGCACAACCAATCAACAACTGTCACCAAATCATGATCCATATAAAATAAAGATACATGAGACCATCCCAAGAAATATACCAAAAAATCAACACAAGATCTGATCACACTAGAATATAGCAGAGGAGATACTAAACTCTGTAAAAGAGTGATCAACAAAACAACACTACAAAACGGATCATAAGATCTTCCCAATCTGCAATCACCAGAGCAATACAAAGGAATATGTTTACATCAATGACAACAACATATCCTAGCACCAACAATGACCAATCATATCCAACAAGTCCTTCTCCAAATTCTTGAGCTCTCAACAAACCTCTTTTTGTGGTTGAAGGAGGTTATAGTAATGATTCCTTTTGCACTCCCAACAAACCAGTTATTACTATGCAAGGAGGTTATCCCACTAAGAGTCCTTATGAGTATGCTAAACATATTACCTGAGAGAGTTACAATTTAGTTGCCCACACATATAGTACATGAAATAAAAGGCAACATAATCCTCCTCTGGTTATTTATTCTTCACTTCCTGCCTCTCAACGTATTCTTCCATCAACACCTCATATATCACAGACTCTTGGTAAAGAGTATGATCTTATTGAACAACTTAAAGCTACTCCTACCAAGATGTCTTTTTGGGATTTGATTAAAACTTCATCCACACATCATAGAATGTTAAAATATTCTTTAAATAACCTAGATGTCCCACCTATAATGTCACCTAATAATATGGCTTCTTTGATTGATCCTATAAAAGAATCTAAAGGTCAAATTGTGTTCACACAAGATGAGCTACCCTCTCATGAGATGCAATATCAATATTATCCTCTTACAATTTTTATTCTTATCAACAGTAATGCTATAATAATAACCTTAGTGGACAATTGATCTGGCCTTAATGTTTGTAGCATCAATTTATTTCATAAGATTAAAGTGGATCCCTCTCTTATTCAACCCGATTCTCTTACTATTTGTGGCTTTGACAATGTTACTAAACAATCTTTAGGTACTATAACCTTGCATATTAAGGTAGGACCTATTATTTTACCTACGCCTATCCACATCATGCCTGATAAAGTTACTTTTAATCTTCTTTTAGGATGACCTTGGCTTCATAGTATGCAAGTTATCCCTTCTACTCTTCGTCATATAGTCAAATTCATTTACAATAATAAGATGTATACTTTGTTTTATGATACCAATTTACAAGCTTGTTTTCAAACTTCATCTTATAAATCTTCTTAAACTACTTCTAATTACTCTCCAAGCACTCTTACTTCTTCAAGTACTCATGATTCTTCTTCCACTCAAACCAAATCACCATACTGTCCTGAACATACTTCTTCACTAGAAGAAGTGCTCTTTGGTGACAATTGGGGGTCCTTAGATTTTACAGATGCCTTTATAGGAGAATATAAAATCCCCCCAAGAGAACCTAAGATTAAAAAGGAGAAATAAATGGATGAATCTAAAAAGCAACCCACTTTGTCTAAACAACTAAGTAGAAATTTTGTGGTTTCTTCTAATTCAAACAATTATTCTAAATATTATTCTAATTCACCTAATTATGACATTGAGGCCTATGAGGCCCCACCATCTCTTTTTGATTCAGCATGCCTTTATGATTTGGATTTTCACATTTTAGCTAAGAGTGAATATAATGGCAATGGTTGTGGCACAAATGAATAAGGGATTAAAGTTCCTTTAGAAAATAACATACATGAAGCTTCATTTGGACTTGGATAAAATACTTCAAAGCCCACCAAAGCATCTAAAATACCATCTTTCAATGTGAATGCCATATTTATCAGTGATGATGACTTCATCTCAATTAAATCATCCAACAATGTTGGCATTTGATTGAAGATTACATTTATGACCTATTGTGTTGTCATTGATGTCAATTATAACTGGTAGTTGAGATAGTGAAGGAAACCAATATTACTTTAGAAGCAGTGAGATCAACCGGTAACCCTACCTATTCTTGTGCCAAACCCTAATTGATGGAGCTTGGTCAATCGGTTGTATTTATTTATTATCAAATGTGATCGATAATGATTATGCCATGTATGTATGTTGTATGTGGTAAGTTTCAAGTGGTTTTTGGCGCGTAGAGATAATGGTTTTATCTTGAGAATGAGATAATACATTGCATGAAGTGGAAACCACGTGACGAGTTACAAGAATCGATGAAGTGGTGATAAAGGAGTGGTCGAGGTTGTCTTGTGCAATGTGCAATGATTTCTATCTAATACAACAGTCATACTTGAGCCAATTTGTCTGTAATCTCTATGAGATCTTAGGTTTGTGATGTGTTACGAACCTATTGTTTTTATTATAAGGTCGATGAGGTATTTTGTTGTAGTGTTGGAAATTTTGGTTAAGTTTCAATGTGATTGATTACCGAACCAGAAGGGGTATGTGCAGTATCTGTGAAGGTAGATAGGAGCGTGAAAAGGATCTGATCAAGTAGAGTAGTGCTATTTACTAGATCTGCAAACCCTTCTTGTTCTCTAACAATTACAACAATTAAATCCCTTAACTAGGTAAGCTTTAATAGGATTAGTTCTTACTAAATCCTCTAATCAGGTGATCCAATAGCTTGGATTTCAAATCCTCTATCGAGGTTACTCCTAACAGGGTATTGCTTCTAATAGGGCATTATAGTCAATCCCTTAACCGAGTGGTCCCTAACAAGATATGTTCCTAATAGGACATTTTGTAAAATGTTAGTAGGCTTGGCTCCTAAAAGGGTGAACTTCAGAAGAGTTCAAAATACTTGTGGGTATTCATCCTCACCATGGTTTTTCCCATTTGGGTTTCCAAGTCAAAAATCATTGTGTTAAGTGGTGAATGGTTTTTGTGGTTATGTTTGATATGATTAATTTGCTTAATTGTTAATAACACTTAGTTATGTTAAGATGACTGATAGTTATCTAAAATGGGCTTTTACTATTGTTAGTAAAGTATTTTGATGTTTTGGTTAAATGGTTTGGGATTTTTAGAGTTGTTATAATGTTATGCCATAATCAGTAAACTATCAGTGCTATTGCAGTTTGTAGCTCAGTGTTTGAACCAGTTAGTCCTGTGATTTTTTTTGAATTTGGTGAAAGTGAAGTCAGTTTTCTATCTACTCTCAGTATTTGTCTAGATCCTTATTGATTCATCATATCATCAATTGGTATCATAGCCTTTTAGGTCCTCTAGTGTCTAAGACTAACAACTTGAAGCAAAGATATAGAAGAACATGATGAATAAAGAAGGTCCAAAGTTTAATAGGAAAAACTACAGAATATGGAGTGATAGGATGAAAATTTATATCAAGAGTATAGGAAGTCAATACTAGGAACATGTTGTTACAAGATATAGTGCACCTAGTGGGATTTTGTGTGATGATCAAAAGAAAGAGCAACAAGAGAATAATCAAGCATTGGTGACCATTATCAGTTCTTTGTCTGATTCAAAGTATTTTGATGTCCATGGTCCAAAGACTACTTATCATATGTGGAAGCAACTTGAGGATATCTATAGTGATGATGAGCATGTAAAGATTGCCAAAGAAGAGAGTCTGAGAGGTATATTTGATGACATACAGATGGCTGAAAGTGAGAATATTCAACAGTATGGTCAGAGGATCAAGGAGATAGTCGATGAGATCAAAAGTATTGGTGGTAAGGTGGAGGATGCCACAGTGGTTAGTAAGGTGTTGAGAACCCTTCTACCAGTATACACTATCTGAGTTGCAGCCATTCAGAAGCTAAAGTCTATTGATAAAACTAAGGTAACTCTTGACGCCATCATTCATAAACTTATTGCATTTGAGTTAAATAGTTATGTTGGTAGTGTGCAGAAATCCAAATCTACATTTAGAGCTTCAGTCTCTAACCCACTTGTGAGGAAAAACATAGATCTTAGTCATAGTTATGAGTCTAGATCCAACAAAGAAGTTGATGATGAAGATAGTTTGATCGAGCTTGAAGCATTGTTGGCTAAGCGGTTACCCAGAGGTACCGATAAGTACAAAGGTACATTACCTTTAAAGTGTTTTGCATGTAACAAGATTGGACATATTGTAGCTAATAGCCCTAATGGTGACAATGAGAATATGCATGAGAAGTATAAGAAGTACAAAGGAAAAGAAAAAATAGATTACCTCACTATAGTTGATGGTGGAATCACTGATGAGGAATCTGAGGGAGATGCTAATGATGACATTGTCTTTGTTGCCCTTAAAGAGGAGACATATGTTCAGAAGGCATTAGTTTCTCACATAGATAGTTCTGATGATTGGATCATAGATAGTGGTTTTTCACACCACATGACCAGTGATCGGAGTAAATTTCTTACTTTGAAGGAATTTGATGGAGGAGTTGAGATATTTGGAAATGACTCACCCTGCATGGTAAAAGGAAAGGGAACCATTTGTCTTAATGGAAGGAGTAGTGCAGATGATGTCTACTGGGTTGAAGGATTAAAGCACAATCTGTTGAGTGTAGCTCAACTAAATGAAAGAGGCTATCCATTGAAATTTAAGAATGGAATGTGAAAATTCTATGGGAGCAAAGGTGAACTGATTGCAACCAACAAGCAAACAAAAGGTAACCTATTTCAGCTAAATCCTAAAGTCAACAACTATTTAATTGCTAAAGTAGATGATAGTTGGCTTTGGCATCATAGATTTTATCTTATAAATTTTTATAACATTGTCCAAGTCAGTAAGAGGTTTTCCTTAGTTGGACAAATCAGTGAATGCTCTGTATAAGGAATGTCAGTTAGGGAAGATGCCATCCTCAAATTTTATGAGTAAATATTTTTCAACAGAACATTTATTAGATTTTGTTCATATAGACCTCTGTGGATCAATAAGGACTAAAAGTATTGAAGGTGATAGATATTTTATGATCTTCATTGATGATTGCTCAAGAATGATGTGGGTCACATTCTTGAAGGACAAAAGAAAAGCCTTTGGTAAGTTTCAGGAATTCAGGGCATTAGCTGAAAAGGAAATTGGTAAGAAGATAAAGTGTCTAAGAACTGATCAAGGAAGTGAATTTACTTTAGAGGAATTCACTAGATATTGTGAAGACAATGGGATTAAGAGGCAGCTTTCTGCACCTAGGACACCACAACAGAATGGTATTTTAGAGAGGAACAATCAGTCAGTTGTTGAATACGCTAGAATGATGCTAATATAAGGAGGTGTAGCAAAAAATTTCTAAAGAGAAGTTGTCAGCATAGCTATATACACTATGAACCAGATATTGGTAAAGAGAGGTAAAGTTAAAACTCCTTATGAATACTAGTATGGTAGATCACCTAATATCAGTTATTTTAAGATTTTTTTGGTAGTAAATATTTTATCAAGAGAGGTGACTAGGTTGGTAACTTTGATGCTAAGAGCAATGAAGGCATATTTCTTTTTTACTCCACCAATAGTAAAGCCTACAAATATTACAACAACTGAACAAAGAGAATAATTGAAAGTGCTAATATCTGAGTGGATGAGTGTGCTGAAGTTTCAAGAGAAACCAGTGAGGAGAAGAAGGAAGATGAACCTTACATTTTGATTTTGGAACTAGAACCGGTGAAGCCAGAAGTTGGTGAAGTGAATGTTGTAGTACCAGTTCAACTGGAACATGTAGAATCTACAAAATAAGATGAAGATAGTGAGGAAGAAGAACCTGAAGATAATGATCATGTTATTCCAATGTATGTGAGATTCAATCATAATCCTGACTAGATTATTGGAGATAAAGATGTTGGAGTGTTAACCAGAAGAAGGATTAGAGATAATTTGTGTATGATCTCCAATATTGAGCCTAGAACAGTGAAGGAAGCCTTTGGAGATGATCGCTGGACCAAGGCTATGGAAGAGGAGCTTGACCAGATTGAGAATAACAATACATGGACCCTAGTACCTAGACCGGTAAATAAAAATGCAATAGGTACTAAATGGGTATTCAAGAATAAACTGAATGAAGATGGATTAGTAGTCAGAAACAAAGCAAGATTGGTATGCAAAGGTTATGCATAGTATGAAGGAGAAGAATATGGCAAGACATTTGCACCAGTTGCTAGATTGGAAGGTGTTAGGACTCTACTTGCATTTGCAGCATATAGGGGATTCAAAGTATATCAAATGGATGTGAAGTTGGCATTTCTAAATGGAATACAAGAAGAGGAAGTATAAATTGAATAGCCAAATGGTTATGCTTTGACTAATGCAAAGGATATGGTGTGTAAACTACACAAGGCATAATATGGTTTGAAGAAAGCACCAAGAGAATGGTATGAAAGACTACATTCACACATGATGAAGATAGGTTTTCAGAGAACTAGTGAAGACAACAATATATATCTCAAGACTGAAGGAGGTAAGATACTGGTTAGTGAAGTGTTTGTGGATGATATCATTTTTGGAGGTAATGATGACATGAGTGATGACTTTGAAAATGAGATGAAAAGGGAATTTGAAATGTCTCTAGTAGGAGAGATAAAATTCTTCATAGGTTTGGAAATTCAGTAGATAAAGAGTGGTATTTTTATCACACAATCCAAAAATGAGAAAGAGGTATTGAAGACATTTGGAATGGGAGATTGTAAACCAATTGGGACACCAATGGTTACAAGTTGTAAACTATCCAAGGAGGATGTGTTAGGACCCAGGAGACAACTGAGTGTGGGGGGTGAATCAATTGACTATTAAGTTCATCCAAATACAACTTAATCAAACTAGATACTTAATACCGGTAAACCAAAATTAATGTTAGATGATAGATTAGAAGTTAATATTAATACCAGTGAAACTTAACGCATAAAACAGAAAGAGAAGCATCATCCACAACACATAAAATAAAGATTTGTATGTGGAAACCCTGTAAGGGGAAAAACCTTACCCACAATTAGATGATACTACTATAGATAGTATGTGTATACAAATGGGGCCTACACATGTAGAAAGGCCAACCACCTAGAGCTCATTGCTCAATTAAAAAATGGGAGTCACACTGACTACAATCGGATGGTTAATCCAATGATAATGTACTGCACAAAGTAGGATTTCCAATGTTGGATTCAGTACCGCTTAACCTCTGATAATCACCTTCAAACCTTCCTTGAACCTTCTCTATGGTCTTCTCATATGATCTTCAATATTCACACATACCATGTTACAATACCATAACCTTACATACCATATATCCTCTCTTCATATCTCGTCAATCGAGATATACCAAAACCTAAGACCAAATGTGTAGGTCCGCTTACTAAGAATATTACAATAAAATAAATTACAAATAAGTCAAGATGCGATGCATCATGTCGTCTCAATACATTTACAATAATATCTAATTAATAAATCATCTGCATAACATGTCGTGCTAATCTGGAATAGATAATGCATACCGGTTCATAACCTAGATCAATTTGTCGATAACAACAAATATGTCAACCCGATTAGACCATTAACCAAAATACCAAAACCAAGTATTTAAACCATATCTTTGACATAACCAAGTGATCTCCAGATGATAACAAGTCATCCTCAGTGCCGGTGAACAATATAACGTGTGACTGTGAATAAGTCACTGAACATGTCGGTGGACATAATGTGCCAGTTCAACATAACCAAACATCTTCAGAAGGATAAGTGTTGACATCAATGACAAAACTAATGCAACACATCCATAATACCAACAATATCCCCCTTTGGCATTGATGGCAACACAAGATGGAAAAACATCTAAGTGCCAAAACAAAATGCCAAAAACCAAAAAACCAGTAATCTCCAAAATAGATCAATACCAAAAATCAAAATCAAGAAAGGCAGAGAGTATATATCTCTCCCCCTAGGATAATGTTTCCTAAATACAAAGTTTTTCCATAGATATCTCTCCCCCTAGGATAATGTTTCCTAAATACAAATTTTTTCCATAGATATCTCTCCCCCTTTGACATCAAATTCCAAAGCAATATAAATACCAAAACATACAACAAACTCATATAACCAATTACAATAACCAATGCTATAACCAGCTACTCCCCCTGAGAAGTTTCTCTCCTCCATCAAAGCTGGAAAAAGGTTTCTCTATTATTTTTTGTCAGTTTGATGCCAATATTCAACTATCTAAGTCTCTACTGGTGAGGGTATTACCCCAAGCTTCTCTCTGAGATATTAAAAAGTTTCTTTAGGCAAAGGATTAGTAAAGATATCTGCAATTTGCTCTTTAGTATTCACATAAACCAATCTTACTTCTTTTGCTTCAACATTCGCTTTCAGAAAATTATATTTGATAGAAACATGTTTAGTCTTAGAGTGGAATACCGAATTCTTTGATATATGATTTGTTGTTGAATTATCACAATAAATGATTATAGGTTCTTTGCATTTTACCTTGATGTCCTTTAACATTTTCTTAATCCGTAATACCTGAGTACAATTATTTGCTACTGCAACATATTCTAATTCTGCTATTGATAATGATGTACAACTCTATTTCTTTCTCAACCATGAAATCAATCTGCTACCAAGAAACAATGCTCCACCAGTGGTGCTTTTTTTGTCATCTACATCTCCTATCCAATTTGCATCAGTGTATGCACATAAATAAAACATTTCATCTTTAGGATACCATAAACCAAGATTTGTTGTGCCTTGTAGATACCGAAAAATCTTTTTGACTGTTGATTCATGATTTTCTTGAGGATTACTCTGAAATATTGAAACAATACATACTGCATTCATTATATCAGGTCTTGTTTGTGTCAAATACAATAAACCTCTAATCATAGATTTGTATCTTGTCAGATTAACAGGAGCTGAATCATCCTTCAATGTCAATTTGTCAGTTGTAGTCATAGGAGTACTTACCGGTTTGGAGTTTTCCATACCAAATTTCTTCAATAGCTCCTTCAAGTATTTTGATTGACATATGAATATAACTTTATGAGTCTCTGAAATTTGCAATCCTAAAAATAATTTTATCTCCCCAATCATAAACATTTCAAATTCTTCCTACATCTTATCAGTATACTCTTTACATAATCCATCTTCTCCTCCAAAAATGATGTCATCAACAAAAACTTCAATAACCAAGATGTCATCATTAGTCACTTTGAAATATAAGTTGTTGTCAGCATTACCTTTAGTGTATCCAAGATTCACAAGATATTTGTCTAATCTAGCATACCAATCTCTAGGAGCTTGCTTCAATGCATACAAAGATTTCCTTTATCTGCAAACCATATCTTCATTATTTGTGAATGAAAATCCATCAGGTTGTTCAATGTAAACTTCCTCTTCAAGATCACCATTCATAAATGCACATTTTACATCCATCTGATATACTTTATGGTTTTTGTGAGCTGCAAATGCAAGAAATAATTTGACTGCCTCAATTTTGGCTACCAGTGCAAAGGTTTCATTATAATCAATTCCCTCTTTCTGTGAATATCCTTTACACACTAATATTGCTTTGTTTCTGATTACCTTACCATCTTCATTAAGTTTATTTTTGAATACCCATTTAGTTCCAATTACATTTTTGTCTTTAGGTCGGGGAACTGATGTCCATGTATTAAACATGCTGGTTCAATTTGAGAAACTAAACATACCTCTTCATTTGCTAGTCTTCCTCTTGTCATAACTCTTTGATACTTATTCCCAATTATCTGATTTTTTGAGTGATTCAATCTTACATAACTGGGTTTATTCACATGTTGTTGTTCTTCAATCACTATGGAATTCTCTGATGATGTTGATGTGACTGGATCCACACTCTGTACCGGTGCACTCTGTATAGGTTCATTTATGTTCATCTCAACTGCAAGATTAGAATCTGTAGACCTTGAATTTCTTCTAAATTGTTCATCTATCTTCACATTAGGACTCTCAATGATTTTTTGCAATCTTTTATTAAAACATCTATATGCCTTGCTCTTAGATGAATAACCAAGAAATATTCCTTCATCACTTCTAGGATCAAATTTACCAATATACTCATCTCTCCTAATATAACATTTGCTTCCAAATATTATGAAATGTTTAAGAGTAGGAGTATTACCGAGCCATAGTTCATAAGGTGTCTTACTGGTTTCACCTTTCATGTGAACTCTGTTAAAAGTGTAAACCGCTATATTCACTTCTTCTCTCCAGTACAAATGAGGTAGATTTGCTTCTAATATCATGCTTCTAGCTACATCCAGAATAGTTATGTTCTTCCATTCCAAAATTCCATTTTGCTAAGGTGTCCGGGGTGCTGATAGTTGTCTTTTGATTCCATTCACTTCACAAAATGTATTAAACTCCTTAGATGTAAATTCTCCTCCTTGATCTGATCTTAAACATTTGATTTTCTTACCGGTTTCATTCTCTACCATTGCCTTGAATAGTTTGAATTTTCCAAATGCTTCTAATTTCTCCCTTAGAAAAGTAACCCAACACATTCTAGAATATTCACCAATGATTAGCATAAAGTATCTATCTCCCTGTAGACTTCTTGTTCTTGCCAAGCCACACAAGTTAGTATGGATTAAATCAAGAACAATATTGGATTCATTATTGGATTTCTCAGAAATACTCTTAAAAGTTGTTCTAACTTGCTTTCCCATTTGACATTCTTTACATACCGGATTATGAGGTTTCACAATCTTAGGTAAATCCCTTACTGTCTTAGTTGAACTAATCTTTACAATGCAATCAAAATTTACATGACAAAGTCTCTTATGCCATAACCAACTTTCATCAATATGTACAATCAAGCATGTCTTTTCACTATTATTAAAATAAAAGATATTACCTTTAGTTTGATTACCGGTTGCAATCTCCAAACCAATTTTGTTCATGATTTTGTATTTACCATTCTTGAACTAAAACTAAAAACCCTTTTCAATTGATTGACCAACACTAAAAAGATTATGCTTCAAACCTTCAACATAATAAAAATTGTCAGTATTGTGCTTAACATCCAAGGATATAGTGCCTTTTCTTTTGATCAAACAAGCTTTATCATCCCTAAATCTTACTAGACCTCCACTATATTCCTAAAAAGATAAGAATTTACTTTTATCACCAGTCATATGATGTGAACATCCAAAATCTATGATCCATTCATCTTTTTCTTCAATTTTAGTTGCCAGGGCTTTCTCTACCAGTGAAATAGTAAGTGCCGGTTGATCTTCTTTTATTTCAACAAAAGCCCATCCATTGTCTGTCGGTTCTTCATCAGAATCATCAGTAACTCCTTCATCAACATAGTAACATGATTTATCTCTATTTTTCTTAAATCTGTATCTTTGATATTCAGGGTTAGGCTTATATGTTCTTTTAGCTTCCTCTCTCAATCTTGCATGTCTGTCAGGACATCTAGATTCCATATGACCAACTTTATTGCATTTAAAATATTTAAATGGTGCTTTACCTTCATACTTACTTCCAACTGGAGTTTTAGGCATTTTCCTTGCAAATAGTGCTTCAAGTTCTTCCAGTTGTTCATTTTCTCTTATGATATATTCAAGTTCTCTCGCATAAAGTGCTTTCCAATCAGATTTGTCAGATGATGATGATAATGCTTTGAAGGCCAAATCTATTTTAATTGTAGCAACAAGACCAAATTCCTCAAGCTCAAATGCTGAAAGTTTTCCAACCAAGGTATCTCTAGATATTGATATATTAGGCATTGTTCTCAACTCATTAATAGAAGCTACTTTCATTTTGTATTCTGGTGGCAATTCTCTTAAAACTTTAGAAATAATTTCATCTTCACTTAAGGATCCTCCACAACATTGTATTCCCAAAAAAATTTCATTAACTCTTTCCATGAAAGCAGAAATTCTTTCATCTTCTTCCATTTTCAAATTTTCATACCTGACCCGAAAGCATTCCAGTTTGGCAATTTTGATAGTGATATCTCCTTCATTTAGTGTCTCCAATTTATCTCAAATAGCTTTAGCAGTAGATTGATCTAATAATCCCATGATTTGTTGATTTGATAATGCACTCAAAAGTGCTTCTCTTGCTTTGCAATCATTTTCTTGATCTTTACCCAATGTTGGTGGATTAGGTTGATTCTGTAATGCCCCGCTAGGAAACCCCAAAGGGATAAAGCTAAAACACTCATTCGGAGTGTAAATATTTTTTTTTATAGTAATAAGAGTGTTAACATTAAGACACAACATCAAGATACATTGGAGTTATCTAACACTTAGATAACATAGCGGAAGACTCAACAATCCTAAGGATTTTCCCAATGTGATTACGTAACCTTACACCTAACTCAATTCACGAGATTAGATTCAATTAGGCTAGATATCTTAATTATAAGTTATTACTTAAGACATGGATATGTTATCTTCAATGAATTGACATTTTAGAATTTAGGAAGCGTTCATCTATTATGATTGGAGATGAGGCTAACAAGAGGATATTTACTCAATGAAGTTAAAACATAATTAACTTAAGAATTCACCCATTAGGGTTTAGGTATGGTTAACTTGACGAGTCCATCAATTTTTGATACAATGAAACTAATATAATGAAGTTCATTCATTAAGGTTTAAAAGTAACCAACCACAAATGAGATCATCCTTTATAGTTAAAAGTATGGCTAATAAGATGAAATACATTCATTAAGAATTAAATATGTAAATAACATAATGAGGGGGTTCCTTCATTTGGGTTTAAACATAACCAACTAGTAAATCATAGTTCATTTATAGGGGATAAAATGTAATTAATCTATGAAGATCATCCATTAGGGTTAAGATATAGGTAACTTAATGAGTTCACTCATTTTAGTTAAAATAAAGTTAATATGAAGTAATACATTTGCTATGATTAAGATATAAACAACTAAATGAGTTCTCCCATGTTAGTTCGATTATAGCTATTATGACGAAGATCATTTATTAAGGTTGTAATGAGGATAACCAATTTGAGTTCATCCAACTATAAAACTAATCGTGTGAGGATTATTTGTTTAGAATAAAATGTAAACAACTAAATAAATTCATCCAATATAGTGAAATATAGCTAACATGGCGATGTTCATTTATTAAGATAATACGGTAAGTAGCTGAATGAGGTTCATCCATTAGATTTCAATTTAGATATTATGACATTAATCCAATATTTGTTACACATTCAATACGTTCGAATTTCAAGCTTTATAACAAGTTAATCCAATATTTGTAACCTAGAGAGTTTCTTTCCATGCTTACTTCTTTTCATTAACATTAACAAAAGACTTTCCATAATCATATTTACAAACTTTTATGACCCTAATTACTACTTTTAACAAGATGACTATATTCATGCATTCAAGAAATAACTTCCTTAAATTCCCATTATACACTTACAAAATGCAACCATACATGCTAGCTCTAAGTATGAAACAGGAGAAAACAAAAGCATCGCATAACATAGATATGATCTCGGAGTTCACCCCTAGAGGGCTACATCTCTAGGTTTGCTCAACTACAAGACCCCTCTGGCATTTAATATAGTTAGGATTACATAAGTTTCAAGTATATTACATCTCTACCATTTAGGCGAACACAATCACTATACAACAACCACCTCGGTCGATAATTACATAATGATCCCTTTTGAAGCAGATACAACTAAACACATCAAAAGCAAATACAATGTTTTCTTAATTGTCGGTACCCTAAATAGAGACTTGACCGACTATGACTAGACACAAGCAACTAGACGATAGGGACCCAACAAACCTATCAAGGACATGCTATTACTATAGACATAGCGATTACAAAAATATTAAACCATGCACAAGCATTAATGGGTAAATTCAGTCTTTTCTCATGTTGGTTTAAGCATCTAAACAAGTTATTTAATCCTTAGAAAATTCATCAATGACAAGCTGGTTTTACAACAATACTCTAGCCCCTTTTCTAACAACACAAAAATTACCCTTTACTATAAAGAACCAAATACATTAAAAGTGAATAAGGAAATGGGAAAATCATCTCCCAGCTAATTTAAGATTCCCTTGCATACATTTTAAAACTAATTTCTCCATTCGATTTATTCATTAGCATCTAGATATGAGTCCCAATATTTACCAACTTAAATAAATAAAATAAATACAACATTCAACAATTGTTAAATCAATGGAAATCATTACTTTATTGAGTCCAATGATTAATATATAGTTAATAATATATATATTTATCCCCCCCTTTTTTTTTAATAATTATTACTTGCTAAAAATATAAATCTCAATCCAACCTTAATAATAACAAATATATTACTCATAATATATTTTTATTATTATATATCCTTTTTTTTTAACATACAAAAAAAACATCATATTTAAATTTTAAATATAAAAGAAATTAACCAATAGAGGGTGGCCAAAACCCTAGGGCAGTGAAACCCTAGGGCGACCATGCCCTAGCCAAAGAGAACTGTAGCCTCCATAGAGGACGCAGGCCCTTGGCCTCCACCCACAGTGGAGTCAGGGTTACTGCGGCCGCCATCGGCCTCCACATAGTGGAACCGGGGGTTGTTGCGGCCTCCACAGAGGACACAGTCCCCTTCAGCCCCCACTGTGTGGAACCAGGGTGCTGCGGATGGCACCATGGGGAGGGGCGGGTTGAGCTTTGGCTCCCCACCCCCCGAAAACCCCCAAATATTATAGTATTTTCTTCTTTTTTTTAAATTTTTTTTAATTTTTTTTTATTTACTGTATTATCATTTTCCGGCTTCAATAGTATTTAATTTTTTTTTGAAATAAGCATAAATGATGCAACCAAAAGAAAAACATAAAAACCCCCATTATCCATTTATCACAGTTATAGACATATTTTTCGAGAATGTTCAAAACAATAAAATGGGGAAAATTTTCTCAACAAGTTCATGATTCTCCAATACACATATGGATAAAATCCCATCTATCTACATTTTTTTTAAAACAATCTTGGCCCAAAAACAAATCAATATTCTCAAACTAAAAACTTAAATATTAAGAGCATTCATGGGTATTTTAAAACCAGCATTTCATGAAGAACAACCAAATACCATTTTTTTTTATTTAGCAAAGAACAAAAGGGAAAACCGGAATCCTACCTCTTTAGCATTCCTGGTAAGATTCGAAGAAGAGACCGCAACCTGTAGCTATAGAAATCCATCCTTGCCAAAATCCCCAAATCTCCATCCCAATATTTTTCTTTTCCCACCATTTAAGAACCCCCAAAAATATTTGTCAACCTAGGTTAAATGGGAACCAATTTTGACCTAATTTCTAATTTCGAAATTTAGGCTTATTTTAAAATAAAAAGAAATAATAATTCTTTTCAACTATTAAATTATTTTAACTTGATTTTCTAATTAATATACTTCTCTCTTATTTATTCTAAATTTTAATTTCTCAATTTTAATTAAGCCAACACCTATATTCCGAACTACTGACAAGGGTAAAGTATTTAAATTAAATTAATTTCTAAAATCAATCTTTTACACTATATCAAACTTTACAAATAAAAAATGATTTTCTTTAAAGAAACAAAATTTACCCTTTCTTTTCCAAAATGCAAAAGTGGTTAAATTAATTATATTTCAAATAACTTTAAATATTTCCTCTTTTTTTTGAAACGCATAAACTAATTAAATTCATTATTTAAAACTAACCATTAAATTAAATTCGCTACAACATAAATAAGGCGATCCTTTTAATTAATGATTAATCACCTAAAAGAAACCTATTTATTTTGATTTCTCAACTACTAATGTGTAAATGAACACATTAATTCAAATTACATACTTAAGCTTGCTACAAATATAAATAAAGTGATCTCTTAAATTAACGATTAATCATATAAAAGAAAACTATCTATTTTAAATTTCTCAATTACAAATGTGTACTTTTACACATTAATTGGAATTAAATACTTAGGATAACATACTCCATTTACCACATGCAAGGCACACAAACCAAGAAAGTCCACCAATCACAAGACACGCAACCCAAACGACAAAGGAACCCTATGGACCACACACGAGGCTCACCTGATCATGGCTAAGGCAAGACGAGAGTTTTATGACCACCTAATCCAAATTCTAAGGATGAAGGAGGTATACTCAACCCTGCGAATCCCAATGGAGATGAACCTTGCACCTAGGCAGTATAGTACCTGCAATCTCCTGCACCCATGAGTCACGCAAGCATATATATATATATAGACATATTCAATGAAGGCGTTAGGTCGAGATTTATAACAAAAATTAGGGAACAATTACATTTACACAAGAATCGATGCAAAAGCACAATAATAGGTATGCACAATATTCATATAGTCTAATCTACAACATTACATAATGGTAAATCCACCATTCAAGAATGCCACATAGGAAGTAAACCAAGCTCAAATGGGTTTTACAAGGCCGCCTAGGGTAGGGCATTACAGATTCGGTGTAGGACCAACATAGCCACTCTTTGTAACATTCCATATGTATCTTCCAATGCAATTTAGAAGTGTCTCCATTTCTATCTTCCATATACCATAGTTGGTTAAATCAAGTTTCAGACTGTCTTCCTGAAAATGTTAGCCGCCATAGGATCTCCTCAAGTTGTTAGGCTTCTGCAAAAAGAGAACTAGGCCCTGATACCAATTATTAGGACCCGAAAGGCAACTGAGAGGGGGGAGGTGAATCAGTTGACTATGAAGTTCATCCAAATACAATTTAATCAAACTTGATACCTAATACCGGTAAACCAAACTTAATATTGGTTGATAGATTACCAGTTAATATTAATAACGATGAAACTTAATGCATAAAATATAAACAGAAACATTATCCACAACACATAACATGGAGATTTGTACGTGGGAACCCTGTAAGGGAAAAAACCATGGTGGGAAACCTTATGCACAATCAGATGATACTATTGTAGATAGTTTGTGTATACAAATAGGGTCTGCACATGCAAAAAGGCCAACCACCTAGAGCTCACTACTCAATCACAAAATGGGAGTCACACTAACTACAATCGGATGGTTAAATCCAATGATAATGTACTACACAGAGTAGCATCTCCAATCCTGGATTCAGTACCGGTTAAGCTCTGATAATCACCTTCAAACCTTCCTTGAACCTTCTCTATGGTCTGCTCATATTATCTTCAATATTTGCACATACCATGTTACAATACAATAACCTTACATACCATATATCCTCTGTTCATATCTCATCAATTGAGATCTTACATATATACCAAAACCTAAGACCAAATGTGTAGGTCAGCTTACTAAGAATATTCTAGTAAAATCAATTACAAATAAGTCAAGATGTGATGCATCATGTTGGCTCAATACATTTACAACAATATCCATTTAATAAATCATCTCCATAATGTGTCATGCTGATCTGGAATAGATAATGCATACCAGTTCATAACCTAGATCAATTTGTTGGTAACAACAAATATGTCAACCCGATTAGACCATTAACCA
Organism: Cryptomeria japonica; assembly: GCF_030272615.1. NCBI lineage: Eukaryota > Viridiplantae > Streptophyta > Pinopsida > Cupressales > Cupressaceae > Cryptomeria > Cryptomeria japonica. The sequence goes on along the minus strand of NC_081409.1, from coordinate 500,879,484 downwards.
AAATACCAAAACCAAGTATTCAAACCATGTCTTCGACATAACCAACTGATCTTTAGATGATAACAAGTCATTCTTAGTGTTGCTGAACAATATAACGTGTGACTGTGCATAAGTCAGTGAACATGCCGGTGGACATAATGTGTCAGTTCAACATAACCAAAGATCTCTAGAAGGATAAGTGTTGGCATCAATGACAAAACTAAAGCAACACATCCATAATACCAATAGGATGACAATGCATCTGTTGATGAAAAGGAGTATAGGTCAATGATAGGGAAACTACATTATGTTGTTCACAATAGACTGGATAATGCTCATGCAATTGGATTAGTTGCCAGATTTCAGAAGAATCCAAAGGAGACACACATGATTGCAACTAAAAGGATATTCAAATGTTTGAAAGGTACTATTGAAATGGATTATGGTATCCATATGAAGGTAACTTTGATTTGAAGGTTTATACAGATGCAGACTGGGTAGGAAATGTTGATGACAGGAAGAGCACAACCGGTGGTGCATTCTTTCTTGGAGGAAGACTTGTATCTTGGAGTAGAAAGAAGCAGAGTTGTATATCATAGTCCACAGTTGAAGCTGAATATGTTGCAGCGTATATAAATTGTACCCAGGCAATCTGGATGAAAGACATTCTAGAAGGATTCAAGTTGATGATCATAGAACTGATAAAGATTTAATGTGATAACACCAATGCAATAAATTTTTCAAAGAACCCAATGTTGCATGCTAGAAATAAGCATATTGAGCTAAAATATCATTTCTTGAGGGAGAAAGTGTAGAGTAAAGATGTGTTTTTGGAGCATGTTTCTACCAAGGAGTAGCTAGCCGATATCTTTACTAAACCTCTGCCTAAGACTACTTTTAAGTATCTTAGAGGTCAGCTAGGGTTTGTGCCCCTACATGAGGTGAATTAAGCAGATGTGGAAGACATGAGTCCCAAAGCTAATTGAAGAATCTTGAAGTAGAATTGGTGTAGATTGGAGCTACTCCATAGGGGGACCAACTTGATGCAAAATAGTGAAGTATGACACTGCATGTTTTACTTTCACTTTGGCATTGTTGTCAAAGGGGGAGAAGAACTATATGATTATAGGGAGAACAATTATATGATTGATAGAGAGATGAACTGTAGCCAGTTACCAACTAAAGACATGGAGACTCAATTAAATAAGAGTACATGGTAAAATGTAAACCACGATTCCTATACCTATGTATGTGCATTATTGTCATTCAACATAATGAAGGGTATTGATATTTGTATTGCCATCAATGCCAAAGGGGGAGATTGTTGGAATTTGATTGATGGATATATTGATGACCTATTGTGTTGTCATTGATGTCAATTATAACTGGTAATGATGTTGTAATGATTTTGTTTTGCAACCGATAGTTGAGCTAGTGAAGGAAACCAATATTGCTTTAGAAGCAGTGAGATCAACCGGTAATCCTACCTATTGATGTGCCAAACCCTAACCGATAGAGCTTGGTGAATTGGTTGTAATTATTTATTATCAAATTTTGATCGGTAATGATTATGCCACATATGTATGTTGTATGTGATAAGTTTTAAGTGGGTTTTGGCACGTAGAGATAATTGTTTTATCTTGGGAATGGGTGAATACATTGCATGAAGTGGAAACCGCATGATGAGTTACTAGAATTGATAAAGCGGTGATCAAGGAGCAGTAGAGGTTGTCTTGTGCAATGTGAAATGATTGCTATGTAATCCAACAGTCATACTTGAACTGATTTGTTTGTCATTTCTATGAGATATTAGGTTTGTGATGTGTTATCAACCTATTGTTTTGCTTATAAGGTTGACGAGTTGTTTTGTTGTAGTGTTGGAAATTTTCATTAAGTGTTAGTGTGATTGATTGATGAACCAGAAGGAGTATCTGTAGTATGTGTGAAGGTAGATAGGAGCATGAAAAGGATCTGATCAAGTAGAGTAACTCCTTCATTAGCATAGTAACATGATTTGTCTCTATTTTTCTTAGATCTGTATCTCTGATATTCAGGGTTAGGCTTATATGTTATTTTAGCTTCCTCTCTCAATCTTGCATGTCTGTTAGGACATCTAGATGCCATATGACCACCTTTATTGCATTTAAAACATTTAAATGGTGCTTTACCTTCATACTTACTTCCAACTGGACCTTTAGGCATTTTTCTTGCAAATAGTGCTTCAAGTTCTTCCAATTCTTCATTTTCTCTTCTGATATCTTCAAGTTCTTTCACATAAAGTGCTTTCTAGTCAAATTTGTCTGATGATGATGATGATTCTATAGATGATGATGCTTTGAAGGCCAAATTTGTTTTAATTATAGAAACAATACCAAATTCCTCAAGCTCAAATGCTGAAAGTTTTCCAACCAAGGTATCTCTAGATACTGGTGTATTAGGCATTGTTCTCAACTCATTAATAGTAGTTATTTTCATTTTGTATGCCGGTGGCAATGCTCTTAAAACTTTAGAAACAATTTCATCTTCACTTAAGGATCCTCCACAACATTGTATTCCCAAAACAATTTCATTAACTCTTTCCATGAAAGAAAAAATTCTTTCATTTTCTTCCATTTTCAAATTTTCATACTTGACCCGGAAGCATTCCAGTTTTGAAATTTTGACAGTGGTATCTCCTTCATTTAGTGTCTCCAATTTATCCCAAATAGCTTTATTAGTAGATCGATCTAATAATCCCATGATTTATTGATCTGATAATGCGCTCAAAAGTGCTTCTCTTGCTTTGCAATCATTTTCTTGATCTTTACCCAATGTTGGTGGATTAGGTTGATTTGGTGTAGGACCAACATAGCCATTCTTTGTAACATCACATATGTCTCTTCCAATGTAATTCAGATGTGTCTCCATTCTGATCTTCCATATACCATAGTTGGTTCCATCAAGTTTCAGACTGTCCTTCCTGAAAATGTTAGTCACCATAAGATCTCCTCAAGCTCTTAGGCTTTTGCAAAAAGAGAACTAGGCTTTGATACCAATTGTTAGGACCCGCAAGGCAACTAAGAGGGGTGGGGTGAATCAGTTGACTATGAACTTCATCCAAATACAACTTAATCAAACCCGATACTTAATACCAATAAACCAAACTTAATGTCAGTTGATAGATTAGTAGTTAATATTAATACCAATGAAACTTAATGCATAAAATAGAAAGAGAAACATCATCCAAAACACATAACACAAAGATTTGTACGTGGAAACCCTATAAGGGAAAAAACCATGGTGGGAAACTTTACCCACAATCTGATGATACTATTGCAGATAGTTTGTGTATACAAATAAGGTCTGCACATGCAGAAAGGCCAACCACCTAGAGCTCACTGCTCAATCACAAAATGGGAGTCACACTGACTACAATTGGATGGTTAAATCCAATGATAATGTGCTGCACAAAGTAGCATCTCCAATGCTGGATTATGTATCAGTTAAGCTCTGATAATCACTTTCAAACTTTCCTTGAACCTTCTCTAGGGTCTGCTCATATGATCTTCAATATTCGCACATACCATGTTACAATACCATAACCTTACATACCATATATCCTCTCTTCATATCTCATCAATTGAGATATACCAAAACCTAAGACCAAATGTGTAGGTCTGCTTACTAAGAATATTAAAATAAAATCAATTACAAATAAGTCAAGATGTGATCCATCATGTTAGCTCAATACATTTACAATAATATCCAATTAATAAATCATCTCCATAACATGTCGTGCTGATCTGGAATAGATAATGCATACCGGTTCATCACCTACATCAATTTTCCAATAACATCAAATATGTCAACCCGATTAGACCATTAACCACAATACCAAAACCAAGTATTCAAACCATGTCTTTGACATAACCAAGTGATCTCTAGATGCTAACAAGTCATCCTCAGTGTTGGTGAATAATATAAGCTATCGATGAACAATATAACTTATCGATGAATAATATAATGTGTGATGGTGCATAAGTCACTGGACATGCCGGTGGACATAATGTGTCGGTTCAACATAACCAAAGATCTCCAGAAGGATAAGTGTTGACATCAATGACAAAACTAATGCAAGACATCCATAATACCAATAGGATGATGATGCATCTGTTGATGAAAAGGAGTACAAATCAATGGTAGGGAAACTACATTATGTTATTCACAATAAACTAGATAATGCTCATGTAGTTGGATTAGTTGCCAGATTTCACAAGAATCCAAAGGAGACACACATGATTGGAACTAAAAGGATATTCAAATATTTGAAAGGTACTATTGTTTATGGATAATGGTATCCATATGCAGGTAACTTTAATTTGAAGATTTATATAGATGTAGACTGGGTAGGAAATGTTGATGATAGGAAGAGCACAATCGGTGGTGCATTCTTTCTTGGAGGAAAACTTGTATCTTGGAGTAGCAAGAAGCAGAGTTATATATCACAGTCCACTGTTGAAGCTGAATATGTTGCAACGTATATGAATTGTACCCAGGCAATCTAAATGAAACACATTCTAGATGGATTCAAGTTGATGATCACAGAACCAGTAAAGATTTTATGTGATAACACCAGTGCAATAAATTTTTCAAAGAACCAAGTGTTGCATGCTACAACTAAGCATTTTGAGCTGAAATATCATTTCTTGAGGGAGAAAGTGCAGAATAAAGAAGTGGTCCCTAACAAGATTTGTTCCTAACAACATTTTGTTAAGCTTTAACAGGATTGGCTCCTAATAGGGTGAACTTAAAAAGAGTTCAGAATACTTGTGGGTATTCATCCCCACCATGGTTTTTCCCATTTGGGTTTCCTCATCAAAAATCATTGTGTCAAGTCGTGAATGTTTTTTGTGGTTATGTTTGGTATGGTTAATTTACTTGATTGTTAAATCCACCTAGTTATGTTAAGATGAGTGATAGTTATCTTAAATGTGCTTTTACTATTGTTAGTAAATTATTTTGATGTTTTGGTTAAATGGTTTGGGAGTTTCAGAGCTGCTATACTGTTATGCCACAACCGGTAAACTGTTAGTGCTATTCTAGTTTGTAGCTTAGTGTTTGAACCAGTTAGTCCGGAGATTGTTTTTTGAATTTGGTGAAAGTTAAGTCAGTTTTCTATCTACTGATTCACCCCCGCCCCTCTCAGTAGTTTTCCAGATCCTTATTGATTCATCATATCATCAACTACATCATTCAACACTCATCCCACTTATAACAAAATTATGATGATTGACAAGTCTCTTTATGAATCTCCACAAGTCATTGACAGTCCCATTTAGGAGGCTTTATGTTCTATTCATTCTAATATCCTCTCTTATAAAAATGAGGTCCTAATTAATTATACTTATCCCTCTCCTAAGGTTTCTTTTATGTATGAGGAAATTTGTGTGTAGGAGGAACATGACTTAGAGGCCTAATATTTTCTTATAAACTACTTTATTAATCAAGATACTTCAATATTTATCATCTTATGCATGGTTTTACCTTCATTTAATGTAGAGCCTTTAGCATATTGTATTAAACTTCTTCATTGAATATATCATATTAAAAAAATAACATTAGTGGCTATTATGTTGCTCTTAATTGTGTGACATTAGTAGCTTACCTATTGGGGGCTCAGTTTCATTCATGATAATACAATTTCACGTGCAATCATACATTGGAAGAAACATAATAGCCTATTTTTTTACCATCTATTATCTCTATGTATGGGGGAAAGAATGAATTCAACCATCTTTCTTTCATAAGATTAAAACTTCCCTTTTTTGAAGTAGTGTCTTTTATAAGGATCTCTTATTGATTGTGGAGGTGTATATTCCTATTAGGAATCCCCTCTCTCATATTGGAACAAGTATCCCTAATGAGGCTCTTAAGTACATCTCCTTAATTTGGACCTCTTCCTTAGTGTTGGAAATCTATAATCATTCATCAATTTTTTTTCTTTATTGAGTGGTATCTTTAATAATTAACCCTTCTATATTGTGGATGTGTTTATCACTTCTGAGGATCCCATCCCTCTTGTAGTAAAATGTATCCCTGATGAGGGTCTCTTTCCTTCTTTAGAAGAGCTTTTCTTTTATAAATTATCCCTCTTTGATGTTCATGCCTCTATGCTTGGGTGGCAAGGGTGATATTTAATCTTTTATCTCTTCTTCCAATGATTCACCTTGCCTTTGTTGAGTTGCTTTTTTTATTTTATGTCATTTCTTGCATAGAATATGTGTGTTCTTTGTTTAGGACCTATTCTCTATTTGAAATAATACATATTTTATGAGAAATCTCTCTTTAGTAAAAATGTACAATCCTTCACTAATAATCCACTTTTTTCTAAATATTGGAGAAGGTGTGTATTATTATTTTCCTTCTCTTTTTAAAGACAATATCTTTATCAAAGATCCTCTCTATTCTCAAAGGTGTATGTCTTTAGATAATGATCTCTTTCTCCTTTTATTCATAAAAAATAACCCTTTATACTTGTCTGCATTTTATACTTAATCTTTTGCATCATGAGTTAGGAGACTCCTATTTTTGCACCATTGGTTGCATTGGAATCATGTTCTCTTTCTTACCAAATGCTTCTCCATTAGGTTTGATCTTCTATCAAACCTAGTTGTGAGCTTTTTAGGTGATTTTAACTAGCAATGTAGTTTTGTAGGATGTGGTTACTAATGTTGTACTATAGATACCACTAGGGGCTTCATTTGACATCTTATGGATATATAATTTTTCCTGTAAATGTTTAATTTTTTGTACCTTAGCTTGGATATGCACGTAGTGTCATATGATTGCTAAAGTGGGGGCTAAATGTAGCATCATAAATTGTACACCCTTAATTAGGACTATCCAATTTCACATTTAGGTTAACACCCACATTAATGTGTTGCATTTTGCATTTTTAAAATACTTTAAGCCTTTAATTATTAATTTAATTAAATCTAAAATCCTCTCTCATCATTCCACACATTATAAAATTGGGCCCTTAACTCTAAGTGTGCCCCTTTTTATTTTATCTTCTTTAATTAATTAAATCCTAATAAAGTCCTATTTTGACCTTCAAGGCTCATTTTCGCATATCTAAACACCTAGGATTGATGCATCGAGTTGGATTTGACTTTATAATCATTGTACCTTGCATGCCTAAAAATTTGGCAAAAAGTCAATCGGACTAGTATACCATCTTGATCCTGACTTTTTCTCCCAAAATTTTGAGATTATGTTTTAGCAGCATTACAATGTTTAAATATTTCTTTGTGCAAAATTTCATCAATTCTAGGTTGGCCTATAATAAAAAATAAACTTAGGGTTTCATATATATAACCTTTTATTTCCTCATTTGAAGGATCTTGTTGGTTCCCAAAACCATAGATTGGAAATAAAAAAGAACTTGCCAAATTCCTCACTAATCCAATCAATTCTGGCCAATGAATAGGAATGGTCGAAGAGAAAATTCCTTAGCATTTCAAGCTCCACTAGACCTAGGTGGGTATACCTTAAACTCTAAAGCACAAAGAGACTTCTTTATAGTGAATTTAAACTTAATGCATAAGCTATTTATAGGCTTGGCAAACTGACCTGCAACTTTTCTATATTGTGTGCTTTTAATTACTTAAATATGAAAAACAGAGTGTATTTGATTATAATTGAATATTTGTAAGAGAATGCTGCTAGAACTTTAAGTAATTATTAAAGAACAATACTGATAGGAATAAGAAGTATGTTTCCCTAAGGAGGACCTTATGCACACTAGAATTACTCACAAATACTAACAATAGACCAATGCCTTATCTGACAATTAATGTGTTACTTAGTGGACAAATATTTTAATCAACTTTGGAGATAGTTTGAAAAACTCACAATATGTAAAACTATCACTACAATGGTTTCATTATGTGTTGTAAGAAAAACAAAAACAATTTTCTTTCTTATACAACATGTGATGGCACACTACTGCAAATCTAAATTATATTTACCCAAAGGACTTGATTCATCAACACGATGTAACACAAAATGATCTAAAGATATCACAATGAATCTTATATATTAATTTTGGAATAAAAAGATGTACAAAAGTTGCAAACTCATAGGTACTTCATGATGTTCTTGCTTGCACAAAATATAACTTTTCATTCCTATAGACTTGCCTTGACACAATACTAGCAATCCCAACAAACAATGTGAAAAAATTCCTCTCCAACTCTACCTGATTTATTTGTGCTGCTTCTGAATTTGATTTTGTCATCAATTTAGCCAAACATTGACCTCTTACCAATTTAGAAATCTGGATGTCAATGTTGAACTCTTGGATTTGATTTATCCATCTGCATCTTCTCCCAGTAGTTTCAATCTACCTAAAATTATCCTTGACTACTGCATTAGGAACATAGGCAATGACATTAGCTCCCACTAAATATGGTCTAAAAGATTTTACAGCCTTTACTAGGGCATATGCTTTCTTCTCATTTATATCATAATTTAACTCAGAAGCTTGTAGTGTTTTGCTAAAAAACACCACTCATTGTTCATGACCTTCATTATTATTTTGTAACATAACCACAACAATAGTATGAAATGAAGAAAAAGAAAATAGTTGAAAAGGTTTAGAGAAATCAAGAGATTTAAGTACAGGTGCTTCCTTGATGGCCCTCTTAATGTTCACAAAAGCCACAATTTCTTCATTAGGCCATTTTATCTCTACACCCTTTTTCAACATCTTTGCAATAGGTTTTACAATTTCAAAAAAAATTGACACAAACCTTCTCACAAAATTAATTTGTCCAAAGAATGACTGAATGACTTTGACTGTTTTAGGAATCTGAATTTTATCAATGGCTACAATTCTCTCAGGATCAATCCTTACTCCATCTTTAGATACAATATGACCCAGCAATTTACCTTCAGTGACTCTGAAGTGACACTTTCTTGGATTTAGATAAATACCATATTCTAGTTCTCTAATGAAAATATTTTCTAGATCATTACAATGGTCTTCTTCTTTCTTGGAGTATGTTGTCATATCATCCTGGTATATAACTAGAATGTAATCAATGAGGTCTTCAAAGGCTACATCCATGGGCCTTTGAAAAGTAGCTCCCGCATTGGTAAGTCCAAACGGCATCCTGGTATACACATACACATATGTGCCCCATGGTGTAGTGAAAGTTGTTTTGTATTTTTCTGGCTCCCTAACCTTCACTTGATTGTAACCAGAGAATCCATCCATCATAGAGAGTAGCTCATTCCCTATTTCTTTCTGCAACAAAGCTTCCATGTTAGGCAAAGCATAATTATCTTTTAAAGATGATATATTTAAGTTTCTAAAGTCTACACACAATCTAATATCACCGTTCTTCTTCGTAACAGGCACCAAGTTTGATACCCATGTGGAGTGCCTTATAGGCTCTATAATCCTTGCATTCCTCATCTTCATCAACTCTTCTTTCATTTTGGGAGCCAATGTGGGATTTATAGGCCTTTTCTTTTGCCTAAATGGTTTTGCATCTAGCTTCAGTGGGATTTCATGCTAGAACAAATCCTCTCTGTATGCCTTAAGGTCATCATATGACCAAGCGAAAACATGTCTTTATTTTATTAACAAATTGATCAATGCAATTCTGATTTTGGGTGTAAGCTTCTTGCCAATGTAGACCTCTCTAGAATTGTTTTCACTTCCCAAGTTTATTTTCTACACTTCTTCACAACTTCCAGTGTTGGGCTTAAAATTCACCATATCCTTATTGTCAAACATCCTCTCTAGTTCCACCAACCCTTTTGGAGTCTTATTTGTTTTAAGCTGTAGAATGCCTTTTCCAAACAGAGACTCCTTACCATTCTCCTCTTCCACATATGCATTCCAATCCACATGCTAGCCCTCATACTGATCTTCACAAAATAAGAACTTCAGAAGATCTGTGTCATCATCAAATATCTACCAGCTCTTTATGTTATCCAACACTGTAGGTCTAGTTTTTATTTCAACTTGGGTAATGTCATCAAAAGGAATATTGTTATGTTTAACTGCTAGGTTAGCCATAAAATCTGCTAAAATATTGTTAGATCTTTTAGTCCATGTTATAGAAAATTCATCAAAGAGTTAAATAGAGTCCCATACCTCATTTCTGTAACTTCGAAGCCTTACATTTTTAGTAGCAAACTTTTTCCTTACTTGAGATACAACTAACTCTAAATCACCATAAACTATTAGTAGTTTGATACCATGTTTATTTTCTATTCTAAGACCTAACAAGAGTGCCTCATACTCAGCAACATTGTGTGTACATTAAAAAACTAACAAGAAAGAATGTTTGAATGATTTCCCATTAGGAGAAATAATAAACCACACCAGCTCCATTTCCTTCTTTACTGAATGCACCATCAAAGTACATTTTCCACATTTTATCCTCATTTGTTGTAATAGTGTCTTCAAGATTATTAGTTTTGCATCTAATGGGTTTAGAAATACTTACCTGAAAGTTATCCATATTTTTTTGGAGATAACATGTTGTTTCATTTGGATCAACTTCTTCTATCAAGTAGGATGATCTCGACTCTCTATCAATCCTTACATTTGTTCCTTTTACTGGGATGGTTGTGTTGAGCATTGAATTTAAATCAATTGAATCTCGTGGTTTCATTGGAAGCTACATAAGTTTTCTTTAAAAAAATGGAATCAAGCATGCCCTTAAGAATTTTGATAGAACCCTTGGCATTTCCATCAACATCAGAATCCTAAAAATTATCGCTCAAACCAAGGCCATCAGATATACATACTAAGCCTTCACCGAAATGCCCAGTCTGATCAAAATGACTCTATCAAAGAAGCCTACCATTATCCTATCTATAAAGTGACTTATCGAACAAATCTTGCCCATGATGGAATTTGAAAAGGATTCACCAAAAAAATTAGTTCCATCGACCTAAAGCGCATCGCGGAAATCAGGAGTGGTCCCTCCGATGAAATAAAGAGCTTCGATGAAACTATATTATTGATGAGACATGTGAACAGCTCACCAAAGGAAGAAGTTTGGTCAAAAGAGTAAGATCAAAGGAACCCACAGATATCTTATCGATGAAGCTATTTCGAGGAAAAGGAGCATATTGAAGAGGCACAAAGGATGTTGATCGAAGATAGCTTTCTCATCGAAGGATAAAAGATCAATGAAACATGAGAAATTTTCATCGATGACTTGTTATCAGCCGAACATAAAAGGTCAAAGAAGAATATTTTTCTTTTACCAAAAGAGGAAATATCATCAATGCTAGTACAAAGGTTGGATAATGAAGAATTGTTTCGATGGAATTCTAACATCGATAAAACAATGGAGGGACTTAGCGATAAAATCATTTTCATCGAAAATGAAGATATCGATGAATTGATAAAACATTATACCGACATAAACACTTATAGTGAGGCTTCAATGAAATAAAGATATTGATGAGACCAAGAGAAGTGTCGATGATGATGTCAATTTCATCGAAATAAAGAATGATGTCGATGGAATATGGTGTTTTGGGGAGACATAAGATAAAGCCATCGAGACATGTGATTTCATCAAAGTACAACATGGGTGTAAGGTTGAATAAGCGTCGATGAAAATTTCAAAGCACTGCTAGACAAATGATTACCCATTGCCACGAAGATCAAAACAAATCTCAGTAAAGTCACATCACCATAAATTCAAACGAATATCTATGTGATCATTGCTTAATTGGAATTATTAACTGGTAAATTCACCATAAATGCTCAATGAATTGATGAAGTAGGAGACGTTATTGATAATGCCTAAGAGAAATCACAGAGAGCAATTCAGAGCCAGACAATTCAGAATTGGATTTGCAAGAAGAACCCTTGGAATTCAAGGACTAAAAGAACATGAGAGAATTAAAGGAAATATTGCAAGATGTATTGAAGGACAATGAGGCCATGACTACAAAAGAAAGGGTTCAAGGGGAACAATACCTGATGGAGCATGACAAAAACATAGACACACTGAATAAAGATCTCCAAACATTGGATGAAGACTATGTTGCAACAATACCATTTGTCTACAAGGACCGTGAACTGGCTCCATTAGAGAAATGGCAAAAGGAATTTGCACACATTACAAAGAAAACTATGGCCAGATTTAACCAAGATGAAGATGTAGCCCCACATGTCAACTAGGCAGTGTTTGATCTTTTTTCATTGGAGATAGATATGAAAAGAAAGAGTGTGGCCATTACATGCTATAAGAGTGATAGTTATGTTAATCATCTTGGCATGCTTAATCTCTTTATCTTTCACTTTGTTAAGAAATTGTAATTAGGTTGTTAATGATGAAGAGACATAGTTTCTCATAGAATAGGTGTTGCTCACTTATTTATATGAGCAAATTTTGTAAAATGGAGACATTATTAGAATACTAGATATCCAACAAATACTATAGCCTCTAGCATACTATTGTACCATTTTGGAAGCTTTAATAGAATCAATCATTTTTCTCCACATATGTGTTGTGGATTATCTCATTTTCTGTAGGCAGTCTAAGGGAGATAAGGTTATTCATATTCTTAGAGTGAAGTTTATGTTCCTATATTATAAATTTGGATTAAAAATATCTACTCATGGATTGTAATTGTTCCTTGTAGTTCTTCCTTGAATTCCCTTAAGGTTGGGGTTAAATTCATTAAGGCGGTTTATGATATAAACATTTAGTAGATCTCATAAGAAATAGTAACTAACAGATTTACAAAAGGGGGTAGGTTTAAAAACTGTCTCACAAATCATACATTAAGTCCTAGGGAAATATGACTCTATAGCCCAAATAATAGGAAAGACATTGGTCATTCACAAATCACAACCTTTACCATATTAATTACTTTTACATTAAAGCAATAGGACTAGTTGAGTAGGACACATAAAACCAGTTAGCAATAGTATACATACTTATAAATTTCAAGTACAAAGATCGAATAGTTTCCACAACAATAATTTTGAACTCATCTAAAAGCCACCCATCCTAGGAACCTATACTATTCTCAGATAGGAGGAAGCTAGATTAAGATAAACAATCTTCTATAAAAAGCATTAGTCATCAAAAACCACTAGTGATTAGGTATACCCGGCTAGGTCTTACAGAGCCTGAAGTAAGGGAGTTAGTAACCACATAGGTTCACTCTATAAGTTGGCCAAGTCAATTGGAGGGTTTGATCATAGGATTTGTCATTTCCTTAGAACCTATCCAATCTGTTGATTTGAGATCCAATAGATTGGCGACTCTGCTAGGGATAGTATTCATTTAAAGAGACTCTGATGTGGGAAAGAACTCATATAAAAAAGAAATAAATTTCCTCTCTAGGGAGAGGTGGCGACTCTAAAGAAAAGAGAAGAAGTTTTATGTATGGAAGGAGGTCAATAACATAAGGCCATCCAAGAGTATAATTGAACTTTGATTAGAAAAGAAATAAGAAAAAACCAAACAAAGAATTGACAGACAATCCAATGGAATACATGAATGATTTCATGAATGAGAGGTATAACCAGTATTACTCTGAAAATAACTCACAGTCATCTTGGAATAAATAGAACCATACAATTCCTTCATGTCCAAGAAATGAGGACTTGGTAGCTGTAGATAAAGCACAAAAAGGAAAATTCCCTCCTAGTTTTCAAAATCATCACCCAAATTTGAGAGAAAATACATCAAGCTCCTTAGGTGCAAGTAGGATGGATTCACCCGACCGTTTTGTAGATTTGATGAAACAAATGTTAGAAGTAGCTACTAAAATGAAAGATATTGGAAGAACAAGGGAGTGTGTGGAATTATGTGCTAGGCTGGGTATCAGTATCAATGAAAATGATATTGATTATGACCTGAATAACTATAAAGAAAGATGTGAACATGCAACCCAAGGGTCGGACAAGGGAAGAAATCATAAAGATGAAACTAATGTAAAGAATAATACCTATAAGATAACTGGAAACCCCTTATATGATCATGAGAATGGTAATTATGCATACACCCATGTACCTCCTAAACATTAGTACAATTATTATAACAACTTTGCATATCAAACTCAATTCCAACCTCGAAACCAATTTCCCCATTATAATAACATGAGTCAGAACCATGGAAATTTCTTCCAGGGACGATATGGATTGATGAATACAAAGCGTATCAGACAATTTGGCTTTTCAGGAATGATGGTATATCCTCATCCCATCCCAAATGAAATTAGGATTGCAGTACCAAAATTCACTGGGAGTAATGCTATCACAGGAGAATCACATTGCAAAGATTTCAATATAGTCATTGAAGATTTCTGCCTCCCATATGAAGTTATTCATGTAGCCTTTTATAGAAGATGCATGAGATTGGTTCAGAACATTACATGATGCTTCAATAAGTAGCCTTGCAGAGTTTAGGAGATTTTTTCTTGAATAGTATGGAGATCAAAATAGCCCTGAGTTTGCACTACATGAAATCATAAGTATCAAAAAAGAACCTAATGAGATAGTAGTCGATTTCAATAGAAGATTTAACAGAGTTATAAACAAAATTCCTAATAGGATAAAACCAGTCCCGGAGGTAAGCATCTTGTACTACATAAATGCCTTTGACAACAAGACAAATTATGAACTAAGAACAAAAAGCCCTACAACTCTTCAAGGAGTTATGAAAGTTGTCATAACTATAGAAAAAAATAGAAAAGCTACTAGGAGAATTGGGAAGAGAGAAGATACTAGGTTGTTCAACCCAAAAGCTCCCAAACAAACTAAAGATGAAGATAAATTGGATAAGGTATTTAATGTTCTAAAAAATTTATCTATGAAGGTAAATAACATAGAAAAACAACATTTCTTCCATCATGATAGACCCAGACTACATGATATGCCTTACAACACTACCTGGAAGGATGGGAAACCAGTGGAGAAGAGTCAAAAGGATAATATGCAAACACCAAATCCTCTAAAAATATTTGTAAATCAAGTGTCAGATCATAACTTGTGGTGCTTTTCCTATGACATGCCACATTCTCCTTACCAATGTATAGTGGCAAAGAAGCTAGAAGAAGAAGAATGTGAAGGGTATACAGATGACCACACCATAAATTTTCTATCATTCAAAGAATATAACTCATTTGAGGAAGAAGGGGATGGTGATGTAAGTTCCAGATGGATCAATCAACAATGTTGTATGCAGTAAATATTCTTAGATGAGGAAGAAGAGATCAAACTCAAGGTCCCCACTGAGGAAAAAAGGAAAAGAATCACGATGGCTGCAGTGGAACAAGCCAAAAGAACCTATGCTCTCAAAAACAAAACTATAAACCTCGAGTATGGAAAACCCTCTGTAATGTTCATAAAGAAGTCAATAAAATATCTAAACCAATAAATAGAATGAGTAATATCCAAGATAAGGACCCAGGCAAAACCAAAGAGAAAGAGGTTCAAATAACAAAACTGCAAAAGGGAGAGAGGGAGAATATGGCAGCTACTTCCCCAATACCCATTGCCACATCATTTGACATTGCCAATACTTTGACAGAAATGAAAGTCTTTGTGCCATTGCTTGAGATGATGAAATTCCTAGAATACAGAGAGAAGACTCTAAGGATGATCAAAGATGTCTCAGGAGATAAAGTGAAAGACCACAAGTAGGGTGGTCAAGACAATAATGGTGAACATGATCTAGCTCCAGCCATATATTTGGGGTCGACAATAACAAAAAATCCTTCCCAAGTAGATCTATTTTACCTGACTCCAATGATCAATAATAAAATGATTAAAAACTACATGATTGATTCAGGAGCAATGATAAATGTTATGCCTATGGGAGTTATGAAAGAGCTTTGAATGGGGGTGGATACGACATTCGGCAAGTGTTATGCTATGGATAATAGATCTATTCTAGTGGTGGGTGTTATGAAAGATGTAGAGTTCAAGCTAGAAAAATGCCTCGAAGCATCCTACAAGACAGACATCATAGTGGTGGATGTCCCTCCAAATTATGGAATGTTATTATCCAGATAGTGGTCAAACCTAATAGGGGGACATGTCCAATTGGATTTGTCATATGCAACCATACCAGTGAACAAATATGAAGTGAGAATTGAAAGAGAGCCTCACTCCTCATATATCGTTGAGGATGTGGAAATGCCTGAGCCAATATGTTTTATTCAGTCAGACATGGATAATTTTAAAGTACAATTGACAAAGCCAAAGACTAAGGATTTGTCTCCAATTAAGTCTTGCATCAAAGAAACAAATGATCAAGTGTGGCACATGTACTTTGATGACTCATGCAGTAAGGAAGGAAGTGGGGATGGGATTCTCTTCATTTCACCAAGTGGAGAAACATTTAAGTATTCTTTCAAGTTAATATTTGAATGTACCAACAATATTGTTGAGTACGAGGCTCTAATCACGGGACTGAACCTAGCAGTTAAGCATGGAATTAAAATCCTTAGTGTATTTGGGGACTCAAAACTGATAGTGTCCCAAATTAAGGAAAAATACGCCTCTAAACATATGAGATTGAAGAAATATAGGAATGCAGTGTGGGACACTATCGAATTGTTTGATGCCTTTCAAATAAATTGGGTTGATAGGTCAAACAACATAATGGCTAACTTTCTAGTGAATACTACACTAAAGGAAAATGATGTGACATTGAATGGGATATCAGAAGTGGAGATAAAATTCAGACCTTCTATCCTTGATAACCTATACAACTGAAATTTTTTTCAAGATGATGCTCACCTACTAAACTTCTTGTAGTGTGTGGATCATTATCAGGCACAGGCTATTAACTTTAATGACTTTGTGGAAGAGACTAATGGGAAAGAAACCTTATTTGGACAAGAAATCATACAGTTGAAATCAAACAAAATACCAAGAGGTTTGGTTGTATTAGAAATAACTTTCAATGCATAGGATAGAATAGAAACTAAAGTGATTGCAAATAGAGAAAGTGGTGTTGAACAAGTTGACTTGGGAAATGAGGAGTCACCAAGGCATGTGTGTATTGGAAAGAAATTAATTCCTAAAATGAAGCTACAACTGATAATATTGCTCAGAAAGTATAGACACATTTTTGCATGGTCATATGATGACCTCAAAGCCTATAGAGAAGATCTTTTCTAGCATGAAATACCTCTTAAACCTAATGCCAAGCCATTTAGACAAAAATAGAGACCTATAAATCCAACCTTGCTACCTAAGATGAAAGAAGAAATAATAAAAATGAAAGATGCAAGGATAATCAAACCTTGTAGGTATTCCACTTGGGTTTCAAATTTAGTGACTGTCAAAAAAAAGAATGGAGATATAAGACTTTGTGTAGACTTCAGGAACTTGAATATATCATCTTTGAAAGATAACTACCCATTACCAAATATGGATATCATGTTGCAAAAGGTAACTAGATGTGAACTATTATCTATGATGGATGGATTCTTAGGTTACAACCAAGTAAAATTCAGGGAGGTTGAGCAATACAAGACAACCTTTATAACACCATGGGGTAAATATTGATGAATACTAAGAGGGGGGGATGAATTAGTATACCAAAGAATACTGAACTTAAACACTTAAACAGTTTAGCAGTAAACCATTATAACAATTCTACTAACAAACCGGTTAACACAAATGCAAACCAAACAACAAATAAGGCATTCATCCACAAAAGCACAATCACCATAACATGAGGTTTTGACATGGAATCCCAAATGGGAAAAACCACGGTGAGATGAAACTCACAAGTAACTATCTGCAGAATAGTAACCAGACTGGTTAAGGTCAGACCGGTTAAGGTCATACAATGTTCTTCACCAGAATAGATCTTGTTAGGAATCTCAATCTCTATTAAGAGATAAGTCTGATTAAAGACTACCTTGTGAGAGGATTTCAGATCCACAGATGTGAACCACCTTGTTAGAGGATTTAAAAAGGCTTTTCTAGGCCTACCTAGTTAAGGGTTTCATACTTGTCGAAGATGTGAGTAATCAACAAGTGAATGATCTAGCAAATAGCACAGTCTTCCTGGTTAGATCCATCATAGCTCATTACTAATGCATTTTAGCATTACTTCAGTCTTCAGTAAATCCACACTTTCTTGCAACACACAAACTTGATCTTCTCTCCTAAGATCGCACATACAAAAACTCATCAACCACCAAAAACCCTAACAACTACCTCTCTTTAAACCTAGACATGATGTCCTTAAAAAAGGAATCTGATTTCATGTCGGTCCAATAGGATTACATTGCAAGTTCCTAGGTTCATTGTATCTAGACATATTTGATAACACGACACAAAATCACCATCAAAGTGTCGGTGGATGGTAACTCATCACAAAAATACTGGTTGGTAACTCATCACAAAGTATTACCCGTTCATACAACTTTATCAATTACCAGTTGGTAACTCATCACAGAGTAATACCGGTTCATACAACTTTACCAATTATCGGTTGTCAAAAAATGAAGACTAGGAAAATGATAACTACCACTTTAGTTCCTTCGTACCGCTTGAGATCCTCGAACCACTTGAGGTCTTCATACCACTTGGGATCGATAGACACTTTCTGCAAAAACCGATAGCCTAAAGGCTATAATACATAATACCGGTTTGGAACAAAATACCGGTTGAGCATAACTCATACTTACAAAAAGTGTTCCCAAAGCAAGTGTGTGTCCATCAATGACAACCACAACATAATCATCAAAAATGCCAACAATCTCCCCCTTTGGCATTGATGGCAACACTTAGGAAAATTTTTGACATCTAAGTGTTTTACAACAAAAATATGCCATAATCAAAATTACTCCCCCTAAGTATATACACTACCCTTTTTGTAGAAAATACAACGTATACTACAGTTCCCTTATAGAGATAAACATGAAAGTATACATAACATGCATCAAACTTTTCAATACAGAATACTACTCCCCCTTTGCCAACAATGACAAAGTACAACTGAATAACCCTTGTTTCATTATCATTAAAATAATAAATGTTTATGACAATAAAGAGTGAAACTTGTCAAAAACTAATTTAAAGTCTTGCATAAATGTCTTCATGGAGACAAACAATGATTCAAGCAATGAGGTAGAAACCTCACTCTCCATTTGCATCTGGGATACCTATTCCTCCATGGCATCCAAGGTACTCATTTCTTGAGTAACCAGACTGAGGTAGCATTTCTAAAGTATTTATAGTCTTGGTAGTAGAACCAGTTGCAGTTCCTACAAATCCCTGGTCTAGTGGCTGATCTCCAACTCAATTCTTGCACCCTGAAGTTGAAACCAGTGAACGGTTTCCCTATAAGCGGTAAAGGAATCATAAGGTGTCTTGAAGGTGCTTATGAATATCTGCAAATCAGTTTGTAGTTTTTCTTTTTGAGCAAGCACATCATCATAGAATAGATGGGGTTGACATATCTTGCTGAGTAGTAGATTTCCCTCATCCAGAACATCTTTAATGTCCTTCTGTGCCTTTTGTAGATCAGACCGGAGCTCATTTAACTTTTTCACCAAGGTAGTGTTCAAAGCCTTTTGATGCTTCTTTTTTGCATTGGCTTTGGCAACATCTTCCAGACATTGCACTTGGTCCTCTACAACCATGCATAAGAGCTTCAATTGATCTAGAGAGGAATCAGTACTTGGGAGATTGGTACCAGGAATAAAAGTGGTGAGAGTTTCCACCACAATTTGAATCACATCTTCCTCCTTTTTCCTCCTTAGTGCATCCAATCTCTCTTGAGCAAGCTTAATGCTTTGCAATAGCTCCGTTTCATTTATAGACTGGAGGTCAATGGGACTGGTGATGTCATCCGGTTTGGCTTTACCACCAATTGCCTTTGGGGTCTCTGTATGTACACTCTTTACTGCTTCCTCCTTTTCTTTGGCTTTTTACTTATCTTCTTCTGCCTTCTTTTGCTCCTCAACTTCTTTCTTTCTTTTCTCTTCTTCCTTCTTCCTTTCTTCTTCTTTCCGCTTCTCTTCTTCTTTCCTTTCTTCTTCCTTCTTCTTCTTCTCCTCTTCCTGTTTCCTCTCTTCTTCCTTCTTCTTCTTCTTCGCTTCCCATTTCTTCTCTTTTTCCTATTTCTTCTCTTCTTCCTTCTTCTTCTCCTCCACTTCCTATTTCTTCTCTTCTTCCTTCTTCTTCTTCTCCACTTCCTATTTCTTTTCTTCTTCCTGTTTCTTCCCTTCTTCCTTTCTCTTCTCCTCTTCCTTTTGCTTCTTCTCATCTTTTGTCTGTTTCCTCTTCTCTTCTGCCTTTCTCTTGTCCTCGTCCTATTTCTCCTATCCTGCTATTTCTGATGGTGTATCAGGGGTAACATCTTCACTGTTCAAGGCATCAACATCAATGGGGTCCATTTTCTTAGTGACCTGTTCTCCCTCACTGTTATATACTTCATCCAGTTTTGTAATTTCTGGTTCTTGTTTAGCCTTCTTGTTGGCTTCAGACACTTGATGCAACTTTAGATTAGCTTGAGTATGAGAGTGGGTATCTTTTACCACCTCAGAGACTTTCCCTTCTAGCAACAAGAGTCTCCTTCTTCGCATAAAGAAGAGGCCTTTATATTTTTCCATAACTTCATAGAGTTTAGAATTGGACACATGAGGAAAATATTGTGCAAATATTTCCTCTCTTCTTTCCTGTTCTTTTTCTATAGAAATGTACAATTTGTTGTCTAAAGAATTATATAAAGAATCCAATGTCACAGATTTAATTTCTAATGGCAACCGGTGAATAATACATAAATATTGAATGACTTCTTGTTCTACTTCCTCTTTCTCATTGTCATTGAAATCATCAAAATAGTTTGCCAAATCACTCAGCACTTTTCTCCTAATGTTCTCAATAGTTCTTTGATAATGTGTCAAAGGTTTGTAAGAGGAGATATCAATATTTACTGGTGCTCATGATGCCAGTTCATTGCTGGTTGTCTTTGCCTTCTTTCTTGTTTGCCTAGTCTTCTTAGGCTTTTCTTCAGATTCTATATCTTCTGAGTCTGGTGTGTTGCCCTTTGTCTTCCGCTTTCTCTCAAAGACTTTGGCGGGTGCAATTTCCGGTTTCTTCTTTGTCGGTGACTGCTTGGTCACTTTAGAACTCGCTGAAGTAACCGGTGCCAATACATATGGCACTG
The DNA here is from genome assembly GCF_030272615.1 of Cryptomeria japonica. Taxonomy (NCBI): domain Eukaryota; kingdom Viridiplantae; phylum Streptophyta; class Pinopsida; order Cupressales; family Cupressaceae; genus Cryptomeria; species Cryptomeria japonica. The sequence goes on along the minus strand of NC_081409.1, from coordinate 500,858,335 downwards.
CTTTTCCTTTCTTCACAGAGGGCTCTTCAAACCAGTGTAACCCTTTCCAGATAGGTGCCAGTTCTTTTCTTCTTAGGATCAAGTAGCAATGCAAGTAGGGTAGAAGCATACCCATCTAGCATGTCATACATCACCTCATAACCCATAGCCTCCACTTCTTCCTTTTTGGGCTCAATAGCCTCCATTATGCACTCATCTACTTGGATGATAAAGTAGATGTCCTCTTCATATTTCTTAACAATATCACCAGATATTCTCACCCTTTGGCTCATCTTGCATCTGAACTCATCAAAAGTATTTGTTTAGGACTTCAGGGTTACCGGTTCCAACCGCTTGAAGACTTTCCCTGATTTTCTTTTTAACCGGTTGGTCAACAGACCACTGAATATCACCGACTCCTAGGAAGTAGCCTTGGAAGTAGAAGAGCAATCCGATCAGTAGTTGTCTGAATTTAAATCTCAAGGCATTGTCCTGTTTGATTGACTTTAGGTTCACTAGTAGCTGCCTTTGCATACAAGTGCATAAATCAAATGAGGCATCTTCCATGATCATCTTGTAGCCAGCATTTACCACTACAGTAGAGACAGAGTTAATTCTACTGGCATTGAATGTCTAGTAACCTATCACCATGTAGGCATACTTGACCAAATCATCCTTGACGGTATTGATGGTCATTCCCCATTGTTCGCTCACATAACCGGTGAGCTTGGTCATTTCGATCTTACTAATCTTCCTTAGGGCTGGCACTTCTCCAATGTTACAGAAATCAGTGACGGCATGAATCGCTTTCGGTGTGATGTCATGTGTCTGCTCTAAGTACATTTTGTCACTGTGCACTCTTCTTAGAATGATGTGGATGTGATCATCTATGAATTCTTCAAGGAAATAGACCACATTGTGAAGCTTCTTCTTTTCCAAGATGCTGAATTTTGGTTTGATCATCTTATCCTTCCCGCAGAACAAACTCAACTAAGAATGGATCACTAGAGATCCTAGGTCTTCAATTTTACAATTAATGTAATCTAAAACAACTTCCTCTACTATGACACCAATGGGTATTTGGGATAGTGCATTATATTTTTCCTTCCATTGTATAAAATCAACTAAATCAACAGGTGCACTAGAACTAGAGTGCGATGTTGAAGCCATGATAAACAGAGAAACTTGAAAAATACCTTCGAAAGTCAAGATTTAGGGCTTGCAAATTCCACTTCGACACTCACTACTTCAGTTTTAGTTACTGGATTACCACTTTGAGTTCTTCACTTGATCGATTGATGATATCTTCAGATTCTTCTTCAGGGTTTTGAAATCTCTCCACATTACAAGAAAAATAGCCTTTTATTGCTCTGCACTTGAAAATTTCTTCACTCGAAAACTGATAAGTGAAAATGACTTGAAAATCCCTTTTAAATAAATTCTTCACCTACCATAATAAATTCTCCACTATTAGGGCGTAAACCCTAATTTGCCTTTTACCATTTCCGGTCTTTTGCCAATTGACAGGTATTGCATACCGGTTAAGGTCTTTTACCAGTGTAAATCGAGGGTTTGAAACATTTCTCCGATTTGTTCCCCCTAAGCCTTTCTCTAGCTTAGTTTGTCGGTTCAATGACTTCCACACTAGGTGCAGAAACTGGTTCTTCTTGAGACACTTCTTCTGGCTTCTTCTTCCAAGTTTTCTTCATATCCACCTGAATGGTTTCAACATCAATCTTTCCTTTGGGAGTGACCAGTATATCATCTGATATATTCTTTCTCATCCTACAGAATCTCGTTGTATGACCCAGTTTGTTGCAATGATAGCAAACCATTCCAAGTGCTTTCCCTGGTCCATTGTTCATGTTTCCATTCTTCCTTCTGCATGTTGCAGTAGTGTGACCACTACCATGACAAATCAAATAGGTTGCTCTCCATCTGGTTGCTGCTTGATAGCCATCGCTTCCTGACTGATGATTGTAGGTATTAAACTGGTTAGGATTCCAATTCCCAGAGGGTTCAGGAAAAACTCCTTGACTCCTTTGAGGATACCTTTCCGTGTTGTGCATGACAGACCTGCATTCAAATGCTCTATGCCCAAACTTGTTGCATGCATAACAATTTCCATTGAATCTATTAGATCTAGGCTTATTGTTTAGAAAGTAAGGAAAGTTATTGTAAGCATTGTTTCTACATACATTAGTAGTATGTCCTTTCTTGAGACAATTAAAGCAAACATGTTTGAAATTTTCTTACCTTTATCCTTTGGTGTTGGTTTCTTCTTTGATGCTCCATCTTTTTCTCCAGAGGTCTCACCTTCCTCATAACTAGAAAAACCAAGTCCAGTGGTATTCTTCACCATTTTTTCTGATTCAAGCTTTTGTTCTAGCTTAACAGTGCTCTTATTGAATTTGGAAAGTATTTCCTTTGACTCAGTGAATTCTTTGGTAATAGCAGCATTGGATTCCTTCAAGGTTGCATTCTCAGAAATAGCAATGTTTAGTTCACCTTGTATTTCCTCTTTTTCCACTTTACTCTCTTAGAGATGAGCAGTAAGTGCACTGATTTATTGCTTTAGCTTGGAGATCTCATGATCTTTGTCTTTTACTAGATCTTCATCTTTTCTCTAGTTCTCAAGCTCTTGACACATCCTGATAGTCAGTCCTTCAAGTTCCCTTCTTAGGTTAGCATTAGACTCATTTAGTTTTTCAACTTCTTCAACTAGGGCTTCCATGAACGCTTCATCAGAGGAACTATTTTTAGTTAGCTCCATCAGTTTCTCAGCATGCTCTCTCCTTTTTGCCAGAGAGGCCTTATACTTGACTTTGAGTTCATCATAGGTTTTCTTAGTCTGAGTGAGCCAATGAGTAAGTTCCCTCATAGTGTATTCCCCCATATCTCTTTCCAAGTGGTTAAATTTATAGAAAGGTTTGCTCTGATACCAATTGATGAATACTAAGAGGGGGGTGAATTAGTATACCAAATAATACTAGACTTAAACAATTTAGTAGTAAACTGGTATAATAGTTTTACTAACAAATCGGTTAACACAAATGCAAACCAAACAAAAAATAAGGCATTCACCCATAGAAGCACAATCACCATAACACAAGAGGTTTTGACATGGAAACCCAAATGGGAAAAACCACGGTGAGGTGAAACTCACAAGTAACTATCTCCAGAATAGTAACTAGATCGGTTAAGATCAGACAGGAATCTCAATCTCTATTAGGAGGTAAGTCTGATTAAAGACTACCTTGTGAGAGGATTTCAGATCCATAGATGTGAACCACCTTGTTAGAGGATTTACAAAGCCTTTTTTGGGCCTACCTGGTTAAGGGTTTTAGACTTGTCGAAGATGTGAGTAATCAACAAGTGAATGATCTAGCAAATATCATAGTTTGCTTGGTTAGATCCATGACAACTCATTACTAATACATTTCAGCATTACTTCAGTCTTCAGTAAATCCACACTCTGTTACAACACACAAACTTGATCTGCTCTCCTAAGATCGTACATACAAGAACTCATCAACCACCAAAAAACCTAATAACTACCTCTCTTAAAACCCTAGACATGATGTCGTTAAAAAAGAAATCTGATTTCATGTTGGTCCAATAGGATTACATTACAAGTTCCTAGGTTCATTGTATCTAGACATACTTGATAACACGACACAAAATCACCATCAAAGTGTGAGTGGATGGTAACTCATCACAAAAATACCGGTTGGTAACTCATCATGGAGTATTATCGTTTGATACAACTTTATCGATTAGCGATTGGTAACTCATCACTAAGTAATACCGGTTCATACAACTTTACTGATTACCGATTGTCAAAAAATGAAGATTGGGAAAATGATAACTATCGCTTCAGTTCCTTCGTATTGCTTGGGATCCTCAAACCGCTTGAGGTCTTCATACCACTTGGGATTGGTAGACACTTTCTACAAAAACTGATAGCCTAAAGGCTATAATACATAATACCAGTTTGGAATAAAATATTGGTTGAGCATAACTCATACATACAAAAAGTGTTCCCAAAGCAAGTGTGTGTCCATCAATGACAACCACAACATAATCATCAAAAATGCCAACACATGTGATGCAAGGATGTCATTTGGCCTAACTAATGCTGGAGCAACTTTCCAAATAGAAATGGATGTAGCATTTGTAGAGCTAATAGATGTGATAATGGTGGTATATCAGGATGATCTAGCCACTTATTCAAAGAGGGTTGAAGACCATTGCAATCACCTTGAAAAGATATTCAAAAAGGCTTTAGAATATGGGATCTCTCTTAATCCAAAGAAATGTCATTTTGGAGTTGAGGAAGGAAAGCTCATAGGACACATAGTATCCAAGGAGGGAGTAAAAATTGATCCTGAAAGAGTGGCTACAATCAATGAAGTCCCCATTCCAAAAATTGTTAAAGCCATTTAGTCATTCTTGGGACAAATCAACTTTGCCAGGAGATTTATCCTAAACTTTGCAGACATTGTAAAACCTATAGTGTCAATGTTAAAAATAGGAGTCAAGATAGATTGGGATGTAGAAGCATTGGATTCCTTTGTAGTAATCAAAAGGGCAATATCTAAGGCAACAGTACTAATATCACTAGAATTTAGCAAAACATTTTTTATCTTCTCTTTTGCCTCTTGTCACACGGTAGCTACAATATTACTATAGAAGAACGAAAATGGTTGTGAGCAACCCATTGCATACTTCAGAAAATCATTGAGCTCATCTGAGATCAAATATGATATAAATGAGAAACATGCCTATGGTCTAGTAAGAATGGTAAAACACTTCAGACCATACCTGGTAGGGGCAGAGATCACAACTTATGTTCCTAATGCAATAGTGAAAGATATTTTCAGACAAATAGAAGTAACATGAAAAAGGTGCAAATGGATCAATCAAATCCAAGAGTTTAACATTGAGCTCAAGATCTCACAAGTCATTAAGGGTCGAGGATTAGCTAAACTCATGGTAGGAGCAGATTCTAAAGGATTTCAAATAAATGAAGTGGGGCTTGAGGAAGCCAGTTTCAGTATCGAGCACATAGTATGGTACACAGATGTTGTGTATTATCTTAAACATATGAAGTTTCTAGACAATATGATTGATAATCAAAAGAGGACCTTGAATTTGAAATCATTAAAGTATGTGATCATTAATGGTGACTTGTATTGGAAAAACAGAGATGGAATATTACTACTGTGTTTAGATGAATGTCAGGCAGACAAAATCTTGCAAGAAATGCATGGTGGTGGTCATTTTTCTTCCAGAACTACAACTCACAAGATATTAAGGGTAGGGTATTATTGGCCACATATGTTTAATGATTCCTATCAGTATGTTAGAAAGTGTGAAGCATGCCAAAGATTCTAAAGAAAAATGAAATACCAAGGAGCACTCCCATTAAGACCAATGAAAGTTGAAGAGCTGTTCCAATAATGGGGATTGGATTTTATAGGGGAAATATGTGATAAATTTAGTGGAGGACACAGATGGATCTTAGTAGCCACAAACTATCTAACTAAATTGGTGGAAGCAATCCCTACCAAACAAGCTACTAGTAAAGTAGTGATCAAATTCTTGATGAAAAATATCATTGTAAAATTTGGTGTCCCTACAAGAATCATCACAGACAATTGTATGTGTTTTAGATCTGAAGAATTCAACACCTTTTGTGGAGAATATGGCATCAACATATCTCATTCATATCCCTATCATCCCCAAGGTATTGGACAAGTTGATTCTAGTAATAAAAATATTCTCAAGATTATTAAGAGGATTTTAGGACAGAATAAGAAAGCATGGGATTCTAAATTGAATCTAGCAAACTAGGTAGATAGGATAACAATGAAGAAGTCTATAGGAAGATCTCCATTTGAGTTAGTTTATGGAAAGAAAGCTAGACTCCCTCTGGATAACCTCTTACCTGTTCACAAATTCATAGTATAGGAAGAGATTAATATCATTGATCCTATGCAAGAAAGGTTTGTGAAATTAATAGAGTTGGATGAAATCAGGACAAAGGCCCAAAAAGAAAATATTAAATTATAGAATCGAATGAAGAGATTGTATGACAAGAGAATGAAAAATAGGAAATTTGAGATAGGTGATTGGGTCTTGATGTGAGATGCAAGAAATTAGGAGAAAGGAAAGAAAGGGAAGTTTGAGGCTCTCTGGCTAGGACCATATATAATCCTGGAGAACGCAGTAGAAGACTCATATTTTATACAAAGTGCAACAAGAGAGAGTCAGGATTTGCCAGTACATGGACAATTCCTAGAGAAAGTTTTCTCATGAAACAATATAATTCCATGTATAGTAGAATAGGATTACTTTCTCATTATGTATACCGTGAATTCCCACTAGTATGTTTCTATTAACCAAAGATTCTAGATTCTTGAAGGCATCCATAGTATACCTCCATCCCCAATCAGAGTAACTGTTGAGCATTGAATTTAAATCAATTGAATCTCATGGTTTCATTGGAAGCTACAAAAATTTTCTTTAAAAAAATGGAATCAAGCATGCCCTTAAGAATTTCGATAGAACCCTTGGCATTTCCATCGACATCAGAATCCTAAAAATTCTCGCTCAAACCAAGGCCATTGGATATATATACTAATCCTTCACTGAAATGACTCTATCAAAGAAACCTACCATTATCCTATTGATAAAGTGACTTATCAAACAAACTTGACCACGATGGACTTCCAAAAGGATTCACCAAAAACATTAGTTCCATTGACCTAAAGCGTATCGAGGAAATCAGGAGTGGTCCCTTCGATGAAATAAAGAGCTTTGATGAAGCTATAGTATTGATGAGACATGTGAACAACTCACTTAGGGAAGAAGTTTGGCCAAAAGAATAAAATCGAAGGAACCCACAAATATCTTATCGATGAAGCTATTTCGAGGAAAAGGAGTGTATCGAAGAGGCACAAAGGATGTTGACCAAAGATAGCTTTCTCATCGAAGGATAAAAGATTGATGAAACAAGAGAAATTTCCATCGATGACTTGTTATCGGCAGAACATAAAGGGTCAAAGAAGAATATTTTTCTTTTACCGAAAGAGGAAATTTCATTGATGCTAGTACAAAGGCCAGATAATGAAGAACTTTTTTGATTGAATTCTAACATCGATAAACCGATGGACGAACTTAGTGATAAAAACATTTTCATCGAAAAAGAATATTTCAATGAATTGATAAAACATTATACCAACATAAACACTTATAGCAAGTCTTCAATGAAATAAAGATATCGATGAGACCAAGAGAAGTGTTGGCGATGATCTCAATTTCACCGAAATAAAGGATGATGTTGATGGAATATGGTGTTTCGGGGAGACATAAGATAAAGCCATCGAGACAAAGCATTGCTAGACAAATGATTACCCATTGCCGCAAAGATCAAAACAAATCTCAGTAAAGTCATATCACCATAAATTCAAACAAATATCTATGTTACCATTGCTTAATTGGAATTATTAACTGGTAAGTTCACCATAAATTCTTAATGAATTGATGAAGTAGTAGACATTGTTGATAGTGCCTAAGAGAATTCACAAAGAGCAAATCAAAGCCAGACAATTTAGAATTGGATTCGCAAGAAGAGCCCTTGGAATTCAAGGACTAAAAGAACATGAGAGAATTAAAGGCGATATTGCAAGATGTATTGAAGGACAATGAGGCCATGACTACAAAAGAAAGAGTTCAAGGGGATCAATACCTAATGGAGCATGACATAACACACTAAATAAAGATCTCTAAACATTGGATGAAGACTGTGTTGCAACAATATTGGTTGTCTTCAAGGATGGTGAACTGGTTCCATTAGAGAAATGGCAAAAGGAATTTGCACAGATTAAGGAGAAAACTGTGACCTGATTAAACCAAGATGAAGATGTAGCCCCACATGTCAACCAGGCAGTGTTTGATCTTTTTTCATTGGAGATAGATATGAAAAGAAAGAGTGTGGTCATTAGATGCTATAAGAGTGACAATTATATTAATCATATTGGTACGATTAATCTCTTTATCTTTCACTTTGTTAAACAATTGTAATTAGGTTGTTAATGATGAGGAGACATAGGTTCTCATAGAATAGGTGTTGCTCACTTATTTATATGAGCAAATTTTGTAAAACAGATACATTATTAGAATACTATAGATTGGACAAATACTATAGCCTCTGGCATACTATTGTACCATTTTGGAAGCTTTAATAGAATCAAACGTTTTTCTTTTCATATGTGTTGTGGATTATCTCATTTTTTTGTAGGTAGTTGTTTGTGATATTATCTAAGGGAGATAAGGTTATTCTTATTCTTACAAATAAGTTTATGTTCCTATATTATAAATTTGGATTAAAAAGATCTAGTCGTGGATTGTAATTGTTCTTTGTAGTTCTTCCTTGAATGGTCCCTTTAGGTTAGGGTTAAATTCATTCAAGTGGTTTATGATATAAACATTTAGTAGATCTCATAAGAAACAGTAACTGACAGACTTACCAAAGGGGTTAGGTTTAAAAACTATCTCACAAATCATACATTAAGTCCTAGGGAAATATAAGACTCTGTAGCCCAAATAACAGGAAAGACACTAGTCATTCACAAATCACAACCTTTACCATATTAATTACTTTTACATTAAATCAATAGGACTAGTTGAGTAGGACACATAAAACCAGTTAGCAATAGTATACATACTTACAAATTTCAAGTACAAAGATCGAATAGCTTCCACAAAAAAAAATATTGAACTCATCTAAAAGCCACCCATCATAAGAACCTATGCCATTCTAAGATAGGAGGAAGTTAGATTAAGATAAACAATCTACTATAAAAATAATTAGTCATCGAAAACCTCTAGTGAATAGGTATACCCGCCTAGGTCTTGCAGAGCCTGAAGTGAGGGAGTTAGTAACCACATAGGTTCACTCTATAAGTTGGCCAAGTCAATTGGAGGGTTTGATCATAGGATTTGGCATTTCGTTAGAACCTATCCAATCTATTGATTTGAGATCCAATAGGTTGCATATGATAGATCTAACTGAATGTATCCCCCTACCAAATTTGACCATTACCTTGATAGTAACATCCCATAATTTGTAGGTACTTGAACAACTGTGATGTTTGTCTTATATGATAAATCTAGGCATGTTGGAAATCAAAACTCCACATCCTTCATGATTCCAACAACTGGGACTGATCTATTGTCCATAGCATAGCATTTCCCATATGGATTGTCTACATGCATCCCAAGTTCCTTCATGACATCATATGGCATTATGTTCACAGCTACACCTGAATCTATCATACAATTCTTAACCATTTTATTGGTAATCAACAAAGTTAGATAAAAGGGATCAACCTGGGTAAGATTTTTGGTGATAGAAGTTCCCAAATAGACAATAGGTGGATCTTTAGATTTTGGCTTATGATCCTCTTTATTAACTTCACCAACATTAGACAAAATCTTGATTTTTTCATTTTTATGATAAGGGAATTTCATCACTTCAAGCAAGGGTATATATACTTTCACCTGCGATAAAGCCTAAGACATAAATTATCCACAATTTGAAATTGGCTTACTAATATGCTTCCTTTCAATTGGCTTTGTCAAATTTAGGAGGTTCTATTTGTTTGACCTTTTTTGTTGTACCTTCCTTTCCTTCTCGATGATGGTGGGGTATCTTTATCATCATCATCATTAGTGAAAAATTGTTGCATGTTATTTAGTTGGCTCTCTCTCCTCCATTGTACATCTGATGACTACTACTCCTCGGATGAATCCTCATCCCAACCCAAAAATGGATCTAATTAAAGTAAATTTACTGTGGGTTCATACTCATCCTCATGATTCTTTTCTTCTACTAAACCTTGAGAAATCATACATTGTTCTACAACATGGGGTAGATTGCAGACTTCATAGCATGGATATTCCTCCACAAAATTGTTTGCTTTTTTCAATGGATCTAGATTTCCTTGTTTAGATTGGGCTTCACTGGCTTACCGTCTCTCCGGTTTGTGTTATATGGCATGTCATGTAATCTTGACCTATTGTAATTCATTGGCTTGTTGCTTCTATATGGAGGTGGCTTCTCATTGTGGTTTTGCTTACCCTTCATATCTTTCAACATGTCCATGATTTGGCTAAGCTTGTCCTTCTTTGTAGCTCTAGGATTATATAGTTTTGCATCATCTCTCTTGCCAATTCTCCCAACAACTTTTCTGTTATTTTTTATGGTAGTGGCTATCTTAAATGCTTGCTGCAAGGTGGTAGGCCTATGAGATGAAATCTCATAGTGAGTCTTGTTGTCAAAAGCATTCAAATAAAAGTCAATAAAAAATGAATCGACAGGTCTAATATCCCTTGGTATTGTATTAAGCACTTTATTAAACCTTTTATTAAATTCAAAGACTGATTCATTTTGATTTTTCTTTATTCTTGTCAACTCATGAGATGCAAATGAAGTATCATTATGGTCTCCAAATTCTTCCAAGAGTTGTGTCACAAACTCCTTCCAGCTACTAATGTACCTGTCAGGAAGATTTTTGTATCGTCTACATCCTTTGTTAGAGACTAAATAATTACATTCATAAAAACATCTTCATAAGGGACTTCAAATTCTTCAATGGTAATTTTTACATTTATTACATGTTTTTCTGCAGAATCAGTTCCATTGCCCGTGAACTTAGGGATGGCTAACCTTAAATCACTTGAAATATGATTTGGATATCCAACTATCCCATTGAAATCCAACTGTTTATACCTTTCAATGGTCATAGGTGGTCTACAACCATAGTTGTTATTTTGATAGTTTCCATTTCCTTTATTGTTACCGTTGTTTCCATTGTTGCCTCCACCACCATTTTGATTATTATCATTATTGTTTCCATTACCATTGTTGCCATTATTCCTATTATTACCATTGTTACCTCTAATATTTCCATTATTTCCATCATTACCATTGTTACCTCTATTATACTTACATTGTGGCTTCTATTACTATTATTCAGTTACCAGTATTTCCCCCATTGCTAGTTCTTCTTTCATTGTTGTGATTATTTCATTGTCTATCATTATACTAACTTTTATTCTCATTGTAGGGTATATTTTTCCATTTATCCCTTTTTTCATAATTACTGTCCAAAACATCAAACAATGGATTATCAAAGATCCTAAATGGTTGTTCCATGTTTCTCATGTGAGGGGGACTATACCTAGGGGTTGTTGGTCTACTTCCCTCACCTCTTCCTTTCTCTTCTTCAACCTCATTTGACTTATGGCTTTGAATGCTATCTCTTTTTAATCTGAGCTTCTACAATACCTTGTTTGATTGTCTCTTAAGAGCATTTTCCATTTTGGATTCATCTCCAATTTAAGTCAACCATTTTAAGTATGACTGCATTCCACTACCTTTCCTCCTATTCCTCAGCAGTTAGGGTTTCATCATGGTTTTCCTTATTATTTTGGTATAGAAAGGATTTTCTTCCATATTATCATAAAATTTATAACCAGATGAAGAGCAATCCTCTCTACTAGGGAACTTCTTATAAGCCCAAAATGCCATACTTGGTGTTGATTTCTTTTCTTTGTATATCTTCTTTGGACTCAAATGAACAAGATTATCTTGTCCCTTGTGTAGAGACCTTCTCCCTAGCATTAATCTTATTGATAAACTCCTAGAGGTTTCTCTTAATTTCTCAAAATATCAGTTATTATTCATGTATTAGACATAGAGTCACTAGCTCCTAAGAGGAACAATATTTTTTACTAATCTTCTGGGCTCCTTCCTCCAGTAGAGTTTGAAACAAACCACCAAAGATTCTGAACACTTCCTATGACAACTCCCCAGCCGAGTCACCAATCTGTTGGTTCCCAAAACCACAAATTGGAAATAAAAAAGAACTTGCCAAATTCCTCACTGATCCAATCAATTCTAGCCAATGAACAGGAATGGTTGAAGACCAAATTCCTCTGCACTTCACGCTCCACTAGACCTAGGCAAGTATACGTTAAAATCCAAAGCACAAAGAGACTTCTTTATAATGAATTTAAACTTAATTCATAAGCTATTTATAGGCTTGGAAAACTTACCTGCAACTTTTCTATATTGTGTTCTTTTAATTGCTTAAATATGAAAAACAGAGTGCATTTGATTATAATTGAATATTTGTAAGAGAATGCTATTGGAACTTTAAGTAATTATGAAAGAACAATATTGATAGGAATAAGAAGTATGTTTCCCTGATGAGGACCTTATGCACACCAGAATTACTCACAAATACTAAAAATAGACTAGTGCCTTATCTGAGAATTAATGTATTACTTAGTGGACAAATATTTTAATCAACTTTGGAGATAGTTTGAAAAAATCAAAATATGTAAGACTATCATTGCAATGGTTTCATTGTGTGTTGCAAGAAAAACAAAATTAATTTTGTTTCCTATACAACAGCATGTGATGGCACACTACAACAAATCTAAATTAGATTTACCCAAAGGACTTGATTCATCAACACAATGTAATACAAAATGATCTGAAGATAAAACATCGAATCTTATATATTAATTTTGGAATAAAAAGATGTACAAAAGCTGCAAACTCATGGGTACTTCATGATATTCTTGCTTGTGCAAAATATAACTTTTCATTCCTATAGACTTTCCTTAACATAATACTAGAAATCCCAATAGACAATGTGAAAAAAGTCTTCTCCCCCTCTACATATAGAATGACTCCTTATAAATATGTGAGTCAAAGACACAAATGAAAGGGCACACCCTTTCATCAATATAAACTAAAAACTATCAAAAACCTAGCTAATAACTCCCTAACTGTTATATATGTACCCCAAGTAGGTCTAAGAATTCTATTGCGACATGGAAGGTGGGTGACTCCAGGATTCAAATTCGAGCGGGAATTTTGGATCGGCATCTAGACAACATGCGGCAGATGATTCAAAGATTCCTGCGGAAGGAGAAGGTTCAGATGGTAAGGACCCTGATGATCTCGTGAACTTGGGGGACCCAGGGGGAGGACCAACACCACATGAAGAGAAGTTAGCACTAGAGAGTAGGAAAGGGTAGGTTCAAACTTCAAAAATAGAAGACAGCAACTCAGAAGGAGCCCAAGGACAGCAAACGACTTGTGTTTCAGAGAACATGGTGGAGGGTAAAGATCATCTGGAAAAGGTTCTTTTGTCAATGAACCCTAAAGGGGGACCCAATGGATAGACACGTAAGTGGTCCTTGTTGTTTGGGGTCAAGCCCAAAGGTAATTCCTCATCGCCTCCTATTAAAAACTCCTCGAATGTGTCTCAGGGAAAGTTTTCTATTGTGGTTCCTGACCAAATCATTGATCAAAACATCGCTAGAATGTAAAACACTTTGAGTGGTTATTTCTTTGGATCCAGACCTAATATAGAAATAGTTCATGGATTTGTAAAAAGAAAGTGGAACCTGAAAGGTCAGGTAGATGTGGTAGCAATGAACAAAGGTTGTTTATCCCTCTCCTTTTCTTGTGATGAGGATAGAAGAAACATTCTTTGTAGTGGGTCTTGGGCAATAGGCAAATACATCATGTACATCCAGAAGTGGTACCCTAATGTAGCTAAAGGAAAGAATTTTTTGGCTCAAGTCCCAGTCTAGGTCAAACTCCCTGGGCACCCAATGGAATTCTGGGAGGAAGACATTTTTGTAGGAATTGCCAATACCTTTGGGGAGCTAATTGCCATTGATCAGATCAGGGCTTCTAGAAGAAGGCTGATCTATGCAAGGATCAGTGTTGGAGTTGGACCTGACATGAATTTGCTATAGGAAATAGAGATAGAATCAAAACTGGGGAAGTGGAAGCAGAACATTATTTATGAAACAATCCCCTTTGCATGTTATCATTGTAAAAAAGTCAGACACTGGGCAAAAAAATGTCCATCTAAAGAGGATAAACCCCATACCCAAACTAAGGTTTGGAAACAAGTGGACAAGCCACTAAAAGTTCAGGATTCCAATGACCCTAATCAAGAGAAGCAGTCCTAGATAGTTAGGGTGGAGGAAGAAATCACTAGTGAAGTGGGAAATGAACCAAAGATTCAGATGTTGGAATAGGGTGTGGTACACAAAGAAAAAGACAACACTCAGCAAGAGGATCAGAAAGAGGACAAGACAGAGGTTGAGATAATAGATAAACATCTCAAAGATAATAGAGAGGAAGGAGATAACTTCAACCTTGTCTCAAAGTCCCAAGATCAAGATAAAGAAATAGACTGGTTCCAAGAAGCCCAACCTGATACCATTTTGGGCCAAGGGCTATCGGAAATCTCATTAACCACCCCAGTAAAGGGAAAGTTGGCTAATTTGAAGGAACAAGATCCAAAATGGGGAGATGAAGAGGACATAAAAAAGGCACTAGGGAAGAATGAATCAAAGTAGGGGGACGAAGAAGTTGTAGAGGATAAAAGAAAGAACAAGTAAAAGGAAAAGAGTAACAATAACCCAATAAATAACACACTAACTAGAAACACTAGAAGAAGGCTTGGTGACGTGGGAGCACAACACACTTCTCTAGGAAGACACTCAAATGCCAAAAAAAGAACTTTGGAAACAAGCAAGAATTTAGCAGATGGTACCCAAAGAACCATCTTTGAGGTAGGTATCTTTAAAAATCCATGAAAATCATCTCCTAGAATATTAGGGGACTTAATAGTCCTCATAAACATAATTTAGTTAGAAATATGATTAGAGACAAAAACCCTGACATTTTTTTGATTCAAGAAACTAAGATGGTGAAAGATAAAGTTGAAAGTTTGAATATTTTCAAAAATGGAGGAGTCAGCGGAGGTAGTTCAGAAGGTGCCTTGGGAGGAATTGTTACATTCTGGAACAAAAACAATATAGGAGGGGTGTTAATTCAGGATAACAACCTGGCCTGTATTAGATTTAAGCACATTAAGAATTGCACTACATGGGTCCTAACAAATGTTTATGCTCCTAACACTAAGACTGGTCATAGCGAGATGTGGATATATCTCACTGGGTTGAGAAGAAGATTTGCTGAGGACAGCTCGATAAATATGGGAGATTTCAACACTCCCCTGAAGGAAAATGAGAAAAAGGGAGGGAGTCATGCTAATCTGGATAGCAGATTGGACCTAATGGACTTTATAAACAATAATGCCATTCATGATCTGGAGTTGCAAGGAGTTAAATACACCTAGACTAATTGAAGAAGTGGTGAAAATTTGATTCAGGTCAGACTAGATAGAGCTCTACTTTCCTTAGATTAGTTTAATCTTCATGAATGTTCTTTACCATCTCACATAAAGGCAGGTTCAGATCATTACCCTATAACCCTAACGACTGAAGTAAAAAATAGAAGGAGACATTTCCCTTTTAGATTTGAAAAAATGTGGACAAGACACCCGGATCTAGAAAGTAAGATTAAGGACTGGTGGCAGGTTAGTATTGAAGGCAATGTCATATATAAAGTGGTCAAAAAGATGAAGAATGTTAAAGATAATGTCAAGAAGTGGAATAAGGACTGCTTTGGGAATATCTTTACCTCAAAAGCATCGACCCTCTTAGAACTCAAGGAGATCTAGGATGAGATACAACACAATGGTTATACCTATATGTCTAGAAATACTGAAGATGCTATTCTAATGAGATATCATGAAATAATAGCTAAAGAGGAAACCTACTAGAAACAAAGATCAAGAAATGTCTAGCTAAAGGAGGGGGATAGGAACACTAAATATTTCCATATGTCCACTCTTAGACATAAGACTATAAATAGAATTGTACAGATTAAAGTGAATGGCAGATGTGTTGAAGATGATGATTCCATGAGCAAGACTGCAATGGAATTTTTCTCTAATCTACTTGCTAAGGATCAAAATCTGAATAAACAGGCCCAAAGGGAACTTCTTGACAGTATACCTACCACTCTGGGGGAAGATCACAATGACCGTTTAACTACTATTCCCTCCCATGATGAAAATTTGATAGCTATTAAGTCCTTTGAGGGTAGCAAAGCTCCAGGTCCGGATGGCTTTCCCATGTTCTTCTTCCAAATGTACTAGCATATTAGTGGAGATGATGTTACAAGAGCTGTGAAAGAGTTTTTTGGTGCTAGAAAACTTTTGAAAGAAGTTAATGGTACCTTTATAGCTCTTATACCCAAAAAGATGGGGGCTGATTCAATGGATCTTTTCAGACCTATAAGCTTATTCAACTCTCTCTACAAGATTATCTCTAAGGTCCTTACCTCTAGAATTCTCAAATTGCTTCCTTCCATTATATTGCCTCAGCAATGTGATTTTGTCGCGGGGAGGCAAATTTTGGATTCAATCATCTCTATTTATGAAAATATCCACTCTTTGGCCTTTTCTAAAAATGAAGGTTTTTTTCTGAAGCTTGACCTTTCTAAAGCCTATGATAGAGTGGATTGGGATTTTATGATGGATGTTCTTTCAACTTTTCATTTTAATCCTAGGAGTGTTAGACTCATTAGGCAACTTGTTTCTTTGGCCACTTTCTCTGTGCTAATGAATGGCTCCCCCTCTCCTTTCTTTAAAGCCTCAAGAGGTCTCAAGCAAGGGGACCCCCTATCTCCAGTGATCTTTATCATCATGGCAGAATGTTTGGGGAGATGTATTGGAAAGCTAGTTGAGAAAAGGGAGTTTTGTGGTTTGAAACCTTCTTCGGCAAATCAAATATGCTCTCATCAGCAGTTTGTTGATGATTCTATAATAATGGGAAAAGCCACTGTGAAGGACACTAGAAGACTAAAAAAAGATTCTATGGAGAGGCTACTGGTCAGCTTATAAACTGGTCTAAAAGCTTTGTTTATTTTATCAACACCCCAAAGAGAAGGAGGATTAAAATTAGTAACATTCTGGGTGGCCAAATTGGTAGCTTGCCTGCCTCCTATTTGGGGCTCCCTCTAGGTTAGGATCCTCCAGATACCTTTTGGGGAGCCTTGGTGGATAAATTCCATAAAAAGCTGTCTGGATGGAAGGAAGCTCTACTTAGTCAAGCAGGTAAGGTTCAAATACTAAAAACCACTCTTCAAAGTATCCCTCTCTATGCCATCCGTCTATTCAAGATTCCTACTAAGTATGTTGAGGCCATTGAAAAAATACAGAGATCCCTTTTATGGACAGGGGTTGAGGAGAAGTAGAGAATGAACTTAATTTCTTGGGAGAAGGTTTGTAAGCCTATGAATAAAGGAAGTCTGGGCCTTAGGAGAATAAGAGACATAAATGAATACCTTATGGCTAAGCAAATTTGAAGAAGATATAGAAATCAAGGAGAGTGGAAAAAATATGGGACAACAAATATAAAAGCCAATGTCCAAATCTTCAAAGTTTCCTCAAAGCAGAGATTATCCCAATTGGATCCAATATTTGGAAGAATATCTCTAGGACTAGAGACTTAATTATCAAAGGTACAAAATGGAAGTTGGGGAAAGGGAATCTTATTTAGTTCTGGGAGGATCCTTGGATTATGGAGACCCCTCTAAATGAAAACCTTTAGTGGAACAGATATCAGAACCAATGCAAGGAAAGATTTGGAACCAAGGTGGAGGATTATTGGAAAGGTGGACAATGGAAAGACTTATCTCAAGTGGATCAGTCTTTGGGTAGTTTGAACAAAGTCATGAACTCAATGGTGAGGATTGAAGAAGAAGAGCAGCTAATTTGGAAACTTACTACTACTAGTACCTTTATAGTGGCATCTCTTTATCATCAACAGTACAATAACATGGAAAGTCCATCCTGGGCTAAAGCATGGGTGAAAGGCCTTACCCCCAAGATCAACATTTTCTTTTGGATAGCCCTCCAAGATAAAATTCTAACCATAGAGAATATAAGAAAAAGAGGTATCAACATACCAAGTTTCTATACACTCTGTAAGCAAAATGAGGAGACAATAAATCATATGCTCGTTCATTGCCCCTTCTCAGTTGATGTTTGGGGAAGTTGTCTAGATCAATTCAATATCAGTTGGAGCTTCCCCAACTTGATTCAGGAGATTTTCAAGTCATGACATCATCCTTCAAAAAATAGAACTACTACCTTGCTATGGAGAATTGCTTTACCACACATGTGCTAGGGTATATGGAAAGAGAGAAATGATAGGATTTTTCAGAGAAAAGTATACTAAGGCTAACATTGTGTTTGAAAAAATAAGAAGAAGCATAGTGGAAAACATGAATATTATAGGTGGTTTTGATAATCCTAACACTGAGGAGGACCAACTTGTCTATAAAAAATGGAGATTAAAAGCTCAAGAGAGTATCCAGAGTAACCCTAGAGAGGGAGTGATATGGACCAGCCCACCTAGGGGATGGATGAAAATCAATTTTGACAGGGCCTCTAAGGGAAACCTGGGGGTTGCAGGATGTGGAGTGGTCCTAAGGGATGAATGGGGAATATGTAAAATCATAAAATGTATTCCTATAGGAAAACAGACCAACCATGTTGCCAAAGCCATGGTGGTTTATCATGGGATTATCCTTGCCAAAGAAGCCAAATGCACTAAAGTTTGGTGTGAAGGAGACTCCTTAAACATTATCAATTGTTTAAATATGAAATTCCCGCCATCATGGTCGATTATTAATGCTATGAAAGCAACAAGGAAATTCAGCAAAGAGTTTGAAATGTGTCTTTTTACACATGTTTATAGGGAGGCCAACTCTTGTGCTGATTGGGCAGCCAACCTAGCTTGCCAATCAGAAAACATCATCACTAGTTATGGTGAAAAGGAGATTGCAAGTGAAATGAAATCCTTACTCAATCAGGATGGAAGCTATACAAGGCAACATGGTACTTTCAATCATTATTTCTAATGACCTTTCTGCCTTTTTTGATGCAGGGCTTGCTTGAAGATAATGAGCCATTAAATAGGTGTCATATCATCATTATTTGGCATGGATTATGGGCGCTCTTACAGAATAACCACAAAAACCAAAGGAAAAGTTATCAAAATGAGAGAAGGCATTGCAAGAAAGGTTCTGGAAAAATGGGAGGAAACAAGAAGAGATTTGAACCTGCTTCATGCACTAAATGGAGAAAGAATGAAGAAGTCTAGAGTATCCTTTAGCAGGGGGGGCTTAATGTCTTCATGGAATGACTGAATGGGAAGGACCCCACAATTACCAGCTACTTCATAAAGAACTAGAAAAATGGAAAAGTTCTGATTGGATCACATATGATGAATGTGGATGAAGAGGTTATCGCTGAGGCCACGGGGATGACTATCGAGGGATATCAGATAAGGTTGCAGACAAGTTTCCCGTTACGGATGGTGAGAGAAGAAAGATGATCAAAATTGACAACTCCTACCACTCCCTGAAGAGAATTTGTAGGCCATGGAGGTTTGTTTTATTTGCTTTTATTGAATATATTACCTTAGACTGTAGGTTTACCAAGGCTTATGGGCATCACTTTGTTCTTCTTAACCATTTCCATCATGGTGAAAGGGTTAACCTTCCCTATTACCTAGCTTGTTCAATGGATCATACTATAAAGGAGATCCAGAAGGACCCTAAAGGCGATCATGCCCTCCACTAGGGGCTCATGGTCCTGGTTTACAAAATGCTAAAGGGGAAGTGCATTGAAAAGCATATTAAAGGTAAAAATGCCAGAGATGAGACTACGAAAAGTAAGGATAGTGGTTTCAACTTTGATTCTGAGACCGAGGGAGAGTCAAAAGAAACTAGAAAAAAAGGGAGGTTTAGGGCTAAGAAGAGGAGGATTATTGTGGAATCTGAAATGTTAGACTCTAAAACTGATTCCCTTGAGGAAAAACCTGTTAAAAAGAGGAAAGGGAAAGCCTCTAGAAAGAAGGCTCAGATAAAGAACACTAAAAAGGGTAGCAATTCTGATCTCAATTATGTTCTAGTTGAGTCTGAGAAGGAGGATGATGAAAATAAGAGGACTGATAGTCAGGACAAAGAAGGGGAGGTTAACCCAGTTAAGGATAATTTGGATACCGTGGAGACCATGAATACCACTAGACTGCATAACAAGGAAAAAGGGGGTCAAAGTGATAGTGGTGACAAAGACACCACTAAGGTCTTTTGTGAAACCATCACTACTCTGGTGAAGGATATTAATAGCTTGAAAATAGATACACAGGCCATGGCAAAAATTATAGTTGGTGATAAGCCCTTGGTGGAGCATGTTAAAGAGTTAGTGGTCGTTCTGCATAATGTGCAAGCTATTGAATGTATGGTTGGAAAAATCTTAGCCACGGAGAAAAAGGTCAATGAGATGGGAGATAGAAAGGAAATGGACAACAAACTAAAAGACTTTGGTAGCAAAATTGACAAGCTAGAGCAGAGTGTCAAGTAGATTGCTGATCAAAATTTCCAAATTCTTAAATCTTCAGTGGACAATATGAACATCTTAATCAACAAGTACGAGAACAATGCAGAGAAGGAAGGTGATAAAGAGCAGGTGAACAAGAAGGGCCATGAAAGGAGGACCAGAGCCAACACAAAGAATAAGGTTGACATTGAAGGTCACGAGCTGGAGGATATGAAGACCTCGACAAACAACATGAAACAAATGGTTGTTCACGCTGAGGAGATCCTGAATAGTATTGAGTTCCAGTTGTTGTCTTTGGTTCTGTCTCTTTGTTGTATTTTGCTTTCCTCTTGCTATTTGTTTCATGTTTTATGTAATTATGTAATGATGTTTTAAGTTGTGCCCATCTGGTGGGTTCATTTTGACTTTTTGAAGTGATCAGGCACTTTTTTATGCTTTTCTATTCTCCTGGCTTGTAAAAGGTTCGAGTACCTTTCAAATACCTATTTTTACTTAATCAAAACTCCCTAATTGTTATGACAACCAGAAACATTACAAAACATGTTATAATGACACAAATTAACCTTTTCCATCTAGCCTCTGACTGCACTTCAGAATATGCTGAAGATATCCTTCATCTTTGTAGGTGGAAGCATTAAAGATGATATCTTTGATTGCCACTTCCAATGTAACAAAATTATCTAGTTGTTCCCCTATTTCAGTCATGTCCAAGGTATCTGCATGGGCGATGTTAAGGGTTGTACTGAGTAGTGATCTACAATCAGAAATCCATTGGCCTTTATCCTTTATCATCCATGTATCATCCATAACACTTGGGAATCCATGTTGGATAATCCCCTAACACTCCTCATATTCAGTTTTTAATTCAGTTGTAAATTTCTCATGAGCACTAATTAATTTCTTGACCTTGCTGGCAACTTTGTCACTCTGTGTTTTGTCTTGCAATAACAGATTTAATCTATCATAGATTCTCTAGTGTGATACAGTATTATCCATATTTTTCTGATAAATAGTCCAAAATTCCTCTAATACTTTCTACAAATTCTCAAATCTTTAAGTGATTAACACGCACACTACATCCACTCTAATAGTTCACATCTATTTCTTTAACTTATTGTACTCTTGTAAGAATTCATCGTACCTATTTTTTATCTTTGAACCATCTGTAATCTATGGCACTAGATGACCACCTCTCTTCAATAATTCTTCATACAAAGCTTTGTATTTTTCCTTTTCTATGATTTCCCTTTTCATCTGAGATTTGTTCAACTTTAAAAGATCTTTCCCCATCTATGTTGTGACCATGGGATCTATTTCTCCAACTTTTAGTTTCATCATATGGCCAAAGGCCTTGTCAAAAATCTATAATCTTTGGCCTCCTATTCAGGGGATAGAGGGCCCATAAAAGCATTGCCTCATCATCTGGATCATATCTTGATCCAATAAAAATATCATTAACACCCTGAATGTTTAACTTAAAATATTTCTTATATAAATGTAGCAAGCTATCAAAAATAAAAGATGCACTGAGGTCCTAGCCTGGGAATAGAATGATTCTTGCCTCTACAAGAAGTTGTCTTTCCCTTTGAGGGGTCATGTTCTCTAACTCAGAATTAATTTCTTCCTTAAGGTTTCTAAGCATTTCTGCCTCATTCTCTAGTGTCACATCTGGAATTGCATCTCTTAATTTATTTTCTTTAAAATGATACAAAAAGGACTTAAACTCCTTTGACTTAACAAATTCATCATCTGATACAAAATATGTATGCTCTTCTAGCCTAACATCCAAATCTATATTCAATGTTGCTGCAATTTTGTCTTGAGCATCTTGTTCATCTTCTTTTTTTGGTACTCGAAGCTTAGAAACTATTTCATTCTCTCTAGAATCACATTCCACATCATGTTCTTCTTCTCCTTCCAGATCCCCAAGTCTTCGCTTTCTTTCTTCCAATCTTCTTTCCAAGCCATCAAGAACATTTGAAAGTTCTTCTAACTCTTTGTTCTTGCACATATCCTCATAGTCATCATACTCATGGAGATAATCTCCCAGGTTTTGTCCTTTTTTGCACATGTGGATGTAACTTTCCGAGTCATAGTTCTTCCTTGGCGTGTGTATATACAGATTGAATTCATCCACTAGCTTCTTATTTATGGCTTTGTAAGCTCTAGTAGAGACTATTCTAAAATCTCAAAACTGAAAAGTCCCAGGTAAGAAGGCTTTCTTGTGGGCACCCCGAAAGTGTTGTGCATTAGAGACACTCAATTGTCTCACAATCTCCAAGTAAGCAATTCGGTCTGGCACAAGCTTTGGTAGCACATAGGGAGCACCTTTGTATCCAAAAACCCTAGCAAATGTGAAATCTCTACAAGTATACCAATCTCCCCAATTATGGTTGACTCTAGTATCCTTATATTCATGTGGCCTAAGAAATATTTTAATCACTTCTAAGAATGATCCTTCACATGACACATTATATACTCTGAACAGTGGTTTAACAAATTATTCCTCAAACCTCACATAGTGAGATTTATCATACCTCAAATCCCATAGCGACACCCACAACTGTACAGGTGGATCTTGTCCATCCTTTCCTTGAGGATTTACCCTTAAGCAATCTAGCCATAGTCCTTTCAATCTTCCGTAGAACAACACAATATGCATCAATAGTGAATAATGCTTGAAGGACTTTTCAGGGTTATTCTGAAGATTCAGAAAACCCTCATGAAATTTGTTGACCAAATAGGTTTCATAATCAAACTATCTTGGTACGTGCCTTTGAATGTATGCTGCAAGAACCAATGGCCCCATCCGTGCTACATCTGGACCTTCCATTCCTCCTACCTGTTCGCAAGCCATATATGTGTATTGTAAATATTGTCTGAAAAATATTTACATCGTAGGGTGGACCATCTTCATTAGTTAGCTTCCCTTTCTCTACCCTGTGGATGGCTAAGTTCCATCCTTGATAGGTTGTGTCCATGGTTTTGTATTCTTCTTCCAATTCCTCAAAGGATAGAGGTACATCTACTTCATAACTCAGATCAAACACTTTGTAGATTGTGGTCATATTGAAGCGAATAAATGCATCACCACTGGGAATTTAGATGCATCTCTTCATAGCATTGTAGTTGTTAACCAAGGTTTTCAACAATTCAATATTCACAAATAAATTTTGAACTATGAGCTTACCCAGACCGATAATCCATGGATTAGATATCGGCATCGGCTTCTATCTTCATGAGTAATGGTAGAGGAACAATTCATGCCCCCTAACCCTAGTCCAGACATCACCAATTTCCTTATAATCATCCTCTAGTTGATCATGGATAGGAAAATTAACCTTAGACCTTTGGGACTTGGCTCCTGGTGAGTTCATCTGGTCGATCATGTCCCGATCCATTTCTGCACACTTTCTCCACCTTTAGATTTCTTTGAGGCACTATCGGAGACTTCAACAACCTTCCTCTTTCCTTTAGAACCCTCCATATTTGAATCTTTCAAGCCTTTTGAAATTCAATTCTCTACGATTCAATTGTACTTCAATCTTTCTGTTTGCTTCAATCTGTTATGCAAATTCCGTATACAAACTCCCATATATAGATTTGACACATTAGAAGCATTTACTCAATTGAAATCCTTCTATGATTTGCCTTGTGCGAACACAGACCTACCCATTGTCTGCATTTAATAATGGCAGGTCGATCCATTTATAATCAGATTTTACAATGGCTAATCGGCATAAATCCTCCCAATGATTCAATCATTTGGCACCACCTGTATTGTACGCTTTTCCAATTTGTACACATGATGATGATGTGGCTTTCTATCTTTTTGATCAACATAGGTTTACTCAATCAATCCATCGAGCTTTGGTGTAGTCATTTTTCTTTCATTCTACTAAACCTGACCTATTCCGATGGATCCTCATTCTTGTTCATTATGTTGCAAAGCTTATTAGGTGTCAGGACAACCTATCTTATGTTTCTCTAATGATCCAATGAGATCAGGCTCCAGCTTGTCTATCTTTATGTTATTCTAGCCTATTGGCCTGCGTTCCCCCAATGAGGTCTCCTTCTTAGCAACTACCTCAACTTCCTCATTGAGTATCAACATAGCAGAAAATGTCTTTTTCTGATTAGCCAATGCTATCCCAATGACTTCACCTTGTTACTTTCCTAGTCCCTTCTTTCGGTGTAGGCTATCCCGATGGAACCTCATTTCCATCTGCCATGATATCCATTCTATCGGGTATTGGGGTAGCTATGTTTTACACTTTCCAATATCTTGATGACTTCAAAGTATCCACTCTGCATTCACCTTCATGGGTGTACATTTTACCGATAGCCTCATTGGCTATCGGCATAACACTTCTCTCATGCCTCTGATAGTGAATGTTATGATAATGAACCCTTATTCATGATTGCTCCTCTGTGAAGCTCGTTCTGATAAATTCATCTCCTTAGATTAGTGCATTGAGTCACCTTCCATTATGAACTTCTTTTTAGCTCTCCTTCGGATTGGCCAGTTTGGGTTACGCTGATAGATTGTTCCATTGTTTTGACTAGGCAGTCTTGTCGGGGTAACTTATGTCGATAACTCAAATTTGAAAATCATGCAAATTAAGGTCCTCTTCATGAATGCTAATGCTTTTAATCTTCCATGGAGACTTCACATGTGCTAATAAAGTGTCAAAATCCATCACATGGGCCCAATCTTTGTCACGTGCAAAAATGCTCTTATAAGGATCACAATATTGTCATAATGAAACCTCTTTATGTAGTCCCCACTTATTGCCAACCATTAACATGCCAAATTGATACTTGTCCATTCAGAAAACAAGTCACAGTTGGATTTTTATGATGCTGCAACATAGCTCCTGCACATACAACCTAGTAGCAAATGCTCTTATGATAGAAATATACATAGAATACATCATTAAATAGCATAAAAATATTTTGCAAAAATATGTGCTAACAGATCCAACAATCAAGAGATTCAAGTAGACTCTTATGAAGTGAAAGTGCAGGTTTTATGTGAAGTCTAAAATTAAATTAATTATGAATCAAGTCTTCATCAACATTTTTCAACATCCATGGAAGCTTAGGAGATATTGAAGAATAATAAGGAGATCACCAATTGTTGATTGGTTTGTACCTCTCCCTTAGGGTTTGGTATGGTTTCATATTATTTTCATATCTCTATTTGGGTTTTTAGATCTACAGATCATTCATTTTCAGATTTACATCACTGCTTTAGATCCATATTTTATTTTTTATTTGAAGCATTTATATTATGTTCATTTAAGGTTTTTAACTCCAAACATAGGGTATAACTCTAGTTTGCATTTTAGCACATAGGATTCTTACAAACACATAAGCTTCTAAAGAACACATACTTTTCAATACTTTATTGGCTATTTGTGGAGGTGGAAATCACCAAAACAAGGGATTTGTTTAAGGAAAAACCTTATATAGCCACCCATTCACCATTTTCAAGCTTCCACTTGTACATTTATAGTTTTCCATTAGAGGGAAAATTTTGGGAAGTCTCTATAAGTAGGCATAGGTCCATTTGCTAAATTTGGTCTCAGACCTCTAGGACCGAAGCACCCAATGCACCCAGTGCCCTGGTCATCCTCGATTAGTCACATTTTTTGGTAGTTCAACTCCATAAAACTTGAATTTGCAAATTGTCAGTTTTTGGCTCATTATAGTGATAGGGACTAGAGTGCTTAGCACCTTGGTCCATCTCAGTCAAGCTCATATTTCAGTATCAGAAGAACATCAAAATTCCTCTCTCAGATCTACTTCTTGTATCTTATTTTCATTACTGTATCAGTCTGTTCTTAAATTTACTTAGTTGATTTCATACATCCTATTAGGTTAGTTTATTATTACTTGGCATTTGACTCATTCCCTTTCATATCAACAAAGGAATAGAAACTCTAAAAGTATTCCTTTACTCTCTTTCACAAGAGTTAGACAAAGTGAATCATTTTCTTAGGCTCTTTCATATTCCAATGTATGATTGAGAGTGGGATTAGGTCTTAGTCTACCCAGTCTCATTTTCATCCATCACAAGATGTACCCCTTCTGGTATGGATCTCTTATTATGTGCTTGGTATTTAATTTTATCATTGCATTGCCTAGAACAAATAATGTTTTATGGAGAAGATATCTTTCTATTCATGCTCAAATTAAGGAATATCTAGAAGGTTTGGATGACTCTAATGTTTTCTTGTCACAAGTTCTTTCTGAATATTCTGAAAGAGTTGGTTGTGAGGAATCAGAACCCTCTAAAATTAATTGAATGGTATAAGGATGATATTACTTTCTTAGTTAAGAAAGACAATTGCTACATGGAATTCATTATTTTGAGGATTTCATGGGTGGCTAAGCTTCCTTATGAATTGTGAAAAGGTGAATGTATGAGTATTCTAGAGATAATTCTTAAAATGCCAAATGATTAAAATGAAGAGAGATTTGGAACATATGATGAGATTATGGGAAGACGTGTTGGAAAGAAATCTACCAAAAGTGAGAATGTGCTAAAAGGTAAGAAAGTGGGGAAATCATTTGTAGAAGATCCTTCTTCTAAGGTACTAAAATCTAAACAAGTAAGAAAAGAGTGTGTAGAAGAAATAATTGTGGAAAGTGATGAAGAACTAGAGAAGGTCAATGTGCAGGAAAGTGTTTTAGCAAGAACAAAGGTGGTTGCTTCCCTTGTTTCTTAAGAGGAAAGTTATTTTGATGAGAAAAAAGTGCTTGAGTTTATTTGGAGACTAGATGGCCTAAAAGTGTTAGTGAGTTGTACCTTACTATTCCATCTTATGATCAAGATACCATTGAGTAGTCATGTGTAACATATTTGGTCCCAAATAACCTTGTTCCCACTAATGTTGCTAACATTATTTTGGAAGTGATTATAGAATTTTTGATTGAGTGTATGGATATAGTTGGTAATGATGACAATGAATCTAGTGAATCTTGTACAGAAGGAAACCTGACAAAGAAGTGTCTAAGGGCACATCAGGATCTTAAGCTTAATTTGATTGGTTTTAGAGAGATGATGGATAATGCTAATGTATTTATAAGTATTTCTTAAGGTGGCCCATGGTTCCAAATAAATTTAAAGATGAGATAGCCATGTCTTTTAACATTGTAATGATGCAAATGGTGCAATGAGATCTGAGGTTAGATATCTCCATTCTCTGTTGTCATTGTGAAAGAAGAAGAGAGACGAATATCTAAAGTTCTTTTGTGGACTCAAGGATGCCATGGAATTACCAGTGGATATAGACATGTGGATACAAACACAATGATGAAAAAGCAATGGATACAATGAGAGACGTGAAATAATGATGGAGTTTGTTGGTTGATTGGCTACAACTTTTTCTTATTATTTTCCAAAATCAAAGTTACATAAGCATATGATCAAAGATACATAAGCACATGCCAATCTGATTTCTAATATATCATCAAAGTATTTACTAAAAATAACAATATCATCTAGATATACACAAGAAATCTTCATAGCCACAAAAAAAATTATCCATTCTTTCCTAGAAATAAGGAGCATTCATTCAAACAAAAGACATCATTGTCCATTCGTAATGTCCAAAAGGGTAATTTAATGCAATCTTATATTGGTCTTCTTTCTTCACTCTGATATGGTAGAAACCTGATTTGCAATCAAATTGAGAGAAAACCTTTGCATTAGTAACCGTTTCTAATAAATAGGTCTTATCTAGAATTGGATAAAGGAAGGGAATTGTGATTACATTTAATGGCTTACAATTATAACCATTCTTTTCTTTTTCCTTCTTTTTTCAAACTATTTGCAAACTATAAATGCATAACAATTAAAATCAAATTGAGAATACACAATATACTTCCCTCTTTTATGTTCTTTGATTGCTTCTTGCATAATTGGATAATCATGAGCTAGAACTAGCATCTTTTTCCCACTTTTGATCTTAGAATCAGGTTTTAGTTTGATCTCCATCTCTGGCATCTCCTTGTCCCTCAAATTCTGAGGATCTTTTGAGAAAACATCTTTAATAATAGCATCTTTTAATTCTAGTAGAGGTTCAATTGTTTGGACCCTTCTTATGGTTGGATATTTTTTAGATGCATATACAAGTCTTAGTGTAATTATTTTTTTGCCATTCAAAGTGAACAAGATACTCTTCTTGGTGCAATGATAAGTTGTATATCTATCAATGATATTTCCTACTAATAACACATCTACATACATTTGTTTCATGGAAAATAAATCACAGTTGAATTTCTTTCCTTCCAATTGTACTACTTGTTGATGACTATACTTCTCACAGCTGAATTCATTCCATTGAATATCACAAGCGGTGTATGTAAATTTCTAAGTTAGTTGTTCCCAATTGTTGAGAGCTCTAAGTGGATATTATTTTGTAATGTCCACTAACCAACACATATAATTTGTTCTCATCTTTTTTAATGAGATATGACACTCAACACTTATCAGAATTATGATACGATTCATAAGCTTGAGTGCTAGATATTCACTTAGAATGGTTCAACTGAAGCATTTCTCTAGTCCATATATTGGTTTCCATTTCGCTTATGAGGATCCGCTTATGAGGATCTAAGAATTGATCATTTATATCTCCCAAAAGGTCAGTCGATCATGTGCTCTCGGACTGGTCGAGCACATAAAAGAAATTGAATGCTATCTCCTATCTCCTGGTGGTCAAGAATGATAGAAAGAAATCAATAAAGACACAAACTCTATCCTTCAGACCCTTCGATCAAATACTTGAATCTGAGGGGCCTCAAGGCATTAATCGGGCATCTGTCCCAAGAAATTTCCCTTTTTCTTTACAAAAGGATAAAGATGCTCTAGTATCAATCTGAGCATCATACTTTTTGCCATTTGCTATCATGCTTATGTACTGACAAAATTTTCCTATAAGGATATGTACTAAATATTGTGGCTCTAATTGTGGCTTTGGTCCTGGTAGGACAAACAACCATTTGAACATTTGTAGGATCTTCTATAAATGCAAGGAATTGTTCATTTTCATCTTCATATTCTTCTTAGATGTGAGAAATAAACTGATTATGGTTTAGACTAGAGTGGGATGTACTAGGGACATCTAATTCTTCTTCAATAATCACAGATGGACAAAATTGAATATCATAGTTAGACGTTCTAAGACATAGTTGTTCTTGAGAGAATTGAGAAGTAGCTCCTATAATAGGATCCTCAGGTATATATTTTTTATTGAATTACCTTTCTTCTCTTTCTACTATTAAAGGAGTAAATACTGATGGTTTTATACATACCTAGGGAATCTCTTCTTCGAAATGGTTGAATTATTGAAATTCTCTTTATAGGTCTTTATTTTGTAGGGTTGATTGTTGGAATGGTGGCTTGTAAGTCATGATAGGATGTCATGGTTATTATTTCTGAAAAGGTAAATTATATATGTTGTTGCACCCTCTTCCTTGATATCCCCTTCTTTTTTCTCATCTTGTCTGGTTCATCAATATGGTGGGGAATTCATCAGGCTCTTCATCTTCTAGTTGCTTTTTGATTTCTTATAGTGTAGTAGCAAGTTCATCTAAAGAAGCTTCATCTTCTTCCTCCACTTCTTCTTTGATTTATTCAATAAATAGTTCATAGATATTATCTTGCAAATAAATATCTTCTTCTTCATTGACAACCTCCCACCATGCTACTACTGAAGGATCATAATATAAAGCTTTTACTGCTCTATTTTTACAAGAACAATCTAGTGCTTTGTGCCCTAGTTTATTATAAATATAATAGACAATATTTTGTCTCTATGGGTGAGGATGAGAGCATTTGCCCAAATATTTGTTCTTGGGTGCATAAGAATTTCTTTTTCTAAAAGTCTTTTTTTCTGGAAATGGACTTTTCTCTTCCTACATTGCTTATGCATTTTGCGATGTGATTTTGTAAAAGGCTTATATCAATAGGAATCAATAAAAGTAGGGGCAATCCTTTGTGCTTCATTTTTTGTAAACTTATGTTGATATTTACAATCATCTATAAATTTTAATATTTGATCTCTAGAAAATTGAATGAAATCGGTAATAGGACAATCTTGTAGATTAAGATTGTGTAAATCAAGATATCACATCACTCTATCTGAAATTTTGTATGGTTGTACTTTAAGATATTTTGTTTTTGTCATTTCAATCTACTTTTCATCCCTCAATTGATATATAAGTTGTCTGAAATCATTTGAGTATTATTTAAAGTCTTTCAAATCACAACATTTCATTTGCAGAATATTTTTTAATAATTCTTTCTTTTTTGTTGGCAACTTTAGGACAAAATTCATGAACCATTTCATCCATTAAGCACTTAAGAGGATCAAGATGTTCTTTCCTATGGGAAGTTTTCCCTGTTTGAGGATCAACAACTACTTGGGTTATGACCTTTTGATAGACTTTTACATCCTTTTCTACATTATATTTGTTCGTCCACCAATCTCTAACAATACCCCACATATAATTGGTAGCAAATTTACAAGTGATTGCTTGATCAGTTTTTGAAAGAGTTCCTATTATCAAAAATATATTGGTCCAATATTTTTTTTTTGGTGAGGATTTTCATCTTGGTCTATGTCTAAATACCAAGGTTGTGTTGCCAATTGACACTCATTCAATGAATTTTGGTGCATGGATAATGGATTAGGATTGTCATTGATGGCAACTCTTCATGGAAATCCTATCCGGTAGTCATGGTTCTTGGTAATCGATGGAGAAAGTGATCTAGTAATCTGTCTCTGGTATCTCTGGATAGTAGACCATCTTTTGGTCTGAAAGTCTTGCGATGATTGGGGTGGTGAGATTCCTGCATGGGATGATAGGGCTGAATTGTAGAAGTCATTTTGACATCATTTGATGGATCCGCATATGTTTTGGTGATTCGGTCTAAGTCGACACCCAGTTACACGTTACATTGCATATTGTATTGGCTAACTTGATGAATGTTTTATTTTATAGTTGTGGATATATAAGAATAGTTTGGAAGATCTTTTGGGTGATGATATGAGCGAGTTGCGATCGAGAAACCATTTTTGTGCAGTTTCACATGAGCATTCTTGATCCGGTAGCTGACTAAGAAGAAAAACAAAGCAAAGTTGCAGAGGTGTTATAGTCAAACTTATTGCATTTAATCAAAACTCATCCAAGCATAATTTGATGCTATTTTGGAGTTCATTCATTGTAGTTATCATTATAATTGATTTGTAAGTTGGTGAGACTTCAATATTGTAATTGAACCTTTGGTTCTAGGTAGTGTGCCTAAATGAAAGTGCATTCCCCTCATGTAATATTTATGTACTCCTGATCACAATATGTGAATATTGTGGGTTCCAATCCCATTGTGGTTTTTCCCTTTTCGAGTTTCCACGTAAAAATCTTGGTGTTATGATTTTGTGGTTGATTATCTTGTTTTTCTGCATTTTACTTGCATTTGCTTCCAGTGGTTTGAGATTAAGTCAAAAAAATTGTTTGTCGGTAGAAAACTAATTCACCCCCCTCTCTAAGTTCCTTGATTCCAAAAATTGGTATCAAAGCCTAGTTCCTTTGAGGAATCCTAACCGCTTGATGAAGGTCTGGAAGATTGTATCAATGGATTCTAGTTTGCAAAAATAACTTTGTGTGGCACTTGAGGATCTTGATGCAACTAGAAATAAGATAAGTTCCTTACAAAGAAACTTGAATGTAGTTGAAGACTTAAATTAATGATTTGAAAGATCAAGTGAACAATTCAAGAGATAAGAGAAAAGAGTTGATGGACAGTCTGAAGGAGAAAGAAGAGAAAACCATGGAAAATCAGGACAAAGCCAATGAGTGTGACAAACTTGCAAGAGAGAATGTTGTATTGAAGAATGAGATGCAATCCATTGTGATGAAGTTGACTAAGGAGATTGAAGATTGGAAGAAGAATGAAGAAAGTCTGACTCAATCATTGAAAGATAGATCAGATAAATGCTTCAGGCTTACTTTTGTGAATGATCAGTTGAAGCTTGAGTTGACACAATCAAGGTGTTAGAACCCTAAAATTTTCAAATTTTAGAGTTCCAGATTCATGCCAAAAAGCAGAGACCAAGTCCGATGCATCCATCAAGAGGTCAGCTCGAGGTATGTATATGTTTCATAAATTCTAGAATCAAGCTACGTATATCTTTTCGAACCATAATTCTTTTTCATCTCAACACTATTAGGTCAAATTAATTATTCCTTTGTATTTCATGTATATCTGAGGATCTACATTTCAAATTTTGGATTCATATGAGATTATTCGATATGTTTTCTAAAGAAAAATCTAAATATAACTTATTCAAATTGACAATATTCAATTCTAAATTTTGAATCAAGATGATTACAGTTGGATGTTAGTAAATCATTTTGTAGGAGCATAACTAAAGAACATGGAGCTATGTCAGAAGAGGGAAAGCCTTTATCCCACATTGTTTGTGGCATAAGCTCTTTTAACACTTAAATCCAAAGTGGCCCATATGATAACTATTGAAAGACAAATGGCTTTTGGCATGAAGAAGGTTGAACCCAATGGACCCCATGCATGCAGATGCGCATCTCAAGGAAACTAGAGTTTTGTGATAGACTAGTGAGGATGGAGGCTAAAGATCGAGCAAGTTAGGAAGATCTGATAGTTAGGCAAAAAGATCCAATGGTGATCGCTACACCGTGATGGGAAACTGCTCGATGAACATCCATCGCGACTTGGTGACAAGGCAAAGATTAATCCTGGTGGTTAGTGAGGTCATGCTAAGGTGGCAAGATAGGGAATCTAGAGCCAATCAGGATGTGCCACATGGTAGAGCGCAGAAGAACCTAGGTCCAAGTGGTGGGTAGGTGGATTTGTTGGCAAACCAAAGAGTGACACATGGCATAGATGGATAAAGAGAAGAGAGAGATGCTTAGGAAAGGTTAAAGGCCAATAAGATAAGGAAGATCAGACTGTCGATCAAGTCGATCTGACGATGGTCGCTATATCACGATCGGAAGATGTGTGATGTTTATTTGCTACGACATGGCGACCGAGTGGTGGGGCCCACTAAGGAATTAGTTCAGAGGAGATAATGTACAGCAGGTTGGAAAAAATCTAATGGTTGTTGTTGACCCGCTATGCAGAGATGCATGATGAATATCCATCGCAGATCAATGACAAGGAAGAGTTAAAGTTGAGGTGGGTCCGGCGGTGCTGAGATGGTAAAACCGGGTATTGCCTAAGGTGATCCATGATCAAACTAGAAGCAGACACGTGGTGGGGTGCAAAATAAAAAATCAGAATTAAATGTATAACTCAAACTACAAGGGGAAAATAAGTTCTTATCGTATGGCTGGAATATTAACTCATGAATTTGATAAAAGGGAAGTATATTCTCTCCTTGACGTTATTATTTGAAAGTGCATTAAAGATGAATTTTATGTGCATTTATCCCTAATAAAGTGCCTTGAATATATATTTTAGGGTAAGGTATTATTTTATATGAATGGATGCTATGTTTGCAAAATATTTTTAAAGGGAAATAGTTTTGGTTTTAATGAATTATTTTAAACAAGTATTTTCAAACTAAAATCTAAAGTGGAATACATTTTATTTTCAAATCAAGGAATTTGATTGGCTTATCTTGTGTGCATAAAATAATAAGATAATGAATACTTGCTGATGAATTTTATCAAGGTAGAGAATAAAGCACACATTATTGAAGCATCATTTAGTATTTGTAGGGTTTTAATTTGTAAATTAGTTGTTAAACCAAAGGGTGTGTCCTTTGGAATGCAATTGTCTATAACTCCCTTCTATGTATGAAATGATGCATCCTTTCATATATGCCTTTTGATTTATGTACTTATAGGAAGTCATTCTTATATGTAAAAAGGGGGAGAGTCATAAGAACAAGATACTGTTGTAAGGATTGAATATCATTTTGTATTAGAGAAGTCTATAGGAAGAAGAAGTATCATTTTGTGCAAGCAATCTATAATGAAGTATCTGCAAGTGTAGCTTATGTATTCAATTATTTCCTGAAGATTAATATACAAGGTTTGCTGTTTCTTTTTCCAAATATTGTGTACACTTTTGTGTTGATGATTATCTTTGTCCTCTTGATAAATCTATTTATAGATTTTCTATGATGTGAATCACATGCCGTTGCATTTAAGTGAAAGATTGAGTTCTTATTATTTGTGTAACGCATACTGAACCTTCATAGTTGATGAGAAATTTTCTCTTGAGTTGATAAGATATTTTGTCCACAAAGTGTTGTATATATCCCTGGATAGAGGCACTGGTCTGTTATTGATCTTTTAAGGTTTTGATCTGTATGCATTTAAGATCCTTGATAGAGAAACGTTCTTCCCAAATCCTATATGAACTAACCTATGCAGATTTCATTTAAGTCCTGAAAGCAATCTCATTTTCAATATACATTCACAATCATTTCTTTTCAAAGCATTCAGTTAAAGCACATAATAAAGCATAGTTGCAGAATAATAATTTTCCAGTTGTGTAAACTTGCTAAAAGTTTTAAATCCACTATAAATAACCTCTTTTGTGCTTGAGAGGAAGAGGCACACCCACCTATGTTCAGTGGAGCCTAAAGTGTAGAGGGATTTGGTCTTTGACCATCCTTGTTCGTTGGCCAAGGCTGATTGGACTACTTGGGGATTTGGCAAGTCTTTGGGTTTTCCAATTTATGGTTTTGGGAACCAACACAAGTAACAATGGTTAAGGACTTGAAAGATAGATTGTTTCCCTAAGAGATGAACTTGCTACTACAAATGAATACAAGGACAAATTCAATGATAGCTCAACAAGGCTTGATGAGATGTTGGAAAGTTAGAGACATGGAAAAGACATGAGAGGACTTGGATTTTACAAGGGAGGATACTTTGGATCTGGACAAGGCAATGTAAAACCTAATCATAAGATAGGCTAATGCCTGTAAATTAAATGGTAGATGTTTTACTTGCAATAAATTTGGTCATATGGCAAATCAATGCAGAAGTAGGATGAATAGTGGAATGAATAATATGAACAATGGTCCTACCTTTACCAGTTAGTGTTTCATATGCAATAATTTTGGTCACAAGTCAAATATGTGTAGATCAGTAATGCAAAATTTTTAGAACAAGAGATGTTATTCTTGTGGGATGTTTGGACATATCTCTAACCAATGCAGGATGAGACCATATCAAATGAATTTTAGACCTATGCAGAGGAATATTTTTTATCGTGCATGCAACAAAACTGGTGATATTGAAAAGTATTGAAAAAGAAAGAACAATGATTCGGTAAAAAAAGGGAAATCAAATGAGAAAGGAAAAGATAAGGTAGAAGAGATCAAGAATAAGAATGAGAAGATGTAGGTTAGAAAAGATGAATCCAAGATAGTGGATCTGAACCCAAATCTGGTGCAGGAGCTTCATCTGGTAACTAAGGCATTTGGCCTTAGGAGGTGGCTTCATGCACAATCTTATAGAACCCCGTGGAGAGATCTCTGATCGATCAAGGTTGATTGTAGATGCTTGGAGATGATAATCTAGAATTCTTGATGATGATCTTGGAATCTGGTTGAATGGATTATGTTGAATAGGTCATCCGGTTGAATTTTAAAGTTGCATTTATTTCAACTTAAAGTTAGGGTCTGCGAAGTTAAAAAAGAGAAATATGAATCATTTCTTACATTGTGAATGAAAATTTGAGACTGAAGAGTGAGGTGAAACTGATTTCAAGGCGATCAGAAAGCTTGAGGTGATCTGACAAGGAATTCTTGTGCATCCGGAAGAAGAAAAAGGTATTTATCGAAGCATTTGAACCCAAAATTTCTTGAAATGTCATCTTATTTTGTTGATACACCCTTGGTAGTAGAAGTCTCTAAGATAGCAAGGCCACAATTTAAAAGACATCCTTTTAAGTCTATTGAAAATGACCCCAATGGTGCTTTTTTGTCCATCCCATATGGATTTTTGCTTAATGATGATGTGAGAGAATATATTCACTATTTAATTGAGGAAATTGAAAAGAAGGACATCCTAACCCTATATATTGAAAAGATAATGGATGAAGTTGGAAATCCCAAGTTGGAATATGCACAGTTGCAGAGAAAGGGTTTCACAAAGTTTGTTCACTTATCGACATTCGATGAGGGTGAATGGATAAGGTACATTTTGAGTCGTGTGCACAATGAGAAAAGAGAAGTTGAGGAAGTTGTGTTGCATTTGCATAACTTCAACAAGTCATTAATTGAGATAGAATGTAGTATTCCCAAAGATTTGTATTATATTCTTGATGCTAGGAGGCTAACAACAAGAAGATTAGACAAAGAAATGAAAGAGCCTAAATTGATAAACATCGGTTCTTGTATATCTTGAGAGGAGGTTGATAGAATTGAGTTAGCCAATTGGAAGGAATTTAGAAGAAAAAACAAAGTTAACAGGCTTATGGTTGGTAGAGTTGAAGAAGTGAGAAAAGAAATAGAAGACATATGGAAAACGTTTCTAAAGGTCAATCGGGTGCCAATCAATGATGATGAATCTCAGAAGGATGATATCTCTCATCTGGTAGACTAGACTCATTCATCCCTTGAGACTATAGACAGTCAAAATCCTCTGGTTGATCATCCGGAGATGATGGAAATGAAAGTTGAAGAGGCCCAAGGGACTCCTAAGGATGATACTTCACCAAGTGGCGACACTGGTGCACAAGTAAAAGATAAAGAATGAAAGGTTGAAAGTAAAAAAGAGGCAGAGAAGGATAAATCACATGATAAGATATAGGAGAAGGGAGAGAAAAAAATTGACAATGTCCTGATAGTCACAAAAATTGACACTCCTAAGGACAAAGGGAAAAGAATTATCCCACAGATCTCTATCAATTTTGATAAACCTCTTGATATTGGACAAATGTCTCTTGCAAAAAGGCTAATGGTAGCTGTTGGGACTCATTAAAATTGAGTCAAGTTTGGAGGTCCAATTCAAATTTTTGCTTTGCATTTTCAAATGAGTGAGTTGAATGGCCTAGTCTACGAGAGGGTAAAATGGGGCTCAATTAATCATGAAGAGGTAAAGCTTTGAGACATGTCCTACACCTTTCATTTGGCCTATTCAGTGTTGTGCAACTTTCAGAATTCAGTTTGGATAAGTTTGTGAGATACCCATTTCGAGGGGTGAGCTGAAAGTGCATTTTAGGCACAAATGCAGATTTTATTGAGTAGCCTACTTTCAGTGTTTGTATCTTTTTCCCTATTGATTTTCATGAAGAAATTCAAAATGGATTCAATTATATGCATAAATGTGAGTCATTCTGAAAAATTTCAAGTCCTAACGAATCCATTTGCTCAATTTTCAAAGCCAAATCCATTTGTAGTTTGTGTGTTTTGGCAAGTCCCTGTTTTGCACGAGTGTAAAAGTTGCCTCAAGGAGAGTTATGATAGAATGTTTGTTCTGGGCTAATGTTGGTATAAATGATGAGCTACGTTTCAAATTTCAAGCCTCTACCAATCTGTTTGATCGGTTTTCAAAAGGGTTCATTTAACCATCATTTTTAGTTATCTGTACTTTTAGTGCTTTATCAGTTAATGTAGCCATTTTTGTGAGCGCGCCATTTGCATCCAGTCAGGATTTTGGTCAAACTAAGAATTCAAAGATTTAGTATGTACTTCAAGGTACCTGTGTTTCAAATTTGAGGGTCTACGGAGGTTGTTTGATATTTTTAAGAAAGGCATCATGTGTTGCCAGAACATTGACTTCATTAGGTCCGTACTGTCGACAAAGCTAGTTGGTCATTTTCGCTAATTAATATCTCTTCGCTCGAGACTTATCTTGAAAAATCGTGTGGTAGAATTCATGCTTGTATATCAGAGTACACGCCTGTCAGATGGCGAGGTCCAGAAAGGTGTTTTGACCACTTTGAAAATTACGTCTTCGCGATAAATGCAAAAATGTGGTGTAATTGCCTGAAAGTCACAAAACTTAGTTTAATGATCCAAAAACGATGCCAATCATTTCCAGAGGTGTGTTTGAGGTTCCTAAAGCATTTCAGAGGTCAGTTGCATGAAAATGAATTTTTTTTTAGTCAAACCCACTTTGGGGCCCGAATTGGCTCATGCCTGCGCAATGTTATTTTATCGGCGACTTGGCCCTATGAGCACCTCTAGGGTAATGTTGACATCCATGGTTGCATTTGTATTCTAATATGTTTCCCACTAAAGGATAATGCAAAAATGGAATGCCTCTCTTGGTCTAAACAACCAAGGTATTTTACTTGCTAGATATAAGCAATGGAGGAGTAGAAGAATTGGTTGATGAAGATAAAATAGAAGAAGCCATTAACCTTCTCAATGATGTTATTACAAAACTTGAAATCATGGATGATGCTAGCACTGATGTCACCCTTTCTGCCACATGCAATGACATTGGACAATTACATACCAAAGGCTGCCATAAACAAAAAATATGAAAATGCAAATTGGCTAGTGTATAGCCATCTATCCAAGCCCACGTGGTGTATGGAGTGGGCATTTGGTTTTATAAACAACAGTCAAATGCAAAATCAATGCCATATTTTCCTTCCCTTCTGGAACGTGGTGGTTGGGAGATGAGTTTTATGCAATATGCAAACCAAATAAAAACTCCAGCATATTCCCTCTTTGCTGTAGCTCACGTGGGTGTATGGAAATCAAAGAAATTATCAAAAAAATGCAATGCTGGGTGTGTTGCTATGATCCACAACCAATGCAATAGCATTTTTAAATCTCCAACAAACTTTTCTAACATCCCCAGGGCTTTGGTGAAGAAGGAGTTAGATTTTCAAAGCAAATTACATGGGCAAAACCAGAATGTCATTTTTCCCCTATTGATGTGTGTGGTGTTTGAAGGAGGACTGTAGAAAAGTCAAAGCAAATATAAACAAATTGCAGTAGCCTCCTCCCTCACGTGCCCTCCTTTCTCTCCTTCAAGTTGAATGTGTATTGTCTGGGAAGCAAAAAATGAACAACAAGTAAATTATGGTGTGTGGCATGGTTTTTGAAGGAAGCTTCAGACAATTTAAAAAAATGAATGCAGCTCCTCCCTCACGTGGTTTCCTTCTGGTAGCAATAACAATAAATTAAACATTAAACAAATGAACAAAGGTAGATGCCATTACCCATTTCTCTCCAGCATGGTATGTAAGGCAGTATAAAACCTCAGAACCAATGCAAATGGCAATAGTAAAGTTCTGCATGGAGAGTGGAGAGTAGGAGAGTGGGAGAGTTAAGGAAGTTTTTTTTAAAAAAAACAAACACCAAATGCATTGCCAGCAGCTTCCCAATGTTGAAGATGTTTCAGAGGTTCTCAGCAAATGCAATGTGTCTCTGGAAAAAGCATTAAATTTCAAATGCAAACAGAAATTTGTAGTCCTCCTCCCCCACGTGAAACCTCTGGCGTGGCATTGAGTGGGCAGTAGAAGCTAAGTTGTAGAAAAATTAAAAACAAATGTGTTGCCAGCCATTAAAGCTCTAAAATGCATTCCTAGGCTTAATGTTTTAATCCCACATTGGCTGGGCGGAGGTCCTTTCTAGTATTTAAATACAAAAGCCCACACATCTAATATGTCAAAGCCATCAAGGCTTTTGATGGATGGTGCTCGTTGAGCGCCCAAGGTGGGCCCACGCGAGGGCATGGATCCCAAGGCAACTGGAGGAGAAATTAGACGGTGACAGGTGGACCCCATGCAGGCATGCTTCCTGAGGCAGATAGACAAATTTTGCAGAGAGGGGTCGACATAACCAATGAGCAAGTCCGAGATGATCCAATGAAGCGCGTCGATTCGCAGGCCGAAGGTTCTCACCAGTTAGAGGCTGCAAAATGGCGAAAAGCATTTCCGAAAATGTTCGCGAAGGCAAGATGCTCACCCATTAGAGGTCGCGAAATGGCGAAAGGCAAAATGCAAAATGGCAAAAGCTAGGTGGCGATGATGTGGCAGGTATAGTCAGATGTCTAGCAGGTAGGTCCTGTCCCGGTGGGGATGATGTGTCGCAAAGGTGGCACTAAGGTGGATAGACAAGCAAGCAAACAAATGGCAGGATGATGAGGTGTCATCTCAGGTGGCGTCCAGTCAACCCTATCGACCAATCAGGTCCCACCACATGGCAAGGCATCAGGCCAAAAGGGAGGCAAAAATCAAAATTAAAATCGGTTTAAATACATAGTGCAAACTATATTAAAAATTCAAAAATTTAAATGATTGTGCACATGTGAATGATTAATTCGTCCAGGGTTGTATTTTTGGCCAAAATATGAAGTATTATATGTTTCCGGAAAGATCTCAGAGTGTGGAATCCAATTATGTAGTCAATTTTGACAAAGATCAGATATTTTGGGGGTAGTTTGGTTGGGAATGAAATTCAGTTAGAAAGAGGGACACTTGGCATGTTCTGATGAGACTTTTCTTTTTTCCCTCTCCTTCTTATTCCCAATTCTTCTCATTTGTAAGGGTTCCAAAAATTTGGAAAAATGCTCCAGATTTGATGGCTTCCATTTTCTGAATATCTTGACCCAAGTTTGTAAATGCTTTTGTTTGGTTTCAGGGTACAGAGGATTTGAGTGCAACATTCAAGATGTGTTTTCTAGTTGCAGGCTTTACTTATGTCAGGCATGAGTAATTTCCCACCATATTGTCTGTGTATGCATTTCAGTATTATGAATTCATTCCTCAAGGAGGATGAAATTTGTCAATTTTAAGGAAGTTGTGTGATTGTTTGTGGGTATCCTTCAATGAAGGTTTTAAATTCTGTAACCAATCATCAATAATGGAATGTGTCCCAAATTTGATAATGTTGTAAATGGATCTGAGTAATGCATTAATATAAGGTGTTAATGCAAGGATATTCTATAAGGAAAGCAAATTTGTAGTTGTGATTGACATACTTGCAATTCTATGTGAGACTCTGTTTCCCAATTAACAAGGCACTGGTCTTGCAAGTTTGGGGATGTTATCAGATACACATTTTAAAAGAAAATCTAATTTCCCTTCATGTTTAGGGGTGTGTGTTCCATTCTTTCCAAGCTCTATTCCATCTTATTGTTTGTACAGATCTAGCCAATCTGTAGTGTTTCCTAACCTGTTGAGCTTGTGAAATGATCTATCTGCTTAGTGTTGATGTAGTTATGTGTCTATAATTGTTGTATTTAATGCATCAAAAGGGTGTCCCCCCCTAGGTCTAGCAGAACCGAAAGTGCAGGAGGATCAATTAGGGTCCTATGTTATGTTGTCCAAGCCTTGATGTGTTTTGTAGACTGAAATTGGCCATTTCATAGAAGGATTGCAGGTGCTCTTGGGTTATCACTTTTGGTGAACAACAGTAGCTGCAGTAGTCCAGGCTCAAGCTATTCAGGACTTGGTTAAATCAGATAATGAGGACAAGAAGTTAATTGAAATGCCTGTAGGTATTTGGCAGTAGGTTCTTCTAGAAGTGCAACTAGATCTAAACTCTAACCCCTCCGGTAAGCATTTTATAGTTAATTAGTAATATCAATACCAATTTTGAATGATTACAGAAGGCAACCACCAAGAGGGTATTGGAAAAATTCAAGGAGGTGAGAATGCAAATTTTCTAGAAAATGATTGAGGACTACAGAGTTAGATAAAAAATAAAGGACTTCGAGCTAT
Source organism: Cryptomeria japonica (assembly GCF_030272615.1). Lineage (NCBI taxonomy): Eukaryota > Viridiplantae > Streptophyta > Pinopsida > Cupressales > Cupressaceae > Cryptomeria > Cryptomeria japonica. The sequence continues at coordinate 500,816,296 of NC_081409.1, read as the reverse complement.
TTCTGAAGCACTGAGTGAAGGAGGAAAGATGTACAAGTCATGCCTTTCACTATCCAAATTCACTTTAGATATTGATAAGCAGATCAGTGTCTATCGGGACAATCTAGATAGTATATCTCAGTAATTTGACTCCAATGTAACCCCTGTTAGCAGTATAGAAGGTTAGGTGATGGCTCTTATGGATAAAATCTTGACACTTAATTCAAAAAAGGAGAGAATTATAAGGTGGCGGGTGAACTCTAGAACCTTATTGCTCCCCAGATGGACACCATGCTAAGCAATAAAGTTGATTGTTTAAAGACAATGGCTCAACTTGTTCTATCTGAATTGAAGGATCTACAGATATATGCCTATTTTTTCAGTGTATTCATTATAGTTTTGGATAACTTGAAGAGGGTGGGATACTCACTTAGGATTTTTGAAGACCATTTTTGCAGATATCTTCAAGTATGTATAGTATATATGGTATACACTCTTGTATATAAGTTTTTGAGGAGCACCCCATCTTCTAGATTGTTGTCAAAATAGTAGAGTGAAAAATGTATAGAAGGATACAAGTTTTTGGGTTGATATAGCATTTTTGAGATTTTGGTCTAAGGGGGAGCCTTAGAAATTTTGATCTAGTGCACAAGTTTCAACACTTGGTCATTTTTCACAAGTTTTGCCATCAATGCCAAAGGGGGAGATTGTTAGCAATTGACACTCATCCAATGAATTTTGGTCCATGGATAATGGATTAGGATTGTCATTGATGGAAACTCTTAATGGAAATCCTATCTAGTAGTCATGGTTCTTGGTAACCGATAGATAAAGTGATCTGGTAATCTATCTCTGGTATCTCTGGACAATAGAGCATCTTTTGGTATGGAAGCATTATCATGATTGTTGTGGTGAGATTTGTGCATGGGATGATAGGGCTGACTTGTAGAAGTCATTTTGACATCATTTGATGGATCCACATATGTTTTGGCCATACAGTCTAAGTTGACACCCGGTTACACATTACATTGTATATTGTGATGGCTGACTTGATGAATATTTTATTTTGTGGTTGTGGATATATAAGACCGATGTGGAAGATCTTTTGGGTGATGATATGAGAGAGTTGTGATCAAGAAACCATTTTGGTGCAATTTCATGTGCACATTCTTGATCCAGTAGTTGATTGAGAAGAACATAGCAGAGTTGCAGAGGTGTTACAGTTAGAATTATGCACTTAACCGAAACTCATCCAAGAATCATTTGATTCTATTTTAGAGTTCATTCATTATAGTTATCATTATAATTGATCTATAAGTCAATGAGACTACCATATTTTAATTGAACCTTTGGTTTTAGGCAATGTGCCTGAATGCAAGTGCACTCCCCTTATGTAATATTTATATACTCCTAATCACAATATATAAATATTGTGGGTTCCAATCCCAGCGTGGTTTTTCCCTTTCCAGGTTTCCACGTAAAAATCCTAGTGTTATGATTTTATGGTTGATTATCTTGTTTTTCTGCATTTTACTTACTTGCATTTGCTTCCAATGGTTTGAGATTAAGTCAAAAAATTGGTTTGCCAGTAGAAGACTGATTCACCACCCCCACTCTCAATGTTCCTTGATTTCAATAGGTTGTATGCTACAACTTATCCTCATCATCATCAATCTCTCAATAGATTTTTTGGCTCTTTTTTTTGAATTTGTAAGAAATTTGGAATTACTAGAGCAACTTTTTTCTCTTAATTTATCAACAAATCTAAAGAGACTATTAAATCATTCAAATAATGATCTATGTCATCAAATATACTGATTGTTTCATTTCTGACCTCATAATGTTGTACATGAGTAATTAGGGTCTACATATCAACACATGAGATGAAAATTATTGTCACAAAAGTTTGCACCCTTGATGACCCAAGAAACCTTGGTCGTCAACCTTGTGAAACATGGAATCAATCTCCCAAGTGTGGGACCTTGCAAAATGTGAGGATGAATCTCTGGAGAAGGTTGGCTTCCTATTCAATCTGATGCAAAGTGTTGGACCAACCCAACACATGAAAATCTAATATAAGCTTTCACAAGGAAAAGGGAGAGAGGGAAGGGTTGCATGAAACAAGGGAAATAGGGTTTGCACCTAGACTGAAATGATGATCTCCCCTACCTGTAGCTTAAAAAAAAACATCAATGAAAACTACGCAAGGATGTACATAATTCTATTCTACTTAGCCATCTAAGTGTGAGTAAAGGTTGGGAGCCAACACAGTCACTAACACTGCAGAAAACCAAAAGAGAATGCATTCAAACAGAGAGCTAAAAAATTACACAAAATTCAAGAATTGAATAGAGGGAAGAAAGATAATTACATTAATGAGGAGGCAAGGAAAATTTACAGATGTAGAGAGACATAATAATTCTGCATAAGAAAAGAAGAGATAATATGTTGAGAAAATTACAAAAATTGCCTTTACAGTTCAAGCATAACTCTGGATTGTTACAATTGAGAAAACCCTAACCCTACCTGGGTTAGGTTACATAAATTAGAGAGGAGGAGAAGAGAATAGTTAAACATATCTAATGGCATGTTCTATCAGCTCTGCAAGTTGGTCCTTTGTCTTTGGAAGCATGAAAATAACCCCCTGGTGAAGTAATCCCTATCAACAAGCATGGTTGGGAACACTTGTAGGGACAAAAGTCTTTGTTCTACATTGAAGAGGGCATGGTGGTGTCTGAAAAATGACATGTTGGGGTCACCTCTAGAGTAATGGCATCAAAATCCAATGGTTGTATAGAAATTGGGTCCAAAATCGGGTGCCGACCAAGAAAAATGAAGACCTTGACTATTAGGTCGACAACAACCCTACACAGAGCATTCAAAACTCTACAGCTCAGAGAAAATTGAATATCAGTCATTGATCAAGAGATCTCATGCACAGATGGATGGACAAGATCTCACCATGTAAGTGCACTCAAAAGGCCCAATGCAAGATTAAAACATCGCCATTGGATCGGGCTTTATGAAGATCTAACAGTCATGGATAGCTGACGTGGCACCCCAGGTCCACGCTTCCCTCATTATGTTTGACCATTGAGCAACCTTGCATTTTTATCCCATAGCATCACTGAGGGTGAATCTTTACCTTGTGGGATAAGACTCTCTTTTTTCTACCTCACTCTACTTATCCCATGGCCCCCCTCTTGTCTCCTTTTATCCCTGCGGGATAAGGAAAAAACATATTCCTTTATGTTTCTTATCCCGTGGAACTTGCTTATTTCTATCTCACTTTTTGACCCCATGAGCCCATTGGTGTCTTCACTTTACCTTGTGGGATAAGGCCTTTTCTTTGTTTCCATCTTGCTTTTTGATCCCGCGAGCCTCGTTGAGCCTCTACTCCACATCGTAGGATAAGAGTCCCTCAAGTTTTCCTTATTTCCTTATCTTGTAGGAACGCAGAGGATAAGGAACTCATATGTCCCCTTGTATCCTTTGTTCTCTCATCCCATGAGCCTTTTGAATGATCTTTTCTCAGTGAGGGATAAGGAAGGGAACTGCATGTTGTTTGTTTCCTTATCCTATGAGCGCTCTTTATGTCCTTTGAAATCCCATGGGATAAGGGGAAAGCTTCAACCACCTTTTAACCTACTTATCCCATGACACTTATGCACTATTCTTTTCAGCTCACGGGATAACAGTGAAACCCCTTTATCTTTATGGTTTCTTATCCTGCATAGCCTTATCCCACGAGAATACCTTTTTATTCCTTGTTTCTCTTTGATGTTGATTGGTGCCAGCCTCGGTGCCAAATAACATGCTACAAACTAAAGTGGTTAATAACATGACCTTGTCAATAACATGACATGTTATTGACATGATTTGTTGATGTAACACATGAGGCACGAGGGTCATTAACACTCATGTTATTAACACATCATATAAGCCTCATGTTATATGACTCTGCAAAACTATGAAGAAGAAACTAACTCTATTGAGACTGATAGCATGACATGTTATCAGTATTGGATAACACGAAATGTTAGTCACACTCAAATCTTGGATCTAAGCTCTACTAAGGTTGGCAAAAAAATTGCCAACATTTTTGGCAACTTGAAGGGGATGGAAAGCCTACTTGGCACACTAATTAGTAGCCTTAAGAAGTCAATTGGGCACAGTGTGAAAACCTAAAGAAAAAAGACAATCTTTGCCCCCTGCAACCTGGAACAAAAAATCAAAATTTGGCCATTCTAGAAGAGATGACCTGTGCATGCGCACTTCTTGGAAAGCATGGAAAAGCTAAATAATATTTACATTGATACAATAAGAGGCGAATGAAAGATTTTTACTCTTTCAAAAATGATCCTTTTGAAGGATCCAATCTCCCTCAGTTCATGGTTCCAGTCATCATCCAACTACAACAATTGAATTATTTTGCATGCATACAATAGAGCATACATGTTGTTGATTTGGTGAAAATAAATTTTACCATTTACCTTGCTACTTAAGGGGATCCACATGAGATAAGCATCTGAAGCACATGGAGGCACATAAAACACATGCTCAACAAGGGGAGGGGCACTGCAAACACTAATGCCCTGCTCCACGTTGTTGGAATCTAAGAACACTGAGAGGGGGGTGAATCAGTGTTCTATCAGAATGTTCAATTTTAACCTTATTATAACATGCATTCACCAACTGGTATACCGATACATATATAATTGAAAGAAGTAGAGAAATCAATGAACCAATCACACAAATTAACACCATAACATAGTTAATTTATATGTGGACAACCTCAAAGAGGAAAAACCATGGTAGGATTTGTGACCCACAATATCAATCCACTGGCCATATGAAAAGATATTACATAATATGGGTGCCTGCACCTGCAGGAAGGATTACCACCTAGAGCATATTGCTCAACACAAAAGAGTCTCACTGACTACAATCACTTTGAATAACAAAACATAAGACTGAACTCATTTAATGCATCTGCTATGCTTGGTTGAGTTTCAGCTCAAGCTCTGACTATTTTGTTTCTAAAACCCTTAAACCCTTACCAGAATGACCTTTGCTCTGTGAGCACATCCAAAATCATCTATAGATAATTACACAATATTGATCTCATACATAAATTACCTCATACACATGATCTTCACATTACTAACAACATCTCATTCTCATCTATCAAAAATAATCTAATAACTGACTTATATACCCTTACAATCCTTCATGACTTATGTCAGCTTACATAGATAATACAAAAATGATTATATATGTTGGCTCATTACATATATACATAAATTGAAAAATGAATTGTCAATTGCTAGATCTCCCAATGATGTCGGCCTCCTATATCGGTACACATAGAATCCTTCCTATTGGTGAAGATACCTGTCAATGTCAGTGAAGTGTATGTCGATGAAGTGTCAAACTAAAGAATGAAGCCGAAACACATTGCCATCAGTGATAACATATGACACCAAAAAAATAAGTGTCAATTTCCAACAATCTACCCCTTTGGCATTGATGGCAACACTCATGTGAAAAATGATAATGGTTTCCATCTGCTGAATTCACCCTAAGACTACTCCCCTAAGCTGAATATTCATCTGTGATCATGATCTATACAAATACCCCTTATCTCTTGATGACAAGGATTTATTATTTACCCTATACCTCCCCTTTTGACATCAATGCCAAAAAAAACACCAAAAACTAGGATGAAGAATGAAATTTTGTACAAAGAATGTGTCCCAAAATACCTTATCGGAGCTAAATATACTTGAAAATTTCTGGATAGGATTTCTCCAAAAGCTCTAGATAAGTGTCCCAGATAGATTTGAATGTGCTGGATATTGATACAAGTCCATTAAGCATATGAGCATGGGACTCTTTCTCCTCAACCTTTGTCGGTGTGAGCTTGCCAGCCATATCAATGCATTCATTTTTATGTACACTCAAGGAGTCCAATCAGGGACTCACCAATCCTTTGAGCCCTTTAGCTCTCCTTATGATTTTGTCTCTTTCCCTTTCAAGAGCTGAAATTTGAGCTTCTAACAAAAAAATCTGCCCATCAATAGATGTAGTCAAAGAATTGGAACCACCAACAGAATTGACTATACCTACAATTTTATCTTGAGAATCTCTAATGCCTTTATCTATATCTGCAATAATTAATTCAGTGTTACAGCATACTCTATATATATTTGTACATTGTCTTAAAGCATTATCGATTAACATCAATTTTTCAATAATCTCCTTCTTCTCTGATTCAATCAACTGATCAAAAGTGGCTCTCTTAGCTTCAATGAATCTTTCCAATGCCCATCGGTTAGATATTTGCTCTAGTGATTGAAAATCCTTAGAAATGTGCTTAGTAATTATTTTGAGCTTCCTAGATGGGCTTGCTCCTTTGTCAAACTGGCACTCCAGGATAAGTCTGTGCAATATTGGAATTGAGTGATCAATTATTCCTTTGTCCACTGATCCTTCCTTCATCATCTTTTGAGCAACTATCATCATGAGCTCAGTAGAACTCATCTCATTTATACTCTTCTGCTCTACCTAGGAGGTGTCAATTGACAACAAAGATGTGTTAGCTATCGGTTCCCTCCCAGATTCCTCTCCCTTTTCCTCGATGGTTTAATACCTTTAATAACATCCTCTTTTGCACCAGTGGCTTCACCACTTGGTGTATTATCTATTACTACTGGTTCCACATTAACTATATCCACAATCTATACATTCTGATGTGGAGGACTATTATCCTCAACATCTATAACCTGTACATTCTATGTATCTATTGGTATATGTATATTATCTACTTTTGTCGATATCTCCTATGTGTCCTATACATTAGATTCTATCGGGGGCTCTACATCTGATGCCTTAGTATCTTTCAAAATTGTGGGTGAGGCACCCACCACACCTTTGCCTTTCCCTTCAGTCGAGATGTCAGTAGTCTCAGTCTTGGCTTTTGGTGTAGACAAGAAACCAGGGTTGTCAACAAAGAATTGAACCCATGCCTTGTGAGTTTCACTGATTATTTCATTAAACTTGCCTACCATAAGGCTAATTATCCTATGTTTTCTGCAAAAAATTATTTTATCTGCAACTTCAATGGTCATATCCAACTCATTTGGAGTAATTGAACCACAAGTAGTTAATAACTCTTGAAATTTTATGTGCTTGTCCTTCTCCATAGCGGATAATCTCCTAGCATCTAGATTATCATTTAGTTGTGTCAATATTTGCTTCTCAATTTCTAATAAATCCTTCTTAAATATATCCAGGCTTAACAAGACTGCTTCCTCAATTTATTTCTACTCATCATCATCTAAGTACTCATAATAGTATTGTATATTTTCAAAATTCCATCCTTGGTGATTTCATCTATTAATTCTATGCAAGTCTTGGGAGGGATTATAAATACATTATTGGTTACAATAGAAAGTTCTATGTCATCTATCCTCTTTCTTCTGCCAGTACTAGATGGTGCAGAAGGTGTAAGAGATGTTTCCTTTGGAGCTCTTTTCATTGCAGGTTGGTTGGTTGGTACCTTGATTATGACCTTTCTTACCAGTTGCTTCCTTGCCTCCTCATTAGACTCCTCACATTTCTTCCTCAATACCCTCTTGAATGCTAAAGGAGTGTCATCTTTAGTTCCAGAGTGGTCAAATAGGGCCAATGAACATTTCAGGCTCTTTCCTCTTCCTTCCTTTTTCCAGAATAGCATCCATTAAGGCCTTGATGTCTTAGGACACTTTTTCAACAAATTTGTTGGCCTTACCTTGCTATTTCTCCCTCTTCTTCTGATTGAATTCAGTTTTGAACCTCTTTCTTCTTTTGCGTTGCAGTACCGAAAGACTTTTTAGCCTCATCAATAGGAGCATCAATCAATATTTTAGCATAAGCATCAAGAATCACAACATCAACTTCATACCCATCTCCTTTATCCATATCTTCCAGGGTTTAACTACTTCTATTAAGGTTTCATCCCTTTTGACCAAAAAGTAGATCTCAGTTGAGTATTTATCAATAATGTGTTTAGGAACCCTCTCTCTAGATTTCATTGCTTTCTGAAATGCCTTGAAAAAACCCCAAACCTTATCATCTTGTTGGCTACCCAAGCTAGCAATAGATTTCTTTAATTGTCTGTCTATTGGGATATCAAATGCCCACCGTCTCTTCCCAAACCCAGGAGTTTCATTAAGAAAAAATAGCATTAAGAAGACAATGAGATTCCCATACTAGAATATCCCCATTTTATCTCCTTTAATATTTCCAAGGTTAATGATCAACTCATCATTCATCCATCCACATAGATCTATTTTCTCATTTTCCCTCATAATTTAATGTCTAGCATATATGCAGGAGCTAGAAATAGAATTGAGATGGTTGGTTTGAGTTACCTTATACCCAATGATCATGCTACCAAATCCAATGTCTCGATCAGTAATGTTGGTGACCCTCATTGATCGTCGGTCTAAAGTTATGCTTATGATTTTGTTAACTTGATCATTTGAAATCTTTTTCTCCAGACACTGACCAATCTGTGGAAAACCGATGATGGCCCTAATGGCCTCCTTTGAGATCTTATAAGGCCTATCCAACCAAATTAACTCTCCATGAACTCTACTCAGTACATATTAGATGATCTCATCTTCAAATTCAGGGATATCAAGAATGCTAGTAAACCCTAGATCTTCAATGTGCTTATTTCGGGTTTGATCTTTTCAGAGTCACCCATCAACTCATTCATGTACATATTCTTGATGTCACAAGTACCCAAATCCTCAATGTGGTAGTTAATAAATGCTTTGACATCTTCCACATAAACAACTTCTTCCGGAACACGCAAAAATGCACCAACCAAATCATCCAAGGTGGCAATATGCGGACATGGCTTGAAAATTGGTTGGGGATGATCCTTAACATTGACAATAGTTGGATTTGTAGTGAAAGTAGATGCAGAGGATGATCTAGCTTCTATGATGAATCATGATTGTGATAAATGCTTGAGAAATGGTTTTCTGTGAATAATCCTAGAGAATTCTTGTGAGTGTTGGTGGAATCGTTGATGAATATTTTTTATCACTTTGAACCACCTTAGACTCGCACTATATCACTCTTAATTGCTCTAAATGTAAGATGATAAAAAATGAAGTGGATTCAACCTTTTAACCCTAATACATCATTGATATGAATGTCTTCTGGTGGAATATATTGGATCTCGGTCGAACATCTCCATGCCGAATAAACATTTTCCAATGTCTAGAACTTCTTCCAGATCTCCTTCCTAGGGCTTATGCAATATTTTCATGAAATTTCCCTACCCCTAAGGCATCTACCTCGGTTACCAAATGAGCTTCCTACCAGTGCAGGAGAAATCTCCCCTATCAGTTAAGTAATCAGAATAATTCCATCAGTTGATTTCTCATTTGACTTCTTGACCTAATTCTTGGTATGATCTTTTCGGATTTCATTGATATTTTCTTTCCCTTTATCATTTGATCCATCATTGCTAACCGGTGGATTTTTTCTTCTACAAAACTTAGCTATGTGTCCAATATTATTGCATGCATAATATGTAACATTGTTCTTTTGAATTTATTTGCTATAACCGATATAATTGCTTGACCTGCATTGATTAGCCATATGTCCAAATTTTCCACATGCATTATATTTAACATTCATTTTGCAATCTTTTTGTCTTATGACCATACTTATTATATTTGGAACATTGACTGGGAGTAGAATTATAGTTTTGATTTGCTCTATTTCTACATTACCTAGCCATATGACCAAATTTATTACAAGTAAAGCATCTACCATTGAATTTGTAAGCATTAAGCTACCTTACTGGTGTCTATTGGTTTTGATTGTTCTAATCTTGATTTGCAGTACCGGAGCTTTGACCTTGTTCAAATCCAAGTCCACTGGAATCTTCATTCTGTCTTTGGCATTTCAATAATTCATCAAGATATGCTGAACTAACTTTGAATTTGTCCTTGTACTCATTTGCAATAGTCAAATCATCTCTTAGGATAATCATCATCTTTCAAGTTCTTGTTCATTGCTTTGGAATTGTACTAATTTTGTTCTCAAAATATCATTTTCATGAGCCAATAGGATGCATTCTTTAGATCTATCTTTTAGAGATCTCCCAGGGTTTTCTTCATTCATATTCTGGTCTTGAATCTCCTTTGACATCCTCATAGTTAGGGCTTTCATTTCATTCCTCATGAAAATATTCTCCTGATTCAACTTCTGATATTTTTCATTAAGGGCATCTTTCTCTTCATTATCCTGATTTTGCAGAAGTTCCTTCCTCCTAGCTTGAACAGATGACAACCTCTCCTATAGGATAAGAATGAATTCCTTTGTATAATTTAATTCCTCTTGTAACTTCAATTTATTCATCCTTTCAGCATCACAATCTTTGAATGCTACCTCAAGTTGCTTCTCCATACTCATATCCATGGATTTTGGATTCAGGATCTTCCTCAAGCTGTTAGACTTCCTCTAAGGCACAAGGCTATGATACCAATTGTTGGAATCCAAGAACACTAAGAAGGGGGATGAATTAGTGTTCTATCAGAATGTTCAATTTTAACCTTATGATAACATGCATTCACCAATCGGTATACCGATACATATATAATTGAAAGAAGTAAAGCAATCAATTAACCAATCACACAAATTAACACCATAACACAGAGAATTTATACGTGGAAAACCTCAAAGAGGAAAAACCATGGTGGTATTTGTGACCCACAATATCAATCCACTAGCCATGTGAAAAGATATTACATAATATGGAGGCCTTCACATGCAGGAAGGCTTACCGCCTAGAGCACACTGCTCAACACAAAGGAGTCTCACTAACTACATTCACTTTGAATAACAAAACATAAGATTGAACTCATTTAATGTATCTGCTATGCCTAATTGAGTTCCGGTTCAAGCTCTGACTATTCCAATTCTAAAACCCTTAAACCCTTACCAAAATAACCTTCTCTTTGTGAGCGCATCTAAAATCATCTACATATCATTACACAATATTGATCTCATACATAAATGACCTCATACACATGATCTTTGCATTACTAAAACCATCTCATTCTCATCTATCAAAAATGATCTAATAACTGACCTATATACCCTTACAATCCTTCATGACGTATGTCAAATTACATAGATAATACAAAAATGATTATACATGTTGGCTCATTACATATATACATAAATAAAAAAATGAATTATTGATTGTCGAATCTCTGAATGATGTCGGCCTCCTATACCAATACACATAGAATCCTTTCTACCGGTAAAGATACCTATCGGTGCCAATGATGTGTTTATCGGTGAAGTGTCAAACCAAAGAATGAAGCCCAAACATATTGCCATCAAAGACAACATATGAAACCAATCAAATGAGTGTCAATTTCCAACACAAGTATGAGTTGAGACCAAAGGAAAAGGCCTCAAACTCACATGAGGGTGACAAGTATACCATATCTCTATCCTGATCTGCACAAGGAAGGTCCTCAAACACATCAAATTGGAAACCTTGAAGCTCAGGTACACTATCAGGTTAAGAAACCAAGAGACTATCTACATGATCAACATGTTTTTGCTCAACCTCAACAAACTTGGTATGCTAGCCCCAAGTAAAACATTCAAACCTAGGCACCTCATCCCTCATGTTGAATGAAACATCTACACACTGAATGAAGGCCTCATATTCAACATCATTACATTCAGGGACAAAGGAGAACCAACATACATTTTAATCACACGTGTTGATATCTATCTCATCAGCACAAATCTCAAGTTCATGAGACACTTCACAAGAAGACTTAGAATCTTTAGTTTGTCTCTATTTATGTTCTTTCTTCTTCTTGGTGACAAACTACAATAACCTTGGGCTCTTATCAAGAAACCTCTGTCATGTTATGCATTGCAGAAGGAAAATTACCTACATCCACCTCAACATTACCCTGCTAAAACTTATGTGGTAGCCTCTTCATAGGCACATCCTCTTCCTCATCCTCTTGCTAGTTTGAAAAGACAAAATCTCTCTATGGTATGAAGGCTTGAGGGGTACTCTCATTTCTACAAGTGTCCTAAGAAACATGATTACTCCAATTATCCCCTTGAACAAGATTGCTCTGATGTTGATAGCCTTTACCTTCTTGTTGATAGGGCCCATTGTCCTAAGATTGTTTCCTCATGACTAAAACCAACTCATTGTTAGGCCCCCTAATCTCTGAAGGTGGAGGAGGTGCATGTATAAGTTCTCAACCTGATGGAGCCAGTGGGAGTAAGGGCATTGAAGGCTTAGGAGGAAGCTTATTTTCTTAAATTAAAAACCCTTCTACCTTGATGGCAGTTTCATAAGCTTCTGGAAGGTTATCCCCTCCCAATGACTATATCATCATAGCTATGTCACTATTTATATCCCTTAGGAAGTATAGAAATGCATAATTGATAGATGGCCTAGCCAAAGCAGGGATTCTATCCTGTCTTTTGAAACATGTAATTAAAATCTTCCATAAACTCATAAGGGGATCTCTTTATGGTTAATAGTTGGTCAAATAGTGACAAGGGGTCACTTTTGTCTTCAAAATCCTTGCACAGTATCTCTCCTAGCTCATCCTAGCTATGAATTGAATCAAAGGGTAGAACTCTAAATGATTGTAGGAGTTTTCCCTTGAAAGAAGAGGCAAGAAGCCACACTACTACATTATCCTCTATGATGTCAAAGATAGAGCAGAGGCCTTCCACATTGGGAATGTGCTCAACTAGGGTGACAAAGGTCTCCCCAATAAAAAATGGTACAACCGTAAAGGCTGCAACTAGGATGTTGCTCTTTTGAGCTAGAGCTAAGAAGCTACCACCATTAAAGGTGACAAAACAATGCAGTCTAGGGATAGCCATAATTTTTTGCTACTCCCTCTTCTAGAATCAAAAAATTCATAATACCTCTAGAAGGTGCTCCTATTTGGCTGCTTGATTTGAAATGGCTGCTCTTCTTGAACAAGAGATTGGATATGATCCTTAGAGTCTCCAAGTGTTGAATTTGACTACCTCCAAATGTAATATACTGAAGAGAACACCAAGTCTTTAGTTGATTCGAGCATTGGATTGCTTCACCAGTAGATGTCTTCCTTCTAGAGTCACCAAATGCTTTGACTGATTGCCTCTAAAGGATGGATTGCTAAGGAAATCACTAAAATCTTAGCAAAATATGACCAGTGACTAAGATTTTGTACCCCCGGTGACCATCTATGAACGAAAAGTCCAACAATCCCACTAGGCATGTCAAAAATTGTTGTCACAAAAGTTTTCAGCCTTGATGACCCAAGAAACCTTGGTCGTCAACCTTGTGAAACATGGAATCAACCTCCCAAGTGTGGGACCTTGCAAAATGTGAGGTTGAATCTCTAGAGAAGGTTGGATTCCTATTCAATCTAATGCAAAGGGTTAGACCAACCCAACACATAAAAATCTAATCTAAGCTTTGACAAGGAAAAGGGAGAGAGAGAAGGGTTGTGTGAAAGAAGGGAAATAGGGTTTGCATTCAGACTGAAATGATGATCTCCTCTACCTATAGCTACACAAAACATTAATGAAAACTACCCAAGGATGCACAAAATTTTGATCTACTCAGCCATCTAAGTGTGAGTAAAGGTTGAGAATCAACATGGTCACTTGCAGTGCAGAAAACCAAAAGATAATGCATTCAAAAAAAGAGTTAAACACTTACACAAATTACAATAATTGAATAGAGGCAAGAAGATAATTTTATTAATGAGGAGGCAAGGCAAATTTATAGATGCAAAGAGACATAAGAATTCTGCATAAGAAAACAAGAGAGAAGATGCAAAGAAAATTACAAAAATTGCCTTTATAGTTTAGGCATAACTCTGGATTGTTACAATTAAGAAAACCCTCACCCTATCTAGGCTAGGTTACAAAAATCAGAGAACAGGAGAAGAGATTAGATTGATAGATTTGATGGTGTGCTATGTCAGCTCTGCAAGCTAGTCCTCTGTCATTGGAAGCACGAAACAACCCCCTAGTGAAGTAATCCCTATTAACAAGCATGGTCAGGCACACTTGTCGGGAAAAAATTATTTTTTCTTCATTGAAGAGGGCATGGTGGTATTTGAAAACAACTTGCAGGGGCCACCTTTGGAGTAATGGTGTCAAAATTTGGTGGTTGTATAGAAATTGGGTCCAAAATTGGGCATCAACTAAGAAAAATGAAGACCTCTGTGAAATTTTGCCAAGATCAAGAGCACAATGAAAATCATAAAGAGAGACAATAGAATGACAAGAACAAAATATATTCTGATCAATATACAAATTATCAACTGGATTCACCAATATAATGAATATGAGTCTGCTTATATAGGCAAGGCCATATGGATATACAAGCACACATGTCATGCCCAAACTTTTGGGCAAAACACAACCAACAATTTTTTTTTTTAAAACACTAAATTACATGTAACCTTTGCTCAATGAGTTGATACATCTTAACAAGTTGTTCCAAACAAATTCTTAAATGATATTATATATTACAATAACTACTATTGTCAAGCGGGATGGATAAATCTATAAGGGTAATATTAAATTCACTCAAGAGCCCCCTTTTTATTTCAGTTGTGCTTCTTAGTACTTAATTAGAACCATTTCTACTAAATAGACATTAATATAAATACTTGGTTCGATATCAATTATTTAATAATCATCCAGTCCCCATCATCTTGTTAATACATCCTTTCTTAATAATTTAATTTAAATGTGGAATATTAAAAGAATTATTATTATTAATAATATTTTATTTCCTCAATTTTAACCCTTAACTTAATTCAAATCAACTCTCTAAACAAATTGACGAGGTACGATTTGTTTCCTATAATCATTTATTGCTTTAAGGAACTAATTAAATTTAGTCCTAGCTCTTAGATTATAAATGTCTGTCATTAATTAAAATGTGATTAATTTTATCCGACTAAAGGGTTTGAATAATTTCATAATGATATTCGTCCTATAAGATTTAATCTCACAAACCTATATTTAGTATAAATTTCCAAGTAGTAATAAGATCTAGAAACATCCTTTTGTTTCATACCCTTATGTTTAACAATAACCCCTAATAAAATATTAGATCTACCATTTGTTCTTAAACAAAATTATTATTAAATGTCTAAAGTAAAATAAACATTAATATATAATAAGTTGTAATAATTCTTTAATATATATAATTAAATTATATATATTTTTCCTTAAACAAATATTGGTACAATTTACCCAATTCGCTCATATCATTTTAACTCACTCTATATATATATATATATATATATATATATATATATATTTCACATTATATAAAACAACCATGAAAACCCTAATTTTATTAATAGAAACATAGAGCCCTTTTTATTTCATTCATTCTTCATTGTCCATAATACCCTAGCCTTAACCGGCTAGGGTTTTATATTTTTATTGCAACTTGATTTGTGCAGGGGCTACGAGCGGTGGCCTTGGCATTTAGGCGGGGTTTTATGGAGGGCGTGGGGAAGGCAAGCGGCGGTGACCCCGAGGGTGCCGCTCACTATGGACGCCCACAGTGGCGGCCCTTGGGTCGTCCACTATGGAACGCCACAGTGGCACCGCCCACTGTGGTCGCCCACAGTGGCAGCCCTTGGGTCATCCACTGTGGAACGCCACAGTGGCACTGCCCACTGTGGTCGCCCACAGTGGCGGCTCCCGACCACACCGTCCACTGTGCTATCCACAATGGTTCGACCCTCCCGCCGACCACTGTGCTTAGCATAATGGCTCGGCTGAACCCTTTTATATATATTTTGTTTATTTAGTATATTTATATATATATATGTGCTTGGATTTATCTTATATATATATATATATATTAACAAAATAGTTTTTTTTTGTTTTGTTTATTTTATATATTTTCTATTTTTTTTAAGAAATGATCTCCTTTACACATTAATGTAGGCATGCAAAATTTGTTTATATATATTTATATATATAAATATATATATACATAATTTTATATATATAGTTATATGTAGATATATGTTGTAACTAGGGCAAAAACTTTCTATGCAATATATATACAGGAATTTTTATTCTGAAGCTTATTTAACAGATTAGATGATTTCTTCAGATATAAATCATTGTATTTATTTCCTCTTATCAAGGTCCTAGTTGCTAAAAGGAAATAGGTAGGTTATTTGGATATTGATTTACTTTCAGCAGAGCAAATAAAATTAAAGTAAAATGCAGGTTTAAATCACTTAGAACAAAAACTCTAGAATTTTATTCATTTTAGTAAATCTGTTTAACTATAGATTTTATTTTCTGTACTTTAGACAAATGATTGTATATAATAATTCTAACAGCAACTATATAAATGACAAAATTTAATAAATTTAACAACAGCTAGATCAATATAGATTTTATTAAAATAAATCTATAGAGATGTCTATAATATTTTCCGCAAGTACTTAACAGAATAACATCAGACAACAACAATTTAAGTCTGGAAATTATTGAAATTAAACTTTAGAAATAACTATAATAAATTTTGATATTATATTCTGCAATAAACAACATGACAGATTTAGATAAACTAATATTGCACTTTCATTTACAGATCTAATTGTTTTATTTTCAGCCTTCTAAATGCATGCTAACTATTTCATTATTTATCTATTTAATTTCATAAGCATAAAGGGATAAAAAAATTCTCTTGCCTTACAAAATACTATATACTCAACAATAATTTATTTCAACTATAGGAACTAAATCTTGCAATAATCATTTCTTTTCAGCAGTATAACATAAATGAATATTACAATTCTTTAAATCATATCTCCGAGACACTCTTATCACTTTTACAATCTCATTTCTAATAATGTGGAAAATAATAGATACATTTCCAAAAGTTTTTTCTGCAACAAATAACTCCAGCCACACCTACTTGTCCTGTTCTTTTTCTTCCAACAACCTACAAATAAATCAAAGGGATGACCATGGAGTGCTCACCTCCTAGCCTAGGCTAACTGGTAGCCACCCCCGATCTCGGAGAACCAAGCCCCAGATGGGTAACACACATGCAAACACAAAAGACAAGGGAAACACAATCTCAAACACAATCCCAACCTAGCTTCACTGTACCACACATTTGTGATGTCTTTTCAAGGGTGGTAGTGGACCAAGTACCCTGAGGAGACTGCAAGTATGGTAAAACATATAGCCACCTCATGGCAAACCAAAACATATAGCCACCTCATGGAAAACCAAATACATCAACTATAACAACCCCACATTCCTTATGCCCCCCAAGGCATTCATGCCTTATTTCCCTCCTTATGACCCCCAATGCATAAACAAGCCATGCAGCAAGGGTCACATGAAATCCCTTGTGATCACTCTCATAACAAGAGCCTCTCACTCAAGGGATGTCACTTCTACCACCCACAAGAACATCCTCTCTCCCAAGAGTAGGAGGTCTTGATTACTCCCAAAACACATAATTTGCATAATCACAAAACACCAAATAAATTTCCAAGGAATACATGCAAGGAAAACTAACCTTTAACGCAAGCAATTCTTTTAATTCAAAATGCAATAAGAAAACATTACAAGATAGGTAGAACCAACCTTAAACTGCCCAAAGGTATGCTAGTTTTGTTGAGGATGAGCAACCCAATTCCACTAGTCCTTTCTTTCTACACTTAGCCCAACTCTTAATTTCCCAAGCTATCTTTTTTCTTTCAAAATTCTTTGTCTCCAAAAATGGAGAGTGGGTGATTACCCACTAATTTTCTCATTCTTGCTTAAGAAGGCCTTAGTGAGAGTTCTCACCAGTTTCTAAAACTGAAAAGGAAGGTAAGGTAAAATGGGAAAAGGGAACTTTCATTCAAAAAGGAAGGTTAACCACTTAGCTCAAGCCTTCTAATTTCAATTTTTGCACAACTTAGAAAACCTACTTTTTAGGGTGTCTAAATGGTCACATGGGAGTAGAAACTTGCCTAAATTTACCCCTAACCCTTAGGTATACCTTATGGGCTTTAGGAAACCCTATTAAACTACCCCTAGGTGTCCATTTAACCCTTTTTTAACCCCTCTGAAGTTTATTTTCGGGTCAAACCTATGTTGACCATCCCAAAGATTCTTTACCCAAGGAATTTATGGAATCACATTACATTAATTGAAAAAGCTATAGTTAAACAACTCCCTCCAAGAGACAAATTTAAAAACTCAAACATGAATCAACACATGTGTCAAGTGACACAAAGAAAATACTTTTACAAAATTGCACATGAAATCTTGTCTCTTGTTGGATTTAAATAAATCAAATAAATAACATTTAACACACATGCATCATTTACTATTACGAATAAAATACGACACAAACGGGGTGTTGTCTCTCCAAATAGACGAACCTTGGTTTTATGAACATACATAGGTCTAGGTTTGGTTCTCCATAATATTTCCATGGTCACATGGATATCTTTTCCTGTGCCACTCAAATACACATTAGTAATTTCCAATAACCTCGTATAATATTGAACACATGAATTAGAAAACACATCAAACACTTCGCATACAATTTACATTTGAAAAATTCAATATAACTCTTATCCAAATAAATCCACATAAGCAATTATCATAATTCTCCTAATTTTGGTCCACACATAGAACATACATCCTAATTCTATCATCATAATAAAGTCCTGCAAATCCAATAATGACATACATCATCTCCAATTTATCCTATTCTAGAATCATATAGAGTTCTATATCATGAAGCATCAACATTCATCAATGTTATCCAAATCATGGAATCATATAAGTTCTAAATCCAGACATAGCTGACATACATTAAATCAAGATTATCCAATCAATGGATCTTTTAGGATTTCAAATTCATAACACATCAAAATGTACACCACAAGGTGCAATAACTCTATAACTTGGTTCAATTACTTTTCTCACCAATCTATCTGTCTAACACAATCCATTCTTTTGAATTATAAAGCATTTATTAATAGGGTCAAACATGGTCAACTAAGTTAATCAAAGCTTGGTTTGGGGAAGGCCTTACAACACAATCATGACATGTGGCTCAATGAGAAACAAGGGTAGGTAAGAAATACTAGGGGTAGGTAGGAGAAAGAATATAATAGTCCACAAGAGGTGGATGACCCACTGAATGTGGAGTGTAACGGCAATATAAGACCACAAAAGCTGGAATTTCTCCTACAAGATACACCCCTATGTGCACACTTCCCTAAGTGTCTCATATCCAAACTATGAAGAGATCCATTATCCTACGTTAACTTAAGTAAAGTTTAATAATATCCAAGATGAATAATTATTTACACCAACACCCCCCCTTAAGTGTAACTTAGGGGAATGCACTAAAGTATACAATGAAACTAAGCAATGCAAGATGGGTCCTAGCTACCAGGCCATGTTAGGTACCCATGTACAAATGCAAATGCATGCAAACCAATGCAATGAAATCTCTCACAAAGCGGGGAAAGAGAGAAAAACCCAATGGGAAAAAACTCCCCCCCAAAAGAGAGATGATGAAAGCACACAATGCTCTCAATGATGTATGAGAAGAACCAAAAATATGTCCCCCCCATAAGAGAGAAGAAGATACCATGAAGCCCCCCCTCAATGTTGAATCTCCTGCAAGGATGGTCCAATGATGATGACTAAAATACCTCCCCACAAGGAAGAAAGAGAGCCTATGCTGCACCAATAATGTCAAAGTGTGACAAAACCAGGTACCAAGTTGATGATGATGAATCACTCATTGCAACAAAAAGAAGATCAAGCATGGAGACAACTTGCTTTGAGCATCATCTAGATACTCATAAATACCAAAAATACTGGTATAATCCAAGTCTCATGGGAACCATACACAAATGTGTACAATCTAAGTCTCAACTAGAGCCATGCATGAAGTCTCAGAAGATATTCCTAATATATGTGTATAAGATGATTACATCAAATAGTCAACAAAAACAAGATACACAGAGGTGTGGCACTTTATGATAGTGCAATTACAACATTTCTCAAGCAATAGCATACATCATGATAAATATTCAAATGTGGAAACATTAAAATGATGCCACCAACAAAGAACGCCTTTAGAATACTACAGCTGAAGATGCCTCTGAATGGAATTTCACCAAGAGATATAAATGAACAACTGACCCCCCATAAAAAGATGATATTGGCACTTGAAAATAATGGCAAAGTGGACTTCTGATTTTAACTTTACAACTTCTCAAAATGAGATATAAGAGACTTCAACAAATACTGCTAGTGGTCTAAACTGAGATCCAAGCAAAATACAAGTACCAAATAGGCCAAAAAATGACCAAATATTGAAAGTACAATTTCTACTCAAAATCACTACAAACAAATGATAGATTATGAAAGTAGACAAAAACATATGCACTTCAAAAAAAATGGTACCTGAAAAGGAGTCCATATGAGCCCAAATGAAGCCTCCAAAATTGTTTAAATTGGGATTTCACAATTTCAAGAAACCCCTACACCATTGTACAGATCACAAAATTCTACTCCAAAACAAAAAATATTGCTTGAAAAAAGGAGTCCAGATGAGTGAGATATCACTATTTGAAAATTTTCTGCCGAATTATAATTTCTGGAAAATTTCCGTTGCAGCTTCAAACTTCAAATGCCTCTAGATTTGACCTCCAAAGTTCGATTTGGATGAAACAAAAGGCAAAACTGACTTTCTTAGACCTCCTGAATCCAGTGGTGACCTTCAATTTGACCCATCAAGCTTCAATAATAACCTACAATAGAGAGCTCCAAAATGCAAACCCCAAATAGCATCAAATTTCTCTCAATTGGCAAACCAATAACACTCTAATGGCTCTGATACCATGTGAGATTTTGCCAAGGTCTAGAAGCAATGGAAAGCACAAATAAGAGAGAACAAAATAGATGATAGGAATAAACTATATTCTATCAAGATGCAAAATATGATAACCTGGATCATTACAAGATGTTCAATGAATGCCCGTGATTGTTTGTTGTCTGTACAAACAAAGTAGATGCATTATCCTAAGTTAACCTAAATAAAGTGTAATAATATCCAAGATGAATAATTATTTACACCAACAACCTCAACCATTGGGTCGACAACCACCCTGCACAGAGCATTCAAAACTCTATAGCTCAGAGAAATTTAAAAATCAGTCGTTGATCAAGAGATCTCATGTGTAGATGGACATGCAAGATCTCACCTTGTAAATACACTCAAAAGGCCCAATGCAAGATTAAAAAATCACCATTGGATCGAGCTTTATGAAGATCCAACGGTTGTGGATAGTTGATGTGGCACCCCAGGTCCATGCTTCCCTCACTATATTTGACCACTGAGAAGCCTTGCATTCTTATCTCATACCATCACTGAGGGTCAATCATTACCCTATGGGATAAGACTCTCTTTGTTCTACATTGCTCTACTTATCCCATAGCCCCACTCTTGTCTCCTTTTATCCTTGTGGGATAAGGAAAAAACATCTTCCTTTATGTTTCTTATCCTTTGGCACTTGCTTGTTTCCTTTCTAAGCTCGCAGGATAAGCAAAATGTTTATCATTGCCGCTTGATGCTCTTATCCCTTGGCATCATGTTGTGTTCATTTACCTTCATGGGATAAGAAAAATGCTTTTCTCCCTTTGACCTCCTTATCTCGTGGAACCATTGGTGTCTCCAATTTACCTCACAGGATAAGGCCTTCGCTTTGTTTTTGTCTCACTTTGTTATCTGCAAGCCTCACCGAGCCTCTACTCCACATTGCGGGATAAGAGTCCCTTGAGTTTTCCTTATCCTGTGGGAATGCATGGGATAAGGAAGTCATATGTCCCCTTGTATCCTTTGTTCTCTTATCTCGTGAGCCTTTTAAATGATCTTTGCTTAACATGGGATAAGGAAGGGAACCACATGTTGTCTATTTCCTTATCCTACAAGTGCTCTTTGTGTCCTTTGAAACCCCATGGGATAAGGGGAAACCTTTGAACACCTTTTAGTCTTCTTATCCCATGACACTGTTCTTTTCAGTTTGTGGGATAATGGGAAACCCCTTTATCTTTGTGGTTTCTTATCTCACACAACCTTAGCCCACGAGACCACCTTTGTATTCTTTGTTTCTCTTTGATTCCAACTAGGGTCTGCCTCGATGCCAAATAACACGCTACAAACTGAGGCGATGAATAACACAACTTGGTCAATAACATGACATGTTATTGACATAATCTATTGATGTAACACATGAGGCAAGGGGGTCAATAACACTCGTGTTATTGACACATCATATAACTCTCATGTTATATGACTCTGCAAAACTATGAAGAAACAACTAATTCTATTGAGACTGATAACACAACATGTTATCGGTATTGGCTAACACGAAATGTGAGTCACACTCAAATATTGGATCTGAGTTCTGCTAAGGTTGGCACAAAAATTGCCAACAAAAATTATTAAGAATCTGATGAGACTATAACTTTAATTATTCTAGAGATATTTTGTATTTTTCAGACATTCATGGTTTTCCACAACAATGTTTCCTATTTTCTATACATTATTATGTAATATTGTCACTGAATTCTTCAGAGCTAAAATATCTGTATAAAAATCATGTACATTTTGCTGCAAGTTTTCACAAAACCTTGAAATGTAATTTCTATGTTTGAATTCATTAGATGGCTACTTTTCTTCTAA
Source organism: Cryptomeria japonica (assembly GCF_030272615.1). Lineage (NCBI taxonomy): Eukaryota > Viridiplantae > Streptophyta > Pinopsida > Cupressales > Cupressaceae > Cryptomeria > Cryptomeria japonica. Next base: position 500,793,495 of record NC_081409.1, on the reverse strand, counting down.
AGTACTTAATTGGAAGGCATACTAAAAGAGATAAATAGTACCATGTTTGTCTAGAAATTACCTCTAATGGGTGGCCATCTTCTCTTTTTATAATAGGATGCTTGTTGATCTTTATACCATTCAAGTGTTTCAACTCTAGGCAATGCGTAAACCATGTGACAGAAAGGATGATTCACCTTTTGTTTTCCTTTATTTTGTGTTGTCACATGTTTTGAAATTCCCCTTAAAGGATCTGATCCCTTTTTGAGGAAGACATCATCATATTCTAATTCCACATATAATCGAGCCTTCTTTCTACTATAAGATGTATTGAAATATGATCTAGTACTTTGAAATGTTTCCTCAAAAGGGATGTAGCTACTCTTGGTTGACAAAGATCTAGGCAGTATGCTTATGTGGTTCTCAGACACATTGTGAATAGACTTAGTAGCTTCTATAAATTTTGGAGCTACATGTTGCATCTAGTCAATTTTCCATCCTGATAGAATATCAATAGTATTGATATGTCCTTTGTGTAGCTGGACTTCTCCATTCAATGTTCTAGCATAAGGAAAAAATTTAGAATAGCAAGATTGTTTATGGTTGTCATACTATGGATGATTTGGAGTTGGACAGAAGCATATTTGAATTTACCAAACATGTTTAGTCAATATAAAGAGATAAACACTCCCCAATAGTTTAATGAACCATAGTTTACTTCTATACTTGACTTATCTCAAGCAACAACTGTAATATTAGGAAAATAGGTGAAACAAATAGAGTTCTTTATTAACCTAGATAGAATTGAAAATTGACAAGAATGATGGTAATCTATTGGCCTCCAATCACAAAGTGCTAAGTATGATACACGCCTAATATTTTCAAGAACTAATGACCCAACAGTGACTTGAATGTCACCAAAATGAACAAAATTTACATCTTTATGTTGTCTAATATATATTCTATTTCTTCAACAAGGAAATAGACAACATCCTTGTCTATAATGTATGTTGGGGGTCATATTCTAATGTGAGCTCAACAATTTTCATGTGAGGCACAACAAAATGCTTGAATGTGAACCTATAAATAAAATTCCTTAAAGGATTTGGGTTCAAAACACTCTATAAACTGAGGAGGTTTATAGATGCTTACATGCCATTCTATTATATTTTCTAAAGTATGAATTTCTAGAATATCTTGTTTGATTATCAAGTCTCCAGCCATTGGTTGGACACGCGGAATATCAAATAATCCTTCCATTATTTCTTCATTGACAGGTTCAACGCCATCTTGGGTAGCAAATCTCTAGAGCTCAACCATTTTCTTTTAAGAGTGAGAAGTTAGGATAATCTAGAGACACTTATAGGGGTTTTACGAGAGAGATAAGTGGAGTTTCAAAATCACAAATGAACCAAGAAAAAAGGGTAAATAGAGAAGAAAATTCTTAATCACAACACCAAAAGTGAAACCCTATAGACATGAACTCTTCATACTCTAGATAACTTCTCAAATTATCTTTACTTGAAATGGTCATTAGTCTTGTAAATCAATCCAGTTCAAGTAAAGATAATTTGAGAAGTTATCTAGAGTATGAAGAGTTCATCTCTATAGGGTTTCACTTTTGGTGTTGAGATTGAGAATTTTCCTCTCTATTTACCCTTTTTTATTGGTTCATTTATGACTCTAAAAGTCCACTTATCTCTCTCATTAAACCCCTATAAGTATCTCTAGATTATCCTAACTTCTCACTCTTAAAATAAAATGGTTGTGTTCCAGAGATTTGCTACCCAAGATGGCATTGAACGTGTCAATGAATCAAGAATGGAAGGATTATTTGATATTCCACCTATCCAACCAAAGGCTGGAGACTTGATGATCGAAAGAATATATTCTACAAATTGACACTTTAGAAAATACAGTTGAATGACAAGTAAGCATCTATAAACCTCCTCAATTAAAAAAAAAATCTATCTACAAGAAGAGTGTTTTGAACCCAAATCCTTTAAAAAAAAATATTTCTAGGTGTACATTCAAGCATTTTGTTGTGCCTCACATGAAAATTGTTGAGCTCACATTAGAATATGACCCCCAACAAACATTCTAGACCAATATGTTGTCTATTTTCCTAGTTGAAGAAATAGAATATATTAGACAACATGAAAATGTAAATTTTGTTCATTTTGGTGCCATTCAAGTCATTGTTGGTTCATTAGTTCTTGAAAAAATTATGCTTGTATCATACTTAGCAATATGTGATCAGAGGCAAGTAGATTACAATCATGCCTATCAATTATCAAGTCTGTCTAGGTTAGCAAAGAACTCTATTTGTTTCACCTATATCCCTAATCTTATAGTTGTTGCTTGAGATAAGTCAAGTACAAAAGTAAAATATGGTCCATTAAACTATTGGGGAGTGTTTAGTTTTTCATATGGACTAAACGTGTTGGATAAATTCAAACATTCTTTTGTAAAGCTTGAAATCCTCTATAGTATGACAAACACAAACAATCCATCTATTCTAGAAAATTTGCCTTATGCTAGAACATTGAATGGAGAAGTCCTGCTATAGAGAGGACATATCAATACTATTGATATTCTATTAGGATGGAAAATTGACTAGATGCAACATGTAGCTCCTAAATTGCTAGAAGCTAAAAAGTATGTTCACAATGTGTCTTAGAACCACATAAGCATACTGCCTAGATCTATGTCAACCAAGAGTAGCTACAACCCTTTTGAGGAAACATTTCAAAGTGCTAGATCATATTTTAGTGAATCTTCTAGTAGAAAGAAGGCTTAGTTATTTGTGGAATTAGAAGATGATGATTTCCCCCTCAACAAGGGATTAAAACCTTTAAGGGGAATTTTAGAACCCGTGATAGCACAAAATAAAGGAAAACAAAAGGTGAATCATCATGTTTGTCACATGGTTTATACATTGCCTAGAACTAAAACACTTGAATGGTTTAAAGAGAATGAAGAATCCTATTATTAAAATGGAAGATGGCCACCCATTAGAGGAAATTTCAAGACAAAACATGGTACTATTTCTCTCTTTCAGTATTCCTTCCAACCAAGTACTTCAGAATAAATGGAGCCATCTAATAAATCCAAGCATAGAAATTACATTTCAAGATTTTGTGAACACTTGTAGCAAAATGTAGATGATTTTTATACTGATATTTTAGCTCTAAATAATTCAATGACAATATTACATAATAATGTACAAAAATAGGAAACATTGTTGTGAAAAACCATGAAAGTTTGAAAAATACAAAAATATCTCTAGGAACAATTAAAGTTATAGTCTAATCAGATTCTAAATAATTTTCTTAAGTCAGGTGATGATATATAGACCGTAATTACTCATGTACTACATTCTAAGGTCAGAAATGAAACAATGATCAATAGATTTGACATTATAGATCATTCTTTCAATGATTTAATAATCTCTAAGGATTGGTTGATAAATTAAGAGAAAAAACCAGAAAAACTGCTCTAATAATTCCAAATCTTTTGCAAATTCAAGAAAATAGAGCCAAAAAATTGACTGATAGATTGATGATGACAAGGATAAGTTGCAGCATACAACCTTGGTATTTAGACACAAACCAAGATGAAAATCCTCACCAAAAAATAGAAGCTTGGACCAATACATTTCAGATAATAGGAACTCTTTCAAGAACTGATCAGGCAACTACTTGTATTATTGTGGGGTATTGTTAGATATTGGTGGACCAACAAATCAGATGCAAAAGAGGATGAAAAAGTCTATCAAAAGGTCATAACCCAAGCAGTTTTTGATCCTCAACAGGGAAAAATACCCATAGGCAATAATATCTTGATCCTCTTAAGTGCCTAATGGATGAAATGGTTAATGAAATTTGTCCTAAAGTTATGGTGCAGTCACCAGTTAGGAGGGACCTCAAAGAGATCAGTCCAGGCCAGTCAACAAGAGTAAACACAATGGAAACATAAGGACATGATGGAGGCAATGCAAAATAGATTGAATTATATCATGAAAATTGATTATAACCAACTAGTAATAGCCAAGTTACAATAACCGGCTCACGGTCCTGCTAAAACATGCTCAAAATATAGAACACATTACAACCGGGACCTCAAACCTTAGGATAGATCTTATATGCTCTGTGTAACTTCTTTAACACATTCTAATACTCTATTATAATTATTTATATGATCCAAGGTGATCGAGTCAGCCCAAAAAGGGATCAAAACCTGAAGAACAAGACCTAACGTGTACAACCAACAAGCTCAGCCTCCAACAAAGAAAATATTTTAAAAAATCAAAAGGACAAAGTGAGAATCAAAGGGAAGGTCAGCCACATGCCAAGGAACAATAGAATCAATGCTTGGGGCTCCACAAGTTACAGAAAGGATCTGGTAGATAACCAATGCAAATAGGTCCAGGCAACCGGTAATAGAAAACTGTCTCAAAAAATGGTAGTGATAACTTGTCAAAAAATGATCCAAATGCTTCATGGTCTGGGAATAAGGAAGATGATAAAGTATTCAAGAAAAATCCAAATCCATAGGTTCCGGTGAGCCAAATCTAGAAAACACAGAAATCAATGTTGAAACTGCAAATAAAAAGAAAAACAGAAAGGAAATATTTTTGGTTGATGCAAGATTGGCATGAACCGAGGATGCTCCTACATCAGACATCCAGAGTTGTTGAAAAAGTGAGTCTCACACTTTGCTGGGGTCAAAGGAAAACCAAGGTGGTCTACCTCTTCCTAAGAAATCCAAGATGAATCTTCAACTGGTATGTCTTTCCACTTCATAAGATACTCCTTATACTGACTACTCCGGGTACTACACTCAATCTTACTGTCCAAAGTTTCTTCAATTTGATCCAGTTCCTTCCAGGGAAACTATTTCTCCAAGTATACAATATTGTCCCCATCAAATTATGGTTCATGATATTGATGAAGATCTGCAATGTTATAAACAACTGAAATACCCAGACTATTTGGTAACTCAACTTCATATGCATTTTTAGAACGGAACTTTCTCAAAATCTTGCAAGGTCCAAACTTTCTCATCTACAACTTGTGATAAGTTCCAACTAGGAATCTTTCTTTTCTCAAATATAACATCACTTCATCATCAACTTCAAATTCCTTATGCCTTCTCTTCTTATCTTCTTTCTCCTTATACTTGATGTTCATGTCCTCCAAATGTCGCTTAACTTGAATATGTAAGTCCTTCGTGTGATCAGCAAATTATTCCTACTTCTGAACTTCTCTAGTCTTCAATGCTAATATCTCTTAATTTTGATATACCTCTAGGGTGTGCTCCAGTAACAATCTCAAAAGGTGTCCTTTTGGTACTCCTATTTACTAAATTATTGTAGGCAAACTCTTCTTGTGCGAGAATCAAATCCCAACTTCTAATTTTATCTCCAACTAGACATCTTAACAAGTTTCCAAAGCTCCGGATAACTACTTATGTTTGTCCATTAGTCTGTGGGTGAAAAGTGGAACTGAACTTCAAATCTATCTTCATCTTCTTCCAAAGTGTTCTCCAAATATAACCATCAAACTTAGTGTCTTTGTCTAAAACTATGCTCTTAGGTAATCCATGCAATCTCACTACTTCCTTGCAAAATAGGTTTGCTACATGTAAGGCATCTTATGTCTTCTTACAAGGTATGAAATGAGTCATCTTCAAGAGTCTATCCACTACCACAAATATAGAATCATTCCCTCTATCTTTTTAGGAAATCCAAGTATGAAATCCATGCTTATATTCTCCCAAGGTCTTACCGATACTATCAAAGGTTTATACAATCCCACATTCTGACTACTACCTGTAATACCCTAAAATTGGTCACCTAAAACATGGGCCCCTAATCTCAACAACATCACCAAGGTCCTAACCAAAGGCAATTAAATCAACTTTGAGCACACAATTAATTAATTCTTCAATCAATATGCAAAACAAGAGTTAAATTGAAAATAAAATAAAAGAATTGAATTGAGCGAGAAATCAAACTTGAGTTATTATTTCTTCTTCTAAATTGAGATAACTTGAAATCAAAAAATTAATTAATTGAATTATTAATCATTCTCTACAATTGGAACTCAAAGCTTTTGAGAAAAGAAGTTTAGTTGCATTGAAAATACTTTTTTCTTGAATAAATTAAAGAAATCACATGGAATCACCTATTTTTATCACAAGTGCATGGAATTATTTGAATTTTATCTCCAATGCAAACTGGACCTTATAATCTGAATGCATTTCAATCAAACTATAATTGGAATCTATCTCAAGATTAATTGAATCTGATCTCTCAATTATTTTAATTATCCTAAATTGTGTTTTTTCTTGAATAATCTCAACCACTCATTGCTAATCGATCTTGACCGTTGGTCTCTCTTGTGATTTTCTATAAATTTAGCCTTCATCTCTCATTCAAAGCACCTTGGAGATTTATTCTTATTATACAATTTTTACTCTGGAGTCATCGAAGATATTGTGCTTGCTTTTTTTGAGATTATTGCATCTTAATTTAGCTTTTTGCATATTTAGTTCAATTATAATTGCTTGAATTCATATAGCTTGCTATTCATCCATCTAGCATCCATTTAGCTTAATATCATGCTCATATAGATTAAATCCTCCATCTTGGTGTAGTCTATTCACTAGGATTTCTTATACAAATCTGAGAGCAAGTCTATACTCACATCTTTTAGAAGACAACCAGTCGATTTGTGATGGTTTTTATTATTCATGCTTATATCTGTCTAACCATACATGTAATGAATCAATTGAAGTGTTGTGTCTTATAACTTGTAGATACTTATTCCACTTTTCACACACACATTTCTGATGCCCACCGTGGGGCAGAAGACTACATCTTTCAGCCTCGAAGACAAACTTCTTTCTTATTTTTCAGATTTAAATTTTTTGGATTTTTTTTGTTCGTACAGTTACTATGAAATATCGTAGGAGTTTTCCCACAGTCCTGAATGACAAACTATAGGTATTGTATGAATTATTGTATGGCTCGGTGAGAATTATCGTATAGTATTCTGTATTTTTGTTTAAAAGCAGATTGCATTCTTCAGGTTCTTTATTGGATTCATACTAACGCTGACCCTAGCTTGTTGTTTGTTTGTCTGAGGAATTTACATAGCCTAATAAATTTTTGCATAAGGCTTGTCGAAGAATACGCTTGTCAAACAAAGACAATATGACTACTGATTTGTTGTATTTGCAGGTTGCCTGAGGAGATTTAATTAAACATCGTGTATTCTTTAAATTCATTTTTAGGCACCTAAATTGCTATTTGGTTAATGAAAAAATCTATCTTTTGTGTTTTAAGAAAATTTTGAGAGGTAGGAGAGTATGCTCTTGTCTACACAGACAATCAGAAATCCAGACCCTTGAGGCTTTTTCTAAGTTTGAGATTTGTGTACCTTTAGCGGGCCTGTCACAGTGGGAAAAAGTAATCACCCTGTGAGAATGACCCAAGTGAGTACAGTCAGACCTGGGCATTCCAACTCATTATAATAAGTAGGCCTCTGGTTGATTAAAGTCTTAGAGGAAGGGATTATTTGAGTTTTCTCTTTGAGATCTCTCATATCGAGCATTTTGTAGGGCCTCGCAGTCTCAATCACATTTATGTGACTACAACTTGTTTCGGTACCTTGTCAGGCTATATGCCTCAATCATGCTTGGGTGACTTCAAGAGGTAATTTCGAATGAAATTCCTTACTAAGAACTATAAGATAAAGGCTACCCGGTTCACCTCTGAAAGGGGGGATAATATTTCTACAAGAGAGATAGTAACTCTCTCAAGATACTTTCCATTTTGTGCCCCCATTAGCATTTGGAGTTGGCTAATACAGCATTGAGAATCCATTGTGTGAGACTTAGTGGCCATATTCTGATTAGCTATTGGGTGTGTACCTGAGCCTACAAGCAAATTTTTTCTTCTCTCACCAATTTCCATAGGGTTAGCATGTTGTGATTGAATTCATTATACATATTGCATGTTTACTGTGTTTTCATCCCTGAAATTGAAACTGGAATACAAAAACTGGAGAAAACAATAAACAACTCAGTCGTCAAAACTTTGTCCATGTCACAAAATAGTCTACATCAGCTACAAAAACTTAGTCCATCTCAAAACTGGTCATCGTTAGTCATTGAAAACTTTGTCTGTCAGAATCTTGTCTTTGTCTAGTAAACTATCGTACGAGTCTTCTAAAATATCATTCTATTGCCTACAATTTGTCATCTGAGCCTCTATTATGTGTCGTAGGAAATCTGATAAATTGTCATCCTGGTTAGGGAAGTGTCAGTTGAACCTCTATTCTATGTCGTACAAAAAGTATTCATATCCATCAGTTTATCGTCCGAGGTATACCCACCCGTCGTATGAACCTAGGCAGTAACTCATATGAAATACTATTTTCATCATCCTAAAGCTATCAAACTATTGTCTGGTCTTGTAAATCCTATCGTACGAATCTCTAATTTTGTCAGTCTAGAACAATCAAAATTTCCTAAAAAATAGTCTACAATGAGCATAAAACTAGTTATCATCATCCTGAGCATAAACAAATCTAAACAGTGTACTTTTGCCATTGTGTTGCATGATTTTGTCGATCATCTTTCAGCTAGTTCAATCAACCATTTATCAAACTTAAGTTACTTAGATCATGTCTTATACATGATAGATCATTCCTGAAACTAGACTAAGTCTTAGTCACTTCTCTCAAATCAAACTAGGTAACTTAGATCACGTCTTACATAGGATAGATCTTTCCTGAAACCAGACTAAATCTTAGTTTCTTCTCTCAATCAATACGTTAAACAAACAACCAGCTCCAAATTTGATCTTGACTTCTGCATCACAAACAACTCTAGGTCACATCAGTCAATAAAAATGCCTATTCAAACTAGAAGTTCTCATAAGAAAGCCTTCAGAGGCAAAGGACCATCCTTTTCATATCAGGATAATCCATTTTACATAGAGGACCCTATCACTAATAAACCTTCATCATTAGATATACCAGTTTATGATCAACCCTTGTCCCCCACCATATCTAGAACAAAACAAGAAAGATGAGCTACTAAACACAATGCATATGACGATCTCAATATCCATGCTACTGATAGTGGTTCCTCATCAGGCAAATTTGAAGCCTCTGAGCCTACCAAAATTGATATTCATAAATATCAAAAGGATAAAGATTTCCAAAAAATGATGAAGGTTGTTATGGCTAGAGAAAAAGAAGACTATTTTCTAGAACTAGCAAAGCAAGGCACTAAACTTCCTATTGGTTATAACGTTGAGGAACTCATCACTAAATAGGAAGAGACACCCTTAGCAATGGTAAACAAACAATTACAAGCATTATGGACTAAGATCACAAAACTGAAAAAACAAGGATAAATCATCAAAACAATATCCTCTAGACATGATATGCCCATTTTCATTTGATAAAAACCTTTACATGCCTCTATTTCCTTCATGAGTGGAGATTCCAAAATTTGACAAATACGATGGCAACTCAGATCCTCAACACCATGTCAAAGAATTTTGTGCTTTATGTATGGAGTTCATGCACAAACAAACCTATCTCATGTGCCTTTTCCTGAGAAGTTGAGGAGGGAAAGCTATGGAATGGTTCTCAAGCCTTCCTATGGGGATCAAAACTTTTGAATAATTAATCCAATGTTTCTACAACAATACTCCTATAAAATTCTTCATCCAGTCACTATGATTGATCTTTTCAATACCAAACACAAAGCATGAGATCCCTTTCTCACTTTCCTCCAACATTGGAGAAAGATGTTCTCTAGATATTCATGACCTATTCTAGATTCTGAGAAGATGGATATCTTTGTCAACAACTTGATCCCTAAATTGAAATATAGTATCCAAATGCAAGTATACCCTTCACTCAACAAAATGTTAGACAATGCCCTCAAAATGGAAGATGTGCTTATAAAGTAGCTGAAACTACAACAGAAAATCCTCCGAAGAAAGTAAAAGAGTGGTTTAAAGAGAAACCTTGGCTTTCAAAACCTAAACACAACTTCACTCCTTTGGAAGAATCATATGAATCCGCTTTCAAAACTTTATTGGAAAATGATCTAACAACCTTACTAGACAATTCTAGGCCATATGATGCCAAAGTCAAGCCAAAATGGTGGAGAGAGAATGAATACTGTGAATACCATCAAAACAAAGGTCATAACGCAAACAACTGCATGAAGCTCAAGCATGAGATTCAAGATCTCATCAATACTAGCAAAATAGTCATTGGAAATCACACAACTAATGCTAATCACAAAGCTTTTAAAGATCCCTTACCTATTTACGAACAAGGTGATTCCTCAAAGTCAAAAGGAGGTGCCAACGTTAATTACACCTATACCAACAATGACAATGTGATCAACATGACTGAGTATTCCCAACCTTAATATTGCAATGTTATTATAATCAAAGAAACAAAATGAATCACAAAATGCAAATAATGTGACCCACGCTCAAAAGAAATTCACTCTCCAAGGAGCTAGCTCTTCAACTCCTACTCAAACAACATCAAACCTACCAAATTCTTTGAACAAACAAACATATACAATCATGGCTAAATCCAAATAGCTAGCTTCATCATTCTCTCCTAGTTATAGCATTGTCGAACAATTGAAAAGAATGAACTCTCAAATATCCATCTTTGAATTGCTCAAAATATCTTCTGCTCATAAACAAATCCTAAACAAAGCCTTGCACACTACTAATGTCCCAAAAGATTTACATATCGATTGGTTTCAATCTATGGTGGGTCACCTGACTTCACCTCATTATCTCACTTTTTGTGAAGAAGATGACAACTCACTGAATCACCCACATAACCAACCATTGCACATCGAAGCTATGATCCATAAACATCAAGTTAAACATTTTTTGATAGATGGAGGCACTAGGTTGAATATTTGTACCTATAATATGCTTACACAGCTGGGCTTTTTTGAAAATGTCATTGATTCAGCCAAGAAAATAACAATCAAAGCTTATGATGAAGAAGAAAGAACCTATAAAGGTCTGGTACTATTACTGATCAAGGTAGGACCTATAGAAACAGATGTTATTTTTTAGGTGCTTGATCTGCCTCTTTCATACAACATCTTATTGGGAAGGCCATGGATTCATGAAATGAAGGTGGTTCCATCTACATATCATCGGTGCTTAAATTTTCCTTGTAACGGATTTGAAGTCAATATTCCTACTGATATAAACTCCCCCTGTAATGCATTGACAAAGAGTGTTGATACCTTTGCACCTCATAATAGAGCAACCTCTATAGCTGAAAGTTCAGAAACCTTGATGAAGGACTTAGAAAAGAAATTGAAAATTACAAATACTGGTATGGATGGATACAAGATAGAACCAGTACTTTCACTAATCTCTCTCCCTCCATCACCAAGACATTCAGGAAAACCATTAGAGGTTATAAAGACACATACTTCAACTCCAAATGTCATTTATGGTGGTTTCTTTGTAAAATCCTCTACTTCCCTTATAGATGAAATAGAAGAGGATGTTGTTCTGAAATGGCTATTCAAAGAAGATAGTGAAAGCAAAGAAGTACAACATTGTGAGATTTCCCTGACACAATATGGTCCAAGATATAAAATGATTCAATGCATGGGATATTCTGGTACTGGTCCTTTGGGAAAACATCAAGAAGGTATTGTTGAACCTATTCAACTACAAACTAAGTCTACAAATGATAAAGATGGACTGGGATACAATCCAGGAAAGACATCAAACCAGAAACATACTTCCCATCATTAGTCCAAGTAGAGGAAAAAGATATTGCCTTCAACATCACAGGAAGTAAACACTCAACAGACTCAATAAGAGTATGAAAAAGAATAAGAAGAACTAGCAATCAAGAGAGAGGAAACTATCGGTACTCAAGTATTGATGGTATCAATTACAACACTACAAGGAGTAGAAGTCCTAGAGGATATGAGAGAAGAGGTAGAAATAATCAGAAAATTGTTTGCACCACTGAAAATTTCAATCACATACACTGGTAGACAACAAGTAGATGATTCAAAAACTAACTCGAACGAGTATGAATGGGGTCCAAATCATCTCTTAGATACATCTATTACAGAAACTCCAAAAGAGTCCAATGATATCATAGATGACACACAAGAGCTGATGTGCTTAAAGATGCAAAAGGAGATAGAAGAAATCAAACTAAAAAGACAAGAAGACTACGCACAAAAGTTGAAAGAAGGAAGAACACAAGAAAATTCTTCACCTACTATATCTCCCTCTAATGTGACAAAAAAAATCAGGTATGGAACCACACAAGAAGAATTGGAAGCTACAGAAGAAGAACTAGTCATTAGTCCAAAGGAAGCTGAATGGAGTAGATGACAGAGATTCACAGAGCCATCAAGGTTATGTCAACAAGTATGTTAGATACAAGTGATAGATGAACTAAACCATGAAGGAATTTGTAGCATCAAAGATGTAGGTATTGATACTATACATACTTTTACTCAATCGCATGAAGAAGAGTCACAAACTTCATCCTATGACTCTGATGACTCCGACAATAGCTCTATTTATGACAATACCTATTCAACATCAAACTCTGACTCCTCCGTCATGAATGTCTGAAATCTGTCTACTAATCCTATTGCTATGAAACCATAATATGTAGTCGAGTTTGGTGTAGAAAATGGTGCTACGAGTAGGTCTATTAGATTTGGTCAACTAAATAATAACGTGCACTTCAATGATCATGTTTTAACTCTTCTTGGTCTCCAGACATTTACGCAAGGTAGTCTTCTAGAACTTGACTTATTGGTCTGAAGTTATGATGATAATACCATGAACTCCCTCAAACCTATTCAAACTTTATCCTTGGTACATCTTGAACTAATTGACTGTAGTCTCCAAAACCAACCTATGAATGTACCTCTTTGCTAATGACTACACGTTAGCCTGCTACCTTAATGCAGTTGAACCAATGGACTCTTCCACCAACAAACAAAGTGATAACATGACTTAAACATATATCAACTATCTTAGTCGCAAAAATTAAAAAAATTAAAATAAAAGATCTAATGGCGAAAACCACGTTGTGGTGGTGTCAGAATAAAAAATAGAGTAAATAAAGGACTTACCTAAGGGTGAAAACCTCTCTGAGGCACCTGAAGGTGAGATACTTGATATACTACCAAGTCACTTCCAGGAAAGGTCTTCTATATTGATTGAACCAACTCAGCCAGTAAATATTGGGAGTCAAGAGACACCACATATCATCCACTTAGCTCAATCACTATCAACAAAAGAGTTAAAATATTTCACCAATCTCTTTTTAGAAAAGAAGATCAACTTTGCATGGATGTAATCTGATATGCCGGGCCTAAATACTAATCTTATCATGCACCATCTTTCTATTACACTAGGAGTTAAACCAGTCAAGCAAAAACTCCATAAGATGCACCCTTATGTGGCACTACTAGTCAAGGATGAGCTAGAAAAATTGCTAAAAGCTAGATTTATTAGAGCTATAGACTATGCAGAATGGATTTCAAACATAGTACCTATATGAAAGGCACACAAATCTATTAGGGTTTGCAGAGACTTCAAAGATCTCAACAAATCTTGTCTGAAGGACGATTTTCCATTGACTAACATTTATATGATAGTGGATATGATTGTTGGGTATGAGATGTACTCATTAGTGGATGGATTCTCCAGTTACAATTAGATCAAAATAGCTCCTGGTGATCAAGAAAAGACAACTATCACTTGTGCATGGGGAACCTTCTACTAGAATGTCATTCCATTTGGGCTAAAGAATGTAGGAGCAACTTACCAAAGAGTAGTAACAACTATCTCTCATGATATGATGTATAAAAACATGGAAGATTATGTTTATGACACCTTAGTATAGACCATGCAGAGATCCACATATATTCAAGAGCTAGGCCTCATACTAGATAGAATAGAAAAATTCAAGCTCTGGCTAAATCCTAAAAAGTGTGCATTCGGAGTGACATCAGGGAAATTACTTGGTTACATTATTTTAAAGAAAGGAATTAAGGTTGATCTTGAGAAGGTCCAAGCTATAATGGAAATGCCACCTCCAAAGAATATTAGTCAAATGAGAAGTTTACAAAGATGTCTCTAGTCAATAAGATGCTTTATTTCTCAGCTAGAAGATAAAGCTAAACCCTTCACAAAAGTATTAAGGAAAGTAGTAACATACAACTGGGATAAAGAATGTGAACAACACCTTCAGCAAATCAAAGAATACCTATCTAATCCACCAATATTGATGCCACCAATTCAAGGTAAACCATTGATTCTATACATATTAGCTACTGATACATCACTGGGGCCACTTTTGGAAAAGCAGGATGAGATTAAAAAGGAAAGAACTATATATTATATCAGCACAACTTTGGTGTCCTATGAGATGAATTATACTATAATAGAAAAAGCATGTTTGGCATTAGTCTTTGTATCACAAAAATTGAGACACTACATGTTAGCACATTCAATCAAGCTGTTAGCTAAGATTGATCCGCTCAAATATCTTCTTAGCAAAGGAACACTTACATGAAGATTGGATAAATGGGTCATGGTTCTTATAGAATTTGATATTGAATATGTGTAACGCAAAGCCATCAAAGGATAGGTAATTGCAGATCAAATTGTTGATACTCCACTTGAAGACACTCAACCATTGCATATAGAATTTGTGGATGAATCCATCATGTACCTTACTCAACAATCATGGAAGATGTTCTTTGATGGGTCTTTCACTCAACATGGTTCTGATGCTGGAATACTTTTTATTATTCCTAAAAAATATTCAATCCCGAAGGCTTACAAGATTCTCTTCCCTTGTACAAACAATACTGCAGAGTATGAAGCTTTGGTAAACAGGATCAAGTTGGCTATTGAATGGAAGGTTCTGGAATTACACATCTATGGAGATTCTCAGCTAATCATCAATCAAATAAATGATACATATCAGACTTAAGATGAGAAACTGATGCCTTATAAGAGAATGGTTGATGATCTCAAGAAATATTTTACTTTTGTATCATTCCAGCAGATTCCTAGATCAGCAAATAGAGCAGTAGATGCTATGGCCACCTTGGCATCTATACCAGAGTTACAAGAATCTGATTTTTACTTTGAATTCCTAGTGGAAGAGTTACATTACCCTGCCTATGATTCTCCTGAGTCCTATATGGTCTATTCTATTATTTGACATGACTCATCTCGCTACAACCACATTTACTCTTACCTACGTGACCAAATTGTCCTTGCCAATCTTACCCGTAATGAGAAAAGGAACCTAATACGAAATGCTTCATGGTACGTCATCATCGCTAACGATCAATTTAGGTGAGGTTTGGATAGTACTTTGCTTAGGTGTCTAGAAACTGAAGAGTCCCAACACGCATTATCTGAAGGCCATGAAGATATTTGTGGATCTCATTCAAATGGTCTTACTTTAGCTCGGAAACTACTAAGGGCTGGCTACTATTGGACAGATATGGAGAAAGATGCTATAAAGTTTGCTAAAACTTGTGAGAAGTGTCAGCTACATGGGAATCTCATACCCTTCATTACACATTGGCCTTTTCAACAATGGGCATTTGATCTCATTGGCCAAATATATCTTACATCATCTAACAGACACAAGTTTATTATAATTGCCATTGAGTAATTCACTAAGTGGGTAGAAGTGGTTCCAATCATCAAAGCAACCAGTAAATAAGTATCTTTGTTCATCCTTAACTATATCATCTGTAGGTATGGGATACCTTCTTCAATTGTGACTGACAATGGAGGACAATTCAAGAATAAAGATCTAGATGAGCTCTATGAAAAATTCAAAATCAAACAACATTGGTCATCCATATATTACCCTCAAGGTAACAGACAAATTGAAGCATCTAACAAAAATTTGCTGACTATCTTACACAGATCAGTAAATTATTGGCAAATGCACACTCCAATGAGAAATTTTAGGTGATTGAAGGTTTTGTCATTGATGGCAACCTTGCAATCATATGATATTGGCAAGACAAATATACCGGCACCGGCAATGACAAACTCTACACCAGCACATAGAACACCGGTAGTGAAAGGATGGATATAGGCACTCTGGCCGACAGGAATTTTGTTGATAATATATTTTGTAATTAATTGTAAAATCATTGTAAGCCGACACGACGAGTTGTAATATGACTCATATATGTATGAGATCATTGTAGAACATTTAATAATAAGGAGATAGGCAAAATTATGCAGACCTAATATGCAAATTATAGGTTAAGGGTTTATGTATGTAGCAAAGCTAAAACCGGTACTAGATCTGGCATAGCAGATGCTATTTTGAAGCAGTACAAGACATTGGATTTGTATAATCCATTTTTGTAAGTCAGTGTGACTTCCTTTGTAATTGAGCAGTGAGCTTTAGGCACTTGGCCTTCCTGCATGTGCAGGCCCCTTTTGTAAAACAATAATATTCCCTTATTGGCCAGTAAGTGAATATTGTGGGTCACAAATCCCACAGAGGTTTTTACCATACCGGGTTTCCTCATTAAAATACTATGTTATGGTGTTCTTTTCATGTGGTTGTTGTTATTCTTGTTTACTACATTATTTTTGGTTTACTGGTACACAATATTGATATGCTTTACAGGTTTTAAATCAAGTAAATTCATAAACCGGTTAGATACTGATTCACCCCCCCCCTCTCAGTATCTTTGGGAATCCTAACAATTGGTATCAGAGCTTGGTCCTCTATTTTCAGAAGCCTAACAGCTTGAGGAAGATCTTGACACCGATAGAGATATAAAACTTGAAGAAACAATTGGAAACAACTCTTTCAGACTATGATGCAGAAAAGTTGAAAAATATCAAACTTGAAGATGATCTAAAGGCTACTCAGGATATTATTCAAGCGCTTCAAGAAAATATTATCATTGCAAGAAATAAGAGAAGAGAACTTTGTGAAAAGATGTAGAATGAGAATGATGATAAGGAAACTCTTAATGATCTAGTAAACAAGCTAAGACAAGAAAACAATACAACAAAGAATGAGATGTGGGATATGACTATGAGATTTTGCAAAGAAATTGAAGATAGGAAGAAAAATGAAGAAGACTTGACTAGAAGACTGAATGATGGTGCAAATGAAAACACAAGACTTAGTCATGAAAATGATATGTTGAAGACAGATCTGATGCATACACAAAATGACTCAAATGAACTCATGAGGTAGAAAGGAATCTTGGAAAGAGAATTGGCTACTGCAAATCAACACAAGGAGAAATTCAAGAAAAGCTCAAAAGAACTTGGTGACATGCTAAAGAATTAGAAACCTAATGGTGACACTAATGGCCTTGGCTTTGAAGTTGGTGAAAGATTTGGTACTGCAAACACACATGATCATAGCAAACTGGTAAGGCAACCAAATGCTTATTAATTTAATAGAAAATGCTTTAACTGTAACAAGTATGGTCATAGAGCAAATAAGTGTAGATCTAGAAATTATCAGAGGACTAATACACCCACCGGTCAATGTTCTAAATGCAACAAAGTTGGTCATAATTCAAAGAATTGCAGAATGAATGTAAGATGCTATGTTTGTGGGAGATTTGGACACTTATCTAGTCAATGTAGAACACAAACTTGCATAGGATATGGAAAAGCTATTCAGAAAAACAATGTGACCTATTATACTTGTAACAAGATTGGACATATTGCAAAATTTTATTGATGTAAGGCACCACTGGCAAATAATAATGGTGCTAGTCTGAAAGGTAAAGAAAAGGTTGAAGAGGTAAAGCAATAATTCTCAAAATAATGGATCAGAAAGTCAAATAAGAATGTTGATGGGAATACTCCTCCACCGGCAGAATAGAGTAACACTCCACCATCAGGAGACTCTTCATCCAACTGAAGAAAATCCTTTGAGGTTTAGCAACAAATGAAATACATGCTATTATTCCCTCGGTTGATGGTGAGAAGTTGAAATTACTTCTATACTGGTAGATGAGTTAAGTTGTGACTTAACCGGCAAGCATTAAATGTGGTAGATGGCAAAAAGAACATTATAAAGCAATTATTTTGGCTCCATTTTTCATTCACCGAGCATTCAAATCTTTGAGAGCGTGAAAATTCCCTAGCAAAGGCATTCCAAGCAAAGAAGCGAAGCAATCTATCAAATCATTCATTCTTAAGGTAGATCAAGGTATTTATAGCTATGGCATCTTCATCCACTCCTAAATTTATTGCAAACCCTATTGTTGTTGAAGTTGTTAAGCGACCTAGACCCGTTTTTAAACTAGTTCCTGAAATTTCTAAGAGAGATGACAGCATAGGTGCATTCTCTCAAATCCCTAAAGGAGTAGTATATGTTGAAGACCCTAGAATGTATATACATTGTAATATTGATGAACTTGGTGATGATGAAATTAAAAATATGTATAAAATTGTAATTTGTGATGAATCCAAAAATGTCAAACCTGAACACAAGATAGTAGAACCCTAGGTTTCACAGAAATTCTTAGTATCCCGGATTTTACCAAGGATATCATAAGAATTGTGTTAAGCAGGGTACATGGTGAATTTTTCTAGTTAGACTCTATTCACAAGATCACAAAAGAAGCGGTAAGGGAAGTAACAGGGTTACCCTCCACCGGCAATATACCTAACAAAACTAAGAAGGTCTCAAATGACCTAGTAACAAGACTAACTGGTGCAACATTTGATAAGAGATCACTAAGGGTAAATGATGTAAAGGATGTAAATATCAGATTTATCAGTATGACCTTAGGTTACAAGACTACACATGCAAATAGGTTAAACTCAGTTTCTAGCCTATGTATTAAGAGTGTCTATGATATGGTAAATGATAATACAAGGATACACATATGTGAATGGCTAAAAGATGAGCTAATAGACAATCTAGGAAAGATCAAAAGGGAAAAGAAAGGAACATTCAAATTTGGAAACCTACTTGTTTGTTTGATGCTATACATAACCAAACAAGTACCAGGTATTGGTGCCAAAGATTTTGGATTTGATATACCAGTAGGAAAATAACTATCAAAATTGTTGAACAATATGGGAGAGAATAGGGAGAAAACCATAAATGAGCACTTTCAAGCACTAAAGGCTTGAATGAAAACAAGGGTAAGGCTATCACAAGCTATTGTGGATAAGTACCAAAAGGAAATCTATTTTGTGATAAAGAAAGATGAAATTTAGATGGAGGCAGTTATTCCTAGAACCATCTGGGTAACTAAAATGGGGTATGAGACTAATGACAACATAATAGAAACTTATGCAAAAGCCCTCCTGGAAGCTCCTAAGGAACCTGAAGAAAAAGTATTTGGTTGTGCTGAAACTATAGAAAGCCGAATTCAATCAAGACAAAAAGTTAAGAAGGTTGAGGCAATTGTTGGAAAAGGAACCCGACAGGCAAAATCTATTAAAGAAGATGTGCTAAAACAAACCGATATAATTGAAAGTAAGTTGAAGCACTTCAACGTGAAACTCACCTTTCACCAGTTGGAACTTCTTCAGAAAGTGACATACCTATTGTATTTAAGAGAGTTGAAAGGAAAAGAAAACCTTCACCAACACCTTCTCCTACACCAAAGAGGACAAGATAGAAGCAACAGGCAGTGAGGCCCCCAGCTAAGAAATTAACTCCAAAGAAAAAGAAGATGACTCCTAAGAAGAAGATGCAACAAACTATTGCTCCCATTTATAAAATTCTCAGTCAAATTATAGAGGATGGAAAGTTGAAGAACATCAACAAACTATATGACACACTATCCACTGATGACAAAGAGAAAGTAGAGAACAGTGTAATCTTACACTTAGATATTTTCAAGAAATTTTTGATGCAAGTTGTTGATGAAATAATAGCAGATCTATATAATAGACTAGAAGCTAAAAGAGTAGCTATTATTGAGATAGATAAGAAAATAAAGATTGAAAAACTACTTGCAGTTCACCCTGTTAACTCACCTGATGAGATAGATCAATTAATCTCTGAGGCTAACCAGTTAGTATTCTCAACTGCTCATCGACATGTAGCACTGATGGCAAGAAGAGTGAATCAGGTAACAGAGGAAATAACAGATGCATGGGACATATTCCAGGTAGAAAAAGAGAAATGAGAAGAGTATCAAAAACCTAAAATCTTCAAGGTATATCAAAAGGATAGGGACAAAGGAAAAGGTAAGGTAGGTGGACCTCCCAGTATAAAGATAACAAATAACTTACCCCCACCGCCTCTAGATACTCTACCGGTAGACACTACTAACAATAAACTGGCAATTGAGAGTATGGACACACCACATGAGGATACAAATCCTAATTTTGAAGTGTTATATACAATGAACATTGACACTCAGGAAGTCAATATTGTGGTGGATAAGGAATCAATTGAGAAATCAAACGTGGCAATAGAGCCACCGACAAGAAATATTGTAGTAGAAAACATTGAAATTGGTGAACTAAAACAAACCAAAGGATCAAGTGAACCCCCAAACACTGGAAAGGAAAAGGCCACAGATGTGCATACTGATGCATCCACTGAGCCACTGACAACTACTAAAACTAAAAAACCAACTGATTCACCGGTAATAGGAAGCATAGAGGAAAAACCGATAGTGGACAACATAGAGAAAGAGGTAGAGCAACAGGTTCCTTCATAGGTACAAGTTGAAGCATAGGTACAGACAGAGACAGTGCCACCGACCCAAAATGAAAAGCCTAAAATTTTGTTTGTAGAAATACAAACTCAAACAGATCCTCTAGAGAAAGAGGAAAGCAAAGCTATAACTACAACCAGCGGATTACAGATTGTAAAAAATTGTTGGGCAAACATCCGGTACAACCATTACAGAATTCAGACCTACTAATGTAACTGAGGTCTTATTAGATTCAATAAAGAAAATAACAGAGTGCAATGCACAAGCCTATAAGGCTATAGAAATTCATTATGGAAATTGTGAATAAGAACAAAGAGGAAATGGATACTCTTGTAAAGGAACTCAGTGAAATCATTTTTGACTTCAAGAAATTGTACAGGGACACTTGCAAGATGGATGTATTAATAGAGGACCTTGACAAAGAAATCAGAAAAGCATAGGATAAGATTAATAATATTGCTAATAATCTGATTGGAACATCAGACTCATTTTTGGAATTAGAGAAGAAAATTGCAGACTAGGAAGAGAAAATCAAGAAACTGGAAAATGAAAAACAAAGAATAAAAGACAAAGCAAAGGACTTAAAATGTAGACTTGGTCCAAGACTAGAGTATCTTATTTCTTTGAAAAAATAAATATTTGAGGCTCTAGTTCCCAGACTAAAGACACCAAAAGAGAAAATGCACATACTCACCGGTACAGTGCAGAGAACCCAAGGGGCTATAAAAGACAGTAAAACATTCAACAATGACATAAATTTAATTTTGACAGATATTTTTCAGATTGTAACCCACCGGTTACAAGAATCTAGGTAGGACTCCACTGATAGTGAATGACAACCTTTGTCATTGATGTCAAAGGGGGAGTAGAGGCAATGAGAAAAATGATCAGCAGATGACACCATCAGCTCAGGGGGAGCTCATATTTTTTTGGTAAAACAATTTTGGAAAACCTTTTTTGGGGATATCAGTTTTGGACACTTTTTGATTTTTCTCATGAGTGTTGCCATCAATGCCAAAGGGGGAGATTGTTGGCAAATGCACACTCCAATGAGAAATTGTAGGTGATTGAAGGTTTTGTCATTGATGGCAACCTTGCAATCATATAATACTATCATGACAAATATACCGGCACCGGCAATGACAAACTCTACATCGGCACACAGAACACCAGTAGTGAAAGGATGGATACCGACACTCTGGCCGACAGGAAGTTTATTGATAATATATTTTGTAATTAATTATAAAATCATTGTAAGCCGACATGGCAAGTTGTAATATGACTCATATATGTATGAGATCATTTTAGAACATTTTGTAATAAGGAGATAGGTGAAATTATGGAGACCTAACATGTGAATTATAGGTTAATGGTTTATGTATGAAGTAGAGCTAAAACCGGTACTGGATCTGGCATAGCAGATGCTATTTTAAAGGAGTACAAGACATTGGATTTATATAATCCATTTTTGTAGGTCAGTGTGACTTCTTTTGTAATTGAGGAGTGATCTCTAGGCACTTGGCCTTCCTGCATGTGCAGGCCCCTTTTGTAAAACAATAATATTCCTTTATTGGCCAGTAAGTGAATATTGTGGGTCACAAATCCCACCGAGGTTTTTCCCACACCGGGTTTCCTCGTTAAACTACTATGTTATGGTGTTCTTTTCATGTGGTTGTTGTTATTCTTGTTTACTGCATTATTTTTGGTTTACTAGTACACAGTATTGATATGCTTTACATGTTTTAAATCAAGTAAATTAATAAATTGGTTAGATACTGATTCACCCCCCCTCTCAATATCTTTGGGAATCCTAACATAAATAAATCTAGAAGGGATTGACATCTGCAGCTCATTCCTACATTATGGGCTTATAGAACAAGTATCAGAACACCTACTGGGGCTACACCTTTTTCTTTGGTGTATGGATATGAAGCAGTCTTACCTATTGAGGTGGAAATACCATCTCTATGAGTTTCTTTGCAAGGTCTCATTATTGATGAAGACTACAAAATATCTAGATTGCAAGAACTCGAGTTGTTAGATGAATGTCGGCAGGTGGCATTTGATCATCTGAGAGTGTATCAAAAAGGAATGTCTAAAGGATAAAAAAAGAAGGTCCGACAATGAGAATTTTAGGTTGGTGACCTTGTATTGAGAGAAAATCCTAAAAATCAATAGTTTCGAGACAACAAAGGGAAGTTTGAACCCAACTGGCTGGGTCCCTACATCGTTATTGCACTCTTTAGCTCTGGTGCCTATCAACTCTCAACATCAGAAGGAGAACAGCTTCGTGAACCGATCAACACCATCCACTTGAAAAAATTCTTCACTTAGTATTCTCTGCTCCAGCAACTTGTATAGCTGAAAAAGTCTTGAGAAAATCCTAAAAATCCTAAAATATCATTAAAAAAAAGAAAAAGAAAAAACGGAAAGAATCTTTATCAAGCAGGTGAAAACCTAGCAAACAGGCACCTCCTGTACTCAAGTGCTCCATCTATCAATGCAACGTTGGCATTTCCCTCTTTCCTGCATCTTTGATTTTGCTTGTACATATCTTTTAGTCACTTTTTGTGACATTTTGGTTCTTTTATAACCCTCATGGTTTGAAACTGATCAATGTCCTAGTCTTAGGGTAATCGACTGAGCATTTTACATTTCCTAAGCAATATCAACCAAGTCATCTTTCTGTCAGTTATATCTAGTCATCCAATCTGATTCAGTTACCTGTCTCGTAACTCCTAAAGAGTTTTATCACTGAGTAAACAAGCAAAACAACATTACTAAAAATAATCACTAAACAGTTTGAGATATACATGAAATTTTCTTTGTGTGTTGTCTTTTATATTGGTTTTTGATTAGTATTCCCTCTGAGTAACTCGAGGAAGTCTATCTTGACTAAGAGGATCAAGGATTGGTGGCATAATATTTTCTTTGTTTTCTACTTGTGAGAATGATTTCGATGATCTGGAAACATCTAATTAGCTGGGTGATAAGTGCCTTCACATTAAGATGAAATCGCCACACATACCTTGACTCCGCTTATTTGTATGCTATAGGGAGGTTGGCATCATTTCTTTGTCTATTTTGAGGGAATTTCTTTAATGTGAAATCCAGATGCATGTGTAATCTATCCAAGGATATGAACGAAAAAAAGGGTCATTACGGACAAGATAATTAATATTGCACATGAAAAGGAAGGAACTTTATTCTACCTGCTATGTTTGTAAATGCTTAGTGATGAAAATTAAGCATTCCAAATCCAGTGATTAGGTTTTAGGTTGCATTCATTCTACATTTTATGCATTTCAAGTGATTTCGGTATGATGACAATGATCTCTTTATCTTTTGAATGAGAGTTTGAAGCATCATCATTTCTCAGCTAAGTGGTCTCTTTCTCATCATTTCTCCGATCGAGTAATTTTGTATTGAGATGTTAGCTACATACATAAGAATCTGATATAGATCCATAAATTTAATTATACATTCATTTGCATTAATATTATCACATGGAAAAATTAAAATTTACATTACTAGTTACTATTTTTCATCATTTATTTGGATATGAAAAGAAACAAAAAGAAATAAACATCCATATTCATCTACATGACATGCATCCATACTGAACAAATATGCATACATATAGAATAAAGCATATAGAAAAACATCTCATAAATCAATCAACACAGGTATGATGAAATCAAATCAAGATCTCGTATATATCATGATAAATATCTCAGACTACAAATGATATCAACTGTCATATACAATCTCTCATTGGAGAAAGAATCGTATAGGCTACAAAAAATGGGGTATATAACAAAATCTAGGAGCTATAAAAATAATCTCTCTCTACCTCTCCCTCATCACCAGGTGGTGGAGGAGGTGGAGCCTGCTAACCAGCATCCTGCCTAGGTGCCCGAGCTCCCTTAGATTGAACCATTTACTGAGAATATAGGACAACCTGTTGCGCTACAGGAAGTGCTACACTATAAGCTGCAACATAATATGTTGTCTGACTCACCTAGTGCAAAACCTCTCACTAGAGAGTATCTTGCTTTGCCCTAACCTCTGCCAGCTATTGGTCTCTCTCTGCAAGCTGTGTCTGAGCCACTGTCAACTGTGACTACAAACCTGCTAATCTGGCTCTCATCAACCGTAGTGGATCCACTGCCACTTGCTCTCTCACACACTCTTCACCTCCATCTCCACCTCCATCTCCACCTTGCTCATCCCTCCATTGTTGCACCTATCTAGGAGTTTGTCATTCCTCATCTCCTCCACCCTCTATAGCCCTAGCACCACTAGCCCCTACACTAATAGCTCCAAGGGATCCACCCTCCCCTCTCTGCTGTTGTCTCCCCCCAACTAGTACTCTACTACTGCTAGTGTCAGGATCACCACTTCCCTGCCTAAAACTAGCTACTCTCCATCCCTGTGCTTGTCCCTATACTGTGCCTGTGCAGGGGCCTCATCCTTAGCCTCCTCTATGAGAAGCGCATGCTCTACCGGATTTGTAAATCTAGTGAAGGGATGTCTCTCAAACTAGTCCATGTACTAGGGAAATAACCCCCGCATTTGCAATATCCTCCAAATAGTCCCATCATTGTCACTGCAATTTGACCAGCTCTTGCATGCTCAATGTATAGGACAACCTAGGGGCCCATCCTCATCTCTCCTTGTCACCATATCGGGCGTAGGCGGTGAACTACTGTGACATACCCTAAGGCTTGCCATACTACCTCATAACTCTTGAAACCACAAATCTCTCAATGATGGACATCGATCTCCTAATAAGAGGATGATTCATGTACATATCTCTTCGCTGAGCTCTTCAGTCATCCCATAGCTTTAGACCACTGTACGGTCTCCATAATACAATTATTAGATCATCAAGTTGTCATCTCAAATACTCTATATTGCCCAGATAGGGCTGAGTAACATATCCAGAATATCTATAAACAATCGGTTGGTTTGGATCTCTGGCATCATCCACAATCAGTCTACAAATTGAGATATACTCCCAGGCCCATATCTGAAGAACCAAAACTCCTACTGCCATGCTCTTCCCTTCTCTATATGCAATCTCATGCATCTCATAATACATGTGGGCTAACAAGCAATATCCCCACCCTAATCTCTCAGGCTCAGTATGTAGTCTCTCCAGCATCCTGATCCACCCACATAGAAACCCCTATTGTAACCTATCAGGCATATTGAAACAACCAATGAAACTTGCTAATACACATACCAAGGGAAACTTCTCACTGTACCTAGCCATCATATCATCCTAGGTGATAGCCCTCTCAAGAATGTCCTCATCATGAAATATGTGTCTCAAGGCTAAGATACCAGGACATTGAGTAGAATCATAGTCAACCTTATCCCCAGCAAACAAAATCCTCAAAATCCTATAAACATCCTCTGGCATAATAGTCATCTCTCCAACTAGTAGATGAAAGGTGTTATTCTTAAAATGGAACCGCTCAACAAGTGCAGTAAGCATCCCATGATTCACACGGATATCAGACACATCTAAAAGGTGAGTAAAGTCACACAAATCAATATGTACTCTATCTACATCTAATAGCTCATGGACTAGCCTCATCATAGGAGGATAGACACACTGAAATAGGATATGTGGCAATCGAACCTAAAAATATCAAACAATAGAACATCACCAAGTCATCCAAATTATGCTACAAAACATGTTAAACATCATGCAAATCCAAATACACCAAATGCCAAATCAAAATTTCATGTTTTAAACCTTAAAAATGCTCACGGTTTTCCATACGAAATTTCACTGTGTAAGCTAAAACTTGTATGAGTCTAGAATTCATACCGCACGACAAAAGACTCTCATACGACAAATTTTCTTAAACTCGCATGATAATATGGGCTATCAAGCAAACTCTCGTACGATACATGGGATGACTCCACATGACAAAACATATAGCCTTAAATGACAAAACACATGAGGGTAGTTTGTTGTATGAAATAAAGTGTCATCTCGCACGAAAAAATGACATTGACCGATTTTCAACGACATCAAAAGGCAAAAAAACTCAACAAAAATTCAAAATTGATGGCATGCAAAGGGTTAAGATTAGTCACTTACTGCTGGCTGATAGTTCTATAGTCAATTATGTCATCTTTGGCACTTGATCAATGCTCCTAGATCAGAATGGCCATTTTTCTTCATAGAAGGCTTTTCAAATTTCAAACTTGGAGAGGTTAAAATGAATTGAAAATGACACTTGGACCCCTTATGCCAAAACCCTAATTTTTCAACTTGCTCTGATGGACATGAAAACTATACCCTAAGCTAGTTTTCCCGTTCTAATTCCATTTTTGGGATCGAAATCAAAATATGAGATCATTATCCTAGTCAATTTTGCACAACTTCGACCACTTAGCGCTTTCATCAAATGCTTATTTTTTTCGTCAATTTGTGCTCAATTTCTCATTATTCAACACTAAATCTTTAAATTTTCCTTTGAATCGTTCTTCATGCTCAAATAATTATCATCGCCAATAATTGCCATTAATCATCATATACCCTCACTATCTTCCGACTTCACTCCCAAGGGGGCATACTCATGACCTCATGACCTCACATCTTCAATGTCAAGAAAATTTTCAAATCTTCATCAAAAGTCAAGAAAAAAATCTTTTCAACTAAAGAAAATCAAACAAGACCTTATCACTAGGTGTGTGTGTGTGAAAAGTGGGAAGAATCTGTATCTGCAAGACACAACACTTCAATTAAGTCATTACATGTATGGTTAGATAGATATAGACATGAATAATAAAACCATAGAAAATTGACCAATTGCCTTCTAAAAGATACGAGTATAAGATTGCTCTCAGATTTTTATAATCAATACCAGTGACTAGACTACACCAAGATGAAGGATTTAATCTATATGAGCATGATATTAAGCTAAAATGGATGCAAGATGGATGAATAATTCAAACAATAATGAATTCAAGCAATATGGATTCAAGCAATAATGGATGCAAATAATCTAAAAAAAGCACAATATATTCAATGAATCCAGAGAAAAAATCAGCGTAATAATAATCTCCAAGCATGTTCTCAAAAATCTCTAGGGTAAATTAGATGAGAGCTGAAGGCTGAATTTATAGAGAATTACAAGAGAGATGATGAAAAATCTCATTTTAGGATTAATTGAAAATAATTGAGAAATCAGGTCAGTTAACCTTGAGATAGATTCCAATTATAGTTTAATTGAAATGCATTTAGATAGGAAGTTCAAGTTGCATTAGAAATAATAATTAATTAATTCCATGCACTTGTGATAAAAATAGATAAATATTTGATTTATTCAAGAAAAGAGTCTTTTTAATGCAACTGAACTTATTTTTCTGAAAATCTTTGAGTTCCAATTTTAGAGAATGATTCAATAATTCAATTAATTGTTTTTCTGATTTCAAGTTCTAAATTTAGAAAAAGAAATAATATCTCAAGTTTGATTTCTCTCTCTATTCAAATCTTTTATTTTATTTTCAATTCAACTCTTGCTTTATAATTAATTCCTCTTTTGTAATAAATTAATTCTTTTTTCGCATGATTAAATGGCAAATTTATTAATTAATTAAATATGCAAGGATATTTAATAAATTAAATAGGATAATTGATTAAAAAATGATTTTCTTGGAATGATTCAATTAATTAAATAAATATTTAATTAATATAGAATAATTGATTTGCCATGCAATATTTTATGATTGAAGAATTAATAATGTGCTCAAGATTGATTTAATTGCCTTTGGTTAGGACCTTGGTGATGTTTGTCGAGATTAGGGGCCCATGGTTTAGATGATCATTTTTAGGGTATTACATTTTCCCCTCTTTGAATTAATGTGCATGCAATGCATTGGTTCAAAGAATATGTGATGTCTAGGAGATACCAGTTTTGAACTTGATTGATCATGAACCAGATGAAAAGCGAGGTGTTGAGCTTGATTTGAAGCATTGAAGCTAAACAAAGTATGATTAAAGCGATACCGATCCTGAAATTGATTGAACTAGGAACGATAGAGAGCAAAGATACCGAACTTGAACTTGATTGATCAAGAAGCAGATCTTAATGATCTAGAACTTGATTGAACTAGACACAGTGAGTGAAGATAAAATCGATCTTGAACTTGATGGATCAAGATACGATGAGAAAAGATAAAATTGATCTTGAACTTGATGGATCAAGATACGATGAGTAAAGATAAACTGTCCAACTTGATTCGATGTGATGAAACTGAACACCTTCTTAGATTGAGCGTGTGATTGAAGATACTCTTAAAACCCTTGATTGAGTTTAAATGAATAATCAGCTTGATGAAAAATGATGAAACTGATTAACGTTAAGAGATTGATTCAAATGAAGACAAATATTAGCTTGATATGAAGCGATGAAACTGATATGCCCCTAGCAATTGATTCGATTCAGATGATCGAGAGATCTCAACTTTATATGAAGCGATAAAGGTGAGATAGCCCTTAGCAATGAGATTTTATTGATTTTCTTTAGTTGAAAAGATTTTTGCTTGACTTAAGATGAAGATTTGAAAAATTTCTCGACTTTGAAGATGTGAGGTCATGAGGTCATGAGTATGCCCCCTTGGGAGAGAAATCAAAAGATAATGAGGGTACATGATTATAAGCAATTTTCGATGATGATAAGTTATTTGAGCACAAATGATTCAGAGGAATTTTTGAAAATTTGGCGTTGATTGATAAGAAATTGAGCGCAATTTGATTTGTAGAATAAAATTGAGATTCAACGTTGATTTATGAGAAATTGAGCACAATTTGAAGAAAGAATGAGCATTTGATGAAAAAGCGCTAAGTGGTCCAAATTGTGTGAAAATGACTAGAAAAATGATCTTGAATTTTGATTTCAATCTCAAAAATGGAATCAAAACAGGCGAATTAGCTGAGGGTACAATTTTCATGTCCATCAGAGCAAGTTGAAAAATTAGGGTTTTTACTATATAAGGGGTAAAAGTGTCATTTTTAATTCATTTTAACCTCCCAAGTTTGAAAATTCAAAAAGCCTTTTGCGAAGAAAAATGGTGCTTCCCACTTGTGAGCATTGATTCAAGTGCTAGAGACGATATAATCGACCCTAGAACTATGAGCCAGTAGCAAGTGATTGATCTTAAGCCTCTTTATGTTCTCAATTTTGAATTTTTTTGTTGATTTTTCAAGTTTTTGTCATGTTGAAGTCGGGTTTTCACATTTTGTCGTGTGAGATAGGATCCTGTCTCGTACAAAAAACTGTTAAAGTTTGTTTTGTCATTTAGGGTCATTAGTTTTGTTGTGTGACACTTACCCTTCTATCATATGACAACATTCATAAGAGACCATTTTGTCGTCCAAAGTCTATTTTTGTGTCGTATGGGGATCTTTTGTTGTATGGAGCCCAATCCTGACTCGTAAGAGTTTCTACCCTTTTTTGTTTTGTCGTTTGGAAAATAGTGAGCATTTTTGAAGGTCCAAACTTGAAATTTTGACTTGGCAATTAACGTAGTTGAATTTGCATGATGTTTTACTTCTCTTATTTGGAATATTTTCTGATACTTCGTTATTTGATTTTTGCAAGTTCGATTGCCCCATGTTCTTTTCAGATGCATATATCCACCCACTATGACATTAGTTTGACAATTGTCAGATGTTGAGCAGGCACATATTGATTTGTGTGGTTTCACCCACCTTCTTAGTTTACCCGATATCCATTTGAATCACAGAATCCTCATTGCATTAGTAGAGATTTCATTATGAGCATAACACCTTCCACTTTCTAGCTGGGGAGATTACCATCACTCCCAAGGACATTTATAGGATTCTCCCTATCCCTTTTGCTAGGGGTATGGTAGATTATGATGCAGGACATCTTCTTGGATTACAGGCTGCCAGATGTGTATTTAGGGATCTAGATATCTTGACACATTCTATCAGTTGCGACATTATGATGACTAGGTACAGTGAGGAGTTTCCTCTAGCTTGTGTCCTAGCAGGTTTTATCGGCTGCTTTCTGGTGCTAGATAGGGGAAAATAGGGATTCCTTTGTGGATGGGGTAGGATGCTAGAGAGACTTGTTGAGACCCCTCAGAGACTAGGCTAGGGCTCTTGTATATTAGCATACATGTATCACGAGTTGCATGAGATCGTCTTCCGGGAGGGGAAGAGTATGGCTGCAAGAATTTTGATGTTACAGGTATGGGCTTGGGAGCACCTCCCAGTATGCAGGCTAATTGTAGATGATGGCAGAGAGCTTGGTCAGCTGATTGTATATAGGTATTATGGATATGTTACTCAGCCCCATCTGGGTAAGACATATTTTTGGAGATGATAGTTGGATGATTTGATAGACATGGTATGGAGACCTTATAGGGGGTTAGAGCCATGGGATTATTGGAGAATCGTACATAGAGATCTATTTGTTATGCACCCACTCATTAGCAAATCATAGAATATCGTGGAGGAATTTGTGGTATCTTGAGTGATGAGGTAGTATGGTAGGCCTTAGGGGATCTCGCAGGAGTACACAACCTATGCAAGATATGCTGATGAGGAGAGGTGGGAATGGGAACTGAGGTTATCATATGCCTTGAGTATGCAAGAGTTGACTGGATTGTAGCAACTCTAGTGGGACTACATGGGTGATATTATAGATGTGAGGGTATTTCCCCAGTATAGAGATTGCTTCCAGTAGCATCCATTTCCTAGATTTTCTGATCCGGTAGAGTAGGTACCTCGTATTGAGGAGGTTGAGGATGATGCCCCCGCATAGGGGCAGGGACAAGGATAGAGAGTCAAGGCTCTGAGGTGGGTAGGTGGTGATCCTAGTGCTAGTAGTAGCATGGTTCTAGCTAGGGTTGGAGAGCAGGGGGTTGACGTAGCATGGTTGATGAGGGTACGTCTAACAGATCTACAGTCATAGTTGACAGTGGCTCAGACTCAGCTGGTGGAGCGAGATCGTTAGCTGGTAGAGCTCAGAGCAGAGCATGATAGTTAGCTGGTGGGGCTCAGAGCAGAGTGCAATAGTCAAGTTGCGATGATGAGAGTAGAGCGAGACACTCTTCAGTAGGAGGTTTTGCACTAGACTAGTCGGGTGGCTTACTATGTTGCGGCTTACAGTGTAGAAGTTCCATTAGCGCAGTAGGTTGTCCCCTATTCACAGTACATGGCATGGTTGGAGGGAGCTTAGGCACCTCATCAGGATCCCGGTCAACATGCTCCTCTTCCACCTAGCGATGAGGGAGAGGTTGAGAGCTAGATATTCTCTTTTTGTAGCCTATATGATTCTTGCTCCGATGGGAGTTTGTATATGTCATTTATCATCATTTTTTACTCTTGAGACTTTATATGATATATATACGAGATCTGATTTGACTTCATTGTACTTGTGTTGATTCAATTATGAGATGTTTTCTATATGCTTTATTCTATATATATGCATTTCTTTTCAGTATGGATGTATGTAATACAAATGAATATGGATATCTATTTTTGTTTCTTTTCATATGCAAATAAATGATGAATGAGAATGAGTAATGAGTAATGCAAATTTTTATTTTTCTATGCAATAAGATGAATGCAAATGAGTAATAATGAAATGTATGAATCTGTATAAAATGCTTATGTATGCAGCTAACATCTCAATACACAAGTACTTGATCAGAGAAATGATGAAAAAGAGACCACTTAGCTAAGAAATAATGATGCTTCCAGCTCTCATTCAGAAAATAAAGAGATCATTATTATCATACCAAAATCACTCTAAATTCACAAAATATAGAATGAAATGCAATCTAAACCTAGTCACTATATTTAAAATGCTTAAGCTTCATCATTGAGCATAATGAACATAACAAGCAGATTAGAGTTCCTTTCTTTTCAATGTACAATTTTAATTATCTTGTCCGCAATGATCCTTTTTTCGTTCACATCCTTGGATAGATTTCGCAGGGACCCAAATTGCATCATAAAGAAATTCCCTCAAAATAGACAAAGGAATGATGTGGACCTCCCTGTAGCATTCAAATAAGTGGAGTCGAGGTATGTGTGGCAATTTCACCTTGATGTGAAGGCTCTTATCATAGACACCCAGCTAATTTAGATGTTTTCGGATCATTGGGATCATTCCTACAAGCAGAAAATAATGAAAATATTATGCCCCCAATCCTTGCTCCTCTTAGTCAAGATAGACTTCCTTGAGTTACTCAAAGGGATAATAATTGAAAATCAATATAAAAGACAACATACAATGTAAATTTTCATTCATATCTCAAACTGTTTAGTGATTGTTTTCAATTTTGTTGTTTTGCTTGTTAACTCAGTGATAAAACTCTTCAGTAGTCAAGAGATAGGTGACTGACTCAGAGTGGATGACTAGGTTTTACTGATGGAAAGATGACTTGGTTGATACTCCTTAGGACATGTAATGTTCTTTGTTGATTAACCTAAGACTAGGAAATTGATCAGTTTCAAGCCATGAGGGTTCCAACGAACTAGGATGTCACAAAAATGATTGAAATATATGTACAAGCAAAAGCAAGGATGCAAGGAAAGCAAGAATGCCAATGTTGTGTTGATAGATGGAGCGTTGAGTACAAGAGACACCTATTTTCTAGGTTTTCACTTGCTTGGCAGAGATTTTTTTTTTTTTTTTTACGAAGGTGCCTGTTTACCAGGTTTTCACCAAGGCATTTCTCTCTTTTTTCTTTTTCTTTTTTTTTTTTCAGGACTTTTTCAGTTTTTTATGATTTTTTTCAGGACATTTTCCAGTTATACAGGTTGGTGGAGCAGAGAATGCTAAGTGAATAATTTCTTCAAGTGGATGGTGTTAATCAGTTCATGGAGATTTTCTCATTCTGATGTTGAGAGTTGATAGGCACCAGAGCCATATATTGTAGTAACGATGTAGGGACCCAGCCAGTTGGGTTCAAACGTCCCTTTGTTGTCTCGAAACTGTTGATTTTTAGGATTTTTTCTTAGAACTAGGTCACCAACCTGAAATTCCCTTTGTCTAAATTCCTTGTTATATCCTCTAGACATTATCTTTTGATATATTCTAAGATGATCAAACGTCACTTGTCGACACTCATCCAACAATTCAAGTTCTTGCAATCTAGATATTCTATAGTCTTCATTAGTAACAAGACCTTGCAAAGAAACTCTTAGAGATGGTATTTCCACCTCAATAGGTAATATTGCTTCGGACCCATACACCAAATAAAAAGGTGTAGGCCCAGTAGGTGTTTTGATACTTGTTCTGTAATCCCATAATGCAAGATTGAGCTGTAGATGCCAATCCTTCTTGGATTTGTTCATTGTTATATGCAAGATAGTCAATAGGTTTTTGTTGGATGCCTCAGCTTTTCCATTACCTTGAGGGTAATATACTAATGACCAGTGTTGTTTAATTTTGAATTTCTCATAGAGCTCGTCTAGATCTTTATTCTTGAACTATCCTCCATTATCAATCATGATGGATGAAGGTATCCCATACCTATAGATGAGAAAAGCTACTAGTTTGTTGGTTGCTTTGATGAGAGGAACTGCTTCTACCCACTTAGTGAAGTACTCAGTTGTAGTTATGATAAATTTATGTCTGTTAGATGATGCAGGATATATCTATCCAATGAGATCAAAGGCCACTGATGAAAAGGACAATGTGTAATGAAGGGTATGAGATCCCTTGCTAGAGCATGTATGAGATTTCCATGTAGCTGACACTTCTCACGAGTCTTAGAAAATTTAATAGCATCTTTTTCCATGTCTAGCCAGTAGTAGCCAGCCCTTAGTAGTTTCTGAGCTAAAGTAAGACCATTTGAATGATATCCACAAATACCTTCAAGGACTTCTGATAACATAGATTTAGACTCTTTAGTTTCTAGACACCTAAGCAATGTACCATCCAAACATCATCTAAATATATCATTAGCAATGATAACATATCGTGAAGCATTTTGGGTTAGGTTTGTTTTCTCATTACGGGTAAGATTTTCAGGGATAATTTGGTCTCGTAGATAAGAGTCGATGTGTCTATATCAAGATGAGTCATGTCCAATAATAGAATAGACTATTTGGGTCTCAGGAGAATCATAGGCAAGGCAATGTAACTCTTCCACCAGGAATTCAAAGCAAAAATTGGATTCTTGCAACTCAGGTATAGACGCCAAGGTGGCCATAGCATCTGATACTTTGTTTGCAGATTTGGGAATCTATTGGAATGATATAAAAGCAAAATACTTCTTAAGATCATCAACCATTCTCCTATAAGGCATCAATTTCTCATCTTGAATCTGATATGTATTATTGATTTGATTGATGATCAGCTAAGAATCTCCATAGATGTGTAATTCAGCAACTTTCCATTCAATAGCTAGCTTTATCCCATTTACCAAAGCTTCATATTCTGCAATGTTGTTTGTGCAAGGGAACAAAATCTTACAAGACTTTGGGATTGAATACTTCTAAGGAGTAATAAATAGTATTCCAACACCAAAACCATTTTGAGTAAAAGACCCATCAAAGAACATCTTTCAGGGTTGTTGAGTAAGATGCATTATTGATTCATCTAGAAACTCTATATGCAGTAGTTGAGTGTCTTCAAGCAGAGCTTCAACAAGTTGATCAGCAATTACTTGTCCTTTTATGGCTTTTCATTCCACATACTCAATATCAAACTCTGTAAGGATCATGACCCATTTTTCCAATTTTCCTATAAGTGCTTCTTTGTTGAGAAGATATTTGAGTGGATCAATTTTAGCCACCAGCTTGATAGAATGTGCTAACATGTAGGGTCTCAATTTTTGTGATGCAAAGACTAATGCCAAGAATGATTTTTCTATTATAGTGTAGTTCATTTCATAAGACACCAATATTTTGTTGATGTAATATATAGCTCGTTCCTTTTTATTGTCATCCCATTGTGCCAGAAGTGCTCCCAGTGATGAATTAGTTGCTGATATGTATAAGATCAATTGTTTACCCTGAATTGGTGGCATCAATATTAGTGGATTGGATAGGTACTCTTTGATTTGTTGAAGGTATTGTTCACATTCTTGATACCAATTTTATATTACTCCTTTCCTCAACACTTTTGTGAAAGGTTGAGCTTTGTCTACTAGCTAAGAAATGAAGTGTCTAATTGATTGGAGACGTCCCTATAAACTTCTCATTTGAATGATGTTCTTCGGAGGTGGCATTTCCATTATAGCTTGGACCTACTCAGGATCAACCTTGATTCCCTTCTTTGAAATAATGTAGCCAAGCAATTTCCTAGATGTCACTTCGAATGCACACTATTTGGATTTAGCTGGAGTTTGAATTTTTCCATTCTATCTAGTATAGGGCCTAGCTCTTGAATATGCGTGGATCTCTTCATAGTCTTTACTAAAGTGTCATAAACATAATCTTCCATATTCTTATGCATCATGTCATGAAAGATAGCAGTTACTGCTCTTTGGTAGGTTGCTCCTGCGTTCTTTAGCCCAAATGGCATGACATTCCAGCAAAAAGTTTCACATGCACCGGTGAAAGCTATCTTTTCTTGATCTCTAGGAGCTATTTTGATCTAATTATAATCAGAGAATCCATCCATTAGTGAGTACATCTCATAGCCAACAGTCATGTCAACTATCATATCAATGTTTGGTAATGGAAAGTCATCCTTCAGACAAGCTTTGTTGAGATCTCTGAAGTTTGTGCAAACCCTAATGGATTTGTCTGCCTTTGACACAGGTACTATGTTTGAAATCCATTCGGCATAATCTATAGCTTTGATGAATCTAGCTTTTAGCAGTTTTTCTAGCTCAACTTTGACTAGTAGTGCCACATGAGGATGCATTTTACGGAGTTTTTGCTTGACTAGTTTAACTCCTGCTGTGATAGAAAGATAGTGCATGATAAGATCAGGATCTAGGCCTGGCATATCAGAGTACGTCCATGCAAAATTGATCTTCTTTTCTGAAAAAATATGAGTGAAATCTTTCAATTCTTCTGCTGATAGTGATTGAGCTACATGAATGATGTGTGGTGTCTCTTGACTCCCAATGTTCACTGGCTGAGTTGGCTCGATCAATATAGAAGACCTTTCTTGAAAATGACTTGGCAGTATATCAAGTATCTCACCTTTAGGCACCTCAGAGAGGTTTTCACCCTTAGGTATGTCCTTTATTTTCTCTTTTTTAGATTCTAACACAGCCACAATGTGGTTTTTGCCATCAGGTCTTTTATTTTTATTTTTCTTATTTTTGTGACTAAGATACTTGATATCTGTTTTAGTTATGTTTTCACTCTATTCACTAGTGGAAGAGTCCATAGGTTTAACTGCATTGAGATAATAGGCTAACGTATAGTCATTGGCAAAAGTAGGTATATTCATGGGCTGGTTTTGTAAAGTACAGTCAATTAGTTTTGGATGTAGTAAGGATAAATGTTGGATCGGTTTGAGGGAGTTCACGGTATTGTCATCACAACTGCGGATTGTAAAGTCAAGTTCCAGAAGGATACCTTGCGTAAATGTCTTAAGACTAGGAAAATTCAGAACATGATTATTAAAGTGCACATTCATATTTAGTTGACCTGATCTAATAGACATACTTGTAGCATCGTTCCCTACGCCAGACTGGATGTCATATCGTGGTTCGGCAACAATAAGATCAATAGACAAATTTTCATCATTTACATCAGATGATTAAGATTTTGATGTTGAGTAGATATTGTCATGAATAGGACTATTGTCAGAGTCATCCGGGTCATCAAATGAAGTTTCCAAGTCTTCTTCAAGTGATTTAGTGAGTATATGTATGGTATCAAGACCAACATCTTTAATGCTGCAAGTTCCTTCATGCTCTGGCTCATTTGTCATTTATATCTGACATACCTATTGACATGATCTTGATGGTTCTATGACTCCCTGTCATCTAGTGCATTCAGCTTCCTCTGGACTAATGACTGGTTCCACTTTTGTAGCTTCCGATTCTTCTGGTGTAAACCCATACCTAATTTGTTCTATCTTAGTATACTGGTACATAGATGAAAAGCTTTCTGTTATTCTTCCTTCTTCCAGCCCTTGTTCATCATCTGCTTGTCTCTTTCATCTAATTTACTATATTTATTTTCTAGTTTTATGTGCATCAACTCTTGAGTATCATCTATGGTACTAGTAGACTCTTGCAGAGTTTCTATAGTGGATTTATTTGAGAGGTGATCTGAACCCCATTCATACTCATTTGAGTCAGCCTCAGAATCTTCTACTTGTTTCCTACCAGTGTATGTGACTTGAATTTTCAACGGTGTAAACATTTCCCTGAACCTTTCTACTTCTTCTTTCATATCTTCCGGGACCTCTACTTCTTATATTTTTGTAGCTGATACCATCAAAACTTGAGTACTAGTTATTTCTTCTCTCTTGACTATTGATTCCTCTTTCTCTTTTACACACTTTGCCTGAGTTTGTTGAGTGTTTGTTTCTTGTAATGTTGAAGGTGATATCCTTTTTTGCCACTTAGACTTAGAGGCATGTTTTTGCTCTGATGTCTTTTTTGGATTGTACCCCAGTCCAAACTTATCATTTGTTGATTTCATTTGTAGCTGAATTGGTTCAATAATACCCTCTTAATGTTTTCCCAGGGGACTAGTACCTGAATATCCCATGTGTTGAATCATATTGTAGCCAGGACCATATTGGGTTGAGGAAATCTCACAATATTGTACTTCCTCATTTTGACTATCTTCCTTGAAAATCCATTTAAGAACTACATCCTCTTCTATTTCATCTGCCAGGGAAGTAGAAGACTATACAAAAAGACCATCATATATGATATTCGGAGCTGAATTCTGTGTTCTCATAGCCTCTGATGGTTTGCCCAACTGTTTTGGTGATGGAGGTAGAGAGACTAATGAGAGTATCGGTTCTATCTTGTAGCCATCCATGTCGGTATTTGTAATCTTCAATTTCTTTTCGAAGTCTTTCATCAAAGCTTCTAGACTTTCATTTGTAGAGGCTGCCCTATTATGAGGCACAAAAGTATCAGCACCTTTTGTCAATGCATTACAAGTGAGATTTATATCAGCAGGAATACTGAATTTTGTTCCATTATAAGGAAATTTTAAACATTGATGGTATGTAGATGGAACTGCCTTCATTTCATGAATCCATGGCCTGCCCAGTAAGATATTGTATAACATAGGAAGATCAAGTACCTGGAAAAGGACATCTCTTTCTATAGCTCCCACTCTAATGGGTAATGATACCAGACCTATAGAGGTCCTTTATTCTTCATCATAGGCTTTAATTGTTATTTTCTTGGCGTGATGACATTTTTCAGAGAATCCTAGTTGTGTAAGTAGACTGTAAGTATAGATATTCAACCTCATGCCTCCATCTATCAAAACACATTTAACTCTGTGTTTATGGATCATGGCTTCAATATGCAATGGCTGGTTATGTGGATGATTTAGCAAGTTGTCATCTTCTTCAAAGAAGGTCAAATAGTGAGGTGAAGTTAGATGACCCACCATAGACTGAAACCGATCAATATCTAAATCTTTTGGACCATTAGTGGTGAGCAATTCTTTGTCCAGGATCTCTTTGTGAATAGAAGAGATTTTTAGCAATTCAAAGATTGAGATTTGAGCATTTGTCCTTTTCAATTGTTCAACAATGCTATATCCAGAGGATGATATTAAAGTTAGCCTTTTAAATTTATCCAAGGTTGATTCTTTTGGTTTGTTTGACGGGGCTGGTGGGTTCAATGTTGCTTGAGCCGGGTTGGAAGAACTAGCTCCTTGGAGAGTGACTTTCTTTTGAGAATGGGTCAGAGCTCTTGCATATCATGATTCATTTGGTTTATCTTGGACTATAATCACATTGCAATATTCTGATTGGGAAGGCTCAATCATGTTAATGATGTTGTCATTGCTAGTATAAGTATAATCTACTTTGGCACCTCCTTTGGTCTTTGAAGAATCACCTTGTTCATAAATAGGTAAATGGTCCTTAAATGCTTTGTGATCAACATTGGTCAGGTGATTCCCGACAACAATTTTACCAGCGTCTATGAGATCTTGAATATCATGTTTGAGCTTCATGCAGTTGTTTGTGTTATGACCTTTATTCTGATGGAAGTCACAGTATTCATTTTCTCTCCACCATTTTGGTTTGACTTCTAGATCATATAGTCTGGAGTTATCTGGTAGTGTTATCAGGTTTTTTGCCAACAGAGTTTTGAAAGTAGATTCATATGATTCTTCGAGAGGAGTGAAATCATGCTTAGGTTTGGAAAGCCAAGGCTTCTCTTTGAACCACTCTTTTGTTTTCTTTGGAGGGGTTTTTGTTGCAGCTTCATCAACTTTGAGTACTTGTGTGCCACTAGCCAAGTTGAATATTGTGGGCTTTGAGTTGGTTTTAATAGTGTCTACTACTCTATCATTAACAACTTTCTTGTATTTATCTTTGCCAAATTTCCAATACTTGTTCTTCTCTTTAGAGCTAGATCCTGGTTGCATTTCTTTCCAAGGTGAGATATCCCCCTTCTTTATGAGCACATCTTCCATTCAAATGGAAATATCTACCATTTTGTTAAATGATGGGTGTACTTGCATTTGTATACTATATTTCAATTCTGGGACCAAATTGTTGACAAATATTTTCATTTTCTCATAATCTGGGATAGGTCGTGAATACCTAGAGAACATCTTTCTTCAATGTCAGAGGAAGGTAAGGAAAGGCTCCCTTGTTTTTCATTTAGTATTGCAAAGCTCGATCATAGTCACGAGATGTTGAATGTTGTATGAGTATTGTTGTACATACAAACAGTTCGATTAGTTCTTCAAACATTTTTATTCCTTTGGGTAGACTTGAGAACCATTCCATGGCTTGTCCTCCCAAACTCCTTGGAAAAAGGTGAATGAGATATGTTTGATTGTGCATGAAATACATACAAGTAGCACAAAATTCTTTGACATGATCTTGAGGATCTAAGATACCATCATATTTGTCAAATTTTGGGTTTCCAACTCGTGAAGGAAATGGAGGCATGCATAGATTCTTGTCCAATGGAAAGGGGCATATTGTCTCCAGAGAATATTATTTTGGGGACTTATCCTTATTCTTCAGTTCAATGATCTCAGTTTGTAAGGCTTGTAATTGTCTATGTACTATGAGTATAGGCGATTCTTCCTTTTTAGTAATGAGTGTCTGAACATCATATCCAATAGGAAGTTTGGCACCTTGTTTTGCTAGTTCTAATAAATAGTCTTCCTTTTCTCGAGCCAAGATAGCTTTCATCATTTTTTGGAATTCTTTATCCTTTTGACAGTTACGAATATCTTTTCCTAGAGGTTCAAGACCTTCTTTAGCTTCACTTGATGATGAGTCATTATTGGTTTTGTGAATATTAAGGTTGTCTTTGTCATTGTATTCCATCCCATGTATAGTGGGAGATTCAGGTTCATCAAAAACTAGTACCCCTGATGATGAAGGTTTATCAGTGAGCGGGTCCTTCATGTATTATGGGTTATCTTGATATGTGAAGGGTTGTCCTTTTCCTTTGGCCTCTTTCTTATGAGAACTCCTGGTTTGAGTAGGCATTTTTATGGATTAGTGTGACCTAAAGCTATTTGTGATGTAGAGGTCAAGATCAATTTCAGAGCTAGTTGTTTGGTTAATAGATTTGTTTGAGAGAAGCAACTAAGATTTAGTCTGGTTTCAGGAAATATCTATCCTATATAAAACATTTATCTAAGTTTATTCGAGAGTAGTGACTAAGATTCAGTCTGGTTTCAGGAACGATCTATCCTATATAAGACGTTATCTAAATGACTTAGGTTTGATAGGTAGTTGATTGAATTAGCTTAAAGATGATCGACCAAATCGTGCAACACAAATGGCAGAGGTACACTGTCTCGATCTATTTATGCTTAGGATGATGATAACCAGTATTATGTTTGCTATAGAATATTTTTAAGCAAGTTTGACTGCTCTGTAATGACAAAACCAGAGATTCGTACAATAGGATTTACTAAGCCAGATGACAATTTAATAGCTTCAGGACGAAAATAGTTTTGTTTCATACGAGTTGCTTCCTAGTATTGTACAACAGATGGGTATGTCTAGCACAAGAAAATATTCAGTGCAATTATGTATCGTATGACACAGGATTTAGCTTCAGATGATAAACTATTGGGTTTCATATGACAGGAGATTGAGCTCAGACGACAAATTATCAGACTTGTATGACTGTTAATAGGACAGAGACAAAAATTATGAGTTTTCAATAGCTGAGTATGACAACTGAGTATGACCAATTCTGAGATGGATTTATTTTTGATAAGGATAGACTAGTTTTGGACAAAATTTTGACTTAGGATGGACTAGTTCTAACATAGACAGAGTTTTTGATCACTGAGTTGTTTCTTGTTTTCTCCAATTTTGGTATTCCAATTTTAGTTTGAGGGATGAAAATACAGAAAACACGTAGTATGAATAGTAACTCCAATCACAACATGCAAGCCCTACGAAATTTGGTGAGAGAAGAAAACCTTTTCTTGTAGACTTAGGTACACACCCAATAGCTAATCAGAATACGACCATTGAGTCTCACGCAATGATTCTCAAAACCGTATTATCCGACTCCTAATGCTAATGGGGGTATGAAATGACAAGTATCTTGGGAGAGTTACTATCTCTCTTGCAAAAGGATTATCCCCCTTTTGGAGGTGAACCGCGTAGCTTCTAATTTTAATTGGATCTAGTAAGGGGTTCATTTAGCACATTGAGGTATAAAATCAATTAAGAGGTGTCCCAGCCTTGAAAACCAAGGTTTAATATACCCAAAGGTACAGAGGGGAGTTATTATCGAGCACTGTCGTTGACTTGATTTTCATCAAATCACATTTATTTTATAGTGGGTTGGAGTACTTGGTGTTTAGCCATTCCCAATTAGGTTGTTCCCCTCACACCAGTCGTAACGGCTTTAAGAGTTTTTAAGCTCCTCGGGAGGGCAAGCCTGCTAAAGATGTACAAATCTCAAACAAAGAAAATGCCTCGAGGGTATAGATTTCTGATTGTCTAGAAAAAGACAAGAGCATACTCTCCTACCTCTCAAAATTTTCTAAAAACATGAAATACATATTTGTTCTTTAACCAAATAGAAATTTAGGTGCCTAAAAAAGAATTGAAAGAATACACGATGTTTGGTCGATTCTTCTTAGGCAACCTAGAAAGACAATAAATTAGTAGTCATATTGTCTTTGTGTGACAAGCATATTCTTTGGCAGCATTCTGCAAAAACTGATTAGGCTGTGAAAAATTCTAAGATAGACAAATAAACAACCAGGGTTATTTGTCAGAATAATCAATTTGAACAGAAAACCAAAATCATAAAATTTGCTTTTTTTTGTCTTTTTAACCAAAAAAATACAGAATCGTACGACTATATTTAAGCTCGTACGATACAAGATGTTTGTCATTTTGGCCTATGATAAACGTCGTGTGATATGATGCAGAGGTTGTATGGCTAAAAATCTGAAAAGTCAAAAACCCAAAAAATAACAAAAAAAAAAAGTCAGTCTTGGAGGCCGAAAAATGTATTTTTCTGCCCCACGGTGGGTGCCAGAGATGTGTGTGTGAAAAGTGGGAAGAATTTATATCTACAAGACACAACACTTTAATTAAGTCATTACATGTATGGTTAGATAGATATAGGCATGAATAATAAAACCATAACAAATCGACCAATTGCCTTCTAAAAGATGCGAGTATAAGATTGCTCTCATATTTTTATAAGCAATACTAGTGACTAGACTACACCAAGACGAAGGATTTAATCTATATGAGGATGATTTTAAGCTGAAATGGATGCAACATGGATGAATAATTAAAACAATAATGAATTCAAGCAATATGGATTCAAGCAATAATCGATGCAAATAATCTAAAAAATGCACAATATATTCAATGACTCCAGAGCAAAAATCAGCGTAATAATAATCTCCAAGCGTGTTCTCAAAAATCTCTGGGGTAAACTGGATGAGAGATGAAGGCTGAATTTATAGAGAATTACAAGAGAGATGATGAAAAATCTCAATTTAGGATTAATTGAAAATAATTGAGAAATCAGGTTCAGTTAACCTTGAGATAGATTCCAATTATAGTTTAATTGAAATGCATTTAGATAGGAAGTTCAAGTTGCATTAGAAATAAGAATTAATTAATTCCATTCACTTGTGATAAAAATAGATAAATCTTTGATTGATTCAAGAAAAGAGTCTTTTCAATGCAACTGAACTTCTTTTTTTGAAAAGCTTTGAGTTCCAATTTTAGAGAATGATTCAATAATTCAATTAATTGTTTTTCTAATTTCAAGTTCTAAATTTAGAAAAAGAAATAATATCTCAAGTTTGATTTCTCTCTCAATTCAATTCTTTTATTTTATTTTCAATTCAACTCTTTCTTTATAATTAATTCCTCTTTTGTAATAAATTAATTCTTTTTTTGCATGATTAAATGGAAAATTTATTAATTAATTAAATATGGAAGGTTATTTAATAAATTA
This sequence comes from Cryptomeria japonica, assembly GCF_030272615.1. NCBI lineage: Eukaryota > Viridiplantae > Streptophyta > Pinopsida > Cupressales > Cupressaceae > Cryptomeria > Cryptomeria japonica. The sequence goes on along the minus strand of NC_081409.1, from coordinate 500,749,152 downwards.
AATAGGATAATTGATTAAAAAATGATTTTCTTGGAATGATTCAATTAATTAAATAAATATTTAATTAATATAGAATAATTGATTTTCCATGTAATATTTGATGATTGAAGAATTAATAATGTGCTCAAGATTGATTTAATTGCCTTTGGTTAGGACCTTGGTGATGTTTGTCAAGATTAGGGGCCCATGGTTTAGATGACCATTTTTAGGGTATTACACTAGGGTCATCTTAGCTTCATCGCTTCATATCAAGTTGATATTTCTTGATCATTTGAATTAAATCAATCTCTGGGGGCATATCGGCTTCATCGCTTCAATTCAAGCTGATATTGTCTTCATCTGAATCAGTCTCTTAATGTTAATCAGTTTCATCGCTTTTCATCAAGATGATTATTAGTTTAAACTTAATCAAAGGTTTAAGGAGTATCTTTGATCACACACTTAGTCTAAGAAGGTGTTCAGTTTCATCACATCAAATCAAGTTGGATAGTTTATCTTCATTTGTCGTGTCTTGATCCATCAAGTTCAAGATCGATTTTGTTTTCGCTCATTGTGTCTAGTTCAATCAAGTTCTAGATCAGTAAGATCCACTTCTTGATCAATCAAGTTCAAGTTCGGTATCTTTGTTGTTCATCAGTCCTAGTTCAATCATGTTCAGGATCGGTATTGCTTTAATCAACTCTGTTCAATTCCATCACTTCAAAATAAGCTAAACACCTTGCTCTTCATCTAGTTCGTGATCAATCCAGTTCAAAACTGGTATCTCCTAGACATCAACTATTCTTTGAACCAATGCACTGCTCACACATTAATTCAAAGAGGGGCAAATGTAATACCCTAAAATTGGTCACCTAAACCATGGGCCCCTAATCTCAACAACATCACCAAGGTCCTAACCAAAGGCAATTAAATCAACTTTGAGCACATAGTTAATTAATTCTTCAATCATTAAATGTCACATGGCAAGTGAATTATTCTATATTAATTAAATATTTATTAAATTTATTAAATTATTCCAAGAAAATCATTTTGATCAATTATCCTATTTAATTTATTAAATATCCTACCATATTTAATTAATTAATGAAATTTCCATTTAATCGTAAAAAAAGAATTAATTTATTACAAAAGAGGAATCAATATGCAAAACAAGAGTTAAATTGAAAATAAAATAAAAGAATTGAATTGAGAGAGAAATCAAACTTGAGATATTATTTCTTCTTCTAAATTGAGATAACTTGAAATCAGAAAAGTAATTAATTCAATTATTAATCATTCTCTAAAATTGGAACTCAGCTTTTGAGAAAAGAAGTTCAGTTGGATTGAAAAGACGTTTTTCTTGAATAAATCAAAGAAATCGCATGGAATCACCTATTTTTATCACAAGTGCATGGAATTAATTGAATTTTATCTCCAATGCAAACTCAAACATATAATTTGAATGCATTTCAAACAAACTATAATTGGAATCTATCTCGAGGTTAACTGAATCTGATCTCTCAACTATTTCAATTATCCTAAATCGTGCTTTTTCTTGAATAATCTCAACCGCTCGTTGCTAATCGATCTTGACCGTTAGTCTCTCTTGTGATTTTCTATAAATTCAGCCTTCATCTCTCATTCAAATCACCCTAGAGATTTATTGTTATTATATAGTTTTTGCTCTGGAGTCATTGAAGATAATGTGCTTTCTTTTTTGGAGATTATTGCATCTTAGTTTAGCTTTTTGCATATTTAGTTCAATTATGATTTCTTGAATTCATATAGCTTACTATTCATCCATGTAGCATCTATCTTGCATCCATTTAGCTTAATATCATGCTCATATAGATTAAATCCTTCATTTTGGTGTAGTTTAGTCACTAGGATTACTTATACAAATCTGGGAGCAAGTCTATACTCGCATATTTTAGAAGGCAATTGGTCAATTTGTGATGGTTTTTATTATTCATGCTTATATCTTTCTAACCATACATGTAATGACTTAATTGAAGTGGTGTGTCTTATAGCTTGCAGATACTTATACCACTTTTCACACACACACTACCCTTTGCAAATTGACAAACTCTACAAATTTACACATATTTCCTAACATCCTTATGAATCTAGAGCCAAAATTAATGCTCACTCACCAATGCTATTATTTTGTCAACACCAAAGTGTCTGGCTAATCCTCCACTAGGTTTCTCCAATATCATATTCTCCCTCGTAGAACTCTTAGCTATGCACAACTGAACTCCTCTGAATAACATCCCATCCTAAATGAAGTAATCCAACCACTTGCTTCTATCTATCATAATTGGTTCTCTACATGCTCTCCAAGGTTCTGCAAAATCTGGGTCATCATCATACAAGGTCTTCAATTCCTCAGATCTTAATACTATTACTCTCATCTCTGTCAGCAAATTCCTTCTCCCACTCAATGCATCAGCCTTTGATAGATTTCCTACTTTTATGCTTCAACACAAAAGTGTAACTCTGCAAAAATTCTACCCATCTCATATGTCTCTGATTCAACTTACTCTAACTATTCAAATACTACAAAGCTTGATGATCCATATACAACACAAACTCCTTAGGCAATAGGTAATATCTCCACTTCTTGAAGGCTTGAACTATGACATAAATTATTGATTATACACTAAATATCTCCTTCAGGCATCATTCAATTTCTCACTGAAATAAGCTACCGCTCTCCCTTCTTGACTCAACACTGCTCCTATTGTTGTTCCACTTGTATCACAATCCACTTTTGTTTGCTCTAGTGGTCCACTTGAATTCCTTCCAAACTCCCCTAATTGTCTCAGTTATAGGATTACAAACTGAACTAAAATTTCTGATGAATTTCTCGTAGAAACTAGCCAATCCATGAAATGATCTTACATCTCCAATGCTTTCTGGTGTAGGCCATTCAACAATTGCTTTTAATTTCTCAGGTTCCATCTTCAAACCATCCTCAGATATCACAAATCCTAAATAGACTAATTCTTCCTTCATGAAAGTACACTTAAGATTTATCAGCAACTTTTCTTCTCTCAATCTTTCCAAAACTTGTCTCAAATGAAACAAATGCTCCCCTTTTGTCTTACTCAAAAATCAGAATGTCATCCAAATATATAATAACAAACATACCCAAGAATTTCTTCAATACCTCATTCATCAGCCTCATGAAAGTACTCGGTGCATTAGTTAACCCAAAGGACATCACCAACCATTCATATGGTCCTTCATTTGTCTTGAATGTTGTCTTCCACTCATCTCCTTCTTTGATCCTAATTGATGATATACACTCTTCAAGTCTATCTTTGTAAAGTACTTGTCTCCGCTCAAACAATCCATTATGTCATCCATCCTATGTAAAGGAAACCGGTATTTCACTATGATCTTATTTATTGCTCTGGAATCAATACACATTATTCATTCTCCATTCTTCTTAGGTGCTAACATTGTCGGTACTGCAAAAGGGCTCAAACTTTCTCTAATCAAACCTTTCTTCAATAGCTCTTGCACTTGTCGATTCAACTCTTCATTCTCTGTCAGTGTCATTTGGTGTACAACTTTGTTAGGCATGCTAGCTTTGGGAACCAAAGCCATGCAATGACTAATACTTCTTATAGGTGGTATTCCATCAAGAAAATTATCTAAAATGATGTCTTCATATTCTGCCAGTAAATATTTTATCTCTTTTGGTTGTTCTTCTTCATGCTCCGGATTCGCAATCTTCTTAGGAACTAAGGGAAAAAACACATTCTCATGTCTCAATCCATCCAAGAATTTCCTTCCATCCACCAAACAGATTCTAGCATTTGTACAGACTTCACTCTTCAAAGGTTCCTCCAAGGGCAACAAGGTTTGCTTCATCCCATTGGCCACAATAGTGTATGTATTATTCCTCCCATGATGTATTTCATGTCTATCAAACTACCAAGGTATACCCAACTAAAGGTGACAAATATCCATAGGCATAATATCACACAAGACTTCATCATGATAATTCCTAATTTTCAATTTCACCAAACATTGCTCACTTACTAGAAACTTATGTTCATCCTGAATCCATGCTATCTGATAAGGCTTAGGGTGTTTCAATCTTTTCAAATTCGACTTATTCACCATCTCTTCTGAAACAAGATTATCTGAACTACCACTATCAATGACAACTTTACAACACCTACCAAATACCTTACATCTGGTCTTCAACAAATTCTTCCTCTGCAAGGGCTCTTCATCTCTCCCAGTATGACACAAAGCTCTCCTCATCATCAACAATTCTCAATCTTCCAGTTTATTAGCTAATCCAGTGGCGTTTACATCCACCACTGTTGTTCTTTTGGTATTCTTTGTCTTCTTACATTTGACAAAACGATGTCCTTCTCCTCCACACTTATAACAAGTTCCTCTAAACACTCTCTTGTCTTGTCTTCCAAAATTCTCATTCCATTAGCCATCTAGTTCTCTCCTTTGGTAGAAATTTCTATCATCTTTTCGATATAAATTGCCTTCTTTTCTCACTTCCTTGTCTTTGTTCTGATCCATATAGGTTCCTTTACCTTTAGTATATCCTCTTCCTCCTTGAAATCTTCGTCCAAAAAACCTTCCACCTCTGCTTCTCTGCCTCTGCTCATGTCTTTTGTTTAACTTCTCTTATGCTTTTAGGGCATATTGGTAAGCTTCTTCGACACTCTACAATTTGATCAAACTGAGTTCATCTTGTATAGACACCTGCAATCCATTCAAATATCTGGAAACTTGTTCAACTTCATCATCAATATGTCTGGATCTGATATTCAACTTGTAAAATACCTTGGTGTACTCCTTAATGCTAGATTCCTTCTGTCTCAAATTCTGCAACTTCTAGAATAGATTCACTTGATACTCAGCTGGCATAAATTTTGATTTCAACATAGCAACCATCTGATCCCATGTCTTAATCTTCTCTTTACCTCTTCTTTATCTATCAACTTGCAAATTCTCCCACCAAAGAGATGCATGGCCTTTCAACTAGGTACACACATATTTCACCTTCCTTTCTTCTATAGTGTTTTCAAAATCAAAATATTTCTTCATCTCTGAAATCCAATCCATCAATTCATCTAAATCCAATTTTCCATCATATTTCGGTGGGGTAAAATAAGGTTTAGTATTCACCCTACTCAAAACCCTCAAAAACCTTTCCTCATCCGGATTAACCACAGGTGGATTTACTTATTCTACAAGGGCTTCTTATCCTTCATATTCACTTACATCTTCAATATGTCAGCCTCTTCTCTGGGTTGTCTCAATGGCTTCCAATCGAGCTGATATTCCTCGCAACATTTCCATCACATAAAGGTATACATTTCCATGTGATCCACCATTCCCACTTCCTCTTCATGCCATATTTATGCCAATCCTCTGTAACTGCAGGTTAGATCCACAGTCTGCCACCCTACAACAAAAACCTCTCAAGACAACGCAATCTCTGAAATGAAAGCTCGCTCTGATGCCACTTGGTGCAGTCACTAGTTACGAGAGACCTCAAAGAGATCAATCAAGATCGGTTAGCAAGAGTAAACATAATGGAAACACAAGAACATGATGGAGGCAATGTAGAACAGATTGAATTATATCATGAAAACTATTTACAACCAATCAGTAACAACTTGGTTACAGTAACTGGCTCACAAGGCTGCTAAAACATGCTCAATATATAGAACAGGTCACAATGGGGACCTCAAACCTTAGGATCTATCTCTGTCTAACTTCTTCAATATATTCTAATGCTCTATTACAATGATTTATATGATCTAAGAGGATCCAGTCAGCCTAAAAAGGGATCAAAACCCGAATAATAAGACCTAACATGTAAAACCAACAAGGTCGACCTCTGACAAAGAAAATCCTCCAAAAAATCCAAAGGATGAAGTGAGAATCAAAGGGAAGGTCAGCCACATGCTAAGGAGCAACAAAATCAATTCTCAGGGCTCTGCAAGCTACAGAAAGGATCTGGTAGATCACCAATGCAAATAGGTCCAAGAAATTGGTAACAAAAAATGTCTCGAAAACTAGTAGCGATAAATTGCCAGAAAATTATCCAAATGCTTTGTGGTTTAGGAATAAGGAAGATGATCAAGTCTTCAAGAAAAATCCAACTCCACAAGTTCTGGTGAGCCAAATCCAGAAAACATAGAAAGAAATGTTGAAACTATAAATAGAAAGAAAAACAGAAAGGAAATATTTTTGGTTGATGCAAGATTGCCATGAACCATGGATGCTCCTACATCAAGTTATCAACTGTAACGTCTTTAAATTTTTCTCCTTGCATTTTTTTACTACATTTGGGTCTTCACCTTAGTGTTTTTGCCCATTGGCCTGATTGAAGACCTGAATATGCTTATGCACATAAAAAATGCATTGCAATTCAACCCTGCACTCTTCTTACACCTTGACCCTACCCCAAAATAGGGCAAGACTAGAGCATGGTGCCCTAGGATCCACTGGGACCATGGTGTGGTTCCTTGGGACCCTATTTGGGACCTCCCTTGATCCTGTCTCCTTGGACCTAACTCAAATTTGAAGCAGGAATTCCCTCTTATGTCGGCCTGTTGGAAAATCTGTCAATTAAACCTACTGACAAGTATATAAGATGTATTTCCCCTCTCATTTGACATCTAACAAAATTAAATCAAGCATCAAAGCATTCAAGAGATCAAGCATTCAAGCATTCAAGATAAATTAAGCATTTTCACTCTTCCATCAAGCTTTGGAGAAACAATAGAGATAATATTTCAAGCATTGAAGAGGAGCTAAACATTCTACTTCATGAAACCTTAATTCCATGTGGAGGCAAACAAAACTTCACAAGCAAGTATAAGCATTTCAATTTCATTCAATTCAATATCCCCTCAAAGAGGAGGATTCCTACTTTCAGTCATTTCATTTACATTATTTCAACCACTTGGTTAGTTCCAAAATCGGGGTTTGATATAAAGACAAACCCCTATTCCTAGCACATTTCCCTTTCTTTTTTGTGTGCAAGAAATAGGTGTGCAACTATACTTCTGTAGTTAAGATTTATTCACATAGATAAAAAAACCCTTTTCGATGCTCCAAATTTTTTCAAATTTTGCAGAGTAGCTCCAGATCATCCCAAAACTATCAGATCTAGGTGCACGACTGAATCCCAAATCTATAGCTCACTCTTTTCACATACTTTGTCTACATTTTCAGTGCTTTGTCTTAATTTAATCAATCAACTTACGAAAGAGGGTTAATTCCATTTCAATATGCTTAGTATTCAATCCTTGCATCAATTGGGATAGGATCTAGTAGATTCATCCCCCTCTTTTAAATGTCAAGTCCCCCAAATGAAAATTGGAGCCTAGTGAATTCCCTCTTTTTCCAAGTGGCGAATTGGTTAAGGTTCTCCAATTTTCTACTTTACATCAACAAAAAAGAAAGAACTATTAAAACATTTTGTAGACAAAATATTGTGATTTGAAAGACTTTACAAAATACTCAAATGAATTCAGACAGCTTCTATATCAATTGAGGGATGAAAAGCATATTAAAATGGCAAAAAAGATATCTTAACGAAATGCCATACAATCTTTCAGATAGAGTGATGGGATATCTTGATTTACACAATCTTAATCTACAAGATTGTCCTATTACCAATTTGATTCAATTTGCTAGAGATCGGATATTTAAATTTATAGATGATTGTAAATATCAACAAAAGTACAAAACATGAAGCACAAAGGATTTCCCCTACTTTTATTGATTCTTATTGATGTAATCCTTACAAAATAACATTGCAAAATCCATAAGCAATGTAGGAAGAGAAAATTTTATTTCTAGAAAAGGACTTTTAGAAAAAGAAATTCTTATGCACCCAAGAATAAATGTTTGCGCAAAAGCTCTCATCCTCACCCACAAATCCAAAAGATTGTTTGTTATATCTATAACAAACCAAGGCACAAATCACTAAATTGTTCTTGTAAAAATAAAATAGTAAAAGAAATCTATTTTGATCCTTCAGCAGCAACATGGTAGGATGTTGTCAATGAAGAAGAAGATCTTTATCTACAAGATAATATCTATAAACCTGTTATTGAAGAAATTGAAGAAGATGTAGATGAAGAAGATGAAGTTTCTTTAGACAACCTTGCTACTACACTACAAGAAATTGAAAAGAAACTAGAAGATGAAGAGCCTGATGAATTCCCCTGTATTGATGAAACAAACAAGATGAGAAAAAAGAAGGGAATATCAAGGAAGAGGGCACAACAATAGATATATTTTACCTTTTCAAAAAAAATAACCAAGGCCTCTTGTCATGACTTACCAGCCACCATTCCAATAGTCAATCCTACAATATCAAGACCTCCAAAGATAATTTCAAGAATTCATCCCTTTCAAAGAAGAGATTCCCTAGGTATGTATAAAACCATCAATATTTACTCCTTTAATAGCAGAAAGAGGACAAAGGAAATTCAATAAAAAATCTATACCTAAGGATCCTATTATGTGAGATATTTCTCAATTCTCTCAAGAACAACCATGTCTTAGAACGTATGACTATGATATTCAATTTTGTCCATCTGTGATTATTGAAGAAGAGTTAGATGTACCTAGTACATCCTACTCTGGTCTAAACCATAATCAATTTATTTCTCACATCCAAGAAGAATATGAAGATGAAAATGAACAATTCCCTCCATTTATAGAACATCCTGCAAATGTTTGAATGGTTTTGTTTGTCCTACCAGAACCCAAGCCACAATTAGAGCCACAATATTTAGTACATCTCCTTATATGAAAATATTTGCAGTAAAAAAGCGTGATAACAAATGGAAAAAATTATGATGCTCAGATTGATTATCCAGATATGAAAGAAGAAATGAAAGAACTCAAAAGAGGGAAGTATATTGTGCATTCTCAATATGATTTTAATTGTTATGAATTTATGGTTTGCAAAGACTATGAAAAAAGAAGGAAAAAGAAAAGAATTGTTATAAATTATAGGTCATTAAATACAATCACAATTCCCTTCCCTTATCCAATTCCATATAAGACCTATTTTTTAGAGAAGGTTGCTAATGCAAAGGTCTTCTCTCAATTTGATTATAAATAAGGTTTCTACCAGATTAGAGTGAAGAAAGAAGACCAATATAAGACTGCATTGAGCTACCCTTTTGGATATTATGAATGGATAGTGATGCCTTTTGGTTTAATGAATGCTCCTTATTTCCAAGAAAGAATGGATAAATTTTTTTGTGGCTGTGAAGATTTCCTATGTATATATATATATAGATAATATTCTTAATTTTATTAAAGACTTTGATGAGCATAAGTCTCATCTAGAAATATTTTATAGGCTAGCTTTAAATTCAAGGATTATCTTGCCCCTCTCTAAAATAAAATGGTGCTCAAACTCTTGTAAATTTTAGGAATGATTGCTAATGTTAGAAAACTTGAGGTTCAACCTCATATTAAAAATAAGATCCTTGAATTTCAGTGTCCTCTTAATAGTAAGGAGCTACAAGGATTTTTAGGAATGTTAAATTATGTAAATAATTTCTATCTAGGTGTAGGTTTTGACAGAGAACCATTACAACTTCTCATGAAGAAGCCACAATGGGGACCAAGCCATGACAAAATAGTTAAAAAGATACAACAAAAGATTCAGAATCTACCTGTATTACATGTTCTGATAAACAAAGACTTTATTTTGTATATAGATGCTTTAGAATATGCATGGGGTGGACACCTTTGTTGTGTTAAGGATGGAAAAGAATTTACAACAAAATATGCTAGTGGTGTTTTCCCAATAGAAGTTAAAAATGGATTTCTTCTGACAAATAAATTTATGGGATTATTAAAAATATAAAAGAAATTCATAATTAGACTTGATTGGACCAGATTCTTGACATTCAAAGAAAATGACCATGGTAGAAAGGATGGTCGAAGGAAATTTTTTAGATGGCAAGAATATTTAAATCAATTCAACTATGAAGCTCAACATATCCCAGGGAAAGAAAATGTCATCGTTGATTATCTCGGTAGGAAAGTACCTATAGTATTCATGTAGAATCCAACTAATCCTTCATCTAATCCAAGACTCTTGATCAACAAGGAATTTGATGTCTATTTTCAGACAATAAATCAGAGCGTCTAAAGAATCATGCTCCTAAAAGGTACTAACAAGAATTATCTCGATTAGGCACTCTATGTAGTAGACACACTATCACATTTAGAGTGTATTTTTGAACTAGTTATAACTAGTGAAAATTATGGTGAATTCTTAATTCTGAGAATTAAAATAGAACACCAATATATGTCATTGTTAGACTTGATCAAAAGACCCCTTTTCACATGCTTGGCTAGTTTTTTTGCAGTAATAATATAAGAAATATTAGATTTCTTTACTAATGTTGGACCAAAACATGTAAATCTAGATCCTGAATATTCACTTAGAAGGGAGATTGTCACAAGGCTTATTATTAAGACAAGACTAAAATGGGAATCCTTCTTTTCCCCACAATTAATATATGACAATAAACTCCAAGACTAGAACATACGACATAAATTTTAGATTCTTGCCAAATGAAAACCATTAAACTAGGAACAAGTATTTGATCATGGAGAAGTGACACCACCACTACCTTCACTAGCCTCCATCTCATCATCAATAATTACTGGTTAATATCATGTCTATAGTGACTAAAAGGCTTTTGATGAAACAAAATATTTGTACAAGGACAGCCAATGTCGGTGGTTTATGGTTGATATACCTCATTTTTTGATAACCAGTATACTTAGTATACTAAGTCAGATTTGAGTCACTTATCTACTATAAATAAGACATAGCAGAAGAATTGAAGGCATCAAGAGTCTATATTCTTCCTAGGTTCTAAGTGCTTTAAGTCTGAGTCAATAGCATCTTCCATAGAGAGTATGTTCTATCTCTTCCATTAGAGATATCAAAAATCATACCAGCATGTGTTTATGTATCTTTCATCATATGTTTATGTAACTTTTATTTTGGGGAATAATAACAAGAAGTCATAGCCATTCGGTCGATATCCTCCATCATTGTTTCACTTCCATTGTTGTGTTTGTATCCACTGATTTTCTATTTTTCTCATATTATTGACTGAAACTAAAAACTTATTGTTGATGTCTTTGATGTTACAGTGAACATGTGCATTGATTGCGAGTGTTAGAGAAAAAATTTGACTGCAACTATTTTTTCATGGGATTCTTCCCTTATGAGTTTGAGGAAACAACTCAAGGATATTTGGCCTAGAATTGTTTGATAGGTATTTATATTTTCCTTTTGTAAATTATTTTTAGGGGGGTTACAATTTTGATTAGCATATTTTTGGCTTATAGTGTCATCCTTTGACTTTTATGTCAAAGGGGGATAAATATTGCTACTGAGATATTGTTGAATAGGAGAAATGTTTTTGATAATTTTAATGTTTTCCCATCAATGAAAAATGGGAGATTATTGCACTTTTGAGTTTCTTTGTTATCATTGATATTGAACCTGTGTTGTGTGGATCAGATGTCAGTGATGATATTGATCTGGATATTTATTATGATGTTGGAATGCATTTTTGTGTCAATAATGAGTATGTATCAAAAGAGATGTAGAGTGGAAGTGTGTGGTTCAATATGTTCAGAAGAGATGTATAGTGGAAGTGTGTGGTTCAATATGTTCTTGATATATATATGTTGTGTTGATTAGATGATATGCCATATTGATTCAAGTTGTTTTTGGAAGTTTTAATGTTCTTTATATGGTCTGGAAATTATGCTATTATGATTGTTGTTTTCTCTAATGAACTATGTTATGATCTAGAATGTATTCTTTTACTGGATATGCTTTGAATGATCATTTTTCCTATTGTAGGATTGTTATGGCAACTTGTCTTTAGATTTCCAAATTGTTTGGCAATTATTCACGAATAACATTGTTGCTCTAATGTTGCTATCAAGAGTTTGTGGAGGACAACATTGTTTTTATCATCTTGAATCTATATTATATCAAATGTTTTTGATTAAGAAAAAATAGGTTTTAAGGGACCCAAACCCGCTTACAATATGAAAGATGAGCATGAATGAAACAAGACAAAATAGCTGCAAAAGACAAGCACAAAAACTAGCAGCTAGGACAAAAAGACAACAAGGAGCCAACAAGAAATTGGCATCCAAAACCCAACTTTACATATCATTTAAACACTTTTATAGACTCCTCAGCATTTTGAACCAATAGCATCATCGCCTTGGCCGCTTCCGTTAGATCATTGCTCTCTTGTTTCAAATGGATGTCTTTCATTTTGGTCTCCATCTCAGTGATGTTCTTCCTAGTCCTTCGCTTGGAAATTTGATGGGTAGAGTTGGAGGTCGGTACATCTTCAATGATTACCAAGTTCTTATCTTGATTTTTCCTCTCTTAGTGATCCACCAAGGCATTCATATTATGTGACAAAACTCTTAGGACCTCAAGACTATGGTTCATGAATCTTTTCAGAGCCTTCTCAGTACGAGCAACCCGGGTATTGATATTGTCTTTATCCTCCTTAGCCCATTCTTTCACAATTCTGATAACATCCTCTAGATGTTTCAAATCCCCTTTAATCAGGTCTTTTTCTAGCCAGTCCTCCATCTTGATTTCCTCCTTGGCTTCACTGGTTTTTGTCTCCTCATTATTTTTCCCCGAATTTATTTCCTTAATCAAATTGTTTATCTTATTTTCCAAGTCCCTCTATTTTCTCTGAATGCTAGTAATGTTGTCAATAACCCATTTCTGGAAGTTGAAGGATTCTAAAGTATAGTTATGGGCAGTATTCACTGAATCCCTACCCTACTCAGTGCCCACAAAATTAGGGTTGTCTTCCTCCTTAGAATTCAGGGCATCATTCCTGCTATCGGAGCCCATAGGGTTAGAGTAAGGGTTTTTAGAGTTAACCCCTTCTTCCTCTTCACCAACGTTCTCATCCTTCTCACTCTCCATTTTTGTCTCAATATCCTTCCCCTTTTCCTCCTCCAAATCATAGTGCATCTCCATTTCCACATTATCTGTATCAGCTCTCCATTTTTTATGGGTAGGGGTGTTAGGTTGATCTTCATCTGATTCATAATCTATACAACACTCAAAAATATGTGCATTAGTGACTAGGTGATCATCTTTGCTAGCCCTAGCTTTTTTCTTTAGGTATTCATAAATGAGCAAGATGAGCCCCTGATGGGCTATAGGGTAAGAATTAGGCTTTTTAGCGTGATCAGTCAAATTCTCATTCAGAGAAGATGCTAAGTAAAAAGGCAAGGAGATTTTAACCCCATGATGGAAGTGATTAAGAATTGCAAAATGATAGTTATAGATTTTAGTGAATCTACCATCAATAGTGAGAAACTCCATCAAAACCCTTAAAACTTTCTGCCAAAAGGGCTTTACCTACTGGGGAAGGTAGTAGGAGATGTTGTCTTTCTTGACAAGCTTGGCCTTCTCATCCTCTGATTTTGGGAAGTTTTTGAATGCTTCAGCAGCATACTTTTGGTCTCTATAGAATTTAGTGCCCTCCTTCTGAAGACCCGTGACCTCTGCAACGAGATCCTCATCAATTTTCCATATCTCCCTGAACAATGTGACTCTGTTGTTGTTCCAGCCTCTAGAAAAGCCATGTTACACCAAATTTCTGCTTCCATGTAGCTTTTCCATATAGTCAGTAAAACCATATCTATGAAGCCTCCTCCATACTTTTCGTTCACTCTTCCAGTTTTCGCAGCCAGGGGGCTCATTCCTATTTAAGTTACCACCCTTTTTGAATAGCAAGTAGAAGTACCCAAAGATGTATCTCACAATCCGTAGGTATAATCCCAAGTTCTTGTGTAAAATTCTGGAATAACAAAACATAGTCTCTTTCATAGTTTTAAAGCTTATGTTAATGGCCGCACAAAACCAACATTTATTATTATAATCCTCCTCACACATTTGATCATAGAAATGATGCCTAAAGGCAATCATTAACTGACAGTTAATCTACCCCCAAACTCTGTCTTTGGAATTCAGACCCCAAAAAGATAATCATGATATTAACTTGACCCATTGATGCGATCAAAAAATAATTGCTCTCTAACATCCCTTTTACAATGGGTTTCTCTAATATATTTAACATCCACCTCTAAATTGACCCCTTCATTAGCTAAGAGGTCCACAACCTTATTGCCTTCTCTTAGAGTGTGAGTTATGATAATACTAACATAGTTATTTAATAAATTTTTAGCACTTTCAACTAAGTTAGTAATATTCTAAGAAATAGAACTAGTACCTTTAAGGGCCTGGATGATATTTAGTGAGTCCCCTTCCAACCAAATTTTTTTAAATTTGAATCCCTAAGCAAGATGGAGGCTTTTTAGCATGGCTAGAACTTCAGCCACATGATTCTTTTGGACCCCAAAAGGAGAAGCAATAGTCGCAATACAAATACCTTGAGCATTTCTGATGACTCCTCCACCACCAGACTTCCTAGGGTTGCCTTTAGCCACCCCATCAAAATTCACCTTTATCCAATCATGATCAGGAAAGTGCCAGACAATATTATCTCTCCTATTCTTATTGTTAGATCTGCAAATTTTGTGTATTAAGTTCCATTCAGTGAGGATGCCTTTTTCAATTTCATTCATATCAGTAACAAGCCATTGCTTATTATTCCTATGAGGAATATTTATGTTTTCTTTTATAGCCTTGAAAATTTTTTCAAAGACCACCTGAGAGGTGCACTTGGCTTCCCTAAATATTCTGTTATTTCTCTCTTTCCAAATTCCCCAGCAAGTCATGAGGAGGATCATGGACCAAAGGTTCTTAATAAGAGGACAATTGGTGGGGAATGTCCATTGCTAGATAATTTCCTTGAGACTCTTGTTCATGACCCAATCAACTTTCCATTTCTCCCACAACTTACTCCAAATTTCCCAGGTAAATGAGCAGTGAAAAAACATGTGATCAACTGATTCTTCCTCTTTCTGGCATAGCTCACACCTGTTAGGGAATTTGAAATCTCTTCAGACCAAATTGTCAATAGTTAGGTTCCTATTGTGAGTAGCAAGCCAAAGGAATATATTGACTTAAGGGATCAGAATTCTATTCCAAACTTTACCCCAAATGGGATTACTAGTCTGAGTGAAAGTGTTTTTATAGGCAGAAGCAACCGTAAAGTCACCTCTAGGATTACTTTTCCATAGAAACAGATCATCATAGTCTTTGATTATAGAAAAAGACAGCAGCTCCTTCTAGAGCAGGGGAAATCCAACATGTATAACATCAAGCCTCACCCATTTGTTCTCCTTCTAGTAGTCACACACCATAGATCTAAACCTCCTTATACATTCCTCAATAAGTTGACTGTTTCCTTGATCAAAGAGAAATTCATTGTTCATCCAGGGATCCTCCCAAAACCTTATTTTGTCACCTTTTCCAAGGACCCATCCAACTCCAGCTTTGGCCACTTTTATGGATTTGATAATACTATTCCAAATGAAGGATCCGACAAGGATGTCTTCAGAGTTAAGGAAATCCTGGATAGGTTGATTCTAAATATATTTGTCAAACCAGATTTGGTTCCAATCTTTCTTGATGTCATAAGCTCTCCATAATTGTTTTGCAAGGAGAGCTTTATTAAAAAAATTTAGAGCTTTAATCCCAAGCCCTCATTTGCTCTTTGGTTTACACACTTTGTCCCAAGCACAAGGATATCCTCTTTTTTTCTTCAACTCCTAACCATAGAAATCTCTTCTGGATTCTTTCTAATGCTTCAACAAATTTAGCCGGGATACCAAATAAGCTGAGAGCATAAACAGGGAGATTCTGGAGAGTAGCTTGAAGAAGCTGCAACTTCCCAGCCTGAGATAAAATGGATCCTTTCCATCTAGCAAGTTTTTTGTTGAGTTTGTCAATAAGCATATTCCAAAAGGATTTTGGGAGAACTAATCCCAAGGGGAGACCTAGGTAGGTGGAAGGGAGCATGTCCACCTTGCAACCAACAATTTTAGCAATTCTCTATTGTCTTATGACTGGAGTGTTCATGAAGTATATAGCCGATTTGTCCCAATTGACTTGCTGGCCAGTAGCCAAAGCATAAGAATTAAGAGCACTTTTGAAGGCATTAGCCTCACCAATAGACGAATATCCCATAAGGATAGTATCATCAACAAACTGTTGGTGAGAACCAAAAACATTAGTAGAGGAAGGTTGAAGGCCTTTGATGATTTTATTCATTTTCAAATTATGGATCAATCTGCTCATGCTCTTTGCCAAGATGGTGAAAAGAATAGGAGATATGGGATCTCCTTGTCTGAGCCCCCTTGATGATTTAAAGAAATTAGTAGGAGATCCATTAATGAGAATTGAAAATATAGGAGTGGAGATTAGCTCTTTGATAATTTTGATTATCTTCTCATCAAATCCAAAAGCCTCCATGATTCTGAAAAGAACTTGCCAATCCACTCTATCATAAGCTTTCACCAGATCCAACTTTATCAAAAATCCTTCTTTATTAGCATCATTGAGGGAATGAATATTCTCATGCACAAGAATGATAGAGTCCAAAATCTGCCTGCCAGGAACAAAACCTTTCTACTCCCGAGAGATGATGAAGGGGAGGACAACCAAAATTCTAGTAGTCAAAACTTTGGATATGATCTTATAGAAAGAGTTACATAGACTTATTGGCCTAAATTTTCCCATTCAATCCGCCCCAACAACTTTAGGAATTAAATTCCTTAAGGATTCTTCTAGAGCCAAATAATTCTTTTACCGCATTGACCATGTCTACTCCCACAATATGCCAGAATTCTTGGAAGAAAAACATAGGGAAGCCATCAGGACCTGGAGCTTTATCCCCTTGAAAGGACAAGACAACTTTTTTAATTTCCCCAGCAGAAGAGATAGCAGAAAGGGCCTTATTCTAATTATGATTAATGATCTTGGGAATGATATTAACCAAATCTTGTTGTTGGGTATAATCAATATCCTTGTTCCTAGTCAGGAGTTGAGAGAAGAAACTAACAACTTCATCCCTAATTTCATCCTCAATAAGAAGAATTTTGTCCTTAGCAATTAATCTGGAAATTTTATTTGCAGCTTAATGTTTCAAAGAAGTCATGTGGAAAAAATTAGTGTTTCTATCCCCAGCCTCCAACCAAATCACCCTAGATCTCTACCTCCAATAGATTTCCTCCCTAGAAATGATGTTGTGAAGTTTGACTAAAACATCATCTTCCATAGCTTTGGGATACTTTTTATAGCCATATTTCTATATTGAGTTTTGGATCTGTTCTAGTTCCTCCTTCAGCTTTTTCTTTGAATCAAAAATATAACCAAAGACCTTCTTGTTCCATATCTCAATGTTGACTTTGATGTTTCTAAGTTTTTTAGAAACTTTATACATGGCAGTTCCATTCACATCAATATTCCACCAGTTGGCAATAGATTTTTCAAGATAGGGGTGAGAAATCCACATCTTCTCAAACTGGAAAGGGAAGCTCTGATTATTCTTAAAGTTCTCAACAACAAAAGTAAAGGGACAATGATCCGAACAAATTATATTGATGAATATTATATCAAATGCTACTATTCTTAAGGTGGTGTACTTATTTTGTGATGGACCACTTATTCTATTTTTGGGTCTAGATTAAGACATTTTAGATTTAGCAAATCAATTTGTACCAACTTATGAATATTGGTCCATTTAGTTGCATGCAATGATTTTTTATGATGATTAGAAGTTGTGCTGACTTGGCATGAACCCTCACATGTATTATTTACCTTCTAGATGATATATTTTGGGTCAATACTATTTACATGTTATACTTTTCATTTGGCCAACCTGGTAGAGATTAATGTCAATTCGATTGGTATATAATGGATAGAATAGTTTTTATTTATTGTAGAAGAGAAAAAATTGAAGAGTGTATTGATACAATGTCATATCGTATGATGATTGCAGAGTAAATATGATGTGTAGAAATGGTCCAAAAATTATCAAAAGTAGACAGGTGAGTATAAAATTCTTGGTGTTCTTGTGTTGATGCTTTTTATGATTCAATTGTTTACTTTTATGGATAATTGTTTGGGTGAATGTTATGGTTCAAGTAACTTAATGAGATCAAGTTTTTATACATGTTGATTCATTGCCCCTCCTCTCAGCTTCAAATAGTGTTCAACAAGACTGAGATATAAATTATGTCAGTTACGACAAAAAATAAAGTTTAATCAGAAAAGGAGGAAAATAATATAAAAGAAGAACCTAAACTAGCTCATAAAATACCAACAAAGTGTTGGAAACTGACACTCAATGAATTCATATGTTTTCATTGATGGAAACAAGATTTGATAGAAGGATTATACTAGCAGATACTGACATTTGAAGGCATACATCGACAGATACTGACATTGGAGTATTTAGGATCATCACCGGTACCGACACTGGCACTATCATCCAACACTTCAATGAAGCCAACATCAGTCTGTTGGCATATACACACTCCAATGAGACATTGTATGTGATTGAAGGTTTTTTCATTGATGGAAACCTTGCAATCCTATGGTACTGGCAAGACATTATATCGGCAAAGCATTACACCGACAAGATAATGCACCGACATCAACAGATCACACTCTACACTGGCACTCAGGACACCGGCACCAGCAAAGAAGAAAAGAAGTATACCGGCACAAAGGCCGATAGGATTTTGGTTATATAATATTTTGTTTATTATTGTAAGCCGACTTGGGAAATTGTAAAATGACTCTTATGTATAAAGGAGATCATTGTAGACATTTGTATAAGTGAGGTAGAAGCATTAAGGAAAATATTAGGTAGACCTAATGTGCGAAATATAGGTCAAAGGGTATATGTAAAGAACAGAATAGGAACCGGTACTGAATCTAGCATTGAAGATGCTATTGTAAAGTAGTACAAGTTATTGGATTAGTATAATCCTTATTTGTAAGTCAGTGTGACTTCCCATTGAGCAGTGAGCTCTAGGCAGTTGGCCTTCTTGCATGTGCAGGCCCCTATTGTAAGTAATATTCTCTTATTGTCCAGTGAGTGAATATTGTGGGTCACAAATCCCACTGAGGTTTTTCCCACACCAGGTTTCCTCGTTAACATCTTGTGTTATGGTGTACTTTTCATGTGGATGTTCTTGATTCTGTTTATTGCATTATTTCTTGCATACTGGTGCACTGTTATATTATGTTTTGCATGTTTTAAGTTAAGAAATTCTTATTACCGGTTAGATGCTGATTCAGCCCCCCCCTCTCAGTATCTGTGGGACCCCTAACAATTGGTATCAGAGCTTGGTCCTCTATTTTCAGAAGCCTAACAGCTTGAGGAAGATCTTGACACTGGTAAAGATGGAAAATCTGATGAAGCAACTTGAAGGAGCTCTTACAGACTTAGATGCAGAGAAATTGAAAAATATCAAATTAGAAGATGATTTAAGGGCAGCTCAGGATATCATTCAGGCACTTCAAGAAAATTTTACTGTTGCAAGAAATAAGAGAAGAGAACTTTGTGAAAAATTGCAAAATGAGAATGATGAAAAGGAATCACTTAATGATATGATAAACAAGTTGAAACAAGAGATCATGACAACAAAAAATGAAATGCAGGATATGACTATGAGATTTTGCAAAGAGATTGAGGATAGGAAGAAGAATGAAGAAGAATTGACTAGAAGACTAAGTGATGCAGCAAATGAGAACACAAGACTTAGCTATGAAAATGACATGTTGAAGATAGATCTGATGCATACTCAGAATGACTCAAATGAATTGATGAGACAAAAAGAAATCTTGGAAAGAGAACTAGAAACTGCAAATCAACACAAAGAAAAATTCAAGAAAAGCTCAGAGGAACTTGGTACCTTATTGAAGAATCAAAAACCTAAAGGTGACACTTCTGGAATTGGCTTTGAAGTTGGTGAAAGCTCTGGTACTGCAAATACTCAGGATCACAGCAAACCGGTAAGACAACCTAATGCTTATAAATTCAATGGAAAATGTTTTAACTGTAATAAGTATGGTCATAGAGAAAATGAATGTAGATCTAGGAATTATCAGAATATCAACACACCCACCAGTCAATGTTCAAAATGCAACAAAGTTGGTCAACTTTGAAAACTACAGAATGAATGTGAGATGTTATGTTTGTGGAAGATTTGGACATTTATCAAATCAATGTAGAACACAAACCGGCATAGGTTATGGGAAATCTATTCAGAAGAATAATGTAACTTGTTATGCATGTAACAAGATTGGGCATATTGCTAAATTTTGTAGAAGTAAAGGAACATCGGTAGACAACAAAAGTGCTAGCTTGAAAGGTAAAGAAAAAGTTGAAGAGGTTAAGCAAGAATTCTCAAAATAATGGATTAGAAAAGCTAATCTAAATATTGGGAATACTCCTCCACCGGTAGAACCAATCAATGCTTCACTGGTAGGACAGAGTGATGCTTCACTATAGGGGCAGAGCAGTGCTCCACCGATAAGAAGTTTTTCATCTAATTGAAGAAAATTTCCTTGAGGGTTTGGCAATCTATTGCTACATGTGCTAATTATTCCCTCGGTTAGAGATAAGAAGTTGAAAATTATCTATTACCAGCAAACAATGTTAAGTGAATACTTAACCGGCATGCAATTAATGTGGTAGATGGTGGAGAGACATTATAAAGTTAAGGTTTTGGCTCCATTTCATTTCACTGTGATTTCAAATTTTCAGAGAGCATGAAGATTCCGAGCTAAGGCATTTTGAGAAAGAAGCAAGAACACTCCAAGCAACCATCCATCCAAGGCAGTAAAAGGTATTTAATCATGGCATCCACCTTTGCAATTGAATACATAGCAAACCCTACTATTGTTGAAGTAATAAAAAGACCTAGGCCCGTATTTCAATTAGTTCCCGAGATAGCAAAGAAGGATGATACCTTAGGTGCTTTTTCTCAAATTCCTAAGGGAGTTGTATATGCTGAAGACCCCAGAATGTACATCCACTGCAACATTGAAGAGTTAGGAGATGAGGAAATTAAAACCATGTATAAAACCGTGATATGTGATAATACTGGCAATGTTAAAGATGAACACAAGATCATTGAGACCCTAGGATTTACAGAGATCCTTAGCATTCCTGAATTTCCAAAGGATGTGATTAGGATAGTTTTAAGCAGGGTACATGGAGAATTTTTCTAGTTAGATGCAATCCATAAGATCACCAAGGAAGCTATGAAAGCTATCACAAGGTTACCGACCACTGGTAAGAGACCAGATAAAACCAAGAAGGTTCCCAATGACCTAGTTATAAACCTAACTGGTGCAACATTCGACAAGAGGTCTCTAAGGGTTAATGATGTAAAAGATATTAATGTGAGATTCATCAGTATGATATTAGGTTATAAAGCTACTCATGCTAATAGACTTAATTCAGTTTCAAGTTTATGAATTAAGAGTGCTTATGATATGGTAACAGATAATGCAAAAATTGACATATGTGAATGGTTAAAGGATGAATTAATTGACAACCTTGGAAAGATCAAGAAGGACAAGAAAGGAACTTTCAGATTTGGAAATCTGTTAGTATGCCTAATGCTACACATAACAAAATAGGTTCCTGGTATAGGTTACAAAGAACTTGGATATGACATACCGATAGGAAAACAATTGACTGAACTATTCAATAACATGGGTGAGAACAAGGAAAACAATATTCATGACTTTTTCCAAGCACTAAAGACCAAATGAAGAAAAGAGTAAGGTTATCTCAGAAGATTGTAGACAAATACAAAGATGATATATACTTTGTCATCAAGAAAGATGAAATCTAGATGGAAGCGGTCATCCCAAGGACAATTTGGGTAACCGAGATGGGATATGAAACAGATGATCACATAGTTGAAACATATGCTAAAGCACTTCTGGAAGCCCCCAATGAACCTAAGGAAGAAGTATTTGGTAGTGCTGAGACTATAGAAAGCCAAATACAATCAAAGAAAAGAGTAACGAAGGTTGAAGCATTTGTAAGAAAAGGTTCCAGACAAGCAAAAGCCATTAAGGAAGATGTATTGAAGAAAACTGGCATAACAGAGGATGAGTTAGCAGCTCCACAGCCTGAAACTCATCTATCACTGGTAGGCACTTCTTCAGAAGGTGACATGCTAGCAACTTTTAAAAGAGTTGTAAGAAAAAGAGATCCCTCACCGGCAACCACACCTTCACCTAGGAGGACAAGGCAAAAGAAACAAGCTATGAGATCTCCGGTTAGAAAGGCCACACCAAAGAAGAAATTGACACCCAAGAAGAAGAAAATGACAAATAGAGACTTGGCCCCTCCTGATATACTGCTAAATGAAATCGTAGAGGAAGGTAAATTGAAGAACATAGAGAAAATATATGACACTCTAACAGCTGATGAAAAAGAGCAAGCTGAAAACAGTGTTATATTGCACATGGATATGTACAAGAAATTTTTGATGGAAGTAGTCAATGAAATTCTTAATGAATTATTCAAAAGACTTGAGGCAAGAAGACAGGCAGTGATAGAACTAGATAAGAAAATAAAAATTGAGAAACTACTTGTTGTATATCTGGTAAACTCTCCACAAGAAATTGATGATTTGATTGCTCAAGCAAACCGGTCAGTATTCTCTACTGCACACTGGCATATTTCACTAATGGCAGGAAGAGTTAATGAAGTGACAGAGGAAATAGAAGATGGATGGGATATATTCCTGGTTGAGAAAGAAAAACAAGAAGAGTATAGGAATCCCAAACCTATAAAGGTTTATTAGAAAGATAGAGACAAGGGGAAAGGAAAAGTTGGTGGACCACCAAGCATCAAAGTTAAAGACAACCTACCCCCACCTTCTTTAAATACTCCATCGGTGAAAACAACAGCTACTGAAGATCAACTGGCAACTGAGAGTATGGATGTAGAGGATAAAAATCCTGATTCTGAAGTCCTATACATTGTGGATGTTGATACTCAGAAGATCAACATAATAGTAGACAAAGATACAACTGATAAGTCAGATATGGCTAATGAGCCTCCGGTAGCAGGGGAAACAAAGAAATCGGCAGAAGATAAAGAGAAAAAGGCAGAAAGTGAGTCATAGACTGAGGCAATACAACATACAGAGAAACCAACAAAGCTAAAGGCTCCAGAACAACATCAACCAGAATAGGTACATAAGGAAACAGTGCCACCAGTCACTAGTGAAGTAGGAAAACCAGTGCTTAAAGAAATGCAGACACAAACAGACCTACTAGAGGTCAATACAAGCTTGGTTACTTCCACCGGTACTCAGATTGTTGGATCATCATCAACATACAAATCAACAAATGTGACTAAGGTATTACTTAATTCTATCAAGAAAATAACCGACTGTAGCTCACAAGCTTACAAAGCAATTGATGATTCCGTACCAATTTTGAAGCTAATGGCTCCCAACTGTAATATAGATAACAAAGATTCTTTAGGACAATTAGATACATTGTGTAAATATATCTCAGAAAACATTGAGAAAATAAAGGAAGAGTCAGTGAAGGATAAGGTAGAAATTGAAAAACATAAATTCTTTGATGAGGAAATAAAGAAGTGTAATAGAGATTTTGACACACTTCTACTGGAACTATGTAATTTGTTGAAAGAATACAAAAATCTGTGTAAAGATACCTATAAAACAAACTTTTTGACTGTAGATATTGACAAGAAAATGAGCAAGGCATAGGATGAGATAAATAAACTTGCAGACAACTTTGTCAACTCACCTGATACACTATCAGTTTTTGAAGAGAAGATAGCAAATTTTGAGGAAAAACTACTCAAATTGGAAAGAGAGAAAGAAAGAATAATAAATAAGGCAAAAAATTTGAGATCTAAACTAATTGCAAGATTGGACTATTTAGCATCTCTACGGAAGGAAATTTCTGAGGCATTAACACAGGGAAGCAAAACACCAACAGAGCATTTGCAGCATCTCACCAGTACAGTGAAGAGAACTAAGACAACAATAAAGGATAGTAAGAAGTTTATGGATAGTATAAACTTGATTTTGGGAGATCTTTTTCAGATTATAACTACCCAGCTACAAGGTTGAGGTTATGGATAGATGAAACTACAAACTCTACTGACATCTTGACAACCTTTGTCATTGATGCCAAAGGGGGAGTAGTGGGATGAGAAAATTCAAAACACAGGAATCATATGCTCAGGGGGCGCTCTCACATTTTTGGTAAACATTTTTGGTAACATTTTTGGACTACACATTTTTGGATACTTTTTGAAATTTCTCATGAGTGTTGCCATCAATGCCAAAGGGAGAGATTGTTGGCATATGCACACTCCAATGAGACATTGTATGTGATTGAAGGTTTTGTCATTGATGGCAACCTTGCAATCCTATGGCACCGGCAAGACATTATACCGACAAAGCATTACACTAGCAAGATAGTGCACTGGCATCAACAGATCACACTCTACACTGACACTCAGGACACCAGCACTGTCACAGAAGAAAAGAAGTATACCGACACAAAGGCTGATAGGATTTTTGTTATATAATGTTTTGTTTATTATTGTAAGCTGACTTGGAAAATTGTAAAATGACTCTTATCTATAAAGGAGATCATTTTAGACATTTGTATAAGTGAGGTAGAAGCATTAAGGAAAATATTAGGCAGACCTAATGTGCGAAATATAGGTCAAAGGGTATATGTAAAGAACAGAACATGAATCGGTACTGAATCTAGCATTGAAGATGCTATTGTAAAGAAGTACAAGTTATTTGATTAGTATAATCCTTATTTGTAAGTCAGTGTGACTTCCAATTGAGCAGTGAGCTCTAGGCAATTGGCCTTCCTGCATGTGCAGGCCCCTATTGTAAGTAATATTCTCTTATTGGCCAGTGAGTGAATATTGTGGGTCACAAATCCCATCGAGGTTTTTCCCACACTGGGTTTCCTCATTAACATCTTGTGTTATGGTGTACTTTTCATGTGGATGTTCTTGATTCTATTTATTGCATTATTTCTTGCATACCGGTGCACTGTTATATTATGTTCTGCATGTTTTAAGTTAAGAAATTCTTATTACCAGTTAGATACTGATTCACCCCCCCTCTTAGTATCTGTGGGACCCCTAACATAGTCTGGGATCCGAAAGGTTTTATTTGTAAAATCATTTTGTAATTATTGTATAGGGCTGACATTGAATATCTTTTGTATTGTAAGCCGAAATAAGACATATTGTTTGTAAAGGGTATATAAGTTAGTCTGTTAGGTCATTTTGATATATGACAAGATAGAAGAACTTTGTAATGTGAAGGATATGTATGTAGGTCATTTGTATGCAAATTTTATATCATGCAATGTGTTGGAACCCTAAAATTTGCAATTTTTAGAATTCCAAATTCCAAGACAAGGAGCAAGAAAAATTCTAAACACACACACACACACACACACACACATATATATATATATTGAATAGGTACAAGTAATATATTTTATATTTGTTGCACAATATGAAACCATAACATAAACACAATAATGGGCATAAAAAATGGAGTGTGAAGCACCAAAGGGGGTATTTACATCATTTAAAGACCATTTATCCATTATATACCCATAAAATAGCCTTAAAATACCTCTAATATGTCCAAACAACTTGTAAAGTGACAATTAATTACATAAACTAAGGCAATTTCGGGATTTGGAATTATTTTTATTTAAAAGGGGGGTGTCTTTTCACCCAAAGGGGTATGAAAACAATTCAAACACATATATATGTGTGATGTAAAATGTAAAAAAAAAAGAAGAATAGAGAGATACAAGAGGTGGAGGCAAATTTTGTACTTTTCAAGTTTTTATCAAAAATAACTAGTTGTATTTTCTTTCTCATATGTGTTGAGAGTTAACATATTTTCAGAAGGCAGTTGCTTGTGATATTATCTAAAGGAGATAAGGTTATTTGTGTTCTTCTAGTAAAGTTTTGTGTTTCATATTGTAGATTTGGATCAAAAGGATTTACTTGTGAATTGTAATTGTTCCTTGTAATTCTTCCTTGGATGGTCTGTTAAAGTTAGGGTTAAACTAATTCAAGCGGTTTACAATATAAACATCAAAATAGAGCTCATAAGAAACAGTAACTGACAGACTTACCAAAAGGGGTGGGTTTAAAAATTGTCTCATAAGTTTACACAATAAGTCCTGAAGAAATATAAGACTCTGTAGCCAAATAAGAGGAAAGGCACTGATCATTTGTAAACAAACCCTTTAAACATCCCAATTACCCTTTACTTTTAAGCATTAGGATTAGTAGAGTAGGTATAGTAAGGTAATTTAGCCAAAGTGTAAAATATATACCTTTGTAAGATACATAGATCAATACACACATCTGAAATCAATCTGTTTGAGAAACTTATGCCATTCTGAGACTAGGAGATATCAGATTAAGACACTAAATGGGCTATAAAAAGCATTAGTTGAAGGAACAACTAGTGAGTAGGTATACCCGCCTAGGTCCTGCAGAGCCTAAAGTGAGAGAGTTAGTAACCAAATAGGTTCACTCTATAAGTTGGCCAAGTCAATTGGAGGGTTTGATCATAGGAGTTGGCATTTTGTTAGAACCTATCCAATTTGTTGATTTGAGACCCAACACAATGATCAGTAGATGGTTTGTAAAGAATTCTTGGAGGAGAGGAGATACCGGTAGAAGGGTCCAATGTTTATGAACTGGTACAGAACAAATCTATAACCAAAACTCTTTTTGGAATTGTAGATGCATTTTGTGAGTTCACCATTACTATTTTATCTTAGCAGAAGCTTGTAGTTAGTGACACTCTTTTGTGTTGAGCAGTGTGCTCTAGGAAGTGTGTCTTCTGACATGTGTAGGCCCCCATGCTATGTGATATCTTTCATATGGCTAGTGAATTGATATTGTGGGTCACAAATCCCACTGTGGTTTTTCCTCTTTGAGGTTTTCCATGTACAAATTCAGTGTGTTATGGTGTTCATTCATGTGGCTGCTTTATTTAATTCATGTCATTTGTTTCTTCATTTACCAGTTTATATGTGTATGTAATAAAAGGTTAAAATTTTGTGTTACTGGCATAACATTGATTCACCCTCCCCTCTTAGTGTTATTGGATTCAGTGTATTCAAACAATTGGTATCAGAGCTTGGTACCTCAAAGGAAGTTTAAAAGCTTGAGGAAGATCCTGAAAATGGAATCATTGAACATGGCTATGGAGAAGCAACTTGAGATGGCACTTGAGGATTATGATGCTGAAAGGATGAATAACCTAAAATTTTAAGATGAATTGAATTTTGCTAATGAATTCATTCATGTTCTGCAATAAAGGTTATCATCTTCTCAAGCTAAGAGGAAGGAACTTTTGCAAAACTAGGATGATGAAGAGAAAAGTGCACTTCAGGAACAATGTCAGAAATTGAGTCAAGAAAACATGCTCATGAAGAATGAAATGCAAGACCTAACTATGAGGATGTCAAAAGATATTGAGGATAGAAAAAAGAAGGAAGAAAATCTTGTTATATCTCTGAAGAACAAATTTGAATAATGTGGCAGATTGACTCATGAGAATAATCTATTGAGAACTGATTTGGTACAATCCCAGAATAATAAAAAAGAGCTAGAGAAACAAATAATGACTCTGAGAGATGATCTAACTACTGCAAGTGAGTATAAAGAAAAATCCAGGATTAGTGTTGCATAGTTGGATGATTTATTGAAAAGAAAAAGGCGGAGTGAACATTCTAGAGGACTTGGATTTGTACAAGGTGAAAGCTTCGGTACTGCAAATGAAGATCAGACAACTGGTATGAAAAACTAATCAAACCAAAGGAAACCGGTAAGGCAATCTAATGCTTACAAATTCAATGGTAGATTCTTTATTTGTAATAAATTTGGGCATATGGCTAGATAATGTAGAAATAGAGAAAATCAAACCTACAATTCAGTTCCTGCTCAATGCACAAATTGCAAGAAATATGGTCATAAGTTAGAAGATTGTAGAATGAATGTTAAATGTCATGCATGTGGAAAGTTTGGACATTTGGCTAATCAATGTAGGTCAAGGAAGAAAACTGGATATGTCACTAGTACATTCGGGTCAAAATTTTGACGGCAAATCGTCAAAATTCCAACATAACTTCTTCGCACTACCGACAAAAAAGCCGTCGAAAACTTTGTGTAAGAAGTTCCAACTATCCTTGTGGTCGTCACAATTTCGGAATCACCTCTAACTTTTTTGACGGCTGCCATGGATGCTCATACCCCAAAAGAATACTATTTATGATGGCCTCTAGGAGAGTTCTAATGAGGATGTTGTGCATTCGATGACACTCCTCTGTCGGAATTTTACCCTTTGGAGTCGGAATTCCGATGATAGGCTGATTTTTCGGAATTTTTTTTTTTATAGAAAAAGATTGACATTAGTATCTCTCTTCTATCTTTCTTCTCTATCCCTCTCTACTATCTCTCTTCTCTCTCCCCTCTCTAGGTCTCTTTCTCCATCCCTCTCTTCTTCTCTCCCTCTCTACTTCTCTTTCTCTACCCTCTCCAGGTCATTATCTCTTCCTCTCACCCTCTCTCTCTCTCTTTCTCACCTCTATAGGTCTCACCTTCCATTCCTCCATCATTACCCATGTTGTCAAGTTGCAAGATATTTCCCAAAGTACTTGGTTGCTAGGGTTGATTTGCTTGGGTGTTGGAGTCAGAGTTAGATGAGACCTACATGATTAAGTTGTATTAAGTGATCAAGTCACCAAGATCTCAATTGTAAACATGACTAGGTTCTAGGATTTTAGGGTAGCATAGGTCAAGATTGAGGTATGGTGGTCAAGAATTACCTTCCAATGACAAAAGACATCCAAATGATGAAGAATGAAGGTGATGAACTCATAGAAGTTTGGAGGAGATAATTTGGCTAAGTTAAAATTTTATTTAAGTCATGGTCATGATACTAGCTTGCTCATCAAGAGCAATTTGTGTGAATGAACCCTAGAAATGTGCCCATGCTAGAGAAGCAAGAATTCCAATAAAACCTAAGGCAATGCTAGTAAGGGGTCAAAATTAAATAATTAGGGTACAAAAAACAAAATCTGGCTAAGTCGAGATGTTGCTCAAGGATGACCTAAATCATGGAGTGTAAATCAATCATGAAACATGAAAATGGATAGGTCTTGACCCAAGCAATGTAAGTCCCTCATGTGATTCTAGTAGATATCACATCACAATGATTAAGTCTATCTACAATATAAATTCAAGACCTAACTATTGGAATCTTGGAGTCATCCCATTTGATCACGTAGTTTAGCACTTGGGAGGATTTTGTTCAAGAGAGGATAGAATACTTAGTATTTTATTTTGTGTTGCATAGTGCATAAAAAACACATCAACAGAAACCATTGAAAGGTTTGGTTAAAGCCTTCGAATCACAATCTCTACGAGAAGCTATCAAGAGTGCCCAGAATTTGGAAACTTTAGTATCCAAGAACATAATTCATAAGGCACCACTTTTAGAGCAACCAAAGAAGCCTATCAATGTAATATTTTATTTACCTTGGATATGTTTTATCCTAAGTGTGATATTCCACTATTAAAAAGCTTAATTAGGTAATATTTTTACTTAGGTATAATAAGATAATGAGTTGCACATTCTCCTTCTTTGATTGAGATTCTACTTTTTCCTTGTCACAAATTTGGAAACTTGGATAAGCAATTTCTTTTTTTGGTTTTCTACCTCTTCATGATCCTCATGGATTTGGAATCTTGGAAGCTATATAATGTAGGTTTTTCCTCAATTAACATATCAAAGGAAACTATTGTGAGCTTTCATATCTTAACATACCAAGGGCTTAAGTTTGGGGACGACAAGGGGATGACGAATGGGGCGGGGTGGGATGAAAATATATATATTCAACTTAAAAAATTAATTATAAAAGGATGTGTATAGAATAAGTATAACAACTGTAAATAAAACTTTGCCACACTATGTAAATTTTATAATAAACATTAAAAATATGTCAATGATTGCTTTGAAATTTGAACATTAACAATGGTGGTAGAGTTTTGGATCTTTGGGAACAAACTAAGAATAAGTATAAGAATTGCAGATGAAACTTTGGCATACTAAGTGTTTAAACTAGTCAACATAAAAAAAATGGAAATGATTGCATTAACAATAAGAATGGTGGGTAGAGGTTTGGGGTCAATGGGTAGTGCCCCTTGTGGGGGGTTTGGGGCAGAGCCCCCATCAAGGTTAAGGGGCATTGCCAAACCTTTAATACGAATGACATTTTCACAATAATTTCACCATTTTTGTTTAGAATTGGAGTTTCTAATTGGGGGCCATGGGAGACTCATAGGCATCCTCAAGATGGTCAAGAGACTCCTTGGAGTCCCTAGGATGTCCCTAAGTGGTGCGACAAGGGGATGTTTCCCCTAAGTATTGCATCCTAAAAAAATAGGGATTTTGGAGGGGGGGAAGGGGTCCCCATGTTTCAATGGTTTCAAAAGATTCCAAGTTTTTTTTTATCGTCATAAAAAAATATACTCCTCTTGCATCCTTG
The DNA here is from genome assembly GCF_030272615.1 of Cryptomeria japonica. Classification (NCBI taxonomy): domain Eukaryota; kingdom Viridiplantae; phylum Streptophyta; class Pinopsida; order Cupressales; family Cupressaceae; genus Cryptomeria; species Cryptomeria japonica. The sequence goes on along the minus strand of NC_081409.1, from coordinate 500,718,521 downwards.
GATGATTTGAAAATTGAAAACAATTTGACAAGAAAAAACTAACTTCTAAAGTTTAGACTTAGTTTTTTTTTTTATCCAAGTCACTACAACATTTCAATGATCAAAGTAGCTTTTTTTTGGTGGTTTCGAAGCATCCAAAAGGCTTGAGAAATTCAATATTATCTTTCATTCCACCAAAATTGGAGATCAAGAAGCATGCTCACTAACAAGGATTTGTTTGTAACTTAAGGCAATCGACTAGTTTTTGGGGTATTTTCAGGTCTAAAGAACCTACCATTGTATCAAAAAGGCCCACAAGACCCCATTTTCATCTAAAACTTGTCTCTTTTGGTCGTAGAAGCATTTAAGGAAAAAAAAAATCACACAACCAATGATATGCCTATACCATACATATTTGAGTTAAAATAAAAATAAAAAATTGACAAGGTTTGGAGACCATTGAACAATTTGGGAGATTGCTAATATATACACTCAATTTATAAAGTCTCAATTTGATGTACTTAATCTTCGAGAGGCCTATACAAAAGCATTTTGTAATTGCGAACTAAGATAAATTTCCATTTTTGGCAGTTTTCATCATGGATTATGGTATTAAATTCTGACATTCTATTGTCAAGATAAATTCAGAGAACCATTTGTACTCGAAACAAGGGATAGTGAAAAATTACATTATGTAGGATCTCCTACCCTATCTCATTGAATTCATTCCTACACCAAGTGACTATGAACAAAAGCGTAGGTATTTAACAACAGTGACATGGTCCATGGACTAGTGATCCTCCTCTTGATACTCCATCTACAAATGAGAACATCTCTTATACACGTTGCTACTTCAGAATTAAAATTTGCTTCTTCTACAACTTTCCATGATTCTTTGCAATAGGATTATATGTCTTCTAGATTCACCCGGACACTAGGACATATTCCTATCAAGCATCTTTACTTTTTTGAAAAGTAGACCACATTTCAGATCTAGATGACACCATAATGACTTTGATTTCCTCTTGCAAGATATTCCTCCATTACGTATTGCTTCATCGAAGTTCAAATTTGCTTCTTCAAGGAATCTCAATGATTCTCTATATAGGATTCTTCGTGTCTATGAGATCCACTTCATTGGGAGGCCTACTTAAACATTTCACATCTGTTTGTGGACTCTCACCTTTCAAATATTGATGAAACAATTGAGAATATTTGTCTTCTCATTTATGACAATGCCCATCGAGTTACATCATCTCCCATTGTAAATTCACTTGTTCTATCCCCACCATATCATGCAACATGACACATTCTATTTCACATTAATTAAGGTCTCACACTTCAATGATTGTAGTCCCTGAATCTTCTATGGAACAATCACAACTTAACATCAACATCAAGACACATGAGTCGCTTCAAAAACCATACATCTGAATTCCTTTCTACATTCCACTTGAATGGGAATTCAACAATTTGACAACTCAAGATTTCCATATTGTGAAAGGAAGGTGCATCATTTGTTGTAAATGAACCTACTACAACATTCACCATTCAACATTTTGCATTGCTTTTCTCTCTTCTTTGTGGAGGCACCAACTTTAGGGGATGGGGTGGGTCTATATTATCCTTCACATATGTCACTTGGGATGGAGTTTTGTCCTATGGATTTTCCAGTCTCTACTTCGAGAGGGTACACTCTCTTTATAATTTGGGGTTATTTCATATTTTACATGGATACCTAACCTTGTGACCCATTTCTTCTTACCTCAATTGCACTTAAGGGGGTGTGCCAATGTACCATTTTATTCACCAAGTGGATATGTTTTATCGTAAGTATGATATTGCATTTGTTTGTTTAGTTTACTTAAGTAATTTCTTTTAATTTGAGATATTGACTTGCACATTCTCCTTCTTTCATAGGATTATGTTTTTTTCCTTATCCTCAAAAATTTAAAAATTTGGAAACTTGGATAAACAATTCCTTGTCTTTTGGTTTTCTATCTCATCCTCATCTTCATCCTCATGGATTAAAAATCTTGGATATCGAGTGAAGATATTGTGAACTTTTTCATTTTCTCTCTTATGAAATCAACTATGTTATGCTATTTTGATTTTATTATCATTTATATTTAACAATTTTAAAAATGTTATCACTTACATTAATTTCTAGGTTAATATTTATTTTGTAGATTCTAATAGAATTGAATACCATACCCAAACAATATCTAGTATGAACTAGTTAGTTACAGGCTAGGATCCAAGCGTACTTGGTAACACAATTTTTGAGCTTGTGTTTGTTTATGATTTAACGATTGATGCATCTAGCTTTGCTATGCATCTACTTTGAATACAATGAGAGGGTTATTTTGTCTAAGCCAAGAGATCTTGCTATCTAATATCACCCAAGAAAGATACTGATATTTTACCTTGGAAATATAAGCCTTTTGTAAGTATAATTCAATGAATTGTGATAATAACTTAAAATGAAGTAAATTAAAATTTGATTGAGTTCCCCATTGTATTTTAACAAATCACCTAAGAAGATGTTCATTCCTAACAATTTCCAATTCTCTTTCCAAAAGGATGAAAAAGAAGAGAAAGGAACTAATTAATGTTGGGACAAAAATTTAGAAGACCTATGTTTTGTGTTTGAAAGCTACTAGCCTAGAGAGCATGGAAACAATCTGAAGTCATGGGAGAGAGTTTTAGTTCTATCTCCAGAAATTATGTCCAGTACTCTTGTATTGAATTTTTAAATCCTTCTAAGTTTAAATTTTCATGAGGAAACTCTAAAATTTTAATAAAATACATAACTGAAAACCAATTTTGTTTTTGTCGGAATACTTTTGAAAATCACATCACCTTAGTAATTGAACTGTAACAATAAGATTGCATACAAAGTGCAGGTTTGCTATGAAACATGTTAAAAGGGTTAAACTATTTCAATTAATACAAACATTGGAACTATTAAACAACAATAGCTTGTTGGTAATCAAGATTTTGGACTATACCCACATTTTACACCTTTTCATATAGTTACAAAGAACATAGAAAACATGTATGTGGAACTACAGATTCCAACATATGTAAAAATACAACAATCTAAATAAGAATGGGAAGTATGTGGAGAATGGTTAAGGCATGCATAAATAAAAGGAAAACAAAAATCTCTCAATGTGTATCACAAACAAATCAAGGAAAAAAGCTTTTAGGCAGGGGACCAATATGATCATAAAAATTTCAAAACTTCCAAAGTATAGAGCATTTGAGATTTTACATAGAATGCGCTAATTCAGCTTTATTCATGATGAGGCATATTCACAACTTTTGTAGTCGCACCATGGTGTTGTTCATGTTGGCTCTGTTGGACCCTACAATTAAGATTCAATATACGTACATTATTCAATAAGATTAACTGTGCAACATAATGAAATATTGAAAAGTGTGTTATCTTATTGAGCTTCGCTTTGTTTCGAGAATAGTTTAATATTCTCTACTTAACAGGGGCAACCATGTGAAGGTGGAAGCTCATTTGGCCCCTCCCCCCCCCCCCAACATCACTCTAAATTCCCCGTTAACATCTAACATTCATTCATTCTTTCATTCATTATCACATAACGTTCATTAACACATAAAATTCATTAACTTTCATTAACACGCAACATTCATCAATAATCATCAACACATATCATTCATGAACATTCATTAGCACATAATTACATTCATTAACACATAAAAATCAATCATTATCAAATAAGGTAGATTACAATCATTTCTTTCTTCTTTTTTTTTTTTGAAGCTATGTAAAGTCTAAGTGGAGCATCATCTTCTTCATCATTTCCCCCATCTCTGGATGTTCTACCCTCTTCTCATGCTCTTGATGTATGCCTAGTCCTATACAAAGGATGAGGATGCTGAACCAAAGGGGGGTCCTTTGCAATAACAAAGAATTGGGTTAAATTCAAAACATTTTTTTATTATTGTTACAAGTATTTCATTAATTTAAAGAACACAACCATTACACTCTTTACCTAATGGGGCCACATCATCTTCCACATTATTTTGTCTAGCCTCAACCTCAACATGTTGAACACCCTCTAGATCCTCTGGAGTTGAAATACGAAATGTTACATTAATCAATACACCAATTGCAATTAAATTTGTTTAAAGGAATAACAATGGTCCTCTTTACCTAATTGGGGAACATCACGTTCCTGATGTTGTCTACCCAGATCATGCTCCACTTGGTCACCATCGAATACATGCTCTAAAATATTAACAATAAAGGTTACATTAATTACTACACTAATTTTTAATTTAAGATGTTTAATTGTATTAATAATTACATAAAAAAATTTGAATAGAAAATGAATACCTCCACTACTAGGATGCACATCCAGACCTTCATGTATAGGTTTAGTTCCACGATTATCATGCTGCATTCCAATGTTACACACGGTGTTATCATTGCTTGCTTATTTAAAAAAAATATAGTCACTTTATGTTGAAACTTAACATCAAATAGATTATTGGTTAAGTATTCAATTTGAAATAATTTTCATTTAGCTTATTTACCATTGTGACAGATGCATCAGAATCTCATGTTTGCCCACTCAATTCTTGTAGTCGTTCAGCCACGGCTATATAGCCTTGCTGGTAGCCAGTTCTCTTGTCATCTTCTGTGGGTGCTCTATTGAATTTAGAGCCCTGCATTTTTGCTTAGTATTGTGAATTTTTCTTGTATTGTTTGATAAAAAAAAATTGTTTACAATTTATAAATATTTTTATGTGATACTTAATTTACTGATTCTTACAATTCGTGTGGCAAGTTTCATATAACCACCAGAGCCGAGTTTGTGTTGCCCATGCTTTTCTTGTCTTGCCTTGGTTTCCTTTGATGTGTCACTCAATCTATGAAAAGTTTGAAATATGTTAGATTATATAAATATAATGAATAATTAGTACATATTCACATTCTTAATAGTATCACATACCTTCTTCTGGCGTCTGGTGGTGTATTTCCTTTTTTCCCTTCAATTCTCTCCTTTGCATCCAAAATCAGGTCCTTCCACTCCCTCTCTGGAATCATGGGGGGATGCTCATACTTTACGTTCTTCTCTAAATGTGTCATGTATTGGTCCCTCACATACTTTAGATATGTGCCAGCTTTTTCTAGGAGCTTAATCTTGTTGAATGTGTCATTTCCAAACAACCCTACCATACAGTTTGTGAGTTCATCTTTTAACTTTTTTTCTTGGTCATTCCACCTTTAAAGCAAAAACAAACCTAATAGATTTAGAAAGAAACTGAAGCTACCTTTGATATAGTTCAAGAAATGGATAAAAGGAAAACTATTCTAGCAATGATATGAAATCAAAATAGTGGATAAGGTTTAGTTCACGTATGATGTTCCACCTTTTACGTATGGTGGGCCCATATATCTGCAATGTAATGTCATTAAGATTTTTATAAAAAATATCATTTCCTGCAAAAAAAAACATGGGATCATTAGTCCAAAATGAGTGATCAGTAAGTAAATTACAATTAGACTATATATAATAATAATTTTAAAGTACCTGGAACCTTCTGTATCTTAAAGGGAATCAATTCTTCGTCGCTCACCACCAATGTGGCCTACAATGTTCCCATACTAGCAATACGGGAAGATCCAGAAAATGATGGTATGTTATCACCAGTAGTCGCCTCTGGTGCATCCTCATGTGCATCTCCTACCATAGTAAATGAATCCACTATGAAATGCCTCCAAGAAATAACACTTCAAGGGTAATAAACACATAATGAAAGAGAGAGAAAAAGAGGGATCTACCACCAGTGGGCGGGTCAACACGAGCTGGTACAACAGATGATGTCTGCATGCTATGTGTTGTTGACATTGCAGTTGGCAATATAGTTGGGGTCTACCTCAGACCCATGTCAGCACCTGAAGAGTAATACATTAAATATATAAAACATTAAAAAAGCAAGTTCACAAGTCCAAAGGAGTGGTTTTAATATATAGAACATGGTCATCACCTGAACTACCCACAATACCCTGATCATCGCCACCAGGATGATGAGCCCTTATAAATTTCTGTAAAAACAACACATACATATTTTAGTTAATGACATAAAAGAGAAAAAAATATAAACCATTATTGAACTTTTGTTTTGATTAAAGCTTTCATTACTGCTTACTTGCAAGTTTTCCACTGTCCGCAACAATAGTTGCACCCTCTCTGTTATCTCATCAGTCTGAGGGCTTATGGTTGCCAAATCAACAATCTCTTGGCTAATTTTTCTAATATTCATTTGTACCAATTGTATAGGGTTTGCGCTACGTGCAATATCATCAGTGCATAACACTGTCGAGCACCCCACATCCCTATGGAGGTGCTAAGGTACTGCAGGTTCCTTTCCCTTATCCTAAACATCTATTTGTGACAAGAATATAATTAACACTATCAAAATTATTTCAAAACACTCAAGAAAAGATCATAATGTAACAGTTTGCTTCTATCTAATTTGTACAATTACAATGAGGTTTACCTGCTCCGTAGAAGTGTCAGGACCTACACCCCTATCAGTGCTATGTGGTGGATCCATGTGGCTCTATGACAAAGAAAAAATATAAAAACGTTAGTGAAATGAAACCAGTAGACTTAGCAAAAAAACTTAATAATACAATGGTTTATTGGATTCATTAATTGGAAGTTGGCTTAAATGGTATATATATAGTACATACCACCCCTATGATAGTAACTTTGTTTGTATCGATACGATTCAAATTGAAATTGATTATCAGCTCTTCCCCTGCAATTATTGATTTTATCGCACATACAAACACACAATTTCCCTCACGTGCCTCAAATATGCAATTGGGTTGCTTATTAGTTAACCCAGGTCATGTACTATTTATAAAACTTGCAATATTCCCTGTTGCTTTTGGCCTTCCATCAATGTATATAGCCACTTGTTTACTTGGATCATTATCTTTTTGTTGTATATAATTGGCTGACAGTGCATACCTACATATACTTTTTTTATATCAAACAATCTGCATCCAATCATTATAATTGTAACAAGGTCCAACAAACTCCATCAATTCAGTAACTTTGTTGTAATAGACTTTTATGTTGTCCATGGAAAATAGGCCCAAACCATGTAACAATGAAGGTGTTATGTGATATATCCTCTCATTAACACAAAAATCAGTGTTTATTGGAGGAAGTTCCTTGGGTACACATTATTTTAGTAGATGTTTGTACCTCAAGGGCACCTTAATGTTGCATTTGGTCTCATCATCATAAGAACATGACCCCCCTTGAGCAAGAAAAAATTCCATGCATTTATTGAATTTTCTTCTAATCTTTTGACCTCTAGTTGATCTCCCTATTTGAGATCTACTACATGTCTCACTTTCCTCTTCTATTCTTGCATTTCCCTCACTCAAGGAAGACACATCTAACAAAAACCTATTTGGTGATACCTGTGCACCATCAAATGAGAGAGTTAGTTGGTAATGAGAGAGATATTTTGCAAATGAGGGTAATATTAATGAAGAAGTTGGCCATAAAGTTGATGTTGAGATTAAAATTTGAGTAAGTCCAACTGGGGCCTCAAGTGTTGATAACTGTATTAGATTTGTTGCTAATGTTGAGGTTTCAAAAACTGAGGAAGTTTGTTTTTCTTGTAATTTTTAAAAAATATATTATTTCTATAAGGTGTATTGACTTATACCTGTCGATCCATGAGACTGTGCAAGATCCTCGTCAAAGGGGTTCAGGTTCCCGCACCAACAACTGAGCATCATAAGCATTACATTTGTAATTTGATAAACAATAAATACTGCAGTATCATAAGCATCATAAGCATCACATATGTATCATCATATATGTAATTGAGCATCATAAGAATCACATATGTATCATCAAAAACATGTAATCCATCACATATGTATCATAAATCACCATCCATCACATAGCTAATAAGTAGTCCACATTCCATAAATAAACACAAAGTTCAAAAAATGTCACATGTATCATCATAAGCATGTAATCCATCACATATGTATTTTAAATCACCATCTATCACATAGCTAGAGGTGCATCATGAATTAATTAAGTAATGGCATTAGAATTCAAAACATATGAATTATTTATGTAACCATATAAGTCAAATCAATTTCTATCAAGATATCAATATTAAATAGATAATATAATAATCGCATCTCATACATTTCATTCATGTCATTGATCTTCTTCTTCATCCAACTCATCATCATGACCATCATGACCATCATCATCATCATCATCATCATCATCATCATCATCATCATCATCATCATCATCATCATCATCATCATCGTCGTCGTCATCGTCGTCATCATCGTCATTGTGTTCGTCATCGTCATCGTCATCACCATCACCGTCACCATCACCATCACCATCACCATCACCATCACCATCACCATCATCATTAGTAGCACCAGCATCATCATCATTAGCTTCTTCTTCGTGTACATTTCCGTCAGGAACATCATCGACTAACTGTCGATCATGATCATCATCTATATCATCTTCTTCTTCTTCGATATCTTCTTCTTCCATCACATTATACATTATTGGCCTTCCTCTTGGATCATGTCTAACAACAAATGACCAACCCGGTTTATGTGGAGCCTCTGAGTAAAATACCTGCTCACATTGACTTGGAAGAACATAGGGCTCATCCCCAACTCGTTCAAATGACCTTGTATTAACCATTGTAAATCCATTATCATGTTCGATAACAGTTCTATCAGGATCATTTTTATTCAGTCGTAGCCTATACCATTTGACGATGAACAGAACTAATTTGAAGGAATTAAAGTCATACTCAAGTATATCATCCAAAATGCCATAGTATCTATTTTGAGACTCTTGAGGATGTATGTCATTTCTAGATGAAATATTGGTCACCTCAAAGACTGTAGCTATCCCAGAATCACAAGTTTTCTTCGTGTCATCCAACTGTTTGATGCAAAATTTATGACCATTGCAGCACATAGCCTTGTGGTGTTTGACCTGCAATATGTCTAACATATTAAAATCATTGCATCATGAGTTGATAAACATACAAGTGATTAATAAAATTATACGTACCTGTTGATCTCTTAAATAATATGCTAAATCAATTTTCCTTTGTGTAACATTAGAATATCCATTACAATGAGCTTCTTTAACCAATGAAGCGACACCATCCCATGTTAATGTGCGACCAGAATGTTGACATCATTCAATCCATATCATCATCCAATCAAGATTGTTTGCAATATACAAATGTAGCTCATCCCACTCCCAACCAACTGTACAAATAATTAATAGACCACTTACAACTGATTTATTTAGAAGATGAAGAATTAATTTACTACAATAACATCTTATAATTACCTCTCACTTTCTTCAATCTACCTTTCCCCATCAAGTGCTCCCCTTTGAATTTATTAATGGGGTTGGGATCCCAAATGCGATCTACATGGATTTTTGCTGCAAACTTAGGAAGATATTCAATAATGTACACCATAGTTTGGTATACCATATATCCCTCCACCATAGAACCCTCAGGATGTGCTCTTTGTTGAGCCAAAGCCTTCAAAAATTTCAAGTGCCTCTCAACCATCCACATTGACCTAGTGTGTACAGGTCCACACAATTCAATCTCCTCAACTTGGTGTATGAGGTAGTGTTCTTGTGCATTGAAAAAAGTTGAAGGTACACACTTTTGCATTTCACACATTAGATGACGGATTTTTCTCTTCCAATATTTTATATCTTCCTTGTGGATTTCTTTAGATGAAAACCACCTAAAAGAGATTGAAGATGCAAAAATATATAAACAAGACTTTACAAAATAATAAACAATATATTGCATAACAAGTAAAACAAATGGCAACTTGAACACTATAACGTACCACAAAAATGTGTTAGCCCTAGGGCATCATGTATTGTCCATACAAGCATTGCATGGAATTGAAATTGTCTTTGTCCTATTGGTCTAGAGATTTCATACATGGTCACACCATTCCATAACTCCAGCAACTCATCAATAAGAGGCTCAATATATACATTCATATCTTTAACTTGGTACTTGCCTAGTAGAATGAACAAAAACATTACATAATTATTATGACCATTTTACTGCAATATTTATAATTAAATGTAGATGACTATTAAATGATAAAATACCTAGAACAATCATTGCCAACATTATGTGCTCCCTCTTTATTGACATCCATGGAGGAATATTATTGTTGATAACAAAAATAGGCCACACCGAGTAAACAGATCTCAACTCTCCAAATGGATTGACACCGTCCGCTGCCAATGAAAGCCTAAGATTACGAGGTTCTTCTTTAAAGTGTGGCCACTTTTCCTCTATGTCCATAAATTCTGAACCATCCACAGGCATTTGAATAATGTCATCTCGACTTCTATTGCATGCATGGTAATCCATAAATTGTGCCAAGCTAGTGCACCTGAATAATCATTGCATACGTGGAATAATGGGAATATAACGAAGAACCTTGCGAGGCACCTTTTTTGTTATTTTATCTATTTGATATCTATTGATATGACATTCAGGGCATTCTATTCCAAATTCATGTTGTTTATGATATATAATATGATCATTGGGACAAGCATCTATTGTTTGATACTCCATTCCAATATCTTTCATAATGGCAGATAATTCTTGGTATGAGCAAGGTAGAATTTTGATGGTGGTAAGAAAAACTCACCTATCAATCTACAAAAAAAAAAAGTTTGAGGTGTTAATATAAAGAATACTAATGGGACACGATTCACCATTTATTAATTGTAATGACATGTATGACACACCTTAACATATGTGAGATTGTTATGTTGGATAAACCATTCATAACCTTCAAGTTCACCAACAATAATACAACAGAGAGAAGAGTTGTTTGGGAGCCTTTGTAAAGGGGCTCATATGCCTTCTCTAGAAGAGGTAAATCATGAACATCAAGGTCATCTTGATCATCATGATCAGATGTGCTAGTACTAAATGTGTCATGGATCAATGTATTTGTACCATCATCTTCAATTGTGTTTTCTGGTGCATGATCATCATCTTCCATGGGATCATTATCTTCAACTTCGATATTCACACCTCCATGTTCCTCCACTTTGAAAACCATATTCTTCGGGTTGTGTTGGTCCATATCATGTGCCCTGGGGTGCTTGACCTATATAAAAATGATCAACATAAATAAACCATGATCATGATCTCATTATCAAGTGATTTCTTATGTATATAAATTGTTAAAACGATATAATGAAAAACTTACCAATGGATGATAATCATGTCCCCCTTCAATGTGACCATGCTGCCTACAATGTTTCTTAGTTTTTTTGATTAGAAGTCTTCTAGTCTTTAAGCCCTTACAAATTTTGCAGGGACAATAACATTTCCCATCACCTTTTCTTTTCAAGTTAGACCATAATCTAGCAATTGTCTCCTTATTTTGTTCTTCGCTAATATTATCTGACATGGTCTTTCTTCACAGGAAAAAAAATTAGGCTATGGAAACTTCAGTGCAAAAGCTTCACAAAAATTGCAAATTGAACCAAAACCATTTAACTCTTCTTTTTCATCTTAAAACATTGAACTTAATAGAGAACGTATTTAATGTAGCTGATTGTGTGAATTTCTAAGCATTGTGTCTGCAAATTCTTACTAAAAGTTTGCCTATTGCAGACTTTCTGAGAGACAATTTTGAGTATTCTAAGCCTTGGTTCTTGTATTTTCACTGGTGATAAGTTAGAAACTTTATGGCAGACCTGTAGCCAATCGATCTAATTTTGACAAGTTATACACCAAGCAAACAGGCATCTAGAACTAGCATTGTTTGCAGGTCACCCCTACCCTATGCCATGGGTATATGACTACCCAGAACTCCAATTTAAGCATAAATCTTGAAAATGATCGGTATATGACTACCCAGAACTCTAGTTTAAGCATTAAGTTACATCATTATTGACCTTACTTTGGGATGCTATGTATGAGATTGGAACCTTTCGTAAGGTGTGATCAATGTGCTATCATAAATGCAAAGCCAAAACCATTTTGATGAGATCATGATCCCACTAATACTATTTTGCCTTGTTAATTTTGCACCCACAAAAATGATAGAACCAGATATAATATGCCATCAATGCCCATATACCGACAATGCTCAAGATGAGCCACTTAGAGGTAGAGTTTAACCACTTTCCATATAGGTAGATTATCTCTAACCTCATTTTCCCTATAGGTAACTGATTAGGTTCATTTTAGAGTCTTATTTCCAAATATGTACCTCTATGTTAGCTTTTTGCTTTATTATTTGCCTGTTTATGCTCAATCTTGTCAATTTGCATAATTTTACTTAGTTCTTGCATCTTCAATGAAATTATATCTAATCATATCCAATCACATCAAAATGGAGCAATTAATCATATTGCTGGTCTCTCCTAGAGGAATTAAATTGAACCAAATTGACTATTCCCCAATAAAATGTTTTGGAATGGTGAATGTATAAGTTTGTAGTTTACTTTCCTAGACTAGGACCCCATTTCGTCAACATTTCACTATGAAAGCATAAATATTTTTTCTTGAAGAGAACATCTTATAGATTATGCTTCAATTTATAACACATTTTCATAATCAATCATTTGACTTCACATGGATAAAAGAATTCACATATTCTAAATCATGATCTGATGATGTGAACAACTCATATGCAACTATATGGCATGCAAAGCATTTATTTTAACATACACTTATTCATCCACATTACAGGGATAACAATACAAGGCTCACATATTGGTCTAAGAGGAAGCCATGGTCTCACAAAGTAACCAAGAACCATATGAAATGATGGTCTTGAATCCACACACAACTAGGGAGGATCCATATGATTATGTATGACTTCCCCCTTGTTTGTTTAATGGGATTAGCCTCCAAGACATAGCCATCAATAATCACTAAGAATGTACAAGTGGATCATAGCTACCCATACAACAAACACTTACCCCTATCCTCAAAATTTTCCAATGTTTGATTCCTTATATACACTCATCCAAGGTTATCTACATTGATCTTGGTGAGGAATCACATCACAATAAAGAAGGCAACATTTAAAAATAGAAAGAGTTTCACTAAACTACCAAAGATCATAAATATATAAAGAAAGAAAAAATAGTACCAATAATAAGTCAAATAAATGTGTTCAATTCCAATAGCAAATCAAACATAGCCACAATAAATACACAATAGAGAAAACTCACAATAGTGATTAAACTAATTCAAACAAGATAAAATAAAATTGTTGGCCCATGCAACAAAGATGAGAGATAATCAATAATTGAAGGAAACTTCACAATCCTTAAAAGTGCACATTACATAACTATACGACTAGAAATTGTGGCTAAATAGAGAGAAGATTCATCATGACTCCAATAATAGTCCCTCATGTGTGCATTTGTGGTATGAACACAAAAACTCCCACATGGCATGGCCATGTACCTAATGGAGAAGACATGACTATAATAATAGTCCCTCATGCATGCATTTGTGGCCTGCACACTACAAATCCTAACATATCATGGCAATACACCTCATAGAGAAGACACACCTAGGGCCACATTGCACATAGCAACGTGCCTCACAAAGAAGACATGAATAGAGCACATGCCACATAGCAATGTATCTTATGGAAAAATGTGCATGCATGTCACACACCAAAGCTATATGTATACATCATGAGGCACATTCATATGTTATCAAACACAACCTATTGTATCTAACATGAGTTCCTCTCTACATGTGTGCAAATCTTCCAACACTTATCGCCACTAAGAAGGAATAATATAAAATGCATCTTCAAATATTTGTGTGTGTGTGTGGAATTATGTCTTTGAACCCAAATCGCTACCATCAACAACATGTAACCATCACCTACACTATATCAAAACATAAGTATGGTGTGACATCAAATCTATTTGCATAATGTCAAAACACATGAAAATATGAAAATCATCATAGCATGACAAAAATCAATCTCCACATGTTGGAACAAAGATATAAATAAGATAATAGGGTGAGAGGAAACCCATACCAAGAACCACATACCAACTATTGGCAATGCCATCAAGATAAATGTAGGATAGGATACCACTATGAGCCATCCAATGGTCCATTCTATGAGGAGAACTAGGGGATGCTATCTTTGAAAGGTGTGGTCAATAGAGATAATCCCTACTAATGCCACAATATGTCACCATAGCTTCTTGAGTTTTCCATTCTTCTACTTAACACGACATTTATTGAGTTCCTCAACAATGAGGTTGGTTCTCAATAGGATGCACAAACATGTAAACACACAATCATGGTTTCATCATACTTGTACAACAATACAAATTCATTTTTCTATTTAATTACTTAGTGTAAAAATAACTCCATTACATAACATAGGGAAATAATCACCATAAGTTTTCAAATAAACTGCCCAAACATCAATTGGAGTTACCCTTTCTAAGGTACAAACATAATTTATTTATAACTTCAAAATTAAAATAATCACAATACATCCAAATAAGTTCAATAGTGCATGGAAATAGACAACATGATCCATAATTAAACCCATATATTACCCTAATTGGATATGCTAATAAAATGGTGTCTCAAATAATAAAGATTATGTTGGACCTATAATAGAGATCTGGACTTTGTTTCATCATACACAAGCATGGTTTCATCATACTTGTATCCAATTACACCATCCATAGATAGGTACTCAGTACCACAATCTCATGGGTACCCTTTTAGCTGAATTTACCCTATATTTAGGTGAATCTGCCCTTGTATCATTCCTTGATCTAGTATGTCATTCCACCAATTAATAATTTTTCCATATTCTTGGGAGAATACACTATCCCTTAGGTGAATATACCATATCCTTAAATGAATCCTCCTTGTCATCATCCTAAGTCCTCTTTTTGTTAAGTCTTATCCCTTCATCTTTAGGAAAATCCACCTATCCTTATGTGAATCTACTTTCTCTTAGGTGAATCTATTTCACATAAATCATTTATCTTATCCATCTTTCTTACACAAATGGTGAATTTTTCCTATCCTTAGATGACTACACTCCCATTTAGGTGAATCTATCTAGTTTTAGTCTTCTTCCATTATTTTGTCCAAATTTGTATCCTCTAGTTTACATGAATCTACTTGTTCTTAGGAAAATCAACCCTATCATTCTAAGGAAAATTCACCTTGTCATCATCCTTAATCATCTACCTTTCAAGTGTATAGTCCATCCATCCTTGGGACAATCTAACATATTATTGAGTTCAAATCCTCATGAAATATAGTCATGTTTATCTCAATGCAACATTTGCCAGCATCCTCCCTGTGTGTGCCCAAATAGGAGCTTTGGAACAAGGTATGGGCATCCATCAAAGCATAATCAAAGGGGGTTTTTTGTCAGAAATTAGTTGCAAATGCTCCAATAACAAAAATCACAAAATGGGGTAGCATACACATGGCATGTGAACTGTATGATAGAATACCTCAAAGAGATGTCATTTCATGGAATTTTAAGATCATAGGATATGTACAAAATGAATTAATTCACAAAAAAAAACCAGTTGCCCTTGATTGTGAAAAAAAATTAGTTGCCCTTCATTGAAAAACAAAGAGTTCCTTTGATTGCAAAAAAAACCTTACCTTGCTTGTGCATAGATCACTCCGCTGGGGGGGGGGGGGGCGCAGGGAGACAAGATGGTCACCGCTTGCTTCGATCGGTTTTCTTTCAAAATGAAAATGTGTTGTGTTTTTTTTTTTTAAAATAAAATGCTCGAAGTCGTCGGAATTCCAACGAACACGGGCATTTTAAAAAAAAAAAATCAAATTTTCACACAATGCTCCTTGTCCGTCGAAAACCTCCATCAGAATTTGAGCCCAAATGTATTAGTGTGTGAAAGAAATTCAAAAGAACAATGTTACATGTTATGCATGCAATAAAATAGGTCATATTGCTAAGTATTGTAGAAGCAAGACTACACCGGTTAGTGTAATACCCTAAAATTGGTCATCTAAACCATGGGCCCCTAATCTCGACAACATCACCAAGGTCCTAACCAAAGGCAATTAAATTAATCTTGAGCACATTATTAATTCTTTAATTATCAAAAATCACATGGCAAATCAATTAGTCAATATTAATTAAATATTTATTTAATTAATTGAATCATTTCCAAGAATATCATTTTGATCAATTATCCCATTTTAATTTATTAAATATCCTTCCATATTTAATTAATTAATAAATTTGTCATTCAATCATGCAAAAAGGATTAATTTATTACAAAGAGTTGAATTGAAATAAAACAAAAAAAAAGAATTGAATTGAGAGAGAAATCAAACTTGAGATATTATTTCTGTTTCTAAATTTAGAACTTGAAATCAGAAAAGCAATTTAATTGAATTATTGAATTATTCTCTAAAATTGGAACTTAAAGCTTTTCAAAACAAAAAAAGAAGTTCAGTTGCATTGAAAAGACCTTTTTCTTGAATAAATTAAAGAATTATCTACTTTTATCCTATATGCATGCAATTAATTTATTATTATTTTCCAATGCAACTTGGACTTCTAATTTGAATGCATTTCAATTAAACTATAATTGGAATCTATCTCAAGGTTAACTCAATTTGATTTCTCAATTATTTTCAATTAATCCTAAATTGAGCTTTTTCTCTTGTGATTCTCTATAAATTCAGTCTTCAGCTCTCATTCCAATTCACCCCAGAGATTTTTTAGAACACGCTTGGAGATTATTATCACGCTAATTTTGCTCTGGAGTCATTGAAGATTATTGTGCTTTTTAGATTATTTGCATCCATTTTACATCCATTATCGC
Organism: Cryptomeria japonica; assembly: GCF_030272615.1. Classification (NCBI taxonomy): domain Eukaryota; kingdom Viridiplantae; phylum Streptophyta; class Pinopsida; order Cupressales; family Cupressaceae; genus Cryptomeria; species Cryptomeria japonica. Next base: position 500,701,581 of record NC_081409.1, on the reverse strand, counting down.
TTGCATCCATTGTTGCTTGAATTGATTATTATTGCTTGAATTATCCATCCATATAGCTTAATATCATATAGATTAAATCCTTTGTCTTGGTGTAGTCTAGTCACTAGTATTGCTTATAAAAATCTGAGAGCAATCTTATACTCACATCTTTTAGAAGGCAATTGGTCGCTTTGCTATGGTTTATTTCTTATTGATTATTGATTACTAACCATGCATATAATGACTTAATTGAAGTGTTGTGCTTGCAGCTACAGGTTCACTTTTTCACACACACATCTTTGGCGCCCACCGTGGGGCCCGAAGACTACTTTTTTTTGTTATTTTCCAGATTTAAGATTTTTTGGTTTTTTTTCGTCCGTACATCTTGTATGACAATTTTTACAGGCTGAAATGACAAACTGCAGGTGTCGTACGAATTGCAAATATCCTATCGTACAAGCAGATCCTCTGTCATACAAGCAGATCCTCTATCGTATGAGCATAAATCCTCTGTCATACGAGCATAAATCATCAGCAATCTTCTTTTGTATGATACTGAATCCTGTCTCGTACGAGTCAAGTGCCTATCGTATGATTCTGTATTTTCTAGTAAAAAAGGGCAAATTTCATAATTTTTTCATTTCTGATTGATTATTCTAATGACTGACCCTGACTGTTTATTTGTCTATCTCAAAAATTTTCACAGCCTAATCAGTTTTTGTAGAATGTTTGTCGAACAATATGCTTGTCGCACAAAGACAATATGACTACTGATTCATTGTCTTTGTAGGTTGCCTGAGGAGAATCGACTAAACATCGTGTATTCTTTAAATTCATTTTTAGGAACCTAACTTGCTATCTGGTTAAAGAACAAATTTGTCTTTTGTGCTTTTAGAAGATTCTGAGAGGTAGGAGAGTATGCTCTTGTCTTTTTCTAGATAATCAGAAATCCAGACCCTTGAAGATTTTTCTTTGTTTGATATTTGTACATCTTTAGCAGGCCTGCCCTCCCAAGGGGTTGAAAAACTCTTAAAGTTGTTATGGCTGGAGTGAGGGGAACAACCTAAGTGGGAACGGCTAGATGCCAAGTACTCCAACCCACTATAAAATAAACATGATTTGATGAAAATCAAGTCAACGACAGTGCTCAAGAATAGCTCTCCTCCGTACCTTCGGGTATATTAAACCTTGGTTTTCAAGGCTGGGAGACCTCCTAATTGAGTTTATACCTCAACTCGTCGAATAGATCCCTGACTAAATCCAATTTAAAATTAGAAGCTACCCGGTTCATCTCCGAAAGGGGGATAATCTTTGTGCAAGAGAGATAGTAACTCTCCCAAGATACTTGTCATTTCGTGCCCCCATTAGAGTTTGGAGTCAGATAATACGGCATTGAGACTCCATTGCGTGAGACTCAATGACTGTATTTTGATTAGCTATTGGGTGTGTACCTGAGTCTACAATCAAAGGTTTTCTTTCCTCACCTAATTCCTTAGGGTTTGCATGCTGTGATTGGAGTCACTATATATACTACTTGTTTTTTGTGTTTTCATCCCTGAAAAAAATTTGGTGAAGACCAGAAACAACTCAGTGAGTCAAAACTCTGTCCATGTCAAAAATAGTCCATCCTAAGTTGAAACTCTATCCATGTCAGAAACTAGTCCATCCTAATTCGAAACTCTATCCATGTCAAAAATAGTCCATCCTAAGTCGAAACTCTATCCATGTCAAAAATTAGTCCATCTTAAGTTGAAACTCTGTCCGTGTCAGAAACTAGTCCATTTTTAAGTCCGAAATCTATCCGAGTCATAAACTAGTTTATTCTGATAAAAAATCAGTCCATCTCAGAATTGGTCATACTCAGTTATCATACTTAGCAATCAGAAAATGTCAAAATTTCTAGGCTCTGTCCTGTGAATAGTTGTATGAGTCTGATAATTCATCATCCTATATCACATCCTGTGTCGTATGAGTCTTCTAGTTTGTCGTCTTAGACCTAATCCTATGTCGTATGAGTCATTTTATTCTGTCGTTTGACTCTATATACTGTGTCATACGAAATAGAACTGCTCTAAGTCTTTTGTCATCCTGCACATACCCATTTGTCATATGGTATGAGGCAGCAACTCATACGAATCAAAAATATTCTCATCCTGTAGCTACTAAATTGTCATCCGGTCCAGAAAATCCTGTCGTACGAGTCTCTGGTTTTGTCAGAACAGAACAGTCAAACTTGCCTAGTGTTACCGCGTCATTTATTCTTCATGGCGAGAGGGGGTCATCTCTTCCTTTTTATGTTGGAGTCCTAGTTCATGCCATATTACCTTGGTTCAAGACCTTAATGCACCCTCGAATCCTTTTTCTAGTCTTTTAAGTCAAGTTCAGACAATTTATTGAACTCCTTGAACACGTTGAACCGTTCTAAACTGGGTTCAACAGGTTCATTTAGGTTCAATAGGTTCCAAGGTGTTCAGGGAAAAGTTTTTCGTACTAACGTTTTCTCTAATTATTTTGCAGCGGCTCTTCCAAAAGGTTTTTTCTATTCGGTAATATAACGTTTGTGTTGAACTTATTGAACTGAGTTCAAAGGGTTCAAATATATTCAACGTGTTCAACACGGCAAGTGGTCAATAGTTTGATGTGGCGTACAACTTGAACTACTAGAACACTCAAGAAGTTGGTTCAAGATGTTCATACAGATTCAATGTTGGTGGGTCCCGCAGTTTCTAATGTTTTGAGAAATGCACTTATTGCTAAATATGGAGAGGCTGAACCATATTGTAAAGTGATGTCATTCTTTGGCTTTTTCGAAATAAGTGAATATTTTGGGAATTGGCAGTTTCTTAAAGTACGCCGCCATGCATTCAATGCATGCATACGGGGGTCTAATCTACCAATTTGCCACATTCAGAATGAAATTGTGAAATCATTGCATTTAATGTGTCTGTATCATTACCTTTCTCAATAAGGTATGAAAATCATTTGTATTCTGCATTTGCTACTTGCTGCTAGATTTCTGTTTATGTTATCCCTGGATAGGAGTTTTTCTTGCTGCTAGCCATCGTCCGATTATACAACTATGAAGGTGAGTCTTTCCTTATTTTCTCCAGTGTTTTCCCTTGCATTTTCTCTCATACAGAAGGTTTCACTACAATCAAATTTAGGTTTCTTGTTTTGAAATCATGAAGTCCACCCTGCACTTGTTTGGAAATGTCTTTAGCTTGGCGTCCATAGAAACCATAGTTAGTGTAGCGTCGTAAATTGTCCGGACTTGCTAGGGTGGTACAATTTCACACCTAGTTTAGCACCCGCCTTAGTGCATTTTACATTCTGCATTGCATTTCTCCTTAAGCACTTAATTAATCAAAATTAATTAGGTCTAAGGTCCTATTTCATCATTCTCTACATCATAAAATTGGGCCCTTTTCACTAAAGTGCGCCCTTCGCATTTTATTCCTCCAATACACCACTTAATCAAAAACCCTAATTAAGTCCTATTTCAAACTTGGGGGCTTGGTTTCTGGGTCAGAACATCTCGAAATCACCTGTAACTTCGGGATTCTCTCTAAAATCATCATATCCGATGGCCCTGAAAATTTGGTGAAAAGTTGTCAGGACCGTGGCGCCCGGAGTGCAACATGGTCCCGGACATTTTTCTCAAAATTTTAGGAGTGCGATCCAATCATAAAATAAAGCTTAACCCCAAGAAATTGGTGGGATATTCAATCTCTAGGTCGGCCAAAATATGAATTTACGACCTAGGGTTTCATACATAAAAGCTCTCTTTCCTCATTTGAAGGGATCCGATTTTTGTTTCCAGGAACTTCATATGCAGCGAAAGGGCAGATCTTTGAAGACTTCAACATCTTACAACATCTTTCTATCAAGCATCTATCAAATTCATTCATCCACTTAGGGCTTGGAAGACATTGAAGAACAATAGGAGATTACCAACTGAAGATTGGCTTGTACTCCTCCCTTGAGGGTTGGGTATGATTTCATGTTGTTTTCATGTCTTTCCATAAGCTTCAATACATCATTTATTCATGCCTTAGATCACTTTACATCTTGATTTAGAGCATTTACGCTATCATTTACAAGCAATTAGGGTTTACTTTCTAGGTTGCTCTAGTTTTCTTTCTTGCATTTTAGGACCCTGCACACACACTAGGTCTGCACACACAATACATTTTACAAAACAACTTGGCTATTCGTGGAGATGGAAATCATCGAAGTGGGGGTTTGACTAAGGCAAAACCCTATATAGCTGCCCATACACCCCTTTTCAGATATCATTGCAGGTTTCGGGATTCGGATGACGCTGCGAGATACAGATCCGGAGAGAGAAGATCAAGACAGCACTCTGTATCAAATTGCAGAGCAGAAGACTGGGACAGGAGCGCTGGGCACCCTGGTCCTGCCAGGACAGGGGCGCTAGGCGCCCTGGTCCCTGGGACAGAGGCACTGGGCGCCCTGGTCCTCCAGACAGACAGCTTTCAGACAGCTTCCCGACAGTGTTTCAGAGTGCAGAACAGCAATTTCCGGTGCAGTTTTCAGGACAGTGGTGCCCGCGCCCCCATCCCGAACATTTTCAGTCTGATTTTGACTCCAGGTACACATCTGCATTCTTATTTCATCCTTGTATTTACAGCTATTCATTGTTTAATCTCAATTCTGCAATCTTGTTATTAGCTCATACTTGCATTTTGGGATTAGGGTTTGAACTTGCATTACTTGATCTTACAATTTCAACAAGGGAATAGATATCCCGTGGCTCTCTCTTTCACAAAAAGAAGTAGCCAATTGTACAATATCTCTAGGCTCTTTCGTATTCTATAATGTGTGTCAAAGGGTAGGATTAGGGCATGATTAACCTAGTCTCGCTTTTTCCCCTACACATTTTAGTGAACCCGACGTGAATCTATCATTGCTTCCTCTTGCATTACATTTGTTAGATCTAGATCTAGATTTAGTGTGTTTTCATTTCATTTTCATTAAAGAGAAAAAAAAAGAAAAAAGTGTGTTTCTTTGCATTGTGTGTTTAAATTCTATGCAATCTTTTCAAAATGTCAGATTTTTATTTGCAAAATGTTCATGCTTTTGATGATTATTATGAGTATAGCCAAGATGAATTAGATGAAGCTTTAGATGAGTTTTTAAACCCTAAATATTCCAAACCTTCATTTTACCAAGAACTCATAAACCTTGTTACTATGCCATTTAGGTGTGATGAGAAAGATAAGTCGAATGATTCCTCTCAAGGATACATTCCTATCAACTCTTCCCCTGAATCTAGTAACATGGTTGTTTTCAATAATCCCCTCTATGAGGAGATGTCTCCTTTTGAATCAAAAGACAAACCTTTTAACCGATATGATCATGCTTTGTTGGATGATGCTCTTGATGACTTTGTGGCTTTATCGAAATCTTTAAACAAGAACAAGGCCTCTAAATTGGTTAACATGATAAACTTGAATGAACATAATAAGCCTCTTTTTGAAGTCCAAGGTGCTTATCCTTCTCCCACTTTTCAAGTTCTTAAATCACCTCTACTTACTGTCCAAGGAAGGTATGATCATGATTCCTTTCGTACTTCGAATAAACCAATCATCACCGTGCAAGGAAGAAAACCTGTAAGTCCTTACAGTTATGCTAAACAAATAACTAGAGAGAGTTATCATGCGGTTGCCCATACTTATCATACTAGAAATAATAGGCAACCTAATCCTCCTCCTGTTATTCCAGTTTCCCTTCCTAATCCTCAACCAATTCTTCCTCAAGCTCCCCGTATTTCGCAAGTTATGGGTAAGGAATATGATCTCATAGAACAACTTAAAGCTACCCCTGCTAAGATATCCCTTTGGGATTTGATTCAAACTTCTTCCGCTTATCATGGAATGTTACAAGATGCCTTGAAAGATTTGAATGTTCCTCCACCGAATACATCTAGTAATATAGCATCTTTTGTTAACTCTATGATGAATCCTAAAGCTCAAATTGTGTTTACCCAAGATGAGTTGCCTACTAGTGAAATTCAACAACAATATGATCCCTTGATGATTGTGGTTATCATGAAAGACACTGCTATAAGACGAACACTAGTAGATAATGGCTCTGGCCTTAATGTGTGTAGCATTAATTTATTGCATAAGATGAATGTGGATACGTCTCTTATTGAGCCTGACTCTCGTCCCATTTGTGGCTTTGACAATGTGGCTAAGACTTCATTAGGTATCATCACCTTACCTCTCACAGTAGGACCTGTTACTTTGCCTACTCCTATCCATGTTATGCCGTGAAATTTAACATATAACTTGTTATTAGGGAGGCCTTGGATTCACAGCATGCAAGCTGTCCCCTCTACACTGCATAGACAAGTTAAATTCGTTTATAACAATAAGACATACACTTTGATGGGTGATACTAATTTTCAAGCTTGTCTACAGACATCTACTTCCAAAGGGAGTTCTTCTAAGCCATCCTCGTCTAGTGATGACTCTTTAAACAAGAAACCTATCGATGAATCCTCGCTCTCCGATGATCGGAATTCTTTGGATGAGTCTGGAGCTCCTGAAGAGGATCCTTCTCGACTTGAAACTACACATAAAAAGGATTTTGATCCTGAGAAGGTTCTCGCAGAGGATGATTGGGGATCTCTTGATTTTAACCCTACCTTTGTAGGTAAATATAAGGTTCCTTCTAGAGAAATTAAAATTGAAAAGAAGGAAGAAGCTGAAAATCATAAAGTTGAAAAGAAAGAAGAAGTTAAAAATCAATCAACCTTACCTGAATCTATGAGTAATAATTTTGTGGCCGCTTCTCAAACTTCTTCTCCTCACATCTATAATTATGAAGAGTTTGATTCTTTGTCTTATGAAAAACCACCTTCTCTTCCTGAAATGGCTGATCGTTATGGTCATGGTTTTTGCATTTTTGCTAAGCATGGGTATCATGGAAAAGGTTGTGGTGCTCATGAACAAGGGATAAGAGTTCCTCTAGAGACTAATTTTCACAATTATGCCTTTGGACTTGGCTATAATCCCTGCAGATGTACTAAAGCTTTTAAAAGACCATGCATTAGTGTTAATGCTATTTCTACATCTCTATCAATGTAGCACCCTGAGTATATTGATGGGGATCCTTCAGGTGACTGTGCTTTGGATATCTTCCCTACCGATGATGCTTTAGCTGAGTTCTTGGGAGCCTATGACACTCTTCCTCGTTATCATCACAATAGGGGACTCCCTTATTGTTTGAACACTGAAGCCTATTTTGGAAAAGAGATTGATAATGATGAGATTGTGAAAGAATTCCCTTAGTTAAAGGACACTCCTCAACAAAGTAATCTTCTCATAAGTGATACCACTGATGTTAAGATAGACCTTTGCAATAAAGAGAAAGTTATTAAAATTGGAAAATGTTTGGATGAAGAGGAACAGAAACAATATGAAGAACTATTGCATGAATTCCCTGAGATCTTTGCTTGGACATATTCTGACATGCCTGGTATAGATCCTAAGATTGTTACTCATAATATTGTCTTAGTTCCTGATGCTAAGCCCATGAAACAAAAGATTTGAAAAATGAATCCTAAGGTGGCTCTGCTTGTTAAGGCTGAGATTGAAAAATTATTGGAGGCTGGATTTATCCGCCCTATTGACTATTCCCCATGGATTTCAAATATTGTCGCTATGGCTAAACCAAATAACAAAATAAGAATGTGTACTAACTTTCGAGATTTGAATAAAGCTTCCTTGAAAGATGATTTCCCTCTTCCAAACATTGACATGATAGTTGATTCTACGGTAGGACATGCCTTGTTATCCTTCATGGATGGTTTTTCAGGTTACAATCAAATTTTTATTAACCCTCAAGATCAATTCAAAACTGCTTTCACCACTCCTTGGGGTACGTTTTGTTGGATAATGATGCCTTTTGGACTTAAAAATGCCGGTGCGACTTATCAACGAGCGATGACCCTTATCTTTCATGATTATATGCATAAGATTTTAGAGGATTATGTTGATGATATTTTGGCTAAATCCTTTCTTCGCATGGATCATGTTAAAGTCCTTCGTCAAATCTTTGAAAGAATTCATAAATATCACATGCACTTGAATCCCCGAAAATGCGTTTTTGGTGTGGATAGTGGAAAACTATTAGGGTTCATAGTTTCGCATCGTGGGATTGAGGTGGATACTAAGAAAATAGATGCTATTGTCAACATGCCACCTCCTAGAAATGTGTCTCAACTTAAAAGCTTACAAGGAAAGATTCAAGCTATTCGTAGGTTCGTGTCTCAGCTTGCGGATCGTACCTTTCCTTTTACTCAACTTCTTAAAAAGGATATCACTTTTCAATGGAATGAGGATTGTCAGCAAGCATTTGAAGGTTTAAAAGTGTATTTGGCTAGTCCTCCTATTCTTCAACCTGCCGAACCTTCTAAACCCTTCCTTCTGTATACAGCTGCTTCCTCTCATGCTCTTGCAGCATTGTTGGCACAACATGATAAAGATGGTAAGGAATGTCCGGTTTATTACATAAGTCGTACCTTACTTGATTATGAGACCCGATATTCTGCGATAGAAAGACAATGCTTGGCCTTGGTGTTTGCGACTCAAAAATTGAGACATTATCTTTTAAATTCAGAAGTCCACGCCATGGTAAAGTTTGATCCTTTGAAGCATCTTTTCTCTAAAACTGATTTATCAGGACGTCTAGCTAAGTGGGTTATGATGTTAACTGAATTTGACCTTAAATTTGTTTCACAAAGAGCAATTAAAGGGCAAGCGTTGACTGATCACTTAGTTGAGGCCCCTTCACCTTTCTCCTTCCCTAACCCTGAGTCTTTTCCTGATGACTTCATTCTTTCTATAGAGAAAGATGAAACTTGGGAGTTATACTTTGATGGCTCTAAGTGTCGTACGGGATCGGGGGCAGGGGTTGTTCTGATTTCTCCTACAAAGAAGTCCATTCCTTTATCATATCGTCTAAATTTCCTGTGTACCAATAACATTGCTGAGTATGAGGCTCTTATAGCGGGAATAAAAGCAGCCTTAGCTCTGAATATAAAACACATACATATCTATGGAGATTCACAATTGATTATAAGACAAGTAACCGGAATATATCAAGCAAAACAAGACAAATTATCACAATATAAAGACCTTGCTATCTCTTTATTACAAAATTTTGATTCTTATACTATGGAACCCGTTCCTCGAAAAGATAATCGACATGCGGATGCAATGGCATGTGTGGCTTCTCTGGTATCTTTAGAGGACCCTGTGGTCGATCTTAAATTCGTTATTCACAACCTTATTTCTCCAGCTATTGTAGATGATTCTAGCCTTGTAACATGTTGTGACTTTGTAGACTCAGACAAATGGTACTCACATATCATAAGATATTTGACTGATGGTACCTTTCCTGATTCCGCTAATAGGAACACTAGGGCTAGAATCCGCAAGCTATCTGCTAGGTATATCATTCTTTCTAATGTCCTATACCGAAGGGGTTATGATGGTCTTCTCCTTCGTTGTCTTAACAAGTCGGAAATCCCTATTGCTCTTGAAGAGGCACATTCAGGTGCCTGTGGGGGGCATTTTGGGGGCAAATCCTTGGTTCATAGATTGCTTCATATGGGATACTATTGGCAAACTATGCAGAAGGATTCCTTTTCATTTGTTATAAAATGTCATCAATGTCAACAACACAATAATCTGATTCATGCTCCTGCCTAAGAACTCCGTTCTCAAGTAGCTTCTTGGCCTTTCTCCGCATGGGGTTTGGATCTTATTGGAAAAATCTCTCCTCCTTCATCTCAAGGACACACCTTCATTATAACCGCAACAGATTACTTTACAAAGTGGGTAGAAGCTATTCCCCTTCGCTCTACTACTGCTGAAGTGATTTGTCAATTTCTTCTAGAAAACATTATTTCTCGATTTGGGATACCTTCCACTATAATCTTAGATAATGGGACATCATTTAAGAACAAGGACGTGAAGAAATTCCTCGAGAAGTATCATATCAAACATCGATTTTCTACACCATACTATCCTCAATCAAATGGCCAAGCTGAATCATCCAATAAGATAATTGAACAAATTCTTTGCAAAACTGTGAATAAGCATGGTAAGGATTGGAGTAACCAGCTGATCTATGCTCTTTGGGCCTACCGAACGAGTGTACGAATTGCTACGGGAACTACTCCTTATAATCTTGTTTATGGTGTTGATGCTATTATGCCCTTAGAATTAGAGATTCCATCACTTAGGGTTTCTCTCAAAGGTATAGTAGATGATGACTCTTATAGAGAGCAATGACTTCAACAGCTTGAGATGCTTGATGAACAGCGCATAAACGCTCTTGAGCATATTCAAGCGTATCACAAAACTCTACAACGAAGCTATAATGATAAGGTCATTCAACGTTCCTTCTCAGTAGGCGAGTTAGTCCTTTATGAGAATCAGCGCAATGTGAATGCCTTACCTGCAAAAAAGGGAAAATTTAGTCCTAATTGGCTTGGACCATATATCGTTATTGAGGATTATGGATCAGGTGCTTACAAAATAGCGGATGTAGATGGTACACCTCTTAAAGAACCTATAAATGCTATGCACTTGCGTAGATATTATGCTTAATTCTTCATTCCTTATTTATCTTCTTTTCAATTCTTCAAACATTGGATAATATGTTAGTATCTCTTAATTAAAGCAAAATAGAATTAAATGTTATGTTGTTTAATCTATATTGCTTCATTCCTAACAAGCGTGTCTTCTTACTTTATAGTTTGTCTTGAATTCATTTATGTAAATTGTAAAAGATTTACATTCCTATTATGCTAGCATATTATATAGTGTCTTTATGTGTTAAGTAGAATCATATCATGTTGTGTTTAAATTCAGAATTAAATCACATTAGTTATATGATTCTTAGACTTAATACATATGTCTTCCTTATCATCAATGTAGTACTTGATTAAATATTTAATTAAGTCACACATGTATCAATTTAATCATGGAGCATTGAGAAATCAATCACATGGAAATTAAATTCTGAACATACATGTACATTTACCAAAGGAATTAGATTTAATCAAAACAAAATATACATTGTTTTAAGCATTAAAGATAACACATTTGAGACAAAGAGAAGCATGTATATATATATATATGTGGATCGTATACAAAAATAGGTCACTATATATCCAAAATGTGACCTCTCTTTTACATCATAAAATCATCTCCTATCCCTAGGGCTAGTGGCTGGAGAGTGTCGACTGGACACTCCCTCCTGATCTGGCCGTGAAGGTGGACCCATGGGTGTGTAGCGCGATATAGACCGTGAGTGACTCCGAGAGGAACTCCTACGATCCCTATCCATAAGGATCGCGCGATAGGTGGTAGCCTCAGCCTGAGCTGCTGCTAGATCTCGCCGTGCCTGCTGGAGGTCCTCTGATAGGACTCTCTCTCTCTGTCGTGCCCGCTGGACGTCCTCTGATAGGACTCTCTCTCTCTCCCTCCATATATCTACCTATACTCGGAATGGGGAAAACAAGTCCTCATGCCGACCCGCATTCCCCTAAGGCCTATAGGCAATCTGTGAGGAACTGGGGATCTGTGCTATCATGGAAATGTCTGTCATTGCCTGCTGAATTAGGGAACGCCACTCCTGCACATTAGCTGTGGCAGTAGAATAGATTTTTTGTTAGTACCATTCTATATCATCAAAATATTAATCAATCAATATAAAACTACTATACCTGGATCTCCCTCACGCCAGTAGGGATCATGATATGGTACCATCTATGCCTAGGCACCGCTAGGCTCCCCTCGCTCGAATAATCTGTGCACGATGGGTGTAGGCTGGATGGTACTAGGAACAGGTCTCTGTATCGCCTCATGTTCCCCCTGTTGGGGAATAAGAGGTGGATCCAGAGCTATGGTATCATCTCCTGAATGGTGGGGAGCTACATCCAATTCCTCCTCATCATCTCTATCCTCCTCCTCGTCATCCTCATCCTCATCCGCATCATCACCTGCATCTCCCTCATCCTCCTCTCTATCTGTATCCTCCTCCTCCTCCTCGGCACTAGACTGATCGCCTGTAGGTGGATCAGGATCTCCCGCCTCCTCATGATCCTCTCCCTCCTCTGGCTCCTCTGACCTGGATCCCTAGTCCTCGTCTTGGTCTCCATGTCTCCATGGGCCTGGATAGCCTGTCAGATGATCTGGTGAAAAGATAGGACCTGGATATGATCTCATAAACCATGAGACGTACCTGCGCTATGCTCCAAGCTCTGCAGAGTAGTCAGTGACTACATCCTGATCAGATCCCTCTAAGTTTGTAGTCTCGATGTCATCTATCGTCGGTCTCGCTACTGCTCTAGGTCTGGGAAGGACCCGCGAGTGTCGAGTATAGATGGGCACATCGGCTGGAACACACTGCTCTAGCCCGAACTACCTCTGTACTCGGTCGAAGTAGAAAGGGACTATGATGTGTGCATATCGTCCTCGCAGTAGGCGGTTCCTCTGTAGGCATGCTAACTGTCTCTCCATACCATCCCATCTGTGCATCTGTAGGTAAGGTCTCCACACTATCACCTCGGCTATCAGTCTGTCAAAAATCACTCTCCAATATAACAAATCTCCATATCTCCACTCGCTGGTAAGTGGATAAGCGAACACCCTAGGTCGCTCGCTCGCTGTACTCAGCGGAAAGCCAACGGGCCTGGTGCATGTGAAGTGCTCTAAAATCCACACCTGCAGAAGTGTGCATGTCATCAAACTGCAACCCTGTCCAAATACATACTCCTCAAGGTCGTGATAGAGATGTGCAAGCATACTCTGACCCCAAGCATACACTCTCCTATGTCTCTCCATCGCTCTGATACACCATGTGAGACCCCCATGCATGTGTGTCCCTCGCCCATTAGGGCAGACGGCTAGTGCTATGATGGCTATCATAAGGTGTCTCAGAAGGGGTACCTCTCCTGTAGGATGTAAGAGCCAGCTGACCATGATGCGACCTCTCGTCTCACTCAGCATGACTCTCCCTATGCAATACACCTGCTCTCTCTGATGATCCTCCGTTGATCGATCGGTCGCGTATGTAACTGTCGCTCTTCTGATAGGAAGACGAAGTATACGGTATACATCCTTGAGTGTGACCGTTAGCTCTCCTACTAGAAGGTGAAAAGTGCATGTGTCAAGATCCCATCGCTCCATCAAGGCCATGAGCATCGCAGGATGAAATCGAATGGCCGGCATGAGAATCACAGACCACAATCCCACAATTGATAGTGTGTCTCTCTCTGACTGAGTCAGCCACGGAATCTGATCTCGCAAAGTGCGAAGAATATGTCCTGCTGTATGCTCTCTCATGTATGGGAGACCCTGCAACATCAAAACATGACTGTAATCAGTACTCGATCATAAAAAATGCTAATGCAAACTATCGTACATCGTATGCTAGCCTTGTAACCCCTCGCCAGGCCCTGATTGGGGACCATGGCACCCTGAAGGGACCATGGCGCCCCTGTCAGGGACCATGGCGCCCTGGGGGGACCAGGGCACCCCACAGGGACCATGGCGCCCTGGGTGGGCCCCGGTCAGCCTTCAAGGCCCGCATACGATCACAAAAAAGTCAAAATGTGAAAGAATCAAAAGTCAAACATTCAGTCAACTCACCTCGTCCAGTGGCTCGTCGTCGATCACGGCCTGGCACAGGATCTCGATTCTCGTGGGATGCTCCAGTCGTCATGAAGGCATGATGATGGCTATGTGGGCTCCGCTGCACTGAATAGTATTCTGAAATCAACAAAGTGACGAATACAAGTGTCACTTTCGAAGTATATACTCTCATTTGTTTTCACTTTTTGAAACCCTAATTCTCCTCTGTCATTCATTTTATCATAACTTGAGTTTGGGAGATGCGATTTTCGAACCGTTTGTTGCGTTGGAATCGTATTTTCCTTCCCCTACTCTCGGGATGTTCCAAAAAGTGCTCTGATGAAGCCTATTTAGTGAACACCCCTCATCAATACTCTCTTACACAATTTGTCGCAAGTAAAACATGCTACCCTGTTTCACCTCCCTAATAAGCAAGTCGAAACAGGGGGGGCATATAGCTACTCACAGATTTCATCACTTTCCCTAGTAAGCATTAGGTGATTTTGTGATCTAACTTGTGTTTTGTAGGGTGCGGTTCCTAACTGTGTACTGCAGATACCGCTGGGGGCTTCGTCCGACAACTTATGGATATATCCTTTTTCAAATAATGTTTACTTTTCTGTACTTTAGCTTGCATATGCATGTAGTACTCATATGACCGCTAAAGTGGGGCCTAAATGTAGCGTCGTAAATTGTACGCACTTGCTAGGGTGGTACAATTTCACACCTAGTTTAGCACCCGCCTTAGTGCATTTTCCATTCTACATTGCATTTCTCCTTAAGCACTTAATTAATCAAAATTAATTAGGTCTAAGGTCCTATTTCATCATTCTCTACATCATAAAATTGGGCCCTTTTCACTAAAGTGCGCCCTTCGCATTTTATTCCTCCAATACACCACTTAATCAAAAACCCTAATTAAGTCCTATTTTGAACTTGGCGGCTTGGTTTCGGGGTCAAAACATCTCGAAATCACCTGTAACTTTGGAATTCTCTCTAAAATCATCATATCTGACGGCCCTGAAAATTTGGTGAAAAGTTGTCAGGACCGTGGCGCCCGGAGTGCAACATGGTCCTGGACATTTTTCCTGAAATTTTAGGAGCGCGATCCAATCATAAAATAAAGCTTAACCCCAAGAAATTGGTGGGATATTCAATCTCTAGGTCGGCCAAAATACGAATTTACGACCTAGGGTTTCATACATAAAAGCTCCCTTTCCTCATTTGAAGGGATCCGATTTTTGTTTCCAGGAACTTCATATGCAATGAAAGGGCAGATCTTTGAAGACTTCAACATCTTACAACATCTTTCTATCAAGCATCTATCAAATTCATTCATCCACTTAGGGCTTGGAAGACATTGAAGAACAATAGGAGATTACCGATTGAAGATTGGCTTGTACTCCTCCCTTGAGGGTTGGGTATGATTTCTTGTTGTTTTCATGTCTTTACATAAGCTTCAATACATCATTTATTCATGCTTTAGATCACTTTACATCTTGATTTAGAGCATTTACGCTATCATTTACAAGCAATTAGGGTTTAATTTCTAGGTTGCTCTAGTTTGCTTTCTTGCATTTTAGGACCTTGCACACACACTAGGTCTGGACACACAATACATTTTACAAAACAACTTGGCTATTCGTGGAGGTGGAAATCACCGAAGCGGGGGTTTGACTAAGGCAAAACCCTATATAGCCACCCATACACCCCTTTTCAGATATCATTGCAGGTTTCGGGATTCGGACGACGCCGCGAGATACAGATCCAGAGAGAGAAGATCGAGATAGCACTCTGTATCAAATTGCAGAGCAGAAGACTGGGACAGGAGCACTGGGTGCCTTGGTCCTGCCAAGACAGGGGCGCTGGGCACCCTGGTCCCTGGGATAGAGGCGCTAGGCGCCCTGGTCCTCCGGACAGACAGCTTTCAGACAGCTTCCCGACAGTGTTTCAGAGTGGAGAACAGTAGTTTCCGGTGCAGTTTTTAGGACAGTGGCGCCCGCGCCCCCATCCCGAACATTTTCAGTCTGATTTTGACTCCGGGTACACATCTGCATTCTTATTTCATCCTTGTATTTAAAGCTGTTCATTGTTTAATCTCAATTCTGCAATCTTGTTATTAGTTTATACTTGCATTTTGGGATTAGGGTTTGAACTTGCATTACTTGATCTTACAATTTCAACAAGGGAATAGAAATCCTAATAGATATCCTATGGCTCTCTCTTTCACAAAAAGAAGTAGCCAATTGTGCAATATCTCTAGGCTCTTTTGTATTCCGTAATGTGTGTCAAAGGGTAGGATTAGGGCATGATTAACCTAGTCTCGCTTTTTCCCCTACACAATTAGTGATATTGACCTAAAGGGAGAGAAATTTGAAAATTTGAAAGAAAGGGTGTTCAAGGGTGTTGATAAGTCTTTTTGTATAGAGATTTTGAGTAGTGGACTTTTAGAAGCCATAGCCTTTCCTCCAGCAATTCCTTGTCCAGAGTTGGTTTGGGAGTGTATTGCTACATATGACCCTGTATCTAAAACTATTAAGAGAGATAATGGCGAAACCCTTCTTGCCATTAACCGTGAGGTAATTGCTTTAGTTCTCAAGATACCGGATTACTAGTTTTCTAATTTCTCTCCTTCCCAGTCAATTAGTGAGTTCAATGCAGATAGAACCGGACACAGGAATAATGTGGCAAAGTTCTGGTTGAAGGTCCCTCAGAGAGGTGGTTCTAGACTACCAAAAAATCCTAACAAGAACCACATGTTGCCACATATCCACGATGGGATGCTTCTGTTGCATTGAGCCAGAGGTTCTGCTGAGGCTTATAGCTTTGATGATTGGATATATTGCTATGTGCAATTAGTTTTGGAAGGAAAACAATATTTGGATTAGGCAGAGTTAATTGCTGATTCAATGAGAGAGATGTTGAGTCTAGCCAAGCAGTTTCAACAAAACTTTTTCATGTCCTCGTATCTTTTGTATTGTCTGGCCTATGTTAAAGAGTTAATGGGTATACCCAAGCAGCCCACTGAGGAAGATGTTCCGGTGTACGAGTTCTATCTAATGCTGCAAAAAGACAATGCCCTACAAGATTTCGGAAGGATACATAATGCATTCCTGGGTGATATGTGTCATGAACTGAAGGGTACAAAGGCTAAACGGATTTCAGATGATGCACAGACCTTGATTAAGAAGTTCGGTAGCTTTTACATCTAGTTCCCAGGCTTTTGCTATATATGAGTAGGAGGCTTTGAAGAGGAACCCTTCAAGCTTCCGCACTTTTGTTCTGATTGTTTTGTCCTAGCAGAAGTATGCAGACAACTAACTTCCATGGTCAAGAAGGCACAACCTAAGGACAAGTGGGAAGGTCATTTTCTAATACAATTGGTAGTTTTATCTTGTAATTCAATGTCTGATGCAATAAGTATAGGAGAAGACCTTAGAAATTTTAATTTCTCTTTGTATTCTGAAAGAAAAGGGTTTGACAATAAAAGATTTTCTCAGAGCCTTGGCTTAATGCCTTATCTTCCCACGCCATAGTTAGAAGATTTCTGGGAAGACTGTTCAGATGAACTTGAAGTCTTCAAAAGGGAAAACATGAGATTGGTGCTGGAACAGGTTATCTCTTTGCAAATAAGGTTAGACATTAAAGGGCTTGAAGAAGATTATCTTGAACTATTTGAACCAGGGTATTTAGCCCATGCGGAGACTGAAATGCCCCCAATTAATTGGGATGAGGAGGAAAATGATGACATACAATTGAGAACTGAACAAGTTTTGGAAAGAACCGTGGCATGGGTGGCTAAATAGAAAGCAATGAAGCCAAGTGCCAAGTCTCTTTCTGCAAGAAATATATCTTCACCAAAACTTCCTTCTAACAGTGCTCCTGTTCGTGCAGGTAAGGAAATCAAGTTGCCTCAGCCTAGATGTAGGTCTAGCCCAACTCTGGATTTCAGTACCCCTCCGCATACTCGATCATGTAGTGTCGCCCAGAAGAAGATGTACCAGGTCAAGGATATGGAAGTAAAAGATACCATTCCTGAGGCTCAAATTTTTGAAATTGAAGATTTGGATGGTGAAGTTGTCTCTGCTCTAGACTCGCAAATAGTGACTGTGGCAATGATGCCACCACCGAAAATGATTGAAGGAGCTTCTTGTTCCGGTGCGACCCCTAAATGGTTAACAACCTCAGTGAACAAGAAAAGGATCTTTCTTCCTGTGACCATTCCAATTCAGGAGATGGTTTCCAGGTACTCTGAGAAGAATCCAAAGCCAAAGAGGTTCAAGACCAACACTCACCTAAACAATGATGAAGAAACTAGTAAATGGACGGTGGAAATTGCTTCTTACGAACTGAAAGATGAGAACAAAGAGGCCGGTTCTGACGATTTTGAAATAAAAAAAGTAGAGTTGGGAAAGATAAGTAGGGTTACAGGTAACCATTTTTTCAAAGTGTCAGTGAAGAAAATGCTTACCCGGTTAGAGAAGGATGGATAGGAGAAAAGAGAACTTAAAAGACACATAAGTGTTTTGGCTCAGTTCATTGATAGCATCAGTTGCCTTGGAGCAATTCCAATATCCCATGCCACTGAGAATTTTGATCCAACCTCTCCGAAAAATAAGAAGTTGATGAACCAAGTTCAACGGGCTAAGAGCATCACTGAAGCGGTTGAGAAGTGGATTGAACAGGTGATCAAAGATGGTGAAAAATACATTACCAACTCTCAGAAGTTGTGTGATGAAGTATAGAGCTTGATTTTTGAAATCCAAAACCAGCTTGTACCATGGGAGAAAGAAGAGCGCAAATGGAAAAATGTCCTCCCTCTGTTTACCAAAATAGAAGAGTACGGAGCTGCCAGATTTCTAACAGAACATTCAATTAAGCTAGTAGCTGATGAATGCCAACTTTTCATACTAAAGAAAACTATCATGTGGCGGGTGCTCACCTTTCAGTCAGTAATTACGGATGCAAAAATCTTCGTCTATGAACTCCAGGATTTGCAAAGTAGTATAGTCAAGGATAATAAAGTGGTTAATCCTGATCATGACTGGGAGCTAGGAATCTATGGGTCAAGCACATAGGAAGCAGTCAAGTCTTTTCGGTTGAACATGGAGAAGATCAGAGTTAAGAGTAGTTTCACGCTGAAGGATATAACCAAGGTGGCTAGGATCGAATCTATGGTTTTCATTGGGAATGATCAACTGTCGAAGCACTCAGAGAAGATGGTGCAACACAAGTGGAATAAAGAAGTGGCAGAGGTGAAACTCAATGCAATGAAGGTCCCAAGTCAATCAATGATCCAGGAACTCACAGCTCCTCATGATGCTCGCGAAGACGGAGAAGATGATGAGGATGAAATATGACATAATGCATCCACTTTGGGCTAGTTTTCTTTATTTTTAAAACATTTCTTATAGTTATGCAAAAACTTCGGGACAACTGTCCCAAAATACTTTCTGTTGGTTTCGTAACTGCTTTATCAGGGAGTGGTCAAGTTTTCAAGGAGACCTCCCCTGTTTAGACTATAAATTAAGTAAAACAGATGGTAGAAGGGTTAGATTTTAGTAACTAATTTTGTGAACTTCGTTTGTAGTGTTGTTTTTGGGGTATTTTCTATTATTAATCAAAGGAGGAATTAGATGATTGGAACCTGTGGTGAAAAAGATTAGCAGATATATTTTTGTGTCTTTGTTGCATAAGGAGATATATAAGAAATTTGATCATATTGTTTTTGGGGAGAAGAAAGATCCTTTTATTTTGAATCCGAATAGATAACATGTCTTTGCATATGTTCATCCGATCAGGTAACAGTAATTGATCATTTCATTGCAGTATTTCATTATTCTTCTGATGTTCTTTCCTTTGAAAGTGTTGTTTACTCTAGAAAAGATTGATGATTGAAGGCAGATTTATTGTCCTTGAATCTGTTCGTCTTTAATTAGTTTAGGTGGAAGAAGTATATTGAACTTTGTTTCAGTTGCTGTAGTTACATTTATTGAAAAATTAAAGAAAATAGTTTTCCATTATTTATGAGACATGAGGAAAGTTATGGCCTTTCATCTAAGAATGAAATAGGTGGCCTTATGCGCTTTCTGGTTAAAAGCTTTTCATTTAGATATAAATAAAAAAAACAAAAAAAGACACATTTTATGAAAAACCTAGATAGGGAGCTATACCTAGGCAAAAATTCAGAGGGAAGTGATTCAAACAAACACTTACCCAACTATTCAGTGAATCATTTGTTCTTAGAAGGAGGTAACAGAGTTTAAAATTAATCATTTAAAAACATAGAGCAAATCTGTTCACTAACAGATTTTTGGCAACTCTGCTAGAGAGCAAAACAAAGAGAAAATAAGACAAAATTAATTTTTCAGTTGACTGGTTTGCCATAGACATAACGAAAGTGAACTCAAATTGGCAAAATTGCTCTGAGTTCAGAAAGACTGTTGAGATTGAGTCTCATTTGAAGTAGTTTAGTTTTCCTATGAGTAATCACCCTGGATTCTCGTCCATATACCTGAGCACAAAGAAGGGAAAGACTGGTTGATAATTGTTTTGAAGAATTGCAAAATCTGTCATTTGCCCCAAGTTTTACTCCTTGAAGGAAGGCTAAAAGTAGATCTTCATCTCCTATCAGAGTTACCCCTATATTTTCTTCTTCCCCTTGGCAAGCACTAACACTCATTGGAATTCAAGCCCCACCTCTTGTAACCATTCATCCAGTGTTCATTATGGCTCAACCCCGGGGTGCGACTGTTGGACCTCTTGCTCTCGCAGCCCATAATCCACTACAAAAAGGAGCAAAAGATGTTTTACCCAAATATAAAGGTGATGGGAAAGTTTCAGTTGAAGAGCATTTGAATTCTTTTAATGTAGCAACTGGAATCCTAGCAATCCAATATGAGGACGTGGCTGTTAGGCTCTTTGTCCAAACTCTCATTGAAGGGGCAGCAGAATGGTTTAGTCAGCTGCAAGCAGGATCCATAACTGACTGGCAAATGATGAAAACCACTTTTGGAAAAAGATTCCAAAGCGTTGATGATGAACACACATTACTGGCTCAACTCACACAGATGAAGAAGGAAATTCATGAGCCGATGAGGGATTATGTAGCAAGATATAACAAGATTATTTATAAAATTCCTCAAGCCAAGAGACCAACTGTAGATAATCAATGATGTTTCTTCATAAATTCTATGCCACTTGACGTAGGATTTCACCTCAGAAGAAGTAGACTGGCGGACTTAGAGACTGCACAAAATGAGGCTATAGAGCTTGAGGATGATCTGATAATAGCTGGCAAATGGAGGAAAGATGTACAAACTCCTCTGGGACAATCTCAGGCCTCTATGTCGTCTACCGATCTGGTTTTTCAGCGGCTTGTCAATGATATGATTGCTTTAAAGAGGTAGATCCTTAAGCCTAGAAACTCTTATCCACAACCTTATTAGGATATAAGTAGGAGAACTTCAACTCAATATAATTATGGATGACCATTGCAACTTCCTGGAGCTCCACAAAGATTACAGATAGAGGCACCTCCTGACAAAGGTGTCATGTGTTCATTTCATCTTACCACTAATCATGATGGGGTTTCATGTCCTGATATGATAAGACACGTTCAGATGCAAAACACAAAGGATGAATTAGGAGAGTTCACCGAAGCAGAAAGAATTCAAGAGATACCTGGCGACTCTAGAACATTCTACCTTGAATATGAGTCAGATTCAGAAAAGGGTAGTAACATTTTGGCAACTCTTGAAGGTTCTTCATGTGTGATTCTAACAAGGAATCAACAAACCTCCCAGCCTTCTTCCTTTGTGAACCCTTCTGGAAGCAATTTCAAAGGCAAAGATCTCCCAGGTAATAGCTTTTCAAAGGTTCCTAAGGTTAAGATTTTGCAAAGGAACCACAAAGATCATAAGAGCTCTTCCTCTTCTTCCTCCTTTGATATCATAGAATTCTGTAAGGCCTCTACCATTCAACTTCCTACCACTGAGTATTTAAAACTTAAACCAAAAGAGTTGGATAAACTGGTCAAATATGTTAAAGGAGATTCCTTTTCAGAGTCTCAAGTACATGAATGTATGGAAAATGGTGATTTAGCTACTGCAGAAGGGTCTTCATCTATTCCCTGCTCATCAGCTAATCTAGCAGATCCCTGTGCTTTTCACGATACAAAGTCTGGGCATGAGGTTGAGATTCTGAAACTTGAACCTTTCTATATTTCCCTTCTCCTGAATGGCCAAAAGTTAAGTAATTGCATAATTGATTCAGGGGCTTCAGACAATATAATGCCTTCTCCTGTAGCTAAATCTTTAGGTTTGACCCTCACTAAAACATTTGGAAGATGCTTTTCAATGGATGGAAAATAGGTTCCTCTTATTGGTCAGGTAAAGGATGTCCAGGCAGTGCTAGCAGCTTGCCCAAACAAAAGAGTAAGATTAACTATACTGGTTGCTGATATTTCGGCGAGTTATGGAATGCTTCTGAGTAGGATGTTTTGCAAAGATCTTGGAGGCAAAATTAAAATGGACTGGTCTAAATCCGTTATTCCCCTTGGAAATTAGAAAATCAAGCTTGAACCTGAGCCCAAAAATAAGTATACTATTTTTCCCTTAGATAACCCCAAAGCCCAGATCCTTTTTCAAGAGTGTGAGTTTGGAAACTATCTTGTTCTTGCCCTTGGTGAAAAGAAAATGGACGAGGTAGTTGATGAATGTGATGGGTTATGGCAGATGGAGTTTGATGGAAGCTACGCTAACTCCAGTTCCGGAGCAGGGGTGGTTTTGCTGTCACCAACTGGTAATATTTTCCCCTTTTCTTTCAAGTTGGATTTTAAGAACACTAATAATACTGCTGAATATGAGGCACTATTATTGGGATTAAGTGAGGCTAAATGTAAAGGAATTAAGTTGCTTAAAGTCAAAGGTGATGCAGAGTTAATCATTAGGCAGGTGAGGAATGTCTATATAGTTAAGAATGACAGGTTGAAGCATTACAGGAATAGAGTTTGGGATGAGTTAGAATTCTTTGATGCCTTTTCGATTGAAGAAATTCTGAGGGAGCAAAATAGTAGGGCAGATTCATTGGCCGTGTCAGCCTCACTTTTATTACCACATCCAAATTTTAAAGATAACTCATATAGGATTGAAATGATCTATAGGCCCAGTGTTCCCGATAATGTAGATCATTGGCAAGTTTTTGATGCAGATGCACAGATCAAAGATTTCCTAGAATGTGCTCAATCATTTTCTTAGTCATATTTTGAAGGCTCTGAGAATGTTTGCAAAGAGTTTAGTCCAGACCCAGAGGTAGATCCTACAAATAGCTTTATTCAGCTCAAAGGTAACAAAATCCCAAAGGGGTTAGTGACACTGGAGAGATTTTTGACCAGAGATGATGCATTCATAGGTAACAAAGTTCCCAAGGATGACGGGAAAGGAAATTGTGAGAAAATAAATTTGGGAGATGAAGCTAATCCAAAAGAAGTGACAATCGGCAGGTGTTGTTCTGCGGAGGAAAAGAGAGCGCTTGGTACACTGCTTAAGGAATACATTGATGTTTTTGCTTGGTCTTATGATGACTTGAAGGAGTTTAGAAATGGACATTTTCAACATCAGATTCTGCTGAAGCTAGGTATCTCTCCTTTTAGGTAAAAATTGAGGAATTTTAACCCCATTATGGCGGATGCCATTTCTAAGGAAGTTGAAAAAATGCTTAAAGCCTGAATCATATATCCAATCCACCATTCCACCTAGGTAGCTAACATTGTGCCCATAAGAAAGACAAATGGGGAGATTCCTATTTGCGTTGATTTTTAGAATTTGAATCAAGCAAGCTTGAAGGACAACTACACCTTACCAAATATGGATCACATTTTATAGACAGTGTCTGGATCAGAGATGATGTCGATGGTGGATGGTTTTTCTGGTTACAACCAAATTATTGTAGTAGAGCATGAGCAGCACAAGACAACGTTCATCACTCCATGGGGAACATTCGCATACAACCGCATGCCTTTTGGTTTAATAAATGCCAGAGCCACTTTTCAAAGGGCTGTGGATTCCTCTTTCAAGGATTTTCGAGATAGAATAATTGTAGTTTATCTAGATGACCTCACAGTGTTTTAAAAAAAAAGGACAAATCATTTTCAAGATTTGAGTGCAGTGTTGTAGCATTGTCGTGAGCACGGGATTTCTTTGAATCCTAAGAAATCAGTTTTTTGTGTCACAGAGGGCAAATTGTTAGGACATATCGTCTCAAAAGAGGGAGTCAAGATTGATCCCGAGAGGGTCAATGCAATTCAATGTCTCAGTTTACCCTCTAGCCGGACTAGAGTAAGATCCTTCTTTGGTCAAGTGAATTTCATAAGAAGATTTATTCCAGAGTTTGCTGAGACCACAAAACACATTGTTGGCTTGCTAAGTGAGCAACATCCTTTTAAGTGGACCGAAGAGGCCAAAAATGCTTTTGAGAAAATTAAGGGATCAGTTGCAAATGCACCCACTCTTGTTAATCCATATTTCACGAAGGACTTCATTTTGTATTGTTATGCATCAGATCATACTATGTATGTGATTCTATTACAGTTGGATGAAAATGGGGCTGAAATGCCCATAGCGTTCATGAGTACTCCGCTCAAGAAGCATGAGCTCAAGTACTCACCTATGGAGAAGCATGCATATGTTGTTGTAAAAGCTATGAAATAGTTTCGATACTATATTCTGCATTCTCACTCTGTAGTTTTTGTTCCAGATTCAGTCGTAAAAAGCATTTTGACTCAGTAGGAGGTTGGGCTAAATAAGAGAGCAACTTGGGTAATGAAAATCTAGGAGTATGACTTAGATATTCACCCTACGAAGACAATTAAAGGACAGGGCTTATGCAAGTTGATAGCAGAAAATGAGGTGGAAACTGAAGTGGAGTTACCATTAACTCTTTTTGTCAGATTGCAGGATACTTGGTTCTCTGATGTGGCCTACTATTTAACTTATGGTAGTTGTCCAAATCATCTGTCGGCTAAAGAACAAAGGAATTTAAAATTAAAAGCTGCAAAGTATGTAATTTGGCAGGATGTTTTATACAAAAAGGGTTTAGATGGAACATATCTAAGGTGTGTAGATAAACCTCAACAACAAAAGCTCCTGGAAGCCTATCATGGAAAGGTTTGTGGGGGACACTTCTCATCATCTGCTACTGCTTTCAAAATTCTAAGAAATTGTTTTTATTGGCCTAGCATGTTTCGGGATGCCTATATTCATGTGAAAGAATGTGAGAAATGTCAATTGTTTTCTGGAAAGCCACATTTGGCAGCTCTGCCTCTAAGGCCGGTAGTGATGGATGAACCTTTTAAGTAGTGGGGCATTGATTTCATAGGCCCAATAAACCCTCATTCTAGTGTGGGTCACATGTATATTTTGATAGCAACTGATTACTTTACTAAGTGGGTAGAGGCCATTCCCACCAAAAAGGCGAACTCAGAGATTGTGTGTAGTTTTCTCAAGGATTACATCCTAGTTCATTTTGGAGTACCCCAGAAAATTGTGACAGATAATGCGTCATATTTTTCCTCTAAAGAGTTGACTTTGTTTTGTTGTGATCATCAGATTTCCCTCTCACATTCTTCTGATTATTTCCCATTGGGCAATGGTTTGGCTGAATCTAGCAACAAAAATTTGATAGTCATCATGAAGAAGCTAGTTGACGAGAGTGCTCAGAATTGGCATAAGAAGTTATATGAGGCTTTGTGGGTGAACAAAACCACACCCAAGAGGGCCATTGGAATGGCACATTTTGAACTTGTGTATGGCATAGGAGTGAAACTTTCTTTGCCACTGGAGTTATCAGCAACCAAGCTGCAAACAGTAGTGGAAGATTCCTTCTTTCAAAATGCTTTGGAGAAAAGAATCATGTATCTGACAAAGTTAGAAGAAGAAAGAGAATTGCTGGTGGATAGGATTTCATAACATCAGAGGTGAGTAAAGAGAATTTTTGACATGCAAGCTCGACCAAGAGGTTTCCTAGTAGGAGATGAGGTGCTGCTATGGGACAAAAGGAGAGAGTCCAAAGGTGCTCACGGCAAGTTTGATTCATTGTGGAAGGGCCCTTTCAAAATTTGTGAAGCGGTAGGACAAAATGCATTCAGACTCAGCTATGCTGATAGAATGATCATGCCTTATACCTACAATGGGCAAGATCTCAAGCTCTATAAATTGTAAATCCTGTGTTTGAGTCACTTGTACATAGTAGTCTAGGTATTTTTGGTTGTGCCCTTAATCCTTTCCCCTTTGTTTTATGTTCTGCGAAACCAGAGTCTGTGAGTTCTTTGCATTTTCCTTTGAAAAATACAATCCCTAGTTAGAGCCAATGTTACCGCCTCATTTATTCTTCATGGCGAGAGGGGGTCATCTCTTCCTTTTTATGTTGGAGTCCTAGTTCACACCATATTACCTTGGTTCAAGACCTTAATGCACCCTCAAATCCTTTTTCTAGTCATTTAAGTCAAGTTCAGACAATTGATTGAACTCCTTGAACACGTTGAACCGTTCTAAACTGGGTTCAATAGGTTCATTTAGGTTCAATAGGTTCCAAGGTGTTCAGGGAAAAGTTTTTCGTACTAACATTTTCTCTAAGTATTTTGCAGCAGCTCTTCCAAAAGGTTTTTCCTGTTCGGTAATATAAAATTTGTGTTGAACTTATTGAACTAAGTTCAAAGGATTCAAATATGTTCAACGTGTTCAACACGGCAAGTGGTCAATAGTTTGACGTGGCGTACAGCTTGAACTACTTGAACACTCAAGAAGTTGGTTCAAGATGTTCATACAGGTTCAATGTTGGTGGGTCCCGCAGTTTCTAATGTTTTGAGAAGTGCACTTATTGCTAAATACGGAGAGGCAGAACCATATTGTAAAGTGATGTCATTCTTTGGCTTTTTTCAAAATAAGTGAATGTTTTGGGAACTGGCAGTTTCTTAAAGTACGCCGCCATGCATTCAATGCATGCGTGCGGGGGTCTAATCTACCAATTTTCCGCGTTCAGAATGAAATTGCGATATCATTGCATTTAATGTGTCTGTATCATTACCTTTCTCAATAAGGTATGAAAATCATTTGTGTTCTGCATTTGCTACTTGCTACTAGATTTCTGTTTATGTTATCCCTGGATAGGAGTTTTTCTTGCTGCTAGCCATTGTCCGATTATACAACTGTGAAGGTGAGTCTTTCCTTATTTTCTCCAGTGTTTTCCCTTGCATTTTCTCTCATACAAAAGGTTTCATTGCAATCAAATTTAGGTTTCTTGTTTTGAAATCATGAAGTCCACCCTGCACTTGTTTGGAAACGTCTTTAGCTTGGTGTCCATAGAAGCCATAGTTAGTGATACTGACTTGAAGGGAGAGAACCTTGAAGATTTGAAAGAAAGGGTGTTCAAGGGTGTTGATAAGTCTTTTTGTATAGAGATTTTGAGTAGTGGACTTTTAGAAGCTGTAGCCTTTCCTCCAACAATTCCTTGTCCAGAGTTGGGTCGAGAGTGTATTGCTAGATATGACCCTGTATCTGAAACTATTAAGAGAGATAATAGTGAAACCCTTCTTGCCATTAACCGTGAGGTAATTGCTTTAGTTTTCAAGATACCGGATTACTAGTTTTCTAATTTCTCTCCTGCCCAATCAATTAGTGAGTTCAATGCAGATAGAGCCGGACACAGGAATAATGTGGCGAAGTTTTGGTTGAAGGTCCCTCAGAGAGGTGGTTCTAGACTACCTAAAAAATCCTAACAAGAACCACATGTTTCCACATATCCACGATGTGATACTTCTATTGCATTGAGCTAGAGGTTCTTGCGAGGCTTATAGCTTTGATGATTGGATATATTGCTATGTACAATTAGTTCTGGAAGGAAAACAATATTTGGATTGGGTAGAGTTAATTGCTAATTCAATGAGAGAGCCGTTGAGCCTAGCCAAGCAGTTTCAACAAAAATTTTTCATGTCCTCATATCTTTTGTATTGTCTGGCCTGTGTTAAAGAGTTAACGGGTATACCCAAGCAGCCCACTGAGGAAGATGTTCTGGTGTACGAGTTGTATCCAATGCTGCAAAAAGACAATGCCCTACAAGATTTCAGAAGGATACATAATGCATTCCTTGGTGATATGTGTCATGAACTGAAGAGTACAAAGGCTAAACAGATTTTAGATGATGAACAGACCTTGGTTAAGAAGTTCGGTAGCTTTTATATCCAGTTCCCATGCTTTTGCTATATACGAGCATGAGGCTTTGAAGAGGAACCCTTCAAGCTTCTGCACTTCTTTTATGATTGTTTTGTCCTAGTAGAAGTATGCAAACAAATGACTTCCATGGTCCAGAAGGCACAGCCTAAGGACAAGTGGGAAGGTCATTTTCCAATACAATTGGGAGTGTTATCTTGTAATTCAATGTTTGATGCAATAAGTATAGGAGAAGACCTTAGAAATTTTAATTTCTCTTTTTATTCTGAAAGAAAAGGGTTTGACAATAAAGGATTTTCTCAGAGCCTTGGCTTAATGCCTTATCTTCCCACACCATAGTTAGAAGATTTCTGGGAAGACTATTCAGATGAACTTAAAGTCTTCAAAAGAGAAAACATGAGATTGGTGCTGGAACAGGTTATCTCTTTGCAAATAAGGTTAGACATTAAAGGGCTTGAAGAAGATTATCTTGAACTATTTGAACTAGGGTATTTAGCCCATGCAGAGACTGGAATGCCCCCAATTAATTGGGATGAGGAGGAAAATGATGACATACAATTGAGAACCGAACGAGTTCTAGAAAGAACCGTGGCATGGGTGGCTAAAAAGAAAGCAATGAAGCCAGGAGCCAAGTCCCTTTCTGCAAGAAATATATCTTCACCAAAATGTCCTTCTAACAGTGCTCCTATTCGTGCCGGTAAGGAAATCAAGTCGGCTCAGCCTAGATGCAGGTCTAGTCCAACTCTAGATTTCAGTACCCCTCGGCATACTCGATCACGTAGTGTCGCCCAAAAGAAGATGGACCAGGTCAAGGATATGGGAGTAAAAGATACCATGCTTGAGGCTCAAATTTTAGAAATTGAAGATTTGGATGGTGAAGTTGCTTCTGCTCTAGACTCCCAAACATTGACTGTGGCAATGACGCCACCACCAAAAATGATTGAAGGAGCTTCTTGTTCCGCTGCGACCCCTAAATGGTTAACAACCTTAGTGAACAAGAAAAGGAGCTTTCTTCCTGTGACCATTCCAATTCAAGAGATGGTTGCTAGGTACTCTAAGAAGAATCCAAAGCCAAAGAGGTTCAAGACCACCAGTCACCTAAACAATGATGAAGAAACTGGTAAATGGACGGCGGAAATTACTTCTAACAAACCGAGAGATGAGAACAAAGAGGCCAGTTCTGATGATTTTGAAATAACAAAAGTAGAGTTGGGAAAGATGAGCAGGGATATAGATAACCACTTTTTCTAAGTGTCAGCAAAGAAAATGCTTACCCGGTCAAAGAAGGATGGATGGGAGAAAAGAGAACTTAAAAGACACATAAGTGTTTTGGCTCAGTTCATCGATAGCATCGGTTTCCTTGGAGTGATTCCAATATCCCATGCCACTGAGAATTTTGATCCAACCTCTCCGGAAAATAAGAAGTTGATGAACCAAGTTCAATGGGCTAAGAGCATCGCTGAAGCGGTTGAGAAGTGGATTGAACAGGTGATCAAAGATGGTGAAAAATACATTACCAACTCTCGGAAGTTGTGTGATGAAGTATAGAGCTTGATTTCTGAAATCCAAAACCAGCTTGTACCATGGGAGAAAGAAGAACACAAATGGAAAAATGTCCTGCCTCTGTTTACGAAAATCGAAGAGTATGGAGGTACCAGATTTTTGACAGAACATTCAATTAAGCTGGTAGTTGATGAATGCCAACTTTTCGTACTAAAGAAAACTATCATGTGGTGGGTGCTCACCTTTTAGTCGGTAATTACGGATGCAAAAACCTCCATCTATGAACTCCAGGATTTACAAAGCAATATAGTCAAGGATAATAAAGTGGTTAATCCTGATCATGATTGGGAGCTAGGAATCTTTGGGTCAAGCACACAGGAAGTAGTCAAGTATTTCCGGTTGAACATGGAGAAGATCAGAGTTAAGAGTAGTTTCATGCCGGAGGATATAACCAAGGTGGCTAGGATCGAATCTATGGTTTTCATTGGGAATGATCAACTACCGAAGCACTCAGAGAAGATGGTGCAACACAAGTGGAATAAAGAAGTGGCAAAGGTGAAACTCAATGCAATGAAGGTCCCAAGTCAATCAATGATCCAGGAACTCATAGCTACTCATGATGCTTGCAAACATGGAGAAGATGATGAGGATGAAATATGACATAATGCATCCACTTTGGGCTAGTTTTCTTTATTTTTAAAACATTTCTTATAGTTATGCAAAAACTTCAGGACAACTATCCCAAAATACTTTCTGTTGGTTTCGTAACTACTTTATCGGGGAGTGGTCAATTTTTTAGGGAGACCTCCCCTATTTAGACTATAAATTAAGTAAAACAGATGGTAGAAGGGTTAGATTTTAGTAACTAATTTTGTGAACTTCGTCTGTAGTGTTGTTTTTGAGGTATTTTCTGTTCTTAATCAAAGGAGGAATCAGATGATTGGAACCTGTGGTGAAAAAGATTAGCAGATATATTTGTGTGTCTTTGTTGCATAAGGAGATATATATGAAATTTGATCATATTGTTTTTGGGGAGAAGAAAGATCTATGTATTTTGAATCCGAATAGATAACATGTCTTTGCATATGTTCATCTGATCAAGTAACAGTAATTGATCATTTCATTGCAGTATTTCATTATTCTTCTGATGTTCTTTCCTTTGAAAGTGTTGTTTACTCTAGAAAAGATTGATGATTGAAGGCAGATTTATTTTTCTTGAATCTGTTCATCTTTAATTAGTTTAGGTGGAAGAAATATATTGAACTTTGTTTCAGTTGCTATAGTTACATTTATTGAAAAATTAAAGAGAATAGTTTTCCATTATTTATGAGACATGAGGAAAGCTATGGCCTTTCATCTAAGAATGAAATAGGTGGCCTTACCCACTTTCTAGTTAAAAGCTTTTCATTTAGATATAAATAAATTAAAAAAAAAAAAAAAACACATTTTATGAAAAACCTAGATATGGAGCTGTACCTAGGCAAAAATTTAGAGGGAAGTGATTCAAACAAACACTTACCCAATTGTTCAATGAATCATTTGTTCTTAGAAGAAGGTAACAAATTTTAAAATTAATCATTTAAAAACATAGAGCAAATCTGTTCACTAACACCTAGAAATAGCTTACAACAAACATAATACTGGTTATCATATTCTTGAGCATAAATAGATAAAGACAGTGTACCTCTACCATTTGCATTGCACGATTTGGTCAATCACCTTTCAGCTAGTTCAATCAGCTACCTATCAAATTTTAGTCACTTAGATAAAGTCTTATACAAGATAGATCATTCCTGAAACTAGACTGAATCTTACACGATGCTTAGAATCAACTTAGATAACATCTTAGATAGGATAGAGAGTTCCTGAAATCAGACTAAATATCAGTTGTCTCTCCCAAACAATACTCTAAATAGAACAACTAGCTCTAAAATTGATCTTGACCTCTACATCACAAAATGACTTTAGGACACACTAATCCATAAAAATGCCTATCCAAACTAGGAGTTCTTGTAACAAACAAGCCAAAGGCAAAGAACAAACCTTTACCTATCAAGATAATCCATTCTACGTAAAAGATCCATTCATTGACATGTCGTTGTCATCAGGCGGACCAATTTTTGATGAACTGAAATCTCCCACTATACATGAGACAGAACACAATGATGGAAACAAAAATGACCATAATATTCCCAAAAATCATAGTGACTCCACATCATCAAGTGAGACTAACAAAGATGCTGAACCTCCAAAAAAAGAAATCCTTGATTGTCAGAAAGACAAAGACTTTAGAAAAATGATGAAAACTATCATGACCCGAGAGAAGGAAGACTATTTCTTAGAACTAGCAAAACAAGGTGCCAAACTTCCTATTGGATATGATGTTCAGACACTTGTTACTAAAAGGGAAAACTCACCTATACTCATGGTACACAAATAGTTACTAGCTTTGTGGATGGAGGTCATAGAACTGAAGAATAAGGACAAATCCCCAAAACAATATTCTTTGGAAACAATATGTCCCTTTCCATTTGACAAAAATCTACACATGCCTCCATTTCCTTCACAAGTGGAAAGCCCAAAATTTGACAAATATGATAGTACCTCAGATCCTCAAGATCATGTTAGGGAATTTAGTGCTACTTGTATGGAATTCATGCACGATCAAATGTACCTCATGCGTCTCTTCCCAAGGAGTTTAGGGGGTCAAGCAATGGAATGGTTCTCAAGTCTACCCAAAGGAATAAAAACATTTGAAGAACTAATCCAACTATTTTTACAACAATACTCATACAACATTTGACATCCTGTAACTATGATCGATCTTTGTAATACTCAACAAAAAATAGGGGAACCTCTTCTTACTTTTCTCCAATGCTAGAGAAAGATGTTCTCTAGGTACCCACAACCTATTCTAGACTCTGAGAAAATGGATATATTTGTCAATAACTTGGTCCCCAAACTGAAATATAGCATACAAATGCAAGTACACCCATCATTTAACAAAATGGTAGATAATGCCATTCGAATGGAAGATGTGCTCATAAAGAAGGGGGGTATCACACCTTGGAAAGAAACACAAACAGGATCTAGCTCTAAAGAGAAAAACAAGTATTTGAAATATGGCAAAGATAACAATAAGAATGTTGTTAATGATGGAGTATTAGACACTATCAAAACCAACTCAAAATCCACAATATTCATCTTGGCTAGTGGTACACAAGAACTTAAAGCTGCTGAGGCTACCGTAGAGAATTCACCAAAGAAAACAAAGGAATGGTTCAAAGAAAAGCCTTGGCTTTCCAAACCTAAGCATGATTTTACTCCTCTTGAAGAATCATATGAATCTGCTTTCAAAACTCTATTGGCAAACAACTTGATAACACTACTAGATAACTCCAGACCATATGATCCAAATGTCAAACCAAGATGGTGGAGAGAAAATGAATATTGTGACTTCCATTGGAATAAGGGTCATAACATAAACAATTGCATGAAGCTAAAACATGAGATTCAATATCTCATAGACGCTGGTAAAGTTGTTGTTGGGAATCACCCAACCACTGCTGATCATAAAGCATTTAAAGATCCTTTGCTTGCTTACAAACAAGGTGATTCCTCAAAGACCAAAGGAGGTGCCAAGGTAAATTATACTTATGCCAGCCAGGACAACGTTATCAACATGATTGAACCTTCACACTCAGAATATTGCAATGTGATTATAGTTCAAGATAAACCAAATGAATCATAATATGCAAGAGCTCTGACCTGATCTCAAAAGAAAGTTACCCTCCAAGGAGCTAGTTCTTCCAACCCAGCTCAAGAAACATCAAATCCAACAGCCTTACCAAACAAACAAAAAGAATCAACCTTGGACAAATTTAAAAGGTTAACCTCATCATCATCCTCTGGATACAGCGTGGTTGAACAGTTAAAAAGGACAAATGCTCAAATTTCAATTTTTGAATTGCTACAACTCTCATCTGCTCACAAGGAAATCCTAGACAAAGCATTTCTCACTACCAACATTCCAAAAGATTTAGGCATTGATCGGTTTCAGTCTATGGTGGGTCATCTGACTTCACCTCACTATTTGACCTTCTCTGAAGAAGATGACAATTCATTAAATCATCCACATAACCAACCATTGCATATTGAAGCCATGATCCACAAACATAGAGTCAAACATGTTTTGATAGATGGAGGCGCGTGGTTGAATATCTGTACTTATCATCTTCTTACACAACTAGGATTCTCCAAAAATGTCATTGATCCAGGCAATAAAAAAACAATTAAAGCCTATGATGAGGAAGAGAGGACCTCCAAAGGTCTGGTATCATTACCAATCAGAGTGGCACCGATAGAGAGAGATGTCCTTTTCCAGGTTCTCGATATTCCATTGTCATACAATATATTACTAGGCAGGCTGTGGATTCATGATATGAAGGTAGTACCGTCAACATATCACCAATGCTTAAAGTTTCCTTATAACGGAGCTGAAGGCAGTATTCCTGCTAATACAAATGTCATCTGTAATGCTTTGACAAAAGGTGCAGATAATTTTGTGCCACATAATAGGGTAGCCTCTCCAAATGAAGATCCAGAAACATTGATGAAAGAATTAGAAATGAGATTGAATATTACAGATACCGGCATGGATGGCTACAAGATTGAACCAATACTATCATTAGTTTCTCTCCCTCCATCACCAAAACAGTTGGGCAATCCATTAGAGGCTATGAGAACACAAACTTCGGCTCCAAATACCATATATGATGGTCTCTTTATACAGTCTTCTACCTCCTTGGTGGATGAAATAGAAGAGGATGATGTGCTTAACTGGCTCTTTAAGGAAGATAGTCCAAATGAGGAGGTACGACATTGTGAGATTTCCTCAAACCAATATGGTCATGGTTACAAAATGATTCAACGCATGGGGTACTTAGGTATTGGTCCTTTGGGCAAACAAAAAGAAGGTATTACTGAACCAATTCAGCTACAAACCAAATCCACACATGATAAGGCTAGACTGGGATACAATCCAAAAAAGACATCAGACCAAAAACAAGTTTCTAGGTCTAAGTGCTCAAAAAAGATATTGCCTTTAACATTACATGAAGCAGACACTAAACACACAAAAGTAGAGTGTAGACAAGAGAAAGAGGAATCAACAGTCAAGAAAGAAGAAATAGTTAGTGCCCAGGCTTCAATGGTATCACCTACAATAATACAAGAAGTTGAGGTTCCTGAGGATATAAGAGATGAAGTCGTAAGAACCAAAGAATTGTTTGCACCATTAAAAGTTCCAGTCACATATACTGGCAGGCAACAGGTAGATGATTCAGAGACTGATTCAAATGAGTATGAATGGGGTCCTGACTATCTTTCAGACACATCCACTACAAAAACTCCAGAAGAATCTAATGGTGTCATAGATGATACTCAAGAGCTGATGCGCATAAAACTAGAGAAGGAAATACAAGAAATTAGCCAAAAGAGGCAAGCAAATTATGAACAAGGATTGAAAGAAGGAAGAATACTGGAAAGCTTCTCATCTATGTGTCCTTATCCTAAAATAGAACAAATTAGTTATAGCACTCCACAAGAAGAGTTGGAAGCTAACGAACAAGAATCAGTCATCAGTCCAGAAGAAGCTGAATGGAGTAGATGACAAAAAATCACAAAAACAATGAGATCATGTCAATAGGTGTGTCAGATACAAATGACAAATGAACCACAACATGAAGGAACTTGTAGCATTAAAGATGTTAGTATTGATACCATACATATGCTTACTAAATCACCTAAAAGAGACTTGAAAACTTCATCCGATGACTCTGATGACTCTGATGAAAGTCATGTTCATGATGATACCCACTCAGCCTCAAATTCTGAATCATCTGATACAAACAATGAAAAGTTGCCTACTAGTCTTATTGCTGTTAAACCATGATATGACATCCAGTCCAGCATAGTAAATGATGTTACAAGTATGCCTATTGGATTAGATTGTTTAAATATTAACATGAACTTTAATAATCATGATCTGACTTTTCCTAGTCTCGAGACACTTACGCAAGATATCATTCTGGAACTCGACTTTTCGATTTGCAGCTGTGATAACAATACTGTGAACACTCTTGAACCTATCCAAAAATTTTCCTTAGTACATCCCAAATTGATTGACTGTACTTTAGAGAATCAACCCATGGATATACCTATTTTTGCCAATGACTATACATTATCCTATTATCTCAATGTAATCGAACCTATAAACTCTTACAATAGTGAACAGAGTGAAAATATGACTAAAGTAGATATCAAGTATCTTAGTTGCAAAAACAAGAAAAATAAAAATAAAAGATTTGATGGCGAAAACCATATTGTGGCGGTGTCAGGATCTAAAAAAGAGAAAATAAAGGACATACCTAAAGGTGAAAACCTCTTTGAGGCACCTGAAGGTGAGATACTTGGTATACTGCCCAGTCATTTTCATGAGCGGTGTTCCATATTGATTGAGCCAACTCAACCAGTGAATATCAGGAATCAAGAGACACCACAAATTATTCACATAGCTCAATCACTATCAGCAGAAGAATTGAAGGAGTTCACTCAGCTATTCTTAGAAGAGAAAATAAACTTTGCATGGACGTACTCTAATATGCTAGGCTTGGATCTGAATCTCATTAGGCACCATCTCTCAATCACACCAGAAGTAAAACCAGTTAAACAAAAACTTCGTAAGATGCACCCGCATGTAGCACTATTGGTCAAAGCTAAACTAGAGAAACTGCTCAAAGCTGGATTTATTAGAGCAATAGATTATGCTGAATGGATTTCCAACATAGTGCCTATGTGGAAGGTAGATAAATCTATTAGAGTTTGTACAAATTTTAGAGATCTCAACAAAGCATGTCTGAAAGATGACTTTCCATTGCCAAATATTGATATGATAGTCGACATGACAGCTAGGTATGAGATGTACTCACGAATGGATGGATTTTTTGGCTTCAATCAGATTAAAATCGCTCCTAGAGATCAAGAAAAGACAGCTTTCACCTGTGCATGGGGAACCTTTTGCTAGAACGTTATGCCATTTGGGTTAAAGAATGTGGGGGCGACCTGTCAAAGAGCAGTTACAACTATCTTTCATGACATGATGCATAAGAATATGGAAGATTATGTTGATGACACCTTAGTGAAGACTATGAAAAGATCAACACATATTCAAGAGTTAGGTCCTATACTTGACAAAATGGAAAAATTTAAGCTCTGATTAAATCCAAAGAAGTGTGCATTCAGAGTGACATCAGGTAAACTACTTGGATACACCATTTCAAAGAAGGGCATTGAGGTTGATCCTAAGAAGGTCCAAGCTATAATGGAAATGCCGCCACCAAAGAACATTATTCAAATGAGAAGTCTACAGGGACGTCTCCAATCCATTAAAAGATTCATTTCTCAGCTAGCAGACAAGGTTCAACCTTTTACAAAAGTATTGAGAAAAGGAATAATATAAAACTGGGATCAATAGTGTGAACAACATCTTCAACAGATAAAAGAGTATCTATCTAAACCATCGATATTGATGCCACCTATTCAGGGTGAGCCACTAATCTTATATATATCAGCAACTGATTCATCACTGGGGGCACTTCTGGTGCAACAGGATGACAACAAAAAGGAAAGAGCTATTTATTACATCAGCAGGACATTGGTGTCTTATGAAATGAGCTACAGTATAATAGAAAAATCATGTTTGGCATTAGTCTTTGTATCACAGAAACTGAGGCACTATATGCTAGCACATTTAGTCAAGTTGGTGGCCAAAATCGATCCACTCAAGTATCTTCTTAATAAAGCAACACTCACCGGAAGATTGGCAAAGTGGGTAATGATCCTTACAGAGTTTGACATTAAATATGTGGAACGCAAAGCCATAAAAGGATAGGTAATTGCTGATCAACTTGTTGAAGCTCCACTTGAGGATACTCAACCAATACACATCAAGTTCCTAGATGAATCAATAATGCATCTTACTCAACAACCCTAGAAGATGTTCTTCAATGGTTCCTTTACTCAAAATGGTTCAGGTGCTGGCATACTATTCATTACTCCTTAGAAGTATTCAATTCCAAAGTCTTATAAGATTCTATTCCCTTGCACAAACAACATTGCAGAATATGAAGCTTTGGTGAATGAAATAAAACTAGCCATTGAATGGAAGGTTGCTGAATTACATATCTATGGAGATTCTTAGCTAGTCATCAATCAGATCAACGATACATATCAGGCTTGAGATGAGAAATTGATGCCTTACAAAAGGATGGTGGATGATCTCAAGAAGTACTTTTCTTTTGTATCATTCCAACAGTTTCCTAGATCAACGAACAGAGCAACAGATGCTATGGCCACCTTGGCATCTATACCTGAGCTACAGGAGTCCAATTTTCACTTTGATTTCTTGGTGGAAGAATTATATTACCCTGCTTATGATTCTCCTAAGACCCAAATAGTCTATTCTATTATTGGACATGACTCATCCTGATATAGCCACATCTATTCCTATCTATGTGATCAAATTATCCTTGAAAACCTTACTCGTAATGAGAAAAGAAACCTAACTTGAAATGCTTTGCAGTATGTTATCATAGCTAACAAATTATTTCGACGAGGTTTGGACAGTACATTTTTTAGATGTCTAGAAACTGAAGAATCTAAACGTGAATTATCAGAAGTCCATGAAGGTATTTATGGATCTCATTCGAATGGTTTTACTTTAGCTTGGAAACTATCATGGGCTGGCTACTACTGGCCAGATATGGAAAAAGATGCCATTAAATTTGCTAAGACTTGTGAGAAATGTCAACTTCATGTAAATCTCATACGTGCCCCAGCAAGGGACCTCATACCATTTATAACACACTAGCCTTTTCAACAATGGGCCTTTGATCTCATTGGTCAGATATATCTGGCTTCATCCAACGGACATAAATTCATCATAACTGCCACTGAGTATTTCACCAAATGGGTAGAGGCAGTTCCGCTCATCAAAGAAACTAGTAAACAAGTCGCCTTGTTCATCCTAAACTATATAATTTGCAGGTATGGGATACCTTCATCCATCGTGACTAATAATGGAGGACAATTCAAGAATAAAGATCTGGACGAGCTTTGTGAGAAATTCAAAATAAAGCAACACTGGTCATCAGTATATTACCCTCAAGGTAACGGACAAGCTGAGACATCTAACAAAAACCTACTGACTATCTTGCACAGAATAGTGAACAAGTTTGGGAAGGATTGGCATCTGCAGCTCAATCCTGCACTATGGGCTTATAGAACTAGTATCAGAACACCTACTGGGGCTACAACTTTCTCTTTGGTGTATGGGTCCAAAGCTGTATTACCTATTGAAGTAGAAATACTATCTGTAAGAGTTTTGTTGCAAGGTCTTGTTACTGATGAAGATCATAGAATATCTAGATTGCAAGAACTTGAATTGTTGGATGAACATCGACAAGTGGCATTTGATCATCTCAGAGTGTATCAGAAGAGAATGTCCAAAGGATATAACAAGAAGGTTTGACAAAGAGAATTTCAAGTTGGTGACCTAGTTCTGAGAGAAAATCCAAAAAATGAACAGTTTCATGACAATAAAGGGAAGTTTTAACCCAACTGGTTGGGTCCCTACATTGTTACTATAGCATATAGCTCTGGTGCCTATCAACTCTCAAACTCAAAAGGAGAACAGCTCCATGAACCGATTAACACCATCCACTTGAAGAAATTCTTCGCTTAGCACTCTCTACTCCAGCAAACTTTTACAGTTGGAAAAAGTCCTGAAAAAAAAAAAAATGGAAAAAGTCCTGAAAAAATCCCTAAAAATTAGAAAAATTCCTGAAGAAATCAAAAAATTAAAAAAAAAAAGGAAAAAGTCCTTAAAAAAATCCTAAAAATCAGAAAAGTCCTGAAGAAATCAAAAAAAAAAAAAAAGAAGAGAAAAGAAAGAAAAAATATAAAAAGAGAGAAATTGCCCTGGTAAAAACCTGGTAAACAGGCACTTTGGTTAAAAAAAAAAAAAAATCTCTGCCAAGCAAGTGAAAACCTAGTAAACAGGCTCCTATTGTACTCAAGTGCTCCATCTATCAACTCAACGTTGGCATTTCCCGCTTTCAAGCATCTTTTGCTTTCGCTTGT
Source organism: Cryptomeria japonica (assembly GCF_030272615.1). Lineage (NCBI taxonomy): Eukaryota > Viridiplantae > Streptophyta > Pinopsida > Cupressales > Cupressaceae > Cryptomeria > Cryptomeria japonica. The sequence continues at coordinate 500,661,998 of NC_081409.1, read as the reverse complement.
ACATATTTTCAGTCACTTTTGTGACATCCTAGTTCGTTGGAACCCTCATGACTTGAAATTGATCAACGTCCTAGTCTTAGGTTACTTGACAGAGCACATTACATATCCTAAGAAGTGTCAGCCAAGTCATTCTTCCATTAGTGAAACCTAGTCATCCACTCCGAGTCAGTCACCTGTCTCCTGACTACTACAGAGTTTTTATCACTAAGTTAACAAGCAAAACAACATAACGAAAAACAATTACTAAACAGTTTGAGCTATGAATGAAAATTTTCTTTGTGTGCTGTCTTTTATATTGGTTTTCGATTATTATCTCTCTGAGTAACTCGAGGAAGTCTATTATGACTAAGAGGTGCAAGGATTGGGGGCATAATATTTTCTTTTTTTTTCTTCTTGTAGGAATGATCCCGATGATCTGTAAACATATAAATTAGCTAGGTGTCTGTGATAAGAGCCTTCACATTAAGGTGAAATCACCTCACATACCTCGACACCACTTATTTGTATGCTACAGGGAGGTCCATATCATTTCTTTGTCTATTTTGAGGGAATTTCTTTATGATGCAATCTGGGTCTCTGTGAAATCTGTTCAAGGATATGAACGAAAAAACGGTCATTGCGGACAAGATAATTAAAATTGCAAATTGAAAAAGAAAGGAACTCTAACCTGCATATTGTCTTCGTTATGCTCAGTGATGAATCTTATTTTAAATCTAGTGACTAGGTTTAGGTTGCATTTTGCATATCATTTTGCATTTTTGTGAATCTAGAGTGATTTCGGTATAGTAATAATCTCTTTATCTTCTAAATGAGAGCTGAAAGCATCATCATTTCTTATGCTAAGTGGTCTATTTATCATTATTTCTCTGATCGAGTACTTGTGTTTTGAGATGTTTAGCTGCATACATAACATATTATATAGATTCATTTATTTCATTATTATTCATTTACATTGATCTTATTGCATAGAAAAATTAAAAAATGGTATTACTCATTACTCATTACTCATTTTCATTCATTTATTTGCATATGAAAAGAAACTAAAATATAGACATCCATATTCATTTGCATTACATACATTCATGCTGAAATAAATGCATACATATAGAATAAAACATATAGAAACATCTCATAGTCGATTGACACAAGTACAATGAAGTCAAAATAGATCTCGTATATATATCATATCAAGTCTAAGGGTACAAAATGATGTCCAATGACATGTACAAACTTCCATCGGAGCAAGAATCGTATCATCTACAAAAAATATCCCAGCTACAAAAACCGAATCATCTAGCTGGCGCCCTCTCCCTCATCGCCTGGTGGAGGAGGAGGAGCCTGATGCCTGATATCCTAGCACAATGCCCGAGCTCCCTCTGATCTAGCCATATACTATGAATAGGGTTGCACCTACTATGCAATAAGAACTATGACACTATATGCTACCACATAATATGCAGCCCTACTGCTCTAGAGAAGCACCTCCTATCATAGAGACTCTATCTCTACTCTCAACTCGGTTCTCAACACTGTGACCTGGTGATCACGCTCGGCCCTAACCTCGACTAGCTATCGGTCTCACTCCGCCAACTGAGTCTGAGCCACTATCAACTATAACTGCAGCTCTGCAAGATGTGCTCTCATTGATCATCCCATGTCAGCCCCCTGCTCTCTCGCAGGCTCTCTGCCATAATCTCCACCACCATCTCTAACTATGGCTCCACCCTGCTCATCCCACCACTGCCAGACATGCCTCAAAGCTGCTCACTCCTCCTCTCTGCCACCCACCCTCACGCCTACTCTCCCAAGGGATCCACCCTCACCCCCGTGCTGTCCAACATCAACTTGCAACCCACTGCTGCTAGCACTAGGATCACCGCCAGTCCATCATGGAGCCTCTGATCTCTGTCCCTACCTATGGCCCTACCTCTGGCCCTGTCCCTATGCTGATGTAGGGGCATCATCTTCCACATCCTTAATGTGAGGAGCCTACTCTTCTGGATCTATAAATAGAGGGAATGGATGCTGCAGAAAGTAATCCCTGTACTGGGGTAATATGCCCACATCTGCTATATCATCTAGGTAATCCCACCTCAGGCGGTGTAAACCTGTCAGCTCCTGCATTGCTAAAGCATAGGATAGCCTAGGTGACCATCCCTATCTCTCCTCATCGACGTATTGAGCATACGTTGTATACTCCTAAGAGATCCACTGAGGCTGGCCATACTACCTCATCACTTGTGAAACGATGAATTGCTCCACAACATTCTGTGACCTCCCAATCAGTGGGTGTGTAACAAATAGGTCTTTGCGAACCGCTCGCTAGTCATCCCATGACTCCAACCCTCTATATGGTCTCCATGTGATAGCTATCAAATCATCGAGCTGCCATCGCTAGAAGTCTGTCTTGCCTAGATGGGGTTGCGTAATATATCCAACATACCTGTAAATGATCAGCTGCCCTAGCTCTCTGTTATCATCAACTATCGGCCAACAAATGGGAAGGTGCTCCCAAGCCCACACCTGTAAAATGTACACCCTTACAACCATGCTCTGCCCATCTCTGTAAACAATCTCATGCATCTCCCAATACATGTGGGCCAATAAACAAGAGCCCCAGCCAAGTCTCTGAGGGGTCTCTATCAACCTCTCAAGCATATGGCCCCATCCACTCTGGAAACACTGTTTCCCTTTATCTGGCATCAAAAAGCAACCAATGAAACCTGCTAGGACACATGCTTGCGGATACTCCTCACTATACCTGCTCATCAATATATCCCAACTCATAGAATGAGTCAAGATATCAAGATCCCTGAATACGTTCCTAAGAGCCTGTAGTCCAGGTAACAATGCAGTATCATAATCCACCTTATCCCTAGCAAAAGGGATATGAAGGATCCTGTACACATCCTCGGAAGTGATAGTCAACTCCCCAACTGGAAAATGAAAGGTATTATGTTCTGAATGAAACCTCTCTACCAACAGTGTGAGCATCCTGTAGTTCACACGGATATCAGTTAACCTCATCAGGTGAGTCAAGCCACACATATCAACATGAGCCTGCTCAACCTCAGACAAATCATGAACTAAAGCCATAGTGGGAGCATATACGCATCCAAAGAGCACAGGAGGTAAGCACACCTGCAAAAAAAACCCAACAACGATCATCACAAAACATTCCAAATGAGCCTACAAGAGAAGTTAAACATCATGCAAATCCAAATAAGTCAAACGCAAAAGCAAAATTTCATGTTTACACTTTCAAAAATGATCACTGTCTTTCGAATGACAAAACACAATCAAGCAGCATATTGTACGAGTTAGGAATGGCTCTCGTATGAGAAAACTGCCTCGAACGACAAACTTTTACACATCGTACGACAAAATGGTCTTCTAACTGACCTGTCGTACGACACAAGGGTGAATCCCGTACTACAAATATAATGGCTTCAAATGATAAAAGAAAATTTGCTAGTTTCGCATACGAGACAGGATCCTGTCTCGCACGATAAACCGTACCCGACCCAAAACCCGTGAAAAACATGAAAAATGAACAAAAAAATTCAAAATTGGAAACATAAAGAGGCTAAGATTGATCACTTACCGCTGGCTCGTAGTTTCAGGGTCAATTATGTCTTCTCTGGCACTCAAATCGATGTTGATGAGTAGGGACCACCATTTTTCTTCGCAGAAGGCTTTTTGAATTTTCAAACTTGGAAGGTTAAAATGAATTGAAAATGACACTTTCGTCCTATATATAGCCTAAAACCTAATTTTTCAACTTGCTCCGATGGTTATGAAAATTGTACCCTTATCTAATGTGCCTACCCTGATTCCATGTTCGGGATCAAAATCGAAATTCGAGATCATCTTGCTAGTCAATTTCACAATTTGGACCACTTAGCGCTCTTTTCATCAAATGCTCATTTTTTCTTCGATTTGCACTCAATTTCTCAATTTCAACATTGAATCTCAATTTCAAATTTATGAATCAATTTCACAATCAATTCAATCTTCAAAATTATTCAAAATCAATTTGTGCTCACATAACTTATTATTGCTCAAAATTGCCTAAAATCAAACACTCTCGCTATCTTTCGATTTCACTCTTGAGGGGGCATACAAGTGACCTTATGACCTTACATCTTTAATGTTGAGATAATTTTTCAAATCTTCACCAAAAGTCAAGCAAAATATTTTCAATTAAAGAAAATCAATTCTTATTGCTAAGCTTCATTGCTTCACATCAAGTTGAGATCTCTCAATCATCTGAATCAAATCAATCACTAGGGGCATATCAATTTCATCACTTCAAATCAAGATGATATTTGTCTTTCATCTAAATTAATCTCTTAACGTTAATCAGTTTCATCACTTCAAATCAAACTGATTATTCATTTAAACTCAATCAAAAGTTTAAAGAGTTTCTTTGATCACACTTAATCTAAGCAGGTGTTCAGTATTCATTTCTTGATCAAGTTGGACGGTTCATTCTTCTCTCATCGTGTCTTGATCAATCAAGTTCAAGATCAATTTTTATCATCATTCACTGCATCTAAGATCAATCAAGTTCTAGATCAGTAAGATCTACTTCTTGATCAATCAAGGTCAAGTTCGATATCTTTGTTTTCTATCGTTCCTCAGTTCAATCAAGTTCAAGATCGGTATCACTTTAATCAGACTTCATTCAGCTTTGTCGCTTCAAGTTAAGCTAAACACCTTGCTTTTTATCTAGTTTGTGATCAATCAAGTTCAGAACTAGCATCTCCTAGACATTACACATTCTTTGAACCAACGCGTTGCTCGCACATTAATTCAAAGAGAGGCAAATGTAATACCCTAAAATTGGTCATCTAAACCATGGGCCCCTAATCTTGACAACATCACCAAGGTCCTAACCAAAGGCAATTAAATTAATCTTGAGCACATTATTAATTCTTTAATTATCAAAAATCACATGGCAAATCAATTACTCAATATTAATTAAATATTTATTTAATTAATTGAATCATTTCCAAGAATATCATTTTGATCAATTATCCCATTTTAATTTATTAAATATCCTTGCATATTTAATTAATAAATAAATTTGCCATTCAATCATGCAAAAAGGATTAATTTATTACAAAGAGTTGAATTGAAATAAAACAAAAAAAAGAATTGAATTGAGAGAGAAATCAAACTTGAGATATTATTTCTTTTTCTAAATTTAGAACTTGAAATCAGAAAACAATTTAATTGAATTATTGAATTATTCTCTAAAATTGGAACTTAAAGCTTTTCAAAACAGAAAAAGAAGTTCAGTTGCATTGAAAAGACCTTTTTCTTGAATAAATTAAATAATTATCTATTTTTATCCTATATGCATGGAATTAATTTATTATTATTTTCCAATGCAACTTGGACTTCTAATTTGAATGCATTTCAATTAAACTATAATTGGAATCTATCTCAAGGTTAACTCAATCTGATTTCTCAATTATTTTCAATTAATCCTAAATTGAACTTTTTCTCTTGTGATTCTCTATAAATTCAGTCTTCAGCTCTCATTCCAATTCACCTCAGAGATTTTTGAGAACACGCTTGGAGATTATTATCATGCTAATTTCGCTCTGGAGTCATTGAAGATTATTGTGCTTTTTAGATTATTTGCATCCATTTTACATCCATTATCGCTTGCATCCATTGTTGCTTGAATTATCCATCCATCTTGCATCCATATAGCTTAATATCATATAGATTAAATCCTTCATCTTGGTGTAGTCTAGTCACTGGTATTGCTTATAAAAATCTGAGAGCAATCTTATACTCACATCTTTTAGAAGGCAATTGGTCCCTTTGCTATGGTTTATTTCTTATTGATTATTGATTACTAACCATGCATATAATGACTTAATTGAAGTGTTGTGCTTGCAGCTACAGGTTTAGTTTTTCACACACACAGTTAGCAATGATAAAGAAAATGAGAAAGGAAAGCAAAAGGTAGATGAAATACAACAAGATCACACCAAGAGATGGCTTAGAAAGTCTGAATAACCAAGTGGAGATGCAACTACACTGGTAACTACACCTGTAACTCCACCGGTAGAACAGAGCATTCTTGCACCGGTAGGAAATTCAACTTGTAACTAAGGCATACACCTTAAGGGTTGAAAAATTCATTGCAAATCTTGCATATTGCTCAGAAGAGATGAGGAAAGAGATCTAGAGAGTGGTATTGATCATTCATGAAGGTTTATCTTGCATAAACTGTGAAACCAACATTCGGTAGGGCACATCATTAAGCATTTATGATAGTGATGAATTAGGGTTTACTCATTGATACAAAGGGAAAATGGACTCATTTTCACTCACCCAACACTCGAGCAAACAAGAGTGAAGCAAAGGTGAATCATAGGCGATCAAGAGCGAGCAAAGGCATTCAAAATAATTCACATAAGTAATCAAAATCTTTCAACCGATGACTATTATCTAGGTATTTCTTTCAAATGGCATCTAGATCATCATCTGCTCTTACTTTCATTGTGAATCCCACTATTGTTGAGGTTAAGGATAGGCTTAGACCTATTTTAAAGGAAGTTCCCCAAATTGCTATGAAGGAAGACTCTACTAGAACATTTTTGAGGGTTCTCGATGGCATGGTTTATATGGAAGATGTCAGGGCCTATATTCACTACACCTTGGAGGATTTAGGCACTAAGAAAATCAAGGGAATGTATCAATCTATGATACTAGGAAGCTCCAGAATAATCAAACTGGAATATCAAATCATTGAAGACCTAGGGTTAACCAAAATCCTGTATATACCAAAATTCAAGGATGAAGTGATCAGATATGTCCTAAGTAGGGTCCATAATGAATTCATTTGGCTGGACCGGCTTCACATGATCATGAAAGAAGCAATTAAGGTGGTCACTGACTTACCCAAAGTTGGACAGGAACCAAGAAAAGAAGATCTCCAACAGTGTGCTTGAGAAGCTCATCGGTGCAACCCATGATGGAAGATCAATGAGGGTCAGCACCATCGAAGATATATATGTGAAATTTGCTAGCATGATCATCAACTACAAGGTAACTCAATCAAGTTGATTGAACTCTGTTGCCATTTTTTGTATCCATGTTGCATATCAAATGATAAAGAATAATGAAAAGTATGACTTGTGTGAATGGTTAAGGAGTGAATTAATGTTAAATTTTGGCAAGATCAAAGGTGTTAAGAAAGGAACTTTCTGGTTTGGCAATCTTATTGTCTGTTTGATGTTGTATTTCATGAATGAGCTACTGGGTTTGGGAAAGAAACATTGGGCTAATGACATATCGGTAGGTATGCAGATCAAAGATGCAAGGAGATTAGATTCAATTAGGAGGGACAGAGAGATTAAAGAAGTTGAACTTTTGAGTATGTGTGGTTCTATAAATAATGAGGAAATGAAAAGATGTATAGAAGTTGCAAATAGAATAATCTTAGCAGCAAACCCCCACAATAATCTTAATGATGGGTAGAGTTAATGAGATAATAAATGAGACCAGAGATGGTTGGGCTAAATTATTCCAAAAGAATCCCAATTTCCTTACTTCTCAAGAAGAATTTTCTAAGGCAACAACTCCCACCATTCTAGAAAGATCTAAAGGGAAAGGAATTTTGGGAAGTTCAGATCAAATTGTGAATGAACTGGTAGTTAAACCTAAAACTGATGAGAGTGTACAGACTAAACTAATAGAGACAACATTTGTACAGTTTGAGCAAGGAAAAATAGACAATGTACAGGATACTGATAACATTGTGGATAATACTCCACCGATAGTAATGGATACTACACCAAGTGGCGAAGCGACTGGTGCAAAAGACGATGAGAAAAGGGATACATTGAGAGAGGATAAGGAAAAGGAGACTTATAAGACACCTAGTACCATACCGGCAGTTGATTCCCTAGCAAAAATTTTGGCAATTGACACTTCTCAAGTTGAGATGAAATCATTCATAGAGATGAGTCCCACAAAACTAATCAATCATAGAGATCAGTCAATAATAGTTTTGCCTAGATTGATTCTTGATTGTATGATTGAAAATGAAGCAATCCCTTCTAGAAAGCTTAAGGCATTGAAAAAGCACATATCTAAAAACTTTTAATCATTGTAGAAGATTTCCGACAAGAAAGCACTTGAAAAATTTACTCTAGTCAATAAAGTCGCTTTTGACCAGATTATTGAGACAAAGAAGAGGTAGGTTGTGTTGGGAAAAATGGTGTCTCAACCTTGCATTTATGCGAGGTTACTATTTATAGTAAGTTTTCATTTGAGCACGAAATGGTGCAAAACTCTCCCTGAAGCTTCTGGTTGGCTAGATAAGCATTCCGGTAAAGTTGCGTCACAAGGTCACAACTAGTTTTGAAGATATTAAAGTTTTCATCTTGGAGGGGTGCAATAAAATGTTTAAACTTAATTTTGGGGACTTTAGAGGCTCTGAAATGCCCTGAAAAGTGGTCGTAACCGGCGAAGCGGGTTACGAGGTGATAGAGAACTTCGCGAGCTTTCCGGCGCTTCAAACGGTTCGTCAATCGGACACCCGGTTCTCAAGTTATGGCCTCCGGAAGTTTGTACTCGTCAAATAGGAAAAATAATTTGTATCGGATACATAAATGAGCTGTAAAAGGGAGCGACACGTGTTGATGTGTGCTTTAACATGTCATAGAAGGGAGATAAGGTCGGCTACACCTTATTGGGTGGTTTTAGCCCATGGTTTTGTAATACCGTTTGACGGTTTCTTGTATTGTATCTCCTATTTATGAGGTGTGTGAAATAGAGGTTGTGTGTAAGAGTCTTATGGCTATTGAGTTGCCTCTGAATCTCTGATTAGTGGTACTCCTGCGAAGAGCTTGCTCTGCAAGTATGTTGTAATCTGTTTTTGATTGCTGAATAAAATATTGAGCTGCTTTTGGAGGGTGGGGTTTTTCTCCCGAAAGGGTTTTCCCCACGTAAATCATTGTGTTGTGGTATGATTGCTATTATATCTATTTCTATTTTCTGTAACTGTTATAATGATCTAAAAAAGTTTTGCATTACCCTCCTCTCAAGGTTAGTGTAGGAAGTTGTTTCCGCTACTTTACTTCCTTACAAGTGGTATCAGAGCCTGATCACCTTTGGTTTCAATTGTGGGCAATTGGGTTTTTTGAACTAATCCAGATTTGAGTGGGAGCTTGTGCAGAAGACACTTTTTGATCTTGTTGTAGGAATATTTAGATGGCAAGTTCGTCAGGGAGAATAGAGGTGGAGAAATTTAATGGAAGTAATTTTGAGATGTGGAAGCTGAAGATGGAAGATCTGCTAATAGATCGAGATCTTTGGGATGCTGTTGATGCGAATGTCCAAAGGCCCTTAGATCCTACTGCGGTAGCTCAGTATGATGTTATGGACCGAAAAGCCAAGGGTCTAATCAGACTGTGCCTGGCAGACTCTGTTCTAATCAATGTCCATGAAGAGAACTCTGCAAAGAAGCTATGGACTAAGCTTGGTGAGATGTATCAAGTGAAATCTTTATTAAATCAAATTTTCTTAAGAAAGAAATTGTATTCCTTGAAGATGGAAGAGGGTGGACAAATTGCAAACCACCTGGAAGCATTCAATATGTTGGTGGCTCAATTAGTATCCGTCGGTGTTAAGATGGACGAGGAGGAGAAATGTCAGATCTTGCTTTGTTCTTTGCCTGATTCATGGGATTCTCTTGTTATGGCTATCGGTAGTACTTCTATTGTTTTGAAATTTGAAGATGTGGTGGGTGCCCTACTCGGTGAAAAGATGCGAAGGAAGGTATCCATCAGTTCAAAGGAAGCCCTAACCGTTCGTGGAAGACCTAAGGAGAAAGGCAAGAAGAATGAGAAGCGCGACAAGTCCAAATCTAAAGGGAGATTTAAATCTCCTGGAAAGTCCAAAGTCATTTACTGGAATTGCGGTAAACCGGGTCACATCCGTAAGGACTGCAAAGAAGAAAAGAAGAAGAAGAAAAAGAAAAAGTTTGATTCTGATTCTGAGTCCGACAAGGAAGATGGCGATGCATTTATTGCGGCTTTGGCGACTCATGCAGGTAATGATGCCTGGCTAATTGACTCAGGTGCATCTTTTCATATGACTTCCAATAGAGATTGGTTTTCTAAATATGAAGGATTTAATGGAGGTAAGGTGTACTTGGGTGATGATTCACATCTAGACATTGTTGGTCGAGGTAAAGTTAGAATTAGGTTTTCTGATGGTAGAATAAAAAGGATTAATGGTGTGCTGCATATCCCTGGATTAAAACGAAACCTGTTATCTGTGAGCAAACTGATAGATGCAGGTGTGCAGGTAGTCTTTTTTGAAGCAGGATGTAAGATGATTAAGGGTGCTATGGTAGTTGCTAGAGGTGTCAGGTTTGGTACTTTGTATAAGCTTGAAGCATACACTGTTGAGTGTAATAGCACTTCTGTAAAAAGTAAATCTGCGGATACTTCACTGGAAGATTTGAAGGTTTCACCTTTAGCAGATGGAACTGGTTTTTGGGTACCTAAGGGTGCTCTTTCGTCTGAAGCAAAGTTACCTGCAGAGAAGACTATGTTATGGCACCAGAGACTTGGCCACATTGGAGAAAAGGGTCTAAGGACCTTGAAAAATAAAAACCTTGTTGAAGGTTTGAATGACTGTAATCTTGACTTTGATTTCTGTGAGCATTGCATTTATGGAAAACAAAACCGCGTTTAGTTTTACTCGAGTTCTCATAAAACTTGTGGTGTTTTGGATCTTATCCATTCTGATGTGTTTGGTCCAGTAGATGTCTCTTCGATTGGAAAATCCACATATTAAGTTTCATTTATTGATGATTTTAGTAGAAGGACATGGGTATATTTTCTAAAGAGTAAATCTGAAGTTTTTAGTCATTTTAAAGAATTTAAAGCAATGGTTAAGTTGCAGACTGGAAAGAAAATAAAATGTTTGAGAACTGATAATGGCGGTGAGTTTTGCTCTAATGATTTTGATAGATTCTGTAAAGACTGTGGAATTAACAGGCATAAGACAACTCCGTATTCTCCATAGCAGAATGGAGTTGCAGAAAGAATGAACAGGACACTGATGGAGAAGGCTAGGAGTATGTTGAGTGGTGCTGGTCTCGAACAAAAGTTTTGGGCTGAAGCTGTTGCCACTGCTTGCTACCTGATTAACAGGTCTCCTACATCAGCTCTTGTTGATAAAACGCCTATGGAAGCATGGTCAGGTCACAAGCCTTCATTGAGACATCTTAGAGTTTTTGGTTGCGAGGCATATGCACATGTGCCAAAGGAGAAGCGAACAAAGTTGGAGAACAAGGCTGTGAAATGTATCTTCATCGGGTATAGTTATGGTGTGAAAGGATACAAGCTTTGGGACCCTGTTGCACAAAAGGTAATTCACAGTAGAAGTGTTATTTTTAGAGAAATTAAGTCTCCTTCTGTTACATTGCAGCCAGAACAGACTAAAAAAGAAGATGTGATTCAACTTCCTTCTACACCTGAAAGAGTTGAATCGAGACCCCTAGATAGGCAAGAATTTGAGGAGAGCTCGTCTAGCTCTGAATCTTTAGAAGAGGAGGAAGAACCTCCAACTCAGCTTGTTCGAAGGTCTACAAGACATAGACAACCACCTGAAAGGTATTCACCTGATGATTGGAGATGTATTTTTGCTCTGAATACTAGTGTGGATGAATCGAAATCTGTAGAAGAGGCATTAGGTATGAATGATGCAGAATCCTGGAAGATTGCTATGGAGGAAGAAATGGCAGCTTTGAAAAAGAATGATACATGGGATCTTGTACCATTTCCTGAAGGACGAAAACCTGTTGGTTGTAAATGGGTGTTCAAGAAAAAGATTGGTTCAGATGGAAGCATTGAGAAGTATAAAGCAAGGTTGGTTGCAAAAGGCTACTCTCAGGTTGAGGGTGTTGATTACGGTGAGATATTTTCTCCTGTTGCAAAAATGGCGTCCATTAGATTTTTGCTTTCTATTGCTACTGCTTATGATTTAGAGGTTGAGCAAATGGATGTGAAAACTGCTTTCCTTCATGGTGATTTGGAGGAAGATATTTATATGACACAGCCGGAGCACTATGTGGTGAAAGGCAAAAGTAATTTGGTCTGTAAATTGAAGAAATCTTTGTATGGCCTCAAACAAAGTCCTAGGATGTGGTACCAGAAATTTGATACATATGTGTTGAGTTTGGGATTTGAACGTTCTAAATCAGATCACTGTGTTTATTATAAATCTTATGGTGATCATTTCTTATTCATTGCATTGTATGTTGATCATATGTTATTCATTGGCAAAGGGAAAGGTATGATTTCAGAACTGAAGTCTCAGCTCGCTGCTAAATTTGAAATGAAAGATCTTGGTGCAGCAAAGCACATTCTTGGGATGGAAATTAGAAGAGATAGGGTGAACAGAAAGCTATGGCTAGGCCAGAGTAAGTATGTGAATTCAGTGTTACAGAGGTTCAACATGCAGAATTGTAGACCATTGAGTGTTCCTTTTACAGTTGGAACGAAACTATCTGTTTCAGATTGTCCTACATCCCCATTGGAGATGGAAGACATGAGCAGAGTGCCTTACCAGGGTGCGGTTGGAAGCTTGATGTATGCTATGGTTTGTACTAGACCAGACATTGCCCAAGCAGTGGGAGTACTTTCTAGATATATGTCTAATCCTGGTAGAGTTCATTGGGATGCAGTCAAAAGAGTCTTCAGATATTTGAAGGGTACTTCAGAGTATTCTTTGTGTTATCATGGTAATTCAGTTGGAGACATGACTTCCCTTGATATCCATGGTTATGTGGATTCAGATTGGGCAGGTGATATTGATAGCAGAAGATCCACCAGTGCTTATGTGTTTACTTTGTTTGGTGGTGCAATTAGTTGGATGAGTAAGCGACAGGCTGTGGTTGCTCTATCCACTACTGAAGCAGAGTATATGGCAGCTACTCATGCTTGTAAAGAGGCCATTTGGCTTAAGATACTATGTTCAGATATTGGAATAAAACAAGGTACAATGACAGTTTACTGTGACAGTCAGAGTGCAATTAGCCTAGCTAAGAACCCGACATTTCATGCCTGGACCAAACATATTGATGTTCAGTATCATTTTGTTAGAGATATGGTTGAAGATGGTAGGGTGAAGCTGGTTAAGGTGGAAACTTTGATGAATGTTGCAGATGCTTTAACTAAGGCTGTGAGTACAGATAAGTTCAGATGGTGTTCAGAGTCTATGGGCCTTATGGCCCCTAGCAATTGATTCATTGTGTTGACATTCCCTTCCGCTCTTGCAAGGTGTTCGACAAGTGGGAGATTTGTTGGGAAAAATGGTGTCTCAACCTTGCATTTATGCGAGGTTACTATTTATAGTAAGTTTTAATTTGAGCACAAAATGGTGCGAAACTCTCCCTGAAGCTTCTGGTTGGCTAGATAAGCATTCCGGTAAAGTTGCGTCACAAGGTCACAGCTAGTTTTGAAGATATTAAAGTTTTCATCTTGGAGGGGTGCAATAAAATGTTTAAACTTAATTTTGGGGACTTTAGAGGCTCCAAAATGCCCTGAAAAGTGGCCGTAACTGGCGAAGCGGGTTACGAGGTGATAGAGCACTTCGTGAGCTTTCCGGCGCTTCAAACGGTTTGTCAATCGGACACCCGGTTCTCAAGTTATGGCCTCCGAAAGTTTGTACTCCTGAAATAGGAAAAATAATTTGTATCGGATACATAAATGAGCTGTAAAAGGGAGTGACACATGTTGATGTGTGCTTTAACATGTCATAGAAGGGAGATAAGGTCAGCTACACCTTATTGGGTGGTTTTAGCCCATGGTTTTGTAATACCGTTTGACAGTTTCTTGTATTGTATCTCCTATTTATGAGGTGTGTGAAATAGAGGTTGTGTGTAAGAGTCTTATGGCTATTGAGTTGCCTCTGAATCTCTGATTAGTGGTACTCCTGCGAAGAGCTTGCTCTGCAAGTATGTTGTAATCTGTTTTTGATTGCTGAATAAAATATTGAGCTACTTTTGGAGGGTGGGGTTTTTCTCCCGAAAGGGTTTTCCCCACGTAAATCATTGTGTTGTGGTATGATTGCTATTATATCTATTTCTATTTTCTGTAACTGTTATAATGATCTAAAAAAGTTTTGCATTACCCTCCTCTCAAGGTTAGTGTAGGAAGTTGTTTCCGCTACTTTACTTCCTTACAGGTTGAAGAGAAACTTATACTTATTGAAAATTCTTTGAAACAATGTACTAATATCTACAGGGTTTGTTGTAATATAGAGATTCTTATAGAAAATGTAGATAAGAGGTTAAAGGAGTTACATGAATAGATTGCTAATATTGCTAATTCGTTTGATGGACTAACTTCACTTACAACATACATTGATGGACAAATTTTGACTTTGGAGAACCAATTTTTTGCTTTTGAAAAGGAAAGAGACAAGATTATTCGGAGAGCAAGTAGTCTCAGAGGTTTGGTGAGTCCAAGATTGGATTCACTTGGTGTACATAAGAGGGAATGTATGGATATATTTGTGAAGCCCACACCGGAATAATTCAATGAGAAAGAAACACTAGCACATTTACTAAGTGGACTTGTATCCATATCTGAATCATTCAAAACTGGTTGGGGTACCTATGTATAGTTGCTAGAGAAAGTTTATCCAGAAATCTTGAGATTGGTCAAGCTCCAGTACAATAATTTATAATTATTCTTTCAATTCTTTCATCGGTCTTTGGCATTGATGCCAAAGGGGGAGAGTATATGTATGTGAAAAATATAGGATATCAAACAACGTATATTGCTGACAGAGTCAATCAGCTCAGGGGGAGCATGTTTCATGTTTCAGTTGAACCGATAGGGAAACCATTTTTCACATGAGTGTTGTCATCAATGCCAAAGGGGGATATTGCTGGCAATTGACACTCATTGGATTCATATGTTTTCATTAATGGCAACAAGATTCTATAGAAGGCTTATACCAGCAGATACTGACATTTGGAGGCATACACTGAGAGATATCGGTATTGGAGTATTTAGGGTCATCACCAGCACCGGCACTAGCATCCAGCACTTCAGTGAATCTGACATCAGTTTGGGATCTGAAAGGTTTTATTTGTAAAATCATTTTGTAATTATTGTATAGGTCCAACATTGAATATCTTTTTTATTGTAAGCCAGCATAAGGCATATTGTTTGTAAAGGGTATATAAGTCAGAATGTTAGGTCATTATGATATATGACAAGGTAGAAGAACTATGTAATGTGAAGGATATGTATGTAGGTCATTTGTATATGAATGTTATATCATACAATGATCAGTAGATGGTTTTTAAAGAATTCTTGGAGGAGAGGAGATACCAGTAGAAGGTTTTGGGGTTTATGAACCGATACAGAACAGAGCTATAACCAAAACTCTTTTTGGCATTGTAGATGCATTTTTTGAGTTCACCATTACTGATTTATCTCCGCAAAAGCTTGTAGTCAGTGAAACTATTTTGTGTTGAGCACTATGCTCTAGGCAGTGTGCCTTCCTACATGTGCAGGCCCCTGTGCTATGTAATATCTTTTATGGACAATGAATTGATATTATGGGTCACAAATCCCACCATGGTTTTTCCTCTTTGAGGTTTTCCACGTACAAATTCAGTGTTTTATGGTGTTCATTCATGTGGCTGCTTTATTTACTTCATGTTATATGTTTCTTCATTTACCAGTTTATATGTGTATGTTATAAAAGGTTAAAATCTTTTTTTACCAGCAGAACACTAATTCACCCCCCCCCCTCAGTGTTCTTGGATTCATTGTATTCCAACAAAAATCACTCTAAATATCAAATCATTAGAGACAAAACTAAAGGTGTTCAGACAACAAGAAGACTTGTTGAATCTAGTGAATAAGAAAACTATTATTTCCTATCTGAAGTTAAAACAAATACCTATGTGGATGCCAATAAAGATAAGAGTTGGATAAAGGAAATGGAAGAAGAGATGAGTTATATAGAAAAGAATCAAACATGACAACTAGTACCTAGATCAGTGGACAAAAATGTGATATTAACCAAGTGGGTGTTCCATAACAAGCTAAATGAAGATGAAAACGTTACTAGAAACAAAGCAAGAATGGTATACATAGGTTATTTACAATTTCAAGTCATATATTTTGAAGAGATATTTTGTCTAATAGCAAGGATGGAAGTGATAAGGATGTTTCTTGTATTTGCAGCTCATAAGAACTTTAAGGTATATTAGATGGATGTCAAGTCCACTTTCTTAAATTGGGAACTTGAGGAAGAAGTATACATTGAACAAATAGATGGGTTCAAAATATGAGATAATCCATATATGGTTTACAGATTGAAGAAATAATTATATGGACTCAAGCAAGCTCCTAGAGCTTGGTATGTGAGGTTGGGTAGTTATTTGTTGCAACATAACTTTAGAAAAGGTACTACAAATAGTAATATTTACTTTAAAATTGAAGGTTATACATTGTTGATTGTTTTTATGTATGTTGATGACATCATATTTGGAGGAGATGATAATGTATGTAGTAAATTTGTAGAGGAGGTGCAAAAGGAATTTGAGATATCTATGATAGGTTAGTTGTTGTTTTTCCTTGGTCTACAAGTTCATTAGAAAAGGGCATTTTTATTTTTTAGACCAAGTATATCAAGGAGATATTGAAGAAGTTTGGGATGGATAATTCTAAAATAGTTTCCTCCTCCATGGCTACTAGTTGTAAGTTAAGAAGGGATGATGGGTCTCTAGATTTTGATTAGAAAAAGTGTAGATGTATGATTGGTGGATTGTTGTATTTTACTATTTCAAGACCAAATATTATGCAGGTTGTTTGTTTGTTTGGTAGATAAGGATAGTCCTAAGTAATCATATGACCAAGTAGTGAAGAATATATTTAGGTATTTGAAAGGGGCTATAGACTATGGATTATGGTATAATAAGGGTAATTATTTCACGCTAAAAGAATATATAGATGCTAATTGAGTCTGTATGCTGGAAATGTGGTCTTCAACTTGCAAGAGGAAAAAAACATCTCAAACACACACATGGAACATAGCATTAGAGGTTAGAAATAAACAAAACAAGTTAGTGAATCTAAACTCTTTAAAATCATTCCATGCTCCTCTATCTCTAAAGATCCTCAAGATTCAAAGTGGCCCTCACCTAGAAGAGCACTTGATCTCTTAGATGACAACCTAGAGAACAAGATTTAAATGATTTTACGATCAAAATGGATGCAAATAAGATCCTAATGAATGATTTTGATATGAAACTAGACAATGATATGGTGCAAAATATTGATATGAAACTAAACTAACATGAAAATGATATTTAAGATGACATTAAGCTACCATGCTAATGAAGCTAACGTGATATTACAAACATGATATGCAAAATATGATAAATCTAAGTTATGAGGCTATTAAAATGATCTAATATCTATTATCAAAGAGAGGCTAAAAAGGCTTGATGAAATGAGATTATAAGTTAGATGCATGAAGACTTGGATGATTTTGAAGAAGGAATGGGCTCTATTTATAGGGAAAATAGAGAAATGGATGGTTGAGATTGAGTAATCTCAATAGGGGCTAGGATTGAAAGTTATCAATCCATGTGAGGGATTCAATCCAACCTCAAGTTGACAAATGTCACCTTGAGAGGGCTTGAGAGGAGATGTAAGAGGCATTAAATGCCTAGGGAGACATGGTGGTTACCTTAGGATCGAGGTAAGGTTGAGGTTGGGTTAGTAGATAACCAAGGCTAATTAGAAGAATAGGGAATTAATTAAATCTTAATTTAATTAATTGGAAGAATTAGGGATAATTAAATGAATAAAATTCACTTAATTTGTTGTGCAACTTTTAGGTGTCTACATTTTCCCCCTCTTTGAGTCGGCATGTGACCACATGTTGATTCAAAGAAAACTACTCAATTTTGTCATCAAAGTTTTTCGATATGTTGTTTTTGCCAAAGTTGTCGATTTGATTCCCTAGATATGAAAATTTATTTTTGATATGAAACTGATCGGTCGATATGAGACTAATAATGATGTCGATTCGATATGAAGTCGATATGGAAATGTTGATATGATAATGATGATATGCCCCCTCGAGAGATAAATTGAGAAAACTTGCATTTTTTGAGGGAGCGGCGTGAAGTACGATGATTTTTTAGATTTTTTGCGATGTTTGAAATTTTTTTATTTGTGTTTGATTTTTTTTTTTAAATTTGGACTTTTTTAAATGTTTTAATTTTTTCTTTAAATTTATCGCCCGATAGATTTTATTAAAAAGGATATGTAAAAATGGGCTTAGGACCATGTGGGGATAGCGCGTTCATGCCCCACACGTCCACCAAGGTACCATAGCCGCCTGCATTAGCATGGGCTATATAAGCCTCTAAGGGCCCATTTCCAGCTCAATTGCACATTTGTCTTTGGAAAATTGAAGCTCTAGAGTGAAGAGGAGAAATGAAACCCCCCTACCATTGTCATCGATTTGAGCAAGTTCGTCAATTTGAGAGACCACTGGAGTACAGGCCACCTATGAGTTGATTTTCTAACCCTCTTTGTGAATTTTTGAGCTTAATTTTTAGGCAATTTTGCAAGATTTTTGAATTTTTTGTGCTAGGGTTAGGGTTTTTTCCGTTTTTTATTTTTTCACTTCTTTTTGTGCATATGATTTTTCTTTTAGCACATGTCAATTATATTTTTGTGCATATGAGTGTTGTTGTCATGCATTTGATTTTTTAGATAGCGCATTTGATTAAGATTTTAATGCATTTGAAAAACAACATGGTGCATTTGATATGTCTCTTAGCACATACGATGAATCTTGTCATGCATATGATCAATTTAATAGTGCATTTAAGCATTGTTTTAGCACATATGAGATAGCGGGTGATTTTTTAATTTTTGGAAAATTTTGAGCATGTACAATTTGGATTTTTAGATTCATTGTGAGTTTATGCACCTTGTCGATGTGTTAGTTGGGTCGATTGTGTTGATTTTTGTCGATAGATTGTCATTCATCGTTATGAGTTCTTTGTGTCAGTTTAAATTTTGGTTTGGTCAAAGTCGATATAGTTCAAAGTCGATATGGATTACTTGTCAATATGGGTCAATTGCTGATATGGATCGTGATGTCGATATGAGTCTTTTGTTCGATATGGGTCAATTATTTTGATTAATTAAAAACAAGTTTTTGAAAGGAACCCGAAACCTTGTTACAAAGAAGGAGAAAGATAAAGCATAAAAGAGATAGAAAACAATAGTGCCTGATCACCCACACATAGAATAGTTCCTAGCCAAAACAAAAAGGGAACACAAGACAAAGGAAGAAACACTAGATAGCCAAAGAAAAGGACAAAGACAACACAAGGACAAATAAATGTTTCTCATAAGTTCTTTAGCATGAGCCACCATCTAATTCATATTGATTGCAAAAATATTCATTTCTTCTGGCTCTTTTTCCTTGATATCAACCTGCTTCCGAGTGTTGGCCCTTGTTCTTTTTTCATGACCCTTCTTCTCCATCTCATCCTTATCACCCTCCTTGCCTTTAATCTATTCAAATTTGTTAATCAAGATGTTAATATGGTCAACAGTGGCCTTAAGGATCTAGAACTTTTGCTGGGCAATCCTCTTCATAGTAACCTCCATCCTATCCACTCTATTGATCAGATTGTTCAGGTTAGTATCCAGACCCTTAGCATCTATGTTCCCTTCCAGCTCCTTCACCTTCTTTTCCATTTCCAGAATTTTACTAACCATAGCCTTAATTGCTTCAGCCTTATTAATAGTAACCCTTAATTCTTTTATGTTTTCAGAGAGAGGCTTATGGCCCATAGTAGCCTTTTTTATCACATTGAGGTCAATCTTCAAGTCACTAATCTCTTTCACCATTTTTCTAATGACCTCACAAAAAATCTTGATGTTGTCATTACCAATGTCACCATGACAATCATTTTGATTTCCCATGTTGTTCTCCTGACCCTCATTCTACATTCTTTGTGTGCTTAGGTGTAATACCCCGCCAGGAAACCCCGAAGGGTTTAAGTTAAAACACTCAATTAGAGTGTAAATATTTTTTTTTATAATAATACTAATTATGAGTGTTAATAATAAGTTACAACATTAAGAAACATTGGAGTTATCTAAAGCTTAGATAACATAGCGGAAGACTAAACGAACCTAAGGAGTTTCCCAATGTGATTACATAACCTTACACCTAACCCAACTCGCGACATTCGATCTAATTAAACTGGATTTCTTAATTACAAGTTAATACTTAAGACATGGAAATAATATGTTCGATGAATGGACATTTTAGAGTTTAGGAAGCGTTCATCTAATTTGATTGGAGATGAGGCTAACATGAGGGTATTTACTCAACGTATTTTAAACGTAGGCAACTTAAGATTTCTCCCATTAAGGTTTAAATATGGCTAACTTGGCGAAACCATTCATTTTAGATGCAATAAAATTAATATATCGAAGTTTATTTATAGATGATTAAATGTAAATAGCCTAAAGAATTCATCCTTTGTAGTTTCAATATTGCAAAGTGATGAAGTTCCTTCATTAAGGTGAAAATGTAATAAAGCGACATGAGTTCATCCCTTTAATTAAAATATAATTAGTAAGATGATATTCATTCGTTAAGGATTAAAAATGTAAGTAACATAGTGACGATCATTCATTAGGGTTAAAATATAACTAACTTAATGAGTTCACTCACATTAGTTAAAATAAAGTTAATATGAAGAAATACATTTGCTATGATTAAGATATAAACAACTAAATGAGTTCTCCCATTTTAGTTCAATTATAGCTCTTATGATGAAGTTCATTTATAGAGGTTAAAATGTGGGTAACCAATTGAGTTCATCCAATTATAAAACTAATTTGGTGAGGATTATTTGGTTAGAATAAAATGTAAACAACTAAATAAATTCATCCAATTTAGTGAAATATAGCTAACATGATGATGTTCATTTATTAAGATAATATGGTATGTAGCCAAATGAGGTTCATCCATTAGATTTTAGTTTAGATATCATGAAAGTTAATCCAATATTAGTTACCCATTCAATATGTTCAGTTTACAAGCTTTATAACAAGTTAATCCAATAATGGTAACCTAGCGAGTTTCTTTCCATGCTTACTTCTTTTCATTAACATTAACAAAATACTTTCCATAATCATATTTACAATCTTTTATGACCCTAATTACTACATTTAACAAGATGACTATATTAATGCATTCAAGAATTAACTTCATTAAATCCCCATTATACACTTACAAAATGCAACCATATATGCTAAATCTAAGTAAGAAACATGAGAGACAAAAGCATCACATAACACAGATATGATCTCGGAGTTCGCCCCTAGAGGGCTACATCTTTGGGTCTACTCAACTGCAAGACCCCTCTGGCAATTATTTAAGTTAAGATTACATAAGGTTCATGTCATTTACATCTCAGCCTTATAGGCGAACACAAGCATTATACAACGACCACTTCGGCCAATAAATAGATAAATGATCCCTTCATAGAAGCGGATCCATCTGAACACATCTAAATCAATTACAAGGGGTTTCTTATCAGACGGTACTCTAACTAGGGACTTGACCAACTATGGCAATTTCCCATATGTCCTATAACATCTAAATTCAAAAATAATATGCATTTGGATAATATGTAAATTTAAACATCTCCGAATAATAAATATGATTTATTTCATACATCTCCAATGAAAGAGAGTTATTCTATCTATTCCCAAAGCACTATTTCCTCATTAAAACAGGTTCCCAACTTCAATATTAATCATTATATAATTATTAGCCCATGGATAATAAAATATAATCAATTAATAATTTAATAATATACGATTTTCACTTAATTATTATTAAAATATATATATTAATCTCATTTAATATATATATATATATATATATATATTAATAAACGAATTGAATAAATCATAGATTTCAAACTTAATATTAAATAGTATATATTTATTAACCCTTGTTAATAGCTATATAATAATAATATTTAACACTAAAAATAAAATGGACTTTTTAAAACAAAAAGTACTTTATCCTTTTATTTCCAAAATCTTCCAAATAAAATATTACTTTATCCTTTTATTTCCAAAACCTTCCAAATAAAATATTACTTTATCCTTTTATTTCCAAGATCTTCTAAATAAAATATTTCTTTATCCTTTTATTTCCAAGATCTTCCAAATAAAATATTACTTTATCCTTTTATTTCCAAGATCTTCCAAATAAAATATTTCTTTATCCTTTTATTTCCAAGATCTTCCAAATAAAATATTACTTTATCCTTTCCCCACATAATGAAATAAATAAAAAACTATATAAATGGATATATATATATATTTTTTTTACATAAATTAAAAATACAAAACACCACATGCTGGAGGCATGTAAAAAAAAGTTAAGGCAATTTAATATTGCTAAAAAAAACATTAAGGCAATTTAATATTGCCTGGTAGCTTTGTTACCATAGGGTAGCATGCTGACCCCCCATTTATTTTATAATATTATTTATTTATTTATTTATTTTTTATTTACTGTGACTTACACAACCAAAAGGAAAACCAGTCTCATAGAGACTAAAAAAAATAATTCTTTTTCCAGAAAACTATAAGTTTTCTTAAATTTACACCATTTTTTTTTTATAAATAAAATCAAAACAATAACTCATAAAATAAATACTAGAAAAATAATATACCCAGATACTCCAAAAACCAGAGATTGGGAAAAAAAAAACAACCCAGACAAATTCTTTCACAAATCCATATTGGTTGAACATCTCAAATAAATTAGGCAATTATTTTATTTTAACAAATCAATCAAAGGAATGCAAAGGCCAGCATAACCCTTGTGAATTCAAACTAGAAAACCAAAACATTTATTCCTACATAATTTGAAAGACACAAAACAATAGAGAAGAATAAATTTATTAAGCTAATAAATAACCAAAAAATAAAATAGGCAGAAGCTATCCAACCTTGGAAGCTTTCCTGAAAGATCTTGAGGAAGAGCTCATGCAACTAGAAATCCACACCCACCTTCCTTCCTGATTTTTATTCCTCCAACCTGCATTAAAAAAAAATGAAGATTTTCCTCTTTTCCACAGGGTGCCGTCTCTTTCCCGTGACCTCCCCCCAAATAAATTTTTTTTTTTTAAATATATATTGTAGACGTATAAAAATGACCATATTCCTAAATGAATATTTTATGTTCATTTCTCTATTTAATTAAATCCAATTTAATTAAATTATCCACATTCCTCTATTTAATTAAATAAGTTACTCAATTTATTTAAATTAAATTCACTATACCCATTTAATGAATAAATCATTTTATTCAATTAAATCCCCTATCCACTTTTAATTAAATTCAAATTTAATTAAATAGTTATCCCAAATTGAATAAATCAAATTTATTTAATTACAACCAAATTGAATGAAAATCATTTAATTCAATTAAATCCTATTATCCCTCCATCCACTTGCAAAATCCCAAACCCTTTCCTAATCCCTTCTAGAATCTTCTAAATGCTTCTAATTAACCTAACCCTCCGCTAAATTTTGTCACATCCCTAAGAAAAGGGAAGTCACTTCTCAAAAACCTTAAAGTCTTTGATAACCATTGAAGGTTTTCAACCTTCAACCACTAAAACCCTTAAAGTCTTTGAAAACCATTAAAGGCTTCCAACCTTCAACCACTTAATCCCTAAAGTCTCCAATAACCATTAATGGTTAATTCAAACCTTCCCACATGGTTAAAACATTTGTTTTGACTCAACCTCTATCCAACCCAAGGGTCTCATCAGGGCTTTAATGCTTTGACCATGATTATCTCTTAATCATTTGCACAAAGGTTTATCCTTCGATTAACTCTTAATCCAGTGGGTAATCCTAATTTAAACTTGACCCTTAGCCTTTAGATAACCATGAGGTCTTCTCAGGCCTTTAATGCCTCCAACCTCTTCTTTCAACCCAATCCTATGTTGACACTTGTCACCATTTCATTGGTACAAATTGTGCACATGGATCCCCAACTTTCAAACCTGGCCCTTGATTAAACCTTTCAATCCTGACCATCCATTGCCCTGTTTGTGCTATAAATAGAGCTCTCATTCCTCCATTCTTAACAATCCTCTTTCAAATTTGAAGCATCACACTTATGCTCAAATTCTTTCAAGCTTTCATTTCATATATGCTCATTTAGCCTCTCTTTTAGATCATAAATTAGACTAATATGCATGCTTAGATTACTTTCTTTATCATTTTAGTTCAATCATAGACTAAATATAGTACGCTAGGATAGTATTCATACTAACCTCGTCATCTTATCATCTAGTTTATTGCATTTTTAGCATCATACATAGCTTCATATCTATTTCATACTAAATCAATCAAAAGCATCTCTCGTTCTCATATTTGCCATCCCTAAACCATTTTGCTCAGTGATCTGAGAGCAAAAATGTTGGTTTGAGGGACATTGTGAGATAGAGAACCATGGGACCCTCCTTGGGAAGCTGAGTAACACTACGTTACTCCATAGCTTGCATCAAGAAGTCCTGTGTGTGTGTGTGGACTAGTTTATAACATAATTTTCACATATTAAGTTTTATCAGCCCACTTTTCCCGCATACATTTCTGGCGCCCACCGTGGGGCTCGACCCCAAATAACAAATCGGTTTTTCAAATTGATCACTTTTGCAGGTCTGCGGGAAATAGGAATCAGCGCGTTGAAAACATACATTGGCGCATCTGCTTAACAGTCTAGTGCTTCTAGCCTACTGTTTAGCACGTGGGCCCTCTGTTTTAGTGCATGAAGACCTTTTCTTAGCGCATGATTTTGTTTAACAATTTTTCCTGTAGGTCTCGACGCGGGCATAACATAGAGTAGCGCATCGACCCAATAGATTAGCGCATCCAATCCACTGTTCAGCACGTGGAGACCATCCTCTAGCGCGTGCAGTTAAAACATTAGTGCATGTCCTCCACTAAGTTTTTCCTGAAGGTCTCAACGCGGCAAAAAAACCAGAGTAGCTCATCTGGTTAACAGCCTAGCGCATCTAGTCTGTTTAGCGCATGGAGTCTATCATCCAGCACGTGAAGTCAATCTTTTAGTGTATCATATTCTAATAGTTTTCTGCAGGTATCAATGAGAGAAAAATAGAATAGCGCATCGGGAAAACAGCTTAGCGCATTGGGGGCACATAATAGCGCGTGGGTGCTTTTTCTTAGCGCATCCGTGCAATAGTTTAGCGCATAGAGTATAAGTGACATTTCCTCTTCTCTTTTCTCTTTCTTATACTTTAAGTTATATTCCATATATACTTTCAGGATGTTTGAGAGGGGTTTCAGACCTCTAGGAGTTATAATGCAAAATCTAGTTTTTGGAAGATCTTCCAAATTTCAGACTTAGTCAAATTTCAGGGCACTTCAGGATCAGGATTGTAAAATTTGTAACCAAGATCATAATTTAGGTTGTGTAAGCCCACACTAACACTTGATCACTGACTATGTGCAGGTTCTAATTTTTTTTTTGTGCAGGGGAAGGAGCAAGTTTAAAGGCTTTAAGTTTCTTTTTTTACTTTCTTTCAACAAAAGTTGGTTAAAAATAACTCACTCTCCTGTTTTGCACAAATTAAAATAAACCTCATCATTTCATTTGGATGCATAAAATGAACTTCATGCCTTCCTTTTTGGTGTTTTAAAAGAAAATTCATCTTTCTTTATTGCATGGTAAAAAGAACAACAAAGCAAACCTTTCATTCTTGCAAGTTAGGAAAAACACTTCATTTTGGAAGCTGTAAAAAAAGAACCAACAATCTTTACTTTGGCAAAATTTTTAAAAAAAGAACCTCACCATCCTTTGGTGTTTAAAAGGATTCACTTCATTTTGCAAAGTAAAAGAACTTCATCTTCATTTTGTGCAAGGCAAAGAGGGAAAACTTTCCCCTATCGACTTTAATTTTGTTGACCAAACATCACGATTTACTTTGTTGACCAGGCTTGTTTTACAAAAGTTTTGGAAATACACACTTTGCTATGAAGGGTTAAAAAGAACATCATGCTTGTTGGAGCAACATCTCCAAATAGAAGTTAGCAAATCATTGTCTTGAAGGCTAAAACGAACAACTTGATTGCCTTGTCTCGAAAGTGGAAGGTATATGCTCTCCCCATAATTGGGTGACCAAAAAGCCAAGCCACTCTTAAGCTTTCTGTACTTCAAGCATTTACATCCTTTAGCAGGCCTGCCTTCCCGAGGGGTTGAAAAACTCTTAAAGCCATTCTTTGGCCGGTGTGAAGGGAATGACCTAAGTGGGGAACAACTTTGAAGCCAAGTGTTCCAACCCACTATAATCAAAAGTGGAGGGTGACAAAAGTCCCTTTCAACGGTTATGCGCAGCGATTAGCCTTCCCCCAGTATCTTTACGATATGTAAAGCCTTTGTTCTAAAGGTTGGGAAGCCTCCTGAGGGAGTTTATCACTGACGGCCAAACAAGAAGCCTGATTATGAACCTTAGAAATAGAAACCTTGAACCGAGTCGGTCGCCAAACATTGGCAATATCATAGTGCAAGGGTGGGGAAGAATCCGCCCCCAAGATTACTCACCATATATCTCCCAAGATAACTACTCAATTGTGAAGCAATTCACTTTGAGTTAATTTCTGGCAAAAGGCAAAAAAATGGGCGCCCTCTAGGGGGTGACAAGGCTGTTTGAGCTGACGGAGTATCGAGACTAGTGGGCTATGATATTGTCAATGACCTTTGAATAAAGAGTCTATCTGATGTGTCTTTTGTTGTAAATCAAACCAGTGATAACATCGAGGATTTGAACACATCCTCAAAAGAATATACACTCAATGTTTAGCATTAGGATGATCATTGTCTTCATGTGTGCTATGTATTCTTGTCACAAATGTTAAAATATCTTGCAAAGTATCCAACAATCAAACTCAAAAGTCAGTTCAAACAAGGAAAAATCATAAAGTGGAGAAGATTTCCATATCCAACAAAACATCTTTTGAGATGGCCTTCCATATCCTCCACTATTCTAATTGAAAATCAAGAGAAAAGCACAAACTCAAATGATCCTACTCCAAGTCAAGATCAAGATCAAGGAATCTCTTCATCCTCCAAATCTATCTTAGGTCTTTTCATTCCACAATCGAATTCTCCATCCCTTCCATCCATCTTGGGTCCTTACTTCCCTCCATCCACAAATCCATCACCTCAAATGATCCATAAGAAAGATCAATGAGGAGCACATCTTTGAAATTCTTTCAATCCTCTATCTAAACATCTTTCCAAAACTTCTTCTATCATTTCCTCTATCTATTTTGGGTCCTTCTGTCCCAAAATTCAATTTTCCTCCATCTCTTCATCACTTCTCACGTACCAACACTCATCCTGAATACATTTCTATCTATCCTTGCACAAATCTTCAAACATTCTATCTATTATCCAACACCTCTTTTCTATCCTTCCATCCCTTTCATTAAATCCTTTGCATACATCCTTCATCTGTGAAATAGGCATTTATGTCATTTTGTCACATACTTGCCCATGCTCGAATCTCATGTTCAGTCCTTTTCCTAGATATCTATTCATGAAATGCTTCAGAATCTGAGGTTGTTCCTCTTTAACATTTTCTTTGGTTGGGATACACACTCAATCCAGAAAGGAACCACTTATCGTATCTTGGTATCGACATCTTTTGATTACTATATCTCATACACTTAATCGATTGCTCTAAAAATCATTGTGATCTCTTAAATTGAAGACATGGCTAGTGAAAAATCTAAAATCTTGCTTCAGTGCCACTGTAATTATCACACCCATGTAAGTTTCATCACTTACAAGCCAATGCAAGAAAAATGAAGAGAAAATATATATATATATATCAAAAGCATGAGCAAGAAAATGAATATCAAGAAAAGCAAAATGCAATGAAATGCAATATCAAAATTATTGGCTATGGGAACATGCAAGTAACTCCATCGGGGCTATGGACGCCTGGCTGGCAATGGAGCAATATTTGTGAGATTACAGCGATAACCTCGTCGGGGCTATGGACGCTCGCTGGCAGCGAGGCTCTATCCAAGATGCTTTTGAAGTTAAGGTAACTCATGTAGCTAGCCATGTTGGATTCTAAAGATTACAATGATCATATGAGCCAGAATGAACCCACTTGCACACACATGGGTAATCAAAGAACTAAGTACCTTGATCCAGTTTGGGATTCTTCTTCCCTTTTGAGTCTGCTTCCTAGTTGCTAGAAATGTTCAATTGAATTTTCCAGAGGTTCTAAGTGTGGGTTGGGTCTCTATCTTTGAAAAGTTTGAGAACACTTATTCAGATGGTGCTAAATACTGTGACAATCTTACATATCACCTTTTTGCAAATAGAAACCTCTATGCTTGGGGGCAAAGTTCATCTACTCTATTCTTCCTACCATATCTCCCAAATCCTCTAATCCATATCCCTTATCCTATATATTCATTTCTTCTATCCTCCAATTATTTCTACAATCTTGCTTCACTCTAATCCATATCCCTTATCCTATATATTCATTTCTTCTATCCTCCAATTCTTTCTACAATCTTGCTTCACTCTAATCCATATCTATCTATCCTATCTATTCATTGCTTTCATCATCTGGTGCTATCTATATCCTATCTCTATCCATATGCCCTTTTTCATCCTTGATCTTGATCAAAACTATGGACAACAAATCTATTTCCACCTCAATGGTTCAGTCATTCATTCATCCATTCCTCGTCTTGATATACATTGGGGCAACCAAATACATCTTTCTTCTAATCCAAAAACTCAAAAAAATCAAAATATCCAAAAACTCAAAAATATCAAAATATCCCAAAACTCAAAAAAATCAAAATATCCAAAAACTCAAAAAAATCAAAATATCCCAAAACTCAAAAAAATCAAAATATCCAAAAACTCAAAAAAATCAAAATATCCAAAAAACTCAAAAAAATCAAAATATCCCAAAACTCAAAAAAATCAAAATATCCAAAAACTCAAAAAAATCAAAATATCCAAAAACTAAAAATCGACAAAAATCAAAAAAATCAAAACAAAAAAAATCAAAGCATGAACACATGGACCATCCATCAAATCAGATCAACAACAGGAAAACTCTCAAAGTCTGCAATGAAACTTATCACATGTCTTGTTAATCAATTCATTACTCGAAATCAACATCAACATCAAACATGTCTTATACAGGGATAGGTACACTCGAAACCAGACAGATTGGTCTTATACGGGGTACTCACTCTTTGAATCCAGACATTCCTATCGATCATCAAGTCTTGATAATCAATCCATCCATCAACATTATTTTTTATCAAAGTAGAGTGACAAACAAACCATTAAAACTATTTCTCAAGCTAAATTTGTGCTAAAACAAAAGTTGTCAGAATCCTAAACAAATCGCATGATAAAGGACGTCTCTCCTATCATAATCCGGAAAATCTCATTATCAGTATCAACAGAATCCTTTACCATCTTATGGATTTTTATCTCAAAAACACTTGTTTAAAACTTTCAAATTGTCAAATCCAGTTTCTAGATCAGGAAGCTTTTATCCATATCATTTGACACACTTTGTCGTGAAGGGACAGCTAAACCTTCACTCTGATAAAGTAAGATTTGAAATTTTCAAAAACAAGAATCAGCTGAATCCAAACCAATCAAAGGAAACCATTGATCACTCATGCATGACTAATCTCCTTATTCTGAGAAGAAAGAACCTCTATCGTAACATCACGTTAAAGAAACAACAACCTAGTTTTTCCGAATTCATCAAGAGAAATAAATTTTTATACATCAATCATCAACCAAATCATAACAATGACATCAATCAGTATGACTGCTGGATTTTATTATAGTTAGCCTTATCTTTATCAATTGATGGAAATACATGTTTCACAAATCATATTGTACATATCATATCCACCCATCTAAGACGTCACCAGAAATTCACAAATGCTTATCAATCTTGGACATACTTAGTGTAGTCACTGTCCTTGGTTTATCTGAAACAATTATCCAAATAATATCCCACCATGGCTAGGTGATCAGTGTACATATCTATATCAAAGTAGTATCAACAGCAAGGGGCAAAATCCTGACCTTGCTAGGGGCATTTCGCCTTCAAGATTTTCAACATCAGACCAAAAACATAGCAAGACAACAAGGATCAAAACAACCAACAAATGCCAAATGACAATGCGAGAAGGCTAAACATCACGAACTTGAACTGATTTCAACTGAACAAAGATCTATTTGCAAGATGTTTTAATTGACAAGAATACATTTCCAATAGCATGCATGATTACTTATGGTTGTTAATTTTTTCTTATCATATCTCCTGAGCACCTCCAAGATGTCTTACGACTAGAGAAGCAAGGAAGGAATGTGATGTTTTATTTGTCTTCTATCTGTGAGTGAAATCTTTTATCATACAAATTTGTCCTACGAAGCAATCAGGTGGCATATTGCTGAGGACATTTCGGATTTGTATGGGACAAAGGTTAACTCTTGTATGTTTACGCAATACGCACTCAGGTCGTCCTGGTTCAATTATACCTTGACGCTTGTGCTATCTTGTAAAATCAAATATCATGTAAATTTTTCTCAGGTCATTATGGTTCAATTATACCATTATGCTTGTATAAATTTTCAACATATCCTAAACAAATCAATGCTCAATGATGATATCTACAAAGAAAGCAAACAAATGTCTATATCGGATGGCAAATACAGAATGAGGATGCTACCAAAAAAAAAAAAAAATAGTTGCATATCATTTTACAATTAGTTGCATATCATATCATACATCTCATTTTCAAAATATCATTCATCATTGCATCCCTCGCATGCATATCTATCACATCATCATGGAATCTTTCTTCACTTTCATATCTTCTATCATTCTTCCAACCTATCTTCTATCATTCTTCTAAACTATCTTCATCATTCTTCAAAACTATCTTCTATCATTCTTCCAACCTATCTTCTATCATTCTTCCAACCTATCTTCTATCATTCTTCTAAACTATCTTCATCATTCTTCCAAACTATCTTCTATCAGCTCTTATACAGGATATATCGTTCCTGAAACCAGATGTTTTGATCAGCTCTTATACAGGATATATCATTCCTGAAACCAGACACTCGATCATCCATGTCTTATACATGCGGTATCCTTCTTGAAACCAGATGCTTGATCATCCATATCTTATACAGGTGGTATCTTTCTTGAAACCAGACGCTCGATCATCCATGTCTTATACAGGAGGTGTCATACCTAAAACAAGACTTTCTCTCATTCGAATCAATCTAATCAATCTTATCAAACCCATGCATGCCATCACTATCTACTCTTCCATCTTTCAAACAACATTCTTCTTCTTTTGAGAGATCATTCATGCTTTGTGTGCACGAACGATCTCCCGAGGGGGCATTATCATATCAAATCTCAAAACAAATCCAATAACAGTTTCCACATCAAAACAAAGATATCAAAATCAAACTTACATCAACAACATGAAACAAATTTGCTCATCTACATCAAGTTCAAAAACCTATCATTTCATATCAACTTGTAACACAACTCAAGTTCTCAAAAACCATATCAAAACTTGTAAAACAACTCAAGTACCAAAATCACATAAACTTGTAAAACAACTCAAGTTTCCCAACCATATCAGCTTGTAAAACAACTCAAGTTTCCAACCCATATCGGCTTGTAATACAACTCAGGCTTCACACACATCGAACTTGAAATAGAACACGCAAATAAATCATATTTTGATCAGAACAACACATTGATATCTACATAACTTGAAATATCTCACATCAAAACAAGTTATACTGACACTCATATTGAACAACTACATAAAATCATGACAGCACGACACAAATATCGAATCTAGGGCATCACACATCAAATCAAATCTGGGGCATCACCATCAAAATATCAAATCTGGGGCATCACACATCAAATCAAATCTGGTATCACACATCAAATCAAATCTGGGGCACAACTTACAAATTATAAGAGCGACACAACAAAAATTGCATTTGATCATAAAATCACAAAAACACATCATTTTCTTTGAAATAACATGTGCACACACGTCACTTCAAAGAGGGGCAAAATGTAGACGTATAAAAATGACCATATTCCTAAATGAATATTTTATGTTCATTTCTCTATTTAATTAAATCCAATTTAATTAAATTATCCACATTCCTCTATTTAATTAAATAAGTTACTCAATTTATTTAAATTAAATTCACTATACCCATTTAATGAATAAATCATTTTATTCAATTAAATCCCCTATCCACTTTTAATTAAATTCAAATTTAATTAAATAGTTATCCCAAATTGAATAAATCAAATTTATTTAATTACAACCAAATTGAATGAAAATCATTTAATTCAATTAAATCCTATTATCCCTCCATCCACTTGCAAAATCCCAAACCCTTTCCTAATCCCTTCTAGAATCTTCTAAACGCTTCTAATTAACCTAACCCTCCTCTAAATTTTGTCACATCCCTAAGCAAAGGGAAGTCACTTCTCAAAAACCTTAAAGTCTTTGATAACCATTGAAGGTTTTCAACCTTCAACCACTAAAACCCTTAAAGTCTTTGAAAACCATTAAAGGCTTCCAACCTTCAACCACTTAATCCCTAAAGTCTCCAATAACCATTAATGGTTAATTCAAACCTTCCCACATGGTTAAAACATTTGTTTTGACTCAACCTCTATCTGACCCAAGGGTCTCATCAGGCCTTTAATGCTTTGACCATGATTATCTCTTAATCATTTGCACAAAGGTTTATCCTTCAATTAACTCTTAATCCAGTGGGTAATCCTAATTTAAACTTGACCCTTAGCCTTTAGATAACCATGAGGTCTTCTCAGGCCTTTAATGCCTCCAACCTCTTCTTTCAACCCAATCCTATGTTGACACTTGTCACCATTTCATTGGTACAAATTGTGCACATGGATCCCCAACTTTCAAACCTGGCCCTTGATTAAACCTTTCAATCCTGACCATCCATTGCCCTGTTTGTGCTATAAATAGAGCTCTCATTCCTCCATTCTTAAAAATCCTCTTTCAAATTTGAAGCATCACACTTATGCTCAAATTCTTTCAAGCTTTCATTTCATATATGCTCATTTAGCCTCTCTTTTAGATCATAAATTAGACTAATATGCATGCTTAGATTACTTTCTTTATCATTTTAGTTCAATCATAGACTAAATATAGTACGCTAGGATAGTATTCATACTAACCTCGTCATCTTATCATCTAGTTTATTGCATTTTTAGCATCATACATAGCTTCATATCTATTTCATACTAAATCAATCAAAAGCATCTCTCATTCTCATATTTGCCATCCCTAAACCATTTTGCTCAGTGATCTGAGAGCAAAAATGTTGGTTTGAGGGACATTGTGAGATAGAGAACCATGGGACCCTCCTTGGGAAGCTGAGTAAAACTACGTTACTCCATAGCTTGCATCAAGAAGTCCTGTGTGTGTGTGTGGACTAGTTTATAACATAATTTTCACATATTAAGTTTTATCAGCCCACTTTTCCCGCATACATATATAAAACCTAAACTTTTTTAGGTTTTCTCCCCAAAAATATTTTCCAATAATTAATTATTTAATAAAAGAGCATTTTGTTTTATTTTATTTTAACTAAATCAAAAATGCTTTTCTCTCCCTCATTTAGTTTCTAATTTTGAATTTAAGCATTTTTTAAATAAAAAGGAAATAATAATTCTTTTCAAACTATTTAATTAATTTAACTTGATTTTCTAATTAGAATGCTTCTCTCTTATTAAGTTTTAATTTCTCAATATTAATTAAGCCAACATTTATATTTTCGCAATATTGTCAAGGGTAAATATTTAATTAAATTAATTCTCAAAATCAATCTTTCACACTATATCAAATTTACTTATAAATTAAACTTGCTTTTCTAATAAAATATGATTTTCTTAAATAAGTAAAATTAACCTTCTTTTTCCAAAATGCAAAAGAGGTTAAATTAATTATATTTCAAATAACTTTAAATTTAAAAAAAACAAAAAAAAAACGCATAAGCTAATTAAATTAATTATTTAAAATTAACCATTAAATTAAATTCGCTACAACATAAATAAAGTGATCTTTTTAATTAATGATTAATCACCTAAAATAAACCTATCTATTTTAATTTCTTAATTACTAATGCGTAAATCAACACATTAAATTGAATTAAATACTTAGGTTAAAATACTCCATTCACCACACGCAAGGCACACAAACCAAGAAAGCTCACTAATCACACGACACTCAACCCAAATGAAAAAGGAACTCGAAGGACCACACACGACGCTCACCTGATCATGGCTAAGGAAAGACGAGAGTTTTATGACCACCTAATCTGAATTCTAAGGATGAAGGAGGTATAGTCAACCCTGCGAATCTTGAGGGAGATGAACCCCGCACCTAGGTGATATAGTACCTACAATCTCCTGCAACCATGAGTCACACAAGCATACATATATATACATATTAAATGAAGGTGTTAGCTCAAGATTTATAACAAGAATTAGGGAACAATTATATTTACACAAGCATCGATGCAAAAGCACAATAATAGGTATGCACAATTATTTATATTATCTAACCTACAACATTACATCATGGTTAATCAATCATTCAAGAATGCCACATAGGAAGTCAACCAAGGTCAAATGGATTTTACAAGGCCGACTAGGGTAGGGGCATTACATTCTCCCCCCCTAGGCTCTGACTTACTCCTGGAAGTCGCAAGGCTAAGCGGAAATCATACAACATGTATTAGTCCTGAAACTCAATCAACAATTATCAATTTGCACAAATCAATATTTTGTCAACAATTTGAAGCATTATTTATCAATCCTCTACAAATGTCATTATCCATTAACAAAATGCATCTAAAATCATACACTTCTTAAAATATTCTAGAATTTACACACAATCATAGTAGAGAAACGAGAATTTTTTCCTTCCTTTCATTACACCAAATTAAAGCAATTAAAGGATATAGACAACAGTTACCATACTCGTCTATCAAACATGACAAGAAAACACGCCATCTAGATCAAATTCTTTCACCCATACCTCTTTTAGCAAAACTTTATCCCATAGTACTAGCTTCAAATATAAATTTCTACAACCAAGTTAAATTTCATTAAATAAGAGCAACATATATAACTCAATTGTTTACACTTTCTAGGCATATAAGAACTATTCCAGTGACTATGTCCCATAACATAGTGACAAGTTAACACCATTTAATCCATGATTACACATAATAACCATCCACATAACTGAAATTGCACAACACAAAAGGCCACATGTGAGCATGTCTAATGCTCGGTCAAAGATAACATGCACGATCAGCATCTCTATGCCTTCTCTTAGAACAAATAACATGATCATCAATATCCAACATCTCACTCAAGGGCTTGATGGTGCTAGGGTACACCATAGTGGTGCTACCTTCCATACAAGACCCTCGTGAACATCCCTTGTTGTGTAAGGTGTTTAGCCTCCAAGAGATAGTCACCACTCATAGGTAGGTAGTGGATCCTAGCTGTCTAACAGCCTCACATACCCCCATCCTCAAGGTTCCCAACATCTACTTCCTCGTATACACTCATCCAAGACTGTCTCCTGCATTCTTGGAGAGGAATTCACATTGCAACACAAGGCCAGCTTATGAAAACAACAAGGATAAACCAGTCTAGCCACCAAAGTATAGAAGAATAAAGATAATAATCATCGATTCCAATAGTAAGGCAAGAAAATAATTCCAGAATTGCAACATCAAATCAAGTAAGAACAAGATTGCAAGATTGTGGCTAAAACTTCAAGGTCAAAATAAAATAAATTGCTCGCCCACAAGGAAGTAAATAAATAAATAATAAAAGAAAATCATAAGTGCACGTTACATCACTATGTGACTAGCAGCTAGCCACCAACGAGGAAGGAAGGAACAATCATCTAGCTATCACAGTAGCTCATCATGTCATGTGGCCAAGTCACACATCCGCATGGCATGGCAGTGTGTACCTCAACATCACCCTGCATCACGTTGTCACGTGGCATGGCTCTACCCTATACCTATCGGTAGGCCGCATGGCAATGTCTACTACATCCTGCATTGTGTCTCAACATGGCATGGCAATACTCCAAGTGGAAAGGGCATGCAATGGATGTATCCTGTATAGCAGTGTACCTCGCGGATAAGGCACACACTGGTCACACCCCACATAGCAACGTTCCTCTCAGGATACTTGCCGTAAGCCAAAGGTATACATGGCTAAGGTCTACCCACAAATCTACCAACACTAGTCAATTGGCAGCTCATGTGAAAAAAAATAACATGCCTCTCATGAAGACAAGGCAAAAGATGCTCCAATAAAATCCATTATTACGCTCAAGAACTATCATCTATATGCTTAGAATAAAGGATAGGAGTTAGGCTGGCACACATGAACCTCATAAATCGGTTCATCACAAGGGAAAGTATTGAGTACACCTATAATACAATTTCATTATATAACTATATTTTTCCTCAAGATAAGGAAGCTAAAGTCACTTTGCGTCGACATTACTTGTACATTGTTCATACTATTTCAAGGAATGGTGACTTCTAATACTACCCCTTCACATACTGACTTATCAACAACCCATGGCTTGGCACTCAGTAAGGGAACAAATATGCAACGTCACATGAATAGTATGGTTTCCCATACTCATAAGCAAACATATCCCCCATGGTTGATTACTTCACCATCCCATGGGCACACATAGCAAGTACGGGTTTCTTACAACACACAAGGAATAGCACCATTACTGGTTTAGTCACATTTACGGGGAGTACTTCTCAATATGCTATCATCTACTTAAGGGAAGTTTTACTTATGCTTTACACATGAATCACTAAATAAAGTTTACTCTAGATACACATATTGAAATTCTCAACAAATCAAATTTACACAAGGAAATAACATCATTCTGATATCTTTCTCAAATTCCACTAAGCATTTTCATTCACATCACTAACTATGCAATTTCCTTTTCCAAGGTGAAAAAATTTGCCCTTTCAATTAGAAGCCCAAAGCAACATACAATTTCATATGCGTTATTAAAATTCTTCTTAATCACTGCATTCTTAATAATATTTCAAAAACAACAAATCCTATAATTTAGGCAAGAGGAGGAAAAGAGTTGGAAAATCATCTATTTCCTACGAATACACGAGACCTACAAGATCACACTATATGCTCAGATATAAGTCTATCATTTTAGTTGCACGGTTTTCATTTCACTATCTTTTAGGAGGGTGCCAAAGCAACCTAACATGACATTTCTAATCATTATTGTTGCACTATAATGTTCTAGTTTTCCGAACAAGATTTCAAGACAAACAATTTTTTCGGTTATACAAGTTTTCTTGAGAACACTCACTATTCATAATACAATACAATAATACATCAAACCTAACATTGAGAATTCAAAATACGACAAGAAGGTAAATGAGGAGCTATCTACTAGATTTTACACATTTAATGCATACAATTTAACAAGTCTTTCATTTACTCATTCTAAAACACAATAAGACAATTATCTATATCCAAAGAAAGTTAAATGGTGTGTCACTTAATAGGTCCTAAATCACACTAGTTGAAAAAGCACATAAAACAATCTTTCGACTAACACATTAATACACTCTTGAAGCTACTATAACATGTTCTCTTTTGGTATTCCTTTCACAACAAACAATTTTCACAAAATCAACTGTGCGCATTTTAATGCACCTTACTTAAGATGGAATTTAATTATATTACTCCTACCAAGCACATGGAGAATCCTTAATGCAAACATACAATTTTCTATCATTACCCAAAATTAACTTCCAAACCAAAACCCTTTCACTATCTAAAACACATAAATGTTATAAGGCTCACACAAGGGCTCAAGAAATACATCCTTTCTCTTGCAATAAGAAAACTTAAATAAGAGATAATTACCCATATCAAATCCTTTTAATTTACTAGAGAGAGAGAAGAGGAAGAGTCATATTCACTCAATTTACTACATAATAAGCATTAATATTTGCCATACTAGTCTTTCAAGTGGACAATCATTAAGATAGATCAAAACCATAAACAAGCACATTTCATACATTTAGATTCAAGACAATACCAACCATCCCAGACGGATTAGTCGAAAGAGTAAAACAATTCAAGAATGAAGGTACATACGACTCCCTTTCAGAGTAAGAGAAATTGCAGACCAAGACCTCAATAAGCAGACAACGCACATATAATCGTTCCAAAACACCCACATCAAGAAGGTGCAAACAAGGTGTGAACACATGTTACACACAAGTAGGGTATGTTCAATCACACTCACACATCAAGGAGGACAAGCATACAACAAAATGTTGATACACCTAACACCAATTAAGGGCACAAGCAAAACCAGAGATCCTAGTGTTGCAACATGGGCTCTGATACCAAATGTAATACCGCGCTAGGAAACCCCGAAGGGTTTAAGTTAAAACACTCAATTAGAGTGTAAATATTTTTTTTTTATAATAATACTAATTATGAGTGTTAATAATAAGTTACAACATTAAGAAGCATTGGAGTTATCTAAAGTTTAGATAACATAGCGGAAGACTAAACGAACCTAAGGAGTTTCCCAATGTGATTATGTAACCTTACACCTAACCCAACTCACGACATTCGATCCAATTAAACTGGATTTCTTAATTACAAGTTAATACTTAAGACGTGGAAATAATATGTTCGATGAATGGACATTTTAGAGTTTAGGAAGCGTTCATCTAATTTGATTAGAGATGAGGCTAACATGAGGGTATTTACTCAGCGTATTTTAAACGTAGGCAACTTAAGATTTCTCCCATTAAGGTTTAAATATGGCTAACTTGGCGAAACCATTCATTTTAGATGCAATAAAATTAATATATCAAAGTTTATTTATAGATGATTAAATGTAAATAGCCTAAAGAATTCATCCTTTGTAGTTTAAATATTGCAAAGCGATGAAGTTCCTTCATTAAGGTGAAAATGTAATAAAGCTACATGAGTTCATCCCTTTAAAAAAAATATAATTAGTAAGATGATATTCATTCGTTAAAGATTAAAAATGTAAGTAACATAGTGACGATCATTCATTAGGGTTAAAATATAACTAACTTAATGAGTTCACTCACTTTAGTAAAAATAAAGTTAATATGAAGAAATACATTTGCTAAGATTAAGATATAAACAACAAAATGAGTTCTCCCATTTTAGTTCAATTATAGCTATTATGATGAAGTTCATTTATAGAGGTTAAAATGTGGGTAACCAATTGAGTTCATCCAATTATAAAACTAATTTGGTGAGGATTATTTGTTTAGAATAAAACCTAAACAACTAAATAAATTCATCCAATTTAGTGAAATATAGCTAACATGATGATGTTCATTTATTAAGATAATACGGTAAGTAGCCAAATGAGGTTCATCCATTAGATTTCAGTTTAGATATTATGATAGTTAATCCAATATTAGTTACCCATTCAATATGTTCAGTTTACAAGCTTTATAACAAGTTAATCCAATAATGGTAACCTAGCGAGTTTCTTTCCATGCTTACTTCTTTTCATTAACATTAACAAAATACTTTCCATAATCATATTTACAATATTTTATGACCCTAATTACTACATTTAACAAGATGACTATATTCATGCATTCAAGAATTAACTTCATTAAATCCCCATTATCCACTTACAAAATGCAACCATACATGCTAGCTCTAAGTAAGAAACATGAGAGACAAAAGCATCACATAACACAGATATGATCTCGGAGTTCACCCCTAGAGGGCTACATCTCCGGGTCTACTCAACTGCAAGACCCCTCTAGCAATTATTTATGTTAAGATTACATAAGGTTCATGTCATTTACATCTCAGCCTTATAGGCGAACACAACCACTATACAACGACCACTTCGGCCAATAAATACATAAATGATCCCTTCATAGAAGCAGATCCATCTGAACACATCTAAATCAATTACAAGGGGTTTCTTATCAGACGGTACTCTAACTAGAGACTTGACCAACTATGGCAATTTTCCATATGTCCTATAACATCTAAATTCAAAAATAATATGTGTTTGGATAATATGTAAATTTAAACATCTTCGAATAATAAATATGATTTATTTCATACATCTGCAATGAAAGAGAGTTATTCTATCTATTCCCAAAGCATTATTTCCTCATTAAAACGGGTTCCCAACTTCAATATTAATCAATATATAATTATTAGCCCATGGATAATAAAATATAATCAATTAATAATTTAATAATATACGATTTTCACTTAATTATTATTAAAATATATATATTAATCTCATTTAAAATATATATATATATATATATATATATATTAATAAACGAATTGAATAAATCATAGATTTCAAACTTAATATTAAATAGTATATATTTATTAACCCTTGTTAATAGCTATATAATAATAATATTTAACACTAAAAATAAAATGGACTTTTTAAAACAAAAAGTACTTTATCCTTTTATTTCCAAAATCTTCCAAATAAAATATTACTTTATCCTTTTATTTCCAAAACCTTCCAAATAAA
The DNA here is from genome assembly GCF_030272615.1 of Cryptomeria japonica. Taxonomy (NCBI): domain Eukaryota; kingdom Viridiplantae; phylum Streptophyta; class Pinopsida; order Cupressales; family Cupressaceae; genus Cryptomeria; species Cryptomeria japonica. The sequence goes on along the minus strand of NC_081409.1, from coordinate 500,621,127 downwards.
ATATTACTTTATCCTTTTATTTCCAAGATCTTCCAAATAAAATATTTCTTTATCCTTTTATTTCCAAGATCTTCCAAATAAAATATTACTTTATCCTTTTATTTCCAAGATCTTTCAAATAAAATATTTCTTTATCCTTTTATTTCCAAGATCTTCCAAATAAAATATTACTTTATCCTTTCCCCACATAATGAAATAAATAAAAAACTATATATATATATATATATATATATATATATATATATATATATATATATATATATATATATATATTTTACATAAATTAAAAATACAAAACACCACATGCTGGAGGCATGTAAAAAAAAGTTAAGGCAATTTAATATTGTTACCATAGGGTAGCATTCTGACCCCCCATTTATTTTATATTATTATTTATTTTTTTATTTTTTTTATTTTTTTTATTTACTGTTACTTACATAGCCAAAAAGAAAACCAGTCTCACAGAGACTAAAAAAAATAATTCTTTTTCCAGAAAACTATAAGTTTTCTTAAATTTACACCATTTTTTTTTTATAAATAAAATCAAAACAATAACTCATAAAATAAATACTAGCAAAATAATATACCTAGATACTCCAAAAACCAGAGATTGGGAAACAAAAAACAACCCAGACAAATTCTTTCACAAATCCATATTGGTTGAACATCTCAAATAAATTAGGCAACACAAGAATGGGAAAGAGGAATATAATTATTTTATTTTAACAAATCTATCAAAGGAATGCAAAGGCTATAAGCACAAGAGGGAAATCTTAGCAAAATTTTGTCAGCATAACCTCTGTGAATTCAAACTAGAAAACCAAAACTTTTATTCCTACACAATTTGAAAGACACAAAACTATAGAGAAGAATAAATTTATTAAGCTAATAAATAACCAAAAAATAAAATAGGCAGAAGCTATCCAACCTTGGAAACTTTCTTGAAAGATCTCGAGGAAGAGCTCATGGAACCAGAAATCCACACCCACCTTCCTTCTAGATTTTTATTCCCCCAACCTGCATTAAAAAAAAATGAAGATTTTCCTCTTTTCCACAGGCTGCTGCCTCTTTCCCGTGAACTCCCCCCAAATAAATTAATTTTTTAAAAATATATATGAAACCTAAACTTTTTTAGGTTTTCTCCCCAAAAATATTTTCCAATAATTAAATATTTAATAAAAGAGCATTTTGTTTTATTTTGTTTTAACTAAATCAAAAATGCTTTTCTCTCCCTCATGTAATTTCTAATTTTGAATTTAAGCATTTTTTAAATAAAAATGAAATAATAATTCTTTTCAAACTATTTAATTAATTTAACTTGATTTTCTAATTAAAATGCTTCTCTCTTATTAAGTTTTAATTTCTCAATATTAATTAAGCCAACATTTATATTTTTGCGATATTGTCAAGGGTAAATATTTAATTAAATTAATTCTCAACATCAATCTTTCACACTATATCAAATTTACTTATAAATTAAACTTGCTTTTCTAATAAAATATGATTTTCTTAAATAAGTAAAATTAACCTTTCTTTTTCCAAAATGCAAAAGAGGTTAAATTAATTATATTTCAAATAACTTTAAATTTATTTTTTTTGAAAAAAAATTGCATAAGCTAATTAAATTCATTATTTAAAATTAACCATTAAATTAAATTCGCTACAACATAAATAAAGTGATCTTTTTAATTAATGATTAATCACCTAAAAGAAACCTATCTATTTTAATTTCTTAATTACTAATGCGTAAATCAACACATTAAATTGAATTAAATACTTAGGTTAAAATACTCCATTCACCACACGCAAGGCATGCAAACCAAGAAAACCCACTAATCACACGACACTCAACCCAAATGAAAAAGGAACTCGACGGACCACACACGACGCTCACCTGATCATGGCTAAGGAAAGATGACAGTTTTATGACCACCTAATCTGAATTCTAAGGATGAAGGAGGTATACTCAACCCTGCGAATCTTGAGGGAGATGAACTCCGCACCTAGGCGATATAGTACTCGCAATCTCCTGCAACCATGAGTCACGCAAGCATACATATATATACATATTCAATGAAGGCGTTAGTTTGAGATTTATAACAAGAATTAGGGAACAATTACATTTACACAAGCATCGATGCAAAAGCACAATAATAGGTATGCACAATTATTTATATTATCTAACCTACAACATTACATCATGGTTAATCAATCATTCAAGAATGCCACATAGGAAGTCAACCAAGGTCAAATGGGTTTTACAAGGCTGACTAGGGTAGGGGCATTACATTAGGTTCTCCCCATGATCACAATCCAGCATTTCATCTTCCTCCTTACCCTTTTTATTATTGGTTTTTTCAACCTTAGTATCCTCATCAGAAGAAATAAAAATCAGCCTTTTCACCTTGTTTATCCCCTTACGGGTCTTCTTGGTCCTTTGGGTTTGCTTACCCATACCCTTTCTCTTCTTGCATTTTATGAATTTATCATCAAAAGACTCATCCTTAGAGTCTGAAAGGTCAGAATCCACAGCAGTCCCCTTGCTCTTTCCCTTGGTCTTCCCCTTGTTTCTAAAATCCTCAAACTCACCTTCAGTTTCAGAGTAGAGATTGAACCCACTATTCTCACTTTCAATATCATCATCCCTAATTTTTTTTCCTTTACTAATGGGTTTCTTAATAATTTTCCCCTTCAATAGCTTATAGACTAACACCAATTGTTGATATGGGTCAATTATTGTCGATATGGGTCACGTGATGTTGATATGGGTTTCTTGTTGGCAATATGGGTCTATTTCTGATATGGGTCAATTGCTATTGATATCAGTCGCGTGATGTTGATATGGGTCAATGTCATTATGATTTTTGGTTCGATATAGATTTTGATGTTGTGTGATATGGAACTGTTTCGATATGGGATCGATGTGATTGATTGATTGATCTATGATAGGAGTCTTAAAAGATTTAAAACATGATTGATTATTTTCTGAGATTGATTTTTGATATGGAACATGGTCATTGATAGGGTACTTGATTTTTGATATGAGTCCTGCAATGAAGTTGTTGATTGATTTTCGATATGATGCTTTATTGATTGATTGGATGATTAGATAGGCCTTGATTGATATCATGACTTCCATCACTTGATTGGTTGATTGTCTAATTGTTTAGAATAGATGTGATTGATGGGATGATACCCATGTGTTGATATAGGTCCATCGAGGGGCTCTCATGCTTCAGGATAAATTCCTGAAGACTTTGGTGATGAGAGATCGATTGACTACCGATGATTTGGCAGTCATAGAGGCTTGCGGTATCATTCAATTATTGTAGATGCTTCCCTATCAGAAGAATAGGGGTCTACTCACCGCACTGGGTGAGAGATGGTACAACGAGCATAACACCTTCCATTTATCGATGGGTGAGATCAAAATGATGCTTGAGGACATCTATCAGATTCTGTGGATTCCAATCACATGAGAGTTGGTCGAATATGATGCAAAAGAGGTCAGTGGGATAGACGCTCTATGGGAGGTTTTTGCCAATCCACATATTGCAGGCTACTCAGTGGCATGGCAAGATATGGTTACCAATTGGATGTGTTAGGATTCCCAAAGATACTAAGAGGGGGGAGTGAATCAGTATCCTATCGGTATGCAAATTTTTTGACCTTATTAAATAAATTATATTCCAAAATAGTGTGTCAGTAAACAAGAATTAATACTATAAATATGAACAATAAGCACAACATAGAAAGCACACCATAACACAATATTTTTAATGAGGAAACTCGGTGTGGGAAAAACCTCGATGGGATTTGTGACCCACAATATTCACTCACTGGACAATGAATGGATATTACATACTATAGGGGCCTGCACATGCAGGAAGGCCAACTGCCTAAAGCTCACTGCTTAATTACAAAAAGGAAGTCTCACTGACTTACAAAATGGATTATGCAAATCCAATATAATGTATGGCTTTAGTTTAGCATCTGCTATGCCAATTTTAGTACCGGTTTAAGCTCATACAATAACCATGAACCTTTCTCCAGAATCTACCTTAATATTCACATATTAGTTCTGCAATAATCTAACCATGTCTGCATCTTAAATGATCTACAAGATCTCATACTTATATATGAATCTTATTACAATATGCCTTGTTGGCTTACAAAAGATATTATAATTAAATACAAAATACAATAATCAAAATCCTGTCAGCTGGGGTGTCGATAATCATCTTTACCGTTGTTGGTAAACTATATGTTAGTGTAGAGTCTACCGGTGTCGGTGCCATAGGATTGCAAGGTTGCCATAAATGACAATACCTTCAATCACCTACAATTTCTCATTGGAGTGTGCAATGCCAACAATCTCCCCCTTTGGCATTGATGGCAACACCCATGAGAAAAATTAAAAAATGTGTCCAAAATTTGAAGTCCAAAAATCTTACCAAAAATTGTTTGCTCCCCCTTAGAAGATCTCTTCTATCCATCATCTTTCTCATCTCTACTACTCCCCCTTTGGCATTGATGGCAACACCCATGAGAAAAATTAAAAAATGTGTCCAAAATTTGAAGTCCAAAAATCTTACCAAAAACTATTTGCTCCCCCTTAGAAGATCTCTTATGTCCATCATCTTTCTCATCTCTACCACTCCCCCTTTGACATCAATGACAAAGGCTATCAAAAATGTCAACTGAACCTTGTAACCAGTTGGTTACAATTTGAAATATATCCATCAATGCAAAATTTAGGCTCTAAGTGAACCTTTCACTATCCTTCAATGCTACTTCAATCCTTTGAATTGTACCGGTGAGGATGCGCATTTGCTCTTCCAGTATCTTTAGTCCTGGAACAAGTGCCTCTGAGATCTCTTTTCTCAAAGAGATGAGGTTGTCAAGTTTAGGACCAAGTCTAGATTTAAGCTCTTTTTCCTTGAACTTTATTCCCTCTTTTTATTTTTCAAATTTTTCAATTTTCTCCTCAAAACCTACTATTTCCTGCTCTATAACTGATGAGATTGTCAGCAATATCATTTATTTATGTCTGTGCTTTACTGATTTTCTTGTCTATATCCACTATCAAAGTATCAGTCTTACATGTGTCTCTGTACAACTCCTTAAATTCCATTATTCTTTTGCTTAGTGTCAGTAGGAGTGTGTCAATGTGTCCCATGCACTTCTTTATTGTCTCATCAAACAATTTTTCCTTTTCTCTTCCTATTTCTTAGTGTGTACGTCAGTTTGTTTCTCTGTGCTTTCTATTACCAGTTTCTTTGATGTTGTCTCAGTATTCACTGTTGGTTTCTTAGTATGCACCTCTGAACTATCCACTGTCGGTATCTCAATTGGTTTCTCTATGTTATCATTAGCCGGTTTCTCTAACTCAGTGGGTTTTTCAATGTGTGCACCAGTGGTATCAGTCATTATTCCAGAAGCCAGGGGATCAACTGATTGTTCATTTTGTGTCTCAACCCCAATTTCAACATTTTCAACTGTATGCTCTACATGTGTTTCCACTGCAATATTCTCAGCCAGTGGCTTAGTAGCCACATCTTTCTTTTCACCAATGGTTTCTTTATCAACCACAATATTTACCTCTTATGTATCAATATTTACAGTATATAAAACTTTTGAATCAGGATTGGTGTCCTCATGTGTTGATTCCAACTCAACATTATCAGTAGCTAGTGGTGTATCAACAGTATCAACCGATGGAGTGTTAGAAGGAGGTGGGGGTAAATTATCTGTTACTTTTATGCTTGGAGGTCCACCTACCTTGCCTTTACCTTTATCCTTTTCCTTTTGATATACCTTAAAAGTTTTGGGTCGTTTGAGCTCTTCTTGCTTTTCTTTCTCCACAAAGAAGATATCCCATTTATCTGATGTCTCTTCAGAGATTTCATTCACTGTTCCAGCCATTAAACCTACATGTCGGTGACCACTGGAAAATACCCTATTTGCCTCACTTATTAATTCATCAATTTCTTCTGATGATTTAACTGGGTGAACTGCAAGTAATTTTCTATCTTTATTTTCTTGTCCAATTCCATAATAGCTAGTCTCTTTGCATCAAGTCTTCTATACAAGTCACTCGGTAAATCATCTACAACTTCTATCAAAAATTTCTTGTAAATGTCTAAGTGTAGAATGATACTATTTTCTATGCTTTCCTTTTCTTCATTTGTAAAAGTATCATACAATTTGCTGACATTAGACAAGTTTCATTCATCTGTTATTTCATTCAGTAGATTGTCTAAAGGAGGAATAACTTGTTTTTCCTTCTTCTTCCTTGGTGTCATTTTCTTTACTAGGGCCCTTATTGCCTGTTGTTTCCTTCTTGTTCTCTTTGGTGTAGGAGAGGGTGCCAGTGAAGGTTTTCTTTTCCTTTCTACTCTCATAAATTCAGTTGGTATTTCACTATCAGATAAAGTTCCAACTAGTGAGAGGTGAGCTTCTGGTTGTAATCCTTCCAAGTCACTTTCCTTAATACCGGTGATATTCAATATGTTTTCCTTGATCTCTTTGGCCTGTTTTGTTGCTTTCTTGATAGTTTGCTCTCTTTTCTTCCTTTGTTTAAGTGTTTGCACTTTGCTCTCAATGGTTTCAGTACTACCAAATATTTCCTCTTCAAGTTCTCTAGGGGCTTCAAGTAGGGCTCTAGCATATGTCTCAATTATGTTTACATCAGCCTCATAACCCATTTCTGTCACCCAAATAGTTCTAGGAACCACTGCCTCCATCCAGATTTCATCTTTCTTTATAACAAAACATATTTCCTTTTGATATTTGTCAACTATGCTTTGAGATAACGTTTCCCTTGTTTTCATTCTAGCCTTAAATGCTTGGAAGTATTCAATTATGTTGGTTTCCCTGTCATCTCCCATGCTGGTAAAGATATCCAAAAGTTGTTTACCTACTGCTATGTCAAAACCAAATTCTTTCCTACCTATACCAGGAACTTCCTTAGTAATGTATAGCATTAGGCACACAAGTAGATTCCCAAATCTGAAAGTACCTTTCTTATCACCTTTAATTTTCTTCAGATTATCAATCAATTCATCCATTAGCCATTCACATATGTCAATCTTAGTGTTATTGTTCACCATGTCATAAGCACTCTTGATACATAAACTAGAAACAAAGTTGTAGCATCCTAAAATTGTGACACTTGCAATTTCGACTGCATTTGGGTCTTCACGATGGCGATGCAACACGGAACCTGAATGGAGACCTTGAAACTTGTTCATGACACCAAAAACTGCATTTTTCAGCACCCTGGCCTGATCCTCCTTGCACCTTGTTGTCCCTGGAGGTGGGACCATGGTGCCCAGTGCCCTAGTCCTTCAGGACTAGGGCGCCCAGCACCCTGGTCCCCCAGGACCATGGCGCCCAGTGCCCTGGTCCCTGGCCCCATTTTGGGCCCGGTCTCTTATGGGGCTTCGGGTCTTTAAGTTTTCAAATTGGAAAATAATCTTCCCAGGTCGGCCTAAGGTCGGTAAAATCAGTCTATCAGCCCTAATTGACAAGTATATAAACTACATTTCCTCTCTCAAAAATGGAGGAGAACATATGTGAGCAAGGGGCAGAAACGATATTCAAACATTCAAGCATTCAAGCATTCAAGCATTCCTTCAAGCAATTGAGCATTCTAAGTCTCCATTCAAGGCTAGGTGTTGCATTCAAGACAAGGATTCAACCATTGAAGAGGATATCACTTACAACATACAAAATACAACATTCATTACACCTTCGCATGTAAGAATACAAACATTCTTACAACAAGGTATCAGTACTTGTTTACATTACAAACATTTACATTTACAGCATTCTCATTTCTTGGTTAATTCCAAAACTGGGGTTTGACCTAAAGGCAAACCCCTCATCCCTAACCCCCCAATCATCCTCTCTTTTCTGTGTGTAGGTTGCAGGTACGCAACTGTAATTGAAGATCTGGAATCCTTGTGCAGAGACGAACAGATCCACCTTCGTTTCGCAGATTTTTCGGAGGACAGTGTGCATGCCGGGCGCCATCGTCCTGTCAACTTTTGCTCAAATTTGCAGAACAGCCCCATCTCAACATTTTACTACTAATTCTAGGTCCGCAGCTTCATCCCACATCCCTATCTCTGTTTACAAGCGAATCTTTCCTACTTTACATGCATTCCTAGTTCAATCTTTCTGTCTACATTTCTTTACAAAAGAGGGTATCCTTGATGTCTTAGCCCTTGAAACTCATTTAGAATCCAATCTTGCATTGTGTGGGATTGGATCTTGTGGGTTTCAACCCCTCTTTTGAATGTAAAGTCTCCCCTAAGTGAAAACCATCAACCCTAGTGACTCTCCCTTCTCTCTCCTTGGAGTTGGGGAGGGGAGAACAACTAGGGTTCGATTTTTTCGCTTTACAAAAGTTTAATTTGTTAGCATGTGTAGTTTTGTATCCTAGTATCATGCTAATGAATCTAACATTTATATATTTCAAATCATTGACTGTCAAGGATCTGTTGTCATGGGTTGCACCAGTTAGTGTCATCACAGTGTTGTTTGGAACTTTCTTAGATTTGTCAGGCCTGCTACCTGTGGAAGGTAAGCCAGTCACTACCTTTACTGCTTCTCTAGTGATCTTATGGATGGAATCAAGCCAAAAGAATTCTCCATGAACTCTACTGAGTACAATTCTCACAACTTCCTTAGGGAAATCCAGACTATCAAGTATTACCACCAAACCTAGGGTTTCTATGATCTTATGTTCAGGTTTCACAATACCATTCTCATCCCAAATTATAGTCCTATAAATGTTCATAATTTCATCAACACCTAGTTCCTCAATATGACATTGTATGTATATCCTAGGGTCTTCTGCATATGCAACTCCTTTAGGGATTTTAGAGAATGCACCTAGGGTATCATCCCGGTTCGCTACTTTGGGTATGATTTTAAATACAGGCCTAGGGCGTTTAACCACTTCAACAACAGTAGGGTTTGCAATGAATTTAGGTGCAGAGGAGGAAGCCATTTGATAAATACCTTAATCTACCTTTAGGTTTGAAATGCTTGAAATATTTTGCTTCACTTCTCACTGTGGATGCCTTCGCTCAGGTTTTTTGCACTCTTAGGAAATTTGAATGCTCGGTGAGTGAAAAACACTTTCTTTATAATGTCATTTCCTTCAACTACCATAATAAATGCCTGTCGGTTAAGTGAAAATTAACTCATCTGTCAGTAAAGAAGCATTTCATCTTCTTTCCAAAAACTAAGGGTAAACTAGCATGATTTTCAATTAGTTGCCATACCCCAAAAAGGTTTCTCTAAAGTTAGATGAAGAATTTTTTACCGATGGAGTGATACTCTGTTCTACCGGTGAAGGAACAGTCTCACCAACATTTTGATCTCTCTTTCTAATCCATTATTTTAAAAATTCTTGCTTTACCTCTTCAACCTTCTCTTTATCTTTCAAGTTGGGTCCTTTATTATTTGTCGGTGATGCCTTACTTCTACAAAAGTTTGCAATATGTCCAATCTTGTTACAAGCATAACAAGTCACATTGTTTTTCTAAATAGCTTTTCCATATCCTATGCCGGTATGTGTTTTGCATTGATTAGATAAGTGTCCAAATATTCCACAAACATAACATCTTACATTCATTCTGTAGTTTTCTGAATTATGACCAATTTTGTTGCATTTAGAATATTGACCGGTGGGTGCATTAGTGTTCTAATAGTTTCTAGATCTATACTGATTTTCTCTATGATCATACTTGTTACAGTTAAAGCATTTCCCATTAAATTTGTAGGCGTTAGGTTGTGTTACCGGTTTACTGTGATCATGCTTGTTTACAGTACCAGAGCTTTTACCAACTTCAAAGCCAAGACCATTAGTGTCTCCATTAGGTTTCTAATTTTTGAGCATGTCATCAAGTTCTTCTGAACTTTTCTTGAATTTCTCTTTGTGTTGATTTGCAATAGCCAACTCATTTTCCAAGAAATCCTTCTGCCTCATGAGTTCAGTTTTATCATGGTCCAAGTGAATCAGATCTGTCTTAGATTTTCAGTTCTAGCATCATTGAGTCTTCTAGTCAAGTCATCTTCATTCTTCTTTGTCTTCAATGTATTTACAAAATCCCATAGTCATATCTTGCATCTCATTCCTCAAGGTCATGTTTTCTTGCTTCATCTTGCTTACATGATCATTAAGAGTTTCATTTTCATCATTATCATTTTGTATCTTCTCATGAAGTTCTCTTCTTTTGTTTCTAGCAATAGTAAGATTCTCCTGAAGTCCTTGAGTGATTTCCTCTGTAGCCTTCAGATCATCTTCAAGTTTGATATTTTTCAAATTTTCTACATCATAATCTACAAGAGCTATTTCCAATTGCTTTCTCAAGTTTTCCATCTGTACCGGTGTCAGAATCTCCCTCAAGTTTTTAGCCTTTATAAAATAGAGGACCAGGCTTTGATACCAATTGTTAGGATTCCCAAAGATACTGAGAGGGGGGGGGGGGTGAATCATTATCTTTCCAGTATGAAGATTTTATGACCTTATTAAATAAATTGTATTCCAAAATAGTGTGTCTATAAACAAGAATTAATGAAGTAAATATGAATAATAAGCACAACATAGAAAGCACACCATAACACAAGATTTTTAATGAGGAAACCCAGTGTGGGAAAAACCTTGGTGGGATTTGTGACCCACAATATTCACTCACTAGCCAATGAATGGATATTACTTACAATTGGGGCATGCACATGTAGGAAGGCCAATTGCCTAAAGCTCATTGCTTAATTATGAAAAGGAAGTCTCACTGACTTACAAAATGGATTATACAAATACAATATAATGCACTGCTTTAGTTCAACATCTACTATGCCAGGTTCAGTACCAGTTTAAGCTCATACAATAACCATAAACCTTACTCCAGAATCTGCCTTAATATTCACATATTACTTCTGCAATAATCTAACCATGTCCGCATCTTAAATAATCTACAAGATTTCATACTTATATATGATTCTTATTACAATACATCTTGTCAGCTTACAAAAGATATTACAATTAAATACAAAATACAATAATCAAATTCCTGTCGGCTGGGGTGTCGCTAATCATCTTTGCCATTGCCAGTAAACTATCTACCAGTGTAGAGTCTGTCAGTGCCAGTGCCATAGGATTGCAAGGTTTCCATCAATGACAATACCTTCAACCACCTACAATTTCTCATTGGAGTGGGCAATGCCAACAGGATGGGGCCAAGTTTTCTGATAGATGGTGCAGTCGCACACATGATATGCGTGGGGTATTTCTTTGCTTGCTCATCTATATCATGAGCTCCATTAGGTGGTCTATAATGATGCTACTAGTCTATCCTTTGAGTGTAGTCTGCTATAGATTTGGAAATGGGAGCACATAGGAGTGACCCATCCACTAGGAGAGACGTTTAGACTAGCAAGGGAACCTTATTTATGATGTATAGCCAAGTCGCTTCCTAGCCTATTCTTAGGAAGTTAGATTATTGGAGGCAGGCTTTGGATGACATGGATTCAATGGTGTGGAGGTCATATCAATTGTGTGAGCCTTGGATGGAGGATGGTTTTGAGGTTCTACATTTAGTTTTTAGCAATTTTCTTTTTGGGTGCACCCCCTATGTGGTAGAGAAGTTTGCGCTTTCTTGGGTATATCGACAGTTTGGTCAAGTCCAGCCTATGCCATAGGGGATGACTATGTATGCAAGGGTACACAAGGAGAGGACATATTGGAGGCCCACACTAGATTTTTCTACAGCTCGGGCTGATTTCTACTCCTTTTCATTTTGTGTATGGAGAATGCTGGAAGATGTACCTAATGCTGGGATGACTATGGAGTATACACAATATTTTCTTACACATAGGTTCCCATGACTTCCAAGGCCAAGAGAGAGAATTCCTGCACTGAAGGAGGTCAATGATGATGATCAGGGTGGAGAGGGAGGTTGTTGAGGTTGTAGGAGAGGATGACAGAGAGGTAGGAGGGTTGGAGGAGTTGTTAGAGGTGGTGTGATTGGGCACAGTCGGGGAGTATGTGGTGGTAGGGTGGAGGAGGAGATGAGAGAGGAGATGGAAGGAGTGGTGGACTAGGAGTGATGGGTCAAGGAGGATGATGGAGGTAGAAGTTAGGATGAGGAGGGTCAGTGCACACTAAGGATGTTGTTGTAGTTGAGGCTAAGGAGGGATCAAGTGATGATGGATATGAGGAGGAGGGTGATGATTCTTCTGATGAGGAGACCAAGTCTGAGGAGTTTGGTGGAGGAGTAGGTTTGATGGGATTGGCAGGGATAGCGGTTGAGGAGGAGGAGGAGGATGTAAAGCCACTTGCTTGACAAAGAAAGATTGATATGCCCCCTTCTCCCCCTCTATAGGTTGATATTCAGGATCTGTATTCATCACATCTATAGGGAGTACATATTAGAATGTCCCCACATCTACAATAGACATAGATAGCAACATTACAATCTTTTTTGCATAGGGTGCAGGGTCATCTTACATAGGCTCGAGCATAGGTGAGACAGTTGTAGAGATAGGTGGTGATAGTGTCACTAGAGAGGGATATTGCTCAGGCCAAGAGGGACATATCACAATAGGGTCTACAGGTTGTACATGCATAGATCATGCAGGTTACCACAAAGCAAGATACTAAGATAGAGAATCAGGGCTGAGCTGATGATTTGGTTCAAACTTTCCAGCAGGAAGCCACACAAGAGTTTACAAGAGAGACCATCCAGACTCTTGTTTATCAGTCTACGAGGGCCACCTACTATAAGGATTTGTACTTTGTGGTGGTGTTGGTAGCTTAGTGGAATCCTAGCTATGCAGCCAGTTCTCAGTGGGGTGGATCTCGCCAACATAGGGGCAGCGAGGGGGTCGTGGGACCTAGGAGAGATTCTCCCAGTAGTAGCAAAGGTGCGGGTAGCTCGAGCTCTTGGCCGACAAGTACTGGAGGTGGCCAGGCTGACCCTACCCCTCGATCATGATCACAAATGTTGTATTTGTACCTTCATGTACTTTATTGATACACACATTATTATATTTTGATGACCTCTCACCATAATACTTTGTTGTTCATTGATCCCATTGATATAGTATTTTGTTGATGGTTTCATTGATATGATCCTCTGATGATCTCATGGATATGATGTTTATTTATGTTCAGTGATTTCCTTGATACTGAGATTGCTTGATTTGATGGACATTGTTATTGATGTATATGATGATTGTAATGAATACTATATGTGTTGAAAGTGATATTCCTATGATGGTGCAAATGTTGCTAACATGTTTTTGTGCTTTTACATGCTTTGGATAATGCGATCTAGAATGCCAAATGTTTTTGATATGATATGCATTATGATGTGATTTGAAAATGAGATGTATAATGAAAATGATATGAAATGTATCTTGAAAATGAGATGTATGATATGAGATGTATCTTGAAAATGAGATGTATGATGTGAGAATGATATGAATAATGTTAATGTATCTAATGTAACTATAAAATGATAATGTGAATGGACCTAAATGCAATATTAGCATGATAATGATGTGCCACCTAATGCAAGTTTTTAGATGATAATGTTGTGCAACCTAATGCAAGATTAACATGATAATGGTGTGTGCATGATTAATATGGTAATAAAATGCTACTAATTAACATGATAATGATCCTAATAAAAATGATAATGCAACTAATGCAAAGCTTAATATGCATTATTTTTCTCAATGTTATCATCTGTTTTTTTATCAAATTGCTAGTGCTTCCCTTATTTTCATCATCGAGCCTTGATTTGTTGAAAGTTAATAAAAGCGTCATGGTATAATTGAACCATAATCATTTGAGTATAACTTACATGGATTTTGATATTGCAAGATGACACAAGAGTTGAGGTATAATTGATCCAAGATGGCCTAACTGTTGCTTACATAAAACAAACAAGAGTTAACCTTTGTCTCATACAAATTCAAAATATCTTTAATGATATGTCGCTTGATCATGTCATAAGACAAATTTTCATAATCAAAGGATTCACTCCCAAACAATAGACAAAGACAACATCACATTCCTTTCATGCTTCTCTAGTTGTTGAGACATCCTTGAGTCACTTAGGAGATATGATAAGAAAAAATAAAAGAAAAACTAGAATTTCTCAAATTCTTCAAGGAGAAGCAAATCAACTTTACTTGGTCTTATGCAGACATGCCAGGGATAGATCCAAATCTCATCATACATCACTTGTTAGTCACTTCTTGAGCTAAACCCATCAAACAAAAATTAAGGAAGATAAACCCACATGTCACCATCTTGGTCAAAGAAGAGCTAAAGAAGTTACTTGATGTAGGATTCATTTGACCCATTGATTATGCAAAGTGGATTTCTAACTTTGTGCCACTCTCTAAACTAGATAAAAGAATTAGGATCTACACAGACTTCAGGGATCTCAACAAGGCTTGTGTAAAGGATGACTTTTCTTTACCAAGCATCGACACCATTGTTGATCTAACAATAGGGCATACAATGCTATCCCTCATGGATGGTTTTTCTGGCTACAACCAAATCAAGATAGCTCCAGAAGATTGGGATAAAATTGCATTCACATATCTATGGGGTACATACTATTGGAATGTCATGCCTTTTGGATTGAAAAATTTCGATGCAACCTATCAAAGAGCGATGACAACTATCTCCCATGACATGATGCATAATTTTATGGATGATTATGTGGATGATTTTCTAGCTAAATCATTCACAAGAGAAGAACACCTAGCCATCCTAGATAAAAAATTTCAAAGACTGGTACAATTCAATGTCAGATTGAATCCTAAAAAGTGTGTTTTTGGGGTCACATCCGAAAAACTTTTGGGCTACATTGTATCATAAAAATGCATTGAGGTGGACCCCACAAAGGTTTGAGCTATCATGAAAATTCCACCTCCTAGGAACATCAGTCAGCTACGATCTCTTCAAGGTAGGCTACAATCTATCTGATAATTCATTTCTCAATTGGTTGATAAATTTCTCCCTTTCAACCATTTGATTCATAAGAATGTACCTTTCAAATGGGAAGACAAATGTGTAGAATCATTCCACCAGTTCAAACAAGATGAATCCACCAATTTTGGTACCACCAATAGTAGTAAAACCACTCATCCTCTATATATCAGTAGCCAAAGTGTCACTAGGGGCACTTCTAGCACAAGAAGATCCAATAGGCAAAGAAAGAGCCATCTATTACATCAGCAAGACTTTGAATGGACATGAACTCTTGACTATACATTCATTGAAAAGGCTTGTTTAGCAGTGGTGTTTTCCTCTCAAAAGTTTCACTACTACATGCTTGCCCACACAATCAAGATAGTGGAAAAGATCGACCCACTAAAATATCTACTCAACAAAGCCACTGTCATAGGGAGGTTAGAAAATGGGTCATGATCCTAAGTGAGTTTGACATTTAGTACATAGTATGGCAGGCTATTAAAGGACAAGCAATTGCAGATCAACTGGCGAAAGCACCAATCCTAGACCAACACTGACTACAGATGGAATTTCCAGATATGGATGTGCTCACTATTACACCCAAGCAATGGACCCTATACTTTGATGGATCCTATACACAACATGGATCGGGTGTTGGCATTTTGTTCATCACTCCAGAAGGACACATAATTCCAAGATCATACAGGTTGATATTACCTTGCACCAATAACATTGCTGAGTACGAAGCTCTAGTGATAGGTATCAAAATAGCCATGGAAGGGAGAATCATAGAACAATTAGTTATCAATCAAATCAATGATGACTATCAGATGAAAGATGATAAGCTCATTCCCTACAAACGCATGGTGGATGACTTTAAAAAGTACTTTGTACACATCACCTTTGAGCATAGGCTAAACAATAGGGTTGCTGACACAATGGCCACTATCACCTCGCTTCTACAAATTTTAGATAAACAAAATCACTATGAATTCCTAGTGGAGCAATTGTTTTCCCTGGTCTATGACAATTCAACATCCCAAATCATTCGTGCCCTGACCTGTTCTGATTCCCCTTTATACAGGAAGACTATGTGTATCTCAAAGACAATACCCTCCCACCTGACCTATCTCATAACCAAAAAGGAAGCCTTATCCAACAAGTAGCCCTCTATAGCTTAACTACTAATATGCTTTATCATTAAGGTCTTGATGGTACTCTTCTTTGATGCCTTGATCATAACGAATCTGACTCCGCCTTACATGAGTTTCATCAAGGTATTTGTGGTACGCATTCAAGTGTTCCTACTCTTGCTAAGAAGCTCTTGAGGATGGGATATTACTAGCCAACTATGGAGAAAGAGTCCTATCAGATTGCTAGGAAATGCCCTAAGTGTCAAATTCATGGCAACCTTATACATGCACTGGCACAATAATTACAACCATTCACTACATCTTGGCCTTTTTGTCAATGGGGACTTGACCTAGTGGGAAATATTGATCCTTCCTCATCAAATGGACACAAGTTTATTAGCATGGCCACTGAGTACTTCACCAAATGGATTGAAGCAGTTTCATTGACTACAATGATCGACAAACATATAGCTTCCTTCATTTTGAATTACCTCATTTGTCGGTATGACATCCCTATCTTCATTATCACAGATAATGGAAGACCTTTAAAAAATCAAGATGTCCAAGAGATTTGTGAGAAATTCCATATCTAGCATCACTTTTTAACACCTTATTATCCACAAGGGAATGGCCAACTAGAGGCCTCAAATACAACAATCTTGAAAATCCTCAAAAAGATAGTGAATGATGTTGGTAAAGACTTGCATGTCCAGCCCAATCTTGCACTTTGGGCCTGTAGAATGAGTATTTGCACACCTACAGGAGCTACACCATGCTCATTGGTGTATGGATCAAAGACTATCCTACCTATTGAGGTAGAGATTTCGTCACTCTGGGTATCTTTCAAGGTCCTCATTCCAGATGAGGAATATCGAGTCAACAGGTTGCAAGAGCTAGAGTTGCTTGATGAACATCATCAATGTGCCTTTGATCATCTCAAGGCATATCAACAAAGAATGTGTAGAAGCTATAATCACAAGGTCATCCCATGGGCTTTCAAAATTGGTGATCTTTTCCTAAAATAAAATCCTTGAAATCAACAACATCGAGAAAAGAAAGGGAAATTTGAACCCAACTGGTTGGGACCCTTTGTCATAATATCACCTTATGGATCAGGAGCATATCAGTTGTCAAATTTAGAAGGGGATGTGCTCGACGAACTAACCAACAACATCCATCTGAAGAAATTTTACACTTGAGTCGTCCAATGCACAGATCAAGCAAAAAAGAAAAAAAAATTAAAAAAAGTTTCAAAAAATCATCACTCGAGTGAAAACCTAGCAAACAGGTGCTCTGTGACACAAAAAAAAAAATCAAGAAAAATACAAATAAATGAAAAACAAATAAAAAAAGTGCAATAAAAACAAGTGGTGAAAACTTGGCAACAGGCACCACTTGTGAGAGAGCAGCTCCTCTATCTATCAATAATCGCATCATATCTTTGATTCATCTGATCTGAGCCAATAGCCATCACAAAAAACTTATACACGCAACATCATCCTAGACATACTTAGCATGGTCAATGTCCTTGATTATTTGAATCAGTTATCCGACTCCTATTCCACCATAACTTAGTAATCAATGTCCATATCCATATTGAAGTTGTATCAATAGCAAGGGGCAAAATCCTGACCTCATTGGGGGCATTTTCCTTGAGGGTTTTAGACATTAGACCAAACACGTAGCAAGACAACAAAGATCAGAACAACCAAAAATTAAAACATCAATATGATAAGGCTAGACATTAAGGAATTGAACTGACTGATGTTGATGGTTGATATGGATACTTTGTTTCGGATACTCAAACTTACTTGTCAAGTAGAGGTTTAGTTTGATGTGTTCCCACTTTGTCAAATGATATGAGTCAAGTTTCATGATGTAGAAACTTAATTTGGCAACTTGAGAACCTAACTTGGTATTTTTTTTATAAGATTTGTTGGATGATGAAACCTTTGATCACTCTATTTGATACTCCTTAATCTTGTTGGATAAATATTATCGTTTAAGATAGTTAAAGATTTGATACCCCTTCTAAGGATGCTTAGTTGGATTTGGAAATTCTCTTCTCTCCAAGGTTATTCTTTTCTCTTTGTTTTTGAAACCAATTGTTGTATTGGTTGATTTGTAACTTGCAAGATGTTTCAAAGTTCATGACAAGAATAGATAGCACACACAAAAACAATGTCCATCCCTATGATAAACATTGAGTGTATCTTATTTTGAGGATGTGTTCAAATCCTTGATGTTATCATTGGTTTGATTTACAATAAAAGACACATTAGATAGACACTTTATGCAAGGGTCATCAACAATATCATAGCCCACTAGTCCCGATACTCTGTCAGCTCAAACAACCTTGTCACCCCCTAGAGGGCACCCATTTTTTTGCCTTTTTTCATAAATTAACCCAAAGTGAATTTCTTCACAATTGGGTAGTTATCTTGGGAGATATATGGTGAGTAATCTTGGGGGTAGATTCTTCCCCACCCTTACACTATGATATTGCTAATGTTTGGCAACTGACTTGGCTTCAAGTTTCTACTTCTATGGTTTGTAATAAGTATTTCTTTCAAAGATATCCTTTGAATTCATGCAAGAGAAATTGAGGCCTATAACCCAAAAAAGTATCTAACAAGATGTAGTCACACAAGCATGATTGAGACCGCAAGGCCATACAAAGTGCTCGATATGAGATAACACAAATATGCTCTATCCCCTAAGATTTTTATCTCAAAAGGCAATTTGATTATTGTGAGTTAAGTTACTTATCTTTAGCCACACTCACTTGGGTCTTACCCTTCTCACTAGCCCCCTCAAGGATTTGGGAAGGTAGACCCTCTAAAGGATATAAAATGCTCAAAGTAAAAGAAATCATAAAAGAGTGGGTTTGGTTTTTTGATCACCCAATTAAGGGGAGAACATATGCCTACCACTTTCACAACATGTAATTCAAGTGTTCCTTTATCCTTTCAAAGCAATGATTTTCTATCCTCTATTCAACAAAGTATGGTGTTCTTTTTAATCTTTCATAGCAATTAATTTTTATGGAAATCCTAGTCAGTGAAATAAAAGAACGTTGCTTGAAAGTAAATCGCTTTAGAAGAATGGACAAATTGATTGATCTTTTTAACTTGCAAAAAAAAATTCATTGTTATTTTTAACTTTGCAAGAAAATGAAAGATTGTTGTTCTTTTTAGAGCCCAAAATTTGAGGTGTGAATCCTAACTTTGCAAGAAAGTAAATGTTTGATTTGTTCTTTTTAGCTTGCAAATGTGTTTCCTTTTAGAGCCCAAAAAGAAAATAGGAGTTCTTTTTAACCAACTTTTAAAAAAAGAAAGCCTAGAAAATAAATCACTAAATCCTAACTTAACTCCTCCAAGTCTGCAAGAAACTATTAGAAACCTGTGAAGAAAGAAGTTAGTGAAAATCCAAAACCTTAGATGGGCTTCCATGAGCCTAATTTACAAATCTCGGTTACAAATTTATGTCTATGTTTTATATGCGTAAAAATAGAGATCATATGTGCTAAAATTACAGTTGTACGTGAAAACAAGTCAATCAAATGTGCTACAATAAAAGTTATATGCACAAGAAAAGATGTTATATGCACTACAAGAAGAGTTAAATGCAAAAGAAAAGAAGTTATATGCACTAAAAGAAGAGTTAAATGTGCAAGAAGATCTATCAAATGTGCAAAAATATCCGTCTAATGCATGAAAATATATGTCACATGCACGATAATATAGGTTGTATGCGCTATAAAAATATGTCAGATGCACAAAAATAGATGTTGTATGCACCAATGGATATAGGTTGAAACTAAACCAACATGAAAATGATATTTAAGATGATATTAAGCTAGAATGGAAATGAAGCTAACATGATATGCAAAACATGATAAATCTAAGCTATGATGCTATTAAAATGATCTAATTTCTATTATCAAAGAGAGGCTAAAAATGCTTGATGAAATGAGACTATAAGTTAGATGCATGAAGACTTGGATGATTTTAAAGAAGGAATGGGCTCTATTTATAGGGAAAATAGAGAAATGGATGGTTGAGATTTAGTAATCTCAACAAGGGCTAGGATTGAAAGTTATCAATCCATGTGAGGGATTCAATCCAATCCCAAGTTGACAAATGTCACCTTAAGAGGGCTTGAGAGGAGATGTAAGAGGCATTAAATGCCTAAGGAGACATGGCGATTACCTTAGGAGGTAAGGTTGAGGCTGGGTTAGTAGATAACCAATGGATAAAGTCTTTACCCAAGGGGTAAACTCTTGTGCAAGGGTTAATAGGATAACTAGGGTCAAAGCCATGAAGGCTTGATGAGACCCTTGGGTTAGATGAGGGTTAAGTTAGAGAGAAAGTCTCTAACCATGAGGGGAGGTTGAATTAACCATTAATGGTTAATAGACTTTGGGGGAAAAATTTGTAAGAGTCCTTCCAAATTTGGGGAACTCAACAAGTTAACTTGTTGAAGAGATATAGTCTTAAATGGATTTAGAAGACTTTCTTCCAAATTTGAGAACTAACCTCCTCAAATTTAGGAAAAGAACATGATTAGGAGATTATACATGATTAGGATAGGATTGGAAGGCTTCTAGAAGAATGATTAGGGAGATACAACTAGGAGTTGTAGGATTTGGCAAGTGGGTGAGGGAAAATAGGATTTAATTAAAATAAAATTGACTTATTTCAATTGTTGGTTGCAACTTGCATTTGAGAAATTTAAATAAATATTGATTTATTTAAATGTGAATTTTGAATTTTTGCAAGTCGGGGGATTTATAAATAAATTTTGATTTATTTATTTGGGTATTTTCAATTAAGTGTGGATTTAATTAAAAGGGGAAAGGGGATAAATTGATATTTTTAACTAAATGTGAATTTAATTAAAATGGCTAGAGGGGGGAGATTTAATTATATGTCTTAGAGAGAAGAAGGGAAATATTAATCAAATATTTAATTTGATTAATAGGCTAATTAGAAGAATAGAGATATTGATTAAATCTTAATTTAATTAATTGGAAGAATTAGGGATAATTAAATGAATAAAATTCACTTAATTTGTTGTGAAACTTTTAGGTGTCTATAGGGTCAAATGTGTAGATGAAAAAAGAAGCACAAGTGGTGGTGCATTTTTCTTGGGAGATAGATTGGTCTCTTGGTTGAGTAAGAAACAATATTTAGTATCATTATTTACTACAAAGGTAGAATATATTTCAACAACATCTTGTTACACTTAAGTCACGTTGATGAAACAAACTGTGAAAGATATCATGGTAGTGTATGATGAAGCAATTCCTATTTTGTGTGATAGTAAAAGTGCAACTAAAGTTTTAAAAAATTTGGTAATGCATTCAAGGACTAAAGATATTACAATTTGGTATAATTTCTTAAGAGGGAAGGTTGTAGAGAAGGAAGTTAGATTGGAGTATGTACCTACTAAAGAATAGATTGTAGATATCTTTACTAAGGCATTCACAAAGGATATCTTTGAGTATCTCCATCAAAAGTCGGGGGTTGTCACCCCTCCTTTTTCAAATTAGATGCATTTAGGTGGTACATCCATCTAGGGGGAGTTCTATAGTTCATCTTTTTCTCCTAGATCGATGTGGTGGCTACTTTTAGGGGGAGAAAAGAGTATTGAAACACTATTTGAGCTTATTAGTAAGGAAGAGAGAGAGGTTTAGCAAAGTGGTCTTTGTCTTTGATGTCAAAGGGGGAGAGAGATATAGATTTGAAGAGTAATTAGTTGTATGTGCTCTTTGTTGTTAGTGGTGTAGACATCAATGAAAAGGGGGAGAATGTTTGAAAATTGACTTGTTGTGTTGTGTTTTCATTGATGTCACTATGTTATATATGGTTAGGAAGTGAGTGCTCTAGTACTATTGAGTGGTCTGGTGAAGATGTTGGTGTGTTTCTAGAAGGATGGTGTAATGGAAGTTTCAATATACAAGAAAGAGTATTTAATGTCCCAGTAGAAGAATGTTTGTTGAATATAATGTAGAATACAACTGAGAGGGGGGGGGATGAATCAATTGTACAAAATTAAAAAACTTATTTCTTAAATCAAATCTACAACAACTTAATCTTAACACATAATCCATATAAATATATGAGCAAGAAACATCTGAACACACCATACACAATGAGACACCAGATTTTACATAGAAAACCTTGTTAGGGGAAAAACCATAGAGAAGCTATTCTCAAGATATTAACAGATGTTAGGGTGACATCAGTTAAGGTATTTTTTACAAAGAAATGATCACTTCACAAGAGAAAGAAATACAAGGCTCACTACTAGAATGAAGAAGAATAAAGGAGAAAGAATCCACCACATATGCAATTGTGCAATCCCAAGATCTATAGATACGTTTGGCTCACTACTTTTAGTAGCTAACACATGAAATCTCACACTACTCAACACTTTTCACTAACTCAACATCAATCATCAAACAATTAGGAAGATAATGTTAGGATAATCGGTGAACAACTGAGAGGGGGGGATGAATCAGTTGTTAACAGTTATAAAATTTAATCCACAGTACAACCTTAAACCAAAGCACATAAACATTCAAATATTGGTAAAGCACAAACAAATGCCAGTAGACACAGATACCGGTAAACAATGTAGCTCAACAATTAAATAGATAAAGAAACCATACCACATAACACCATGATATGTATGTGGAAAACTTGAAAAGGGAAAAACCACGGTGGGAAGCCTACCCACAGTTAGATGATACTTTTGTAGAAAGTATGTGATACAATGAGGGGCCTGCACATGTAGGAAGGCACAGTGCCTAGAGCATACTGCTCATTACAAAAAGAGTCTCACCGACTACAGAGGTTAAAACCACCTCAATATAAATGGATAACAATCCAATAAAGTGAACTGCCAGAGATAGCATCTACCATGCCTGATTATTGTCCCAGTTAAGCTCAATATCGGAGGCCTTTGACCTCTTCCTTAATCCCAATTCGATCACCTATGATCGACCAAATCTCCTTCACATATGATATTACATTCCAAGACCATGATACATAATCCCCATGATCTACAATGAGATCTTACATCATTTTATACAAACCCTAAGACCTAAACCAATTAGGTTGGCCACCTAAAAGATATTACAATTGTGTGTGTGAAAAAGTGGTCTATAAGCTGCAAGCACAAAACTTCAATTAAGTCATTATATGTGTAGACACCCAAAAATGGTCAACGCTTGCGAGGTCATACTTTAACATTTGCGCATTGCCTCATTTTAGGTTTTTGCGTCGCATTAACATTTCTCCTATGTCATGCACTTGGTCTTTATCATTTGTAAACATTGAGTCATTCTTCTACATTCCTCAATCATCTCGTCCTCGAATTTGGTCTTGTCGACAACATTATCCAGTCATGATTTTGATCGATTTTATCTTATTGCATCAATGAGCATGCTTATTTGTCATCATTTTGGACATCGTCAATCCTAATTAGGGTTTTGTCCTCCTATCAATCTTGCGATCAATTTGTCATCAATCATTGTTCTCTTATCAATTTTATCATCAATCTTATCATTTCGGACATCGTCAATCCTAATTAGGGTTTTTGTCCTCTTATCAATCTTGTCGATTTATCATCAATCCTTCAATCTTGTCATTTTAACGATCGATTTGTCATCGATCGTTGTCATGTTCAATCTTGTCATCTTGCGATCAATTTGTCATTGATCGTGGTCGTTATCAATCTTGTCATCTTGCAATCTATTTTATCATCAATCCTTCAATCTTGTCATTTTGCGATCATTTCACTATCAATCATTATCTATCTCAATTGTGTCAATTTGGATCAAATCATTTTGTCGTATTGGTCATTTATCAAAATCAAATCATGACATTAATTATCTTTAATCAAGACCTAATTGTCATCTTTGCATTTCTAATTCGTCTTCTAGGGTTTTATGATTTGGTCATTTAACCTAATTCGCCATTTCTTCCTCTAGGATTACTAAATTATTTATTAATCCTAAGTCTTCTTATTACAATTAAATCTTTATTTAATTGGCTAATTATTCCTCTTTGTGAATTGATTAATAAATGAAAAATTATTAATTAATTCACTAATTCCTAAATCCTATTTTTCATCAATTTCTAATTCCAATTTCCTAATTGGTCATCAATTTCAATTTCCTAATTTTTCAAATTTCTAATTCCTTTTCCCTCCTAATTCATCTCCTAATTCCATGGGAATGGCATGTCAATTTGTCATGAAATTGTCATAATTGATAATCAATCAATTTTGACATAGAATGTGTCATAATTTGTCATCAAATTGTCAATCAATCAAATTGTGCATGGAAAGTGCATAATTTGTCATAATTTGTCATATTGATTTGCAATTTCCATTTGAATTGCATCATGCCAATCTTGTCACTTCTCCAATTTCTCTATAAATTGGATAATTTTTCTTCAATCAACCCCTTCAATTACTTCTTGAAATCCGAATTGCTGTCAAACTATCAAATTTTAGTTCTAGTACTCTTGAGCTTTTTGCTTTCAATTGTGAGAGCACTTGTAGGTGAGATCCACAAAACTATTGAAGAGGAAAGAACAACAATGGAGCCGCATGGAAGGAGTATTCAATCTTGAATCTGGTTTGCATAATGTTTTCTTTTGAATGCTTCATTTTCATACCTTCATTGAATGTGCTTTAGAATTAGGTTCATTTCAATGAGTATTTCTTTGATTGAGCTATCATGTTTAACGTTTTGATTGATATACTTATCTTGTGATGATTCCTAATTTCTATGCCACAATATGCATGGTTAATAATCAATAATCAATAAGTAGAAAACCATAACAAAGAAACTAATTGCCTTCTAAAAGATGCAAGTATAAGATTACTCTTGGATTGTTATAAGCAATACCAGTGACTAGACTACACCAAGATGAAGGATTTAATCTATATGATATTTAACTATATGGATGCAAGATGGATGAATAATTCAAGCAAATAATCAATTCAAGCAATAATGAATGTAAACAATAATGGATGCAAAATGGACGAGTAATCTAAAAAAGCACAATAATCTTCAATGACTCCAGAGAGAAATTAGCGTGATAATAATCTCCAAGCGTGTTCTCAAAAATCTCTGGGGTAAATTGGAATGAGAGTTGAAGACTGAATTTATAAAGAATCACAAAAGAGAAAAGCTCAATTTAGAATTAATTGAAAATAATTGAGAAATTAGGTTAAGTTTACCTTGAGATAGATTCCAATTATAGTTTAATTGAAATGCATTCAAATTAGAAGTTCAAGTTGCATTGGAAATAATAATAAATTAATTCCATGCATTTGTGATAAAAATAGATAATTCTTTTATTTATTCAAGAAAAGAGTCTTTTCTATGCAACTGAACTTCTTTTTCCTGAAAAGCTTTGGGTTCCAATTTTAGAGAATAATTCAATAATTCAATTTAATTGTTTTTCTGATTTCAAGTTCTAAATTTAGAAAAAGAAATAATATCTCAAGTTTGATTTCTCTCTCAATTCAATTCTTTTATTTTAATTTCAATTCAACTCTTGTTTTGTAATTAATTCCTCTTTTGTAATAAATTAATTCTTTTTGCATGATAAAATGACAATTTTATTTATTATTTAAATATGCAAGGATATTTATGTTGGCATTTGTGTTGAGTATGTTGACATGATGATATTATGTTGTCATTGATGTCAAAATGTTGGAGAGTGAGCAGGCAATATATTGAAAAGTGAACCGGTACAATGTGGTGAACTGGTATATGTGCAAAGAAGTGAATAGGTATATTGAAGCTAAACAGTTGGCAAAGTGAACTAGTATAGTGGTATAAATTGGTATATTGAGAAATAGGTGAAGTGGTATGTTTGTCCAAGAGAACCGGTATGATGAAATGTGAACTGACATATGGAATGTTCTCTATGAAGACTTAACATGATATGCTAATCGGTTGGTAGTCTTAGCTTAAGGGTTTCCGGTTGAAGTGTTCCAAGCCTGTGTGATTCAACTGATGACATTGTATGATGAGTTATAATTGTAATGAAGATCATATCATGGTACCATGTCAGCCTTGTGTACGTAAAGGATCTTGCATGAAGGAGATTGATCCTATCTACCTCAGGAATATGCAAAGTCTTTGTAAACGGTGGAGAACGTGTGATGGGTTACAAGCTGCCATGAAAGCGGTGAAGAATGAATGATGGAGAATGTCTTGAGATTCAATGAAATGTGTTCAGTGGTCAAGATTGAACCGTTTGAATTACTTAACCTAAATGTTTTAGGGTTTAGGGTTAATTCTATCGACCTATCTATTTCCTATAAGGTTGATGTTGTGTTTCATGTTGAGGTTGTTGGCAAATGGTGTGTGTGTATCTAAGTAAAGAGATATGTGATTCTTTCTAGACCAGATAAGATAAGAGGATTTATTCCTGCACTGTGTGTGTAGAAGGAATGAACTTAAGCGGATCTGCATTAGGCATTGAGTGCTATTATCAGATCATTGTAATACCTGTTGACCTTAAATCACTTCAATAGTTGGAAAATCTCTTAACCGGGTAGCTTTAATCAGCTTGTTATAAATCCTTTAACAGGGTGACTCAAACTAATTGAGTTCTTGAAATCCTCCAACAAGGTAACCTCTAACAGGGTTTAACCCTTAACCAGCTATTTAGCCATCCCTTAACCAGGTGATCTCTAACAGGATCAGTTCCTAGCAGAACCTGTTGTAATAGTCTTTAACCAGACTAGGCTCCTAACAGAGCAGACTTCTTAAGAGTTCAAAAGCAGCTTGTGGGTATTCATCCCCACCATGGTTTTTCCCAGTTGGGCTTCCATGTGAAAAATCTATGTGTCATGTTTAGCATTTTTCATATGATGATTTAAGTGATTTGTGTCTGAAGGTAAAACATGTTGAGCTAGCTGTTATTATATTTTAGATTAACTATTCATGCATAAAGGTGAAATGCATGTGTAGTATTAAGCTGAGTGGAAAACTAAGTGATTAACCGGTTAATGCTTGTCACAGTCATTCCTAGCCTTCCTGGTTGCATTCTGTTTCAGACCGGTGTTACTATCTATCAAACATTTGCAGTGTTTGCAATCAAACTAGTTCAAGAAAAGATTTTGTGACTGTACTGATTCACCCCCCCCTCTCAGTACCGGTTTGGTACTTATTGTTCATCATTGAGTTATCAATTTAATAAATTAAAATGGGATAATTGATCAAAATGATATTCTTGGAAATGATTCAATTAATCAAATGAATATTTAATTAATATTGAGTAATTGATTTGCCATGTGATATTTTATGATTAAAGAATTAATAATGTGTGAGAGGTTGATTTAATTGCCTTTGGTTAGGACCTTGGTGATTTTGTCGAGATTAGGGGGCCATGGTTTAGATGACCATTTTTAGGGTATTACATTTTCCCCTCTTTGAATTAATGTGCGAGCAGCGTGTTGGTTCAAAGAATGTGTGATGTCTAGGAGATACCAGTTCTGAACTTGAATGATCATGAACTAGATGTAGAGCAAGGTGTTTAGCTTGATTCGAAGTGACAAAGATGAATGAACTCTAATTAAAGTGATACCGTTCCCGAACTTGATTGAATTGAGGAACAATAGAAACAAAAGATACCGAACTTGAACTTGATTGATCAAGAAGAGGATCTTACTGATCTAGAACTTGATTGAACTTAGATGTAGTGAGTGATGATAAAAATCGATCTTGAACTTGAATGATCAAGACACGATGAAGATAAACTATCCAGCTTGATCAAGAAATGAATACTGAACACCTGCTTAGATTGAGTGTGATCAAAGATACTCTTTAAACTTTTGATTGAGTTTAAATGAATAATCAGCTTGATTTCAAGTGATGAAACTGATTAACATTAAGAGATTGATTCAGATGAAGGACAAATATCAGCTTGATTTGAAGCAATAAAACTGAGATGCCCCTTAGAAATAAGAATTGATTTTCTTTAGTTAAAAAAGATTTTGCTCGACTTTTGATGAACATTTGAAAAAATTTCTCGACTTGATAGATGTGAGGTCATAAGGTCATGAGTATGCCCCCTCAGGAATGAAATTGAAAAATAGCAAGGGTACATGATTATAGGCAATTGTTGACAATGATAAGTTATTTGAGCACAAATTGATTCTGAGGAATAATTGAAAAATTCAGTGTTGATTGATGAGTTAAGCGCAGAGTTGATCATAATGTTGAATTGAAATTAATATTCAGTATTGAAATTGAGCGCAATTTGAAGAAGGAATGAGCATTTGATGAAAAGAGCACTAAGTGATCCAAATTGTGAAATTGAATAGCAAAATGATCTCAAATTTTGATTTCAATCCTGAAAATGGAATCAGAGTGGTCAAATTAGCTAAGGGTACAATTTTCATGTCTATCAAAGCAAGTTGAAAGTTTAGGTTTTTGGCTATATATGGGACAAAAGTGTCATTTTCAAATCATTTTAACCCTCCAGGTTTGGAAATTCAAAAAGCTTTCTGCAAAGAAAATGGTGGTCCCTACTCATCATCATCGATTCGAGTGCCAGAGACATCATAATCGACCCCAAAACTATGAGCCAGCGGTAAGTGATCGATCTTAAGCCTCTTTATGTTTTCAATTTTGAATTTTTTTGTTCATTTTTCAAGTTTTTCACATGTGTGGGGCCGGGTTTCATGTTTTATCGTGCGAGATAGGATTCTATCTCGTACGAGTAACTGGTAAAATTTCTTTTGTTGTTTAGGGTCATTAGAATTGTCATTCGGGATGCACCCTTGTATCATACGACAGGTCTGTTAAAAGACCATTTTGTCATGCGAAACCTAATAGTTTGTCATTTGGGGTTGTTTTGTCGTACGATAGATATTCTTGACTCGTACAAGATTCTTCTTCTCTATGTTTTTTCATTCGAGAGACAATGAGCATTTTTGAAGGTCTAAACATGAAATTTTGATTTTGCATTTGACTTAGTTGGATTTGCTTAATGTTTTACTTCTCTTGTAGGCTCATTCGGAATGTTTTCTAATGCTTCATTGTTGGGTTTTTGCAGGTTCGATTACCTCTTGTGTTGTTTAGATGCATTTATCCTCCTACTATGGCATTAGTTCGACATTTATCTCAGGTTGAGCAGGCTCATATTGACTTGTGTGGCTTGACTTATCTATTGAGATTACCTGATATATGTGTGAACCACAGAATGCTCATGACATTGGTAGAGAATTTCCATTCAGAGCATAACATGTTTCATCTGTCGATGGGGGATTTGACTATCACTCTCGAGGATGTATATAGGATCCTCCATATCCCTTTTGCTAGGGATAAGGTGGATTATGATTCAGGGCACCTTCCAAGATTACAAGTAGTGAGGCACGTATTCAGTGATCCTAAAATTTTGACTCATTCCATTAGTTGGGACATATTGATGAGTAGGTACAATAAGGAGTTTCCTCTGGCATGTGTTCTAGCAGGGTTCATAGACTATTTTATGATGCTAGACAGAGGGCAGCAGGGTTTCTAGTGTGGATGGGGTCGGATGCTAGAGAGATTGATAGAGACCCCTCAGAGACTTGGCTGGGGTTCGTATTTATTGGCCCACATGTATCAAGAGATGCATGAGATCGTGTATAGAGATGGGTGGAGCATGGTCACTGGTGTATATATCTTGTAGGTGTGGGCTTGTGAGCACCTTCTTGTTTGTCAGCCTATTGTAGATGACTGTAGAGAGCTCAGGTAGCTGATTATATACAGGTATGTCGGATAAATTACATAGCCCCATCTGGGCAAGACAGATTTTTAGAGATGATAGCTAGATGACCTGATAGCCATAGTGCGGAGACCGTATAGAGGTTTGGAGCCTTGGGATGACTGGTGGATGGTTCACAGGGACCTTTTTATTACATATCCTCTTATCAAGAGATCGCAAACCATTATGGAGCAGTTCGTCATTTCTTGAGTGATGAGGTAGTATGGCTAACCTTAGGGGATCTCACAGGAGTTTACAACGTATGCGTGTTATGAAGATGAGAAGAGACAGGGATGGTCTCCATGGTTGTCCTATGCTTTGGCGATGAATGAGTTGACTAGTTTACACCACCTAAGGTGGGATTATATGGATGATGTGGTGGATGCAAGGGTATTGCCCTAGTATAGAGATTGGTTTCAGCAACATCTATTCCTTTGATTCATAGATCCAACAGAGGAGGTTTCTCATATTGAGGATGTTGAGGATGATGCCCCCGCACTGGCATAGGGATAGGGACAGGGCCATAGGTAGGGCCATAGGTAGGGATAGGCACAAAGAGTTGAGGCTCCACGGCGGAGTGGTGGTGATCTTGGTGCTAGCAGCAGCAGGGTGCTAGCTAATGTTGGACAGCAGAGGGGTGAGGGTGGATCCCTAAGGCATGTAGGAGTGAGATTGGGTGGGACTGAGGAGGAGTGAATAGCTTCGAGACAAGTCTAATAGCGGTGAGATGAGTAGGGTAGAGATATAGGTGGAGATGGGTTGGGGAGCCTATGAGAGAGCAGGGGACTAACACAGGGTGGTTGATGAGAGCACATCTTGTAGAGCTGCAGTCATAGTTGACAGTGGCTCAGACTTAGGTGGCGGAGCAAGACCAACAACTTGCTGAGGTGAGGGTTGGGCGTGATCACCAGATCGCATCATTGAGGGTAGAGTCAAGAGAAGAGATAGAGGATTTATGATAGGAGGTCCTTCTCCAGAGTAGTAGGGCATCCTACTATGTGGCAGCATATAGTGTCATAGTTCCTATTGCACAACAGGTGATACCCTACTCGTAGTATATGGCATGATTAGAGGTAGCTTAGGCTCAGTCATTAGGCTCCTCCTCCTCCACCAGGAGATGAGGGAGAGGGTACTACCTAGATTATTTCTTTTTGTAGCTCAGATATTTTTTGTAGAGACACCCATTTTTTGTAGCCTATCCGATTCTTGCTCCAATGGGAGTTTGTATATGTCATTCGACATCATTTTTTACCTTTAGACTTGACATGATATATATATATGAGATCTGATTTGACTTCATCATACTTGTGTTGATTCTCTTATGAGATGTCTTTTATATGCTTTATTCTATAAGTATGCATTTCTTTTCAATTTGAATGTATATAATGCAAATGATTATGGATGTCTATTTTTGATTCTTTTCATATGCAAATAAATGAATGAGTATGAGTAATGTGAAATGTATGAAGCTATATTAAATGTTATGTATGCAGCTAAAACATCTCAAAACATGAGTACTTGATCAAAGAAATGATGATAAATAGACCACTTAGCGTAAGAAATGATGATGCTTTTAGCTCTCATTCAAAAGATAAAGAGATTATTATCATACCGAAATCACTCTAAATTCACAAAAATGCAGAATGATATGCAAAATGATATGCAAAATGATATGCGAAATGCATCCTAAACCTAGCCACTGGATTTAAAATACTTAAGATTCATCACTGAGCATAACGAACACAACAGACAGTTTAGAGTTCCTTTCTTTTTAAATGTGCAATATTAATTATCTTGTCTGCAATGACCCTTTTTTCATTCATATCCTTGGACAGATTTCGTAGGGACCCAAATTGCATCATAAAGAAATTCCCTCAAAATAGACAAAGAAATGATATGGACCTCCCTGTAGCATACAAATAAGCGAAGTCGAGGTATGTGAGGTGATTTAACCTTGTTGTTAAGGCTCTTATCACAGACACCCAACTAATTTATATGTTTCCAAATCATTGGGATCATTCCTACAAGCAGAAAACAAAAAAATATTATGCCCCCAATCCTTGCTCCTCTTAGTCACAATAGACTTCCTCGAGTTACTCAGAGGGATAATAATCGAAAACCAATATAAAAGAAAACACACAAAGAAAATTTTCATTCATAGCTCAAACTGTTTAGTGATTATTTTCTGTTATGTTGTTTTGCTTGTTTACTCAATGATAAAAACTCTTTGGTAGTTAGGAGACAGGTGACTAACTTAGATTGGATGACCAAGATTCACTGACAGAAAGATGACTTGTTTGATAATGCTTAGGATATGTAAATTGCTCTATCAAGTAACCTAAGACTAGGATGTTGATCAGTTTCAACTCATGAGGGTTCCAACAAACTAGAATGTCACAAAAGTGACTGAAAAATATGTACAAGCGAAAGCAAAAGATGCATGGAAACAGGAAATGACAACGTTGCATTGATAGATGGAGCGCTTGAGTACAAGAGGCACCTGTTTGCTAAGTTTTCACCTACTTGGTAGAGATTCATTTTTTTTTTACCAAGGTGCCTGTTTACCAGGTTTTCACCAGGGCAATTTCTCTCTTATATATTTTTTTTTTAATGATTTTTCTTTTTTTTTTTTCTTTTTTTTTTTTTTCCATTTTTAAATTTTTTTCAGGACTTTTTCTAGCTATTCAAGTTGGTGGCACAGAGAATGCTAAGAAAATTATTTCTTCAAGTGGATAATGTTAATCGGTTCATGGAGTTGTTCTCCTTCTGAGTTTGAGAGTTGATAGGCACTAGAGCCGAATACTGCAGTAATAATGTAGGGACCCAGCAAGTTGGGTTCAAACTTCCCTTTATTGTCTCGAAACTGTTGATTTTTTGGATTTTCTCTCAGAATTAGGTCACCAACTTGAAATTCTCTTTGTCAAACTCTCTTGTTATATCCTCTAGACATTCTCTTCTGATACACTCTGAGATGATCAAATGCCACTTGCCAATGCTCATCCAACAATTTGAGTTCTTGCAATCTAGATATTCTATGATCTTCATCAGTAACAAGACCTTGCAAAGAAACTCTTAGAGATGGTATTTCTAATTCAATAGGTAATACTGCTTCAGACCCATACACCAAAGAGAAAGGTGTAGCCCTAGTAGGTGTTCTAATACTTGTTCTGTAAGCCCATAGTGCAGGATTGAGCTGCAGATGCCAATCCTTCCTGGATTTGTTCACTATCCTGTGCAAGATAGTTAGTAGGTTTTTGTTAGACACCTTAGCTTGTCCATTACCTTGAGGGTAGTATATCGATGACAAGTATTGCTTTACTTTGAATTTCTCACAAATCTCGTCTAGATCTTTATTCTTAAACTATCCTCCATTATCAGTCATGATGGACGGAGGTATCCCATACCTGCAGATGATATAATTTAGGATGAACAAGGTGACCAGTTTATCAGTTGCTTTAATGAGCGAAACTACTTCTACCCACTTGGTGAAATACTCAATGGCAGTTATGATAAATTTATGTCTATTGGATGAAGCAGGATATATCTAACCAATGAGATCAAAGGCCCATTGCTGAAAAGGCCAATGTGTTATAAATGGTATGAGGTCCCTTGTTGGGGTATGTAAAAGATTTCCATGAAGCTGACATTTCTCACAAGTCTTAGCAAATTGGATGGAGTCTTTTTCCATGTCTGGCCAGTAGTAGCTAGCCCGTAATAGTTTCTGAGCTAAAGTAAGACCATTTGAATGAGATCCACAAATACCTTCATGAACTTCTGATAATGCACATTTAGATTCTTTAGTTTCTAGACATCTAAGCAATGTACTATCCAAACCTCATCTAAATAAATCATTAGCTATGATAACATACCGTGAAGCATTTCAAGTTAGGTTTCTTTTCTCATTTTGGGTAAGATTTCCTAGGATAATTTGGTCACATAGATAGGAATAGATGTGGCTGTATTAGGATGAGTCATGTCCAATAATAGAATAGACTATTTGGGTCTTAGGAGAATCATAAGTGGGGTAGTATAACTCTTCCACCAGGAAATGAAAGCAAAAATTGGACTCTTGTAACTTAGGTATAGATGCCAAGGTAGCCATAGCATCTACTACTTTTTTTGCGGATCTAGGAATCTATTGGAATGATACAAAAGAAAAATACTTCTTAAGATCATCAACCATCCTCTTGTAAGGCATTAGTTTCTCATCTCGATTCTGATATGTATCATTGATTCGATTAACCACTAGCTGAGAATCTCCATAAATATACAACTCTACAACCTTCCATTCAATAACTAGTTTTATCCCATTCCCCAAAGCTTCATATTCTGCAATATTGTTTGTGCAAGGGAATAGAATCTTATAAGACTTTGGAATTGAATACTTCTGAGAAGTAATGAATAATATGGCAGCACCTGAACCATTTTGAGTAAAGGAACCATTGAATAACATCTTCCAGGGTTGTTGAGTAAGATGCATTATTGATTCATCTGGAAACTATATGTAGCAGTTGAGTGTCCTCAAGTGGAGCTTCAGTAAGTTGATCAGCAATTACCTATCCTTCTATGGCTTTACGTTCCACATATTCAATGTCAAACTCTGTAAGGATCATGACCCATTTTGCTAATCTTCCTATAAGTGTTGTCTTATTGAGAAGATACTTGAGTGGATCAATTTTGGCCACTAGCTTGACTGAATGTGCTAGCATGTAGTGTCTCAATTTTCGTGATGCAAAGGCTAACACCAAGCATGCTTTTTCTATTATAGTGTAGTTCATTTCATAATACACCAATGTCCTACTGATATAATAAATAGCTTGCTCCTTTTTATTGTCATCTTGTTGTGCCAGAAGTGCCCCCAATGATGAATCAGTTGCTGATATATATAAGATTAGTGGTTTACCTTGAATCGGTGGCATCAATATCAGTGGATTTGACAGGTACTCTTTTATCTACTAAAGATGTTGTTCGCACTGCTGATCATAGTTGTATATTATTCCTTTTCTCAATACCTTTGTGAAAGGTTGAGCTTTGTCTGATAGCTAAGAAATGAATCATCTGATGGATTGGAGACGTCCTTGTAGAATTCTCATTTGATTAATGTTCTTCAGAGGCGAAATTTCCATTATAGCTTGAACCTTCTCAGGATCAACCTCGATTCCCTTCTTTGAAATGATATAGCCAAGTAGTTTACCATATGTCAGTCTGAATGCACACTTCTTTGGATTTAATTAGAGTTGGAACTTTTCCATTTTGTCTAGTATAGGACCTAACTCTTCAATATGCGTTGATCTTTTTATAGTCTTCACTAAGGTGTCATCAACATAATCTTCCATATTCTTATGCATCATGTCATGAAAAATAGTTGTAACTGCTCTTTGATAGGTTGCTCCTGCATTCTTTAGC
The DNA here is from genome assembly GCF_030272615.1 of Cryptomeria japonica. Taxonomy (NCBI): domain Eukaryota; kingdom Viridiplantae; phylum Streptophyta; class Pinopsida; order Cupressales; family Cupressaceae; genus Cryptomeria; species Cryptomeria japonica. The sequence continues at coordinate 500,585,794 of NC_081409.1, read as the reverse complement.
CCAAATGGCACAACGTTCCAGCAAAAGGTTTCCCACGTACATGTGAAAGCTATCTTTTCTTGATCTCCAGGAGCTATTTTGAGTTGATATTATCCAAAGAATCCATCCATTAGTAATTACATTTCATACCCAATAGTCATGTCAACTATCATATCAATATTTGGTAATGGAATATCATCCTTCAAACAAGCTTTGTTAAGATCTCTAAAGTTTGTGCAAACTCTAATAGACTTATCTGCCTTTGTCATAGGTACTATATTTGAAATCCATTCGGCATAATCTATAGCTCCGATGAATCCAGCTTTGAGTAGTTTTTCTAGTTTAACCTTGACTAATAGTGCTACATGCGGATGCATCTTATGAAGTTTTTGCTTAACTGGTTTTACTCCTGGTGTAATTGAAAGATGGTGCATAATGAGATCATGATCCAATCCTGGCATATCAGAGTACGTCCATGAAAATTTTATTTTCTTTTCTAAGAATAGCTAAGTGAACTCCTTCAATTCTTCTGCTGATAGAGATTGAGCTACATGATTGATGTGTGGTGTCTCTTGACTCCCAATGTTCACTAGATGAGTTGGCTCGATCAATATGGAGGACCTTTCCTAGAAATGACTTGGCAGTATATCAAGTATCTCACCTTCAAGTGCCTCAGAGAGGTTTTCACCTTCAGGTACATCCTTTATTTTCTCTTTTTTAGATTCTGACACCACCACAATGTGTTTTTCACCCTTAGATCTTTTATTTTTATTTTTCTTGTTTTTGCGACTAAGATACTTGATATCCGCTTCAGTCATGTTGTCACTTTTTTCACTGGTGGAAGAGTCTATAGGTTTGATTGCATAGAGATAATAGGCTAATGTATAGTCATTGGCAAAAGTAGGTATACTCATGGGCTAGTTTTGTAACATACAATCAATCAATTCAGGATGTACTAAGGATAAATCTTGGATAGGTTCAAGAGCATTGATGGTATTGTTATCATAGTCGTGGATCGAAAAGTTGAATTCCAGAATGAACTTTGCGTAAGTGTCTCGAGACCAGGAAGAGTCAGATGATGATTATTAATGTTCACATTAATATTTAGTTGATCTAATCCAATAGACATACTTGTAATGTCATTCACTATGCCAGACTGGACGTCATATTGTGGTTTAATAGTGATAAGATTAGTAGATAGATTTTCATTGTTTGTATCAAATGATTCAGGATTTGAGACTGAGTAGATATCGTCTTGAATAAGCCTCTCATCAGAGTCATCAAAGTCATCGGATGAAGTTTTTGAGTCTTCTTCAGGTGATTTAGTAAGCATATGTATGGTATCAATACCAACATCTTTAATGTTGCAAGTTCCTTCATGTTGTGGTTCATTTGTCACTTGTATCTAACACACTTGTTGACATGATCTTGATGTTTCTATGATTTGTTGTCGTCTACTCCATTCAACTTCTTTTGGACTAATAATTGGTTCTTGTTCTGTAGCTTCCAACTCTTCTTGTGTAGTGCTATACCTGATTTGTTCTATTTTAGGATAGGGGCACATAGATGAGAAGCTTTCTAGTAATCTCCCTTCTTTCAATCCTTGTTCATAATTTGCTCGTCTCTTTTGTCTAATTTCTTGTATTTCTTTCTCTAGTTTTATGCACATCAGCTCTTGAGTATTATCTATGACATCGCTAGACTCTTCTGGAGTTTCTGTAGTGGATGTGTCAGAGAGGTGGTCATGACCCCAGTCATACTTGTTTGAATCAGTCTCTGAATCGTCTACTTGCTACCTGCCATTATATGTGACCAGAACTTTTAGTGGTGCAAACAATTCTCTGATTCTTACTACTTCATCTCTTATATCTTCAAGGACCTCAACTTCCTGTATTATTGTAGCTGATACCATCGAAGCTTGAGCACTGACTATTTCTTCTTTCCTAACTATTGATTCCTCTTTCTCTTTTCTACACTCTGGTTTTGTTTGTCGAGTGTCTACTTCCTGTAATGTTAAAGGCGATATTCTTTTCTACCACTTAGACTTAGAAACATGTTTTTGATCTGATGTCTTTTTCATATCATAACCCATTCCAGCCTTATCATTTGTGGATTTGGTTTGTAACTGAATTGGTTTAGTAATATCTTCCTTTTGTTTACCCAGAGGACCAGTACCTGAGTACCCCATGCGTTGAATCATTTTGTAGCTAGGACCATATTGGTTTGAGGAAATCTCACAATGTCATACCTCCTCATTTTGACTATCTTCCTTAAAGAGCCAGTTAAGAATAGCATCCTCTTCTATTTCATCCACCAAGGAGGTAGAATACTATACAAAGAGACCATCATATATGGTATTCAGAGCTGAAGTTTGTGTTCTCATAGCCTCTCATGGCTTGCCCAACTATTTTCGTGATAGAGGGAGAGAAACTAATGAAAGTACCGGTTCTATCTTGTAGCCATCCATGCCGGTATTTGTAATCTTCAATCTCTTTTCTAAGTCTTTCCTTAGTGCTTCTGGATTTGCATTTGGAGAAGCTTCCCTATTATGAGGCACAAAAGTATCTACACCTTTTGTCAATGCATTACAAATGACATTTGTATCAGAAGGAATACTGACTTCAGCTCCATTATAAGGAAACTTTAAGCATTGATGATATGTTGATGGTACTACCTTCATTTCATGAATCCACGACCTGCCCAGTAATATAATATATGATAATGGAATATCAAGAACTTGGAAAAGAACATCTCTCTCTACCGGTCCCACTTTGATTGGTAATGACACCAGACCTTTAGAAGTCCTTTCTTCTTCATCATAGGCTTTTATTGTTATTTTATTTCCATGATCAATGACATTTTCAAAGAATCCTAGTTGTGTAAGCAGACTGTAAGTGTTAGGTCCTGGAGACAACTAAGAGGTGGGGGGGGTGGGTGGGCAGCAGGGTGAATCAGTTGTCTAATAAATTTAAACCAAAAACCAATTAACCAACTTAATGCTTAATACCGGTAAACCAATTAAGTATGCCGGTAGATAGTGTTAACAGTAAATTGCTATACCGGTAAGGATTAATGCATGAAACATAAACATAAAGTCATCCACAATATATAAAACCAATATTTTGTGCGTGGAAACCCTGTAAGGGGAAAAACAATGATGGGAAACCTTACCCACAATCAGATGATACTACTACAGATAGTAAGTGTACATAAATGGGGTCTGCACATGCAGAAAGGCCAACAGCCTAGAGCTCACTGCTCAATCACAAAATGGGAGTCACACTGACTACAATTGGATGGTTAAATCCAATAAGAATGTATTGCACAAAATAGAATCTTCATATGCTGGATTCAGTACTAGTGTAATACTGATATGCTTTGACAAAAACCTAGCTTCAGCTTCAAATGATGTCTTCGTGTATACCTCTGCTTAATCTCGCATATACCTTCACACAATTATTTTTCGCATTCAACACTTGATCTTACAAATAAGATCTTACATTTATACCATAACCTAAGACCAATTTTAGTATGTCAGCTCTACAAGATATTACAATAAAAACATTTTACATATAATATAATATTCGATGCAATAACTGATTAAACATGTCGGCTTAATGCATTTACATCAATAATAAATCATCTCCATAGCATGCCATGCTGATCTGGAAAAGATAAACCTATCGGTGTAACCCTAGATAACCCTGGACCTATTTGCCGATAAAAGCAAATATGCAAATATGAATATACCAATGATCAATTCTTCAAACCAAAGTGTCCACATGATGTCTTCAACATTACCAAGTGTCTTCCATATCATTCTAGGTACCAGTGAACATTATATCCTGTCGGTGAACCATATACCAATAACTGTGCAATAGTTACTTCCTTGCCAGTGAATATTGCTGGATCTCCAAAGTACTTTTTTTTAGTAGGTGTTGACATCAATGACAAAACCATACCAAAATACCAACAATCTCCCCCTTTGGCATTGATGGCAAGACAAGATGGAAAAACCATCAAAGTGCTAAAATAGAAATGCCAAATACCAAAAACCAACAATCTCCTTTAGACAAGAATTTCTCCCCCTAGGAGCAACATATGTTTATCCAAAGATTTATTTTCAATACCAATCTCTCCTCAAAAGATAATGCATTTTTCCATAGATATCTCTCCCCCTTTGACATCAAATGCCAAATTTACCAAAGTCAAGTTCATACAAAATACCAATCAATTCAATATACCAACTACTCCCCCTGAGAAGTAGCTTCCTCATCAAAGGCTGGAGTAAAAGATTTATCTTTCAATTCTGTCAGTTGATGACAATCATCAACTGTCTAAGTCTCTACCAGTGGTGGTATGACTCCAAGCTGATCTCTGAGATATTCAAAAGTCTCCTTAAGAAAAGGTTTTGTGAAAATATTTGCAAATTGTTCTTTAGTATTCACATAAACCAGTTTTATCTCTTTTTCTTCAACATTTTCCCTTAGAAAATTCAGTTTGATAGAAACATATTTTGTTTTAGAATGTAATACCGGATTCTTAAATATATCAATTGCTGCAGTGTTATCACAATATATAGTAATGGGTTCCTTGCATTTTACCTTTATGCCTTTCAACATTTTCTTAAGCCATAGTACCTATGTACAGTTAGTTGCTGCTGCAACATATTCTAATTTTGTTGTTGATAAAGATGTACAACTCTGTTTCTTACTCAACCAAGAAGCTAATCTTTTTCAAAGAAAGAATGCTCCTCTAGTGGTGCTTTTTCTATCATCCACATCTCCTGCCCAATTTGCATCTGTGTATGCACATAGGTCAAAGTTTTCATCTCTAGGATACCATAATCCAAGATTTGATGTTCCTTGTAAGTATCGGAAAATCCTTTTTACTGCTGATTCATGATTTTCCTTAGGATTACTTTGAAATCTAGAAACAATACATACTGCATTCATAATATCAGGCCTGATTTGTGTCAAAAACAGTAAACCTCCTATCATAGATTTGTATCTAGTTGGATTAACAGGTCTAGATTCATCACTTTGAGATAATTTGTCATTTGTAGTCATAGGTTTGCTTACCGGTTTAGAGTTCTCCATCCCAAATTTCTTTATTAATTCTTTCAAGTACTTGAATTGACTAAAAAATATACCTTTATCAGTCTGTGAAATCTGCAATCCTAAAAAGAATTTTATTTCTCCAATCATAGACATTTCAAATTCTTGCTACATCTTAATAGAAAATTCTTTACATAATCCATCTTCTCCTCCAAAGATTATATCATCAACAAATACTTCAATAATTAAGATGTCATCATTAGTAATTTTGTAATATAAATTGCTATCTGCATTTCCTTTAGTAAAACCAATCTTTAAAAGATACTTATCCAACCTTGCATACCAAGCTCTTGGGGCTTGTTTTAATCCATACAAAGCTTTCCTTAACCTGAAAACCATATCATTGTCATTTGTCAAATAAAATCCATTAGGTTGTTTAATATATACTTCTTCTTCAAGATCTCCATTCAAAAATGTACATTTAATATCCATTTGATAAACTTTGTAGTCCTTGTGAGCCGCAAAAGCCAAGAATAATCTGACTGCCTCAATTCTAGCTACCGGTGCAAAGGTTTCATTTTAATCAACTCCTTCTTTCTAAGAATATCCCTTACACACTAGTCTTGCTTTATTTCTGACAACCTTACCATCTTCATTTAGTTTGTTTTTAAATACCCATTTGGTTCCAATTACATTTTTATCTTTAGGCCATGGAACTAATGTCCAAGTATTATTTTTCTCACTTTGTCCTAATTCTTCTTCCATAGATTTAATCCAAAATTTATCTTCACATGCCTCATTGATAGATGATGGTTGAATTTGAGAAATAAGACATACCTCTTCATTTGTCAATATTCCTCTTGTCATAACTCCTTTAAATTTGTTTCCAATTATCTGATCTTCAGAATGATTCAATCTTACATACCGGGGTGTCTTAGTTTGTTGTTGTTCTTCAATTATTGTGGAATCCTCTGATGATACCGGGGTAACTGGATCTTCATTCTCTACTGGTGGATTTAGTGTAGGTTCATTTGTCACAATTTTTGTTGCCAGTTCAGAGTCTACATACCTTGAAGTTCCTCTGAATTGTTCATCAATCTTTACATTTGTACTCTCAATAGTTTTCTGCAATCTCTTATTAAAACATCTATATGCCTTGCTCTTAGATGAATAACCAAGAAATATTCCTTCATCACTTCTAGGATCAAATTTGCCAATATACTCATCTCTTCTAATATAACATTTACTTCCAAAAATTTTGAAATACTTAAGAGTAGGAGTATTACCAAACCATAGTTCATGAGGGGTCTTACCAATTTCACCTTTGATGTGAACTTTGTTGAATGTATAAACAATAGTGCTAACTGCCACTCTGCAATATACATGTGGTAGATTTGCTTCTGATAACATACTTCTTGTTGTATCCAAGATAGTTCTATTTTTCCTTTCAATGAATCCATTCTGCTATGGTGTCTGAGATGTTGATAACTGTCTTCTAATTCCATTCACTTCACAAAATGTATTAAAGTCCTTAGATGTGAATTCTCCTCCTTGATTTGATCTTAAACATTTGATTTTCTTACCGGTTTCATTCTCAACCATTGCTTTGAATAATTTGAACTTTCCAAGTGCTTCTGATTTTTCTTTGAGAAAAGTAACCCAACACATTCTAGAATAGTCATCAATAATTAGCATGAAATATCTATCACCTTGTAAGCTTTTAGTTTTAGCTGGACCACATAAATCAGTGTGAATTAAATCAAGAGCATTATTGGATTTTTCTGGAATACTTTTGAAACTAGCTATAACTTGTTTTCCAAATTGACATTCCTTACAAACTGTATTATGAGGTTTCATAATTTTAGGTAGATATCTAACTACCTTAGAAGTACTGATTTTTACCATGCAATCAAAGTTTACATGACATAGTCTCTTATGCCATATCCAACTTTCATCTATATGTGCAATCAAGCATACCTTTTCACTGTTATTCAAATGAAAGATATTATCTCTAGTCTGATTACCGGTTGCACTTTCCAAACCAATTCTATTCATGATTTTGCATTTTCCATTTTTAAATTGTAACTGAAATCCTTTCTCAACTAATTGACCAACACTTAAAAGATTATGCTTTAATCCTTCAACATAGTAGACATTGTCAGTGTTATGCTTACCATCAAGAGATATTGAACCCTTACCTTTGATTAAACAGGCTTTGTCATCTCCAAATCTTACTAAACCTCCATTGTATTCTTGAAAGTTCAAGAATTTACCTTTGTCTCCTATCATATGATGTGAGCATCCTGAGTCAATGATCCATTCATCCTTTTCTTCAACTTTGGCTACTAGGACTTGTTCTACTAGTTGAGCAGTGGGTGTCAGTTGATCTTCTATTATAGCAAGAAAAACCCATCCATTGTCTGTTGGATCCTCATCAGAATCATCAGTCACACCTTCATCAGCAATGTAACAGGATTTGTCTTTGTTCTTCTTAAATCTGTATCTCTGATATTTAGGATTAGGTTTACATGTTCTTCTAGCTTCTTCTCTTAGTCTAGCATGTCTATCAGGGCATCTCGAAGCCATATGACCAATCTTAGTGCAGTTAAAACATTTAAAGGGTGCTTTACCTTCATACTTACTTCCAATTGGACCTTTTGGCATTTTTCTTGCAAATAGTGCTTCAAGTTCTTCAAGCTCTTCATTCTCCTTCCTGGTTTCTTCAAGTTCTCTTGCATAAAAGGCTTTCCAATCTGATTTGTCAAATGATGGAGTAGATGATCTTGATGCTTTAAAGGCCAAATCAGTCTTTATAGTAGCAATAGGACCAAATTCCTCAATTTCAAAGGCTGAAAGTTTTCCAATCAATGTATCCCTAGTTATTGATGTATTATGCATTGTTCTCAACTCATTTATAGCAATAACCTTCATTTTATATGCCGGTGGAAATCCTATTAATATTTTTGAAACAATTTCATTCTCACTCAGGGTTCCTCCACAACATTTAATACCCAAAACAATTTCATTTACTCTTTCCATAAAAGCGTAAATCCTTTCATCTTCTTCCATTTTCAGATGTTCATACCTGACTTGGAAGATTTCAAGTTTTGCAATCTTGACTGTGGAATCTCCTTCATTTAGTGTTTCCAAATGATCCCAAATAGCTTTAGCAGTAGACCTATCTGATAATCCCATGATTTGTTGATTTGATAATGTGCTCAAAAGTGCTTCTCTTGCTTTGCAATCATTCTCTTCATCTTTGGCTAAGGTAGTTGGAGTAGTCTGACCAGCTATAGTAGCAGTATAACCATTCTTTGTAACTTCCTAGATGTCTTTACTGATGCAATTCAGATGTGTCTCCATCCTGATCTTCCATATCCCATAGTTGGTTCCATCAAGTTTAGGACTGTCCTTCCTGAAATAATTAGTAGACATTGGATCTCCTCAAGTTGTTAAACTTTTGCAAAAGAGGACTAAGCTCTGATACCAATTGTTAGGTCCCAGAGACAACTGAGAGGGGGGGGGTGAATCTATTGTCTAATAAGTTTAAACCAAAAACCAATTAACCAACTTAATGCTTAATACCGGTAAACCAGTTAAGTATGCCAGTAGATAGTGTTACAAATAAATTGTTATACCGGTAAGGATTACTGCATGAAACATAAACATAAAGTCATCCACAACACATAATACCAATATTTTGTACGTGGAAACCCTATAAGGGGAAAAACCACGGTGGGAAACCTTACCCACAATCAGATGATAGTACTGCAGATAGTAAGTGTACATAAATGGGGTCTGCACATGCAGAAAGGCCAACAGCATAGAGCTCACTGCTCAATAACAAAATGGGAGTCACACTGACTACAGTTGGATGGTTAAATCCAATAAGAATGTACTGCACAAAATAGCATCTTCATATGTTGGATTCAATACCGGTGTAATGCTGATATACTTCTACAAAAACCTAGCTTCACCTTCAAATGATGTCTTCATGTATACCTCTGCTTAATCTCGCATATACCTTCACACAATTATTTTTCGCATTCAACACTTGATCTTACAAATAAGATCTTACATTTATACCATAACCTAAGACCAATTTTAGTAGGTCAGCTCTACAAGATATTACAATAAAAACATTTTACATACAATATAATATCTGATGCAATAATCAATTAAACATGTCATCTTAATGCATTTACATCAATAATAAATCATCTCCATAGCGTGCCATGCTGATCTGGAAAAGATAAACCTGTTGGTGTAACCCTAGATAACCATAGACCTATTTGCCGGTAAAAGCAAATATTCAAATATGAATATACCAATGATCAATTCTTCAAAACAAAGTGTCCACATGATGTCTTCGACATTACCAAGTGTCTTCCATATCATTACAGGTACCGGTGAACATTATATCCTACCGGTGAACCATATACCAGTAACTGTGCAATAGTTACTTGCTTGTTGGTGAATGTTGCTAGATCTCCAAAGTGCTTGTTTTCAATAGGTGTTGACATCAATGACAAAACCATACCAAAATACCAACAGTAAGTACAGATATTCAACCTTCCGCCTCCATCTATCAAAACACGTTTGACTCTATGTTTGTGGATCATGGCTTCAATATACAATGGTTGGTTGTGTGGATGACTTAATGAGTTATCATCTTCTTCAGAGAAGGTTAGATAGTGAGGTGAAGTCAGATGACCCACCATAGACTGAAACAGATCAATGTCTAAATCTTTTGGAACGTTGGTAGTGAGCATTGTTTTGTCTAGGATTTCTTTGTGAGCAGATGAGAGTTTTAGCAATTCAAAGATTGAGATTTGAGCATTTGTCCTTTTTAACTATTAAACAACACTATATCCTGAAGATGATGATGAAGTTAGCCTTTTAAATTTGTCCAACATTGATTCTTTTTGATTGTTTGGCAAAGCTGATGGGTTTGATGTTGCTTGAGCTGGGCTGGAGGGTGACTTTCTTTTGAGAATGGGTGAGAGCTCTTGCATATCGTGATTCATTTGGTTTATCTTGGACTATAATCACCTTGCAATATTCTGAGTGGGAAGGCTCAATCATGTTGATAACGTTGTCCTGACTGGCATAAGTATAATTTACCTTGGCACCTCCTTTGGTCTTTGAAGAATCACCTTGTTCGTAAACAGGCAAAGGGTCTTTAAATGCTTTATGATCTACATTACTCGGATAATTCCCAGCAACAATTTTACCTGTGTCTATGAAATCTTGAATCTCATGTTTTAGCTTCATGTAATTGTTTATGTTATGACCTTTATTCTGATGGAAGTCATAGTATTCATTTTCTCTCCACCATCTTGGTTTGACATCTGGATAATATGGTCTGGAGTTATCTGGTAGTGTTATCAAGTTGTTTGCCAACAAAGTTTTGAAAGAAGATTCATATGATTCCTCGAGAGGAGTAAAATCATGCTTAGGTTTGGAAAGCCAAAGATTTTCTTTGAACCATTTCTTTGTTTTCTTTGGTGGATTTTCTGTTGCAGCCTCAGCAGCTTTAAGTGCTTGTGTACCAGTAGCCAAGTTGATTATTGTGGATTTTGAGTTGGTTTTGACAGTGTCTACTACTCCATCGTTAACAACATTCTTGTTGTTGTCTTTTCCAAACTTCCAATACTTGTTCTTCTCTTTAGAGCTAGATCCTGGTTGTGTTTCTTTCCAAGGTGTGATATACCCCTTCTTTATGAGCACATCTTCCATTCGAATGGCATTATCTACCATTTTTTTAAATGATGGGTGTACTTGCATTTGTATACTATATTTTAGTTAAGGGACCAAGTTATTGACAAATATATCCATTTTATCAAAGTCTAGGATAGGTCGTGGATACCTAGAGAACATCTTTCTCCAGCATTGGAGGAAAGTAAGAAGAGGTTCCCCTATTTTCTGTTGAGTATTACAAAGATCGATCATAGTCACAGGATGTTGAATGTTGTATGAGTACTATTGTAAAAATAGTTGGATTAGCTCTTCAAATGTTTTTATTCCTTTGGGTAGACTTGAGAATCATTCCATTGTTTGACCCCCAAATTCCTCGAGAAAAGGTGCATGAGGTACATTTGATCATGCATGAACTCCATACAGGCAGCACAAAATTCCCTGACATGATCTTGAGGATCTGAGGTACCATCATATTTGTCAAATTTTGGGATCACCACTCGTGAAGGAAATGGAGGCAAGTATAGATTTTTGTGAAATGGAAAGGGACATATTGTTTCCAGAGAATATTGTCTTGGGGACTTGTCCTTATTCTTCAATTCTGTGACCTCCATTCGTAAGGCTAGTAATTGTTTGTGTACCATGAGTATAGGTGATTCTTTCTTTTTATTAACGAGCATCTGAACATCATATCCAGTAGGAATTTTGGCACCTTGTTTCGCTAGTTCTAATAAATAGTCTTCCTTTTCTCGGGTCATAATAGCTTTCATCATTTTTCTAAAGTCTTTGTCCTTTTGACAGTCAAGGATTTATTTTTTTGGAGGTTAGTGTCTTTGTGAGCCTCACTTGATGATGAGGAATCATTATCATTTTTGGGAATGTTATTATCATCCTTGTTTCCATCATTGTGTTCCATCTTATATATAGTGGGAGATTTAGGCTCATCAAAAATTGGTTTGCCTGATGATGATGGTATGTCAGTGAGTGGATCCTTTTCATAAAATGGATTATTGGTGTATGAAAAGGGTATTCCTTTGCCTTTGGCTTCTTTCTTACAAGAACTCCTGGTTTGTGTAGGCATTTTTATGGATTAGTGTGACCTAAACTTGTTTGTGATGCAGAGGTCAAGATCAATTTCAGAGCTAGTTGTTCAGTTAATGTATTGTTTGGGAGAAACAACTGAGATTCAGTCTGGTTTCAGGAATGATCTATCCTATATAAGACGTTTATCTAAGTTGATTCTAAGCATAGTATAAGATTCATTCTGGTTTCAGGAATGATCTATCCTATATAAGACGTTATCTAAGTGACTAAAATTTGATAGGTAGTTGATTGAACTAGCTGAAAGATGATTGACCAAATTGTGCAACGCAAATGGCAGAGGTACACTATCTTGATCTGTTTATGCTCAGGAAAATTGATAACCAGTATTATGTTCACTATAAGTTGTTTTTAGGAGAGTTTGACTATTTTGTTCTGACAAAACCAGAGACTCGTACGACAATATTTTCTGAATCAGATGATAATTTAGCAGTTTTAGGATGACAAATTTCTGTTTTGTATGAGTTGTTGTCTTGTACAGTATGACAGATGGGTATGTGCAAGATGACAAAAGACTCAGAGCAGTTCTGTTTTGTATGACATAGGATACAGAACTACATGACAGATTAAAAAGACTCGTATAACACAGGATCAGGTCTAGGATGACAAATCAGAAGACTCATACAAGACAGGATCAGGTGCAGCACAATAAATTATTAGACTCGTACGATTGTTCATAGAACAAAGACTTAAAATTTTGAGTTGTTTCGATTGCTGAGTATGATAACCGAGTATGACCAATTTTGAGATGGACTGATTTTTGAGCAGGATACAGAGTTTTGACTTAAGATGGACAAGTTCTTGACATGGAAAGAGTTTTGACTTAATATGGACAAGTTTCTGACATGGACAGAGTTTCGACTTAAGATGGACTAGTTTCTGACATGGACAGAGTTTTGACTTAAGATGGACAAGTTTCTAACATGGACAGAGTTTCGACTTAAGATGGACTAGTTTCTGACATGGACAGAGTTTTGACTTAAGATGGACAAGTTTCTGACATGGACAGAGTTTCGACTTAAGATGGACTATCCTAACACAGACAGAGTTTCGACTTAGGATGGACTAGTTTTTGACTTGGATAGAGTTTTGACTTAGGATGGACTAGTTTCTAACATGGACAGAGTTTCAAATCACTGAGTTGTTTCTTGTCTTCTCCAATTTTTGGTATTTCAATTTTTCTTTCAGGGATGAAAACACAAAAAACAAGTAGTACATATAGTGACTCCAATCACAGCATGCAAACCCTAAGGAATTTGGTGAGGAAAGAAAACCTTTTCTTGTAGACTTAGGTACACACCCAATAGCTAATCAGAATACAACCACTAAGTCTCACGCAATGGATTCTCAATGCCATATTATCCAACTCCAAATGCTAATGGGGGCACAAAATGATAAGTATCTTGGGAGAGTTACTATCTCTCTTGCACAAAGATTGTCCCCCTTTTGGAGATAAACCGAGTAGCTTCTAATTTTGAATTGGATTTAGTCAGGGATCTGTTTGGCGTGTTGAGGTATAAACTCAATTAAGAGGTCTGCTAGCCTTGAAAACCAAGGTTTAATATACCCGAAGGCACGAAGGAGAGCTATTCCCGAGCACTACCATTGACTTGATTTTCATCAAATCACGTTTATTTTATAATGGGTTGGAGTACTTGGCATCTAGCCATTCCCACTTGGGTCATTCCCCTCACACCGGTCATAATGGCTTTAAGAGTTTTTCAACCCCTCAGGAGGGGAGGCCTGCTAAAGATGTACAAATCTCAAACAAAGAAAAAGCCTCAAGGGTCTAGGTTTCTGATTGTCTAGAAAAAGACAAGAGCATACTCTCCTACCTCTCAGAATCTTCTAAATACACAAAAAATAGATTTGTTCTTTAACCAGATAGCAAGTTAGGTTCCTAAAAATGAATCTAAATAATACATGATGTTTAGTTGATTCTCCTTAGGCAATCTACAAAGACAATGAATCATTAGTCATATTGTCTTTGTATGACAAGCATATTCTTTGACAAACATTCTACAAAAACTGATTAGGCTATGAAAAATTCTAAGATAGACAAATAAACAGTCAAGGTTAGTCATCAGAATAATCAATAAATCATGAAAATTTGCCTCCCTTTTTTTTTTAATAAATTTTTTACCAGAAAATACAGAGTCGTATGACAATATGAAAACTCATAAGATACAGGATCCCAACTCATACGATACAGGATTCCAATTCATACGACACCTACAGTTTGTCATTTCAGCCTGTGGGAATTGTCATACAAGATGTACGGACGAAAAATAAAAAAATCTGAAATTTGAAAAATAACAAAAAAAAAACAAGCAGTCAGTCTTGGAGGCTAAAAAATGTAGTCTTCTGCCCCACGGTGGGTACCACAGATGTGTGTGTGAAAAAGTGGTGTATAAGCCGCAAGCACAACACTTCGATTAAGTCATTATATGCATGGTTAATAATCAATAATCAATAAGTAAAAAACCATAACAAAGCGACTAATTGCCTTCTAAAAGATACGAGTATAAGATTGCTCTCAGATTGTTATAAGCAATACCAGTGACTAGACTACACCAAGATGAAGGATTTAATCTATATGATATTTAACTATATGGATGCAAGATGGATGAATAATTCAAACAAATAATCAATTCAAACAATAGTGGATGTAAACAATAATGGATGCAAAATGAACAAGTAATCTAAAAAAGCACAATAATCTTCAATGACTCTAGAGCAAAATTAGCATGATAATAATCTCCAAGCATGTTCTCAAAAATCTCTAGGGTAAATTGGAATGAGAGCTGAAGACTAAATTTATAGAGAATCACAAAAGAGAAAAGCTCAATTTAGAATTAATTGAAAATAATTGAGAAATCAGGTTAAGTTAACCTTGAGATAGATTCCAATTATAGTTTAATTGAAATGCATTCAAATTAGAAGTTCAAGATGGATTGGAAATAATAATAAATTAATTCCATGCATTTGTGATAAAAATAGATAATTATTTTATTTATTCAAGAAAAGAGTCTTTTCAATGCAAATGAACTTCTTTTTCCTGAAAAGCTTTGAGTTCCAAATTTAGAGAATAATTCAATAATTCAATTCAATTGCTTTTTTGATTTCAAGTTCTAAATTTAGAAAAAGAAATAATATCTCAAGTTTGATTTCTCTCTCAATTCAATTCTTTTATTTTAATTTCAATTCAAATCTTGTTTTGTAATTAATTCCTCTTTTGTAATAAATTAATTCTTTTTGCATGATTAAATGGCAATTTTATTTATTAATTAAATATGCAAGGATATTTAATAAATTAAAATGGGATAATTGATCAAAATTATATTCTTGGAAATGATTCAATTAATTAAATAAATATTTAATTAATATTGATTAATTGATTTGCCATGTGATATTTGATGATTAAAGAATTAATAATGTGCTCAAGGTTAATTTAATTGCCTTTGGTTAGGACCTTGGTGATGTTGTCGAGATTAGGGGCCCATGGTTTAGATGACCATTTTTAGGGTTTTACAACAATAAGATCATTACATAATTCCATATTACAATGATATGCCATGTCAGATTAAGACCAAAACAATAATAACAAATCCATAAATCCTCCTGAATCATCCCGATAAAGTGTAGAGTACACGTTAGCATGATATCGGTCCATAACCTAGATAGGCACCAGACCTATTCTAGGTCCACCACACCAAAGCAATGTCTTCAAGTAGTTGAAGCATGATCAAAGAACATCTTCAACATCCTGAAATTTATCTAGATGTTGCACCAACATCACTTATGCATCCTGTCACAATTCCTTAGTGAAAGCTCTACTCGTAAAGCCTTAAACCAATGCCGGTAAGGGTTTCCAAGAGTGTATGATAGTATCCAATACCAAGCCAATACCAACTAAACAAAACATGCTATAGAAGCACGTATCACATGTAACCAATCACATTCCACAGATCCAAATATGTCGGAAGTGTCCAACAGATTATCTCTTCTGCCGATAACACTAGATCTTCTACCAGTGACCAAAACCTATTTGCTAGTAACCATCCATAATAGCTAGTGTTGACATAAATGACAAAACATCAATGAAACACATAATCAATTCATCCATAATGCCAACTGTTACCAAATTTAGTGCCCTAATGAAGCCTTTTCATTCATTCATTTTGAAAAGGTCAAATCATGAACGAGAAATAAAAAATGCACTGTTTTTGTCTAACTTGTTTGCTTCATGTGCAGATACAGGAAAAGTGAGACAATATGTGGGTTAAAAAATGGCTCCCATGAGGTTTGAGCTTGATAACTCAATGATGAACGAATAGTACCAAACCAGTACTGAGAGGGGGGGGTCAATCAGTACAGACAAAAACACAATCCTAAACCAGTTTGTCAGCAGACACTGTGCTTTGATAGATAAATAGTAACACCGGTCTTAAACAGAGTACAACTGACAGAACCCAAAATAACTGAGACAAGCATAAACCAATTGACACTTATCTTTTCATACATTCTAACACTTCATTTCCATTTCACCCTAGTGCATGAACAGGTAATCTATCATCAAAAGATATATAAGAAGCTAGATCAACATGATTTACTGCTTGATAGAAAACAACATACCATCACATGAAAAAGGCATCACATATGACACAAATATTTTTCACGTGGAAACCCAACTGGGAAAAACCACGGTTGGGATGAATACCCACAAGCTGTTTTTGAACTCTTTAGAAGTCCGCTCTGTTAGGAGCCTTGTCCAGTTAAAGACTGATACAATAGGTTCTATTAGGAACCGATCTTGTTAGGGATCACCTGGTTAAGGGATGGCTAGAATACCTGGTTAAGGGTTAAACCCTGTTAAAGGTTACCTTGTTAGAGGATTTCAGGAACTCAATGGTTTTGAGTCACCCTGTTAAAGGATTTACAACAAGCCATTTAAAGCTACCCCGTTAAGGGATTTCCCAACTGTTAAGGTGGTTAGAGATCAACTGGTATTACAATGATCTGGTAACAACACTCAATGCCAATGTAGATCTGCTTTAACTCCTCTTCACCTTCTGCACTTGCACTCTGTAGGTATCACTTCTCTCCTCAGGTCTAGAAAGAATCATGTGTCTCTTCTCTTGGATACACACACAACTTTTGCGAACAACCTCAGAAAGAAACACAACATTGACCTTATAGGAAAGCAGATAGGTCGGTAGCATAAACCCTAAACCCTCAAATGGTTCAATCTTGACCGTTGAGCACACTGCATTAAAAGCAATAGTCTTGATCCAATCTCAAGACATTCTCCATCGTTTGTTTTCCACCAATTTCATAGTGGCTGATAACCCATCACACGTTATCACCATTTACATACTTTGCACATTCCCATGGTAGATAGGAACAATCTCCTTCATGCACTCAAGGCTTACGTGGCAACATGATCTATTCTTCGTTATCATGCTAACTCATCACACACAGTCACCGGTTGAGCCACATAGGGTTGAAGCACTCCAACTGGAAACTCTGTAGTTGAGACTACCAACTAGTAATCATACAATGCTTCCATGTACCAGTTCCCATAACCATATGCTGGTTCACCTTGAACAAACACACTGCTTCACTTTGGCACAAATGTCGGTTCATAGTGTTATATCGGTTCTCTTCTCTTCATCATATTGACATCAATGACAACACATAATGTTATTATTTCCTCATACCGGTTCACATAATGCCAACAGACTAAAAAAATACCTTTATCAGTCTGAAAAATCTGCAATCCTAAAAAGAATTTTATTTCTCCAATCATAGACATTTGAAATTCTTGTTGCATTTCAATAGAAAAGTCTTTACATAATCCATCTTCTCTTCCAAATATTATATCATCAACAAAAACTTCTATAACCAAGATGTCATCATTAGTCACTTTATAATATAAATTACTGCCTGCATTACCTTTAGGAAAACCAATTTTCAAAAGATACTTATCTAACCTTGCATACCAAGCTCTTGGAGCTTGTTTCAACCCATACAATGCTTTCCTTAACCTACAAACCATATCTTTGTTGTCTGTCAAAGAAAATCCATCAGGTTGTTCAATGTAAACTTCTTCTTCAAGATCTCCTTTTAGAAATGCACATTTAATATCCATTTGATATACTTTGTAGTTCTTGTGTGCTGCAAAAGCCAAGCATAATCTAACTGCCTCAATTCTGGCTACCGGTGCAAAGGTTTCATTATAATCAATTCCTTCTTTCTGAGAATATCCTTTACACACTAGTCTTGCTTTATTTCTGATTACCTTGCCATCTTCATTAAGTTTGTTTCTAAATACCCATTTGGTTCCAATCATATTTTTATCTTTAGGCCGGGGAACTAATGTCCAAGTGTTATTCTTCTCAATTTGTTCTAATTCTTCTTCGATGGCTTTAATCCAATATTTATCTTCATATGCCTCATTAACAAATGATGGTTCAATTTGAGAAATAAGACATACCTCTTCATTTGCCAATCTTCCTCTTGTCATAACTCCTTTATAGTTGTTTCCAATTATCTGATCTTCAGAATGATTCAGTCTTACATACCAGGGTGTCTTGGTTTGTTGTTGTTCCTCAGTTACAATGGAATTTTCAGATGATATTGGGGTAACTGGATCTTCATTCTGTACTGGTGGATTTAGTGTAGGTTCATTTGTCAAAATTTCTATTGTCGGTTCAAACTCTATATACCTTGAAGTTCCTCTGAATTGTTCATCAATCTTCACATTTGTACTTTCAACAATTTTCTGCAATCTTTTATTAAAACATCTATATGCTTTACTCTTAGATGAATAACCAAGAAATATTCCTTCATCAAATTTTTCAATATATTCATCTCTTCTAATATAACATTTGCTTCCAAATATTCTGAAATATTTAAGAGTAGGAGTAATACCAAACCATAGTTCATGACAGGTCTTATCGGTTTCACTTTTGATGTGAATTTTGTTGAATGTATAGACCATAAAAATAATGTTTCTCTCTAATATACATGTGGTAGGTTTGTTTTTGATAACATACTTCTGGCTGCATCCAAGATAGTTCTATTTTTCCTTTCAACAACTCCATTCTACTGTGGTCTCCGAGGTGCTGAAAGCTATCTTCTGATTCCATTTACTTCACATAATGTATTAAATTCCTGAGATGTAAATTCTCCTCCTTGATCTGATCTCAAACATTTGATTTTCTTACTGGTTTCATTTTCTACCATAGCTTTGAATAGTGTGAACTTTCCAAGTGCTTTTGATTTTTCTCTGAGAAAAGTAACCCAACACATTCTAGAATAGTCATCAATGATTAGCATGAAATATCTATCACCTTGTAAACTTTTAGTTCTAGCTAGACCACATAAATCAGTACGAATTAAGTCAAGAGCATTATTGGATTTTTTTGGAATAATTTTGAAAGTAGCTCTAACTTGTTTTCCAAATTGACATTCCTTACATACTGTATTGTGAGGTTTGATAATTTTAGGTAAATCTCTAACTGCCTTAGTTGTACTAATTTTCACCATACAATCAAAATTTACATGACAGAGTCTCTTATGACATAGCCAACTTTCATCAATATGTGCAATCAAGCATGTCTTTTCATTGTTATTCAAATGAAAGATATTACCTCTAGTTTGATTATCGGTTGCAATTTCCAAACCAGTTCTATTCATGATTTTGCATTTTCTATTTTTGAATTGTAACTGAAATCCTTTCTCAACTAATTGACCAACGCTCAAAAGATTATGCTTTAAACCTTCAACATAGTAGACATTGTCAGTATTATTCTTACCATCAAGAGATATTTTACCCTTACCTTTGATCAAACAAGCTTGATCATCTCCAAATCTTACAAGACCTCCATTATACTCCTAAAAAGTTAGGAATTTACTTTTATCACCAGTCATATGATGTGAGAAACCTGAGTCAATGATCCATTCATCCTTAACTTCAACTTTAGCTGCCAAGGCATGTTCTACCAGTTGAGAAGTAGGTTCCAATTGATCTTCTGTTGTAGCAACAAAGACCCATCCATTATCTATCAGATCCTCATCAGAATCATCAGTCACTCCTTCATCAGCAATGCAACAAGGTTTGTCTTTATTCTTCTTAAATTTGTATCTTTGATATTCAGGGTTAGGCTTGTATGTCCTTCTAGCTTCTTCTCTTAGTCTAGCATGTCTATCAGGGCATCTTGAAGCCATATGACCAATCTTATTATAGTTAAAACATTTAAAGGGTGCTTTACTTTCATACTTACTTCCAACTGGACCTCTAGGCATTTTCCTTGCAAATAGTGCTTCAAGTGCTTCAAGTTCTTCATTTTATTTCCTTCTTTCTTCAAGTTCTCTTGCATAAAAGGCTTTCCAGTGAGACTTGTCAAATGATGGTGTAGATGATGTAGATGCCTTAAAAGCTAAATCTATCTTTATGGTAGCAACATGATCAAATTCCTCAATTTCAAAGGCTGAAAGTTTTCCAATCAATGTATCTCTAGTTACTGATGTATTAGGCATTGTTCTTAACTCATTTATAGTAGTGAATTTCATTTTATATGCCAGTGGAAATCCTCTTAAAACTTTTGAAATAATTTCATCTTCACTTAAAGTTCCTCCACAATATTTAATACCCAAAACAATTTCATTTACTCTTTCCATAAAAGCAGAAATCCTTTCATCTTCTTCCATTTTCAAATGTTCATACCTGACCCGGAAGCTTTCAAGTTTTGCAATCTTAACTATGGAATATTCTCCATTCAGTGTTTCGAAATGATCCCAAATAGCTTTAGTAGTTGATCTATCTGATAATCCCATGATTTGTTGATCTGATAATGCTCTCAAAAGTGCTTCTCTTGCTTTGCAATCATTTTCTTCATCTTTAGTCAAGTTAGGTGGATTGGGTTGAGTCTGAGTAGGAGCAGTATAGCCATTCTTTGTAACATCCCAGATGTCCTTTCCAATGCAATTTAAATGTGTCTCCATTGTGATCTTCCATATCCCATAGTTGGTTCCATCAAGTTTAGGACTGTCCTTTCTGAAATAGTTAGTAGACATTTGGATCTCCTCAAGTTATTAAACTTCTACAAAAAGAGGACTAAGATATGATACCAATTGTTAGGTCCCGGAGACAACTAAGAGTGGGGGGTGAATCAGTTGTCAAATGAATTAAACCAAAAATAACTTAATCAAGTTTCTGCTTAATACTAGTGAGCTAGTCTTTTATGCTGGTAGACAATTTTATCAGTTAATTGCAATACCAGTAAGGATTAATGCATAAAACAAAAAGACAAAGTTATCCACAACACATAACACCAATTTTTGTATGTGGAAACCCTGTAAGGGGAAAAACAATGGTGGGAAACCTTACCCACAATCAGGTGATGCTACTACAGATAGCAAGTGTATACAAATAGGGTCTGCACATGCAGAAAGGCTAAGTGCCTAGAGCTCACTGTTCAAACACAAAATGGGAGTCACACTGACTACAATTGGATGGTTAAATCCAATAAGAATGTACTGCTCAAAATAGCATCTTCATATGTTGGATTTAGTACCAGTGTAGTTCTGATATGCTTTCACAAAAACCTAGCTTTACCTTCGAATGATGTTTGTGTGTATAGCTCTGTTTATTTTTGCATATACCTTCACACAATTCTTTTTCGCATTCCACACTTGATCTTACATTTATACCATACCCTAAGACCAATTTTAGTAGGTCGGCTCTAAAGGATAATACAATAAAATCAATTTACAAATAAATTAATGCCCAATGCAAAAATCGATTTAACATGTCGGCTTAATGCATTTACAACAATAATAAGTCATCTCCATAGTGTGCCATGCTGATCTGGAAAAGATAAACCTGCCAGTGTAACTTGGACCTATTTGCCGGTAATAGAAAATATGTAAATACAAACATGCCAATTAACAAACCTTCAATAAAAAGTGTCCAAATGATGTCTTCGACATAATCATGTGATTTTCATATCATTCCAAGTGCCAGTGATTATTATATCCTACCAGTGTACCAGATACCAGTGACTATTCATAAGTCATTTGCTTGTCGGTGAATGTTGTTGATTCTCCAAAGTGCCAGAGTTGATAAGTGTTTAGTAGGTGTTGACATCAATGACAAAACCATACCATAATACCAAAAGATCCGATGGTTGTCACTAAGGTGCAAGGAAAAGTTGCACGCCCAGTTATCTCACGCGACTTAGCAACTAATGACATGGTGGTTTAGGTGGAACCCAGGTGGTGGCCACGGACCAACCAAGAAGTGACATGTGGCAGACTCGATAGATGGTGAGAGTGGCTAAGGTGAGTTAAAGGCCGAGCAAGTCATAGTTGATCAATGACAATAAGAGAAGATCTGATGGTATTTGCCAGGTCGTGGTGGGAAACTACTCTTTAGGATTTCCATCGCGACCCAACAACTAAGGATGGAACTATCATCGACCATCAGAATAACATGTTTGAAGCCATGCCGAGAACCTGATAAGGAAGCATTCAGTTGGGAGCACATCATCGGCCATCAGAATAATTGTTTTAGTGGTAACTTGATGACCCAATGAAGAAAGCAATGCTAGTTACAATCAAAAGCCGAAAGTGGTGGCAGGAAAGGTAGCGTCGAGGGGTCCATGCGAAATAAGAAAGAAGTCATTAGGTAGTTTGAGGTTTGATTTGAGATTGAGAGCAAGTCTTCATGAGTCTTTCTCATGATCTTGAGGTAATAAATATTGATTTTTGAGAACCATATTTGTCAACCTTTAGTTCACTAAGAGTTTGAAGTGAATTGCATGAGTTTTTCTCATGATTTTGAGCCTATTTTGGTGGCTTTTATTTCTACATGAGGATCAATTTTCAAAAAAGATATTTTCAGTGGCAGTTCATCTTCACTCATTCTGGAGTTATCTTTCCTCTACCCTTTTTGGAAGGTTTTTGTATAAAGGGAAAAAAGTTTTATCTTTCTTCTCTAGTTCTTGATCATTCTCTTGCTGGTTTTAGCAGAGAATTCATTCTTATAGCTCCTATGCAGTTTTATGACAGGATACTAAATAAAAATTATCAGCTTATGCCTTATGTCTTTATAGTTCATTTTATTATTCATGATAGAGAGCTAGTTTATTGTGTTATTGTTTAAATAACCTTTAAATTTTCTATCTCATTTATAAGTGATAGGTTGTGCATTGTGATAAATTGGTTCATTTGGTTGACTGTGAAAGTTTTCTTTCCTTTCAATTTCTTGAAGTTTTTGATTAATAAAAAATAGGTTTTAAGGGACCCAAAACCCAGATACATAAGAAAGATATTCAATAAAGCAACAAAATACAACAACAACGAAACACCAGCAAAAAGACCAGCAACATAGGAAAGGACAGCAAAAGGCCAGCAAGAAGTTGGCCCTAAGCCCAGCAAAAAACAAAATTTAGAAATTCTTCATGGTTTCTTCTGCATCTTGTACCAAAAGCATCATTGCCTTTGCGACTTCCCTCAAATTAGTATTTTCCTGAGCAGTCTGGTTATCTTTCATCTTCATTTCCTTCTCCACTGTAGTCTGTCTGGTTCTGCGCCTAGAGGTCTGGTGGCTTAGGCTGGAAGTAGGAGCTTCTTCAATGACCACCAGGTTCTTCTCCTGGTTTTTCTTTTCTAGATGATTCACCAGCACATTCATGTTCTGGGAGGAGACTTTTAGAACCTGGAGGCTATGATCCATAAGGATTTTTAGGGCTTTCTTATTTCTAGCCATCTGAGCATTGACATTGTCCTTATCCTCCTCCACCTATTCCTTCAGTATTTTGATGATGTCCTCCAAATGTTTCAGGTCGCCTTTAATCAAGTCTTTCTCCAGCCAGTCTTCCATTTCCATTTCTTCCTCCGCTTCACTATTCTCCATCTCCTCGTGCTACTTCCCAAAGTCAGACATGTTGATCAACTTGTTGATCTTAACTTCCAACTCCCTCTATTTACCCTACATGTTGGTAATGTTTTCCACCACCCACTTCTGAAAATTAAAGAATTCAAGGGTGCAATTGCAGGCGGTATCCAGAATGGTTTCCACAGAATCCTTACTCTGTTCTGTCTCCTCCGCATTAGGGTTTTCACCTTCCTTAGGCTTTAGAGCCTCTTTCTTAATTTCCAAGCCTTCAATATTAGGTTGACGATTCTTAGAATTGCCCCCTTCCTCTCCTTCCCCATAATTCTCCTCCTTATTGATCTCCTTTTCAGAAACTTCTTCATTATTCTTTCCCTCTTCTTCCTCACAATGAACATCCTTTTTTTCCTAAACAATATCAACCTTCCTTTTTTTATGGGTAGGGGTTCTGGTCTCCCCAGTTGAATTAGAGTCTATGCTTTTCTCAGAAATCTAAGTATTGAGAATTAAAGGGTCATCCTTTGTTGCCCTAGTCTTATCCTTCATATATTCATAAATCAACAGAATGAGACCCTGGTGCACTAGAGGGTAGGAACTGGGTTTTTTAATATGGTAGGCCAAGCTCTCATTAAGAGAAGAGGCTAAATAGAAGGGCAAGGAAATTTTCACCCCATGGCGGAAGTGGTTCAGGATGGCGAAGTGATAATTGTAAATTTTTGTAAACCTACCATCCACAATTAAATATTCCATTAAAGCCCTAAGAATTTTTTGCTAGAAAAGTTTTACCTATTGGGGGGTGAAGTATGATATATTGTCCTTCTTCTCCAGGTTGCTCTTCTCGTCCTCTGTCTTAGGGAAGTTTTTGAAGTCCTCAGCGGTGTAATTTCTATCCCTATAGAATTTGGTCCCCCCATCTTGAGCCCCATTACCTTCGAGATCAGACTTTCATCGATGTGCCAGATTTCCTCAAATAGGGTAGCCCTGTTATTGCTCCAGCTTTTTGCGAACCCCTGAGATATAGAGCTTCTACTACCATGGAGCTTCTCCATATAATCTATGAACCTATGTCAGTGGAGCCTTCTCCACACCTTCCTTTCGCTCTTCCAGTGCTCACAACCAGACGGTTCATTCCTATTAAGGCTGCCTCCCATTCTGTTTTCCAGGTCACAATCACCTCTGTTACAACTCTCGGCCTACAAGTAAAACTCTGTGTTTCTAGTTTCTCCTTGAAGAGATACTTTCACAATTTTGAGATTTCCATTCATGTTCATACGAACCTGGCTATTATTACAATTACCTCTCGCACACATGTGTTCTTTGTTATGATGCCGAGAAGCACTCATCGATTGGCAATTCATCCGCCCCCATAATCTGTCATTGGTACTCATTCCCCATAATTCAATCATAATATTGGCTTCCTCCATTAAGGTGATCAAAATATAATTGTTCCTTAATCTCCCACTTAATGTGATCTTCCCCTATATATTTGACCCCCTTTTCCAAATTAACCCCTTCATTAGCAAGGATATCCGCTACCTTGTTACCCTCTCTAAAAGTATGGGTTAAAATAATGCCAACATAGTTATTAAGGATAGTCTTAGCATTTTTAATAATATTAGCAATATTCCAGGAGACTGAACTAATACCTTTGAGGGCTTGTATAATATTTAAGGAATCCCCTTCAAGCCAGATTTTTTTAAATTTGAACTCCTGGGCTAACTGGAGGCTCTTAAGCATGGCCATAGCTTCAGCCACATGGCTATTTTGGATTCCAAAAGGGGAAGCAAAAGAAGCAATACACCTTCCTTGAGAATTTCTGATAACTCCACCTCCACCAGCCTTTCCAAGGTTCCCTTTGGTGGCCCCATCAAAATTAACCTTTATCCAATCATAATCAGGGAACCTCCAAACAATGTTATCTCTCTTCTTCTTGTCATCCACTCTGTAGACCTTATGAATCAGGTTCCATTCAGTAATAATATCTTTTTCCATATCATTCATATTTATAATAGCCCATTGCTGATTATTCTTGTGAGGGATGTTGATGTTCTCCTTTATAGCCCTGCATATTTTTTCAAAGACAACCAGAGTATTACACTTTTCTTCCCTAAATATCCTATTATTCCTTTCTTTCCAAATGCCCCAGCATATCATGGGGAGGGTCAAGGACCACAGGTTTTTAATAATTTGTCATTTGGTAGGATAATTCCATTGCCATATTATATCCTTAATGCTTTTGTTCATGACCCAATTAATTTTCCATTTTTCCCACATTTTACACCAGATTTCCCTAGTGAAAGAACAATGAAAAAATAGGTGATCAATTGATTCTGCCTCCTTCTGATAGAGCTCACATCTGTTAGGGAATTTGAAGCCCCTTCAAATTAAATTATCAATAGTAACGATACTATTACGAGAAGCAAGCCAAAAGAACATGTTGACTTTAGGGATCAAGATGTTGTTCCAAACTTTACTCCAAAAGGGATTGCGGATTTGAGAAAAAGTGTTTTTATAAGAAAAAGAAACTATGAATTCACCTTTAGGGTCACTTTTCCAGAGGAAAACATCATCATAGTTTTTGTTAGGGGAAAAGGACAACAACTTTCTGAATAGAGGAAAGACCAGGATGGATGTCCTCAAGATTGGCCCATTTATTCTCCTTCCAATAGTCACAAACCATCAGCCCAAACCTCCTTTTACATTCTTCAATAACTTGATTGTTGTTTTGATCAAATAGGGCTTCATTCTTCATCCAGGGGTCTTCCCAAAACCTTATTCTGTCACCTTTTCCAAGGACCCATCCAGCTCCATCTTTTGCAACTTTTATGGCTTTGGTTACACTATTCCAGATGAAAGATCCAGTCGGGATATCTTCATCATTGAGGATCCCTTGGATAGTCTGATTCTTAATGTATTTGTCAAACCAAATTTGACTCCAGTCTTTCTTAGTGTCATATGCTCTCCATAATTGCTTGGAAAGAAGAGCTTTGTTAAAAGTTTTAATAATTTTAATCCCCAACCCTCCTTTGTTCTTTGGTCTAAACACTTTGTCCCATGCAATCAAAGGTATTCTCTTCTTTTCTTCAACTCCTGACCATAAGAATCTCTTCTGAATTCTTTCCATAGTTTCAACAATTTTAGCCGGAATACCAAACAAACTGAGGGCATAAATAGGGAGATTTTGAAGAGTTGCTTGGAGGAGTTGCATTTTCCCAGCTTGAGATAACATTGAACCTTTCCATCCTGCAAGTCTCTTATTAATTTTATCAATGATCATATTCCAGAAAGAATTTGGGGGAGCAGTTTTGAAGGCTTTAGCCTCCTTGACTGAAGAGTATCCCATGATGATAGTATCATCAACAAACTGTTGATGAGTGCAAAACACATTGGTAGAAGAAGGTTGAAAACCTTTGATAGTTTTTCTTTGTTTCAATTTATGAATCATTCTACTCATACTTTCAGCCAGAATGGTAAAAAGGATAGGAGATATGGGGTCTCCTTGTCTTAGCCCTCTAGAGTTTTTAAAAAATTTTTTAGGAGATCCATTAACCAAAATAGAGAACATAGGAGTAGTGATTAGTTCTTTGATTATTTTGATAACCTTACCATCAAAACCAAAAACCCCCATGATTTTAAATAGAACATCCCATTCAACTCTTTCATAAGCCTTTGCCAAATCCAACTTTATCAAGAAACCTTCTTTCTTTGTAGCGCTAAGAGAGTGTATGTTCTCATGAACAAGAATGATTGAATCAAGAATCTGTCTACCAGGAACAAATCCTTTTTGCTCTTCAGATATGATGAAGGGAAGAATCGCCAACATTCTAGTCGTCATCACTTTGGATATTATTTTATAGAAAAAGTTGCATAGACTAATAGGCCTAAATTTTCCCATAGAATTTGCTCTAACAAGTTTGGGGATTAAGGCAATAAAAGTGGAGTTCAACTCCTTAAGGATTCTTCTAGATCCAAAGAATTCTTTAACCGCATTAACCATATCCTTCCCCACAATATTACAAAATTCTTGAAAGAAAAACATAGGGAATCCATCAGGGCCCGGAGCTTTATCCCCTTGAAAGGAGAAGACAACTTTTTTTATTTCTTCAACAGAGAGGATGGCAGCAAGGGTCTTATTCTGAAAAGAGTTTATAATATTAGGA
Source organism: Cryptomeria japonica (assembly GCF_030272615.1). Classification (NCBI taxonomy): domain Eukaryota; kingdom Viridiplantae; phylum Streptophyta; class Pinopsida; order Cupressales; family Cupressaceae; genus Cryptomeria; species Cryptomeria japonica. The sequence continues at coordinate 500,557,898 of NC_081409.1, read as the reverse complement.
ATATTGTTAACCAGATTGAGTTGATGGGTCTGATCAAGATCCTCATTACTAGATAAGAGCTGCTTGAAGAATATAACAGCTTCATCCCTGATTTCATCCTTATTTGTCAGAGTGCTATTCTCAACAGTTAACTTTGTGATTCTATTTGTTGCCTTATGTTTTAGGGAAGTCATATGGAAAAACTTAGTGTTTCTGTCCCCTACCTTCAACCATATAGCCCTGGATCTCTGTCTCCAATATAATTCTTCCCTAGAAATTATGGTATGAATGTTGCCAAGGACCTTATCTTCCATGGCTTTGGAATACTTTTTGTAGCCCTCTTTCTGGATGGAGATTTGAATCTGGTCCAGTTCCTCCTTTAGCTTTTTCTTTGAATCAAAAATATCACCATAGTCCTTTTTGTTCCAAGTCTTAATGTTGATTTTCACATTTTTAAGTTTTTTGGCAACTTTATACATGGTTGTTCCATTAATATCAAGATTCCACCATTCAACAATGGACCTTTCAAGATTGGGGTGGGATATCCACATCCTTTTGAAGCAAAAAGGGAATCTTTGATTTTGCTTCGAGTTCTCAGCAACAAAGGAAATGGGATAATTATCTAATCCAATTCTATTAATAATAGAAAGGGAACAACTATGAGAAAGAATCCAATCATTAGAGAGAAGAGCTCTATCAAGTCTTACCTGGATAAGATCTTCACCATCTCTTCTATTTGACTAAGTGTAGGAGGCTCCACTGAGATCCAAGTTAATGAGAGCATTGTCATTGATAAGTCCATCAGGTCAGATCTGCTTTCAGGTTGAGCTTGACTACCTCCAAATTTTTCTCTATCTAGCAGAGGAGTATTAAAATCTCCCATTACAATCCAACTATTCATAGAGAAATTTTTCCTTTTTTGCTAAACTTTTTCCCAAAATTTACTTCTAGCATGTTTGGAATTAGGGGCATAGATATTAGTTATAACAAATTCCTTCTCATCATAAATATTTCTTGCTTTTAAGGATAGAATATTGCCATCCTCATCTATCATATCTCCAGAAGTTGTGCTTTTATTCCAGAATATAGCAACTCCTCTAGAGGCGCCATTTGAGCTACTGCCACAGACTCCCCCATTTTTAAAAAACTTAAGTTTCTCCACTTTCTCTTTGCTCATTTTAGTTTCCTGAATCAGGATAATATCCAGATTTTGATCTCGAATAAGATTCCTTAATATATCCTGTTTATTGAGACCATTTAGGCCTCTGATGTTCCATGATATTACCTTCATTTTGAAACCTGGGGGCAGGACTCCTTGATAGTTCTCTGCCTTCCATCAGCTATGTTTTGTTTACTCTCCTGGTCCTTGTGTCATTTCATGGTTTTGCATCATGGTGGGGATCTTGATGCCCCAAAATCTGCCTTAGACCTGGTTCTGGTTTTTACTCCATTAGGACCTCCTATCTTCTTGGTCTTAATTTTCTTTTCATTTTCTATCGTGTTTTCTTCTTGTTGTTCTGCCCTGGATTCATCATCTGCCCTGGATTCATCTTGTCTGTTACTCCAAAGCTTTTCTCTTTTCCGAGGTGAAGTGGTCATATTTACTTCTATGTTTTGGAATAAGGCATTTAAGTTTGCTTGTGGTGATCCAAACTTGTTGCTCCTTCTCATTTCTATTTCCTGTTCCTGAAGCTCTTTCCCTAAATAGGGTTCTTCTTTCTCTGACATGGGTTCATATCGTTCCTCATGATGAGAGTCAGTGATATCCTCAATCTCACTATCCTCAAGGGTCTCTGTACTGATTTCATCCTCCTTTTCTTGCAACTGAAGGGCTTCAAAGGTATTACCTATTTTGATCTCAAACTCCTTAGTTTCATTCTTCTTGTTCCCCTTCATAGTGGGGTCTTTAGTTAAGTCATTGGATTCATTTTCCTGATTTACTAAAATCAGATTTCCACTTTTTTCTTCTACCTTATTGCAGACTTTGTTGTTATTTTTTTCTTTCCATACCGGTTTATTAATATTTTTGTCTTGAATCCTAGGTCTTTTAGGGTTGCTGGGACAAGCCTTAGCCCAGTGACCTGCTTTTTTGCAAGAAAAGCACACAAAAGGGAGAGATTCAAATTCAATGGCTTGTTCCCATAACCCAAGTTTGGAATTTATATCAATGGTACTGGGGAGATCCATATTCTGCGAAATGTTGATGTAGATGCGTGCATACACTAGTCTCTTGCGAGCTACAATCATTGGGTCTATTGCAATAAGATCCCCAAAGGAATTAGCAATTCCTAAGAAAACATCCTCCACCCAGTACTCCAAAGGTAGTCCAGGTAGTCTAACCCACACCGGGGCAGATTCAAAAAAGGAATCGTTTAGTTCCATTTTAGGGGTCCATTTTCTAATAGAAAGAGATGATTTACCAAACATCCAGGGGCCTCCACTTAGAACTGCTTCCAAATCTTCCCCGCATGAAAAAGAAAACACAAAAAACCCCCGTGGCAGGGCAAAAACTTCAGCCTGTCCTTTCATTCTCCATTTTCTTTTAACAAAGGATCTAACATCCTCAATATTAGGTCAGGGTCTGACAAATTTTCCCACCAAAGAAAGAGTCATTAAAGAAATGCTATGGTCAATAGCCAAATCAGGAACCTCAATCGCAAGTTTACCTATTCTATTGTCTGATATATCCTTCACAAAGGGGCAATTTATTGAAGTTTAAATCCTTTGCATGAAATATTTATTTGTTATGAATCGAAAGTCTATTTGTGTAGATTAGTGTTTTTAGGAGTGTATCTCTGTCATTTTGAGATATCTTATTGAGGCTTCACCTTGGTTTAGCATTTGCAAGTGATTCTATTTTCATTTTTAGTTTTCCTATTTGTTTTCTTAGTAAAGATTCAGAGTTATTCATAGGGAATCATCCCTTCATCTGGAGGTTAATTCTCACTATACGCAACCCACGGGCTTGAGAATTATCCTATGTGTCACCAAGTTGCTTGAGATTTCAGCTTGTGCATTACGAGTGCAATTTGAGTGACAACAATTTTTGGAATGCCCGGTGGGACCCATTTGAGCTATCTCAGTTCAACAAATATTCACTCTTTCTTCTTTTGGTGTGACGAGTAGCAATTCTAGCCTTCAGAGGCAATAATTTTCATACTCGGTGACTCATTTTCTTGGTTTCTATGCAGATTCAGTGATATATTGTAGTATATGAAAAAGTATCAAACCAGACAGAGCAAGGATCCGGTTGAGCATATTGAGCTACCACCATCACAAAGAAGGTTGAGGACAATGAAAAAGATAGAGAAAACAACAAATTCAGCAGTTGAGTTTCCAAAAAGTTTGTCAGTTGAAGTTTTTTAGGAAACTCCAGATTCTGATCTCTTGTTTAATTCTTCTCCTCTACCTAATTCTCAACCTAATTTTGCCACCCAGATAAATCCTCTTTTTGCAACTACTCTAATTCAACCATCTATTACCTAGATAGCACAAGTAAATCCACCTATTATCCCAATGGCTTTAATAAGAGCTCAGCCTTTTGTACCTTTCAATCAAGGCATCCCTTTGAATCTTACTCATTATGATGATATTCCTCTAGTAGCATTGAAAAGTCTACCTTTTTTCACAGGAGAAGATCAGACCACTCCAATCAAACATATAAGGGATGTAGCTTCATTGTGTGGTGTACATCATATCACACAAGAGAATGTTGCAATCAGACTCTTGGCTGCCTAATTTAAAGGGAAAGCACTTCAATGGTTCAGAGGACTACCTGTAAACTCAATTGATAACTGGGATCAGCTAGGTGCTAGATTAAATTCACAGTTTGAGGACAAATCTGACCATTTGTTACTATTAGAACAACTGAGTACCATAAAGAGATCCCCTCAAGAACAAATGACCAACTTCAATTTTCATTTCCAGAAGACTTGGAGTAGAATCCCTGTCACGGTAAGGCCTACTCCTGCTCATGCAATTATAACTTATCTTAGGGCCCTTAATAGTGACATTTCAGTCATGATTCAGTCTATGGGTGCAAATACTCTACCAAATGCATTTGATGTTGCTATTGGAGCAAAAAACTGCCTAATTCAGGCCAATAAAATAGATCCTAGGCCCCTAATGCCCATATTTCCAGAAATAAATCCTATTGTACCTCTTTTAGAGCCTCCTCTAGTTGTTGTCCCACCTTTACCAACACTGAATTATTAAGTTGCAGCCCAAGCAAATACTGTCACACTCCCAAATCAAGAGTTTCAGGAGTTTAAAAATGAAATGAAAACCATTTTTTAAGGCTTTGGTAACAAAATGACCAATTTTGAGAAGCAAATTTACCAGAACACCAAGCTTTATCAAGCCCCTTATCAAAACAACCAGTAGAATAGGCCTCCTTATCAAGCTGACCCTTAGGGTCAAAGAAGAAATTATAACCAAAGATCCAATATACCTTACAATCCCAATACTACCAGCACATCCAAAGATATCATCCCAACTCAAAACAACATGGTGTCGGATTATGATTGGTGTTATCCTTGAAACCAACCTCATAATTAGACCACTTGTTCGAATAGTATGCTACATCAAGCACTCATGGTTCAAAATAATGTTGTTGTCTTGGAAGATAGTACTCGTGGAACTCATGATCAACAAGTTTATCATTCTGAATAGGTCCCAGATGTCACCTTGGTCAATTGGAAAGGTGAAGAATTTTGTGGAGTGAATCAGTCACAAGATCAGAATCAGTCCTACACTTCTATTGCAGCCAATACACAGTCCAAAAAGAGATCCACTGATATAGGACAACAAGCTGATAAATACATCAATCAGGTTTCTATAAGCCAACAAGCACCACTTGGACCTCAACCCACTCCGAATACACAAATCCTACCAAAAGGGAAACCAGTGGTCAATACGGATCAACCAAAAGATCAATTACAAACAACACAAGTTCAAGAGGATGTTGCTGTTAAAAGGGGGCAACAAAAGGTTAGTAGAAGTTCATTTAATATTTTGGATCAATTGAAAAAGATGCATGTTAGTGTCTCAATGTGGGATTACTTAGCTCTTCCAGGGGAAAAGGATTTTCTTAAAAATGCCTTGTCTAACATCTCTTTGTCACAAGAGCTTCCTAATGAGAAACCCAAAGTAGTCTTATCCAATGCTCCTCAAGAAAAGAAAGGCGAAAAACAAACTCAAAAGGTTAAACCCCCTCCTTCTTATCTGATTTTAATCATAGGTCAGCACCTAGTGCATAATTGTATGATTGATTCAGGTGCAAGTAGTTTTGTCATGCCAAAGAAGATAGTTGATAGGCTACATTTGACATATGAGCCTCTTTCAAAAGGGGTAGTCTAGCTAGTATTAGGATTCCCACAGATATTGAGATGGGTGGGTGAATCAGTATCTGACTTGTTAGAGCAATTTCTTAACTTAAAACATGTTGAACATATTAATACTATGTACCGGTAAATAGAAAGTAATGCAATAAACAGAGATAACAATAACCACATAAAAAGAACACCATAACACAATATTTTAACGAGGAAAATCGATGTGGGAAAAACCTCGGTGGGATTTGTGACCTACAATATTCACTTACTAGCCAATAAGAGAATATTACTGCTACAATAGGGGCCTACACATGCAGGAAGGCCAAGTGCCTAGAGCTCATTGCTCAAATACAAAATAGGAAGTCTCACTGACTTACAAAATGGATTATATAAATCCAGTGTCTTGTACTGCTTCAAAATAGCATCTATAATGTCAGATCCAATACCGGTTTCTACTCTGCTTCTTACATAAACCCTTAACCTATAATTCGCATAATAGGTCTACCTTATTACCTTCCTTACTTCTTACATAAAATGTTCTACAATGATCTCTTATATATATGAGTCATTTTACAACATTGCCAAGTCGGCTTATAATGATTTTACAATAATAAACAAAATATATTACAACAAAAATCCTGTCGGCTTCTGTTCCGGTATGCTTCCTTTCTCTGCTGGTGTTGGTGGTCGGAGTGCTGGTATAGAGTCTAATCTTGCTAGTGCTGGTGGAAAGCCTTGCCGATGTCATGGGATTGTAAGGTTGCCATCAATGACAAAAATTTCAATCATATACAATGTCTCATTGGAGTGTGCATTTTCCAACAATCTCCCCCTTTGGCATTGATGGCAACACTCATGAGAAAATTCAAAAAGTGTAGTCCAAAAATATGTTACCAAAAATGTGTGAACCAAAAATGTGTGAACTAAAAATGTTTGAACTCCCGCTGAGCAGATGAGTCTTTAGCTGATTATTTTCTAATACCACTACTCCCCCTTTGGCATCAATGACAAAGGTTGTCAAAGTGTCAATGGAGTATGGTTTCCTGTCTCAACCTTGTAACCGGGTGGTCACAAATTTGAAAAAGATCCACCAAAACCAAATTTAGGCTTTCAAGAAACTTTTTACTATCTTTTATTGTTGCCTCTATTCTTTGAACTGTACCAGTGAGGTGTTGCATTTGCTTTGCTGGTGTTTTCTGTCCTTGAACTAATGCATCAAATATTTCTTTCCTTAAACATGCGAGGTAGTCCAACTTTGGACTTAATCTCCATTTCAGATCCTTAGCCTTAATTTTTATTTTCTCCTTTTCTCTTTCTAGCTTTAGTAACTCTTCCTCAAAACTTGTTATCTTTTGCTCAAAAATTGATAATGAATCAAATGAATTAATAAAATTGTCGGCTAGCTTATTAATTTCCTCCTATATCTTGTTCATTTTCTTGTCTATGTCAACTATCAAAAAGTTTGTCTTACAAGTGTCTTTGTACAAAGTTTTGAACTCCTTAAGTGTGCTACACAATTCCGGTAGAAGTGTGTCAAACTACCTTGTATACTTCTTTATTTGTTCCTCAAAGACTTTATGTTTTTCTTTTTCTAACCTCTCTTTGAATGCTTCTTCATTTATTTGCTCAACTGTCACTATGTTGTCAGTAATATACTTAGACAAAGTGTTGAGTTGACTCAAAGAATCCTTATTATCTACATTGCATTTTGGAGCTATCATCTTCAAAATTGGAATTGTGTCATCTATAGCTTTATATGCTTGTGAACTACAATCTGTTATTCTCTTTATAGAATCTAAAAGAACTTTAGTTACATTTTTTGATTTAGATCCTGCAATTGAAGGGTCAACACTTTGAATTCCGCCGGTGGGAGAAATATCCTTGCTTGTAGTGACCTCTGGTAGGTCAGTCTGTGTTTCCATTTCCTTAAGCAAAGGTTTTTGTTGTTCTCTTGTTGTCGGTGGCACTGTTTCCACATGATCCTGTTGCTGAGAGGGAGCCTGTTGCTCTATGTTACCATCTATCGGTTTTCCTTGTGTGTTATCTATTTCATTAGTTATCGGTGGCTCACTAGCCATATTTGTCTTACTGGTTGTGTCCTTGTCTATCATAATGTTGACTTTCTGATTATCAACATCAACTATTTATAGTACCTCAGAATTAGGATTTGTATCCTCTTGTGATACATCCATACTCTCATCAGCTGGTTGATCTTCAGTTGTTGTTACTGGTGGAGTAACCAGAGGCGGTGGGGATAAATTATCTCTTATTTTGATGCTTGGAGGTCCACCAACCTTTCATTTTCCCTTGTCCTTATCTTTCTAATATACCTTGATTGGTTTAGGGTTTCTATACTCTTCCTATTTTTCCTTCTCAACAAGGAATATATCCCGTGCATTTTCAATTTCTTCTGTAACCTCATTTACTCTTCCAACCATTAGTACAATATGTCGGTGTGCAGTAGAGAATACTGACTGGTTAGCCTCTACAATTAGATCATCTATTTCTTTCAAAGAGTTAACTGGGTAGACATCAAGTAATTTTTCAACTTTTATTTTCTTGTCAAGCTCTATAATAGCTTGTCTTCTTGCTTCCAGTCTCTTGAATAGTTCATCTGGTAGTTCATCTACAACTTGCATCAAGAACTTCTTGTAGATATCCAAGTGTAAAATAACACTGTTTTCAACCTTTTATTTATCATCAATTGATAATGAGCCATATAGTTTATTGATGTTTTTAAGTTTTCCTTCTTCTATGATTTCATCTAACAATCTATCAATCAGAGTAATATTTTGTTGAGTCCTTTTCTTTGGTGTCAACTTCTTCTTCTTAGAAGTTATCTTCTTGACTGGGGGCCTCATTGCCTATTGTTTTTGCCTGGTTCTTCTAGGTGAAGGTGTCGATACTAGTGAAGGTTCCCTTTTCCTTACAACTCTTTTAAATGTTGTAGGCATATCACTCTCTAAAGAAGTAGCTACTGGTGAAAGGTGAGTTTCAGGCTGCAGTGCTTCTAACTCATCTTCAGTGATGCTAGTTTTCTTGAGTACATCTTCCTTTATAGCCTTTCCCTACCGGGATCCCCTTCTTACTATTTCCTCAACCTTCTTTACATTTTTCTTTGATTGGATCTATTTTTCAATGGTTTCAACACTATCAAATACCTCTTCCTTAGGTTCCTTGGGTGCTTCTAGAAGGGCTTTTGTGTATGTTTCAATGAAGTGGTCATCGGTCTCATAACCCATTTCAGTAACCCAAATTGTTCTTAGGATAACTACTTCCATCCAGATCTCATCCTTCTTGATGACAAAACATATATCATCCTTGTATTTATTTACAATTTCCTATGACAGTCTGACTCTAGCATTCATCCGGGCCTTCAATGCTAGAAAATACTCATTGATATTCTTCTCTTTGTTTTCACCCATATTGTTCAATAAGTCAGATAACTATTTCCCTACCGGTATGTCAAATCCAAGGTTCTTGTTGCCTATACCAAGCACCTGTTTTGTTATATGTAGCATTAAACATACAAGTAAATTGCCAAACTTAAATATCCCTTTCTTATCCTTCTTGATTTTTCCTAGATTGTCAATAAGTTCATCCTTTAACTATTCACATACATCAATTTTCACATTATCTTTAACCATATCATGAGCACTTTTTATGCATAAGCTGGAAACTGAGTTAAGTCTATTTGTATGAGTTGTTTTGTAACCTAGAATCATGCTAATGAATATCACATTTATGTTAGTTACATCATTCACCCTTAAAGACCTTTTGTCAGATGTTGCACCTGTTAGGTTCATTACCAGGTCATTTGAGACCTTCTTTGTCTTGTCTGGTCTATTACCGGTGGAAGGTAACCCTGTTACAGCTTTCACAGCTTCCTTGGTAATTTTATGAACCAAATCTAGCCAAAAGAATGCACCATGTACCCTGCTCAATACTATCCTAATAACTTCCTTAGGGAAATCCAAAATGTTGAGGATTTTACTGAATCCTAGGGTTTCAATAATTTTGTGTTCAGGTTTCACATTATCAGAGTCATCACATATAATAGTTTTGTACATGTTCTTAATTTCCTCATCACCTAATTCTTCTGTATGGAAATTGATGTACATTCTAGGGTCTTCTGCAAAAACAACTCCTTTGGGGATTTGGGAAAATGCACCAACATTATCATCCTTTTTAGCTATCTTGGGAACTAGCTGAAATATGGGCCTAGGGTGTTTGATTACCTCAACTACAGTAGGGTTTGCTATGAATTCAGTTACAGAAAAGGATGCCATGATTATAAATACCTTTTTCTGCCTTTGGAAAGATTGATTGCTGAAATGCTTTGCCTCTTTGCTCAAAATGCCTTAGCTCTAGAAATTTCACGCTCTTTGAATGTTTGAATGCTCAGTGAAGTAAAATGGAGCCAAAACCACTAATTTATAATGTTAATTCACCAACTACCACATTTAATGCATGCCGGTTAAGTAGTCACTTAACTTTATTTGCTGGTATAGACGTAATTTCTACTTCTCACCATCAACCGAGAGAATAATAGCATATTTTACATTTGATTGATAAACCCTCAAAAGAATTTTCTTTAATTAGATGAAGAGACTCCTGCCGATGGAGTGCTACTTTGTTCTACTAGTGGAGTGTTGCTAGGTTCTACCGGTGGAGGAGTATTCCCAACACCATTTAGGTCTAACTTTCTAATCCATTGTTTTGAAAATTCTTGCTTAACTTCTTCAACTTTTTCTTTTCCTTTCAAACTGGAACCTTTGTTGTCTGCCAGTGGTGCCTTACTTCTGCAGAATTTTGCAATATGTCCAATCTTGTTACAATCATAACAAGTCATATTATTTTTCTGAATAGCCTTCCCATAACCTATGCTAGTTTGTGTTCTACATTGATTAGATAAGTGTCCAAATCTTCCACAAACATAACATTTTACATTCATTCTGCAATTTTTAGAGTTATGACCAATTTTGTTACATTTTGAACATTGACGAGTGGGTGCATTGGTATTCTGATTACTTCTAGATCTACATTGATTTTCTCTATGACCATACTTGCTATAGTTAAAGCATTTTCCATTGAATTTATAAGCAGTAGGTTGTCTTACCAGTTTGCTATGATCCTATGTGTTTGCAATACCGGAGCTTTCTCCAACTTCAAAGCCAATTCCACAAGTGTCACCTTTAGGTTTTGATTCTTCAACAAGTTACCAAGTTCTTCTAAGCTTTTCTTGAATTTCTCTTTATGCTGATTTGCAGTATCTAGTTCTCTTTCTAAGAATTCTTTCTACCTCATCAGTTCATTTGAGTCATTCTGTGTGTGCATCAGATCTGTCTTCAACAAATCATTTTCATAGCTAAGTCTTGTGTTTTCATTTGCAACATCACTTAGTCTTCTAGTCAAATCTTCTTCATTCTTCTTTCTATCTTCAATTTCCTTACAAAATCTCATAGTCATATCCTGCATCTCATTCTTTGTTGTCATGTTCTCTTGCTTCAGCTTATTTATCATATCATTAAGAGTTTCCTTTTCATCATTCTCAAATTGCATCTTTTCACAAAGTTCTCTTCTCATGTTTCTTGCAATAGTAAGATTTTCTTGAAGTGCTTGAATAATATCCTAAGCTGCTTTTAGATCATCTTCAAGTTTGATATTTTTCAATTTTTCTCCATCATAGTCTGAGAGAGCTACTTCAAGTTGCTTCATCAAGTTTTCCATCTCTATCAGTGTCAAGATCTTCCTCAAGCTGTTAGGATTCTAAAAATAGAGGACCAGGCTCTGATACCAATTGTTAGGATTCCCATAGATACTGAGAGGGGGAGTGAATCAATATCTGACTGGTTAGAGAAATTTCTTAACTTAAAACATGCTGAACATATTAATATTGTATACCGATAAATAGAAAGTAATGCAATAAATAGATATAACAACAAGCACATGAAAAGCACACCATAACACAATATTTTAATGAGGAAACCTGGTGTGGGAAAAACCTTAGTGGGATTTGCGACCCACAATATTCACTTACTGGCCAATAAGAGAATATTACTGCTACAATAGGGGCCTGCACATGCAGGAAGGCCAAGTGCCTAGAGCTCACTGCTCAAATACAAAATAGGAAGTCTCAGTGACTTAAAAAATGGATTATATAAATCTTGTGTCTTGTACTGCTTCAAAATAGAATCTATAATGCCAGATCTAGTACTGGTTTCTACTCTGCTTCTTACATAAACCCTTAACCTATAATTCACATAATAGGTCTACCTTATTACCTTCTTTACTTCTTACATAAAATGTTCTATAATGATCTCTTATATATATGAGTCATTTTACAACATTACCAAGTCAGTTTATAATGATTTTACAATAATAAACAAAATATATTACAACAAAAATCATGTCGGCCTCTGTGCTGGTATGCTTCCTTTCTCTGTTGGTGCTGGTGGTCTGAGTGTCGGTGTAGAGTCTGATCTTGCTAGTGCCGGTGGAATGCCTTGCCGGTGTCATGGGATTGTAAGGTTGCCATCAATGACAAAACCTTCAATCATCTACAATGTCTCATTGGAGTGTGCATTTGCTAATAGCTAGATGGAACAGCAGTAAACACAGTAGGTGTGATTAAAAATTTGGACCTCATATTGCATGCACACCCAGACTTCTCAATCCCACAAGATGTCTACATCATAGATCTTCCACCTTACTTTTCTTTATGCTTATCTAGAGATTTCAAAGCCAAGTTGGGTGGGTATTTGTCTTCTAATTGGTCACACATGTTTTTCAGAACAAGATATGGTACCAAAGTGACCATAAAATCAGAATTGTTAGCTAATGATCGTATAGAACCATACATCCCAAGTGTTGTTAATGCAAATTTGTCTATACAAGAATGTAATTAACAACCTGATATCCCAGATCAAAACACCCCAATAGAAGGGATACCTGATGTATTATTAGATGAATAGGTAGTAGAAAATGATGAAGAAGATCCATTCAAGCATATGGAAGAATTATAGCTAGGTGTCTACATGATCCATGAAGAAGGTGTCATTGTCCCTAATCTTGAAATGGATGACAATTAATTGTCCAATCAGCGGGGTGAATAATGGAACAATGAATTGTGGCAACTCTTTTTTGATGACTCGAGGAGAAAATTTGTCTCTAGAGGTGGTGTTATGTTAATCTCTCCTGAAGGTAAGAAATACTTTTCAACCTTCAGATTTTCTTTTAGCTGTACTAATAATATAGCTGAATATGAGTCACTTGCACATGGATTGGAATGGACTAGAAAAAGAAATGTAAAGTGTTTGCAAGTATTTGGGGATAGTGAGCTAGTGGTAAATCAAGTAAGAGGTGTCAATGTGACTAAAAATGATGTCCTTAAAATGTATAAACATAGGATATGGGACTTAATTGACAAATTTGATGCTTTCAATCTGTTGTTCGTGCCTAGAAATTAGAATAAGGAAGCAGATAAGTTGGCTACCTTGGGTGCTCAATTTGACATACCAAATAAGGTAAGCAATATTGAAAGACAACAATATGTCAAAGTGGTTTTTAGGCCTTCAATTCCAAATAATAGTGTCAATTGGCAAGTCTTTGATTACAAATTATTAATTTTCTTATTGAAGAGGCTGAATTTGCAGCTAGTAATCAACATAAATTTGTAAAGCAATATAAAAATCAAATCCTTCAATTGAAAACTAATAAGCTTCCAAAGGGATTGGTAACCCTTGAGTCAATCTTTAACATTGATGATCAGGTTAGAAAGGAAAAAGGTAGCATGTTGTTTTAAGAGGAGCACTATGAACCTATTGAGATCTTCAAAGATAAGTTATTAAAGCTTGGAAAGGTATGTACAACTAAAGAGAAACAAGCATTTGTTTCGCTTTTTCAAGAGTTCAATGACGTGTTTGCATGGCAGTATGAAGACTTGAAGGGATTTAACCCTACATTAGCCCTACCATAGAGTTGGAAGCTAATGCCAAGCCTGTGAGACAAAAGAAAAGGCCCCTTAATCCAAAACTCAAACATCTCATGAAGACAACACTAAACAAGCTGATCCAAGGTAATATCATTTTTCCCATAAAGCATACATCTTGGGTTTCAAATTTGGTTCCCGTAAGAAAGATGAATGGTGAGCTTAGACTTTGTGTAGACTTTATAGATCTTAACAGAGCTTCTCTAAAAGATCATTACCCGCTACCCTCAATGGAGCAGATCTTACAAGTAGTTTGAGGTTAAGATAGATTTTCACTACTTGATGGTTATTCTGGTTATAATCAGATTCTAGTAAAAGAGGATGACCAATTTAAAACTGCCTTTACTACGAAATGGGGAACAATGGTATATAGGAAAATGCCTTTTGGTTTGTCTAATGTAGGAGCAACCTTTCAGAGGGCAATGGATATGGCCTTCCAAGGTCTGATAAATAAATTTGTTTTGGTTTATCTTGATGACATAACCATTTTTTCAAAGCATGTGGAGGAGCACTTTTCTCACTTAAGGAAGATTTTTGAAAGGTGTAGAGACTATGGAGTATCTTTAAATCCCAAAAAGTACATTTTTGTTGTACACGAAGGTAAGTTGTTGGCCTATACCGTCTCCAAACATGGAATAACCATAGATCTGGAGAGGTTAAGTGCTATTTTAGCTTTGACTTTACCTGCACATAAGAAAGGCCTTCAAAGCTTTATAGGCAGAATCAATTTTGTAAGAAGATTCATCCCCAATATAGCATTTCTTTTGAAGCTATTGACTAGCATGCTTAAGAAAAATGTTACTTTCAGCTAGTCCAAAGAGGCTAAGAATAATTTTGAAGAAATTAAGACTGCCATAGCATCAACGCCTACTTTGATTAATCCAAACTTTGCAAAGGATTTAATATTATATGCTTTTGGTACTTTTGATACTATTTCAGCTATGTTGATTGAACAAAATGATGAGGGTTAGAGCAGCCAATAACATTCTTCAGCCAAGGCCTAGAAGGGTACAAACAAAATTATTCTTTTGTTGAGAAACATGCATTAGCAGTCATTAGAAGTCTAAATAACTTTAGACACGTGCTTTCAAATAGTAAAATTCACCTAATGGTTGCTCATCCTAGTATAAAAGATTTTTTGTTGAATATAGATCTCAATGACAAAAGAGCTGGTTGGATCATGAAAGTGATGGAGTATGATGTTAATATAAAGGTAACGAAGTTGATTAGAGGTAAGGGATTATGTGAACAACTTGCTGGTCACACAAAAAACAACGAACAAGAGAATGAAGAAGTTGTCCTAGTTCATGAAGATAATGAACCAATTGTTGTAGCAACACCTCCTACAAGCTGGGTGCAAGAAATGATGAATTTTCTTCAGACTGATGAGTGTCCTAAAGGCCTGAACAATGCTAAACGAAGATACTATAGACTTCAAGCTATCCCTTATATCATTTTTGATGGAATTTTGTTTAGAAAAGATTTTAATGGTATATTCTTAAGATGCATAGATTAAGATCAAACTGAGAGAATATTAGATGAATTCCATAATGGACCAGCTGGTGGTCATTTTGCACCACGGACTACAACATTAAAGATCATGAGGGCAGGATATTTTTGGCCTAATTTGCATAAAGATGCATATGCTTGGGTAAGGAAATGTAAGAATTATGCAGTATTTGCAAGCAAGCAGAACATGGCAGCTTTACCCCTGCAACTTGTTCAAATTGAACAACCATTCATGAAGTGGGGTCTTGATTTTATCAGAGTCATTAGTCCACCTTCAAGTTTTGGGCATAAACGGATCTTGACAGCCACTGATTACTTTACCAAGTGGACTGAAGTTGTACCCTTGAAGGAGGCAAATGAAAGTGCAGTCCTAAACTTTTACCAGGACTTAGTAGCAAGGTTTGGTATCCCTGATTCTATTATTTCAGACAATGCATTACCTTTTGTAGGATTTAAGATTACTAATTGGGCTGTCGAGAACAATATATTTTTTAGTACTTTGTCCAACTATTACCCTCAGGGTAATGGACAAGCTGAGTCTACTAATAAGAACTTGATTAGGATAATCAAGAGGATAATTGAAGATAATCAGAGAACTTGGCACACTTAGTTGAAACATGCATTGTGGGCTAATAGAATCACCCCTAAGAGAGCTATAGGTATATCTCCCTATGTCCTTATTTATGGTAAAGAGGCAAGACTCCCAATTTTAGTTGAAATGCCTACACTACCTCTAATTAGAGAGCTAGAAATGTTGCAAGAAGAAGCCATGCAAGTTAGGTTGGCAGAACTAATGGAGTTGGAGGAGGTGAGAAAGAAAGAATTGTTGACTATTGAAAATCATTAAGCTCAGATGAAGAGGACTTTTGACAGGAAGGCAACTTTGAGAGTTTTCAATGAGGGAGATTTGGTTTTGAAGTGGGATGAATTAAAGAGTAAGCCTAGAGAGCATACTAAATTTGATGCCATATGGGATGGCCCATACATCATTATTGAGAAAAAGAAACATAATATTTTTCAGCTTTCAAAGTTGAATGGTGAAACCCTTCCAATCCCAGTTAATGGGATTCATCTCAAAGCTTGCCTTTGAGATTTCTTTTAAGCTAATAAGTGCTCATGTACAATTTTGTGGTTTCTATTTTAGGCAGCAACACTTGTTTTTTCTCTAGTTTTCCTATTTTGTTTTGCTGTCATGCTGCGGAGCAGCTAAATTTCAAAAAGTTCTATTTGGAGAGAGGGATGAGATGACTCTATAAGCCCAATGGATAAGCCATGACTGGTCTATAGTGTTTAGCAGACAAACACCCCTGAGAGGTTGCCAAAAATGTTACCAAATTTTGCACATGCCAAATTTAGTGCCCTAATGAAGCCTTTCATTCATTCATTTTGAAAAGGTTAAATCATGTACGATAAATCATAAATGCACTATTTTTGTCTAGCTTGTTTGCTTCATGTGCAGATATAGGAAAAGTGAGATAGCATGTGGGTTAAAATGTGGCTCCCATGAGAGTTGAGCTCAGCATGTTGTAGATCATAGAGATATTTATGATCCATTGTAGATGAAATGGCGTGGCTGATGTAAGACCAAAAGAAACTCAGAGAAAATGCAATCGACCTGTGTAAAGTTCTTTTACTTGGGCGCCAAAGAGGGTTTTAAAAGGCTAAAAAGCTTCCAAGTGGTTTTAGTCACCAAGCAAGAAGACCATTTATCCCACATTGGCCATGCAGAGGGAGTTTATCGCATTTAAATATAAGAACACATATAACTATAGTGTCAAAGCTTATGGGATTTTAACAAGAAGTGGCTCATGGCCTAGTGGACCCCGCATGCACACGCATCTCAATCCATCCAAATTTTATGTTCAGATAGCGGGAAGAGGTTAAAGGTCGAGCAAGTAAAGAAGATCAGACACAGATCACAGTGATCCAACAGTTGTCCCTATTTTGTGATGGTTAGATGCTCGCTGGTTATCTCACGCAACTTGGCGACTGGTGATTTGGTGGAGCAGAGGGTGAAGAACCAAGTTGGACCCATGAGCGAACCAGTGGTTGATGCGTGGTGACACTGTGGCATAAGAGAGACCCTCCTAGTGAGGTTAATGGGCATGCAGATCAAGAAAGATCAATGGTGATCATCAATATTTGATGGTTGTTGCTAAGGTGCAAGGAATAGTTGCATGCACAGTTATCTGATGCGACTTAGCGACTAATGACATGGCAATTTAGGTGGAACCCAAGTGGTGGCCAGGGACCAACCAAGAAGTGACACATGGTGAGCCCAATAGATGGGGAGAGTGGCAAAGGCAAGTTAAAGGCTGAGTAGATCACAGTTGATCGACAACAATCAGAGAAGATCCGATGGTAGTCACCAAGTCGTGGTGGGAAACTACTCGTTTGTATTTCCATCATGACCCAACGACTAAGGATGGAACTATCATCGGCCATCGGAATAACATGTTTGAGGCCATGCCGAGAACCTGATAAGGAAGCATTCAGTTGGGAGCGCATCATTAGCCATCAGAATAAGTGTTTTAGTGCTAACCCGATGACCCAATGAAGAAAGCAATGCTAGTTACAGTCAGAAGCTAAAAGTGGTGACAAGAAAGGTAGAATCCAGGGTTCCATGTGAAATAAGGAAGAAGTCATCAGGTAGTTTGAGGTCCGATTTGAGCTTGAGAGCAAGTCTGCATGAGTCTTTCTCATGATCTTGAGGTAATAAGGATTTATTTTTTAGCTCCATATGGGTCAACCTTTAGTTGAATAAGAGTTTGAACTGAATTGCATGAGTTTTTCTCATGATTTTGAGCCTATTTTGGTGGCTTTAATTTCTAAATGAGGATTAGTTTTCAAAAAAGGATATTTTCAATGGGAGTTCATCTTCACTCATTCTGGAGTTATCTTTCCTCTACCATTTTTGGAAGGTTTTTGTATAAAGGGAAAAAAGTTTTATCTTTCTTCTCTAGTTCTTGTTCATTCTCTTGTTGGTTTTAGCAGAGAATTCTTTCTTGTAGCTCCTGTGGAGTTTTATGATAGAATACTAAATAAAAATTATCATCTTATGCCTTATGTCTTTACAATTCATTTTCTTATTCATGATTGAGAGCTAGTTTATTGTGTTATTGTTTAAATAACCTTTAAATTTTTTGTCTCATTTATAAGTCACAGATTCTGCATTGTGATAAATTGGTTCATTTGGTTGATTGTGAAAGTTTTCATTCCTTTCAATTTCTTGAAGTTTAAATCCTTCGTATGAAATATTTGTGTTATGAACTAGAAGTCTATTTGTGCAAATTTGTGTTTTTAGGAGTGTATCTCTATCATTTTGAGATATCTTATTGATGCTTCACCTTGGTTTAGTATTTGCAAGTCATTCTATTTTCAATTTTAGTTTTCGTATCCCTTTTCTTAATAAAGATTTAGAGTTATTCATATAGAACCAACCCTTCATCTGGAGGTTAATTCTCACTATAGGCAACCCACAGGCCTGAGAATTATCCCATGTGTCACCAAGTTGCTTGAGCTTTCAGCTTGTGCATTACAGGTGCAATTTGAGTGACAACACCAACAATATCCCCCTTTGGCATTGATGGCAACACTAGACGTGAAAAATATCTAAGTACCAAGAAGTGCCAAACAAGTCTCCCCTTATGGAAGACAACCAACAATCTGTGTGAATGATATCTCTCGTAAAGTTCTAAATAAATCTCTCCCCCTAATGTATATAACTCCTTTTTCGTTATTTTCACATAAATATCTCTCCGCTTTTGACATTAATGCAAGAAATATGACAAAAATATCAAAGCAATAATATAAACCTCAAAGCCGACTACTCCCCCTGAGTAGTAGCACCACTGATCAGTGCCAGAATGAATAATGTCTCTGATAATGCATACTGGACTAGTGACAAACTTCATCAATCAAGTCTGTGTCAGAGGGGCAGAAACCCCTAACCTATCTCTCAAATACTCAAATGATTCCTTAGACAATGGTTTAGTGAATATGTCTACAATCTATTCTTTAGTATTCACAAAAACCAATTTCATTTCCTTTTCTTGTAACTTGTCCTTTAGAAAGTTGTACTTTATTGTTATATGCCTAGTCTTAGAGTGAAATACTAGATTTTTAGACATGTCAATAGCTGCAGAATTATCATAGTAGATAACTACCGGTTCACTACAATTTACCCTGATATCCTTCAACATTTGCTTCATCTATAAGACTTGAGTGATTAGTTGTTGTTGCAACATACTCAGCTTCTGTAGTAGATAAAGAAATGCATGTTGTTTTTTGTTGATCCATGAAACCAGTTTCTTTCCAAGAAAGAAATCTCCACCAGAAGTGCTCTTCCTGTCATCAGTATCACCTGCCCAATCTAAGTCAGTATATGCACATAAAGTGATATCATCATTTTTGGAATACCATAAGCCATATTCTGTTGTTCCTTGCAAATACCAGAATATTCTCTTTACTGCACATTCATGATTTTCTTTAGGATTACTTTGATATCTTGAAACAATACTTACTGCATTCATAATATTAGGTCTAGTCTAAGTTAGATATAACAGACCACCAATCATAGACTTATACCTTGTCAGATTTACTGGTGTAGAAGTATCCTTGATAGATAATTTCTCACTTGTCACCATAGGAGTACTTACTGGTTTGGAATTATCCATACCAAACTTTTTCAACAATTCCTTCAGATACTTAGCTTGATAGATAAAAATGCCTTTGTCAGTTTGAGTAATATGCAAACCTAAGAAAAATTTCATCTCACCAATCATGGACATTTCAAATTCATTCTTCATGTTGTTAGCAAATTCCATGCACAATTTATCTTCTCGTCCAAAAATGATATCATCAACAAATACTTCAATAATCAGAATATCATCATCAGTGACCTTATAATATAAATTACTATCAGTACTACCTTTAGTAAAACCAAGCTTCAAAAGATATTTATCCAACCTTGCATACCAAGCTCTAGGAGCTTGTTTCAATCCATATAAAGATTTCTTCAATCTGCAAACCGTATATTTATCATCTGTTAGTAAAAATCCATCAGGATGCTCAATGTATACTTCTTCCTCAAGCTCACCATTAAAAAATGCACATTTAACATCCATTTGATAAACCTTATAGTTCTTAAAAGCTACATAGGCAAGAAATAGTCTAACAGCTTCAATTCTAGCTACAAGTGCAAATGTCTCACCATAATCAATTCCTTCCATTTGAGAATATCCTTTACCAACCAATCTAGCCTTGTTTCTTAGAACTTGACCATCCTCATTTATTTTATTCCTAAAAACCCATTTAGTTCCAATAACATTCTTATTTTTAGGCTGGGGAACTAAAGTCCAAGTTTCATTCTTCTCTATCTGATCTAATTCATCTTCTATAGCCTTTAACCAATATTTATCCTTACAAGATTCAATAATAGTTGCTGGTTCAATTTGAGAAATAAGGCATACCTCTTCATTAGCCAGTTTCCTTCTAGTCATAACTCCCTTGTTCCTATCTCCAATAATTTGATCTTCAAAATGGTTTAATCTGATATACCTTGGTGTCTTTTGAACTTCAGGTTCACTACTTTGGTCATCAGTCACAGTTGAATTTTCTGATTGTGCCGGTGTAACCGTCTCATCTTCCTATACCAGTTGAGGCATTGTCGGTTTAGTTATGATCATTTTCACTGGTGGTTCCCTGTCATATGATATAGAATAATTTATGTACTTCTCATCCACTTTCACATTAGCACTCTCAACAATTTTATGTAATCTTTTATTATAACATATATATGCTTTTCTTTGAATTGAGTATCCAAGAAATATCCCTTCATCACATCTAGGATCAAACTTTCCAATTGAATCATCTCTTTTGATATAGCATTTACTTCCAAAAATTCTAAAATATTTAATAGTAGGTGTATGTCCAAACCATAGTTCATAAGGGGTCTTACCAATTTCACCTTTGATGTGAACTTTCTTAAATGTGTAAATTGTTGTACTCACAACTTCTCTCCAGTAGGTATGAGGCAATTTGGCTTCCATCATCATAGATCTTGTTGCATCCAAAATGGTTATGTTCTTTCTTTCCACTACTCCATTTTGCTGAGGAGTCCTAGGTGCAGATAGTTGTCTCCTGATTCCATTTGTCTCGACATAACTATTAAATTCATGAGAAGTGAACACACCTCCTTGATCTGATCTTAGACATTTGATTTTCAATCTAGTTTCAATTTCAACCTTCGCTTTAAAGATCTTGAATTTCTCAAAAGCTTCAGACTTGTCCCTTAGAAAGGTGACCCACATTATTCTAGAATAGTCATCAATAATCAACATGAAATACCTATCACCTTGAAAGCTTCTAGTCCTTGCTAAACCACATAAGTTAGTATGAATCAAATCAAGTACATCATTAGGTTTCTCATGTATGCTTTTAAAAGAACTTCTAACTTGCTTGCCCAATTGACATTCCTTACATACTAGATTATGAGGCTTTATAATCTTAGGTATATCTCTAACTTCCTTAGTTGAACTGGTCTTAACAATACAATCAAAATTAACATGACACAGCCTCTTATGCCATATCCAACTCTGATCAATATGATCAATTAAGCATGTCTTATTACTAGTGTTCAAGTGGAAGATATTACTTCCTGTCTAAATACCGGTTGCAATCTCCCAACAAGTCTTGTTAATGATTTTGAATTTTCTAACTTTAAATGAAAGTTGGAAACCCTTATCAACCAAATGAATAACACTCAAAAGATAATTCTTTAAACCTTCTACATAATAAACATTATCAGTATTATGTTTTACATCCAAAGAAATAATACCTCTACCTTTGATCATGCATGCCTTGTTATCTTTAAATCTGACTTGACTACCATTGTATTTTTGTAGGGACAAAAATTTCTCTTTATCTCCAGTCATATGATGTGAGCATCCACTATCAATTACCCATTCGTCCTTATTCAACTTTTTCTGCTAGGGCCATTTCTTCATTCTTGATATCTAGTTCCGGTTGATTTTCCTTCAAAGCATAGAACACCCATTCCTTTCCATTGTCAGATCCACTAGTAGAGTCTTCTATCGGTTCATCTCTAGAGTCATCAGTTACTCCTTCCTCATCTGCTATGTAGCATTGTTTACTTTTCTTGAATCTATATCTGTTATGGTTAGGCTTAAAATATTACTTAACTCTTTCCTCAAACCTTGCATTCCTTTCAGGACATCTAGATGCAAAATGACCAATCTTATTACATGCAAAATATTTAAAAGGTTCTTTTCCTTCATACTTACTTCCAGTTGGTCCTTTAGGTACTCTTCTAGCAAATAAGGCTTCAAGTTGCTCAAGTTTTTCATCTTCTTTCCTCGTGTCTTCCAATTATTTTTCATATAGGGCTTTCCAATCACTTTTGCAAGTAGATGATGATGATGATGATGCATGAAAATCAGGTTCAGACTTTACAACTCTAGAAGATCCAAATTGTTCAAGCTCAAAAGTAGATAATTTCCTAATCAGAATATCTCTATTAACTGAAGTGTTTGCCATTGTTCTTAACTCATTAATTGCATTTTCCTTCATCTTGTAAACCGGTGGAAGGGCTCTCAAGACTTTGGAAACTATTTCATCTTCACTTAGAAATCCTCCACAACATTGAATTCCCATAACAATCTCATTTACTCTTTCCATAAATACAACAATTCTCTCATTATCTTCCATTTTCAAGTTTTCATATCTTACCTGGTAACCATCAAGCTTAGCAAATTTGACAGTAGGGTCACCTTCATTCAAATTTTGCAATTTGTCCCACATAACCTTTGTCGATGATTTATCAGTCAATCCCATGATTTGCTGATTAGTAAGTGTACACAAGAGGGCTTCTCTAGCTCTGCAATCATTTTTAATATTATTATCCAAGTCTACTGGAGCAAGATTGCTAGATGTCAGATCATAAGGTGTGTATCCTTTCTTAGTGATCTCCCAAATATCCTTTCCAAGACATCTAAGATGAGTCTCTATTCAAATTTTTCATATCTCATAATTTGTTCCATCAAGCTTAGGTATTTCTATTGTGAAAATAGTTGTCGGTGGATTAGAAGTGTTAGTTGCCATAGGATCTACCTCAAGTGGTTAAGCTTACACAAAAGAGCACCAAAGCTCTAATACCAATTTTTAGGATAATTGGTGAACAACTGAGAGGGGGGGTGAATCAATTGTTAACAGTTATAACATTTAATCCACAATACAACCTTAAATCGAAGCACATAAACATTCAAATACCGGTAAAGAAGAAACATATGTTGATAGACACAGATACTAGTAAACAATGTAACTCAACAATTAAACAGATAAAGAAACCATACCACATAACACCATGATTTGTACATGGAAAACTTGGAAAGGGAAAAACCATGGTGGGAAGCCTACCCACAGTCCGATGATACTTCTGTAGAAAGTATGTGATACAATGAGGGGCCTACACATGAAGGAAAGCACACTACCTAGAGCGTAATGCTCATTACATAAAGAGTCTCACTGACTACAGAGGTTAAAACCACCTCAAGATAAATGGACAACAATCCAATAAAGTGAACTGCCAGAGATAGCATCTACCATGCTTGATTACAGTTCCAGTTAATCTCAATACCAGAGGCCTTTGACCTCTTCTTTAATCCCAATTCGATCACCTATGATCGACCAAATATCCTTCGCATATGATATTGCATTCCAAACCACGATACATAATCCCCATGATGTATAATGAGATCTTACATCATTTTATACAAACCCTAAGACCTAAACTAATTAGGTCGGCCACCTAAAAGATATTACAATAAGATCATTACATAACTCCATATTACAATGATATGCCATGTCATCTTAAGACCAAAACAATAATAAAAAATCCATAAATCCTCCTGAATCATCATGGTAACATGTAGAGTACACATTAGCATGATACTGGTCCATAACCTAGATAGGCACCAGACCTATTTTGGGTCCACCATGCCAAAGCAATGTCTTCAAGCAATTGAAGCACGATCATAGAACATCTTTAGCATCCTGAAATCCATCTAGAAGTCACACCAACATCACTTATGCATCTTTTCATGATTCCTTAGTGAAATCTTTGTTGGTAAAGCCTTAAACCAATGTCAGTAAGGGTTTACAAGAGTGTATGATAGTATGCAATAACAAGCCAATACCAACTAACCAAAACATGCTCCAGAAGCATGTATCACATGTAAGCAATCACATTCCATAGATCCAAATATGTCAGAAGTGTCCAATAGATAATCTCTTCTACCGGTAACATAAGATCTTCTACCGATGACCATATCCTATCTGTCAGTAACCATCCATAACAGCTAGTGTTGACATCAATGACAAAAAATCAATGCAACACATAATCAATTCATCCATAATGCCAACAGATAGATCCTTTTTATACACCTTCATCACTTCCTTTCACCCATCTATATTCACACATCCACACTACCCAAGCATCATTATATTTATCATCCTCATATATGCAAAGTCTCCCAAGGTTGGCTAAGCAACTGCCTAAACATAATTCAAATTAGGTTGGCAAAACATTCCCATGATGGACCAAAATAAACATCAAACATGTAATACAATGATTCATAATCATCAAAGAAACAACATGAAGTGTAAACACCTGAGGATGACCAAACCTAGAGTAAAACATTATCAAACTTGAAAATCATTCTTTTGAAGCCTAAGAACATGTGCCAACTGAATAGAATGAAGGTAAGGACATTATTAACTTAACTCCAAAACCACAATTCCATAAACTGTTCGCAAATGACATTGTTCTGGTGACTCCAGTAAACATTGGTGCATGGTAGATGCTTAGGGTTTGTCATTGATGGAAACTCAGTTTGAAGATCCTATCAAGTATACATAGAATTGGTTTATCGGAAGTCATTCTATTCATAAGGCATAAGTCTAGATGGTGGAACTCAATTACTAGTAGAACATGAGATAATGGTGTACATCTTGGTTTCGACAATTTATTTTTGGTTTCAGTGATCAAGGCAGTTGATTTGAGGCTCGAGACAAATTATTTTATGATCCTGATATCTGGTGGTGAATTGTGCACAAGTTTAGAGCTCTGGTATCTGTTATTTCAGTTAGGGCAGATCTATTTCAGAGTAATGTGTGTTGCAGATTTGTTGGGATTATTTCAATGATCAATTTTATATTGATTGGACTGACTTATGAGAATCATTTTATCATATTGTTTTGGTCCACATTTGGATTGTGATCGCATTAAGCCGACTTTGGTGGAACACGTTTCATGTTGCGTGTTATGCAGTTTTTCAAAGTCAACTTAGTAAATGATTCCTTTCGTTGATGCAGATATATAAGATTGGTTTGGTTGATCATTTTGGTGTGTATGGTGAATGAAGTCTATGTGAGTGATTTTATAAGTTTGGTAAAGATTTTTTTGCTCCAATATGTGACAGAGTAGTGTTATAGAGCAGAATATCATAGCAGTTGTAGTAGACATTTTGAGCCTAACTGGAACTGTATTTTGGCATAGTTAAATGCTTTTTTTTAGTTCATCACTCATTAAAATAATTTTGTATTATCCTGTAAGGTAGTGAGCCTTCCTCCAGGTTGTAGCCCTTTTGTAATTGAGCACTGAGCTATAGGCAGTGAGCCTGAATGCAAGTACATTCCACTTTTTATAATATTGTTCTACTATTAGCCATAGTATAATAATATTGTGGATACTCAGTCCCACCGTGGTTTTTCCCTTTCTAGGTTTCCACATAAAAATCTTGGCTTTATGGTTGTGTGGATTCTTTCTTTATGTTTCTACATTATAGTTTTTTATATTATCATCTAGTGGATAAAGAATTAGATTAATAAATTTAAAATTACTGGAACATTGATTCACCTCCCCCCCTCTCAATGTTCATTGATTCCAACAATTGGTATTAGAGCCTAGTTCCTCTGAGGAAGCCTAATCACTTGAGGAAGTTCTGAGAGATTGAAGCAATGGATTCTGGTTTGCAGAGACAACTTTGTGTGGCACTTGAGGATCTTGATGCAGCAAGAAATGAAATAAGTTCCTTAAAAAGAAACTTGAGTGTAGCTGAAGACTTAATTAATGATTTGAAAGTGTATACACATAAAAATGGCTATGAGCAATTAAATAAATATTTAATAATTATTCTTCTATTAAATAGTTAATTTGAAAAGATTAATTTATTTAAGTCATTTCATGTCTTTCTATTAATTAATTTAATTGAAATATTTTATTAGTTAATTATCCTTTTCCTCTAATCAATTAAATATCTAGTATTTAATGATTATTCTTCTATCCTATAGTCTCAAATATTAATTAAATAATTTCTTAATTATTTAATCTCATTTCCAACTCACCCTTCCATCTCCACTTCATCTTTCCTTTACCAACTCATCCATCATGTGGCTAAATTAATTCAACAAAATTAAATAAATAAAACATTTATTAGCCACTTATCTCCAACTTCCAAAATAAATGAAATATTTTGTACATACACATATTTCTTAACCTTCTTCTATATTCTCTTTAACATCCCTACATCTTAGGAAGGACTTGAGTCCACTTTTCCTCTCATGCCTAAATTTTCTCCAACCATCCCTAGATTCCCTCAGTCAACAAGCCAGTCAAGGTGAGATGAGTGACACTTGTCTTCTCCTTCCCCCTTTCTCTCAACCTTCACCTTTGCTCAAAGCCATCCAAATTTCCAGATCTGATCATGACCATTGATCTAGCACACATAATCTTATCCTCTCAAAGTCTATAAATGTGGGAGTTTGAGTTGAGAAAGAGTTAGTCTTCAAGTGAGTCTTCAAGTTAAAATTTGAGTAAATTTATGCATCCATGAGTTTTTATCTTGAAGCAATTTAGCAATTTTAGCATTTCTCATTTAGCATAATCATTTAGCATAAAATCATTTGCATTGCATATCATAGTATCAGTTAACTATCAGTTATCAATCCATTCTTCATATGCCATCTTGGAAGCTACCAGTGCTTGTCTAAGAGCAAATCATCTACAACCAGGAATAGTGGAGTAAGGACACAATGAGACTTAAATCATGAAGGTAATAATAGTGTTTTTATTTTATATCAATTTCATTTAGTTTCATTGGTTGAGTTTGGATTTCCTATAGCATTTCCATTGTATTTTGTGAAACTAATATGTTGCAGGTAGTATTCTGAAGATGAAATTTTAGTCGACACATTTTGGTGCGCACTGTGGGGCTGGAGCCTCGCATATATCTTTCTAATATCTTGTCTAGTTCTCGCAAACATAAGTTTAACACATTTGTAATCCAGATTCACGCTTGTGTGAGTTCTAGCAGTGCTTTTGTTTAATAGATTAGTGCTTTTATCTCGCAGGTTAGCACATTTAGCATTTAGGTTAGCGTTTTTGTTGGCAAATCAATGTATTTGATTCTTAGATTAGCGCTTTTGTCTCTGAGATCAACACATTCTTTTATTTTGGTTAGCACTTTTGGTAGTGAGTTCTCACATTTTAGTCCACAGAGTAGTGCTTTTGTATCACAGGTTCACGCTTTTTTCCTCTAGATCAACGCTTTTGAGGTGGAAGACAACGCATTTTCTAGGATAGTGCTTTTATTTGCAACTAACAAACTTTTTCTGCAAGTTCGAATGTCCAAGAACTGAAAATTTCAAACTACTAATATATCTATGTGCAGGATTTTTTAAAGAAAATTTAATGCATTTCCTCACATAGTTAAATTAAGAGTTTTATTTTCAAAAGTAACACATCATATCTTGCTCATTTAACTTAACTAAGGGATAAATCGACAGCATGCAACTTGCATTTTGAGTGACTTCTTTAAAGTAGTTGCAAATATATTGTAGAGGGCTAAAATAAACTTGTGTTTTATGTGCTTGATGAAGTAGTAGGTAAGTATGCTCTCACCCTCATACGGTGATCAGAAAACCGGACCTACTCTCTTTTATGTGTAACCTTTAGAGGGTCTACCTTCCCGAGTTTCCTTGAGGAGGCCAGTGAGAGGGGAACAACCCAAAGTGGAAATGGGCTAATATAGAGTCCTTCTGATCCACTCTAAATAAATCATGTTTGTGACGAAAGTCACAAGCAACATGTGCTCATAAGTTCATACTGACACTATGTTTCCCCATAAACCCTATGGAGCGTAACCTCTATAGGCTAGGAACCTTCTGTATTTACAGGGCTGAAAGTGCCACATGTATGGCCACATGACCAGAAGCCTTTACTAAAAATCACTTGTACTAGTTGCCAAAATCCTTCTAATTGTTGGCACAGGAGGTCGGGCCTCTGAAGCGGCTCACACACATATGGTTCTTAGTAGAGATGTAAAGTTTTCCATGGGGAGTTTTCATGGAAACTGGTACTTGGTTGCCCCAAAGAAGTGAGTGCCGAGGGTGGAGCCAGTGGGGTCAAGCATCTAAATATCCGCTTTGAATAGCATAGCCTTGGGGGAAACCCCATGTGAGATTCAACAATTATTGTCTCAACCTGCCATAGGATTTGTACTTGCTTGTGCATTTTTTTTCAAACATTGTGTCTTCTATGTCTATAACATGCTCAGAATGGTAAAAAATTGAAGAAAATCATCATCTAAAAATGAGAAAAAACCCAACAACTTGCTAGAAAAATTGGAAAACATCCTTGAAACATAGTCAGAGCAGCGCTTTCAAGCAACAAAATAGTGCATTAGCACTTTTGACCATAAATTTAGCACAAATGCTTTCTCACATTTGAGGCAAAGCGTATCAAACCAAATTTTCAATCTAAGTATCAAAACACTTCTTGAGTAGATTTGTCTTTAAACTATCACACATCATCAAACCAATTCAATAACTGGGTTACCAATCCAACATGCTATTTCTAAAAGGTTTCCATAAGCATAAAACATTCAACAAGCTAGTGATTGAAACATCTTAAGTGCAAAAATCAACATCATTATCAGTTTCTCATTAGGATATATCAAATCCTCTATCACAAAACTTGATCAATCCACCTTGTGTTCATTATCTTGGACATATCTTTCCTATTTTGAACCTAGGTTATATCAAAATCAGAATTGCACTCACAATGGAATCAAGAAAACTTGTAAACCAACATATGCTTATATGACTTTTAAATATCACCTTAAGAAAAGAAAGCCTAGTTATAAAGCTACTCAGAAGAGAATAAGATTCTTGCATATCAATCAGAAGATCTTATTAAAACATAAGACATTCCTACACCGTTTTCGTCACTATTTATGTGGTTGTGGGACAGAATTTGATGGAGAAATTTTGCAAAGATGTTCTTTTCAATAAAGAGATGCTTTATCACAACAAACTAACAACAGTGGTAAAATCAACAAAACATACCTTCCTTAACCAATAATAACCTATTGAGTTGTTTTTATAAGGTCAAAAACTTCAAACATTTTGAAACAATCACATGCTAATTTGGACTAGAGCTCAATATGAACAACTCCAAAAAAAACAAAAATAAATGGAAGAAGAAGAAAATTCAATGTTCCAAAATTTTGGGTATATAGTTGTTGATGAAGAAGTGGTCAATAACACCATTAGAGACCTTGAGAAAGATTCCAAATTTGATAGACTAATGGAAAAATTATTAGCAAAGCAAAAAGAAAAATATCTTTGGCAAAATCAGGAGCTAAATTGCCACAAGACTATGACATAGAAGGCTTGAAACAAAATATGGAGACAAGTAACACTCAAAATATAGATGATCCAAATAATGAGGATATAAACAAAGAAAGCCATGAAGAAACAAGGGGAGATAAAACAAGAAAAGAACATAGTGACATAAGAAGAGAGAGTAGTGATAGAAAAAATTATGAAGAGACAATGAGAAACCGTATGGATAATCTATTGTTAAATCTCACTCACCAAATGCAAATTCTATAACAAAAAATACAAGATATGCAGAATAGAACAAGTTCCAAGAAGTATTCACTGGAAGATATCTGCTCGTATCCTTTTGATTAAAGTTTGAATATGATACCATTTGCACAACATTGTGAAATACCTAAATATGATAAATATGATGGGAAATCTGATCCTCAAGATCACATTAGGGAATTTTGTACTATGAGTATGGAATTTGCACACGATGAAACTTACCTAATGTGTCTATTCCCTAGGAGTTTAAATGGACAATCAATGGAATGGTTCTCAATATTACCATCTGGAATCAAATCTTTTGAAGAACTCGTGAATAGCTTTATTTCACATTACTCTTACAATGTAAGAAATGAGATAACAATGATGGATTTATGCAATGTAAAGCAAAAGAATGGTGAATCCTTCATGATCTTCTTGCAGCAATGGAAATGAATGTTTAATAAGTATCCAAGAGATGTATCTGATCAAGGAAAATAGACATATTCATTGATAATCTTATCAGTGAAATGAGTTATCATCTAAAACTGCAATGTCCTCCTTCTTTCACCAAGATGATTGAGAATGGTCTAAACATAGAAGACGTAATGGTAAATAAAGGAGAGCTAAAGCTTTACAATAAATCCTACAATAACAACAACAACAACAACAATGACAAACCCAAGTTCTGGTCAAAGAATAGGAATGTCATCAATGGAGGAAATGATGACAATAATGCTACAAAACAACAACCAATATTTAATCTATCGAGTCAAATCCCAAACAATAACAATCAAGAAAAAAAAAATCCGAGTCTTTCTTCTCCAATCCTCGCAGGAAATTCACAAACATTGGAGTGTTAGGAACTGGAAGGACAACTGAGAGGGGGGGGTGAATCAGTTTTCAATGAATTTCAACACAATTACAACTTAATCAAACTTAATACTCAATAGTGGTAAACCAAACTTAATGTCGGTTAACAGATTAGCAGATAATATCAATACCGGTGAAACTTAATCCATGAAATAGAAAGAGAAACAACATCCATAACACATAACACAAATATTTTTACATGGAAACCCTATAAGGGGAAAAACCAAAGTGGGAAACCTTACCCACAATCAGATGTTACTACTGTTGATAGTATGTGTATAGAAATGGGGTCTACACATGCATAAAGGCCAACCTCCTAGAGCACACTGCTCAAATGGGAGTTGCAATGACTGCAATAGGATGGTTAAATCCTCTAATAATGTACTGCTCAAAATAGCATCTCTAATGTTGGATTCAATATCGGTTAAGCTTTGATAAACACCTTCAAACCTTCCTTGAACCTTCTCTATGGTCTTCTCATATGATCTTCAATATTTGCACATACCATGTTACAATACCATACCATAACCATATCCTATCTATCATATCACAAATGAGATCTTACATATATACAAAACCTAAGACCAAATGTGTAGGTCGGCTCACTAAGAATATTACAATTAAATCAATTACAAATATGTCTTTATGTGATGTACCATGTTAGCTCAATACAATTACAACAATATCCAATCAATAAATCATCTCCATAATGTGTCGTGCTGATCTGGAATAGATAACACATACGGGTCCATAACCTAGACCAATCTGTCGGTAACAACAAATATGTCAACCCGATTAGACCAATAACCAAAACACCAAAACCAAGTATCCAAACCATGTCTTTGACATTATCAAGTGATCTCTAGATGATAACAAGTCATAATCTATGTCGGTGAACCATATAACATGTCAGTGAGCATATATCGGTGACTGTGCATAAGTCATTGACCTTGCCAGTGAACGCAATGTGTCGGTTCAATAGTAAACCAATATAACCATAGTGCCGAATCAACAATGTAGATCTCCAGAAGGATAAGTGTTGACATCAATGACAAAACTAATGCAACACATCTATAATACCAACAATCTCCCCCTTTGGCATTGATGGCAACACTAGATGGAAAAACATCTAACTGCCAAAACAGAATGCCAAATACCAAAACTAGCAATCTCCAAAATAGATCAATACCAGATATCAAAACCAAAATACAAAAGAGTATATATCTCTCCCCCAATGAATAATCTTTCCAAAAGAATGATGTCTTTCCATAGATATCTCTCCCCCTTTGACATCAAATTCCAAAGAAGTTAAGAAGAATTACCATAATTTACAACCAACTACTCCCCCTGAGAAGTAGCTCTCCTCTAGTAAAAGTCAAAAAAAGATTTCTCTGTTAGTTTCTACCATTTTGATACCAATCTCCAATCATCTAAGTCTCTATCGGTGAGGGTATTACCCCAAGCTACTCTCTGAGATATTCAAATGTTTCCTTAGGCAAAGGCTTTGTAAAGATGTCTGTAATCTTCTCTTTAGTATTCACATAAACCAATCTTACTTCTTTTGCTTCAACATTCTCTTTCAAAAAATTATATTTGATAGAAACATGCTTAGTCTTATAGTGAAATGTTGGATTATTTGATATATCAATTACTACTGAATTATCACAATAAATGATTATTGGTTCTTTGCATTTTACCTTTATGTCCTTCAACATTTTCTTAATACATAATACCTGAGTACAATTAGTTGTTGCTGCAACATATTCTGATTCTGCTGTTGATAATGATGTACAACTCTGCTTCTTTCTTATCCATGAAATCAATCTGCTACCAAGGAAGAATGATCCGCTAGTGGTACTCTTTCTGTCATCTACATCTCCTGCCCAATTCGCATCAGTGTATGCACATAAATCAAAAATTTTATCTTTAGGGTACCATAAACCAAGATTTTTTGTGCCTTGTAGATACCGGAAAATCCTTTTACTGCTAATTCATGATTTTCTTTAGGATTACTCTGAAATCTTGAAAAAATACATACTACATTCATTATATCAGGTCTTGTTTGTGTCAAATACAGTAAACCTCCAATCATATATTTGTATCTTGTCGGATTAACATGAGTTGAATCATCCTTCAATGACAATTTATCAGTTGTAGTCATAGGAGTACTTACCGATTTTGAGTTTTCCATACCAAATTTATTCAATAGTTCCTTCAAGTATTTTGTTTGACATATGAATATACCTCTATCATTTTGTGAAATTTGCAATCCTAAAAAGAATTTTATCTCCCTAATCATAGACATTTCAAATTCTTCTTGCATCTTGTTAGCAAAGTCCTTACACAATCCATCTTCTCGTCCAAAAATGATATCATCAACAAAAACTTCAATAACCAAGATGTCATCATTAGTCACTTTGTAGTATAAGTTGTTGTTGGCATTACCTTTAGTGTAACCAAGCTTCAAAAGATATTTGTCCAATCTAGCATACCAAGCTCTAGGAGCTTGTTTCAATCCATACAAAGCTTTCCTTAATCTACAAACCATATCTTTAACATTTGTCAATGAAAATCCAGCAGGTTGTTCAATGTAAACTTCCTCTTCAAGATCACCATTCAGAAATACACATTTTACATCCATCTGATATACTTTATAGTTCTTATGAGATGCAAATGCAAGAAATAATCTAACTACCTCAATTCTAACTACCAATGCAAAGGTTTCATTATAATCAATTCCATCCTTCTTTGAGTAACCTTTACAAACTAATCTTGCTTTGTTCTTGATTACCTTACCATCTTCATTAAGTTTATTTCTGAATACCCATTTAGTTCCAATTGCTTTTTTGTCTTTAGGTTGGGGAACTAATGTCCATGTATTATTCTTTTCAGTTTGTTCTAATTCATCTTCCATTCCTTTTATCCAATGTTCATCTTGACATGCTTCAATAACAGATGCTGGTTCAATTTGAGAAATTAATCATACCTCTTCATTTTCCAATCTTCCTCTTGTCATAACACCTTGATACTTATTCCCAATTATCTGATTTTCTGAGCGATTCAGTCTCACATACCTGGGTTTATTCACATGTTGTTGTTCTTCAGTCACTGTGGAATTCAATGATGATGCCGGTGTGACTAGATCCACATTCTGTACCAGTGCACTCTGTATTGGTTCATTTATGATCATCTCAACTGTCGGTTCAAAATCTATAGACCTTGAATTTCCTCTAAAGTGTTCATCTATCTTCACATTAGCACTTTCAATGATCTTCTGCAATATTTTATTACAACATCTATATGCCTTTCTCTTAGATGAATACCCAAGAAATATTCCTTCATCACTTCTAGGATAAAATTTACCAACATACTCATCTCTCCTAATATATAATTTGCTTCCACATATTCTAAAGTATTTAAGATTAGGAGTATTACCAAACCATAGTTCATAAGGGGTCTTACCAGTTTCACCTTTGATGCAAACTCTGTTGAAAGTGTAAACCGCTATATTCATTGCTTCTCTCCAGTACACATGAGGTAGATTTTCTTCCAATATCATGCTTCTAGTCGCTTCTAGAATAGTTTTGTTCTTCCTTTCCACAATTCCATTCTGCTAAGGTGTCTAGGGTGCTGATAGTTGTCTTTTTATTCCATTCACTTCAAAGAATGTATTAAATTCCTTAGATGTAAATTCACCTCCTTGATCAGATCTTAAACATTTAATTTTCTTACTCGTTTCATTCTCTACGATTGCCTTGAATAACTTGAATTTTCCAAAAGCTTCTGATTTCTCCCTGAGAAAAGTAACCCAACACATTCTAGAATAATCATCAATAATTAACATAAAATATCTATCTCCCTGTAGACTTCTTGTTCTTGTTGGACCACGCAAGTCAGTATGAATTAAATCAAGAACATTAATGGATTTCTCAAAAATACTCTTAAAGGTTGTTCTAACTTGCTTTCCCATTTGACATTCCTTACATATCGGATTATGAGGTTTTACAATCTTAGGTAAATGCCTTACTGCCTTAGTTGAACTGATATTTACAATGCAATCAACATTTACATGATAGAGTCTCTTATGCCATAACCAACTTTCATCAATATGTGCAATCAAACATGTCTTATCACTATTGTTCAAATGAAAGATATTACCTTTAGTCTGATTACCGGTTGCAATCTCCAACCCAATTATGTTCATGATTTTGCATTTACCATTCTTGAATTGTAACTGAAATCCCTTTTCAACTAATTGACCAACATTCAAAAGATTATGCTTCAAACCTTCAACATAATAAACATTGTCAGTATTGTGCTTACAATCCAAAGATATAGTGCCTTTTCCTTTGATTAGACAAGCTTTATCATCACCAAATATTACTAGACCTCCATTGTATTCCTGAAAAGATAAGAATTTATTCTTATCACCAGTCATATGATGTGAACATCCACTATCGATGATCCATTCATATTTTTCTTCAATTTTAGCTGTCAGGGCCTGCTCTACTAGTGGAACAGTAGGCATTGGTTGATCTTCTTTAATTGCAACAAATGCCCATCCATTGTCTATCGGCTCTTCATCAAAATCATCTGTAACTTCTTCATTAGCATAGTAACATGATTTATCTATGTTCTTCTTAAATCTGTATCTATGTTATTCAGGGTTAGGCTTATATGTTCTTTTAGCTTCCTCTCTCAATCTTGCATGTCTATCAAGACATCTAGATGCTATATGACCAACTTTATTGCAATTAAAACATTTAAACGGTACTTTACCTTCATACTTACTTCCAACTGGACCTTTAGGCTTTTTCCTTGCAAATAGTGCTTCAAGTTCTTCCAGTTCTTCATTTCTCTCCTGATATCTTCAAGTTCTTTAGCATAAAGTGCTTTCCAATCAAATTTGTTATATGATGATGATGATGTTGTAGATGATGATGCTCTAAAGGCTAAATTTGTCTTAATTATAGCAACAAGACCAAATTCCTCAAGCTCAAATGCTAAAAATTTTCCAACCAAAGTATCTCTAGATACTGATGTATTAGGCATTGTTCTCAACTCATTAATAGCAGTTGCTTTCATTTTTTATGCCATTGGCAAATCTCTTAAAACTTTAGAAATAATTTCATCCTCACTTAAGGATCCTCCA
Organism: Cryptomeria japonica; assembly: GCF_030272615.1. Taxonomy (NCBI): domain Eukaryota; kingdom Viridiplantae; phylum Streptophyta; class Pinopsida; order Cupressales; family Cupressaceae; genus Cryptomeria; species Cryptomeria japonica. The sequence goes on along the minus strand of NC_081409.1, from coordinate 500,522,116 downwards.
CAACATTGTATTCCTAAAACAATTTCATTAACTCTTTCCATAAAAGGAGAAATTCTTTCATCTTCTTCCATTTTCAAATTTTCATACCTGACTCGGTAACATTCCAGTTTTGCAATTTTTATAGTGGTATCTCCTTCATTCAATGTCTCCAATTTATCCCAAATAGATTTTGCAGTACATTGATCTGATAATCCCATGATTTGCTGATCTAATAATGTGCTCAAAAGTGCTTCTCTTGCTTTGCAATCATTTTCTTGATCTTTTCCCAATGTTGGTGGATTAGGTTGATTCGGAGTAGGACCAACATAGCCATTCTTTGTAACTTCCCATATGTCTCTTCCAATGTAATTCAGATGTGTCTCCATTTTGATCTTTCATATACCATATTTATTTCCATCAAGTTTTGGACTATCCTTCCTGAAAATGTTTGTTGCCATAGGATCTCCTCAAGTTGTTAGGCTTCTACAAAAAGAGGACTTAGCTCTGATAGCAATTGTTAGGAACCAGAAGGGCAACTTAGTTTTTCTTGGACTGTCAAAACTGGCTGCTTGCAAACTAAAGCAAGAAAACACTAATGAATAGTGTCTACAAAGCTCTAAATTGAACCAATGACACAATAACACACAAGAGAAACTCAATCCATTGCTGGATCAATGGATTCAATCCATCTTTAACTACAAAATGAGTAAAATCAAGCCAAAACGTTGCCAACTAGTCTGAAAATGAGTAGTTTCAGATTGTGAAGCTTGCAAAACACATTCACCAACCTTGGTAACCATGCAAGAGAGGGTTCTTATAGATTTCCCATGTGTGGAGTCATCCTAGGGCATTGAAAAATCCCTAACTCCATCGCTAACCATTTCAAGACAAAAGTTGTCATGACAAAACTTTGCAACTTTTGCACTTTTGGTCTTTCCAACCTACAAGACCTATTACAAGTCATCACAAATGACTTTTAAAACTTTCCTAATACTAATTTAACCCTCCCTAATGCCTGTACCAATTTTTGACACTTTTGATGAACAAAAAGGTCAATTACCTACTCAAACTCACTATTTCCACAAAAATGCAAACCTAAGAAGTATGAACACAACCTAGGCCTACATTGACTCAAAAGTTCTAACTCTTGGGACCTCATGGAGTCCTTATTCACCACTAACTTGGATAGGGTCAGTACAAGCCAAAATTGAAAAAAACTAAACAATCTAGGTCCTAGGTGCTCCTGCACCATTCTCCCAAACAAAAGAAGATCATGTCACCTTCTTAGGAATCAGATTCTGATCAATTCCAAGATTCTTAAACTCTGTCTCCATCACCCATGTAGCTTTAGAATCATCCATACCCTTCCATTTGATTGGGTGCTCCCAATAGGCTTGATGCCTTGTCTTCTTTTTGATCCTTGAACTCAACACCTTCTCGGCCTTTAGATTTGGTTTGATTGGTAACTAAAGGTTGTTCACATCAACTGAAACCTCTGAGTGACTACAATATGAACCTTGAATTGGTCCCTTGTATGCAACTAGGTCTTCTATATTGAAAACCAGTGACAATCCTGTGTCACTAGGTAGATCCACCTTGTATGCATTTTCTCCATACTTGGCTAGAATGGCACATTGACCTATCCTTCTCATTTTCAACTTGTTTGGCACTCCTTGTTGTAGCCTTGCTTTGTTTAAGTGCACCAAGACAAGATCCCCCACTTGAAATTGTAGGTTCTTCCTCTTTTCATCAACTTTTTCTTTGATTTTTCTTGTGTTCTCCATCAATGCTTGTTTAACTGACTCATGGAGCTCCTTCATTGATTGAGAAAAGTCCTCTACATATCCACTTCTTGTTGCTACACTTCCAAAGTCTCTCAACTCCAAAATGCCTCTTGGGTGCACACCATAGACCACTTCAAAAGGGCTCTTGCCAGTAGTCCTATTTATGGTGTCATTATATGCATATTCACCTTGTGAGAGTACTTGATCCCATTTTTTACCATATTTATTAGTAAGGCACCTTAACAAGTTTCCCAAGCTTCTATTCACCACTTCGGTCTGCCCATCTGTTTGAGGATGGTAGGCTGATCCAAAAGAGAGGTTGGTGCCAAGGTTTTGTCATAGTGTCTTCCAAAAGTGACTCATGAACTTTGAGTCCCTATCTGAAACAATACTCATGGGTAAACAATGTATCCTAATCACCTCTTTGAAGAACAATTGAGCAATTTGGCATGCATCATGAGAAGTCTTGCAAGGCACAAAGTGAACCATTTTGCTAAATCTATCCACAATGACATAAATGTTGTCATATCCCTTCTTTTTCCTTGGTAAACCTACTACAAAATCCATGCTAATGCATTCCCAAGGTCTATTTGGTATAGGAAGAGGCTGGTATAAACCGACATTTGTAGAAGTACCCTTGGCCTTTTGGCAAACAATGTAAGTCTCCACATATTTCTTCACATCCTGATTCATCCTTGGCCAATAATAGTATCTTTGAGCCAACTCTCGAGTCTTATTGACTCCAAAATGTCCACTAAGGCTGCCATTATGCTTCTCTTGAATAAGGTTTTCTCTCATTGAGCCTATAGGCACACAAAGCTGCCCACCTTTGAACAATAGTTCATTTTGCAAAGTGAAATCAGAATACTCACTATGGAAGTTATTTTGATACTCCTTACACACCTTGTAGGCATTTGAGAAGTCTTCATCCTTCGGGTACAAGTCTCTAAAACTGTCCACACCTATGCTTCTCAATTGGATTTCTTGGACTGTCAAATGTCTTCTACTCAATGCATCAGCTACCCGATTTAACTTCCCTTTCTTTTGCTTAATGGTGAATGTATAGGCCAACATATACTCCACCCATTTCATGTGTTTATGACTGAGTTTATCTTGTGAGTTTAGGAAACTCAATGCTTCTTTGTCCATATAGACCACAAATTCTTTAAGGAGGAGATAGTGTCTCCACTTCCTCAATGCCTGCATGAAAGCATACTTAGCTTCTCACTATGTAAAGCTACTAGTCTTTCTTCTTGGCTTAAGACAGCACCTACTGCAACATTGCTTGCATCACATTCTACAGTGAAGAGTTTCTCAAAACTAGGCAACACTAGCACCAGTTGGGTAGCTATCTTCTCCTTAAAGATTTCAAAACCTTTGTTTGTTTCTTCACCCCACTGAAACTTTTCCTTTACTCCGCCTCTAATGGTATCTAGCATTGGTGCACATATAGCACTGAATTGCCTAATGAACTTCCTGTAGTATTTAGCTAGTCCATAGAAGCTTCTCACCTCTATTGTTGTCTTAGGAGTAGGCCAATTTACAATGGCTTCAACCTTGCTTGGATCCATCTTGAGGTTTCCTTGAGACAACACAAACCCTAGGTAAACCAACTCCTTCTTGACAAACTCACACTTATCCAAATTCATGGTTATCTTTTCATCATACAATCTTTGTAATACATTTTGCAAATGATTAATGTGATATGCCCTATCTTTACTAAAAATGAGAATATCATCAAGATATACTACCACAAATTTACCTATGAAGTCCTTCATCACCTCATTCATGAGTCTCATGAAAGTGCTTGGAGCATTGGATAAGCCAAATGGCATTACAAGCCACTCATAAAGACCCTTAGTAGTCTTAAATGCAATTTTCCATTCATCACCCTCCTTAATCCTAATTTGATGATAGCCACTCTTAAGGTCAATCTTGGTAAAGTACTCGGCTTCCCCTAAACAATCCATTAGGTCTTATATTCTAGGAATAGGGAACCTATATCTAATGGTGATCCTATTTATGGCTCTAGAATCAGTGCACAATCTCCAAGTACCACCTTTATTTGGTGCTAACATGATAGGGACAACACAAGGGCTAATACTTTTCCTAATTAGGCCTTGGTCTAAGAGCTCTTGGATTTGCTTAGAAATTTCAATGTTTTGTTGAGGAGTCATTTTATAAGCTTCCTTATTAGGAAAGGATGCTCCGAAAATGAAGTCTATTTGATGGCTTATGGTTCTTTTAGGAGGTAAGGTGGCTGGCTATCCTTCACTTACTATGCCTTTGAATTTCTTCAACAAATCTTGCACTTCTAGTGGAAAATCTTGTTGCTCTTTCTTGTCTTCTTCTTTGGGCTTCATAACAAGTACAAACCCTATACCTTCACCTTCCTCAAGTGTCTTTAAGAACTATATTTCACTCACCAAAAGAACATTAGGACCTTTTTCCCTCTTTTCTCCTTCCTCAAGGAAAGACTAAATCGTGAATGTGACTCCATCTTTCTTGAATGAGTATGAATTATTGGCTCCATCACGGATAGCTTTTTTATCCAATTTCTATGGTCTTCCTAATAGAATATGGCATGCATCCTGTTGGGACTGATTAAAATAGAGTCACGTTTAGAGGCCCACTTCAAATTTTTGCTTTGCATCTCCAAATAAGTCAGTTTGAATGGCCTAGTTAGAGAGAGGGTAAATGGAGCCAGTTGATTTTCAGAGGGTAAGGCTCGGGATTCATGTCCTGCACCTTTCATTTGGCCTATTTAGTGATGTGCAAATTTCAGAATTCAATGTGGACAGGTTTATGAGGTACCCAGTTTGAGCGGTGAGCTGGAAGTGCATTTTAGGCACAAATGCAGATTCTATTGAGTAGCCTACTTTGAGCGATTACATCTTTTTCCCTGTTGATCGTCATGGAGAATTTCTAAGTGGATTCAATTATATGCATAAATATGAGTCAGTCTGCAAAATTTCAAGTCTTGACGAATCCATTTGCTCAGTTTTAAAAGCCAAATCCGTTTGCAGTTTGTGTGTTTTGGCAAGCCTCTATTTCAATAGCTAGTCGGAGCCCTGTTTCGCACAAGTGTAAAAGCTGCCTCAGTAAGCGTCATGTCAGAATGTTTGTTCTAGGATAATGTTGGTATAAATGATGAGCTACATTTCAAATTTCAAGCCTCTACCAATCCGTTTGATCGGTTTTCAAAAGAGCCCATTTTGCCATCAAATTCAGTTATCCGCACTCCAGTGTTATATCAGTTAATGTAGCTGTTTTGGTGAGTGCACCATTTGCATCCTATCAGTCTGGTGATTGAACTGAGGATTTGAAGATTTAATATGTACTTCAAGGTACCTATGTTTAGAATTTGAGGACCTACGGAGGTCGTTTGATATTTTTGAGAAAGGCGTCATGTGTTGCCAGGACATTGACTTCATCAGGTCCGTAGTGTCGACAAAGCCAGTTGGGCATTTTTGAAAATTAATATCTCTTCGCTCGGGACTCATCTGGAGAAACCGTCTAGTAGAAGTCATCCTTGTATATCAGAGTACACGCCTGTCAGATGGCGAGCTCCAGAAAGGTGTTTTGACAGGTTTGAAAATTACATCTTCGCGATTAAATGCGAAAATTGTGGCATAATTACCTGAAGGTTGTAAAATGCGGATTAATGATCCGAAAATGATGCCGATCGTTTCCAGAGGTATGTTTGAGGTCCATGAAGCATTTCAAGGGCCAGTTGCTTGAAATCGAATTTTTTTTTAGTCGGACCCACTTTGGGGCCCGACCTAGCTCATGCTCGCGCATTATTTTATTGGTGACTTGGCTTTATGAGCATTTCTAGAGTAATGTTGATGTCCATTTTTAGAGTCGAATACTTATATGTTTCCCACCAGAGGATAATGCAAAAATGGGAATGTTTCTCTTGATCTATACAACCAAGGTATTTTGCATGCTAGATGTAAGCAATGGAGGAGTGTGGGAATTGGTTGATAAAGATAAGATTGAAGAAACCATTGACCTTCGCGATGATGTTAGTACAAAACTTGAAATCCTGGATAATGCTCGCATTGATCTCACCCTCTCTGCCGCATGTAATGGTTTTGGACAATTTCATACCAAAGGCTTCCATAAACAAAAAGTATGAAAATGTAAATTGGCTGGTGTATAGCCATCTATCTAAGCTCACGTGGTTTGTGAATTGGCAATGTAAAATTGTTAAGAAAAGAAGCATAGAAATAGAAAACCATTGCTGGCCTCCTCTCACGTGATGGCTGGTGAAGAGGCTATAGAAACATCAAGCTATAGCAAGTTCACTTGGCAAGTGAACTTGGCGAATTTCCCCTCTACTATGGAGTTTAGAGACCTTCAGAAGAGGCAGCGTAAAATGGTTTAAGGCATCTGAAATATAGCAAAGTGCAATTGCAGTGATGGTTTATTCACAGCAAACACCAATGCAATATTGGCAATCTTTTATGCCATTCTCCTCCCCCACGTGAGCAGAGACATTGGTGCATGAGCAGCAGCTAGAGTCTTTTGAAGTGAACGCAAATTAGTTAAATCTAATCTCTCTCCCCTGCTGCGTGGAAGTGGCAAGTAATAGTTTTAAATCCATAGCAAATAAACACAGCAGTAATTCCTTCCCTCAAGTGGCATCTTTAGGGAGGGTTTCAAAAGAGTTTTAAAAAAAAAAGAAAATAAAACAAATGCCAGAGTGCTTGCTGGGCATTGGAATTTTAATGAAATGCAGCAACAGCAACAAGAGGCCAAACCTCCTACGTGATTTGGGGGAAGGAGGGCTTTTCAATTTCAAAAAAAAATGCAACAGCATCTTCCAAATGCCATGAGTTGTAGAGGTAAAAGACATCACGACGAAGGTAATAGGCATTGGTGATGGAGTATGGTACAGAATAGAGGTAAACCAGCAGCATCGATCCTCCCCTTTAAGCAATTTTGATGCCTCCTCCTAGTATGGCATTGTTGAAAGGGCCATTAAACTCCAGGCAAATAAAAAAATCACTATTAAAACCGAGGGATATAGCTCCAAAAGTGCAGCTCCAGGCTTAATCACATTATCCCACATGCACTGGGAAGTGTTTTTTTTAAATGTTTATATGCAAATCGACACAATAGTAATATGTGTAAGCCATAAAGGCTTTTGACGGATGGTGCCTATGGGTGCCCAAGGCGGGCCCATGCGTGAACACGCTTCCCGAGGCGATAGAGGAGATGACTGAGTGGCGACCAAGTGGACCCCACGCAGGCACGCTTCTCCAGGTAGACAAGCAAAATTTTGCAGAGGAAGGCCGACTTAATGAGTGAGCAAGTTCGAGATGGATCAACAATGCGTGCTATTTCGTGAAATGAAGATGCACGTGAGTTACACCCCGCGAAGTTGCGAAAGCCAGGTGGCGGGTACAGTCAGTGGTCCAGCAGGTGGGTCCCAGTGAGGTGGCAGTGATGTGGCACACAAGTGGCAGTCCAGTGGCGATGACGTGGTGATGAAGTGGCATACAAGCAAGCAGCCCACTGGCGATGACATGGCCGACAAGTGGCAAAAGATGAGGTGTCATCCAAGGTGGCATCCGATCAACCCCATCGACCAATCAGATCCCACCACATGGCAAAGCGTTAGGAGCATGATCAGAGCCAAAAATTAAAATTAAAATTGTAAATGATATAGTTTAAACTATATTAAATTTTGAAAAATTTAAATGACTGAGCACATTGGGGAATTAATTCGCCCAGTGTCTCAATTTATCAGTCAGAGGTGAAGTGAACAGCAGCAGCAAATTTATCAAGTATTCCCCAAGGTTTTTATGAAATTATATGTTCCTTATAAGGTGAATCAATCACCATAGAAAGGAAAAGAAATTTGCAGTATGCATACTTCATGTTTTTGAAACAAATTTCAGTTATATGATCAAAGAAGTATGTAGTTCTGAAATTAGTGACTGCAAGGTTTTTGAAAAGATCTAAAAAAAAAAATAGTAAGGTGCATGGTCATGATAATGGTTCAGTGACTGTTATAAAACCTGATGGATCCAGATGTAGTTCCTAGATCCATGAATCCTTTGTCAAATTTGAAAGAGATCAATATAGAAATCGAAAAATGTCTTCAAATGATCCAAGAGAGATTTGTCTGGTTGTTAAAAGGGAAAGTAGGGCTAAGAAGTAAAGGAGAATCATCATATGTCTTTTATGAAAGATTTTTAGCTGCATTGAATGAGCTTTCAACTGATAATAGACCCCCTGAGTCTGTTTTAATTGAGATATTTTTAGAGCTTTATGAGCCTAACTCAATTAATTGGTCTACTGCCTTCAGAGAAGAATGTGTTGAATCTATTAAAGAATGGATAGATATGATTGAACGTAACCAATCTGAAAATATACACAAGATTAAAAATAATGAAGGAGATGAGCCCTTGAGTGGATGTACCTCCTATGATGCTGAATGTGATTATTATCAGTGTGATAGTTTAGATGTGTATTCAGAGCGAGAAGAAATTTGTGGGAATAGTGATTGTTCAACTAATTATGAGCCCGTTGAGGTTTCAAATGCTAATGATGTAAATCACCTTCTTGTTGATTTCAATCCACAAGATGTTTGCAACCCCAGTTATGAAACTATGTTGCAACATGTAGCAACACATTATGAGCAGCGTGATAAAGGATATGATGCAGATGCAAGTTGTTGTGATGATGAAATAAACGTACATAGAGACATGAGCACTGCAGATCCAATACTTTTATTAGATTGGGACAATGTTTACAGCTCAGAGGATGAAGCCAAGGAAAATGAAAATGAAGGAGGTTCACTAAGTAGTGAGCAAATTTCAGAACTCTTAGCTGCTGATTTTCAGAGACATGGATTCAAAAATGTGCCCAATCTTTCATACCCACTTAGTATATGTTTTGATTCTAATGATATTTTTGAGGGTGTAAAAAATGATACATATGATGTTGATTCTTTTCCTATGTTTGATAGACAAAATGATAATGCATATATGGTTGATAGGTATGATAATGAAGGTTCATATGTTGATATGAATTCTAGCTTTGATATGCATTATGAGGATCTACCTTTTAGAAGACATGACAGATCTGGGGTGTTTTTCTTAGATTTGCAAGGAAGAAATAAACCATTGGCAAGTAAAAATCATGTACTTTCATGTGTGCAAAATGCTGATAGTTTCTGTGATCAGCAAGTTGAACTGCAGTCATGTTATGAGGAAGTTTTCCTCTCTAGTTTGCAGGATATTATTGTGAAAGAGTGTTTATTATTTCAGCAAGCTAGCAATAAGGATCTGTCTGATATTCCCAACTTTCAGAATGAGTTAGACTACTTTTCATCTCAGCTAGAATAAAATAGTAAAGAGTATGGCACTCTTATGTCACCTAGTGACCAACCCTCTCAGCGTGTGTTTGATTTTCAGAGATATCATGATTATAAACATGTTGATGATTATGTTTTATGTGACCAGCCGATTAAAAGTGGAAGTGTTTTTGATCAGGCAGATTGAAATGATGATCTCAACTTACCTCCGGTTTGTGGGAAAGAGAATCATGTTTTTGACAGAGGTAAGAATTGATTTCAGTTTTGATGGCCTGGGGCCATTTATAAGTTGTATATTTTGTACAGTTGCTTTGCTTCAGTTGTGTGGTTTTCAATAAAGTGCCCTGCTGTTTGGGTAGAATAAGGAAACCCTGTTTTTGAGACGAGAAGAGAAGGATTGAGAGAAGAGTGATTCGTTTTTGGGTGGTTTGCTTAACCAAAGATTTCCGGATTCTTGTGTTGATCTTACAATCAACCATCGCTAGTCAAAACCACTGTTGGGACTGATTAAAACTGAGTCAAGTTTAAAGGCCCACTTCAAATTTTTGCTTTGCATCTCCAAATAAGTCAGTTTGAATGACCTAGTTAGAGAGAGGGTAAATGGAGCCAGTTGATTTTCAGAGGGTAAGGCTCGGGATTCATGTCCCGCACCTTTCATTTGGCCTATTCAATAATGTGCAACTTTTAGAATTCAATTTGGACAGGTTTATGACATACCCAGTTTGAGGGGTGAGCTGGAAGTGCATTTTAGGCACAAATGCAGATTTTATTGAGTAGCCTACTTTGAGCGATTACATCTTTTTTCTTGTTGATCGTCATGGAGAATTTCAAAGTGGATTCAATTATATGCATAAATATGAGTCAGTCTGCAAAATTTCAAGTCTTGATGAATCCATTTGCTCAGTTTTCAAAGCCAAATCCGTTTGCAGTTTGTGTGTTTTGGCAAGCCTCTATTTCAACAGCTACTCGGAGGCCTGTTTCGCACAAGTGCAAAAGTTGCCTCAGTAAGCGTCATGTCAGAATGTTTGTTCTAGGATAATGTTGGTATAAATAATGAGCTATGTTTCAAATTTCAAGCCTCTACCAATCCGTTTGATCGGTTTTCAAAAGAGCTCATTTTGCCATCAAATTCAGTTATGCGCACTCCAGTGTTATATCAGTTAATGTAGCTGTTTTGGTGAGTGCACCATTTGCATCCTATCAGTCTGGTGATCAAACTGAGGATTCAAATATTTAATATGTACTTCAAGGTACCTATGTTCCGAATTTGAGGACCTACAGAGGTCGTTCGATATTTTTGAGAAAGGCGTCATGTGTTGCCAAGACATTGACTTCATCAGGTCCGCACTGTCGACAAAGCTAGTTGGGCATTTTTTAAAAATTAATATCTCTTCGCTCGGGACTCATCTAGAGAAACCGTTTGGTAGAAGTCATCTTTGTATATCAGAGTACACGCCTATCAGATGGCGAGCTCCAGAAAGGTGTTTTGACAGGTTTGAAAATTACGTCTTCGCGATTAAATGCGAAAATTGTGGCGTAATTGCCTGAAGGTTGTAAAATGCGGATTAATGATCCGAAAACGATGCCGATCGTTTCCAGAGGTATGTTTGAGGTCCGTGAAGCATTTCAAAGGCTAGTTGCTTGAAATCGAATTTTTTTTTAGTCGGACCCACTTTGGGACCCGACCTAGCTCATGCTCGCGCATTATTTTATTGGCGACTTGGCTTTATGAGCATTTCTAGAGTAATGTTGATGTCCATTGTTGGAGTCGAATACTTATATGTTTCCCACCAGAGGATAATGCAAAAATGGGAATGCTTCTCTTGATCTATACAACCAAGGTATTTTGCATGCTAGATGTAAGCAATGGAGGAGTGTGGGAATTGGTTGATAAAGATAAGATTGAAGCAGCCATTGACCTTCGCGATGATGGTAGTACAAAACTTGAAATCTTGGATAATGCTCGCATTGATCTCACCCTCTCTGCCGCATGTAATGATTTTGGACGATTTCATACCAAAGGCTGCCATAAACAAAAAGTATGAAAATGCAAATTGGCTGGTGTATAGCCATCTATCTAAGCACACATGGTTTGTGAATTGGCAATGTAAAATTGTTAAGAAAAGAAGCATAGAAATAGAAAACCATTGCTGGCCTCCTCTCACATGATGGCTAGTGAAGAGGCTATAGAAACATCAAGCTATAGCAAGTGCACTTGGCAAGTGAACTTGGCGAATTTCCCCTCTACTGTGGAGTTTAGAGACCTTAAGAAGAGGCAGCGTAAATTGGTTTAAGGCATCTGAAATATAGCAAAGTGCAATTGCAGCGATGGTTTGTTCACAGCAAACACCAATGCAATATTGGCAATCTTTTATGTCGTTCTCCTCCCCCACGTGAGCAGAGACATTGGTGCATGAGCAGTAACTAGAGTCTTTTGAAGTGAATGCAAATTAGTTAAATCTAATCTCTCTCCCCTACTGAGTGGAAGTGGCAAGTAATAGTTTTAAATCCATAGCAAATAAACACAGCAGTAATTCCTTCCCTCATGTGGCATCTTCAGGGAGGGATTCAAAAGAGTTTTTTAAACAAAAGAAAATAAAACAAATGCTAGAGTGCTTGCTGGGCATTGGAATTTTAATGAAATGCAGCAATAGCAACAAGAGGCCAAACCTCCTACGTGATTTGGGGGAAGGAGGGCTTTTCAATTTCAAAAAAAAATGCAACAGCATCTTCCAAATGCCATGAGTTGCAGAGGTAAAAGACATCACGACGAAGGTAATAGGCATTGGTGATGGAGTATGGTGCAGAATAGAGGTAAACCAGTAGCATCGATCCTCCCCTTTAAGCAATTTTGATGCCTCCTCCCAGTATGGCGTTGTTGAAAGGGCCATTGAATTCCAGGCAAATAAAAAAATCACCATTAAAACCCAGGGATATAGCTCCAAAAGTATAGCTCCAGGCTTAATCACATTATCCCACATGCACTAGGAAGTGTTTTTTTTAAATGTTTATATGCAAATCCACACAATAGTAATATGTCTAAGCCATAAAGGCTTTTGACGGATGGTGCCTATGGGCGCCCAAGGCGGGCCCATGCGCGAACACGCTTCCTGAGGTGATAGAGGAGATGACTGAGCAGCGACTAGGTGGATCCCACGCATGCACGCTTGCCGAGGTAGACAGGCAAAATTTTGCAGAGGAAGGCCGGCTTAACGAGTGAGCAAGTTCAAGATGGATCAATAGTGCGTGCTATTTCGTGAAAGGAAGATGCACGCGAGTTACACCTCGCGAAGTTGTGAAAGCCAGGTGGCGGTTACAGTCAGCGGTCCAGTAGGAGGGTCCCGATGAGGTGGCAGTGACGTGGTACATAGGTGGCAGTCCAGTGGCGATGATGTGGCGATGAAGTGGCGTACAAGCAAATAGCCCAGTGGCGGTGATGTGGCCGACAAGTGGCAAAAGATGAGGTGTCATCCCAGGTGGCATCCGATCAACCCCATCGACCAATCAGATCCCGCCACGTGGCAAAGCGTCAGGAGCATGATCAGAGCCAAAAATTAAAATTAAAATTGTAAATGATATAGTTTAAACTATATTAAATTTTGAAAAATTTAAATGACTGGGCACATTGGGGAATTAATTCGCCCAGTGTCTCAATTTTGGCCAAAATATAAAGTGTTATATATCGTCGGAAAGCTCTCGAAATGAGGAATCTGATTATGATGTTAATTTTGACAAATGTGGGACATTTTGGAAGCAGTTTCCATGGGAACAAAATTCAGTTAGAGAGGAGACACTTGGCAATTTAATTGCAGATTTGATTTGGTTCCCTCTCCCTTTTATTCCCAATTCTTCTTTGTTGTAAGGGTTCCAGAATTCTATGAGGAAGTGCTGCAGTTTTTATGGCTTCCATTTTCTGAAATTCTTGACCCAAACTTATAAAGTTCTATGGATCTATTCAGGGTATAGAGGCTACATTGCAGGATGACAGATTGTTTTCTAGTTGCAGGTCTTACTTGTGTCAGGCATGAGTAAATTTCCCATGATATTGTCTCTGTGTATGCATTTAATTGTTATGAATTGAATCCTCAAGGAGGCTTATAATTTGTCATCTCAAGGAGATTGTATGACTGTTTGTAGGCATTCTTCAATGAAGAGTTTAAATTCTATAATCAGTCATAAACAATGGAATGTGTCCCAGATCTGATAATTTTATGAATGGATTAAGTAATGCATTAGTACAAGGTATTAATGCAGGGATATGTTGTAAGGAAAACCAATTTGTAGCTGTGATTAACATTTTGTAGTTCTGTGTGTGGGACTCTGTTACCCAATGAACAAGGCACTGATCTTTGATAGATTTGGGGATGGTTTCAGATCAACATTTTAAAAGACAAAGCTATTTCCCTTTATGTTTAGGGGTGTGTGTTCCATTCTTTCCAAGCTCTGTTTCATCCTATTGTTTGTACAGATCTAGCCAATCTGTAATGTTTCCTAACCTATTGAGCTTGTGAAATGATCTATCTACTTAATTTTGATGCAGTTATGTGTTTGTAATTGTTGTATTTAGTGCATCAAAAGGGTGTCCCCCCTAGGTCTAGCAGAACCTGAAGTGCAGGAGGATCAATTAGGGTCCTATGTTATGTTGTCCAAGCCCTGATGTGTTTTGTAGATTGAAATTGGCCATTTCATAGAAAGATTTGCAGGTGTTCTTGGGTTAGCACTTTTTGGTGAACAACAAAAATGACGACTCTGCTGGGGAAGTGTTGTAATAATTCATGTTGAATCGAATCCCATGAGTCTAGCCAAAATTCATTTGGGGAAGAGTCTTAGAAGTTTAGAAATTTGAAAGTCATTTTCAGATTTGGAAGTGTATACCTTGAAAAATTTTGTTGCTAAGAAATTCAAAAATATTGCGTGACTCTGTTGTGTGGTGAGACCCAGAAATCTAAAAGTGTTCAGAGTGAAGATCAGTGGTTAAGTTTTATTCCTCTTTAGGGAGGTGGCGACTCTGTAAGAATGAACCGAAGATTTGGAGGAGTTCTTCAAATTTTCAGTCATAGGTGAAGTGAAAAACAGCAGCAAATTTATCAAGTATTCCCCAAGGTTTTTATGAAATTATATGTTCTTTATAAGGTGAATCAGTCACCATAGAAAGGAAAAGAAATTTGCAGTATGCATACTTCATGTTTTTGAAACAAATTTCAGTTATATGATCAAAGAAGTATGCAGTTCTGAAATTAGTGACTGCAAGGTTTTTGAAAAGATTTAAAACAAAAAAATAGTAAGGTGCATGGTCATGATAATGGTTCAGTGACTGTTATAAAACTTGATGGATCCAGATGTAGTTCCTAGATCCATGAATCCTTTGTCAAATTTGAAAGAGATCAATATAGAAATCGAAAAATGTCTTCAAATGATCCAAGAGAGATTTGTCTGGTTGTTAAAAGGGAAAGTAGGGCTAAGAAGTAAAGGAGAATCATCATATGTCTTTTATGAAAGATTTTTAGCTGCATTGAATGAGCTTTCAACTGATAATAGACCCCCTGAGTCGGTTTTAATTGAGATATTCTTAGAGCTTTATGAGCCTAACTCAATTAATTGGTCTACTGCCTTAAGAGGAGAATGTGTTGAATCTATTAAAGAATGGATAGATATGATTGAAAGTAACCAGTCTGAAAATATACACAAGATTAAAAATAATGAAGGAGATGAGCCCCTAAGTGGATGTACCTCCTATGATGCTGAATGTGATTATTCTTAGTGTGACAGTTTAGATGTGTATTTAGAGCGAGAAGAAATTTGTGGGAACAGTGATTGTTCAACTAATTATGAGCCCGTTGAGGTTTCAAATACTAATGATGTAGATCACCTTTTTGTTGATTTCAATCCACAAGATGTTTGCAACCCCATTTATGAAACTATGTTGCAACATGTAGCAACACATTATGAGCAGTGTGATAAAGTATATGATGTAGATCCAAGTTGTTGTGATGATGAAATAAATGTACATAGAGACATGAGCACTACAGATCCAATACTTTTATTAGATTGGGACAATGTTTACAGCTCAGAGGATGAAGCCAAGGAAAATGAAAATGAAGGAGGTTCACTAAGTAGTGAGCAAATTTCAGAACTCTTAGCTATTGATTTTCAGAGACATGGATTCAAAAATGTGCCCAATCTTTCATACCCACTCAGTATATGTTTTGATTCTAATGATATTTTTGAGGGTGTAAAAAATGATACATATGATGTTGATTCTTTTCCTATGTTTGATAGACAAAATGATAATGCATATATGGTTGATAGGTATGATAATGAAGGTTCATATGTTGATATGAATTCTAGCTTTGATATGGATTATGAGGATCTACCTTTTAGAAGACATGACAAATCTGGGGTGTTTTTCTTAGATTTGCAAGGAAGAAATGAACCATTGGCAAGTAAAAATCATGTACTTTCATGTGTGCAAAATGCTGATAGTTTCTTTGATCAGCAAGTTGAAGTGCAGTCATGTTATGAGGAAGGTTTCCTCTCTAGTTTGCAGGATATTTTTGTGAAGGAGTGTTTATTATTTCAGCAAGCTAGCAATAAGGATCTGTCTGATATTCCCAACTTTCAGAATGAGTTAGACTACTTTTCATCTCAGCTGGAAAAAAATAGTAAAGAGTATGGCACTCTTATGTCACCTAGTGACCAACCCTCCCAGCGTGTGGTTGATTTTCAGAGATATCATGATTATAAACATGTTGATGATTATGTTTTATGTGACCAGTTGATTAGAAGTGGAAGTGTTTTTGATTAGGCAGATTGAAATGATGATCTCAACTTACCTCCCGTTTGTGGGAAAGAGAATCATGTTTTTGATAGAGGTAAGAATTGATTTCAGTTTTGATGGCCTGGGGCCATTTATAAGTTGTATATTTTGTACAGTTGCTTTTCTTCAGTTGTGTGGTTTTCAATAAAGTGCCCTGTTGTTCGGGTAGAATAAGGAAGCCCTATTTTTGAGACGAGAAGAGAAGGATTGAGAGAAGAGTGATTCGTTTTTGGGTGGTCTGCTTAACCAAAGATATCCAGATTCTTGTGTTGATCTTACAATTAACCATCCCTAGTCAGAGCCACTGTTGGGACTGATTAGAACTGAGTCAAGTTTAAAGGCCCACTTCAAATTTTTGCTTTGCATCTCCGAATAAGTCAGTTTAAATGGCCTAGTTAGAGAGAGGGTAAATGGAGCCAGTTGATTTTCAGAGGGTAAGGCTCGGGATTCATGTCCCGCACCTTTCATTTGGCCTATTCAGTAATTTGCAACTTTTAGAATTCAATTTTGACAGGTTTATGAGGTACCCAGTTTGAGGGGTGAGCTGGAAGTGCATTTTAGGCACAAATGCAGATTTTATTGAGTAGCCTTCTTTGAGTGATTACATCTTTTCCCTATTGATCGTCATGGAGAATTTCAAAGTGGATTCAATTATATGCATAAATATGAGTCAGTCTGCAAAATTTCAAGTCTTGACGAATCCATTTGCTCAGTTTTAAAAGCCAAATCCGTTTGCAGTTTGTGTGTTTTGGCAAGCCTCTATTTCAATAGCTAGTCGGAGCCCTGTTTCGCACAAGTGTAAAAGCTACCTCAGTAAGCGTCATGTCAGAATGTTTGTTCCAGGATAATGTTGGTATAAATGATGAGCTACATTTCAAATTTCAAGCCTCTACCAATCCGTTTGATCAGTTTTCAAAAGAGCTCATTTTGCCATCAAATTCAGTTATCCGCACTCCAGTGTTATATCAGTTAATGTAGCTGTTTTGGTGAGTGCACCATTTGCATCCTATCAGTCTGGTGATCGAACTGAGGATTTGAAGATTTAATATGTACTTCAAGGTACCTATGTTTAGAATTTGAGGACCTACGGAGGTCGTTTGATATTTTTGAGAAAGGCGTCATGTGTTGCCAGGACATTGACTTCATCAGGTCCGTAGTGTCGACAAAGCTAGTTGGGCATTTTTGAAAATTAATATCTCTTCGCTCGGGACTCATCTGGAGAAACCGTCTGGTAGAAGTCATCCTTGTATATCAGAGTACACACCTGTCAAATGGCGAGCTCCAGAAAGGTGTTTTGACAAGTTTGAAAATTACATCTTCGCGATTAAATGCGAAAATTGTGGCATAATTGCCTAAAGGTTGTAAAATGCGGATTAATGATCCGAAAACGATGCCAATCATTTCTAGAGGTATGTTTGAGGTCCGTGAAGCATTTCAAAGGCTAGTTGCTTGAAATCGAATTTTTTTTTAGTCGGACCCACTTTGGGGCCCGACCTAGCTCATGCTCGCGCATTATTTTATTGGCGACTTGGCTTTATGAGCATTTCTAGAGTAATGTTGATGTCCATTGTTGGAGTCGAATACTTATATGTTTCCCACTAGAGGATAATGCAAAAATGGGAATTCTTCTCTTGATCTATACAACCAAGGTATTTTGCATGCTAGATGTAAGCAATGGAGGAGTGTGGGAATTGGTTGATAAAGATAAGATTGAAGCAGCCATTGACCTTTGCGATGATGTTAGTACAAAACTTGAAATCTTGGATAATGCTCGCATTGATCTCACCCTCTCTGCCGCATTTAATGATTTTGGACGATTGCATACCAAAGGCTGCCATAAACAAAAAGTATTAAAATGCAAATTGGCTGGTGTATAGCCATCTATCTAAGCTCACGTGGTTTGTGAATTGGCAATGTTAAATTGTTAAGAAAAGAAGCATAGAAATAGAAAACCATTGCTGGCCTCCTCTCACGTGATGGCTGGTGAAGAGGCTATAGAAACATCAAGCTACGGCAAGTGCACTTGGCAAGTGAACTTGGCGAATTTCCCCTCTACTGTGGAGTTTAGAGACCTTCAGAAGAGGCAGCGTAAAATGGTTTAAGGCATCTGAAATATAGCAAAGTGCAATTGCAGGGATGGTTTATTCACAACAAACACCAATGCAATATTGGCAATCTTTTATGCCATTCTCCTCCCCCACGTGAGCAGAGACATTGGTGCATGAGCAGCAGCTAGAGTCTTTTGAAGTGAATGCAAATTAGTTAAATCTAATCTCTCTCCCCTGCTGTGTGGAAGTGGCAAGTAATAGTTTTAAATCCATAGCAAATAAACACAGGAGTAATTCCTTCCCTCATGTGGCATCTTCAGGGAGGGTTTCAAAAGAGTTTTTTAAACAAAAGAAAATAAAACAAATGCCAGAGTGCTTGCTGGGCATTGGAATTTTAATGAAATGCAGCAACAGCAACAAGAGGCCAAGCCTCCTACGTGATGTGGGGGAAGGAGGGCTTTTCAATTTCAAAAAAAAATGCAACAACATCTTCCAAATGCCATGAGTTGCAGAGGTAAAAGACATCATGACGAAGGTAATAGGCATTGGTGATGGAGTATGGTGCAGAATAGAGGTAAACCAACAGCATTGATCCTCCCCTTTAAGCAATTTTGATGCCTCCTCCCAGTATGGCGCTGTTGAAAGGGCCATTGAATTCCAGACAAATAAAAAAATCACCATTAAAACCCAGGGATAGAGCTCCAAAAGTGCAGCTCTAGGCTTAATCATATTATCCCACATGCACTGGGAAGTGTTTTTTTTAAATGTTTATATGCAAATCCACACAATAGTAATATGTCTAAGCCATAAAGGCTTTTGACGGATGGTGCCTATGGGCACCCAAGGCGGGCCCATGCATGAACATGCTTCCCGATGCGACAGAGGAGATGACTGAGCGGCGACTAGGTGGACCCCACGCAGGCACGCTTCCTGAGGTAGACAGGCAAAATTTTGCAGAGGAAGGCCGACTTAACGAGTGAGCTAGTTTGAGATGGATCAACGGAGCGCGCTATTTCACGAAAGGAAGATGCACGCAAGTTGCACCCCGTGAAGTTGCGAAAGCCAGGTGGCAGGTACAGTCAACGGTCCAGCAGATGGGTCCTGGTGAGGTGGCAGTGACATGGCACACAGGTGGCAGTGACGTGGCACACAAGTGGTAGTCCAGTGGTGATGACGTGGTGATGAAGTGGCGTAAAAGCAAGCAGCCCAGTGGCAGTGACGTGGCTGACAAGTGGCAAAAGATGAGGTGTCATCCCAGGTGGCATCCAATCAACCCCATCGACCAATCAGATCCCGCCACATGGCAAAGTGTCAGGAGCATGATCAGAGCCAAAAATTAAAATTAAAATTGTAAATGATATAGTTTAAACTATATTAAATTTCGAAAAATTTAAATGACTGGGCACATTGGGGAATTAATTCGCCCAGTGTCTCAATTTTGGCCAAAATATAAAGTGTTATATATCGTCGGAAAGCTCTCGAAATGAGGAATCCGATTATAATGTTAATTTTGACAAGTGTGGGATATTTTGGAAGCAGTTTCCACAGGAACAAAATTTAGTTAGAGAGGAGACACTTAGCAATTTAGTTGCAGATTTGATTTGGTTCCCTCTCCCTTTTATTCCCAATTCTTCTTTGTTGTAAGGGTTCTAGAATTCTGTGAGGAAGTGCTCCAGTTTTCATGGCTTCCATTTTCTGAAATTCTTGAGCCAAACTTGTAAAGTTCTATGGATCTATTCAGGGTATAGATGCTACATTGCAGGATGACAGATTGTTTTCTAGTTGTAGGTCTTACTTGTGTCAGGCATGAGTAAATTTCCCATGATATTGTCTCTGTGTATGCATTTAATTGTTATGAATTGAATCCTCAAGTAGGCTTATAATTTGTCATCTCAGGGAGATTGTATGACTATTTGTAGGCATTCTTCAATGAAGAGTTTAAATTCTATAATCAGTCATAAACAATGGAATGTGTCCCAGATCTGATAATTTTATGAATGGATTGAGTAATGCATTAGTACAAGGTATTAATGCAGGGATATGTTGTAAGGAAAACCAATTTGTAGCTGTGATTAACATTTTGTAGTTCTGTGTGTGTGACTTTGTTACCCAATGAATAAGGCACTAAGCTTTGACAGATTTGGGAATGGTTTCAGATCAACATTTTAAAAGACAAATCTATTTCCCTTTATGTTTAGGGGTGTGTGTTCCATTCTTTCCAAGCTCTGTTTCATCCTATTGTTTGTACAGATCTAGCCAATCTGTAATGTTTCCTAACCTGTTGAGCTTGTGAAATGATCTATTTGCTTAATGTTGATGCAGTTATGTGTCTGTAATTGTTGTATTTAGTGCATCAAAAGAGTGTCCCCCCCTAGGTCTAGCAGAACCTAAAGTGCAGGAGGATCAATTAGGGTCCTATGTTATGTTGTCTAAGCCCTGATGTGTTTTCTAGACTGAAATTGGCCATTTCATAGAAAGATTTGCAGGTGTTCTTGGGTTATCACTTTTTGGTGAACAACACATCCATGGGTAGGACATCAAATAACACCCTATCCTTATACCTTCCAATGGTAAAATCCACCGATGCTTGCTCATTGACTAGGACATGTTGGCCTTTGTTCAACCAAGTGACTCTATAGGGATTGTTGTGAGGTATCCTTTGCAATTTGAGCCTTCTCACTACCTCTTATGACACAATGTTGTCTGTAGACCCTGAATCAATGATCACTTTGTACACTTTGTCCATAATCTTGCATTTGATCCTAAATAAGGACCTTCTTTGGCTTGTCTCTTCTCTGACCAGTTCTTTGATCAATGTTCCCCTTATCATCAAGTTGTCACCTACCTCTGACTCTAAGGCAACCTCTGAAGTCTTGCTACTTGAAGACTCTTCTTGAAGATAACTCACTCTTCTTTCACCACTATGTGTTGATGATCCCTTCTCTGGCACCTATATGCTGGATGACCAAGTTGGTTATAATGGTAACACTTCATTGTTATAAAGTATGAGGAACCTCCACCTTGGCCACTAGATCTTCTTCTAAAACCACTATTGGATCCCCTTCCTCTATTGAATCCTCCTTTACTACTGCCACTATCTTGTTCCTCGTTGAGTTTAGACTCTCCTTGTGTTCTTTATTCAGAACTTCTTCCTCCAAAGCCTCCTCTATGTCCTCTAGTGTTTTTTCCTCTACCTCTGCCCCTATTGTTGCTTGAGTCATGTCTAATTTTTTAGTTTTTCCTCCACCTTAAGGGAAAGTTGATAGGTTTGGTGGACTGTTTTGGGGCTCATTAGACCGATTTCTTCTTAGATGTTCCACCGTAGACCATTTAGGTACCTAGCAACCTTGAGACTCTCTTCTTCCACCACATGAGATCTAAGGCTAAGTTTGTGAAACTCCTCCATATAGCTACTGACATCAAGATATTTTGTCTTAAGTTTTGCCTCTTCCTATGAATTTGCACTTCATAGTCATCAGGGAGATAGACTTCTTTGATTTTGACTAACATCCCTTTCCAAGAAGAGATGGGTGCATTGCCCATTTTCTTCCTTTCATCTTGCACAAATTTCCACCATGTGAGAGCAACTCCTCTCATCCTTGACTTGGCTACCTTGACTCTCTAGGCTTCAGTTATGCCTTCACATTCAAAATGGTTCTCCATGCCTTCTATTCACTCTAGGACCACTTCTACCTCCATCTTACCAGTGAACAAGGGTAATCCTTCCAATGATTTGCCACTCAAGGTCTTCAATGCCTTCAAAAAAGGTTCTTTCTCTAGGAAGGGATCAGGTTCAGGTATCTTGTCTATCTCTGCGACTTCTTTACCCTTCCCTTATTCTCCTTCCACTTTTACCAACACTTCATCTGCCTTGGTTTCTACCTCTCCAAGCTTACTCTCCAATTCTAGCAACTTCTCCTTTAGGAATCTATCCTCTTCCTCTTGATCATCCACTTTATTTGCCAACTATGCATTGGTCACCATGTTGTTGTCTCCTATAGATTTCATTGAGGACATCTACTCACCTAGCACAAATTTTATAGTCTCTGATACCAATTTGATGGGGTTCACCTAGTTTGCTTAACACTTCACCTAGCTGGTAATGCTCAATACCACCAACTCACTGGACCTACTTGCTCACCAGGCCTCCAAGTCATTCTTAGTCTCTTATAGGGCTTGAATCATTACCTTTCCAAGGTGTTTTCTTCAAGTGTTTTGGCTAGGAACCCTACCAATTCACAATGCTTCACATGTACTCAATTATGGCTTCTTGGCTTCAAGTTGACAAAATGACCTCCTACCATTGTGAGATGGTGTAGAGGTGTGGAGGTGTCTTCATTCATGTTTTTGATGCATTTAGGGTCCATTTGAGGTTTTCCATCAATAGGTTTCTTACCGATTTCAAAATCTTTCCTAGAAAAGGGCTACATGGAATTAGCCCAATTAGGCCTCCTAAAACTACTCACCTAAAATCAATATATTTTTTTGGTTTTAGCTTCTTTTTCCACCATTCAATATGCTAACCCCAAAATGAGGGTTTCAGAGGGTTTCTAGGCCTTCTAGGTGGCAGTGATAGGTCAAGTTGGGGTTTGTGCAACAAATGAACTTTTCAAAGCTCCTCCTTGTATTGGAAACTCTATCCCAAATCCTTGGACCCCTTCAAAAGCTTATAAAGTGATTTGACATCCACCCCTACACTTGGCACTTCATTCTCACCTTATTTCCTCTAATCGAGTTGCTCCTGGACTCGCCTAGAATAAGGTGATAGTCATATCAAAGCTCTTCTCCAGCACTTGCACCTAAATATGTACACTATACAGATGGTTTCCCTCCATTTCCCAACAATTCATGATGGAAGCACATGTGGAACTCATGGGGCAACCATATTTATAAGAAAACTGCTATATACAAGTCAAAACTGGCTGCTTGCAAACTAAAGCAAGAAAACACTAATGAATAGTGTCTACAAAGCTCTAAATTGAACCAATGACACAATAACACACAAGAGAAACTCAATCCATTTCTGGATCAATGGATTCAATCCATCTTTAACTACAAAATGAGTAAAATCAAGCCAAAACGCTGCCAACTAGTCTGAAAATGAGTAGTTTCAGATTGTGAAGCTTGCAAAACATATTCAGCAACCTTGGTAACCATGCAAGAGAGGGTTTTTATAGATTTCCCATGTGTGGAGTCATCCTAGGGAGTTGAAAAATCCCTAACTCCATCGCTAACCATTTCAAGACAAAAGTTGTCATGACAACTTTCAAAAGGTGTCATGACAACTTTCAAAAGGTGTCATGACAACTTTTTGTAACTTTGCAACTTTTGCACTTTTGGTCTTTCCACCCTATAAGACCTATTCCAAGTCATCACAAATGACTTTTAAAACTTTCCTAATACTAGTTTTACCCTCCCTAATTCTTGTACCAAGTTTTGACACTTTTGACTAACAAAAAGGTCAATTACCTACTCAAACTCGCTATTTACACAAAATGCAAACCTAAGAAGTATGAACACAACCTAGGCCTACATTGACTCAAAAATTCTAACTCTTGGGCCCTCTTGGAGCCCTTATTCACCACTGACTTGGCTAGGGTTAGTATAAGCCAAAATTGAAAAAAACTAAACAATCTAAGTCCTAGGTGCTCCTGCACCACACATGCAGAAAAGCCAACCACCTAGAGCACACTACTCAAATGAGAGTCGCAATGACTACAGTAGGATGGTTAAATCCTAGAATAATGTACTACTCAAAATAGCATCTCCAATGCTAGATTCAATACTGATTAGGCTCTGAGAAAAACCTTCAAACCTTCCTTGAACCTTCTCTATGGTCTACTCATATGATATTCAATATTCTCACATACCATGTTACAATACCATACCATAACCATATCCTATCTATCATCTCACAAATGAGATCTTACATATATAAAAAACCTAAGACCAAATGTGTAGGTCAGCTCACTAAGAATATTATAATTAAATCAATTACAAATAAGTCTTGATGCAATGCATCATGTCGGCTCAATACAATTATAACAATATCCAATCAATAAATCATCTCCATAACGTGTCATGCTGATCTAGAATAGATAACGCATACTAGTCCATAACCTAGACCAATCTGTCGGTAATAGAAAATATGTCAATCCGATTAGACCAATAACCAAAACACAAAAACCAAGTATCTAAACCTTGTCTTTGACATAATCAAGTGATCTCTAGATGATAACAAGTCATCATCTATGCCGTTGAACCATACAACCTGTCGGTGAGCATATACCGGTGACTGTGCATAAGTCACTGACCTTGCTGGTGAACACAATGTGCTGGTTCAATAGTAAACTAATATAACCATTGTTGCAAATCAACAATGTAGATCTCCAGAAGGATAAGTGTTGACATCAATGATAAAACTAATGCAACACACCCATAATACCAACATGGAGAACCCTTGGAATGAGCTTTAAAAACTCTTCTTGCAAATAAACTGATTATTTTACCAGAAGCAAGAAGTTATGAACCACAAGTCAAACCTAATTGGTGGAACAACATTCATTTTTGCAATTACCATTGAAATAAAGGACACCAAACTAATGATTGTCAAAGATTGAAACACCTTATCCAAGATTTAATTGATAATGGATCTATCACAGTGGATAGTCATAAGACAAATGAATCACTTCTAGCCTTTAAAACTCCACTTCTAAACTATTGAAAAGGTGAACAATCTAAATCAAAAGATTACAAAGGAAAAGCCAAAGTGAACTACACTTATACATATGATGATGTGGCAAATGTCATCATCATTAAAGATAACATACTGTAGATAGGAATTTGGGAAAACGTCAAAGCAATTATATATTAAACTAGCTCAATCACAAAAACTAGATTGAAATGATAACAATCCTAAAAACATTCAACAGAGATATGAAAACAAGACATTCAAATCAAATGCAAACCATTAAAAACGCGAATATCTCCTCCATAATTCTCCATTGTCCTTCTTTCTCCTTCAAATTGCTTTGTTTGTGGATCTCACCTGCAAATGCAAAGGCATAGTATGAAAGCAAGATGAAATGGCAGTGTAAGGACACTAGAAGCGTGATTGATTCTCTGAAAATGTGATTAGATCGATTCAAAAATGTAATTAATTCATATCCTTGATTGAGGATATTCATCCAATTTATAGAAAAATTGGAGATATGACAAGATTAGCATGAAGAGATTTGAAAGGAAATTTCAAATCAAGAATGACAAATATGACAAATTATGACAAGATTGACACTTTCTATGCAAGATTGATTGATTGACAAATTATTACAAATTATGACAAATTGCTATGTCATTCCCATGAAATTAGGGGAAATATTAGAAAAATAGGAGAAAATAGAAAATTAGATGAATTGGAAATTAGGAAATTTGAAATTGATGAAAATTAGGTAAATTAATTAATAATTTTTCATTCATTAATTAATTCACAAAAAGAGGGGGAATTAATTAGCCAATTAAATAAATATTTAATTGTGACAAGAAGACTTAGGATAAATAAATAAATTATTTAACCTAGAGGGAAAATGACAAAAAAAATTAAATGAATAAATCATAAAACCCTAGAAGATGAATTAGAAATGCAAGGATGACAATTAGGTCTTGACAAAAGATAATTGATATAGGGTCGATTTGATCATGATTCTGACTGACAAAGGACCAATGCTGATAAATGATTGAGATTGGTTGACAAATTGACCAAGATTGACAAAGAGATCAAATTGATAGGCACCAATTGACGAGGAACAATGACGAATTGATCAAAATTGACATGATTGACACGGACAAGGATCAATGACGAATCGATCGCAACAATGACATGATTTGACAAGGACAAGGATCGATGACGAATCGATCACAAGATGACAAGATTGACAAGGACGAGGATCGATGACAAATCAATCGCAAGATGACAAGATTGACAAGAGGACAAAAACCCAAATTCAATCATCGATTAGGATTGACGATGTCCAAAATGAAATCGAATTAACAATGTCCAAAATATGACAAATGAGCACACACATTGATGTGACATGATAAGATCGACCAAAATCATGACTGAAGATTGTTATCGACAAGACCAAATTCGAAAGTAAGAAAAATGAGGAATGTAGAAGAAGGACTCGATGCTCGCAAATGATAAAGACCAAGTGCGCAACATAGAAGAAATGTTAATGCGATGCAAAAACCCTAAAATAAGGCAATGCGCGAATGTTAAAGTATGACTCCGCAAGCGTTGACCATTTTTAGACGTCTACATTTTGCCCATCTTTGAGATAATGCGATTCTAAGCGTTATTTCAAAGAACAATAATGAAAATGCCCCAGACAATGACAATGACATATGCATTCCCCCTCGAGGAATTGGCTGGAAACATCTAGAAAAGAGGCCAATTAGTCGATAAGAATAATAGAAAATGATAGGTTCAAACAGATCGCCAAGACTGACAAAAGAAATGTTAGTAAGAAGAAATTAGACAGAGGACAGTTAGAGATGAAGGAAAACTTGCTTTCACATATGCACATAAGTAGGTGAGAACCTTTATTTAATGTAGCAAAGCGGATGCAGAGCATCATGGCATGGAAGGCCAGAGCTGAAATGCAACCCCTTTTGCAAAAGATAGACACATTGCACACAAGGAATGAGTGAATCATCCTAGGGTGCATACATCAAGGGTCAAGATATGTGCGGCATTTACAAAGCAAACGTACTTATCACAGACACCCAATGATATAGTTGCCTGAGTTGGTGACAAACATTCCACAAACAGCAAACACAACAAAAAAAAAAAGGAAAGGGACCATGAACCATCCCGGTCACTCTAAATCACTCAGTGACATCATCAAGCAACATAGGAACATGATCGAAGCCAAAGATAAATCAGTAAAAAAAGATAAGACTCACAAATTTGACCAAGTCAAACAAACATTCTGATCGTCATTGTCAAAAGTAGAAAACAAGAATGATCATGCTGTCTGGTTCCAGGGAATGCGGTACCCCATCTAAGACAAGACACAGTCTAGTTTTGAGTATACCACACCCTATATAAGACCCATGATAATGTGACAAGGACAAATGATATTGATGTTGAATGATTGACATGACAATTTTGATCAATTTGAATGTCTGGTTTGATTGAAAAGTTCATCTATTAATGCATGATTTCATTAAAGAACAATGTGTGATTGAGTGTCGTTGGATGTATGCACAACGATCTGTCTATGCATAGAGGGTACCATTAATTGACAAAATGCCAAACACCAAAGGAATTGTTTTTGGATTTTGATGTTTTGAAATTTTTTTGTTCATTTTTCAGGACTTTATTTGACTTTTTAGGGATTTTTTTCAGGACATTATATGATTTTTTTGGATTTTTTCAAGACATTATTTGATTTTTTTGGATTTTTTCAGGACATTATATGATTTTTAGGATTTTGCCCCCAATGTCTAGCAAGGCAAGGAATATGATAGGTGAATAAATAGGCTTTCTAAAATGTTGGTGGATAGAGGGAAGACAAAGGCCTTTTATCATGGAGACAATACAGATGCAATTTTCAAGGGCTATTGCATGATGGGACAAGAGACTGGATATGACAATATAAAGCAGTGACATGGCATGAGGGACATGTCAAGAGGTTTTTGAAACCATGTTTAAATTTTGCATCCTTATGTCAGATCAAGATCAAGGAAGGAAAAAGAGTGTATGGATAGTGATAAGATATGGATAGGATAAGCAAGACCAAGAATGGATAAGGGACATGGACTGAATGTCGAGATTGGCTAAGGGATAGTGGCAGAAAGTTGCAATAAGTAAGGGAATATGGATGAAAGGTTGTAATAAGCAAATGGATAAATGACCAAAAGCTATGATAGACTAAAAGATGCAAACAAGATGCATGATGCTCATGACGATCCTCAGCCTTGTCAAGATCAAAGGTGGAAAGGGAAACTGGACATGAGGGACAATAGGATATGAAGGGTAATGACAAGGGTTCGATAGGATAATGAAGGGCAATAGGATATGAAGGAGGAAACCTGCCCCAAGTGTGGTATGCAAGAAGTTCATAGATTACGCATGATGCTTGTTTGCCAGGTTTTCATCACGGTACTTGCCCAAGGTGCCTGTTTGCCAGGTTTTCACTAGTGGACGAATTATTTTTGCTTTACTTTTTTTTTTCTTTTTCATTTTTTCATCATTTTTTTTTTTTGTATTTTGACTTTTTCAATAGAAGATGGACACATGATAGGGAATGGAAGAAGGACTCAAGCATCTTTTTGTTTTTGGATAGTAGCCTTGAAAAAAATGGACCATGACCTTTAAAAGCATGCTCAAAGACGTTGGTAGGATAAGGACAAGGAAAATAAGATGAAACTAAGGCAAGGATTTATGTAAAGGATTGGATCAAAGGGATCGAAGGATGAAAAATATGCATTGGATAATGGATAGGGTATTGGAAGAACTAGGCTTGAGTGGATAGAAATGAAGGCAAGATTGACATTGGCACACACCTTGAGGGGTGATGGACTGATGGAGGAAAGATGTATTTTAGATTGTGAGATTTGGATAGAGGAATAGCTTGGGATTTTGGGACATAAGGGCCCAAAATGGATGAAGAAGGTGATGGAGGAACAAATTTGAGAGGGTTGAATGGAGGAATAGCAATTTTGGATGCCAAGTTGGATGTTTCTTTAGGCTTTTGTGCTTCAAGGAGCCGCTTAGGGATCCACATGGTTTTTGATTTTTCATGCTTTTGTGGTTCCTTGGAGTGCATTGCTTGTACAAGGGATTTAGGAACCCATATATATTTTGACTTTTGTTTTTGAGAAATGGGCCTTTGTGGCCTTTTGGATATTTCTTTTTCTTTATAGATCATATTGTTCTTTGTTTTGACATGTTGATCCTTGAATACATGTGGATTTCTAGACTTATGACTTTTATACTTGGCATCCAAATTGCTTGGAGGGGGAAAGGAATGCATGGATGGATATGAATGAAATGGACTTCTTTTGGATTGATAAAATTTACTCAAGGATGTGTGCCTTTGCTGACCTTGCATAGAGGATGAAAGGATATAAGGACCTAAGATGGATGGAAGGGATGATGGGGAAGGGATATGTTTGGATTGTGATGGAGGGATACCAATGTCTTGAGAGTGAGTTGTGTAGACATGAACCTTAAGATATTCTTTGATATGGAGAGATTCTTGCTTATAGAGATCTACTCCTTTTCCTTTATGAATATCTTGACTTGTAGGATACTCTTTTCTTTGGGAAGAAGATGCGAGTCCATTATGAGGTGGATATGATATGAGAGAAATAATGAGATCTTTAAGTGGATCGGATAGCACCAAAGTGGAAGAACCCATTGTTAATGTCAGGGGTTCATGAACATCTTGCACTGACACGTTAGAATCATGAGGGGGATTAGGATCATGAGGGGAACTAGGATTGTGTAGTGGACATGGTTCAATGACAGGCTCTTCGAGAGATGGAATGGGAGAAATAATGGGATCATCAAAAGAAATGCGATCTTGGAGTGTATATGGAGCATTAAGACAAGGATCTTGTGGAGGATTTAAAGGAATAATTTGATCTTGACAAGGAGGAAGATCACTGGAATCCTCTTTAAAGGTGCTTTTCTCTTGACTTTTAATGGGATCATCAAAAAGGATGGAAGGGATATCTTGATCTTCCTTAGGGAATGGAGTGTCAATGGGATTTTGGATAGGATGGACAAGAATAGGGGAATCATCATGAGTGTCTGGGAACATGGAGTCCTGGTCAACAATTGGATGGGATGATAAGGTGTCAGGATCTTGATCTTGATCTATTTTAAGACATGTTTCTTCATGCTCTAAATTATCCTCTTGACATGGGGTTGGACTTTGGATATGCATGGGGTATTCTGACAAGGAATCAATGTTTTGACATGAAGGAAATGCACTTTGAACATTTGTGATGGATTCTGGCAAGGAATCAATGCTTGAACATGAGGAAGAGGTACTTTGAATGGGGTCCTCTAAAATAGGTAATGGCAATAAAGTGCATGGTTGCATTGGGTCTAGTATTTCCGAAACATGACAAGGATGTGCATCATGAATTGAATTATCTTGGCAATAAATTATGGATAGCTCTTGGATAATTTCATCCTTGGGTGTATTGTTTGATGAGGACAATATGGAAGGTTCTTGTGAAACTTCTAAAGGTGTAGGGATAGATGCCACTGGAGAGTCAATTTGTTTGTGGGGGGATGAGGCATTGCTAGACATAAGTGTATTATCTTGATCTTCCTCAAAGAACTCACTTGGTAATTTCCTTAAGAGCCTTGCAATAAAGCCACCTTTCTTCAAGGTTTTGACATGGTTGTATCTATAATTTGAACTTGTTTGGAAAGAATTTGGTCTTGGTTTGATGTCATGTTTTGATATTGGACTTGGTTCAATTGTTCTGACATGTTTGAAACTTGGGTTGGTGTGTGCTGCAACCTTTGTTTTTGAATGTTTGGTTGTAGTTGTTGACATTGATATTCCACCATTGGTTGAACTATTTGTGGACATTGTATAGTTGGTTGGACATATTGTTGAAATTGGACCATTGGTTGTATTGGTTGTATATGTTGGACCATTGGTTGTGTCTGTTGGAAATGTTGAACAATTGGTTGTGATGGTTGAAAATATAATTGATTGTAAACACCTTCTTGTTCTTGTTGTGAAGGCACATAATGTTGTTGTCTCTTTTCTTAAAATTGTTTCATCATCTCTATTTGTGAGAGGAGAGCCGGTATGTCTAATCGTTCAATAAGAGATCTTACATCAATTGGCTCAATATTTGGATTTTGACCTGGAAATTTTCAAAACATTTTGGACATTTGTGATCTATTCTTCTCAATGTTTTTCACTTTTTGTTCCAAAATCTCCTTTTCTTGAGCTAGTTTCTCCTCTAGTTTTTGTATTTAGACATTTAAATCATCATGATAAGTTTGATCCAAACTATGAGACATGTAGAGATTGGATTGACATGATTGATTGCTCAATTGTGATGACATGGCTTCGTAAGAAGGTTGAGACCTCATTTCAACAAACATGTCACTATGCAATGCAACTACTGGGATTGACAAATGCAACCTAAAAGGATGACAATGCAACTTAATGTTTTTGTTGTTTTTCAAGATTTGGACAAACTTTTTGAAATGCAAACCTAAAGACTCAACCTTAGGAAGTTGGAATGAAGCCAAGACCTTAAAGGACAAAGGACCAAATGACAATAGGACAAATTGACAATGTCTCACCTATATGCTTGGATGCTAAGCTAGGTTTGACAAAAATGATATTAATGAAAAGACAAATTTTAGACAAGGTCAAGACTTCTTAACAACAACTTAGGGTATCATCCAAAGTGTTTGATTTTTTTCAAGTTTGACAAACCAAATTTTTAAGACTAAATGCAAGAAGACAATGATTATGAAAATGACTTAGGATATGACATGAAAAAGATCTAAAGATATGATATGACAAGATGAAGCCAAGACAAGATGACAATGCAAAGACCAATGACTTGGAATATGCAAAATGCAACCTAGGCAAGACCTAATGGAAATCTATCTTGGATATGACAATGAAATGCAAAACTTACGGAAATGATTTTGAACCTAAGTGCAAAATGAGGACACTTGCAATGAAAAGGACTAAAATGAAGGGAGATGACAATATGCCCTAGGACCTAAGTTGGACTATGCAAAACCTAGCCTAAAGTGACATGAATGTTGAGACAAAGTTTTTCAATGTGTTTGAATGCCATGTTTTGAAAATGTTTTGAACTTTGTTGGATGAATGTTCTCTTTTTAAAACCTTGTTTGGACAATGTTTGGATTTGTTTGACAAATGATGTTTTGTGACAATTGTATAGTTCAACTTTTGACAATCACAAAAGACAAGATGTTTTGACTTAGACCCAAGACAATCATGCTCATTCACAACAACTTCTATGGCTGGCAAGGGAAATATCTATTGAATCCTCTAACCATAAAATACAACACTCAACCGGATAGCTAGATGCTTGGTAGCATTGGCTCCCCCTTACAGTGCACTCACTTCTCGAGCATACCAAGCTTCGAGTTCAAGGGGCATCACTTCCCAATAACTTTGTATCTCTAACTAAGGAGTACATGAGAGGTGTCTTCGACATGCACGTATCACAACGCCTGAGCCAACAGATAGAAGGATTTTTGCCTCTAAAAACAAGAGATTCTAGTAAGGGCATCCGTTCAGGTGGGTATTGATCTGGCGAATAAATCATCGCAATACCATTCTAGCACCCGTTGTCTACAACTTTTGTTGCATCCATAGTTATTTAGAGTGGTTCAGAAGAGCTTGGCTTTAGCCCGTCACCACTTTGGGTCGTTCCCTCTCACCAATGCCTGTGCAAAGTGCCAGGCAAATTGGGAGGCAGGCCCAATTCTAAGGGTTAAAACATGCAATCAAACTAAAAACAAACAAAGCATGCATGGTGTTCATTGACCTTTAGGAAACTAAATGTGCAACTACTTTAAAAATCACATGCAAGATGTTTTAATTGAAGTATTTGACCGCATCTTGCATAAGATTTGTTAGTAGTTTCATTCTTAGTCTTCGCCACATGTAATGCCAAGGTGCTGCATAGAGAATCAGTACCAAAGAAAACTAGAATATGAAAACAAAGTAATTTGCAAGTAAACACTGGTTTCACCTCTATTTCTAGCCTTACACAGGTGCAGAATCTCTCAACACAGGCGTAGAATGCCTTGACACAGGCGCAAATCTCTTTGACACAGGCGCAGGTCTCCTTAACACAGGCGCAGATCCCTTCTACATAGGCGCAAAAGTGCCCAGAAAGCCCTGAATTGGCCTGTTTCTTGGGTTTTATTTACTTGCAAATCAGCTCAAAAACATAGTTAAGGGGTTAGTTCATGTTGGGTTCACCAGAAAATGTAGACAGGAATTTGGGAAAACATCAAAGCAATTAGATATTAAACTAGCTCAATCACAAAAACTAGACTGCAATGATAACAATCCTAAAAAAATTCAACAGAGATATGAAAACAAGACATTCAAATCAAATGCAAACCATTACAAACGCGAATATCTCCTCCATAATTCTCCATTGTCCTTCTTTCTCCTTCAAATTGCTTTGTTTGTGGATCTCACCTACAAATGCAAAGGCATAGTATGAAAGAAAGATGAAATGGCAGCATAAGGATACTAGAAGCGTGATTGATTCTCTGAAAATGTGATTAGATCGATTCGAAAATGTAATTAATTTAGATCCTTGATTGAGGAAATTCATCTAATTTATAGACAAATTGGAGAGATGACAAGATTAGCATGAAGAGATTTGAAAGGAAATTTCAAATCAAGAATGACAAATATGACAAATTATGACAAGATTGACACTTTCTATGCAAGATTGATTGATTGACAAATTATGACAAATTGCTATGTCATTCCCATGAAATTAGGGGAAATATTAGAAAAATAGGAGAAAACAGAAAATTAGATGAATTGGAAATTAGGAAATTAGAAATTGATGAAAATTAGGTAAATTAATTAATAATTTTTCATTCATTAATTAATTCACAAAAAGAGGGGGAATTAATTAGCCAGTTAAATAAATTTTTAATTGTGACAAGAAGACTAAGGATAAATAAATAAATTATTTAACCTAGAGGGAAAATGACAAACAAGATTAAATGAATAAATCATAAAACCCTAGAAGATGAATTAGAAATGCAAGGATCACAATTAGGTCTTGACAAAAGATAATTGATGCAGGGTCGATTTGATCATGATTCTAACTGACAAAGGACCAATGCTGATAAATGATTGAGATTGGTTGACAAATTGACCAAGATTGACAAAGAGATCAAATTGATAGGCACCAATTGATGAGGAACAATGACTAATTGATCGAAATTGACATGATTGACAAGGACAAGGATCAATGATGAATCGATCACAACAATGATGTGATTTGACAAGGACAAGGATTGATGATGAATCGATCGCAAGATGACAAGATTGACAAGGATGAGGATCGATGATGAATCGATCGCAAGATGACAAGATTGACAAGAGGACAAAAACCCTAATTCTATCATCGATTAGGATTGATGATGTCCAAAATGAAATCGAATTGATGATGTCCAAAATATGACAAATGAGCACGCACATTGATGCGACAGGATAAGATCGACCAAAATCATGACTGAAGATTGTTATCGACAAGACCAAATTCGAAAGCGAGAAAAATGAGGAATGTAGAAGAAGGACTCGATGCTCGCAAATGATAAAGACCAAGTGCGCAACATAGAAGAAATGTTAATGCGACGCAAAAACCCTAAAATAAGGCAATGCGCGAATGTTAAAGTATGACTCCACAAGCGTTGACCATTTTTAGACATCTACACATACCTTCAGAACCAATCAACGTCTTTACAAGAAGAAAAGCGAAGGTCACATTTTTAGGTATAAAAAATGAATCAACATCCACTTCACGATAATATAACCTAGTGGAACAATTGCAAAGAATACCCGCTCAAATATTAATTTTGGAGATTCTCAAAGTTTCACCTATGCATAAGGAAATTTTGGAAAAATCTCTAATGGAAACAATAATTTCGAAAGACCTAGATGTAGATCAGTTCCAAAACATGGTGGGACACCTTATAGCCCCTCGTTGCTTATCATTTTTTGAAAATGATGATGCATCCTTGCAACATCCTCACAATGCTCCCTTACATGTTGAAGTCATCATTAATAAAACTCATGTCAAATGCGTACTCATAGATGGTGGAGCTGGCTTAAACATTTGTGCATTAAGTTAAAAAAAGGCTTTGGCATATTCAGAAAATGTAGTGGATCCAAAGACTAAAATAACTATTAAGGCTTATGATGAAGAAGAATGTTCTTCTAAAGGAACTATGGTGTTACCAATCAAAATAGGACCTGTGGAAAGGAATACATTATGCCAAGTTTTAGATTTGAATATCTCTTATAACATTCTTCTAGGAAGACCATGGATTCACAACATGCAAGCAGTTCCTTCTACATATCACCAATGTGTAAAGTTTCTTCATGAGGGACAAGAGGTCACTATAATTGCATACTCTAGGCAATATCGCAATAATCTAAAGCCAACACAAGATACAAGAGTTCCACATAATAGAGAATCAGTATATCCTACCAAAGAAATTCAAGAAAAGTTATGGGAAACCTTCGAGAAAAAACTTAAATTAAATGATGAAGGAATGGGAAAATATTCCTTACATAACTTGCCACTTTCACCTAAATCATATGGAAAGCCTACAAATGTTCAACCACGAATCTTAGAAAAATCAAAAGAAATATTTAATGGAGCATTTGTTAGAGCTGAAACACTTGTAGAAGAAACTGAAGACAAGGACATTCTTGGTTGGTTGTACAAAGATGAAAATGAAACTATAGAAATAGCTGCAGAAGTCAATATTCTCATAGAGAAATATGGCAATGGTTATAAGACAATGCAAAAAATGGGATATGAAGGAAAAGGCCCAATTGGTAAGAGACAAGATGGTATTTCAGAACCTATTTTTCCTCGCTCGCAATCTAAAGAAGATAAATCAGGACTTGGATATCCAAAATCAAATCAAAAGAAACATAATTATCAATAGCCAAAGTGGAGAAAGAAATTAGTCGCTAAAGAAGAACAATGACAAGAAAAGCTACATCAAGAAGTAGAAATAGTAGCCAATAAGCAAAAATAAGAAAAATATGAGAAACAACATGAAGAACTTGCAATCAAAAGAGAAGAAGAATCTTGTAAACAAGTTCAAGGAATATGATCAAATGCTAAATCTGAGGGAGATATTCTAGAAGCAGTGAAAGAAGAGATGGCCAAAATCAAAGAACTATTTGTACCATACAATATTCCTGTATGGTACAGTGGTGTAATCTTAGACAAGGGTTCAAAGACAGATTCAAATGACTATGAATGGGGTCCAGATGTATCATCTAGTGTATCAAGTGAAGAAAAAAATGAAGAGCAAGCAGATATCACAAATGAAGACTTGTCTTTTACAAAACAAAGGATATAATTAGAAATAAGACAAGAAGAACTCAGAATCCAGAGGAAAGAGGCATATACAAGACAACAAAAGAAAGAGGATGAAAAAGACCAAGAAGTAACACCACAAGAAGAACAAACAGTTATTGATCAAGCATCAAGAAATATCATATTTATATCAAATGATGAGCAAGATATACCAAGGTATGGAAGAACTAAGTTATTGTCAAGCAAGATTGACTATTAGTCCAAAAGAAGCTGACTTTGAGAGAAGACGTAAAATAGAAAAAGAACCCTCTATATCATGTGCACAAGTATGTCAACTTCAAAATGAAAATGAATCTATTGAAATTAATCAAGAAGGAAATTGCAGTGTTAAAGATATGTGTGTCGATATAATCCATTTGTTTGAGGGACAAACGTCAGATGAAGAGTCACTTGAGTGTGAACTACAAAATACCAATACTGATTTTGTTAGAACTGATTACAGAACACTTGGGAGAGACTATCCTCAAGAATGTTCTATCTATGACTATTATGTCATGAACCTTGAAGCACCTAATAATGATGATAACTATTACTTACCCCTTATTCATCCAAAACTAATTGATTGGGATAACCTAGAAAACCCTAAATGGGATGTCTTTTCTAATGACCATGACTTAGCTGTGTATCTTAATGTTTTCGAACCCATAACACCTAAGATATATTCCATCATGGAATCAAGTAACATTTCTTGCATTCGGGAGAATGCCAAACTTTCTAGTCGCAAAATTGAAATAAAAAAAGGAAAAAGACCTAGTGTTGAAAACCATTTCATGGCAACACTAGATCAATCAAAAGCAAAAATAAAGGATGTATCTGATGGTGAAAACCTCTTTGAGGCACCAGAAGATGGAAAGTTTGACATCCTCCCTGCATATTTTCAGTAGAGATCTGTTATTCTAATAAAACCAACAGAAGCAATAAACATTGGCACACCAAATGATCCCAAGATACTTCATCCTGCTGCATAATTATCAGATGAAGAGAGGAAAGAATAGATAGAATTCTTTAGAAAAAGACAGATAAATTTTTCTTGGTCCTATGCATACATGCCATGACTTAATCCAGATCTTATCATGCATCATCTCAATGTAGATCTAAAAGAAAAACTAGTTAAACAAAAGCTAAGGAAGATCCATCCACACATCGCTCTCCTTGTAAAAGTTGAGGTAAAGAAACTATTGGATGTGGGTTTCATAAGACCTATTTCCTATCTAGAATGGGTTTCAAGCATTGTGCTAGTGTCAAAGATAGATAAAAGCATAAGAGTCTACACCAATTTTAAAGATTTAAACAAGGAATGTTCTAGAGATTATTTCCCACTACCCAACATTAATATAATTATGGACTTATCAGTAGGACGTGAGATGTTTTCATTAATGGATGGATTCTCAAGATACAATCAAATAAGAATTGCCCCTGAAGATCAAGAAAAGATAGCATTCACCTGTGCATGGGGTAATTATTGCTGGAATGTTATGCCATTTGGGCTTAAGAATGCAGGAGCAACTTATCAAAGAGCTATGACAACAACTTTTCATGATATGATGCATACATTTATAGAAGATTATGTAGATGATATACTTTCAAATTCTCATACAAGAAAACAACATTTGAACAACTTGGGCAAGATCTTTGATAGGCTTGAAAGATATCAGTTGAGATTAAATCCAAAGAAATGTGCATTTGGAGTAACCTCTGGAAAACTCCTTGGGTACATTATATCAGCTCGTGGAATTGAAGTAGATCCATGAAAGGTCAAAGCTATCATGGAAATGGAGTCACCTAGGAACATAAGTTAGTTGCATTCTTTACAAGGAATATTGTAATCAATCAAAAGATTTGTCTCTCAATTAGCAGATAGATGTCATCCATTGACTCATCTTTTACACAAGAATGTTCCATTCAAATGGGATCAGAAGTGTGAAGAGGCTTTTATGCAAATCAAAGAATATCTCATTAATCCTCTGATACTTGTATCACCAATCAAAGGGAAACCATTGTTACTTTATATCTTAGCAACAAATGTATCATTAGGAGCTCTTTTAGCACAACATGATGAAGAAGGAAAAGAAAGAGCAGTGTATTACATTAGTAGAACACTTGTCAGCTATGAATTGAACTATACATTAGTAGAGAAGACATGTCTAGCAGTTGTATTTACAACGCAGAAGTTGTGACATTATATGCTGACTCATTCTATGAAAATGATAGAAAAAATAGATCCACTAAAGTATTTGCTGAACAAGTCAACTTTGACAGGCAGACTAGCAAAATGGGTTATGGTACTAAGTGAGTTTGATATAGAATATGTTGATCAAAAATCCATCAAAAGATAGGTCATTGCTGATCAATTAGGTGAAGCGCCTTTACAAGATGACATCCCATTGCACATTGAATTTCCTGATGCAGACATTTTGACAATAAGTACAAAATTTTGGGAGTTATACTTTGATGGTTCTTATACACAATATGGATCAGGCACGGGAATTTCATTCATCGCACCTCAGGGACACACAGTTCCAAAATCATATAGACTAAGGTTTTTGTTAGCACATATTTTTACCAAACATTTTGTGCTATATGGAGGCCTTTTTTCCTATCATATGAGCATTTACTATTGGTTTGCATGTGAAGGAACCTTATTAGCATGAGTAAAGTTCTCTAAGGATCAGCTATTTCAGGAGTATCAAGGTATCACTTGGACACACTAAGTAAAGACTGCATAAAGAGTCCATCATATCAACATTCTGGTAGATATTAGAAGAGGAGTCAGTAGGATGAAATTAGAACTACCTATGGCTTGCATATATCCTATATGAAGAATTGGAGCCATTAACATTTATGGTAATTTTCAAATTTACAAAATTTAAATTATCGGCCTTAGGTTATCCCGACAGGACTGCATAGCCAAGCACAAAAGAAGTGAGACGCTATTATCAAGGTAGCTTATACAAAGGAGTAAGTAAGAGGATGTATCCATCAGCAAAAGAGTTCAATATCAGAAGTGCGAGCAAGTTGTTACATCAATAGTCGATGGAGCTATTGGTATAACCCTCACCGATAAAGAAGAATGCGATAGCAACATTTTAATTATCAGAGTATCGGGAGACGGGAATATTGGGTTACCCTAATGTCCGATAGGATGAATGGGGGAGCCAAGAAGAAAAAGGTGCAAATTGGAAGTAAGGTGGTTTCATCAGAGAAAATGTTAACTTTTGGGAGGGAGCCAAAATAGCTACACTAATACCTGATAAAGAAAAGCTAGGCGGGCAACAATATCGGCTGGAGTTATCCCGATAAAGAAGTACTGAGCATGGAGTTCAAAATCTTATCGGGTAACTTATATCCATCACCGAGAGATGTTTACATGCTATCCCAATTCTTGATGAATAAGTTAAAGTAGAATGCAGACAACTAGACCTCATCGGGAAAAAACTATGCCGATAGAGTAGAGCGGTAGAAGGGTTTTGCAAGATAAAAGTCGGTGTCATCGGAGAATTGGTAAAACATCAACTGGGTTGTTTTGACATCCGATGAAGCAACCAAGAGGAAATAAGTGTGAACCATAAAAGAGAACTCATCAGGGTAGCTTCTACTATCAGATGATCATTTCTTGAGTTATGTCGATTTTCGATTGGCAGGATGCCATAGAGGAAAAAAAGGCGGATCTATTGGGGTAACTTACACTGATCAAAAGGACAAAAGGGAAATTAATGAAGTGTACATTATGGGTGGTGCAAAATAATTAAGCTTTCGGGTAGAGTTACATCGATTATCCATTAAGGAATCTAGTTTGAAAACAGACATGAGAGCCATTATTTAATGTGTCCAATGGATAGCCCTGAAATCGCATGACGCAAATCTAACCAGGATTTTGTTTCAGATGTTAACTATGATGGAGATAAATTTATATATTAGGTCTCATGTACATTTGTCTTTCACAAAGTAATCTATAAGAATTTTGTTATCTCTCAAGTGCTAAATTATGTTAAAGAGTACAGAACAGAGGATTTGCAAAATGGAGGGTTCAAGTGCGAAAGGAAAAAGGAAGGTCACAGAAATATCTAGTGACACATCGAAACAATCAAAGCCAGTAGAGGCTGCAAAGTAGAGGAAGCTAAATCAAGACATGATCGATCAGATGAGTTCTCTGGGAGCTAAGTCTAGAAGGTTGAAGATAAATTTTCCAATTCGTGATCAACTAGAGGATAGATATAAGGATATAGGTGATGTATGGACCAAAGTGCGAGGATACGAACTATTCTTGTTTCATTACATGAGGAGAAATGACCCAATGCCTATATCTAACCCATGGAGCACTGGTCTAGGAAAACTCATGGTCCTTAATGTATTTGTAAACATAGACTAGCTCAAGCTCCTAGTCAAAAATTAGGATGCCACTAAAAGATGCATCCTGTTACCTGACGGGACTGTTTTCATTTGTTTCATAGTAGCGACAATTCAAGAAGTTTTTGGTTTGAATTTTGAGATGGAGGTGCCTCTATCTTTTGATGATTTGTAGGAAGCATACAGAAATATGGACACCACATATCAAGGGTGGAATTTGGTGTTTCATAAGGCTGAGAAAGGAAGATTGATAGAGGAAGACGACCTGCCTTATGATATCAATAGTTTCAAAAAATATTTCCAGTATAACTACATGGCTTGTGGACAAGTTGGAGGAGTTGAGGCTCCAGACGTAGCAAGAATGGGACCACTAGTTTTGGCAGCTGATATCCAAAGGCATGAACCAAGAGCGTTTGATTTCACTGCATATTAGGCAGACATATTGCATGAGAGTTTTATGAACCTGAAGAATAGTCCTGATAAGCATTTCAAGCAATATTCTCTGTTAATGTGTATAATATTTTTTTATGGTCAATTTAAAGGACTATGCCCTAAGGGTTTGAGATTAAACTAGTTTGGAAAGAACAGATAGGAACAACCTGTGCAACTATGGGTTTCTTTATGGGATTCTAGGTATGTGAGTTCCCATTATGTTAAGTTTGAAGAAATTTTCGTCAAACCCTTGCTCAGAATGTATAATGAAACTATTGAAGGATCCTTTTTGGAAACTATTAAGAAGTTTCTTTGGTCATTTGAGAACCATAATACCAAAGTGAATCATAATTGGGGTGATTGGTTTTCCTATGCCAATTTTACTTTTCTTAGAGTGTTTGGTTTCGAGGGTTCACATTATGTATTGCCTAAACCAACACCTGATCATATTGCATTTTTAGAAATTGTTAGTCAGCTTAGTATTTCCAATGCTCGTCACTTTGGGGATGCATGTAAGCAGGCCTTTTTGCTAGGGACTTTGGAGTTTGGAGATTTTAGGATTGTATCAACCAGGGCTTATGAAGCCATTGATGAAAAAATTAGCAAATGAATACAATTTGCTATTACACAAACCCAGGAAGCATTATGATCCTGAGGGATATATAAACATGTGCAGGAAAGGGCATGGCTTGAAATGTTATATCCATTTTATTGATGATATGGAAGATCTGTGCTGAAATAAGGAAGTGGAAGAATTGGCTGATGTGATGGAAGATTTGGAGAAAAGGTTACAAGAGAAAAAAACAAAGGTTGGACAACCTCCAAGGTGAAGAAGAGGAACATGCAGAAAGTGACACAAGGGAGAATGAGGTTGTATCAAAATTACAGGTACCTAATAGAGAAGAAGATCCTTATGCACAAGACAAATTAATCACAATCTTGAAAGCAGAGGTAGATGATAGAATGATTGAGCACACTACTTTTGTATCAGATAATCAAATCATAAAATCTAAAGAGTTCAAATCATTCCTGTATCATTTCAAAGGTAAGAAATTAAGGGAAGCAGTGCCAAATATTACCCTTGAAAATGAAGCAGAAATAAAGAGGAGGTTGGAGGAAGACATCAATGTAGAAGTTGAGAAAATGACCCCACAAAAGGGGAGGCAATTACTAGTTGAGGCTGGTATAATTGTGTTTCCAGGATGGGACTTGAGTGCCTTATTTGTTTTTGATACTTTGCTACACTCGGATAATAGGGATATGAAATGAGATATCCAAGGAGTAAAAGATATTTTTATTGGATCAAGGTATGATCCAAAAGAGGAAGAAATGTTGCTATGGGCCCTATACCCTCCCAGTAAGAGACCTAAGATAATAGATGTAGATAAGGCTTTCAGTCATATGATAAGGTTGAAAGTCAAAGAGGTGGATCCTATGGTCACTGCAGATATAGGGATTGAAATTTCCAAGTTTAATAAGGCTCAGTTGAAATGGGAACTTGCTGAAAAGCATAAATACAAAGCATTGTATGAAGAAGCTTTAAAAAGAGGAGGTCATCCAGTACCACAAATCACTGACTCTAGTGCCCAATGGAAAAAGAAGTTTGAGAAACTAGCCTTAGAATAAAATAAGATGAAGAAGCAAATGAAAACTCTTAGGACAGATGCTGCCTGTGTATTCATGACAAGGAGATATGAAAATCTAGAAAAGGTTTTGGATGAATTTTGGGGTGTATACCAAAAACCATGGATAATATAGTCTCAAACTAGAGGATTTACGATAGACTCAATCTGCTATTATAGGATGAGACATTGAAAGAAAAGACTATCAGAAGGATAACAGAGTTAATTGAAATTCATGAAAAGTATACAAAAGAGTTGAAGGAAAAGTTCCAAGAGTGCCAAGAGGTTTTGCAGAATGAGATTCCTAGTTTGGTTGATGATGTAGGGGTTATCAAGGACAAAGGTGCATGGCTCTCAGAATGTAAGGCTTTACTTAGTGCAGCCCTCAGTGTTGCCCAAGAAGGTGCACTGGATATGAATGAGACAATGGACCAGTTAGAGAACCTAATCACGATAGAGATGGCGCTTACGAATATAATTTTTAATGCAGTTATGTAAAAGGATGAAGGCTACCTTAAACACATTAGAAAATGCAGGAAGAGGCTAGATCCAAAGAATTGAAGTGTTTATTTGTCATTCTTTTATAATTTTCTTATTTTATCTTAGCAGTTAAGTTGTTAATCGTTAGGTTCTAGTTAGATTTTTCAAAGAATTACAAAAAGAAACAATCACTTCTGCCTGTAAGGGTTGTAAGTTATATGTATCAGGGAAGCCTAGAGGAACAAGAATCATTTTTTTGTGCAAAAAAATTGTAATGGAGCATCTTCAGGTGCACCTTATGTATGCAATAATTTCCTAAAGATTAATATACAAGGTTCGTTGTTTCTTTTCCAAATATCTTTGTCCTCTTGATAAATCTATTATTTGATTTGTCATGATGTGCCATCACATGTTGTTGGATTAAATATGAGATTGGGTTTTCATTGTTTGTGTAACACATACTGAAGCCTCCATAGTTGATAATTAACATTGTCTCTGGAGTTGATAACATCTCTTATCCACAAAGTGGTATAAATATCCCTGGATAGAGGCATTGGTCTGTTATTCATCTTTTAAGGTCCTGGTTTGTTATGCATTTAAGGTCCTTAATGAAGAAGGCATTCTTGCCAAATCCTATAAACTGACCTTTGCATATTTATTTCAAGTCCTAAAAGCATTATTATTCTTATTATACAATGATAATCATTTTC
The DNA here is from genome assembly GCF_030272615.1 of Cryptomeria japonica. Classification (NCBI taxonomy): domain Eukaryota; kingdom Viridiplantae; phylum Streptophyta; class Pinopsida; order Cupressales; family Cupressaceae; genus Cryptomeria; species Cryptomeria japonica. The sequence continues at coordinate 500,478,387 of NC_081409.1, read as the reverse complement.
ATTTTGTTTCAAAATGCATTCACTTAAAGCAAACAATAAAGCATAATTGCATAACAAGCATTGGCTAGTTTTGTAATTGCTAATTAGAAAGCTTAAATCCACTTTAAATAACTCTTTTGTGCTTGAGAGGGAAAGGTATACCTACCTAGGTTTAGTGGAGCCATAAGTGTAGAGGGATTTGCTCTTTGACCATCCCTGTTCGTTGGCCAAGGCTTGTTGGATTAGTTGAGGATTTGGCAGACCCTTAAGTTTTCCAATATGTGGTTTTGGGCACCAACAGATTGGCGACTCTATTGGGGAGTTGTTATATAGATTTTTCAGAATCTCTGGTAGTTTGGTTTAGACTCTACAGGAGGGAGGATCCCAGAAGATCTGTTAAGTTGGTAATATTTTCCTCTTAGGAGGTGGCAACTCTACATTTCAATACATGAATAATAGTTGGTATTTTGAGAAAATAAGAGAAACCCCTAGATATCTATCAATAAAATTGATACAGGGGAGGAGGCCTCTGCACAAAGGACAAAAAGATCTTGTTCAGTTGAGTCCCAAGAAAAGGAACAAAGAGAAGAAATCAAACATGGTGTTTGAAGGATATAAGAGATTTCTTGGTAGGGAGGGAGATTCTTCATCTGTTGGCAAATTTGAGAATAGAGAGTAAAATACTTTCTATAAAATAAATGCAAAAGATAATAGACATAGCCATGATGAGATCATGACTGCTGAGGAACATGAAGAGAAAATTGGGATGAACTTATTCTTAGAATGGCTGATATGAATGCAGATAATGCCAAGATGGCAAGGGCACTTAAAAAGCAACCAGATTGGGTGTTGTGGAAACTTGGAATAGAGAGAAATAATATTTCAAGCCCCAAGACAAACAAGGTATAAGAAGAGAGGGGTGAAACAAGTAGACAAGTAGTTCCAAAGTATAGTCCCCCTCATATGAGAAGAATAGACCAGCCTTTTGTAACTTATGATAACCCATTGGTAAATGAAAGTAGAAGATGGAGGGATGTGCATAGGGATCAAAGTGAAGAAAGGAAGGAGGATGGAAGAAGGAATGGCAATGGGGAAAATGATGGGAATTGGAATAACACAAATAGGGGTAACCATGTAGGAAGTAATGGGTATGGCAGCAATCAAAATAATGGACATAATAGAGGTAACCATGGCAATTATGGAAGTGGCAATGGTGGAGGTAGGAACAATACTAGTGGTGGTGGAAACAATGGGAACAATGGTAATTATGGAAACAATGGTGGATTCAATAGAGGAAGTATGAACAATCAAAACAACCATCATGTTGGCAGATGGCCTCTGATCATTGAAAGATATAGATAGTTGGATTTCACTAGTATTGTTGGTTATCCAAATACAATCACTAATGATTTAAGATTAGCAATCCCCAAATTCTTAGGAAATGGAATTGATTCAGTAGAACAACATTTAGTTAATGAAAAAAATACATTGAAGAATTTGAGGTTCCTCATGAGGATGTATTCATGAAATTGTTTGTTCAATCTTTGACAGAGGATGCAGGAGAATGGTATAGAAGCCTTCCTGATAGATGTATTTATAGCTGGTAGGAATTTGTTATGCTATTCTTGGAAGAATTTGGAGATCACAATGATCCTTCATTTGCATCCCATGAATTAACAAGTATAAGGAAGAATCTAAATGAATCAGTTGCTGAATTCAATAAAAGATTTAATAAAGTATTAAATAGAATACCCAGAGATGTTAGACCTGTTGATTCATTTCTGATTAACTTTTATTTGAGTGATTTTGATAGCAAAACCCGTTATGAGATTTTGTCTCATAGACCTGATACCTTACATCAAGCATTCAAGACAATTGCTACTATTGAGAATAATAGGAAGGTGGCTGGGAAGGTCGCTAAGAGAGATGATCTAAAGTTGTACAACTCCAAGGTTCCAAAGAAAGATGATCTTACTCAGATCACAGACATGCTTAAAGACCTAAAGGGTAAGAAAAATGCTAATGAAAGGTCACCATATAGAAATAATAAGCAAATAAATTACAATAGGCCAAGGTTGCATGACATGCCATATAACACAAATTGGAAGGATGGAAAACCAATAAAACCTAATACAAACAAAGAGACTCCCAATCCATTAAAGAAAGCCACAAACTTTGTAGATGAGTATCCATGGTGTGATGTATGGAATCTACCTCATGTTGCAGAACAATGTATGATTGCCCAAGGCTTGATAGAAGAGGAAGATAAAAATGAGGATTATGAACCAACTGTGAATGCCCTTTTGTCTAATCCATATTGGGGAAGAAATGAGGATTTATTTGAAGAAGAAGAATATTCTTATATGCTTCAAAGAAGAGAGAATTTAGAATATAGCATACAGTAGGTTTTTTCTGATGATGATGATGATATCCCTACTTTGAGAAAATTATTCAAGAGGAAGCAATACCTTCTTTGAGAAACTTGACAAAAGAAGAGAATAAATATTTCACTATTGTAGTTGTAGAACAAGTGAAAAGAAATTACCAACTGAGAAATAGGAATGTCAACAATGAGTAGGGCAAGCCATCAAGTATTTTTGCCAAGCTCACAAAATCTGGTGGGACCAATAATAATGCAGCCAAGGGCAAGGATGCAAGTGCCAAGAAAGGGAAAGAACTGGAACAGACTAAATAAATTGAAATGACAAAGCTCATTAAACCTGTAGAGAAGAAACAAGTAAGTAGGCCCAATTCAAATTGTAATTCATTCATGTCTCAAGCACTATCCCAAGTGAAGATATCTATGCCTTTGCTAGAAGTAATGAAATTTCCAGATTACAAAAATGAGACTTTAAAAATTATATCTAATGTTGGAGAAATGAGTAGGGAAGATCCTAAATCAAAGGAAGATCCTCCTGTGGTGTATCTTGGCACATCTGTTACTAAAACTCTCACACAGGTAGATCCTTTTTATCTAACACTGTTGATAAATGAAAAAATGCTAAAAACTTGCATGATAGACTCAGGAGCAGCTATAAATATCATGCTAGAAGATGTCATGAAAGAGTTGAGAATGCATGTTGACACACCTTACAACAAGTGCTATGCCATGGACAATAGGTCAGTTCTTGTAGTAGGAATCATGAAGGACATTGAGTTCATATTCTCAGCCTGCCCAAACACTGCATACAAAACAGATATCACAGTTGTACAAGTGCCTGCGAATTATGGGATGTTGTTGTCTAGATAGTGGTCCAACTTAGTGGGTGGACATGTTTAGATTGACTTTTCATATGCCACTATTCCAGTAGAAGGGACAATGGTGAGGATAAACAAAGAACCAGGAGCTCCATATCTCATAGAAGAGGTTGACCCTGATGAAGTGACTTGCTTTTGCCATTCTGATATAGACAACTTTCAAGTAAGTATTTCTAAACCTTTAGAAATCGATAAAGTTACATAAACAGTTAAACAAAATGAAAATGTAATTTGGAAATTATATTTTGATGGTGCTTGCAGTAAGGATGGAAATGGAGCAGGGGTTGTATTTATTTCACCTAATGGAAAAAAAATTTAAATACTCTTTCTTGTTAACTTTTGAGTGTACTAATTATGTTGTTGAATATGAGGCCCTCTTATTAGGACTTAAACTAGAAAATAAACTTGGCATTAAGTTACTAAGAGTTTATGGTGATTCAGAATTATCTGTTTCACAAGTTAGAGGCAAATTTGCTGCAAAAAATGAAAAATTAAGAAACTACATGAACAAAGTTTGGGATTGCATTGAACTATTCGACACTTTCTCCATCAATTGGACTGAAAGATCCAATAATATTTGGGCATACTTCATGGCTAACTTGGCTATCAAGCATAATGGCATCCCTTTGGATAATATTACCCAAGTAGAAATCAAGACCAAACCATCAGTGCCTAACAATGTAAAAAGTTGGCAAGTTTTTTATGATGACAAGGATTTGCTAAAGTTTTTATTTTGGGAAGACTAGTATGAGCACCAACAAATTTATTGGAATGAACATTTAGAGGACAAGGATGGCGGAGGTATTGTAGCTAAAAACAAATAAAATTCTAAAAGGATTGATAGAGCTTGAAATAATGTTTGATGATATAGATGTAGTAAATTTCAGACCTAATTCAAGAGGATGTGAGGATGCTGAAAAAATAAACTTGGGAAGTGAAAAAAACCCAAGAGAAGTATATATTGGAAAAAAGCTCACACCAAAAATTAGAATAAAATTCATTAATCTGCTAAGGAAGTATAGGCATATCTTCGCTTGGTCATATGATGACCTTAAAGCATACAGGGAAGATTTTTTCCAACATGAGATACCCTTGAAGCCTGATGCAAAACCTTTTAAGACAAAAACAAAGGCCGATAAACCCTACTTTGGCTCCTAAGATGAAGGAGGAGCCAATGAAAAATGAGGAATACTTGTATTATTGAGCCTATAAGGCACTCAATATGGGTATACAATTTGGTCACAGTAAGAAAAAAGAATGGTGACATCAGACTGTGTGTGGATTTCAGAAATTTAAATGTTTCATCTTTGAAAGATAATTATGCTTTACCTAACATGTAGGCTCTTTTGTAGAAAGTCACAAGAAATGAATTGTTATCTATGATGGATGGCTTCTCAGGCTATAATCAATTCAATGTTAGGGAAGCAAAAAAGTTCAAAACTGCTTTCACTACACCTTGGGGTACCTATGTCTATGCTAGGATGCTTTTTGGACTGACAAATGCAAGAGCTACATTCCATAGGTCTATGGATGTGGCCTTTGAGGGTATGATTGATTATATCTTGGTAGTTTACCAGGATGATATGACTGCTTATTCTAAAAAGGCAGAGAATCATTGTAATGATCTAGGAAAGATTTTTATTAGGGCATTAGAATATGGAATATCTTTGAATCCTAAAAAATGTCATTTTGGGGTTACTGAAGGAAAATTGTTAGGTCATATTGTTTCAAAATATGGTGTGAGAATCTATCTAGAAAGGATTGCTGCTATTGATAAAATTCAAATACCAAAAAACATTTAAAGCAATTCAATCTTTTTTTGGTAAAATCAACTTTGTAAGAAGATTTGTTTCAAATTTCTCTAAAATCATAAAGCCTATTGCTAAAATGTTGGAAAAAGGTGCTGAAATAAAATGGACTAATGAAGCTCTTGAAGCCTTTGTAAATATCAAAAGAGCCATCAAGGAAGCCCCCGTATTAAAATCACCTAATTTCTCTAAGCCTTTTCAAGTGTTTTCATTTCACTCATTCCATAATATTGTTATTGTCATGTTACAAAATAATGATGAGGGTCATGAACAACCAGTGCCATTTTTTAGCAAAACATTGCAAGCATCCTAATTGAATTATGATTTAAATGAAAAACAAGCTTATGCTCTTGTGAAAGTTGTGAAATCTTTTAGACCCTATCTAGTTGGTGCCACAATCATTGCCTATGTACCAAATGTCGTTGTTAAAGACATCTTCAAACAATCAGAAACTACTAGAAGGAGATGCAGATGGATAAACCAAATCCAAGAATTCAATATTGATTTACAAATCACAAACTTGGTAAGAGGTTAGGGTCTATCAAAATTGATGGTAGAATCCAATCTTGAAGCAGCACAAGTAAATCAATTGGAGTTGGAAGATGCACAAATGAGCATTGAAAGGTGTCCTTGGTATACAAATATTGTTTACTTCTTGAAATACATGAAAAGTCCAGATAGTTTGAATGATAGTCAAAAAAGAACTTTAAAGCTTCAAACATCTAGGTATGTATTACTTAATGGAGATCTATACTAGAAAAAAAGAGATGGTATTCTTTTATTGTGTCTAGATGAGTTTCAAGCATCAACAATTTTAAAAGACTTACATGAAGGTGTATGTGGAGGCCACTTCTTAGCTAAAACCACGACTCATAAAATTCTTAATACCTATAGAAGAACCATTCTAGATGTGTGGTATTAATTTCATAGGGGAAATAGATAATAAATCTAGTGGTGGGCATAAATAGATTTTGGTGGCTACTGATTATTTTACTAAGTGGGTTGAATCTATTTCCACAAGATAGGATACAAGCAAAGTGGTGATAAAGTTTCTCTTAGAGAAAATTCTAACCAGATTCAGAGTTCCTCAGAAGATTGTGGTAGACAATGGGATGTGCTTCAGATCCAAGGAGTTCTTTGATTTCTATGAAAATTATGGCATCACTCTGTCTTATTCATCACCTTACCATCCCCAAGGAAATGGACAAGCAGAATCAAGCAATAAGAACTTGCTAAAGATAATCAGAAGGATGTTGGGTGATAATAAAAAGGCTTGGGATTCAAAATTGGTCTTAGCAGTATGAGCTAACTGAGTGACAATCAAGAAGTCCATAGGATTTGCCCCATATGAGCTTGTATATGGCAAGGAAGAAAGATTACCCTTAAATAGTTTGCTCCCAGTCTATAAATTTGTTACAGAGGAATTTTTAGAAGAAGTCGACTTTATGGGGGACAGATTGATGGCTTTAGCTGAGTTGGATGAATGTAGAAAAGAGGCTCAGGAAAGAAATCTGAAAAGATAGCAAATGGTAAAGGCTTTACATGACAAGAAAGCATGTGATAGGTCATTTCAAGAAGGAGAATGGGTGTTAGAGTGGAATGGAAAGGATCGGGATAAAGGGAAGCATGGCAAATTTGATGTGCTTTGGCTAGGACCTTTCATCATTTCATAAAAAATGGAGAAAACTCTTATTACTTGCAGGATACTGATGGTCAGGTGCATGAGTTCTCGGTTCATGCTCAGTATCTTAAGCATTTCTTCTCTTGATGAGAAGGGAGTATTTTTGTATCATAGTAGTTTAAGTTTCTTTTTGCTTTCCATTTTCTATTTTCATTTTGGTTTGCTTTCCAGAGAAAACTAGAATCTTGCTATGTCCTTAAAGAGAATATACATCCCTAGAAAGAGCCACTGTTAGCACATATTTTTACAAAACATTTTGTGCTATACGGAGGCCTTTTTTCCTATCATATGAGAATTTACTATTGGTTTGCATGTGCGGGAATCTTATTAGCATGAGTAAATTTCTCTAAGGATCAACTGTTTCAGGAGTATCAAGGTATCACTTGGACACACTAAGAGCATGCACTAAGTAAAGACTACCTAAAGAGTCCATCATATTAGCATTCTGGCATATATTAGAAGAGGAGTCAGTAGGATGACATTAGAAGTTCCTCTGGCTTGCATATACCCTATATGAAGAATTGGAGCCATTTACATTCATGGTAAGTTTGAAATTTACAAAATTTAAATTATCGGCATAGGTTATCCCGACAGGACTGCATAGCCAAGCACAAAAGAAGTGAGAGGTTACTATCAGGGTAGCTTATATTAAGGAGTAAGTAAGAGGATGTATCCATTGGCAAAAGAGTTCAATATTGAAAGTGTGAGAAAGTTGTTACACCGATAGTCGATGGAGCTATTGGTATAACCCTCACCAATAAGAAAGAGTGTGATTGCAACATTTTAATTATCGGAGTATTGAGAGACGGGAATATTGGGTTACCCCAATGTCCGATAGGATGAATGGGGGAGCCAAGAGGAAAAAGGTACAATCTGGAAGTAAGGTGGTTTCATCAGAGAATATGTTAACTTTTGGGAGGGAACCAAAATAGCTACACCGATACCCAATAAAGAAAAGCTAGGCGGGCGACAATATCAACTGGAGTTATCCCGATAAAGAAGTGCTAAGCGTGGAGTTCAAAATCTCATCAGGGTAACTTATATCCATTTGTGAGAGATTTTTACATGCTATCCTATGCCCAATTAAGAAGTTAAAGAAAAATGTAGACAAGGAGACCTCATCGGGAAAAACTGTCGATAAAGCGGGGCGGTAGAAGGGTTTTGCAAGATAAAAGCCGGTGTCATCAGGGAATTGATAAAACATCATCTGGGTTGTTTTGACACCCGCTGAAGCAACCAAGAGGAAAGAAGTGTGAACCATAAAAGAGAACTCATTGGGGTAGCTTCTACTATTGGATGAGCATTTCTTGACTTATGTCGATTTCCGATGGGTAGGATGCCACAGAATTAAAAAAAAGGTGAATCTATCAGAGTGACTTACGCCGATCAAAAGGACAAAAGGGAAATTAAAGAAGTGTAGATTATGGGTGGATCCAAATAATTAAGCTTTCGAGAAGAGTTACACCGATTAGTCGTTAAGGAATCTAGTGTGAAAACAAACATCAAAACCATTATTTAATGCATCCAACGGATAGCCCTGAAATCACACGAAGCAAATCTAACCAAGATTTTGTTTCATATGTTAACTATGATGGAGATAAATTTATATATGAGGTCTCATGTACATTTTTATTTCACAAAGTAATCTATAAGCAGTTTGTTATCTCTAAAGTGCTAATTGAAGTTACAGAGTGCAAAAATATCTAGTGACACATCAAAAAAATCAAAGGCAGGAGAGGCTGCGAAGCATAGGAAGCTAAATTAGGACACGATCGATCAGATGAGTTCTTTGGGAGCTAATTCTAGAAGGTTGAAGACAAATTTGCAAATTCGTGATCAACTAGAGGATATATATAATAATATAGGTGATGTATGCACCAGAGTGCGAGGATACGAACTGTTCTTATTTCATTACATGAGGAGAAATGACTTGATGCATATATCTAACCAATGGAGCACTGGTCTAGGAAAACTCATGGTCCCTAATGTATTTATAAACATAGAATTTCTCAAGCTCCTGGTCAAAAATTATGATGCCACAAAAAGATACATCCCATTACCCGATGGGACTATTTTCATTTGTTTCATAGCAACAACAATTCAAGAAGTTTGTGGTTTGAATTCTGAGATGGAGCTGCCTTTGTCTTTCGATGATTTGGAGGAAGAATACAAAAATATGGAGACCACATATCAAGGATGGAATTTGGTGTTTCATAAGGTTGAGAAAGGGAAATTGATGGAGGAAGACAGTCCGCCTTATGATATCAACCTTTTCAAAAAATATTTCCAGTATACCTACATGGCTTGTGGACAAATTGGAGGAGTCGAGGCTCCGAACATAGCAAGAATGGGACTGCTAATTTTCGCAGATGATATCTAGAGGCATGAACCAAGAGCATTTGATTTTGTTGCATATCTAGCAGATAGATTGCATGAGGGTTTTCTAAACCTGAAGAACAGTCCTGATAAGCATTTCTGGCATTATTCTCTGTTAATGTGTATAATATTGTTTTATGGTCAATTCAAAGGACCGTGGCTAGAGGGTTTGAGAGTAAACCAGTTTGGAAAGAAAGGACAGGAGAAACCTATGCAGCTATGGGTTTCTTTATGGGATTCTAGGTATGTGAGTTCCCATTATGTTAAGTTTGAAGAATTTTCATCAAACCTTTGTTCAGAATGTATAATGAAACTATTGAAGGATCCTTTTTGGAAACTATTAAGAAGTTCCTTTCACCATTCGAGCACCATAATACCAAGTGAATCATAATTAGGGTGATTGGTTTTCCTGTGCCAATTTCACTTTTGTTAGAGTGTTCAGTTTTGAGGGTTCACCATATGTATTGCCTAAACTAGCACCTGATCGTATTGTTTTTTTAGAAATTGTTAGACAACTTAGTGTTTCCAATGCTCATCACTTTGTGGATGCACGTAAGCAGGCCTTTTTCCCTGGGACTTTGGAGTTTGGAGATTTTAGGATTGTATCAACCAGGGCTTATGAAGCCATTGACAAAAAATTAGCAGATGAATACAATTTGTTGTTACACACACCCAGGAAGAATTATGATCATGAGGGATATATAAACATGTGCAGGAAAGGGAAGGCCCTGGAAGGTTATATCCATTTAATTGATGATATGGAAGATCTGTGTAGAAATAAGAAAGTGGAAGAATTGACTAATGTGATGGACGATTTGGAGAAAAGGTTACAAGAGAAAAAACAAAGGCTAGAGGACCTCCAAGGTGAAGAAGAGGAACATGTAGAAAGTGATTTAGGGGAGAATGAGGTTTTATCAAAATTATAGGTACCTAATAGAGAAGAAGAGCCTGATGCACATTAAAAATTAATCACAATCTTGAATGCAGAGGTAGATGATAGAATGATTGAGCACACCACTTTTGTATGAGACTATCAATTCATAAAATCTAAAGAGTTCAAATCATTCCTGTATCATTTCAAAGGTAATAAATTAAGGGAAGCAGTGCCAAATATTACCCTTGAAAATGAAGTAGAAATGAAGAGGAGGTTGAAGGAAGACATCAATGCAGAAATTGAGAAAATCACCCCACAGAAGGGGAGGCAATTACTAGTGGAGGCTGGTATAATTGTGTTTCTAGGATGGGACTTGAGTGCCTCATTTGTTTTTGATACTTTGCTACACTCAGATAATAGGGATATGAAATTAGATATACAAGGAGTAAAAGATATTTTTATTGGATCAAGGTATGATCCAAATGAGGAAGAAATTTTTCTATGGGCCCTATACCCTCCCAATAAGAGACCTAAGATAATAGATGTAGATAAGGCTGTCGGTCATATGATAATGTTGAAAGTTAGAGAGGTGGATCCTATGGTCACTGCAGATATAGGGATTGACATTTCCAAGTTTAATAAGGCTCAGTTGAAATGGGAACTTGCTAAAAAGCATAAATACAAAGCATTGTATGAAGAAGCTTAAAAAAGAGGAGGTCATCTAGTACCATAAATCACTAACTCTAGTGCCGAATGGAAAATGAAGTTTGAGAAACTAGCCTTGGAACAAAATAAGATGAAGAAGCAAATGAAAACTATCAAGATGGATGTTGCCTTTGTATTCATGACAAGGAGATATGAAAATTTGGAAAAGGTTTTGGATGAATTTTGGGGTGTATACCAGAAAAACATGGATAATATAGTCTCAAACCAGAGGATTTATGACATACTCAATCTGCTATTACAAGATGAAACATTGAAGGAAAAGATTGTTAGAAGGATAACAGAGTTAATTGAAATTCATGAAAAGTATACAAAAGAGTTGAAGGAAGAGTTCCAGGAGTGCTAAGAGGTTATTCAGAATGAGATTCCTAGTTTGGTTGATGACATAGGGGTTATCACGGACAAAGGTGCATGGCTCTCAAAATGTAAGGCTTTACTTAGTGCAGCCCTCAGTGTCACCCAAGAAGATGCCCTGTATATCAATGAGATAGTAGACTAGTTAGAGAACCTAATCAAGATAGAGATGGCACTTAGGGATACAATTTTTAATGTAGTTACATACAATGATGAAGGCTACCTTAAACACATCTGAAAAAGCAGAAAGAGGCTGGATCCGAAGAATTAAAGTTTTTATTTCTCATGCTTTTATAATTGTCTTATGTTATCTTAGCAGTTAAGTTGTTAAGTGTTAGGTTCTAGTTAGATTTTAGATTAGAAAAATGAATGGGTGTGTCCTTTCATCTATGCCTATTGATTCACATATTTGTAGTGAGTCATTTTTTATGTAGATGACATCTAGGATCTAGGATTTTTAGAAGAATTACAAAAAAGAAACAATCACTTCTGCCTGTAAGGGTTGTAAGTTATATGTATTAGGGAAGTCTATAGGAACAATAATCATTTTTTTGTGCAAACAAACTGTAATGGATCGTCTTCAGGTGAACCTTATGTATGCAATCATTTTCTAAACATTAATATACAAGGTTCATTGTTTCTTTTCCAAATATTGTCCATACTTTTGTGTTGATGAGTTATCTTTGTCCTCTTGATAAATCTATCATTTGATTTGCCATGATGTTGCATCACATGCTGTTGCATTAAATATGAGATTGGGTTTTCATTGTCTATGTAACACATACTAAAGCCTTCATAGTTGATAATTAATATTGTCTCCAGAGTTGATAACATATCTTATCCACAAAGTGTCATAAATATCCCTGGATAGAGGCACTGGTCTATTATTCATCTTTTAAGGTCTTGGTTTGTTATGCATTTAAGGTCCTTAATGAAGAAGGCATTCTTTCCAAATCCTATATGAACTGACCTTTGCATATTTATTTCAAGTCCTAAAAGAATTCTTATTCTTAATATACAATTATAATCATTTTCATTTTGTTTCAAAAGGTATTCACTTAAAGCACACAATAAAGCATAATTGCAGAACAAGCATTGGCCAATTTTGCATTTGCTAATCAAAAAGCTTAAATCCACTTTAAATAACTCTTTTGTGCTTGAGAGGGAAAGGTATACCTACCTAGGTTCAGTGGAGCCATAAGTGTAGAGGGATTTGGTCTTCAGCCATCCCTTTTTGTTGGCCAAGGCTAGTTGGATTAGTTGAGGATTTGGCAAAACCTTAAGTTTTCCAATCTATGGTTTTAGGCACCAATAGTTTCCATGCACAAATAATACTGCAGAGTATGAAGCATTGACTATTGGGATCAAAATGGCTATTGAATGGAATATCAAGGAATTACATGTCTATGGTGATTCACAACTTATCATCAACCAAATAAATGATGATTATCAAAATAAGGATGCCAAGCTCATGCCCTATAAATAGTTTGTAGAAGAGTTTAAAGAACACTTTGAAGAATTATCATTCACTCAGATCCCAAGAAATTAGAATAAAGCAATAGATGCAATGGATACATTAGCATCTCTCTTATAGAATCAAGAGAATCAATAGCGTTACGAATTCCTAGTGGAAGATATCTTAACCCCTACCATTCAGTCCCAGCATACCTACATGATTTGCCATATATGAGGAACCAGTCAATCCTTATACGGCCAAACTTATCAATAATTAGAAGATAATATCCTTCCTCTTGACCTATCCTACAATCAGAGAAAAAAATTTATCCGTTAATCATCCCGCTATACTATTATTGTTGATACCTTATATAGGCGAGTTCTAGATAGCACTTTATTGAGATTCCCTGAACAAGAAAAATCTGATAAAGTTCTTAACAAAGTTCATGCAGCTATTTGTGGTACACACTCAAGTGGATTAACATTGGCTAAGAAAATTCTTCGTATGGGTTACTACTGGCCTACTATGGAGAGAGATTCGTTCACATATGCTAAGAAATGCAAACAATGTTAGATATATTAGCAATTGGCACTCATCGGATTCATTTTGTTTTCATTGATGGCAACAAGATCAGATGGAAGTGATATACTAGCATTAGGAGGCATTTACTGGTAGACACCAACATTGGAGTATCTAGGGTTACACAGGTATCGGCACCGACACCGACATCAAGTACTTCAAGGAAGTTGACATCAAGGAAGATTTATTTAGATAATCATTTTGTAATTATTGTCAAGGCCGACATTGAATATCTTTTATATTGTATTGTAAGCTGACATAAGGCATATTGTTTGTAATGGGTATATAGGTTAGTGTGTTAGGTAATTATGATATATCATTATTTTTATGTGAGGATAGAACTTGTGGATGTGGATTGTGAATACGAAGGTCATTTATATGTGAATATTGTATCATGGAATGATCTGTAAATATTTTGTAAGACATTCTTGGAGGGAAGATGATATCGATAGTAGTGTTCAGGGTTTATGAACTGATACAGAGTAGAGCTAGAACCAAAACTCTATTTGGCATAATAGATGCATTTTGTGAGTTAATTTTCATTGTTTTACTTCAACAAAAGCTTGTAGTCAGTGAGACTCTTTAGTGATGAACAGTGTGCCTTCCTGCATGTCCAAGCCCCAATTATATGTAATATATTTCATATGGCCAGTGAACTGATATTGTGGGTCACAAATCCCACTGTGGTTTTTCCTCTTTGAGGTTTTCCATGTATAAATTCTATGTGTTATGGTGTTCATTCATGTGGATGGTTTATTTACTTCAAGTTATATGTTTATTTGTTTACCAGTTTATATGTGTATGGTATAAAAGGATAAAATCTTATTATACCAGTAGAACACCGATTCAGCCCCCCCTCTTAGTGTTCTTGGATCCCAACAATTGGTATCAGAGCTTGGTACCTCGGAAGAAGTTTAATAGCTTGAGGAAGATCCTAAAACAAGAATTTTTGAACATGACTATGGAAAAACAAGTTGAGATGGCTCTTGAGGATTATGATGCTTGAAGGATGAAGAACTTGAAACTGCAAGATGGATTGAATTCTACAAATGAATTCATTCCTGCCCTACAAGAAAGGTTATCATCAGCTCAAGCTAAAAGGAAGGAACTTTTGCAAAAACCAGATGATGATAATGCTCTCAAGGAACAACGTCAAAAACTAAGTCAAGCAAACATGCTCATGCAAAATGAAATGAATGACTTGACTATAAGGATGTCTAAGGATATTGAAGACAAAAAGAAGAAGGAAGAAAATCTTGATGCATCTCTAAAGAACAAATCTAAGGAATGTGACAGATTGGCTCATGAGAATGATATGTTGAAAACTAGTTTGGTGTAATCCCAGAATAATGAACAAGAACTTGAAAGACAAGTAATAACTTTGAGGGATGATTTGACTACTGCAAGTGAATACAAAGAAAAGCTTAGGATTAGTGTTGCATAATTGGATGACTTGTTAAAAAGACAAAGGCATAGTGATGATTCTAGAGGACTTGGATTTGTAAAAGGTGAAAGCTCTGGTACTGCAGATCAGACAACTGATGTGTAGAACTCATCAGAATAGAGGAAACCGGTAAGGAAATTTAATTCTTATAAATTCAATGGTAGATATTTTGTTTGCAATAAATATGGGCATATGGATAAACAATGTATAAATAGAGCAAATCAAAACTACAATTTTATTCCCGATCAATGCACAAATTCCAAGAAGTTAGAAGTCAGAAGATTGCAGAATGAATGTTAAATGTTATGCATGTGGAAAGTTTGGACATTTTTCTAATCATTTTAGATCAAGTAATGACATTGGATATGTCAAAGCAATTCAAAAGAACAATGTTACATGTTATGCATGCAACAAAATAGGTCATATTGTTAAGTAATGCAGAAGCAAGACTCAACTGATTACCAATGATAAAGATAATGAGAAAGGAAAGAAGGTAGATTAAATACAACAAGATCACACCAAGAGATGGGTTAGAAAATCTGAAGAACCAAGTGGAAATGCAACAACACTGGTAACTCCACTGGTAGAACAGAGCATTCCTACATTGATAGGAAATTCCACTGATAACTAATGCATAGGCCTTAGGGGTTGAAAAATTCATTGCAAATCTTGCATACTCTCTTGGAGGAGATCGGAAGAGATCTAGAGAGTTGATTTCATCATTGTTGAAGGTTCACCCAACATAAGACTCTGAAACCTGCATTTGGTAGGGTAGATTGTGAAGCATTTATGATAGAGAAAGATTAGGGTTTATTCACTGATAAAAGGGGAAAGTGGATTCATTTTCACTCACCCTGCATTCAATAATTTGGAGTGAAGTAAAGGAAAATTTCAAGTGAATTAAGAGTGAGCAAAGGCATTCTAAAAGGATTTTGAGCAGTTATCTGAGAAGCACTCAATCTTCCACCAGCATTCACTTTTAGGTATTCTTCAAAAATCGCATCTGGATCTTCAGCTCCTATTTTTATTGCAAATCCAACCATTGTTGAAGTTAAGGATAGGCTGAGGCTCGTATTCAATGAGGTTCTCCTAATTGCTAAGAAAGAAGACTCTGCAGTAGCATTTGCTAGGGGTCTTGATGGCATGATGTATGTTGAAGATGTGAGGGCATACATTCACTGCACCTTGGAGGATCTAGGCACAGAGGAAATCAAAGGCATGTATCAATCTATGATGTTGGGTAGCTCTAGAACCATCAAGCCAGAATACAAAGCAATTAAGGATATAGGTTAACCGGTATTTTGTACATACCAAAATTTAAGGATGAGATCATCAGATATGTTCTGAGAAGGATTCACAATGAATTCATCTGGTTGGATTGGCCTTACATGATCACCAAGGAGGATATTCAAGAAGTCACCAACTTACCCAAAGTCAGACAAGAACCTGACAAGAAAATTTCTAGCAATGAGGTTGAGAAACTCACCGATGCAACTCATGATAGCAGATCAATGAGGATCAGCACAATCACCAACACTGATGTGAAATTTGCAAGCATGATAATAGGTTATAAGTTAACTCAATCTAGTCAATTGAAGTCTATTGCTAGTTCTTGCATTCATGTTGCATATCAGCTGCTGAGGAATGATGCAAAATATGATTTATGTGAATGTTTGAGGAGTGAATTGATGTTGAACCTTGGAAAGATCAAGGGAGTTAAGAAAGGAACTTTTAGATACAGAAATTTGATTGTTTGTGTAATGCTTTACTTCCTGAATGAGCTACTTGGACTAGGGAAGAAGCATTGGGCTCATGACATACTGGTAGGTATATAGATGAAGGAAGCAATCACTGGTCTTGGTGCCGACAGAGATGAGAAACTTTGGGGTTATTTCAAAACATTCCAAAAAAACATGAGGCAGAGGGAGAGGTTGTCAAATAACATTGTGGAGAAGTACTCCACTGATATCTATTTCATGGTGAATACCGATGAAACCCTCATGGAAGCAGTTGAACCAAGGACCATATGGGTTACAGAACTTGGATATGAGGTGGATGATAACATTTTGGACCTCTATGCAAAAATACTACTAGATGCCCCATTGGATGACAAAATAGAGCATTTTGGCATGATAGAAGTGAAGGGAGAAAAAAATAGAAAAGATGTCTACATTTGTGTAGAATGTCACTCACAGAATAGATACTGAAATGGGTTCTGGGTCCAAACTAGTAGTGGCTAGTACTGCATAAGTAAAGAATCCTACAGCTTACATTTCTACCATCACTTCTAACTCTGACACTGAGGATAATGAACCTATAGCTTTCAGAAGGGTACAAAGGAAGAAACTAGATCACCCACTGGTAGAGAAAAAGAAGGTGGAGCCTTGGAAGAGACATTTTAGAAAGGCAACTAAACCTACTGCACCACCACCTCTGGTAAGTAATCCTATACAAAAGAGAAAACCAATTATATCTACTCTGGCAACCCCAAGCAAAAAGAAGAAGAGTGATGATACCGAGTTCGGTCAGACCAAAATGACCTGTGCTAAATTAATTGATGAAATTACAAAGGATGGAATTTTGAAAAATGTATCTATGTATTATGAGGATTTAGAAGAAAGTGAGCAGAATGAGATAGAAGAGGCAATTTTGTTGCATATTGATATCTATAAGAAAGCCTTAGTAGAAATTTTGAAGGAAATACCTTTGTCATTGTACAATAAACTAGAGGCTAGAAGACTTGACGCAGTCAAGAGAGATAGGGAGATCAAAGAGGTAGAACTTTTGACTTTATGTGGTGCTATTAGTAATGATGAAATGAAGAGATGTATTGATGTTTCTAATAGGACAGTTTTTAGTAGTAAACCCCAGCAAATAAGCCTAATGATGGGAAAAGTTAATGAGGTGATAAATGAGACCAGTGAGGGTTGGACAAAATTCTTCCAGAAGAATCCAGACTTTCTTACAGCTCATGAAGATTTTGTGAAGGAAACAACTTCCACCATTCTAGATAAATCAAAAGGGAAAGGTATTTTGGGAAGTTCAACTCCAATTTTGACTAAACCGACAGTAACTATAGATATACAGACACAACTGGTAGTAAAGAAAGTGTACAATTTGTACTGGCACAAACTATTTTTGAGCAAAGCAATGTACACTGTGAATATTATGGATAATACTCCACTGATAGTAATTGACACTTCACTAAGTGGCAAAGCCACTGGTGCTAAAGAAGATAAGGTAAAGGGAATTGAGTCTACATTGGCAATTCATATTGATTCCCCGACAAAGGTTTTGGCAATTGACACTTCTGAAGTTGAGAAGAAATCAATCACTGAGATGAGTCCAACTGAGTTATGATGATGGTTACTCAAGAACTATTAAAGGAGGGATCTGTAGGTAAGGGAATAATAGATCAATCAGTTACAGTGTTGCATAAATTAATCCCTGATTGTCAGATTGAGAATGAAGCAAGCCCTTCTGACAAGCTTAAAATACTAACATAGCACATATCTAACAATTTGGGGTTTTGTGCTTAATTTGGATCTTATTTTGCTCATTTATGAGCATTGTAAGATTTTGGCAATTCAGGAAAACAAAAGGCTTTCAGTGTCCGTGGGCAAAGGCAAGAGGAAAAGTGAGGATTCTGGGCCTAGCAAGGATGAGTAGAAATAGAGTAGAAAGGCTAAAAAAGGCTCTGTGGAGAAAAATGTGGAGGACACGGATTTGAGCCATAAACATAAGGATGTGGAGGTTGATCCTGAGTATATCAGAAAAGAAGATAGTGTAATGAGAAGGAAAAATAGGAAGAGGATGAGGGTAATAAGGAGGAACCAGCCCATAATGCGAGCCCTGGTGATCTCAACAACCAGCCCATGGAGGAGCTGGATAACTAGAAAAAATAGGAGGACAAGTAAATCGAAACAGAGCTGAATAAGGATAAGGAGGATACATGCATGGAAAAGGATAGAGCTGGTGATGAGATGAATACGTGTATGCTTATCTTGGATAAGCTTAAGAACTAGTCTGATGCTCATTTGGGTTTCAATAAATGGGTTTATGAAAGAATTAATAAAATGGAGAAAAAGGCTAAACATCAGGAAGAGAAGGGACAAAAAGGTGAAAGCACCCTAGAGAAATGGAAAAAGAAAATGGACGAAAAGGTGGAGAAGCTAGAAGTTTAGATCAACAAGTTGGAGGAAGGGAAGGCTACCATGAAGAACTTCTTGATTTTGATTCCGGAGATCCTCAACTCTGCAACCAGGAACATGGAGGAAATAGCCAAATACCTTGATGGTCCCAGCCCTACCAAGTCTATTGTGGACCTTGATGTTCAAGAGGTTGCTACTAAGGCTGGGAATGTGGATAGTGCTCCTGGAGGTTCGGCTAAAAGGACCAGGGCAAGCTTGAAAAAGGTTGCCTTGGCTTCTTCAAAGGATATCCCAATTCTCAAAGAGAATATCAAAGAAATGCAAGGGATTAGCAAGAAATTGGCTAATGACCTTAAAAACATAATGTAATTTGTCTTTTTTCTATTTTTGCTAGTTGTTGCTGATAGTGTTGGACTTTTGTGCTAGCTTTTGTCCAGCACTTTGCTGGTTTTTTCGTTGTCTGTCCCATTTAGTTTCTTAATGCTTTTATCTTTTATGGTTCCTTTGTAAAGGGTTTCAAGGTCCCTTCAAAACTTGATTTTCCTGTAATCAAAAACAATTTTCAATCACTGCAGCAAATATCGGATCGGTAGGCATTAGAAAGATTTACCATGGCTAAGAAAGCCGCCTTTGACTAGATCATTGAAATAGAGAAAAAGAAAATTGAAGCTAAACTCATTTTTATTGAGAATTGTTTGAAACAATGTACAAATATCTATAGGGTCTATTGTAACATAGAAATTCTTACAACAAATGTAGATAGCATATTAAAGGAATTACATGATAAGGTAGCTAGCATTGCTAATTATTTTGATTTATTAACCTCATTGACAACATTTGTTGATGGACAAATTTTGTCCTTGTAGAACTAATTTTTTTCTTTCCAGAAGGAGAGAGATAAAATCATTCAGAGAGCAAGGAGTCTTAGAGGATTGGTGAGTCCCAGATTGGATTCACTAGGTGTACATAAAAGAGCATTTGGATTCACTAGGTGTACATAAAAGAGCATGTATGGACATGATTTCTAAACCCACACCGACAGAAGTCAAAGAGAAGGAAACACTGGCACACTTACTCATTGGACTAGCATCCATATCTGAAACTTTCAAAACTAGTTGGGATACATACCTACAGTTGCTAGATAAGGGTTACCTAGAAATTTTGAAGTTAGTCAAGCTACGATAAAACAAATAGTATTTATTCATTCTTTTGTTCTGAATTCTTTCAATTCTTTCACCAATGTTTGGCATTGATACAAAAGGAGGAGTGTATATATGTGTAAAGTATCAGAAAAATATCAGACAAGAACATATAGGAAGGACATAAGAATATTAGAAGGAGTGTATTGCTTAGGGGGAGCATATTTCTGTTGAATCAGCAGGGAATCTATTTTTCACATGAGTGTTGCCATCAATGCCAAAGGGGGAGATTGTTGGCAATTGACACTCATCAGATTTATTTTATTGTCATTGATGGCAACAAGATCAGATGGAAGTCATATACCATCATTAGGAGGCATTTACTGGTAGATACCAACATTGGAGCATCCAGGGTTACATAGGCATCGACACTGGCATCAAGTACTTCAAGGAAGCCGACATCAAGGAAGATTTATTTAAAAAATCATTTTGTAATTATTGTCAAGGCTGACATTGAATATATTTTGTAATGTATTGTAAGCTGACATAAGGCATATTATTTGTAATGGGTATATAGGTCAGTGTGTTAGGTCATTATGATATATCATGATTTTATGTGAGGATAGAACTTGTGGATGTGGATTATGAATTCAAAGATCATTTGTATGTGAATATTGTATCATGCAGTGATCTGTAAATGTTTTGTAAGACATTCTTGGAGGGAAGATGATACTGGTAGTAGTGTTTAGAGTTTATAAACTGGTACAGAGTAGAGCTAGAACCAGAACTCTATTTAGAAGAGCAGATGCATTTTGTGAGTTAATTTTCATTGTTTTACTTCAACAGAAGCTTGTAACTAGTGAGACTCTTTAGTGATGAGTAGTGTGCTCTAGGCAGTGTGCCTTCCTGCATGTGCAGGCCCCCATTATATTTAATATCTTTCATATGGCCAATGAACTGACATTGTGGGTCATAAATCCCACCGTGGTTTTTCTCTTTGAGGTTTTCCACATATAAATTATATGTATTATGGTGGTCATTCATGTGGATGGTTTATTTACTTCAAGTTATATATTTATTTGTTTACTGGTTTATATGTGTACGATATAAAAGGATAAAATCTTATTGTACTAGCAAAACACTTATTCACACCCTCCCTCTTAGTTTTCTTGGATCCCAACAAGATCCATGGGAATCTCATCCATGCACCAGCATAAGAATTGCATCCTATGGCATGATCATGGTCATTTTCTCAATGGGGCCTTGATTTGGTAGGAAAGATAAATCCTTCATCCTCTAATGGACATAAGTTCATTCTGACTGCTACTAAATATTTCATTAAATGGATTGAAGCAGTGCCTTTGACAAAAGTGATAGGAAAACAAATATCATCATTCATCTTAAATTATATAATCTGTCGCTATGGAGTTCCTATGACCATTATCACTGATAATGGATGACCATTTAATAATCAAGATATGAAGGAACTATATGAACAATTCCATATCCAACATAGGTTTTCTACACCATATTATGCATAAGGAAATGGTCAAGCTGAGGCATCAAACAAGACTATCTTGAAAATCTTGAAGAAAATAGTCAATGAAGCTAGAAAAGACTGGCACATTCAACAAAATCCTGCTCTTTGGGTATACCGAACTAGCATCTGCACACCAATGGGGGCAACTCCATATTACTTAGTTTATGGATCAAAATCCATATTACCAATAGAAGTAGAGATACCTTCTCTACGAGTTTCCTTGAAAGGTCTTATACCAGAAGAAGAAGAACGAGTCTCTAAACTTCAAGAAATTGAGCTAAGATCATCATCAAAATGAAATAGATCATTTGAAGGCATATCAACAGAGAATGGTAAGAAGTTATAATCATAGAGTCAAGCCACACATTTTTTAGATTGGAGATATAGTTCTAAGGGAGAATCCGAGAAATCAGCAAGATCAAGAAAAGGGGTAAATTTGAACCAAATTGGTTAGGTCCTTTTGTCATAGTAGCAACATATGGCTCAGAAGCATACAAGTTATCTACTCCTAAAGGTGATTGGTTTGATGAACCTATCAATTCCATCCATCTCAAAAAATTCTATGCTTGAGATGTAAAGTCCTAGAAAAAATCAATAAAAAGCATATAAAGTCCTGAAGAAATCCGTAAAAAAATAGAAAAGCAAAAAATCCGTAAAAAAAAAGCATAAAACAGTGAAAAAAATCAAAATATGGAAAAAAATGCAATAAATTTAGATAGTGAAAACCTAGTAAATAGGTGCTATCTAAAAAGTGAGTTCTTCCATCTATGAGATCACTTTGCGCACCTATCCACTCCATCCTATCGCATCTATTGCTTCCATCTATCTTAGCTCATCCATTTCATTATTCAAATCCATTGCTTTGAACCATTAGCAAAAAATATGCAGCTTACCAACAATTATCAATCTTTGACATACTTATCATAGTCATTGTCTTAGATTTTATCA
The DNA here is from genome assembly GCF_030272615.1 of Cryptomeria japonica. Lineage (NCBI taxonomy): Eukaryota > Viridiplantae > Streptophyta > Pinopsida > Cupressales > Cupressaceae > Cryptomeria > Cryptomeria japonica. The sequence continues at coordinate 500,456,077 of NC_081409.1, read as the reverse complement.
TAATCAATCAATCTGCATTTGTATCCCACCATGGTTCGGATATTGATCAATTTGTACATCCATAATAAAGTTTTGTTTCCGTAGGGGCCAAAATCCTAATTCCTTTTGCTAAGGTGATCTTTTGAATCTTAGAAAAACCAAAAACACCTAGGGTTTTGAAACAAATAACAAGCAACAAGGCAACAAAGGATCAAGGCATTTTGTGACAACTGAATCATGAAACTCGGGAAATGAACAATTAATCAAAAAATTAATAAAAGATTATCAATGATCATTCATCAAGATGATTATATCAGTTAATGACCATGAGAACATGTGAATGGCATACAAGATTCAGTGTTTATATCTTGATTTTATTGTCAATCATGTACTCTATGTGAGTCAAGGATGTCCATGACTAGAGAAGCTATGATGGGGCATGGTTATATGCTTTAATTGTTGTTTGTGGTTTATCTCTTATTAAGGTATGTACTTTTCTAAGGATATGATCAAAAAAAGATCAAGGAGGACATTTCGAGTCATGCATGAAAGGAGATAATCCTTGTCTTTTCTACAAGAAATACTCACGTCAACTTGATTCATTATATCAAGTTGCTTGTATAAACTTGATATATCAAAATCCATGTAAGAAATACTCAGGTAAGCTTGAATCATTGTGTCAAGTTGCTTGTATTTTCTTACAACATTTTAAAGCTCAATGATGATATCAAGCATTGTTACAAGATAGCATATGAAGAATGAAAATATCATTTTAGATTATTTTTAGATTAGCTTATTACTCATCTGCATTATAAGCATTCATTGTCAGTTGCATTATAAGAATTTCATTTCATTCAGAGATCAATGGTTATAAATAAATATTGAGTATACTTAGACAAACAAAAACAATTTGCATTTGATCATTGTAGGTGCATTCATCTTTAGAATAATTTCAACCATCATTCATTGCATTAGTTTGCATTCCATTAAGTGCATTTCATTAATCATGTAGTATATCATCATTATTATTTACATTAGGATCGTTATCATTTTAAGCTCATTTGTTTTACCATTAAAGTCATTTAGTTGCATCTTTGCACTTAGATTCACTATAATCACAAGCATTACATATAAAATGTTATCAATTGATGCTCATTGGATTCATATGTTGTCATTGATGGCAAAAAGATTCTCTAGAAGGTATATACTAACAAATACCAACATTGGAGGCATATACTGACATATACCGACATTGGAGTAATCAAGGTCATCACCGACACCGGCATCGACATCTGCACTTCAATGAAGCCGACATCAATTTGGGATCCGAAAGGTTTTATTTGTAAAATCATTTTGTATAGGGCCGACATTGAATATCTTTTGTAATGTATTTTAAGCCGACATAAGGTATATTGTTTGTAAAGGGTATATAAGTCAGTTTATTAGGTCATTTTGATATATGACAAGGAAGTAGAATAGTGTGATGTGAAGGATATGTATGCAGATCATTTGTATGCAAAAGTAATATCATGCAATGATCAGTAGATGGTTTGTAAAGCATTCTTGAAGGAAAGAAGATACCAGTAAAAGGGTCTAGGGTTTATGAACTGGTACAAGACAGAGCTATAACCAGAACTCTTTTTGGCATTGCAGATGCATTTTGTGAGTTCATCATTACTTCTTTATCTCAACAAAAGCTTGTAGTCAGTGAGACTCTTTTGTGTTGAGCAGTGTGCTCTAGGCAGTGTGCCTTCCTGCATGTGTAGGCCCCCATGTTATGTAATATCTTTCATATGTAATCCCACCGTGGTTTTTCCTCATTGAGGTTTTCCACATATAAAATTTAGTGTGTTATGGTGTTCATTCGTGTGGCTAATTTATTTACTTCATGTTATATATTTCTTCATTTACCGGTTTATATGTGTATGTTGTAATAAGGTAAAATCTTCTAATACTGGTAGAACATTGATTCACTCCCCCCTCTCAGTGTTCTTGGATTCCTTGTATTTCAATAATTAGAATCAGAGCCTCGTGCCTTAGAGGAAGTTTAATAGGTTGAGGAAGATCCTGAAACCGGAATCATTAAACATGGCTATGGAGAAGCAACTTGAGATGGCACTTGAGGATTATGATGTTGAAAGAATGAAGAACTTAAAGCTGCAAGATGAATTAAATCCTGCTAATGAATTCATTCTTGTTTTGCAGGAAAGGTTATTGTCAGCTCAAGCTAGGAGGAAGGAAATTTTGCAAAACCAAGATGATGAAGAGAAAAATGCACTTAACAAACAATGTCAGAAGCTGAGTCAACAAAACATGCTAATGAAGAATGAAATACAAGACCTGACTATGAGGAGGTCAAAAGATATTGAGACAGAAAGAAGAAGGAAGAGAATCTTGTCGTATCTTTGAAGAACAAATTTAAAGAATGTGGCAGATTGTCTCATGAGAATGATATATCGAGAATTGATTTGGTACAATCCCAGAATAATGAACAAGAGCTGGAGAGACAAATAATGACTCTTAGAGATGATCTGACTACTGGAAGTGAGTATAAATAAAAATTCAGGATTAGTGTTGCATAGTTGGATGATTTATTGAAAAGACAAAGGAAGAGTGAAGATTCTAAAGGACTTGGATTTGTACAAGGTGAAAGCTCTGGTACTGCAAATGAAGTTCAGACAACCGGTATGGAGAACTCATCAGAACAGAGGAAACCAGTAAGTCAATCTAATGCTTACAAATTCAATGGTAGATTCTTTATTTGTAATAAATTTGGGCATATGTCTAAACAATGTACAAATAGAGAAAATCAAAACTAAAATTCAGTTCCCGGTCAATGCACAAATTACAAGAAATATGGTCATAAGTCAGAAGATTGCAGAATGAATGTTAAGTGTCAGGCATGTGGAAAGTTTGGACATTTGGCTAATCAATGTAGGTCAAGGAATGACATTGGATATGTAAAAGCAATTAAAAAGAACAATGTTACATGTTATGCATGCAATAAAATAGGTCATATTGCTAAGTACTACAGAAGCAAGACTACACCGATTATTAATGATAAAGCAAATGAAAAAGGAAAGAAGAAGGTAGATGAAATATAACAAGATCACACCAAGAGATGGGTTAGAAAGTCAAAAGAACCAAGTGGAGATGCAACTACACCGGTAACTACACCAGTAACTCCACTGGTAGAATAGAGCATTCCTGCACTAGCAGGAAATTCAATTGGTAACTGAGGCATACATCTTAGGGGTTGGAAAATTCATTGCAAATCTTGCATATTCCCCAGAAGAGATCTGGAAAGAGATCTGGAGAGTGGTATTGATGGATTTTTATCCAGCATAAAACTGTGAAACTAACATCTAGTAGGGCGCACCACTAAGCATTTCTGATAGTGATGAATTAGGGTTTAATCGCTGATAAAAAGGGAAAATGGACTCCAGCACTAGAACAAACTAGAGCGAAGCAAAGGCGAATCATAGGTGATCAAGAGCGAGAAAAGACATTCTAAAGGATTTCCAGCAGTTATCTAAGGAGTAATCAAGATTTTTAAACTAGCGATTGCTATCCAGGTATTTCTTTAAAATGGCATCTAGATCATCATTTGTTCCTACTTTCATTGCAAATCCCACTATTTTTTAGGTTAAGGATAGGCTTAGAGCTATTTTCAAGAAAGTTCCTCAAATTGCAATGAAGGAACACTCTACTAGGCACATTCTTGAGGGTTCCCGATGGCGTAGTTTATGTGGAAGATGTCAAGGCTTATATTCACTGCATTTTGGAGGATTTAGGAACTGAGGAATCAAGGGAATTTATCAATTTGTGATACTAGGTAGCTTCAGAACAATCAAGCTGAAATATCAAATCATTGAATACCTAGGGTTAACCAGAATCCTGTATATACCGAAATTCAAGGATGAAATGATTAGATATGTTCTGAGTAGGTTCCATAATGAATTCATCTAGCTGGACTGGCCTCACATGATCACCAAAGAGGCAATTTAGGTAGTCACCAGCTTACCCAAAATCGGGCAGGAACTAAGGAAGAAGATCTCCAACACTGAGGTTGAAAATCTCACCGACGCAACCCATGATGGAAGGTCAATGAGGGTCAACACCATTAAAGATACAGATGTTAGATTTGACAGCATGATCATCAGCTACAAGGTAACGCAATCAAGTCGATTGATCTATGTTGCTAGTTCCTGTATCCATGTTACATATCAAAAGATAAAGAATAATGGAAAGTATGATTTGTGTGAATGGTTAAGAAGTGAATTAATGATAAATCTTGGAAAAATCAAAGGTGTCAAGAAAGGAACATTCTAGTTTGGCAATCTTATTGTCTTCTTAATGTTGTATTTCATGAATGAGCTACCAGGTTTGGGAAAGAAACGATGGGCTCATGACATACTGGTAGGCATGCAGATTAAAGATGTAATCACCAGTCTTGGCAACAACAGGGATGAGAAGTTATGGGGCTTCTTTAAAACTTGTCAAGAGAACATGAGACTGAGGGAGAGAATCTCCAAACACATTGTGGAGAAATACTCCACCGAAATTTGCTTCATGGTAAAAATAGATGAGACTCTCATGGAAGCGGTCGAACCTAGAACAATATGGGTCACTGAATTCAGGTATGAAGTTGCTGAAGGCATTTTGGAACTATATGCTAAAATGTTGATTGATGCTCCTTTGTGTTGGCACTATGGATATGTGTGGCATTGATGTTTTTTCATTGATGTCAACACTAGTTGTTACTGCCAGATAGACTTACATTAGCTGATATGGATGGTTACTAGCAGAAAGGTTATCAGTATAAGATCTAGTGTTACCGACAGAAGAGATTATCTGGTTGCCACTTCCGGCATGTTTGGATCAGTAAAGTATATTGGATTTCATGTGTTATATTCTCCATAAGCATGTTTTGGTCAGTTGGTATTGGCTTGATAATTGGACGTTATCATACACACTAGTAAACCCTTACCGACACTGGTTTAAGGCTTTACCGGTAGAGCTTTTATTAAGGAATCATAACAGGATGCTCAATTGGTGTTGGTGTAGCTTCTTAAAGGATTTCAGAATGCTGAAGATGTTCGTTGATCATGCTTCAATTTCTTGAAGATATTGCTTTAGCATGGTGGACCCAAAATAGGTCTGGTACCTATCTAGGTTATGGACTAGTATCATGCTAGTTGTACTCTACACATTACCTGGATGATTCAAGATATTTTATGGATTTTTTATTATTGTTTTGATCTTAAGCCAACATGGCATATCATTGTAATAAGGAATTATATTATTGTAATATCTTTAGGTGGCCAGCCTAATTGGTTTAGGCCTTAGGGTTGGTATAAATAAGAGGTAGAAACTCTTTGTAAAGTATCATGGTTATTGGAAAGGTCATGGTCAAGGAATGTAATGTGCGAATATTTTAATATCATTCAGGCAGATGAGTTGATCGATCATTGGTGATTGGATTGGCTTCAGAAGAGGATTTAGTCCTCTGATATTGAGCTTAACCGGGACTGTAATCAGGCATAGTAGATGCTATTTCTAGTAGTTCACTCTATTGGATTGTTGTCAATTTATCTTGATAAGTTTGTAGCCTCTTTGTAGTCAGTGAGACTCTTTTTGTAATGAGCAGTACGGTCTAGGCAATGTGCCTTCTTGCAAGTGCAGTTCCCTCATGGTAACACATACTTTCTACAGAAGTATCATCTGACTGTGGGTAGGTTTCCCACCATGGTTTTTACCTTTCTGGGTTTTCCACATACAAATAATGGTTGTATGTGGTATGATTTTTTTTCATTGACTATCTGGTTAATTTTTTGTTTACTGGTATATGTTCCTATCGGCATCTGTTTATACCAGTACTTGATTTGTTTAAGGTTGTATTATGGATTAAAAGTTATAATTTGTTAACAACTGATTCACCCCCCCTCTCAGTTGTTCACCGATTATCCTAACAATTGGTATCAAAGCTTTTGTGCTCTATTAAAGAAGCTTAACCACTTGAGGTAGATCCTATGGCAGCTAACACTTCTAATCCACTAGCAGCTATTTTCAGAAGAGAAATCCCTAAGCTTGATGGGACAAATTATGGGATATTGAAAATTAAAATGGAGACTCATCTTAGATGTCTTGGCAAGGATATTTGGGAGATCATTGAGAAAGGATACACACCTTATGATCTGGCATCCAGCAATCCTGCTCCTACAGACCTGGACAAGAATATTGAAAATGATTGTAGAGCTAGAGAAGCCCTCTTGTGTGCACTTACTAATCAACAAATCATGGGTTTGACTGACAAATCATCGGCTAAGGTTATATGGGACAAATTGCAAATTCTTAATGAAGGTGACCCTACTGTCAAAATTGCTAAACTTGATGGTTACCGGGTAAGGTATGAAAACTTGAAAATGGAAGAAAATGAAAGAATTGTTGTGTTTATGGAAAGAGTAAATGAGAATGTTATGGGAATTCAATTTTGTGGAGGATTTCTAAGTGAAGATGAAATAGTTTCCAAAGTATTGAGAGCCCTTCCACCGGCTTACAAGATGAAGGCAACTACAATTAATGAGTTAAGAACAATGGCAAACACTTTAGTCAATAGAGACATTCTGATTGGTAATTTATCTGCTTTTGAGCTTGAAGAATTTGGATCCTCTGGAGTTGTAAAGTTTGAACCTACTTTTCATGCATCATCATCAACATCTACCAACAAAAGTGATTGGAGAGCCCTATATGCAAAAGAATTGGAAGACATGAGGAAAGAAGATGAAGAGCTTGAACAAGTTGAATCCTTATTTGCTAGAAGAGTACCAAAAGGTAAAAATAGAAGTAAGTATGAAGGAAAAGCACCTTTTAAATATTTTTCATATAATAAGATTGGTCATTTTGCATCTAGATATCCTGAAAGGAATGCAAGGTTCGAGGAAAGAGTTAAGAAAACTTTTAAGCCTAACCCAAACAGATATAGATTCAAGAAAAACATACATTGCTACATAGCAGATGAGGAAGGAGTAATTGATGACTCTGGAGATGAACCGACAGAAGACTCGGCTAGTGTATTTGGAAATGGAAAGGAATGGGTGTTATCTGCATTGAAGGGAGATGAACTAGAACTGGATATCAAAAATGAAAAGAAGGCCCTAGCAGCAAAAGTTGAAGATAAGGATGAATGGGTAATTGATAGTGGATTCTCACATCATATGACTGGAGATAAAAGGAAATTTTTATCCCTACAAGAATACAATGGTGGTCAAGTTAGATTTGGAGATGACAAGGCATGTATGAAGAAAGGTAGAGGTATTATTTCTTTGGATGGCAAGCATAACAATGATAATGTCTATTATGTAGAAGGTTTTGTTGTTCTCAAATTCTGATTCCCTTCTTATCCCCTTTGATGAGAAAGAATAACTCTGTATGTGAATGGAGAAATCAAGGAAAGAGAACCTTAGAGCAACATATGACAAGGTTTTAATAACCTTCTACACTTCAAACTTATCCAAAGTTTAGGTGGGTATACCTTATGTGAATACTTTCACACTTTTAAACAAAATCCACAGTAACCATTGTCCAAAAACCAGTGGATCTTATCGCCTTAAACAAGAAACTGAAAAAATATAGAAAAACTTAGGCTCATTTCAGTGTTGATCCTCAAGAGATTTAGAAAATAAAACATTAACAGATACCAGTGCCTTATCCATTGGGCTACAGAGTCATATATTTTAAACAAGAACTCCTTAATTAGACATATGCATGCATCTCAATCACTTTGGCTTTTATCAACTCCATACATGCCTGACATGTATGATAATCCTCCCATGTTATACTAAATTGTTCATCTAATTCAAGATTCCCAACAAATAACCTATTGATAAAGATATTTCTCCCGTATTTAATTCCCCTCCTAAAGAAGAAAGCTAAGTAACATGTCTATAAAGATTGCATTACAATCCATCTTCAATTGAAATAACCCTAAGTTACCCAAATGAAACCAATAAAATATTTGAAAGCATACCAGAAGACAACACAAATTCTAGGCTCAAAGTTAATGGTCTGTATATTTATATTCAATCTAGAAAATCTTACAAAACTGAGATAAATTTCTGTGAAACACTTAGAAAAAACACAGATAAATTTCTGTAGATTTTCTTTACAAATTCTTGTGATCCTTTTTTCATTGTCCTGGTATCCATTTATAAAAGCATGGATGCGTACAAGCTTCGGACCCTTTTGAGAAAGTTTGTTACAAACTGAACTCCTCTCCAAGAAACGGTTACATGTTCTTTTCAACATCTACAACTTCTTGCACCTTTTGTTATGTAGCAACCTCTTCTAACTGCTTCAGAGCATCTTCCTTTTGTCCCACATAATTGTCTTTCCATTCCTGAAAAACATCATCACTTGGCCAAGCAAAACTAACAACCTTCTATTTCATGTCTTCTAGCCTTTTCCAAGTGACTCTTAAATGTCCAATTTGTGTTTCTATGAAACTGTAATGAGATTTCACCTTTTCAATTTCTTCAATTGTTTGGACAAATAGGGAGGTGTCATCAGTTTTGATAGTTTGATTGATCCTTAGGGACAAATTGTGGTCCACCTCTTTCAACTAGGTCTTTTCTTCTTTTAATTGAATTGGACCAATAAAACCTCCTAAAAACAATTCAAATTTATGATCTGAATATTCTTTTCTATAAAGTTGGGCTTTTCTTTTCACATATGCCCTTTCCTCTGAGAGAATATTCATCTCTTTTATAAACTTGCTAGTAGACCTTAGAGTGTCATTCTCCTCTGCATCTGGATGGGATGAGCACATGAGCTCCAATTCCTTACCTCTGGGCATCCACTTATTAAGGATTGGTTCCAAAGTGGCTTCATCTTCTCTGAATTTGATCATAACCTCCAGAATCCTTTTCATATTTATGTATACAATGGGGGCCTTGACTGAGTCAACAAACTTAAGGATTGTAGCTTTCACCTTCTCCTCATATTTGTTTTCAAACAAGGCTTGACCTTGTTTCAACCTTTCCAACTCATGTTGGACATTTTTAGGTGATTGGGAACCAGAAGGCATATGAGAAGGGTGGTATTCTACAATGGGACTAGTAGGAGGGGGTCTTGTTGGAGAGGAGGCTATCATGAGTGTAGAGGATTCACCTAGATGGTACTGACCAACCAATTGACTCTTGAGTCTAGTAATGATGCTATCCCTGCTGGCTATTCCTTCTTTAGCCTCATTGTAAGCCTTTAAGATAGTCTCCGACTTCAATTGGACATTAGCTCTTTCTTGTGCCTCTTTCTCTGCTACTGCCATATTGAACTTTGTAGTCTCCAAAAATGTGCTTGCAGCTTCCACGACCCCTATATCCTAGACTCTCTTAACAATCATGCCTCCTAAGAGGCTAGAGTCTCATGCATTTTTCCTCCTTTTGTTCTCATCCTTCTTTAAAGACCACATGACAAGAGTAGCATCATCCTTGCTGAATGTCACTCTTTCCATAGGCTTTGTTTCCTTCCTTACTGCATCATGCACTAGAGTGTCAGCTATATCCCATTCAGGGAGAATTAACACACCAGCCTTTGCTACCATTTCTCTTCCTTTCTCAGGGGTGATAGTTTTAAATTCTTCCATCATTTCTTTCTTTATCTCTTCCTCCACCTGAGTTGTATCTCTGAGAGGTTGTTCACTCTTCCTCTATTCACATCTGACCTTGAATTTCTCCATGTTTTTCTTCCAGAAAAATTGCATGAAAGCTCCCATTGTGACAAAGTTACTGTTAGCCAAGAATTCTTCATTGGCTTGTTTACCAGTAAGGTGCAATATTTGGCCTTTCAACTCACCATCAGTCAAATCCATTTCAGCACTAGGTGGCTCTCTAGGCATCCCCTCTTAGGTCTCTTTATAGGTATAGGCAATCTCACCGAGACTCCCTAACTATAAAAATTATTCAACCACCACTTGCTCATCTCCAATGTGGATAGGGAACTGATATGGAGAATATTGAGGTTCATCAGTTTCAACTTCCTTTCCCACTTTTTGCCTTTTAGTGGAATCCTGAATGTCAATGACATCTTCAATTTTCCTTTTCCTTTTTAAAGCAGAAGGCTCACCTGTTACTGGCATCATCACAGTGTACTTTGACTTCTTATGCATTACATAGTCACCAGGTGGGATATCCTTAGCAAAGGCAGGCTTAGACAAGACCAACTTAACCTTATCATGATCATTTTGCATTATGGCCTCCCTTTTTTCTTTTAAGGTTTGCATGAGGTCTTCAAAATAGAGAATCAAGAATTTGATTTTCTCCTCAAAAGGGTTGAAGCTAGAAAGAGGATCATAGCTACTATCAAATTGATGGATAAAATCAAGTGCCTTTTTGTATGCAACCCACATCTCCTTCCTTAGTTCCTGCTCATCTAACCTGAATTCATTTCTGATTAAATCTTTGGGGAACTGAAATTGGTGAGGCCTACCTCTACACACTTCTCTCTTTCTGAACATGCCATTGAAGAAGTCCTCAGGGTCTACACATCTTGAAACTACAATTGATAGCCTATATGGCTTAAAGAATTCTTCAAAATATTTCCATCCACCCTTAGTGATTACAAAATGGTGGGCCATGGTCATAGTTGGTAAAATGGTCCCTTTACCCCTATTGGTTAGCTCTGCCTCTTGCACTCCTCCAATTTGTCTCAATACTTCCACAATCCCTATCTTTAATGGGACCTAATAGGTTAGTAAATAGGGGGCGCCTCTAAATCTATACACTCTGAAAATAGTAGACACAGGATACAAATACATGTCTCCCCAATTGTGAGCAATCTTAATATCCTCTACAAACTCCTTACGTCTGAGGAATTCCAAAAGAGCCTTAGGAATTCTAGGGTTTTCTCTACATAAAAGAATTCTAATTTTAGATGCAAAGCATCTATCAAACTTTAAAAAACTAGCACCTAGGGTAAACGAGTGCTCCAAAGCTGAATAGGTATCTCTTCCTTATCCTTTATCTTGATCAAGTCCATTTCCTTTGCAAAGTAATCAGCACCTTTGAACAAGAACATGTGCATTAACATGGAGTACCATCCAAACATTCTATCCACCTTACCATTTTTTATCCCTACTAGCCCTTTATGAATTGCATTAGCAAGGTATGAGGCATAATCAAATGTTACTACTAGGGAGGGGTTTAGAATTTGTGCAATCATTAACATGTAATGGGTCGACATATTCTTTTTAGCATCCTCTCAGAAGATCTGACATAATGCCCAATACATACCTTTAGCTCTCAGAGGGAATAAATTGAGGGAGAATGGTTCCATTGTGCTAGGGCCTACAACTGTTAACCCCCCTATCTTAACAAAGAATTCTTTCAATGGGCCACTCCTAAGATGATCCCTCCATACATTGTAAACCTGGGCTAATGACTTCAAGTCAATAGGCTATAAAAAATTGGAGGCCTCATTGAGTTTAAACACTTTCCTAAATTCATCTTCATTTATTTCAATCAGGACTGATCCCTTTATATTCCTTATGCATCTTGCCACAGGGTCATAATTTTGTGCAAGTAGGGTCAATAGATCTACATCCATGAAAACACTTGGGACCACAAGCTTTCCTACATCCAATTCCCATATGCTATTTAAAGGAGCTGGGGAATGTCTGTGCCCAAAATCGACTTTGAACAGTCCTAAACCTGATATTCCTATTTCAGGGTCCCTTAACCAATTGCCTTTATCATATAGGCCATCCCTAATTTTTTAGAGGAGGGTTCTTTGGTACTAGTTCTTTGGCCTTAGCCCCGACATTGGTAGACATGGTTAATTTCTTTAAAAAATCATCACAAATGTTCCTATCTTGATAATTGACTTTTCCTGTCAACTCTCTTCTTGGTCCCATTTTGAACAAGCAACTATACCACTAGAAACTAGCACAGACCTCTAATGAAATAATTCACACAACAATATTTGGAAACATACCAGATTTATCAAGAAAAGCACAAAATACCTGATTATTCGCCTGAAGAGAAATGCTCCGCACCAATTTGCTCTGCAACAAAATTCGAAGAAACAATACTAACAATCAAGTTGATGTGGGCTCAAAAGGACAAGTTGGCATTGAATTTTAGAAATTAACTCCACATGCTTTGGCTTTCTTTTCAAAATTGAATTCACCAAATCGAATTCAAAACTGGCTCCAACTGGACATAACTCCTCTGAGTCTTTCCTCTATTTCTCTCTTTCGCCATTTCACAGTGCATAAAATCTTTGCAGTTTTCTTTCGCGAAACAACACTGGCCCTTGGATCACAAGAACTTACACTACCTTTACCTCCATTTGATCTCTTTTTGTTAATGTTGGGCCCCACCTTCTTTTCACAACTTTGCGGGCTTTAACACTCATGCACTTTTCCTTCACGAAGCCACGCTAGTCGTTAGATCGTGCTCAAAACACCCGATCTTTAACTCTAACCAGGACCATCAATCGCGCCTCATCTTGACGGCTAACAGTTTTCACCATTTCACAGAATTTAAGCCGCAGACATCTTCGGGCCACAAAATAATAAGAACCATTGGATCGACCATGAGATGAATAATTTTTAACAGGCTTTAAACCTTTTAAGTGGGCCCTTTATTCGGAAATCACTTACTCTATTTATTCATCGGTTAACAAATGCCACATGGCAGTCGGCCATTAGCTCTAGAAACTCCTCTGGGTTCCACTCTGAATCCGCCATGTGTTCTCTTTACTATTCCCACATAATTGCCGGTTACACCTAGGCGGGCCCTCAACTACCTTTCAGAGCCACATGGCATTCGACACATCACTATCAAGCTCTATGAAATGCAGTAGCTGTCATGCCACATCATGCCTTTGTGTGATTTCCACCTATCTTTCACCATTTCATGAACATTAATCTTCGTTTGGGTTGTAGCCATGAAACAACGAGAACCATTGGATCAAAACAGATTTGATCGGCTATTAACTTCATGCCCTGCCTGTCCTTTGGGCCCCACCAACCTTTTCTCCATTTTGTGAGGACTAACTTACTATCATCTTACCATCATGAATCCACGTGAGCCGTCAAATCTTAGGAACTTGCTCATTGTTTACTCTTTCTATGGCAACCTTGCCCGGGCCCATTACAGACTGCCAACTGAGTGTCCCGTCACTGCTCTGTCATTGCCAGCTGGATCTACCACCTTTATCGCCACCTTTAGTGGGACCTACCACCTTTTTGCTACTTCACGAAAGGTAGAATGTGTGCATCTCTCGGCCGCCAATCAACGCGAGTTGTTGATCCTTTTCCAACCTGATCACTCTTTAACCAAGGAAGACCGCTTGTCTCTAGGACCCGCCATGTGTTTTCGCTGCTTCGTAGAACATAAACCATGTGCATCTCAAGCTATTGAATCAATGTGAGCCATTGGATCAAAATCAAGATGCAACTCTTTTACCCCAATGGTCAACCATCTGGTCGGGCCCGCCTATGCCTTTCACTACTTCACAATCGGTAACTCATGAGCATCTTAGCTCAACGAAACCATGTGCACCTTTAGATAAAAATGAACCTACTCACCTTTTAGGAGCCCGCTTAAGAAATTAAAACTTTAGGAAAGACATAGAAGGATAATGTGTTGATTAATCCACCTAGGAAAAATTAAAGAAGGCGGGGGACACTTTTCACGACCAACGGACCCTCCTTTAAGTGAATAAAGTAACATGGAAATAGAATTATAAGGGTTTTTTCTCAGACACAGGAGCAATTTAAGGCTTAAACCCTAAACCCTTATTTGGACCCAAAGCAATTAGAAGTAACAAGGCCATACCAGACTCAAAATTTTCATAGACTTAGCCAATTATGGGAAAAAAATACCCATTTTTTAAAAAGTGATAACAGCGGCTCTGACTGGGGATGGTTGATTGCAAGATCAACAGAAGAACTCAGAAAACTTTGGAGAAACAGACCAAAAACAAGCCCAAAAATGACAACTAAAACAAACCTAAGTATATACAAACAAGGACCTACTGTGCATGGACTTCAAGAGAAATAATGTTTCAGGAATTGTCCATGCACTGGAAATTCTTGTACTTCATCATTCATATTCTTCAAAAAATATGAGTCCTTTCTTTTCAGATCATAGACCATAGAGGGGCCAATCCATAATGACTCAAATTTTTTATGCTTTCCCTTGTCTTGTCCTTTTGCATTCCATTGAAGAACAACATCACCTATTTTGAATTTTCTCAATGAGGCTCTCTTGTCAAATAGGTACTTGGACTGCAATTGGATCTTTAAATTTCTTTTGTGAGCTAGAGTTCTGATTTCTTCCACTTCCACTATCTGAATCATTCAATCCTCCATAGGTTCAGACAACTCCATGTCTTTAGCTTGTAGGAACTTATATACTGGAAGAATATTATTTACTGACACTCTAGCTTGTGTACCATAAACCAATACAAAAGGTGAAACTCTAATAGCCTTTTTGACAGTAACTCTGTCAGCCCACAAAGCCAATTTCAACTTTTGATCCCAAGACCTCTTGTTTTCTTCCAGGATTTTCTTGATAATATTCAAGAGGCTTTTATTACTAGATTCAGCTTGTCCATTTCCCTGAGGATGATAAGGTGAAGAGTAAGACATGATTATTCCATGACTAGTGAAAAATTCAACAAACTCTTCTGACCTGAAACTCATGGCATTATCCATTACTAATCTTTTAGGGACTCCAAATCTAGTTATAACATTATCCATCAGGAAATCAATGACAATTTTACTTGTAGCTCTTCTAGTGGGAATAGCTTCAATCCATTTGGTAAAATAATCAGTCGCTACTATGATCCACCTGTGACCTCTTGCTAATCTTTCAACAATTTCTCCAATAAAATCAATGCCCCATTGGACAAAAGGGGCTTCCACTATGACCGGATTTAGGGGTAAAGCTCCTTCATACTTCAATTTGGATGAAAACTTCTGACATGGGTCACATTTCCTGACATGTTCATGGGAATCTTTAAATAAAGTAGACCAGTAATACCCGGCCCGAACTATCTTGCCAGTAGTTGTCTTAGTAGAGTAATGACCTCCACACACTCCATCATGCATTTCAATCAACACTTTCTTAGCTTGGGATTCATCCAAACACATTAGCAGTTCCCGATCTCTATTTCTCCAAAACAGATCACCTTGAATGAGAACATATTTTTGTGACTTGAGTTTTAATGTTCTTTTTTGATTGTGGGTCATCCTTTCTGAAAAGGTTGCATCCCTTAGGAAATGGATTATCTCTGAATACCAGGGTTGCCTTTCAATACTGGTGACCAAGGTGCTAGCAACTTCAGCATTATTTACTTCCACATTAAGAAGATTTGATTCAATCATGAGTTTTGCAAGGCCTAAACCTCTTACCAATTTAGTAATCTTTATCTCTAAATCAAACTCTTGAATTCTATTTATCCATCT
This sequence comes from Cryptomeria japonica, assembly GCF_030272615.1. Taxonomy (NCBI): domain Eukaryota; kingdom Viridiplantae; phylum Streptophyta; class Pinopsida; order Cupressales; family Cupressaceae; genus Cryptomeria; species Cryptomeria japonica. The sequence continues at coordinate 500,440,626 of NC_081409.1, read as the reverse complement.
GCACCTTATACCTGTGACCTCAGATTGGGATAAAATATCTTTGACCGCAGCATGTCGAACATAAGCAACTATTTGTGCATTTACCAGATATGGCCTAAAAGCTTTGACAGCCTTGACCAAAGTATATGCTTGCTTTTCCATGATTTCATATTTTAACTCTGCAGCTTGTAAAGATTTACTATAGAAAGCTATTGTATGCTCATATCCTTCATTATCCTTTTGTAAAATCATAGCAGCTACTGTGTGATATGAAGCGAAAGAGAAAAGAGAGAAAGACTTACTGTAATCAGGGGATGTCAACACTGGTGCTTCCTAAATGGCCATTTTTATCTCATCAAAAGCCTTTGAAGCTTCTTGATCCCAACAAAACTTGGTATCCTTGAGCAGTCTAACAATGGGCTTAACAATTTCTGCAAAATTTGCAATAAACCTTCTTACAAAATTCACTTTACCCAAGAAGGACTAAATACCTTTAACACTTGTGGGTTCTGATACATTTGCTATGGCTTCAATTCTTTTTAGGATCCATCCTAACTCCTTCTTTGGAGATAATATGCCCCAATAGCTTTCCCTTAGTGACAGCAAAGTGACACTTATTTGGATTTTGAGAGACACCATATTCCAAAGCTTTATTGAACACCTTCTCCAAATGCCCATAGTGGTCATCTGCCTTCTTGGAGAAACATGTCAGATCATCTTGATATACTACCATGATGATATTTATAAATTCTTTGAACGTTACATCCATTTCCCTCTGGAAGGTAGCTCTTGCATTTTTTAAACCAAAAGGCATTTTGACATAAACATAAGTTCCCCAAGGGGTGGTGAAAGCAGTTTTGAATTGTTCTAATTCTTTCACTAGCACCTAGTTGTATCTCGAGAGTCTATCCATCATAGACAGTAAATCACAGCCAGTCACCCTTTGCAACATAGCTTCCATATTTGGGGATGAATAGTTATCTTTCAGGGAAGCAATATTCAGATTTCTAAAGTTGACACAGAGCCTTATGTCTCCATTTTTCTTTCTAATCGGGACTAAATTGGAGACCCATGAAGAATACCTTATAGGCTTTATGATCCCCCCTTCTCTCAACTTGGTCAATTCTTGCTGCATCTTAGTTTCCAGTAGGGGATTAATAGGTCTCTGCTTTTGTCTAAAAGGCTTAGCATCTGGAAGCAAAGGAACTTCATGCTGAAACAAATCTTGTCTATACGCCTTTAGGTCTTCATAAGACAAAGAAAAAACATTATTGTACTTCTTTAATAAGTTAATAAGATTAATCCTAACATGAGGAGGCAAGTTCTTTCTGATATAAACCAACTTAGGGGATGATTCAGTCCCTAAGTTTACCTCCTCTAGTTCTTCTAACTTAGTGGTTGACTTCTGGTGCAGATGACTGTCATTGTAGCTAAACATACCTTCAAGTTCTACTAACCCCTTAGGTATCTCATTTGTTTCTAGTTGGACCAATTCATTTCCAAATACTGTTTCTCTGTTATCAACCACTTCTACCAATGCATTACAATCAATTTTCTGTCTGTCATAATCATCTATGCATTGTATAAACCTAAGGATATCTTCATCATCCTCAAACACTTGCCAGTTACAAACATTGTCAGGGATAGCGGGCCTAGATTTTATCTCTATTTTGGATACACCTGTTAGTGTTACATCATCATTCTTCAATGCAACATTTGCTAAAAAATCAGCCATGATATTCTTGGACCTTTCTATCCAATTGATAGAGAATGCACTAAAATATTCAACTACATCCCATACTACATGCTTATATCATTTCAGTCTCTCATTCTTAGATGCATATTTAGCCCTAACTTGAGAAACAACCAGATCCAAATCTCCCAACACTCTTAACATTTGTATCCCATGCCTTTTTTCCACTTCAAGCCCCAATAACAAGGCTTCATATTCTGCAGTATTGTTGGTACATTGAAAAGCTAACAAAAATGAATATTTAAAAGTAATACCTAAAGGGGACACAAAGAGAACTCCTGCCCCGGATCCTTCTTTAGAGAAAGCTCCATCAAAGTACATGTGCCACAATGCATGTTGTTGAGACTCCAGTTCAGTCACAATACTATCAGTATTTTTCAATGGGGGCAGAATTGGTTGTAGTCTAAAGTTATCAAGATCCACTTCAATCATATAATTTAGCATACTAGAGTCTACATTTTCAATTACCCTAGGGGCATGTGGCTCTCTATACAACTTTACTTGATTTCCATTAATGGGGATGGTAGCATATGATAAATCCAACTGAACATTTCCACCCACTGCTATGGCCCACTGCCTAGATAATAGCATGTCATAATGTGGTTTTGTGTTAGTTACAATGACATCCATTTTATATGTTGCCTCAAGGAAGGCTGCTATTTTAACTTCAACATCTTTCATTGTACCTATCATAGGCACTTCTCTGTTATCCATAGCATAGCATTTCCCATACACTGTATTCACTGATAATCCTAGTTCTTTCATAACACCATAAGGCATTATATTCACAACAGCCCCAGAATCTATCATGCAATTTTTTATCAATCGGTTATTTACCAACAAAGTAACATAAAAAGGATCAACCTGTGAAGGTTCTTGTGTAATGGTTGTTCCTACATACACCTCTGGAGTTTTCAATTCTTGATCCTTTTCATTCTTATTAGAACTTGAAGGTGAAGTTGTATCACTATCAGACAATTGAGAAAATAAAGACAAAGCAGCTTCTCTATGTTCTTTTATTTTTAACAACTCTATTAATGGGACAATGACCTTCATCTGAGTAAGAGCCTGAGTCATATCAAATGTGGAATTAGTAATCAACTCAGTACTAGCCTTAACTCTTTCTTTCTTAGGCTGACTTGCCTTCTTTGTTGCGGCAGCTCCTTGTGTATCATTGGTAGCTTTATTGTTTGTACCCTTGGGTACTTCTTTAACTTGATCTTTCTTCTCTTGACCAACTTGAGGCAAAGCAGCACTACTTGCTACTTTCTTCTGGGATATCTCTTTTATAAACATAGAACCAGGTTCACCTTGATCACTATCCCTTTTGGTACTCCTCAAATTATAGTTGTGTTTGGCTTTGGCTATAACAGCCTTAGTGAGATTTTTCACTTCTTCCTCACTAGGCCTTCTAAGATGAACTTCTTCATCCTTGATGGTTACCACATTCAGAGTAGGATGCCAATCAAGTGTTAGCTATCCTTGAAAAGACCTTTTACTATATGACACCTCATACTCACTAAATTCACTTTGTAAAGACTCCTTATCACTTTCTATAATAGTTTCAAACATGTTTATATCAGGCTCATCCTCTTGTCTCATGGATTCTTCAAGGGCTTGAGCTACTGCACATTGATGAGGAGAGTGTGGTCCATCACAAGCTATGCACCAAGGAGTATTTTCTACATTATGAACATTTTTTCCTTTTAAGGGATTAGGGGTATCTTGGCTCTGAAAATTCTTACGCTTCTCATTCTGAGGCTTACCATCCTTCTAATTGGTTTTGTAAGGCATATCATGCAATCTAGGCGGTCTATCTTTCTAATTATAATGAGGTTTGTCATTTTTGTTCACCTTGGTAGTGAGATCCTTCATGGCTGTCACCAACTTTTCTATTTTATCTTCTTCCTTAGAAACTTTGTTTGGTTGTTGTTTTCTTTCCTGCCATAGCCTGCCATCAATTCTTCTTCCTAATTTTCCAGATGCCTTTCTGTTGCTCTCTACATTGATAGCAATTCTGAATGCATCTCTTAGGCTATGTGGATTTTTATCCCTCAAAATATATGCCATTTTAGAATCAAAGGCATTGTAGTAAGTATTCAGGCACATGTTATCATCTAATCTCATTACTTGAAATAATCTATGCATTGCTTTCTAAAATCTAGCATTAAAATCTGTGACCATTGCATTATCATATTTTCTAATATTGTTGAACTAATTGAGCATAAAACTCACATTTGTTTTGTCACCATACTGTTCTTGAAAGTAATTTTTAAAATCCTCCCAAGACCCAATGTTATTAATAGGAAGACCCTTATACCAGTGTCTTGCATCTTCTATTAGGGACTAAACAAATAATTTCATTATGACATCTTCATTTATGATCTCATAATCTTTAATCAAATCACCAAAAGACTTCCAATGCTCTTCTGCACTGATTGCATTGTTCCCACCAAATTTATGAAGCCTATCTCTTAACTCGGTTGGAACATGGCTAGGATACCCAGGGATTCCATCAAAAAATAGCTTCCTATATAGTTCTAATTTGATAGGTCTTCTCTGGAATGGGTTAATAGCATGGTTATTAGCCATGTTCTTTCTTACATTGGGGATTTGAGTTTGAGAGATCTAGTTGTTTTGGTTAATAACAAGGGCTTGACTGGTTGTTACTATATTAATAGGCAAAGTTGGCTGAATTTTAACAGGAGGGAGGGAAACTTGCCGAGGAATAGGTTTATTTAGATCTTCTGATGGAAAAATGATGGGGGGAGCTTTTAGATAACCAATTTTTCCTTTAACTTCTTGGCTAGCTACCTCTAACTCAGCTTTCTCTAACTCCATTTGTAGATCTTCTTTCTCTTTCCTCATCCTTTCCATCTCCCTTTCATGTGCCGATTGTGTGTGTAAAAAAGTGAACCTATAGCTGCAAGCACAACACTTCAATTAAGTCATTATATGCATGGTTAGTAATCAATAATCAAATAAGTAATAAACCATAGCAAAGCGACCAATTGCCTTCTAAAAGATGTGAGTATAAGATTGCTCTCAAATTTTTATAAGCAATACCAATGACTAGACTACACCAAGATGAAGGATTTAATCTATATGATATTAAGCTATATGGATGCAAGACGGATGAATAATTCAAGCAAATAATCAAGTCAAGCAAAAATGGATGCAATAATGGATGCAAATAATCTTAAAAGTATAGTAATCTTCAATGACTCCAGAAAAAAATTAGCGTGATACTAATCTCCAAGCGTGTTCTCAAAAATCTCTGGGGTGAATTGGAATGAGAGCTAAAGACTGAATTTATAGAGAATCACAAGAGAAATGATGAAAAATCTCAATTTAGGATTAATTGAAAATAATTGAGAAATCATGTTCAATCAACCTTGAGATAGATTCCAATTATAGTTTAATTGAAATGCATTCAAATTAGAAGTCCAAGTTGCATTGGAAAATAATAATAAATTAATTCCATGCATATAGGATAAAAATAGATAATTCTTTAATTTATTCAAGAAAAAGGTCTTTTCAATGCAACTGAACTTCTTTTTCTGAAAAGCTTTGAGTCCTAATTTTAGAGAATAATTCAATAATTCAATTAAATTGCTTTTCTAATTTCAAGTTCTAAATTTAGAAAAAGAAATAATATCTCAAGTTTGATTCCTCTCTCAATTCAATTCTTTTTTATGTTTTATTTTCAATTCAACTCTTTGTAATAAATTAATTCATCTTTTGTAATAAATTAATCCTTTTCGCATGATTGAATGGCAAATTTATTAATTAATTAAATATGCAAGGATATTTAATAAATTAAAATGGGATAATTGATCAAAATGATATTATTGGAAATGATTTGATTAATTAAATAAATATTTAATAATATTGAGTAGTTGATTTGCCATGTGATATTTGATGATTAAAGAATTAATAATGTGCTCAAGATTGATTTAATTGCCTTTGGTTAGGACCTTGGTGATGTTGTCGAGATTAGGGACCCATGGTTTAGATGACCAATTTTAGGGTATTACATTTGCCCCTCTTTGAATTACTGTGCGAGCAGTGCGTTGGTTCAAAGAATGTGTGATGTCTAGGAGATGCCAGTTTTGAACTTGATTGATCACGAACTAGATGAAAAGCAAGGTTTTTATCTTGATTCGAAGCAACAAATCTGAATGAAGTCTGATTAAAGTGATACCGATCCCGAACTTGATTGAACTAAGGAACGATAGAAAACAAAGATACCAAACTTGAACTTGATTGATCAAGAAGCGGATCTTACTGATCTAGAACTTGATTGATCTTAGATGCAGTGAGTGATGATAAAAATTGATCTTGAACTTGATTGATCAAGACACGATGAGCAAAGAATAAACCGTTCAGCTTTATCAAGAAACGAATACTGAACACCTGCTTAGATTTAGTGTGATCAAAGATACTCTTGAAACTTTTGATTGAATTTAAACGAATAATCAACTTGATTTGGAGCGATGAAACTGATTAACGTTAAGAGATTAATTTATATGAAAGACAAATATCAGCTTGATTTGAAGCGATGAAACTGATATGCCCCTAGCGATTGATTCGATTCAGATGATCGAGAGATCTCAACTTGATGTGAAGCGATGATGCTAAGATGCCCCTTAGCAATAAGGATTGATTTTCTTTAATTGAAAATATTTTGCTCGACTTTTGATGAAGATTTGGAAAATTTTCTCGACTTGTGAGATGTGAAGTCGTAAGGTCGTGAGTATGCCCCCTTGGGAGTGGAATTGAAAGATAGCAAGAGATTGATTATAGGCAATTGTTTGGCGAAAATAAGTAATTTGAGCACAAATTGATTCTGAGGATTTTTTGAAAATTTTGGCATTGATTGATGACAAATTGAGCGTAGAGTTGATCAAAATGTTGATGTGTAGAATGAAACTGAAGTAAGATTTAGCATTGAAATTGAGCGCAATTTGAAGAAAGAATGGGCATTTGATGAAAAAAGTGCTAAGTGGTAAAAATTGTGAAATTGGCTAGCAAAATGATCTCGAATTTTGATTTCGATCCCGAAAATAGAATCAGAGCAGGCAAATTAGCTAAGGGTAAAATTTTCATAACCATCAGAGAAAGTTGAAAAATTAGGTTTTAGGCTATATATAGGACGAAAGTGTCATTTTCAAATCATTTTAACCCTCCAAGTTTGAAAATTCAAAAAGCCTTCTGTGAAGAAAAATGGTGGTCCCTACTCATTAGCATTGATTTGAGCACCAGAGACGTCACAATCGACCCCAAAACTATGGGCCAGTGGTAAGTGATCGATCTTAAGCCTCTTTATGTTTCCAATTTTGAATTTTTTTATGCTTTTTTGAAGTTTTTCACGGGTTTTGGGTTGGGTGTATCGGTTTATCATGTGAGACAAGATCTTGTCTCATACGAGAAACTGGTAAAAAATCTTTTTTCGTTTGAGCTTACTAGTTTTGTCGTATGGGGTCCACCCTTGTGTCATATGACAGGTCTATTAAAAGACCATTTTGTCATGCTAAGTCTGTTAATTTATCGTTTGAGGCTGTTTTCTTGTACGAGATGCTGCTTGACTGTGTTTTGTCGTTCGAAAGATAGTGATCATTTTTTAAAGTGTAAACATGAAATTTTGGTTTTACATTTGACTTATTTGGATTTGTGTGATGTTTAACTTCTCTTGTAGGCTCATTTGGAATGTTTTTTGATGATCGTTGTTGGGTTTTTGCAGGTTTGATTACCTCCTATGCTCTTTAGATGTGTATATCCACCTATGATGGCATTAGTTCATAATCTATCCGAGGTTGAGCAGGCTCATGTTGATTTATGCGGCTTGTCTCATCTATTGCGATTACCTGATATCCGTGTGAACCACAAGATGCTCATGACATTAGTTGAGTGTTTTCATTCAGAGAAGAATACATTCCATTTGCCAGTTGGGGAGTTGACTATCACTCCCGAGGATGTGTATAGGATCCTTCATATCCCTTTTGCTAGGGATAAGGTGGATTATGATACTGCGTTGCTACCTAGAGTACAGGCTCTTAGGAACGTATTCAGGGACCCCGACATTTTGACTCGGTCCATGAGTTGGGACATTCTTATGAGCAGGTATAGTGAGGAGTATCCCCTGGCATGTGTTCTAGCAGGGTTCATTGGTTGCTTCTTGATGTCGGATAGAGGGCAACAGGGTTTCTAGAGCAGATGGGGTCTATGCTAGAGAGGTTGATAGAGACCGCTTAGAGTTATTTTCTTTTTCAATGTGCAATATTAATTATCTTGTCTGAAATGACCCTTTTTCATTCATATCCTTGGACAGATTTCATAGGGACCCAAATTGCATCATAAACAAATTCCCTCAAAACAAACAAAGAAATAATATGGACCTTCTTGTAGCATACAAATAAGCAGAGTTGAGGTATGTGAGGTGATTTCACCTTGATGTGAAGGCTCTTGTCATAGACACCCAACTAATTTATATGTTTCCAGATCATTGGGATCATTCCTACAAGCAGAAAACAAAGAAAATATTATGCCCCCAATCCTTGCTCCTCTTAGTCACAATAGACTTCCTCGAGTTACTCAGAGGGACAATAATCGAAAATCAATATAAAAGATAGCATACAAAGAAAATTTTCATTCATAGCTCAAATTGTTTAGTGAATGTTTTTTGTTATGTTGTTTTTCTTGTGAACTCAGCGATAAAATTCTTTGGTAGTTAGGAGACAGGTGACTGACTCGAAGTGGACAACCAGGTTTCACTGACAGAAAAATGACTTGGTTGACACTGCTTAGGATATTTAATGTACTCTACCGAGTAACCTAAGACTAGGACGTTGATCAGTTTCAAGTCATGAGGGTTCTAACAAACCAGGATGTCACAAAAGTGACTGAAAATATGTACTAGCAAAAGAAAAAGATGCATGAAAGCGGGAAATGCCAACATCGCGTTGATAGATGAAGCGGTTGAGTACAAGAGGCACATGTTTGCTAGGTTTTCACCTGCTTGGTAGAGATTCATTTTTATTTTTTTTACCAAGGTGCCTGTTTACCAGGTTTTCACCAGGGCAATTTTTTTCTTTTATATATATATATTTTTTTTTTTAATTTTTTATTTTTTTTCTTTTCTTTTTTTTCTTTTTTTTGGATTGCTTGAGGACTTTTTCTGATTTTTTAGGATTTTTTTAAGGACTTTTTTCAGCTGTACATGTTCACTGGAGTAGAGAGTGCTAAGAGAAGAATTTCTTCAAGTGGATGGTGTTAATCGGTTCATGGAGTTGTTCTCCTTCTAAGTTTGAGAGTTGATAGGCACTAGAGCCGTATGCTGTAGTAACAATGTAGGGACCCAACCAGTTGGGTTCAAACTTCCCTTTATTGTCGTGAAACTGTTGATTCTTTAGATTTTCTCTAAGAACTAGATCACCAACTTGAAATTCTCTTTGTCAAACATTCTTATTATATTTTCTAGACATTCTCTTCTGATACACTCTGAGATGATCAAATGCCACTTGTCGATGCTCATCCAGCAATTTGAGTTCTTGCAATCTAGATATTCTATGATCTTCATCAATAACAAGACCTTGCAACAAAACTCTTAGAGATGGTATCTCTACTTCAATAGGTAATACTGCTTCAGACCCATACACCAAAGAGAAAGGTGTAGCCCCAGTAGGTGTTCTGATACTGGTTCTGTAAGCCCATAGTGCAGGATTGAGCTACAGATGCCAATCCTTCCCAGACTTGTTCATTGTTCTGTGTAAGATAGTCAGTAGGTTTTTGTTAGATGCCTGAGCTTGTCCATTACCTTGAGGGTAATATACTGATTACTAGTGTTGCTTTATTTTGAATTTCTCACAAAGCTCATCCAGATCATTATTCTTGAATTGTCCTCCATTATCAGTCACGATGGACGAAGGTATCCCATACCTACAAATTATATAGTTCAGGATGAACAACACGACTTGTTTACCAGTTTCTTTGATGAGTGTAACTGCCTCTACCCACTTGGTGAAGTACTTAGTGGTAGTTATGATGAATTTATGTCCATTGGATGAAGGTAGATATATCTGACCAATGAGATCAAAGGCCCATTGTTGAAAAGGCCAGTGTGTTATAAATAGAATGAGGTCCCTTGTCGGGGCATGCATGAGATTTCCATGAAGCTGAAATTTATCACAAGTCTTAGCAAATTTTATGGCATCTTTTTCCATATCTGGCTAGTAGTAGCTAGCCCGTAATAGTTTCCAAGCTAAAGTAAAACCATTCGAATGAGATCCACAAATACCTTCATGGACTTCCAATAATGCACATTTAGATTCTTTAGTTTCTAGACATCTAAGCAATGTACCATCTAAACCTCATCTAAATAAATCATTAGCTATGATAACATATTGCGAAGCATTTCGAGTTAGGTTTATTTTCTCATTACGAGTAAGGTTTTCAGGGATAATTTGATCGCATAGATAGGAATAGATGTGGCTGTATCAGGATGAGTCATGTCCAATAATAGAACAGACTATTTAGGTCTCAAGAGAATCATAAGCGGGGTAATATAACTCTTCCACCAGGAAATCAAAGCGAAAATTGGACTCCTGTAACTCAGGTATAGATGCCAAGGTGGCCATAGTATCTGCTACTCTATTCGCTAATCTAGGAATCTGTTGGAATGATACAAAAGCAAAGTACTTCTTGATATCGTCCACCATCCTCTTGTAAGGCATCAATTTATCATCCTGAGTCTGATATGTATCATTGATCTGATTGATAACCAACTGAGAATCTCCATAGATATGTAATTCAGCAACCTTCCATTCAATGGCTAGTTTTATTTCATTCACCAAAGCTTCATATTTTACAATGTTGTTTATGTAAGGGAATAGAATATTATAAGACTTTGGGATTGAATACTTCTAAGGAGTAATAAATAATATGCCAGCACCTGAACCATTTTGAGTAAAGGAACCATCGAAGAACATCTTCCAGGGTTGTTGAGTAAAATGCATTATTGATTTATCTGGGAACTTGATGTGTAGTGGTTGAGTATCCTCAAGTGGAGCTTCAACAAGTTGATCAGCAATTACCTATCCTTTTATGGTTTTGCATTCCACATATTCAATGTCAAACTCTATAAGGATCATAACCCATTTTGCCAATCTCCCGGTGAGTGTTGCTTTATTGAGAAGTTACTTGAGTGGATCGATTTTGGCCACCAACTTGACTAAATGTGCTAGCATATAGTGCCTTAGTTTCTGTGATGCAAAGACTAATTCCAAGCATGCTTTTTCTATTATAATGTAGCTCATTTCATAAGACACCAATGTCCTGCTGGTGTAATAAATAGCTCATTCTTTTTTGTTGTCATCCTGTTGTGCCAGAAGTGCCCCCAGTGATGAATTAGTTGTTGATATATATAAGATTAGTGGCTTACCCTGAATAGGTGGCATCAATATTGGTGGATTAGATAGGTACTCTTTTATCTGCTGAAGATGATGTTCACACTGCTGATCCCAGTTGTATATTATTCCTTTTCCCAATACTTTTGTAAAAGGTTGAGCCTTGTCTACTAGCTAAGAAATGAATCTTCTAATGGATTGGAGACGTCCCTGTAGACTTCTCATTTGATTGATGTCACTCTGAATGCACACTTCTTTGGATTTAATCGGAGCTTGAATTTTTCCATTCTGTCAAGTATAGGACCTAACTCTTGAATATGCATTGATCTTTTCATAGTCTTTACTAAGGTGTCATCAACATAATCTTGCATATTCTTATGCATCATGTAATGAAAGATAGTTGTAACTGCACTTTGATAGGTCGCCCCTGCATTCTTTAACCCAAATGGCATAACGTTTCAGCAAAAGGTTCCCTACGCACAAGTGAAAGTTGTCTTTTCTTGATCTCCAGGAGTGATTTTAATCTGATTGTAGCAAGAAAATCCATCCATTAGTGAGTACATCTCATACCCAACTATCATGTTGACTATCATATCAATATATATCAATGGAAAGTCATCTTTTGGACATGCTTTGTTGAGATCTCTAAAATCTGTACAAACTCTGATAGATTTATCTACCTTCGACACAGGCACTATGTTGGAAATCCATTTAGCATAATCTATTGCTCTAATAAATCTAGCTTTGAGCAGTTTCTCTAGTTCAGCTTTGACCAATAATGCTACATGTAGGTGCATCTTACTGAGTTTTTGTTTAACTGGTTTTACTCCTGGCATGATTGAGAGATGGTGCATAATGAGATCAGGATCCAAGCCTGGCATATCAGAGTACATCCATGCAAAGTTTATTTTCTTTTCTAAGAATAGTTGAGTGAACTCCTTCAATTCTTCTGCTGATAGTGATTGAGCTACGTGAATGATTTGTGGTGTCTCTTGACTCCTGATATTCACTAGCTGAGTTGGCTCGATCAATATAGAAGACCGCTCCTGGAAATGACTGGGTAGTATACCAAGTATCTCACCTTCAGGTGCCTCAAAGAGGTTTTCACATTTAGGTACGTCCTTTTTTTCTCTTTTTTAGATTCTGACACTACCACAATATGGTTTTCGCCATCAGATCTTTTATTTTATTTTTCTTGTTTTTGTGACTAAGATACTTGATATCCGCTTCAGTCATATTTTCACTCTGTTCACTGGTGGAAGAGTTTATAGGTTTGACTGCATTAAGATAATAGGATAATGTATAGTCATTGGCAAAAGTAGGTATATCCATGGGTTGATTCTCTAAAGTATAGTCAATCAATTTGGGATGTACTAAGGACAAATTTTGGATAGGTTCAAGAGTGTTCATGGTATTGTTATCACAGTTGTGGATCAAAAAGTTGAGTTCCAAAATGATACTTTGCATAAGTGTCTCGAGACCAAGAAGAGTCAGATCATGATTATTAAAGTTCATGTTAATATATTAATTGATCTAATCCTAGACATACTTGTAACATCGTTTACTATGCCAGACTGGACGTCATATCATCATTTAACAACAATAAGACTAGTAGGCAACTTTTCATTGTTTGTATCAGATGATTCAGAATTTGAGGTTGAGTGGATATCATCATGAATAGGACTATCATTAGAGTCATCAGAGTTATCAGATGAAGTTTCTAAGCCTCTTTCAGGTGATTTAGTAATCATATGTATGGTATCAATACCAACATCTTTAATGCTACAAGTTCCTTCATGTTGTGGTTCATTTGTCATTTGTATCTGACACACATGTTGATGTGATCTCATTGTTTCTATGATTTGTTGTCGTCTACTCCATTCAGCTTCCTCTGGACTAATGACTGGTTCTTGTTCTATAGCTTCCAACTCTTCCTATGTAGTACTATAATTGATTTGTTATGTTTTAGGATAAGGGCACATAAATGAGAAGCTTTCTGGTATTCTTCCTTCTTTCAATCCTTGTTCGTAATTTGCTTGCCTCTTTTGTCTAATTTCTTGTATTTCCTTCTCTAGTTTTATGTGCATCAGCTCTTGAGTATCATCTATGACACCACTAGATTCTTCTGAAGTTTTTGTAGTGGATGTGTCTAAAAGATAGTCAGGACCCCATTCATACTCGTTTGAATTAGTCTCTGAATCATCTACTTGTTGCCTGCTAGTATATGTAACTAGAACTTTTAATGGTGCAAACAATTCTCGGATTCTTACCACTTCATCTCTTATATCCTCAGGAACCTCAACTTCTTGTATTATCGTAGCCAATACCATCAAAGCCTGGGCATTGACTATTTCTTCTTTCTTGACTGTTGATTCCTCTTTCACTTTTCTACACTCTACTTTTATTTGTTTAGTGTCTGCTTCATGTAATGTTAAAGGCGATATCTTTTTTGAGCACTTAGACTTAGAAACATGTTTTTGTTTTGATGTCTTTTCAGATTGTATCCCAGTCCAGCCTTATCATGTGTGGATTTGCTTTGTAGCTGAATTTGTTCAGTAATACCTTCTTTTTGTTCGCCCAGTGGACCAGTACCTGAGTATCCCATGCACTGAATTATTTTGTAATCATGACCATATTGGTTTGAGGAAATCTCACAATGTCATACCTCCTCATTTGGACTACCTTCCTTAAAGAGCCAGTTAAGCACAACATCCTCTTCTATTTCATCTACCAAGGAGGTAGAAGACTGTATAAAGAGACCATCATATATAGTATTTAGAGCTCAAGTTTGTGTTTTCATAGCCTCTGATGGTTTGCCCAATTGTTTTGGTGATGGAGGAAGAGAAACTAATGATAGTACGGGTTCTATCTTGTAGCCATCCATGTCGGTATCTGTAATCTTCAATCTCTTTTCTAAGTCTTTCGTCAATGTTTCTGGATCTTCAATTGGAGAGGCTGCCCTATTATGTGGCAAAAAAGTATCTACACCTTTTGTCAATGCATTACAGATGACATTTGTCTCAGCAGGAATACTAACTTCAACTTTGCTATAAGGACACTTCAAGCATTGGTGATATGTTGATGGTACTGCCTTCATTTCATGAATCCATGGCCTGCCCAGTAATATATTGTATGACAATGGAATATCGAGAACCTAGAAAAGGACATCTCTCTCTACCGGTCCCACTCTGATTGGTAATGATACCAGACCTTTGGAGGTCCTCTCTTCCTCATCATAGGCCTTAATTGTTATTTTCTTGCCTGGATCAATGACATTTTCAGAGAACCCTAGTTGTGTAAGCAGATGATAAGTACAGATATTCAACCCCATGCCTCCATCTATCAAAACAAGTTTGAGTCTGTGTTTGTGGATCATAGCTTCAATATGCAATGGCTGGTTATGTAGATGATTTAACAAATTGTCATCTTCTTCAGAGAAGGTCAAATAGTGAGGTGAAGTCAGACGACCCACCATAGACTGAAACTGATCAATGTCTAAATCTTTTGGAACGTTGGTAGTGAGCAATGCTTTGTCTAGGATTTCCCTGTGACCAGATGAGAGTTGTAGTTGTAGACACCTAAAATTGTCATGTCTAATTAAATAAATATTTTATTTATTTAATTATCTAAGCTTAATTCTTCTATTAATTAAATAAATCTTTATTTATTTAATTAATTCATTTATCCTCTTCTAGCCTTATTTCTCATTTAAATAAATACATTTATTTATTTAAATTATCCTTTTCCTAAATTAAATAAATATCTTATTTAGTTAATTGATCCCACTTCTTCTATTAATTAAATAAATATTTATTTATTTAATTAATTCATTAACCTTTTCTACCCATGACACATGTCATTCATCTCTTAATTCATACACTACTTACCCCTTTCATTATTTTATTATTTCTTTTACCTACCCTCTAATCATAGCCAACCTCCTTTTACACCTCTGAATCTTATTCCTCCATTTCTTATTGTGTCTTCTATATAAGGAGATGCTTCCCTCATTATCAAACCCTAATGAATCATCTTTTATGCAATTGACTACACTACGATCCTACTTGCAACCACATTTCGTTCTTTGTTGAGCTCTTGTGCACATAAAATCTAAGAGCAAATATATCAAGCAAGATCAATGGAGATAGGAAGAATGGAGATCCAAACCCTATTGGACATGTGATGGTATAATCTTTGTGATTTCATTTGATTTGCATTGTCTTAGGTAATCTTCATATGTTATGGTGGATCTTTGTTGTTGTTAGGCTAGGGTTTTGTGGTTGAATTCATTTAGCCTTTCAATATCCTTATTATTGTTATCCATTTTCACCATATACATTTTGGCAAGCCCAGTGGGACACTTGTCCCTTTTGCATTTAACATCCTTGTTGCAGATTTTGTGTTTTGAAGTTGCAGATCTGACATTTTCGGCAGCATTTTGATATTCCCGCGTTTGCGCACTTGCGGATCATGTTTCTAATTTTCTGGCACATCTGCGACATCTGGAATTGCGTCTGTGTTATCACCAGTATTTTATTTTGCAGGTTCCGGGAAAGCGCGTTTGTGTTATTAAGTAGCGTCTGAGGTGTTTTTAGCCACGTCTATGTCCAGAAGTCACGTCTACATTCTGTAGCCACGTTTGTGTCTCACAGAACCATGTCTGCATCTCGAAGTCATGTCTGTGTCGAAGGTAAACGCGTCTATGTTCACCGATTTCAAATTTTGGGTTTATTGATTCAGTTTTGGATTTTGCATTTAGGGTTTCAGATCTGGTTTATTTTGAGCTAACATTTTCAGATCTAGCTAACAAAATTGGTGCAGCTTGTCTTGAAAGCAAAATCGTTTGGTTGAAGGCCCCTATTTTCACAAAGTCTTTTGGGTTTAAAATTTACCTAACTTGTGTTCTTGCAGGAAGGGGTGATTATTTGAAACAATCCAAACTACTAATAAATCTTTTTTGCAGGTCCTTGGCAAGGGTTTTTGGATTTTTATTGTGTGCCTTGTTTTCATAGACTAGCAAACACTTCAATTGGTGCACTAAAATTGAATCATTATCTTTTGTGTCTTGAGCAATAGGCTCTTTTTGTTTAATCGTTAGAGGGCTTGTCTTCCCGTGTGGTCATTAGAACTACTAGTGAGAAGAGAACGACCCAAGTGGTAGTGATGAAAACCCACCTCTTCCGAACCACTATAAACAACTGTATTCATGGTGAAAACTATGGATAACATGTGCTAATTAGTTCATACCGACACTATGTCTCCCCATAAACCCGTTTGATCAAATTTATTTGATCTGTTGTAGGGCGTAACCCCTACTGGCTGGGAGCCTTCTGTATTTACAGAGCTGAAAGTGTCGCATGTATGGCCACACGAGCGGATGCCCTTACTAGCACCTTTTTGTTTTAGAGGCCCAAATCCTTCTAGTTGTTGGGGCAGGAGGTCGGACTTCTGGTAGCGGCCCACACACATACGGTTCTTAGTAGAGATACAAAGTTCACCACAAGGAGTTTTCATGGGGACTGATGCTTGGCTGACTCGAGAAGTGAGTGCCGAGGGTGGAGCCAGTGAGGTCAAGCATCTAAGTATCCACTCTGAATAGCATAGCCTCGAGTGTAAAACCCCATGTGGGATCAACAACTATTGTCTTGGCCAGCCATAAGAATTGTGCTTGACTTATTTTAAACATTCAAAACATTCAAGACCAAACAGCAAAACATTGTGTCTTTTGTGTCTTCAAGTGTATGCAAAACATTTTTTTTTTACATCAAACAACACACTTTTCTTGGAGTCATTTTGAGTCTAGACACTTGCAAACATTGGGTCTTCATCAAAACTGTGTCCTCTTGTCACAAAAAATAGTCAAATAGTCAAATTTGGTCACAACAAAATGACTTCACAGATTGCAAAAAAATTGCACAAATTTTGCAGAAACGCATCTGTGTCTGACATAATAGCGTCTGTGTTGTATAACCGTGTCTGTGAAGGGTAGAAACGTGCCTGTGTTTACAGAATCAACATTGCAATTTGCACAAAATCTCAGAAACGTGTCTGTGTTAAATAGAGCCACATCTATGTCAAGAAACCATGTCTATGAAGTATACAGGTACATCTGTAATTGAAAAAACTTTTACAGTCCAGCAAACAACCACAGTCAGTTTCAGAATTCTTGAGCTTCCTAGGTCATTTCTCCAAGGTTTCATTTAGCAGTCAACCTATCCTTGGGTCTCACAAAGTCCATCATTGCTTCACATCTCACTTTACATTCACAATTGTCTAAACTTGAGTCAAAATGTCACTTGCTTGTCTTCATCATACTTTGTCAACATACTACATACAACAACACTTTGCTAAGTGGTCCCTCATCAAGGTTTCTTACCTTTGGGTCTCATTTGGTCTTACCTAGAGTCAAGGTCAACTTACCTCATCAAGAGAAACTATCCTCTCTTTGGAAGCCACACCTACTCTACTACATACATACTTGGTCTTACACTTTGGACATTGCAAGTACACCTCTGATTCATTTACATTCCATCCAACTCTTGGTCTTCCATACTTTTTCCATTTTTCATCTAGTCTCACACATCTCGGTCAATACCTAGATCATGGTTGAAACCCGTCTTCAAAAATCTAGGAGAGAAACTAAAGAGGCTCAAGAGTCCGCAAACATGAGTTCTTATGAGTATGACAATGATATCTTTTTCAATTCTGATCATACTACATTACCTGACATGGATGCCTATAGAAACATTCCAAATGTTGAGAACATGGACACTACAAACAACAATGATACACACAATGATGATATGGACAAATTTTCAGTACATTCAGTAGATGTGGAAGAATCCATTATGAATCCCCATTTCAATCGATTGGTTGAGGAAATAATGAGGAGGGATAGACAATACTTCTTACAAATGATGGCACAAAGTGGAGCCAAGATACCTCATGATTTTGACATGTCTCAAATAATGGAACATAGACCTTCACAACAAACTCACTCCAACATGGATCAAAGAAGGCCTAATAGTGGAGGCAATGGAGGACCACATATGGTACCTGAATCACCATTATCTTTGTTTCAAAAACCAGAGGTCCCACATACACATGGTCAAGCATATGATACTCACCTTCGCAGACCATTATGGAAATCTTATGTAGAAAGATATGCTCAATCACATACCAATGCTAAGGATCAACCACCAAAGTAATTGGATATTCAAAGGCATGCTCAAAATTTGGACACAAGGAAACCTCGTGTCAAATTTGGGGGCAACACATTAGAACATGACATGCCTGTAGAGTATGGTATACATGGACAAAATAGATATGGCGTTCCTCAACATGAATCTATACCAAGTGGTCCATATATGCAGCATCATTATAGACCTCCTCCATATGAACATGTATATGATCAATATCATCCATATATGCAACATGCTTCTCCTCCAATTGGTGCCTCAAGCATGGGGTATGGTCCAAGAAGTCGATCTCCACCTAAGAACAATTTGGAGCAACAAATCAGGGACTTACAAAAGAAAATGGAGGACATAAATACACCAAAGCCAACATACACAATGAGAGACATATGTCCTTATCCATTTGACAAGAGCATTCCAATGCCTCCTTTTCCTACACACTTTGTGATGCCTAAATTTGATAAGTATAGAGGAAAAGGAGATCCTAAGGCACACATAAGACAGTTTTTCACAGCTTGCATTGAGATAGCAGCAGAAGAGACATATTTGATGAGATTATTCCCACAAAGCCTAGGTGATCAAGCTATGGAATGGTTCTCCCAACTTCCACCTGGAATTAAGTCATGGGGTGACTTAGCAGAGGCATTTATTCAACATTTCTCCTACAATATAGAGACAGACATATCAGTCACTACTTTGTGCAACACCAAGCAAAAAGAGGGAGAATCTTTTGCATCATTTTTACAAAGATGGAGGAATCTAGCCAGCAGATGCTCTTGTGAAATCCCACAAAAACAAATGGTAGAAATGTTCACCCAAAATGTTAACAAAGAGATTGGTTATGACTTAAGGAAAGCTTGTTTGTCCACCTTCAAGGACGTCATTGAAAAAGGCTTAGCAACAAAGAAGGTCCTAATTGAACAAGGAGTCATTAAGATATTCAAGGAAAACAAAGATGACTTTAAAGGAAAAGACAAGCCAAGATTTTGGAATAGAAACAAGAACACAGTCAATGATGGTGTTGTTGACGCCAACACAGTGCGACCCAAATTCATCTTTTCAAGATCAAGTTCTACAAACAATCAAGTGAATACTCAAACAACTTCTAGATCATGAAGGAAATACACTCCCTTGGGAGAACCACTTGAGTCAATTTTTAAGAAGCTAGTGGAAAACAAGGTAATCACAGTTCCAGATTTTCCTCCATATGAACCAAAGGTCAAACGAAATTGGTGGAATGATGATGAGTATTGTGAATTTCATAAGAGCAAGGGTCATAAGACAGGAAATTGTCATCGACTAAAGAACATCATACAAGATCTCATTGATAGAGGTGACATTGAGATTGAGGGACATTCGTCTAATCAAGAACATGAGATGTTTAAGGAACCGTTCCCAAAACATGACAAGGGAAAAGCTAAAGCCACAGATGACCAAACCAACTATACTAGAGCATCCTACAACTATGATTCAACTATCAATCACATCTTGATGGACAACTATGTCTCTACCATTATCATCAAGGACAAAACGTCTGAAAATTCTACCTGGAGACCCACGATTGTCCTAAAAGGTGTTGGATCTTCTTCTGAACCTACCTCTGAATGTCACAACCCGCCGAGGTAAAATTACTTTGCAAGGTGCTCCAGCCAAGAACACCACCTCCTCATCAACCAAACCTAAGTATGACCTTGTAGAACAGTTAGGGAAGACACCCGCGCTCATCTCCATCCTTGAGCTCTTATGCATATCCCCCGCACATAAAGCTATTCTTGACAAAATCTTGAGTGATACTGTCGTTCCTACTGATCTGAACGTGGACCAGTTTCAAGCCATGGTGGGATACCTTTCCATTCCACATTCGCTTACATTCGCAGAAGCTGATGACGCCTCCATAAGTCAGCCACATAATGCATAGCTACACGTTGAAGCCTTCATACACAAACATCGAATAAAACGAGTCTTGATAGATGGAGGAGCAGGTCTAAACATTTGTACATTGAGCACTATTAAACAATTTGGATATTCTGATAAGGCTGTGAATTCTACAAATCAAATCACCATCAAGGCATATGATGATGAAGATCGTTTGTCCAAGGGCACAGTCACCTTACCTCTCAAAGTTGGGCCAGTTACAAAGGATGTGGTTTGTCAAGTTTTGGATCTAGATCTCACTTATAACATATTACTAGGATGTCCTTGGATTCATGAAATGAGGGCAGTCCCATCCACATATCACCAATGCATTAAGTTTCCTCATAATGGAGTGGAAGTAACAGTTAACGGTGATCCTAATCCATTCATATACTGCAATAACCTGAGATCAAAAACTGAGACCATCATTCCTAGTAATCGTGAAGTTGTTCCTTCCTCGGAATACATTGATCCTGAGTCATTAAAACCTTTGACATCAAAACAAGGTGAGCTTAATGGCAAGTTTCAAGACAAGGGCATGGGGGAATACACTTTAAATCAGACCATGTACTTATGACAAGTCATGAGTTCCCCAAAAGAATATGGAAGACCACATCCTAACGAGCAAGTATCCATCATGATACTCAAATGGGACCCTACTACCTTTCAAAGATGGGGTGAACTAGAAGAGAAAGATCTATACAAAATGCTTTACAAAGACATTGAAGATGACACACAAGATCACATCAGTCTACCATGTGAGAAATATGGAAAAGGCTTCAAAATTCTACAAAAATTTGGGTATGATGGAAAAAGCCCTCTTGGGTTAGGAAAGGAAGGCATCATTGAACCTTTACAACCTAAATTGACTTTCAAAAAGGAATGCTCGAAAGGACTTGGTTTCTTAACTTCCAAGGTCCACAACCAAAGGACAGAAGAAGCCTTACAAATCAAAGCTACCAAAATTCAACAAGAGGATCGCTATTCCATAGATTCCAACGAATGGGAATGGGGTTCAAACAAATCCTCTAGTGACTAGGAGCTCACCAAAACATTCAGAGAGCCAGATGAACCCACAGAAGAAGAGGAATTTTACAAAAAGTTAAAAGTTGGTCAAGAAACAACCCAGAAGGATTCCACACAGTCCTTGTCTCAAGGTCCTAGGTTGAAATCACATAGGATGAGAACACCTGTCCCAGAATGCGCTACTAGTGATGATAATTTGGATTCATTTGCGATTGAGACTGATGAGGAGAGTGCCATCGATGACCTTGATAATTACCTTGACATACCCAAATATAACTGCATCTTCACTCTTGGCCCCGCTAACTTCGAAGACATTAAAGGCTTTCCCCTTGTTCACCACCAACTCATTGACTGGGATCATGAAGTACCTACACAGTTTGACACATTCCAAAATGATGAAGCTTTTATTGACTATCTAGGCATACGAGATGATCTTCCTCCTGGGGACCAGAAGGCAGGATACACTATAGAACTCAACAGCATGGCATATTTTGGTGAGGGTGTCGGACCTTCCAGTTGCAAAAATGTGAAAATAAGAACAAATCAAGGGTCTTATGGCGAAAACCACACTATGGCACTGTCTGACCCCAAAAAAGTAAAAAGAAAGGACGTATCTGAGGGCGAAAACCTCTCTGAGGCACCCGAAGATGGAAGGCTTGACATTCTCCCAGCATCATATGAGGAAAAGTCATCCATGTTGGTAGAGGAGACTAAAAAAACAAACATTGGTACAGAAGAGGTTCCACACAACGTATTCCTAGCTCAATCGTTGACAGAGTCCAAAAGGTCAAAATTCATAAGTTTCTTCAAAGAACAACAAATCAACTTTGCTTGGTCATACGTTGATATGCTTGGATTGGATCCAGATTTGGTAATGCATCATTTGACAGTCAAACTGAGGGCAAAACCAGTGAAACGGAAATTAAGGAAAATGCATCCACAAGTGGCATTACTAGTCAAAGTAGAACTTGAGAAATTATTGGATGTTGGATTCATACGCCCAATTGATTATCCTGAATGGATTTCCAATTTGGTGCCTGTCAGTAAACCAGATCACAGCATCAGAATTTGTATAGATTTTAGAGACATCAACAAAGCTTGTCCAAAGGATGACTTCCCATTACCAAATATTGACTTGATTATTGATCTCACAGCAGGTCATGAAATGTTATCATTGATGGATGGATTCTCTAGTTATAATCAAATAAGGATTGCACCCGAGGATCAACACAAAACATCATTCACTTGTCCTTGGGGAACTTTCTGCTGGAATGTCATGCCCTTCGGACTAAAGAATGCAGGTGCTACATATCAAAGAGCCATGACTACTATCTTTCATGATCTCATGCACGTAACCATGGAAGATTATGTCGATGACCTCTTGGGCAAAATCAATAGACAGAAATACACATTTGGACATACTTTCAGTCATCTTTGATCAGTTGGAAAAATACAAAGTAAGATTAAACCCCAAGAAATGTGTCTTTGGAGTAACCTCTGGGAAGCTCCTAGGATTCATTGTATCCAAAAGAGGAATCAAAGCTGATCTAGCAAAAGTCAAAGCCATCTTGGAGATGCAACCACCAAGAAATATCAATCAACTTTGATCCTTACAATGCAGACTCTAGTCCATATGAAGATTCATAGCACAACTTGTAGATAAGTGTAATCCTTTTCAGCACTTGCTACATAAAAACATCGAATTCAAATGGGATGATAACTGTCAACAGGATTTCCAGACGCTCAAGGATTATCTTCTAAATCTGCCAGTTCTGATGCCACCAGTTCCAGATCAACCCCTATTACTATACATATCAACTACTCCAACGGCACTGGGGGCACTCTTAGCACAACAAATTGTTGAGGGCAAGGAAAAGGCAGTATACTATATCAGTCTCACATTGGTAGGATATGAGCTAAACTACACACCAATTGAGCATGCATGTCTTGCCGTGGTCTTTGCTTCGTAGAAATTATAACATTACATGCTCACTCATAAGACTAAGTTAGTTGCAAGGATAGACCCATTGAAATACCTTCTCAATAAAGCAACACTTATTGGGCGACCAAATGGGTAATGATCCTGATTGAATTCGACATCAAGTATGTGGATAGAAAAGCAATAAAAGGAAAAGCCATTGCAGATCAATTAGCATATGCTCCCATGATAGATGATGTTCCTCTAAGTTCAGAATTTCCAGATGAATCCATTTTAACAATGTCACATGCAAAACCATGGCAACTGTACTTCGACAGCTCATACACATAGCATGGGGTAGGAGCTGCCATCCTCTTTATAACTCCTCAAGGGGATTCTATAGAAAAATCATACCGCTTATCATTTCCTTGCACTAACAATATAGCGGAATATGAGGCATTAACAACAGGATTACGAATTACAGTTCAATGGAAGATCCAGGAACTTCGTGTTTTTGGGGACTCTCAACTTGTCATCCGTCAAGCAACTGGTGATTACCAGACAAAAGATGAAAAATTAATGCCTTATAAACAAATGGTGGATGACCTGAAACAACACTTCACAAAGATAGACTTTGAGCAGATACCAAGAGAGCAGAATCGCACCGCAGATGCCATGGCTACAATTGCTTCACTGATTGATCTACCTCCAAACGAGGCCCGTTATGAGTTCTTGGTGGATAACCTTTTGGTTCCTTCATATGAGATCATGCCTACTGAGATGATATGTGTTGTCAGTCCCGAGTCCCAGTCATATGGTTCCATTTTCACATACCTTCGTGACAATACCCTACCTCCTGATCTATCAAATAACCAATGTCGCACATTCATTCGCCAATCCTCTCAATATGTCATTTTAGCTAATATCCTACACCAGTGAGGTCTAGATGGCACTCTTCTTAGATGTTTAGAAAGCGACGAAGCTCAGATTATGTTACGTGAAGTACATGAAGGGATATATGGTCCGCATGCTAGTGGTCCTACCTTGGCCAAGAAACTCATCAGGACTAGATATTACTGGCCCAATATGGAAAAAGACTCATATCAGTTTGTCAAAAAATGTAAGCAATATCAAATTCATGGAGACCTCATACATGCACCAGCACAAGAACTTCAACCCATTGCGTCTCCTTGGCCCTTTTGTCAATGGGGACTCAATCTCATAGGCAAGATTCACCCTCCTTCTTCCAATGGTCATAAATTCATTATCACTGCCATAGAGTATTTTACAAAATGGATTGAAGCCGTGCCTCTCACACAAGTCACTGGAAAATAGATTGCTACGTTCATCCTCAACTATATCATTTGCCGATACGGTATTCCTATTTCCATTATCACTGATAACGGGTGCCCCTTCAAAAATCAAGATGTTCGTGAACTCTCTGACCACTTCCATATTTCACATCATTTCTCCATGCCATATTATCCCCAAGGTAATGGTCAAGCTGAGGTGTCTAATAAGACAATCCTTAAAATCCTAAAAAAGACAGTCGATGATGCTGGCCGTAATTGGCATATCCAACTTAATCCTGCACTTTGGGTATATCGAACAAGTGTCCGCACACCTACAGGAGCTACACCATATTCACTTGTCTATGATGCTAAAGCCATCTTGCCTATTGAGGTCAAGCTACCCTCTTTACGAGTGTCTTTGCAAAACATTATCAGTGATGAAGACTATAGGTTCTCTCGCTTACAATAACTGGAACTACTGGATGAACGAAGACAAACTACTTTTAATCATCTCAAAGCTTACCAACAATGAATGAGTCACAGCTACAATCACAAGGTCAAGCCTTGCACATTTGAGGTAGGTGATTTGGTTCTCAGAGAAAACCCCAAAAATCAGCAAGACAGAGAGAAGAAGGGCAAGTTCGAACCAAATTGGCTTGGTCCTTACATCATTACAATAGCATATGGATCTAGGGCATATCAGCTCTCAACTATAGAGGGTGAACCTTTGGAGGATCCTATCAACAGCATGCACCTTCGCAGGTTTTACACATAGCTCTTTAGAGTATCCTAATTGAAAAATACAAAAAACTCATAAAACATAAAAATCGTTACTTGGTGAAAACCTGGCAAACAAGCACCTTGTGACACAAAAAACATTGAAACATCGAAAAAAGTAAAGAGAAATAATTTCATCCAATGGTGAAAACCACTTCGGTGGTGCCCTGGGCAAGTACCATGGTGAAAAATGGGTCACCAGCGCCATGCATAGAGACATCGCTCCTCCCTTTTTTAGGATTCATTTTCATCCTTTCACTTTGCACACACTCACAACCTATTGTTTGTAATAAACTTACCCATTCCCATCATGGCTTGTTATTGATCTACCCAAGATTGGTTAGCCATTCATAATAAACCTCCCTTTCCATCCATAATAAATCAAACCCTATCTATGGCTAAGGCAAATCCTACGTCTAGTGTTGGGTGTGGAACTGAGAACATCACATGTTTCGAGGAGTACAGTTTCTTCCAGCTTCCTTCAGTCTGTCTGCACACAATCTGCAATAAAGAAACATTTGCATCATAGATTCGTAATAAAGTTTCATCTTCTCCATAATAAAGTATCAGTTTCATGGATTCAGACAGTTTCAGATGAGACACAATAGCAACAATGGGCTTCAACAAATCAAATCTTTCAACAGACTCAGACAACATATGGTTCAGTGCTATATATCCTTTCTGTGAAAGTAAACATTGTGACCACAATCAAATAAGACTTATACAAGTGACAAGAGACACTAAACTTGAGGACTACAGTGGATGTTGGTGTTGAGTCTTGGTTTTCTTTTGATTTTTATCTTTTTGGTGACATGTCTTTTAGCTTTTCCAGGATGTCTCTGACTAGAGATTCTATCTCCAGGATGTCTTTGACTAGAAAGGCGAGGATGGGGTATCGTCACCTATTTTTCTTTGTTGTCTATGGATTGTCTCTTAGTAATGCTATGACTTGTCCAAGGATATGAGGATGTTGTGAGTCTAGTGTGAACTGGGGGATTCCTTGTTTGTAACTGTCTTATCTCCATGCAAACGGGTACAATGACTTTCTGGGTCGAACATATGCCTCGATTGTCATAAACTACTTGCCATAATAAAGCTCAATGATGATAACGCACAAGAAGCTCTTTCACTTTCATATCTTCTTTCTTTCATCCCCCTTTCTTGATTAACTTCCATCGTCCTTCTCGAGTCTGCGTAGCCTGCTATCACATGACTGAGTATAATGACACACCAAAAACATTTGCATTTCATGTAGTTGCACCTGCATTACCACATATAAGAATTTCATACATACATATAGATATCACATCCTGCACACAACACCTGTTAGCACAATTTACATTTGCATTATCATATTCATCTACACTTCATACATTCACATTTGCATCATGCATACACATGTAAAACATAAAAGAACAAAAATACTGCATTGCATCATATACATATTTGCATCCATAACATAAAACAAATATCACATAAGAACATATCATCATATAGGTACACATGCATATAGCTACTGCAAAGATGAATCATCTCATATATATAAAAAGTGTCATGATACAATGATGTCAAAAAATCATATGGCCACAAAGCACCCGCAGGTGTTTACATCATCATACAAAAATGGTACAATATTGATACATAGGGAGCCCTCTATGGCTATGATGAACTCCCTCCCTCAGAGCCACCTGGCCTTGATGGAATCTGAGCCCCCAAAAGACCCGCCCCAAGATCATCCCTCCTGTCTCCTCTATCTGGTGGTAGTGGAGGACCCATAGCCCCACCACTCGATGCCTGTCTCCTCCGGCTCCCTCCCATAGCTGTCACTATCTGCGATGGTCTATGGAAGCTCCTCGCCCGCTAATCTGCTGGCACTGGACCATAATAGAGATCCCACCAATAGGAAATATCCTCCCCAGCCCACAGAACATAGGCATATCTGGCCCCTGTGTCCTCTACTGCCTATCTCCTAGCCCTCAGTGCTGTCTCAACCTCTGTGTAGTGTTGAATGGCCTGATCCCGCTCTCGCTCAGTATCTTAGAGCTGCCTCTTGAGCCTATCCCTCTCCCTCTCCAACTCCTGGATCTCATCTGCCTATCCCTGGCAGATCTCCCTCAGCTCCATTAGCTCATCCTCCTTTGCATCAGCCCCCTGTGGCTCTACATGTGGCTCCCCCTGTATGGGTGCCTGCCCCTGTGCTTATGCCTATACTAGTACCTATCCCTGTATCTATCCCTATCCCTATATCTGCACCTGTCTGGGACCCTGTGCTGCTGGTACCTGTAGCGGCAATCCACCGCGACCCCTCACTACTCGAGCCTGCCTATCCTCTCCACCCTCCCTCCATGGTGCCACCCTCCTCTCTCCAACTGCTCCCCTCCTCCTCCGTCGGCCTCTGCCCCCATCACCTCCACCATCATCATCATCTCCACCACCATCTCCATCTAATGGCTCTCCCGGATCTGTTAGACGTGGGAATGGATGCTCCACCCAGTATGCTGTGTACTCGGCATCCATGCCAGCATCCTCAATCTCTGGCCACATGTCCTAGGGTAGGGGCATCATCTCTGAAAGTTGTGTAATAGCCTAATCATATGATAACAGGGGCCCAAACTGTGCCTGATCTCTCACAGTCCATGCATACATGCCTGAGCCCCATGGCGTCCATTGAATCCTGCCAAACTGCCTGCCAACCCTGTCCACCCAATCAGGTACCTACTCCAAAAGGTTTAGGGAAGCTCAACCGCATCATCCTCCCACTACTCGCATCCCAAGTATGGTCTCCATATGACCATGTCAATGTCATCAATCACTCGCCGCCAGTGCTCTAACCTGCCAATCCATGGTTGCGATGTGATCATGTCGTATAGGTGAACAAAATTGCATCCGTGACCTCTGCCTCTGTAGTGTATCGGTCTCATCACTGGCAGATGCTCATAGGCCCACACCTGCAACAATGTGACCCTGCAGCCCAATCCCACTGATCTATGGTATACAAACTGATGTAGCTCATAATAGAGGTGTACCAGCACACATGGTCCCTAGGCATATCTGGTGTGCTGTGTCACCAGTGTCTCTAGTGCTCCTCCCCAGCCCACATCCAACCCCCGTGTCACCCTATCTGGACATAGGAACCCACTGATCGCTCCTCCTATCACTTTCGGCAGCGCTAGCCTTATAGCTGTCATAGTATCCCAAGCCACATGTCCAACCCTCATCTCCAGTCCTGGGTCCTGGAACACTCGCCTCAGGGCCTCCCTATCTCCATCTTGATCGTATGGGATCAGCTCCCCATCGATCGGTATCCTCAAGATCCTATATACATCCTTGATTGTGACTGTCATCTCCCCCATCGGTAAATGAAATGTACATGTCTCGGAGTGCCATCTCTTCGCCAGTGCAGTCAACAGTCCCATGTTTTCTCGAAACTCAGGCACATACAACACGTCTTAGACCCATAGCCTCGATCGCAGCTCGCTCCTCGGCTGTCAGCTCAGGTCACAATCTCTGAGTCGATGGGAATCTCTCCCATGACTCTAGCATAAGCAAATACTCTTGCAGTCAAGCAAATCAATCATGTCAGTCATCATGGCATTCCCTGTTTATCACAAAATGCTACTTTTTATCTAAATGCATATGGCATTCTATCCTAGTGACACTCACTGTTCATCACAAAGTGTTGCTTCTATCCTAGTGGTACTCCCTGTTCATCACAAAGTGTTACTCACATTTGCACTCACTGTTCATCACAAAGTGCTACTCATATTTTAGTACTCCCTGTTCATCACAAAGTACTCTATCTTGGTATTCACTGTTCATCACAAAGTGCCTTGATCTATCCTAGTCTTCCCTAGAGGGCCTGCTTGAGTGTATCCTCTCAGCAGCTTATCCAATTGACAGCGTATGTTCATCACAAAACTGCTGATTTGACCTAGAAGACACAAATTCACATTTTTTGGACACAAACGCGCTTACCTGACATAAACGCGCTTAAAGATTGCATAGATGCGCCTAAAAAACATAGACGCGCCTGACCAACGTAGACACGTCTAAACATTTTTGGATATTTTTTGGACCCTATTCTAAGCGCATTTATTGCCCTATCTACCATGCATTAATGACAACAATAAATGCATTAAAGTACGAGGAGGTTTGGTGGTACTTACCGGCTCTCCTGCCTCAGCTGGCCTCTAGAATCGGCGAATGCGGTCGAATCTATGGATGAAAGCCATCACTGTTTACTGCTGCTGCTCTATTTCCGCTCTGCACTTTGCTCTCGTGGATGTGTAGATGACAATGAGGATGTATTTTCCCCCATGGTCTATCTTATAGACTACCCTAGCCCTAGCCCTCGTCTCCCGAGTCAGTCTTCATTATCCCGTGACTCTGTCACTTTATCCGATCAGTTCATTCTAGCCTTTCTTTCTTATCGAGAGATTGTCTATGATCTTTTCAGACATTTTCATCCAATCTCTCAAGGGGGCATATCATTCCTATCTTGGGGCAACTTTGTATTAGTTCATATTATCTTCTTTGAAACAACGTGACAAGCCGCATTGTCTCAAAGAGGGGCAAAATGTAGACACCTAAAATTGTCATGTATAATTAAATAAATATTTTATTTATTTAATTATCTAAGCTTAATTCTTCTATTAATTAAATAAATCTTTATTTATTTAATTAATTCATTTATCCTCTTCTAGCCTTATTTCTCATTTAAATAAATACATTTATTTATTTAAATTATCCTTTTCCTAAATTAAATAAATATCTTATTTATTTAATTGATCCCACTTCTTCTATTAATTAAATAAATATTTATTTATTTAATTAATTCATTAACCTTTTCTACCCATGACACATGTCATTCATCTCTTAATTCATACACTACTTACCCCTTTCATTATTTTATTATTTCTTTTACCTACCCTCTAATCATAGCCAACCTCCTTTTACACCTCTGAATCTTATTCCTCCATTTCTTATTGTGTCTTCTATATAAGGAGATGCTTCCCTCATTATCAAACCCTAATGAATCATCTTTTATGCAATTGACTACACTACGATCCTACTTGCAACCCCATTTCGTTCTTTGTTGAGCTCTTGTGCACATAAAATCTGAGAGCAAATATATCAAGCAAGATCAATGGAGATAGGAAGAATGGAGATCCAAACCCTATTGGACATGTGATGGTATAATCTTTGTGATTTCATTTGATTTGCATTGTTTTAGGTAATCTTCATATGTTATGGTGGATCTTTGTTGTTGTTAGGCTAGGGTTTTGTGGTTGAATTCATTTAGCCTTTCAGTATCCTTATTATTGTTATCCATTTTCACCATATACAGTAGTATTTCAAAAATTGAAATTTGAGCATTTGTCCTTTTTAACTGTTCAACCACATTATATCCAGAGGATGATGATGAGGTTAACCTTTTAAATTTGTCCAAGGTTGATTCCTTTTGTTTGTTTGGCAAGGCTGTTGGATTTGATATTTCTTTAGCCAGGTTGGAAGAACTAGCTCCTTGGAGGGTAACTTTCTTTTGAGATCGAGTCAGAGCTCTTGCATATCGTGATTCATTTGGTTTATCTTGAACTATAATCACATTACAATATTCCAAGTGTGAAGGCTCAATCATGTTGATAATGTTGTCCTTGCTGGCATAAGTATAATTTACCTTGGCACCTCC
Organism: Cryptomeria japonica; assembly: GCF_030272615.1. Classification (NCBI taxonomy): domain Eukaryota; kingdom Viridiplantae; phylum Streptophyta; class Pinopsida; order Cupressales; family Cupressaceae; genus Cryptomeria; species Cryptomeria japonica. The sequence continues at coordinate 500,409,678 of NC_081409.1, read as the reverse complement.
TTTGGTCTTTGAGGAATCACCTTGTTCGTAAGCAAGCAAAGGGTCTTTAAATGCTTTATGATCAGCATTGGTTGGATGATTCCCAACAACAACTTTACCAACATCTATGAGATCTTGAATCTCATGTTTTAGCTTCATGCAATTGTTTATGTTATGACCCTTATTCCGATGGAAGTCACAGTATTCATTTTCTCTCCACCATCTTGGTTTTACATCTAGATCATATGGTCTGGAGTTATCTGGTAGTGTTATCAAGTTGTTTGCCAATAAAGTCTTGAAAGAGGATTCATATGATTCTTCAAGAGGAGTAAAATCATGCTTAGGTTTGGAAAGCCAAGGCTTTTCTTTGAACCATTCCTTTGTTTTCTTTGGCGGATTCTCTGCTACAATCTCAGTAGCTTTAAGTGCTTGTGTACCACTAGCCAAGTTGAATATTGTGGATTTTGAGTTGGTTTTGATAGTGTCTACTACTCCATCATTAACAACATTCTTGTTGTTGTCTTTGGCAAATTCCCAATACTTGTTCTTCTCTTTAGAGCTAGATCGTGTTTGTTTTTCTTTCCAAGGTGTGATATCTCCCTTCTTTATGAGCACATATTCCATTCGAATGGCATTATCTACCATTTTGTTAAATGATGGGTGTACTTGCATTTGTATGCTATATTTTAGTTCGGGGACCAAGTTATTGACAAATATATCCATTTTCTCAGAGTCTGGAATAGGTCATGGGTACCTAGAGAACATCTTTCTCCAACATTGGAGAAACGTAAGAAGAGGTTCCCTTGTTTTCTGTTGAGTATTACAAAGATCGATCATAGTCACAGGATGTCGAATGTTGTATGAGTATTGTTGTAAAAATAGTTGGATTAGTTCTTAAAATGTTTTTATTCCTTTGGGTAGACTTGAGAACCATTCCATTGCTTGACCCCTTAAACTCCTTGGGAAGAGATGCATGAGGTATGTTTGATCATGCATGAATTCCATACAAGCAGCACTAAATTTCCTAACATGATCTTGAGGATCTAAGGTACCATCCTATTTGTCAAATTTTAGGATTTCCACTCGTGGAGGAAATGGAGGCATGTGTAGATTTTTGTCAAATGGAAAGGGACATATTGTTTCCAGAGAATATTGTTTTGGGGACTTGTCCTTATTCTTCAGTTTTGTGACCTCCATCCGCAAAGCTAGTAACTGTTTGTGTACCATGAGTATAGGTGAGTCTTCCTTTTTAGTAACAAGTGTTTGAACATCATATCCAATAGGAAGTTTGGCACCTTGTTTTGCTACTTCTAAGAAATATTCTTCCTTCTCTCGGGTCATGATAGTTTTCATCATTTTTCTAAAGTCTTTGTCTTTCTGACAGTCAAGGATTTCTTGTTTTGGAGGTTCAGCGTCTTCATCAATCTCACTTGATGATGAGGAGTCATTATGATTTTTGGGAATATTACGGTCGTTTTTGCTTCCATCATGGTATTCTATCTCATGTATGGTGGGAGATTCAGGTTCATCAAAAATTGGTCCTCCTGATGACGACAACATGTTAGTGAGTGGATCCTTCATGTAGAATGGATTATCTTGATAGGTGAAGGTTTGTTCTTTGCCTTTGGCTTGTTTCTTATGAGAACTCCTGGTTTGAATAGGCATCTTTATGGATTTGTGTGACCTAGAGTTGTTTGTGATGCAGAGGTCAAGATCAATTTCAAAGCTAGTTGTTCTGTTTAGAGTATTGTTTAGGAGAAACAACTGAGATTTAGTCTGATTTTAGGAACGATCTATCTTGTCTAAGACATTATCTAAGTTGATTCTAAGCGTAGTGTAAGATTCAGTCTAGTTTCAGGAATGATCTATCTTGTATAAGATGTTATCTAAGTGACTAAAATTTGATAGGCAGTTGATTGAAATAGTTGAAAGGTGATCGACCAAATTGTGCAATGCAAATAGTAGAGGTACAGTGTCTTGATCTATTTATGCTCAGGAAAATGATAACCAGTATTATGTTTGTTGTAAGCTGTTTCTGGGCAAGTTTGACTATTCTGTTCTAACAAAACTAGAGACTCGTATGACAGTATTTTCTGGACCAGACGAAAATTTAGCAACTACAAGACGACAATAGTTCTATTTCGTACGAGTTGCTGCCTTGTACCATACGACAAATGGCCATGTTCAGGATGACAAAAGACTGAGGGCAATTCTGTCTCGTACGAGACAGGATACAGTTCAGGACGATAGATGACTTAGACTCGTACGACAGATAATATGGTATAGGACAACAAACCAGTAGACTCATATGACACAGGACTTGGTGCAGCATGATGGATTATCAGACTCGTATGACTATTCACAGGACAGAGTCTAGAAATTCTGAGTTTTTTTGATTGCCGAGTATGACTAATTCTGAGATGGACTAATTTTTGACCAGGATAAACTAGTTTCTGACATGGACAGATTTCTGACTTAAAATGGACTAGTTTCTGACATGGACAGAGTTTCGACTTAGGATGGACTAGTTTCTGACACAGATAGAGTTTCAACTTAGGATGGACTAGTTTCTGACATGGACAGAGTTTTGACTTAGGATGGACTAGTTTCTGACACAGACAAAGTTTTGATTCACTGAGTTGTTTCTGGTCTTCACCAATTTTTGGTATTTTAGTTTTTGTTTCAAGGATGAAAACACAGAAAACAAGTAGTATGTATAGTGACTCCAATCACAACATGCAAACCCTAAGGAATTTGGTTAGGAAAGAAAACCTTTTCTTGTAGACTTAGATACACACCCAATAGCTAATCAAAATACGGCTGCTGAGTCTCACGCAATGGATTCTCAACACCATGTTATCCGACTCCAAATGCTAATGGGGGCACGAAATGACAAGTATCTTAGGAGAGTTACTATCTCTTTTGCACAAATATTATCCCTCTTTCGGAGGTGAACCAAGTAGCTTCTAATTTTAAATTGGATTTAGTCAGGGATCCATTCGGCACGTCGAGGTATAAACTCAATTAAGAGGTCTCCCAGCCTTGAAAACCAAGGTTTAATATACCCGAAGGTACAGAGGAGAGCTATTCCCGAGTACTGTCGTTGACTTGATTTTCATCAAATCACGTTTATTTTATAGTGGGTTGGAGTACTTGGCGTCTAGTCATTCCCACTTAGGTCATTCCCCTCACACTGACCGTAATGGCTTTAAGAGTTTTTCAACCCCTCGAGAGGGCAGGCCTGCTAAAGATGTACAAATCTTAAACAAAGAAAAAGATGCAAGGGTTTGGATTTCTGATTGTCTAGAAAAAGACGAGCATACTCTCCTACCTTTCAGAATCTTCTAAAAGCACGAAAGACAAATTTGTTCTTTAACCAGATAGCAAGTTAGGTTCCTAAAAATGAATTTAAAGAATACATGATGTTTAGTCAATTCTCCTCAGGCAACTTGCAAAGACAACGAATCATTAGTCATATTATTTTTGTGCGACAAGCATATTCTTCGACAAGCATTTTGCAAAAAACTGGTTAGGCTATGAAAAACTATAAGATAGATAGATAAACAGTCAGGGTCAGTCATCAAAATAATCAATTAGAAATGAAAAAATTATGAAATTTGCCTCTTTTACTAGAAAATACAGAATTGTACGATAGACACTTGACTCGTATGAGACAGGATGCAGTATCGTACGAAAGAAGATTGTTGATGATGTCTGCTTCGTACGACAGAGGATTTCTGCTCGTACGATGGAGGATTTCTGCTCGTACGACAGAGGATCTGCTCGTACGATAGAGGATCTGCTCATACAATAGAATATTTGCAATTCATGTGACACCTTCAGTTTGTCGTTTCAGCCTATAAAACTTGTCGTACAAGATGTACGAACCAAAAAAAAACCAAAAAATCTGAAATCTAGAAAATAACAAAAAAAAAAAAAAAAGTGGTCAGTCTTGGAGGCAAAAAAAAGGTAGTATATGGGCCCCACAGTGGGCACCAGAGATGTGTGTGAAAAAGTGAACCGGTAGCTACAAGCACAACACTTCAATTAAGTCATTATATGCATGGTTAGTAATCAATAATCAAATAAGTAATAAACCATAGCAAAACAACCAATTGCCTTCTAAAAGATGCGAGTATAAGATTGTTCTCAGATTTTTATAAGCAATACCAGTAGCTAGACTACACCAAGACAAAAGATTTAATCTATATGATATTAAGCTATATGGATGCAAGATGGATGAATAATTCAAGCAAATAATCAATTCAAGCAACAATGGATGCAATAATGGATGTAAAATGGATACAAATAATCTAAAAAGCATAATAATCTTCAATGACTCCAGAGCGAAATTAGCATGATAATAATCTCCAAGAATGTTCTCAAAAATCTCTGGGGTGAATTGGAATGAGAGCTAAAGACTGAATTTATAGAGAATCACAAGAGAAATGATGAAAAAGCTCAATTTAGGATTAATTGAAAATAATTGAGAAATCATGTTTAGTTAACCTTGAGATAGATTCCAATTATAGTTTAATTGAAATGCATTCAAATTAGAAGTCCAAGTTGCATTGGAAAATAATAATAAATTAATTCCATGCTTATAGGATAAAAATAGATAATTCTTTAATTTATTCAAGAAAAAGGTCTTTTCAATGCAACTGAACTTCTTTTTCTAAAAAGCTTTGAGTTCTAATTTTAGAGAATAATTCAATAATTCAATTAAATTGCTTTTCTAATTTCAAGTTCTAAATTTAGAAAAAGAAATAATATCTCAAGTTTGATTCCTCTCTCAATTCAATTCTTTTTTTTGTTTTATTTTCAATTCAACTCTTTGTAATAAATTAATTCATCTTTTGTAATAAATTAATCCTTTTTGCATGATTGAATGGCAAATTTATTAATTAATTAAATATGCAAGGATATTTAATAAATTAAAATGGGATAATTGATCAAAATGATATTATTGGAAATGATTTGATTAATTAAATAAATATTTAATTAATATTGAGTAGTTGATTTGCCATGTGATATTTGATGATTAAAGAATTAATAATGTGCTCAAGATTGATTTAATTGCCTTTGGTTAGGAACTTGGTGATGTTGTCAAGATTAAGGGCCCATGGTTTAGATGACTAATTTTAGGGTATTACACCGATAATCTATGAGACATTTCCAATGTAGTCTTAGATCCTGACCCACCTTCCATGCATTTCTGCTTTCCTTTGTCTACGTCTTTTCTACAAGGTTGTGGGTCACTCAGAATTTCTCTATCTTGTTGCACTTCTGACTTGTATGTTGATTTGGTCTTAGGGACTAAAATTTCTCTAATCACAGGACCTTCATCGTCACTCTTTGCCTTTTCTTGGGCAAGCAAATCAAGATCAACAATCTGTCTTAGAAGCCTATCTCTCTCCATCAATTTTGCCTTAACTTCTTTCTCCCTGTTTGCTTCCTTTTGGGCTCTTAAGGAGATCAAATGATGAACCCTTCTATTTAGGTCCTCTATTTCCTAGGATACTTTATCTTCATCAGGGAAGATTTCTTCAGAGTCTGATATGTTAACTTGGTCAATATCAATTAAGTTGATATTCCGATCAACTATTCTAGGTACAGAATTTCTGACTACATTTGAACTACTTCTGTCTCTCCCAGAAAACCAAATATGAGATATATCTTGATTTAAAACATGAACATCTTCTATATTTCCAAATAAACCAGAATGGAAACCTAAAACATCATGTTCAGATTCTCGAGAAGAAGAATTTGACTTTGCATAAATAGGTCTTTCAGATGTCTTAACAGTATTGTTGCTTTTCTGTACACAAGCAGCATTTGATGGCTTATGTAATACTGACCTTTTCCTGGCCTCTTCGTGACTGTTCAGGTAATCCTTCCTGCAACGTCTCATGAGGATGCTTTTTCATGAAAGATTTGTTGTTCTTTCCTCCTTGCATTATGTTTCTTTTCTTTTCAGAATTTTACTTATCTCAAAAAGGACTGGTTAAGACTAATAGAGTTGCCACCCACATAGACTATGGGAAAAATGAAAACAAGCTTCAAACAAATATTTGCCAATCTTCAAACCAAAATCACAAAGATTTCTTTAAAGAAAGAGGGAACACCAATCAGAGATTGTGAAAATTTCTTAATACAGATATCCAGACAACATTCATAGTTCATTGAAGCACCAATTTGCAACACAAACACACCTTGGCTCTCCCCAGCAGAGTCGCCACTTTTGTTGTTCTCAAATTCTGATTCCCTTCTTATCCCCTTTGATGAGAAAGAATAACTCTATATATGAATGGAGAAATCAAGGAAAGAGAACCTTAGAGCAACATATGACAAGGTTTTAATAACCTTCTACACTTCGAACTTATCCAAAGTTTAGGCAGGTATACCTTACGTGAATACTTTCACACTTTTAAACAAAATCCACAGTAACCATTGTCCAAAAACCAGTGGATCTTATCGCCTTAAACAAGAAACTGAAAAAAAATAGAAAAATTTAGGCTCATTTCAGTGTTGATCCTCAAGAGATTTAGAAAAGAAAACATTAACAGATACCAGTGCCTTATCCATTGGGCTACAGAGTCATATATTTTAAACAAGAACTCAAGAATTAAACATATCCATGCATCTCAATCACTTTGGCTTTTATTAACTCCATACATTCCTGACATGTATGATAATCCTCCCATGTTATACTAAACAATGTTCATCAAATTCAAGATTCCCAACAAATAACCTACTGATAAAGATATTTCTCGCGTATTTAATTTCCCTCCTGAAGAAGAAAGCTAAGAAACATGTCTATAAAGATTGCATTACAATCCCTGTTCAATTAAAATAACCCTAAGTTACCCAAATGAAACCAATAAAATATTAGAAAGCATACCAGAAGACAGCACAAATTCTAGGCTCAAAGTTAATGGTCTGTATATTTATATTCAATCTGGAAAATCTTACAAAACTGAGATAAATTTCTGTGAAACACTTAGAAAAAATGCAAATAAATTTCTGTAGATTTTCTTTACAAATTCTCGTGATCCCTTTTTCATTGCCCTGGTATCCATTTATAAAAGCATGGATGCATACAAGCTTCAGACCCTTTTGAGAAAGTTTGTTACAAACTAAATTTCTCTCCAATAAATGGTTACATGTTCTTTTCAACATCCAGCTTCTTGCACCTTTTGTTTTGTCGCAACCTCTTCTAACTACTTCAGAGCATCTTCCTTTTGTCCCAAAAAATTGTCCTTCCATTCCTGAAAAACATTCACTTGGCCAAGCAAAACTAACAACCTTTTGTTTCATGTCTTCTAGCCTTTTCCAAGTGACTCTTAAATGACCAATTTCTATTTCTATGAAACCATAATGAGATTTCACCATTTCAATTTCTTCAATTGTTTGGACAAATAGGGAGGTGTCATTAGCTTTGATAATTTGATTGATCCTTAGGGACAAATTGCGGTCCACCTCTTTCAACTAGGTCTTTTCTTCTTTCAACTGAATTGGACCAATAAAACCACTTGGAAACAATTCAAATTTATGATCTGAATATTCTTTTCTATAAAGTTGGGCTTTTCTTTTCACACCTACCCTTTCCTCTGAGAGAATATTCATTTCCTTTATAAACTCGCTAGTAGACCTTAGAGTCTCATTCTCCTCTGCATCTGGATGGGATGAGCACATGAGCTCCAATTCCTTACCTTTGGGCATCCACTTATTAAGGATTGGTTCCAAAGTGGCTTCATCTTCTCTAAATTTGATCATAACCTCTAGAATCCTTTTCATATTTATGTATACAATGCGGGCCTTGACTGAGTCAACAAACTTCAAGATTGTAGCTTTCACCTTCTCCTCATATTTGTTTTCAAACAAGGCTTGAGCTTTTTTCAACCTTTCCAACTCATGTTGGACATTTTCAGGTGATTGGGAACCAGAAGGCATAGGAGAAGGGGGGTATTCTACAATGGGACTAGTAGGAGGGGGTCTTGTTGGAGAGGAGACTATCATGAGTGTAGAGGATTCATTTGGAAAGTGTTGACCAGCCAACTGACTCTGGAATCTAGTAATGATGCTATCCCTATTGGCTATTCCTACTTTGGCCTCATTGTAAGCCTTTAAGATAGTCTTCAACTTCAATTGGAGATTAGCTCTTTCTTGTGCCTCTTTATTTGCTATTACCATATTGAACTTTGCAGTCTCTAAAACTATGCTTGCAGCTTCCACTACCCCTGTATCTTGGACTCTTTTAACAATCATGCCTCCTAAGAGGCTAGAGTCTGATGCATTTTTCCTCCTTTTGTTCTCATGCTTCTTTAAAGACCACATGACAAGAACAACATCATCCTTGCTAAATGTCACTCCTTCCATAGCCTTTGTTTCCTTCCTTACTACATCAAGCACTAGAGCATCAGCTATATCCCATTCAGGGAGAATTAACACACCAACCTTTGCTACCATTTCTCTTCCTTTCTCAAGGGTGATAGTTTTAAATTCTTCCATCATTTCTTTCTTTATCTCTACCTCCACCTCAATTGTATCTCTAAGAGGTTGTTTACTCTTCCTCTGTTCACATCTGACCTTGAATTTCTGCATGTTTTTCTTCCATACAAATTACATGAAAGCTCCTGTTGTGACAAAGTTACTGTCAGCCAATAATTCTTCACTAGCTTGTTTAACAGTAAGGTCCAATTCTTGGCCTTTCATCTCACCATCAGGCAAATCCATTTCAGCACTAGGTGGCTCTTCAGACATCCCCTCTTGGGTCTCTTCATAATTATAGGCAATCTCACCGAGACTCCCTAACTGTAACAATTGTTCAGCCACCACTTGCTCATCTCCAATGTGGATAGGGGACTAAGATGGAGAATATTTAGGTTCATCAGTTTCAACTTCCTTTCCCACTTTTTGCCTTTTAGGGGAATCCTAAATGTCAATGACATCTTCAATTTTCCTTTTCCCTTTTAAAGTGGAAGACTCACCTATTACTGGCATCATCATAGTGTACTTTGACTTTGTATGCATTACATAGTCACCAGGTGGGATAGCCTTAGCAAAGGCAGGAATAGCCAAGACCAACTTAACCTTATCAGGATCATTTTGCATTATGGCATCCCCTTTTTCTTTTAAGGTCTGCATGAGGTCTTCAAAATAGAGAATCAAGAATTTGATTTTCTCCTCAAAAGGGTTGAAGCTAGACAGAGGATTATACCTACTATCAAATTGATGGATAAAATCAAGTGCCTTTTTGTATGCAACCCACTTCTCCTTCCTTAGTTCCTTCTCATCTAAGCTGAATTCATTTCTAATTAAATCTTTGGGGAACTAAAATTGGTGAGGCTTACCTCTACACACTGCTCTCTTTCTGAACATGCCATTGAAGAAGTCCTCGGGGTCTGCACATCTTGAAACTGTAATTGATAGCCTATATGGCTTAAAGAATTCTTCAAAATATTTCCATCCGCTCTTAGTGATTACAAAATGGTGGGCCATGGTAATAGTTGGGAAAATGGTCCCTTTACCCCTATTGGTTAGCTCTGCCTCTTGCATTCCTCCAATTTGTCTCAATACTTCTGCAATCCCTATCTTTAATGGGACCTGATAGGGTAGTAAATAGAGGGTGCCTCTAAATCCATACACTCTGAAAATAGTAGACACAGGGTACAAATACATATCTCCCAAATTGTGAACAATCTTAATATCCTCTGCAAACTCCTTAGGTCTGAGGAATTCCAAAAGAGCCCTAGGAATTATAGGGTTTTCTTTGTATAAACGAATTCTAATTTTAGATGCAAATCATCTATCAAACTTTAAAAAACTGGCATCTTCTCTATCCCAGAATAAAAGAGTGCTCCAAAGTTGAACAGACATCTCTTCCTTATCCTTTATCTTGATCAAGTCCATTTACTTTGCAAAGTAATCAACACCTTTGAATAAGAACATGTGCATTAGCATGGAGTACCATCCAAATGGTCTATCCACCTTACCATTTTTCATCCCTACTAGCCCTTTATGAATTGCATCAGCAAGGTTTGAGGCATAATCAAATGTTACTGCTAGGGAGGGGTTTAGAATTTGTGCAATCATTAACATGTAATGGGTCGGCATATTCTTTTCAGCATCCTCTCCAAAGATCTAACATAATGCCCATACATACCTTTAGCTCTCAGAGTGAATAAATTGAGGGAGAATGGTTCCATTATGTTGGGGCCTACAACTATTAACCCCCCTATCTTAACAAAGAATTCTTTCAATGGGCCACTCCTAAGATGATCCCTCTGTGCATTGTAAACCTAGGCTAATGACTTGAAGTCAATAGGCTCCAACAAATTGGAGGCCTCACTGAGTTTAAACACTTTCCTGAATTCATCTTCATTTATTTCAATCAAGACTGATCCCTTTATATTCCTGATGCATCTTGCAATAGGGTCATAATTCTGTGCAATTAGGGTCAACAGATCTACATCCATGAAAACACCTGGGACCACAAGCCTTCCTACACCTAGTTCCCATATGCTATTCAAAGTAACTGAGGAATGTCTCTACCCAAAACTAACTTTGAATAGTCCTAAACCTGATATTCCTATTTCAGAGTTCCTTAACCAATTGCCTTTATTATATAGGCCATCCCCAATTTTCAGATGAGGGTTCTTTGGTACTAGCTCTTTGGCCTTAGCCCTTGTTGTCCACCAAAAGTGATAAACCCAAGTACACCTGCAATTGATCTATGAAGAACCTCAGGGCTTGGACAATATAACAAAGATATGAATCCTTCTACTCTTTAGGCTCTGCAAAACCTAGGTAGGTGTACCTTTGATGCTTAAAATTAAATCCATTACACACCTATGACAACATCAATAAAGTAGATAGATCTCATAAACGATTCAAAAACAAGGAGGGTACTGTAGATAGGCTAAATCTACATTGACAACTCAACAATGTTTGAATCATGAGATGGAAGGACACTACCATAGAGCAGAAAAAAAAAGATATTCTGATTTGATTTTAAATTTCTTGTGCAAATAACTTCTAATTGTAACAAATCAGTGCCTTCATTTGGGCATAGATTCAACACAAATGGCCACAAACGGAATCCAAGCTGTAGATCAAATTCACTGAAAATATATCCCTATATTAATGCCTAGCATTAATACATTCTGAACTTCAAATCAAAAGATCATACAAATCCAAACATTAATTCAGAATTCGCAATTTCTGCTCATTTAATTTAAATCCTTTATGTAAAGGATGCCTAAGAACAGGAAATACACTCTCCCTTGGAGAAGATAAATTCAAAATCCCTTGAGAATTGAATTTATTGAAATTGAAAAAATGCCTGAAGACAATCCAATGGAAATGTATATATGCTTTGCATATATATGGCCTACAACAAAGAATTTGCAGCTAAACGTATCTATTCCATGACAGAAAGAAAGAGAACATCAATAATTACAAATCATAAAATTAAAATGCACTAGACTGGAACCCCTCTTGGAAATCTCCCTTAGAGAATTTCTCAAAAATTGGAAGCCCTTCAATTGAGAAGAATTGGGAATAAGAAGGAGAGGGAAAAATATCAGAATTCATCTGAACATGCCATGTGTCCCCTTTCTCCTACTGAAATTCATTATCTTCTTCTTTCCCATGGAAACTACTTCCAAAATATCCCACATTTGTTGAAACTAACTCCATAACTAAATTCCTCATCTCGAGAGCTTTCTGACAATATATAATACTTCTACATTTGGCCAAAAATTAAACCCTGGGCGAATTAATCTTGAACAATAGGCCATCATTTAAATTTTTTGAATTTTCAATATAGTTTCAACTATATAATAATCTGCATTTAACTTTGATTTTTGCTCTGATTGTGCCCTAACGCCTTGCCACGTGGTGGTACCTGACTGGTTCGTAGGGTCTATTGGGCACCACCAAGGATGACATCTCATCACCCTGCCACGTGTTCGCTTGCTTGTCTGTCCACCTATACACCGTGTGTGTGCCACATCACCGTCACTGGGACGGGACCTGCCTACTGGACCTCTGACTGGACTTGCCACCTAGGTGCCACCTAGCTTTCACCATTTCACAGATGATAACTAGCGTGCAACTTTGGCTCACGAAACCATGCGCATCGTCGATCATCTCGGACTTGCATGATCTTTAACCTTGCATTTTTGCCCTGGGCTTCTCGCCATTTCACAGCCCTTATCCTTCATGCATCTCACCTTCGCGAAGTCACATCGACCGTCGATCCTCTCCAAACCTGCTCGCTGGTTAAGTCAGCCTTTCTCTGCAAAATTTTGCCCGTCTGCCTTGGGAAGTGTACATGCGTGGGGTCCACCTGTCACCATTTGTCCCCTCCTCTAGTCACCTTGGGATGTGTGCTTATGCACATGGGGTCTACTTTGGGTGCCCAACGGGCACCATCCATCAAAATCTTTGATGGCTTTGACATTATGCATTAGTGGAGATTTATATTTAAATACCAAAAAGTTACCCTCCACGGTGAATGTGGGATAATGCATTATACCTAGGAATGCATTTTGAAGCAATTTTTGCAACTTTAATGGTGTTTTCTATGCATTTGATTGAAATTTTGATGCCCAAACACCACGCAGGGGAGGGAAAATGCTAGCAAGGTCGTGGACATTGGCTTTATACCTGCCAAAAGCATTTGCTACATACTTAATGCGGCTTCCAAACAGCTACGCAGAGGAGGTTTCTATTGCTAAATGCATTTTACTGTTTTAAATTGCCCCCAACGCCTTCTTACCATCAGCTCACTCATCACTGGGGCTTCCATTGGCATTTTTTATGGTTTCCATGTCTGCTGGAGCTTCTCTGCCACCACATGAGAGATCATGTTCCATTTTATGCCCTTGCTGCAGCTAATTTACATGTTATTTCATTCTGGCAACTCTCTCAAACACCATGTGAGAAGTGAGGGATTTTGCATTTGTTAGGGGTCCCATAGATACTGAGAGGGGTGGTCGAATCAGTATCTAACCGATAATAAGAATTTCTTAACTTAAAACATGCAGAACATTATATAACAGTGTACCGGTATGCAAGAAATAATGCAATAAATAGAATCAAGAACATCCACATGAAAAGTACACCATAACACAAGATGTTAACGAGGAAACCTAGTGTGGGAAAAACCTCGGTGGGATTTTTGACCCACAATATTCACTCACTAGCCAATAAGAGAATATTACATACAATAGGGGCCTGCACATACAGGAAGGCCAACTGCCTAGAGCTCACTGCTCAATGGGAAGTCACACTAACTTACAAATAAGGATTATACTAATCCAATAACTTGTACTACTTTACAATAGCATCTTCAATGCCAGATTTAGTATCGATTCCTGCTATGTTCTTTACATATACCCTTGACCTATATTTTGCACATTAGGTCTGCCTAATATTTTTTCTTAATGCTTCTACATCCCTCTTACAAATGTCTACAATGATCTCCTTTATACATAAGAGTCGTTTTACAATTTGCCAAGTCAGCTTACAATAATAAACAAAATATTATATAACAAAAATCCTGTCGGCCTTTGTGCCGGTATACTTCTTATCTTCTATGTGTGCCGGTATCCTGACTGTCGGTATTGAGTGTGGTTTGCTGATGTCGGTGCATTATCTTGCCGGTGTAATGCTTTGTCGGTATAATGTCTTACTAGTGCCATAGGATTGCAAGGTTGCCATCAATGACAAAACCTTCAATCACATACAATGTCTCATTGGAGTGTGCATATGCCAACAATCTCCCCCTTTGGCATTGATGGCAACACTCATGAGAAATTTCAAAAAGTATCCAAAAATGTGTAGTCCAAAAATGTTACCAAAAATGTTTACCAAAAATGTGTGTGCTCCCCCTGAGCATATGATTCTTGTGTTTTGAATTTTCTCATCCCACTACTCCCCCTTTGGCATCAATGACAAAGGTTGTCAAGATGTCAGTAGAGTTTGTAGTTTCAACTATCCATAACCTCAACCTTTTAGCTGGGTAGTTATAATCTGAAAAAGATCTCCCAAAATCAAGTTTATACTATCCATAAACTTCTTACTATCCTTTATTGATGTCTTAGTTCTCTTCACTGTACTGGTGAGATGCTGCGAGTGCTCTGTTGATGTTTTGCTTCCTTGTGTTAATGCGTCAGAAATTTCCTTCCATAGAGATGCTAAATAGTCCAATCTTGGACTTAGTTTAGATCTCAAATGTTTTGCCTTATTTATTATTATTTTTTTCTCTCTTTCCAATTTGAGTAGTTCTTCCTGAAAATTTGCTATCTTCTCTTCAAAAACTGATAGTGTATCAGGTGAGTTGACAAAGCTGTCTGCAAGTTTATTTATCTCATCATGTGCCTTGCTCATTTTCTTGTCAATATCTACAGTCAAAAAGTTTGTTTTATAGGTCTTTATACAGATTTTTGTATTCTTTCAACAAATTACATAGTTCCGGTAGAAGTGTGTCAAAATCTCTATTACAATTCTTTATTTCCTCATCAAAGATTTTCTATTTTTCAATTTCTACCTTATCCTTCACTGACTCTTCCTTTATTTTCTCAATGTTTTCTGAGATATATTTACACAATGTATCCAATTGTCCTAAAGAATCTTTGTTATCTATATTACTGTTGGGAGCTATTACCTTCAAAATTGGTATGGAATCATCAATTGCTTTGTAAGCTTGTGAGCTATAGTCAGTTATTTTCTTGATAGAATCAAGTAATACCTCAGTCACATTTGTTGATTTGTATGTTGATGATGATCCAACAATCTGAGTACCAGTGGAAGTAACAAAGCTTGTATTGACCTCTGGTAGGTCTGTGTGTGTCTGCATTTCTTTAAGCATAGGTTTTCCTACTTCACTAGTTACCGGTGGCACTGTTTCCTTATGTACCTGTTCCGGTTGATGTCGTTTCAGAGCCTTTAGCTCTGTTGGTTTCTCTTTATGTTGTATTGCCTTATTCTATGACTAAGTCTCTACCTTTTTCTCTTTATCTTCTTCTGGTTTCTCTGTTTCCCCTGCTACCGGAGGCTCATTAGCCATATCTAACTTATCAGTTGTATCTTTGTCTACTATTGTGTTGATCTTCTGAGTATCAACATCCACAGTGTATAGGACTTTAGAATTAGGATTGTTATCCTCTACATCCATACTCTCAGCTATCGATTGATGTTCAGTAGTTGTTGTTTTCATCGGTGGAGTATTTAAAGAAGGTGGGGGTAGGTTGTCTTTAACTTTGATGCTTGGTGGTCCACCAACTTTTCCTTTCCCCTTGTCTATCTTTCTGATAAACCTTTATAGGTTTTGGATTCATGTACTCTTCTTGTTTTTCTTTCTCAACTAGGAATATATCCCATCCATCTTCTATTTCCTCTGTCACTTCATTACCTCTTCCTGCCATTAGTGAAATATGTCGGTGTGCAGTAGAGAATACTGACTGGTTTGCTTGAGCAATTAAATCATCAATTTCTTGTGGAGAGTTTACCAGATATACAGCAAGTAGTTTCTCAATTTTTATTTTCTTATCTAATTCTATCACTTCCTGTCTTCTTGCCTCAAGTCTTTTGAATAATTCATCAGGAATTTCATTGACTACTTCCATCAAAAATTTCTTGTACATATCCATGTGCAATATAACACTGTTTTCAACTTGCTCTTTTTCATCAGCTGTTAGAGTGTCATATATTTTCTCTATGTTCTTCAATTTACCTTCCTCTGTGATTTCATTCAGTAATATATCAAGAGGGGCAGGGTCTTTGTTTGTCCTCTTCTTCTTCTTGGATGTTAGTTTCTTCTTTGGTGTGGCCTTTCTAACCGGAGATCTCACAGCTTGTTGCTTTTGCCTTGTCCTCCTAGGTGAAGGTGTGGTTGCCGGTGAGGGATCTCTTTTTCTTACAACTCTTTCAAAAGTTGTAGGCATGTCACATCTTGAAGAAGTACCTACCAGTGATAGGTGAGTTTCAGGCTATGGAGCTGCTAACTCATCCTCTGTTATGTCGGTTTTCTTTAATACATCTTCTTTAATGGCTTTTGCATGTCTAGAACCTTTTCTTACTGTAGACACCTAAAAATGGTCAACGCTTGCAGAATTGTACTTTAACATTTACACATTGCCTTATTTTAGGGTTTTTGCGTCGCACTAACATTTCTCCTATGTCACGCACTTGGTCTTTATCATTTGCGAGCATCGAGTCTTTCTTTTGCATTCTTCAGTTGTTTCGCTTTCAAAATTAGGTCTTGTCGACAATAATCTTCAGTCATGATTTTGGTCAATCTTATCCTATCGCATCAATGTGCGTGCTAATTTGTCATCATTTTGGACATCATCAATCCTAATTAGGGTTTTTTCCTCTTGTCAATCTTGTCATTTTGCGATCGATTTGTCATCAATCATTATCATTTTCAATGTTGTCGTTTTCTGTTATCATTTTCAATCTTGTCATTTTGCGATCAATTTGTCATCAATCGTCGTCCTTCTCAATCGTGTTAATTTGGATCAATTTGTCATTATTCCTCGTAAATTGATGCATTTATCAATCAAAATTATTTGTCAGCATTGGTCCTTTGTCAATTCAAAATCATGATCGAATCAACATCAAATCAATTTTATATCAAGACCTAATTGTCGTCCTTGCATTCCTAATTTATCTTCTAGGGTTTTATGATTTATTCATTTAACCTTGTTTGTCATTTTCTCTCCATTTTCTCCCTCTAGGTTAAATAATTTATTTTAGGTCTTTGTGTCACAATTAAATGTTTAATTTAATTGGCTAACTAATTATTCTTCTCTTTGTGAATTAATTAATAAATGATAAATTATTAATTGATTTACCTAATTTCTTAATTTTTCATCAATTTCTAAATTCCCTCTTTGTGAGTTAATTAATAAATGAGAAATTATTAATTAATTCACTAAATTCCTAATTTCTTCATTTCTAATTTTCTAATTTCCTAATTTTCCTAATTTTCCTAAATTCCTAATTTCCACCTATTTTCTAATTTGTCAAAATCAATTTCCACCTAATTAATTTTTCTCTAGTTCTCCCTATTTTTATGCTTTGGTGGAAGCATGAATTTCTCATGCGTCATACTTTTGACATAGCAATATGTCATAAGCCTCTAGTCCTCTAACCTTTGCATTGGCAATATGTCATAATTCATTGCATAGAAGGTGTCATAACCTTCTTCTTTCCACTCAATTTTGCCATTTTTGAAATCAATTGCTTCTAATATCAATTTCATGCTAATCTTGTCTTTTCTCCAATTTATCTATAAATTGGATGAATTTCTTCAATCAAGACTAATCACATTATCGACCGAATCACTTTTTCAAATCACTTTTTTGAATCAATCACGCTTTGAGTACTCTTGCGCTAATTGTCAATCTTGCTTTCACATTAGGTTTATGCACTTGAAGCTGAGATCCACAAACAAAAGCTATTTGAAGAAGAAAGAAGGACAATGGAGCCACATGAAGGAGATATTCAGATCTGCATTTGGTTTGCTTAGCTTTTAATATTGAATGTCTTGTTTTCATGTCTTTATTGAGTGTGTTTAGGATTGATCATTGCATTTGAGCTTTCGTGATTGAGCTAGATTAGTATTTTGATTTGCTTGTGATGATTTCTGATTTCCTATGCTACATTAATTGGTGAACCCGACGTGAACTAACCCCTTAATTATGCTTTTGAGTGCTTTTGAGTTGATTTGCAGGTTAAAAACCCAAGAAACAGGGTAGTGCAGGGTTTTTTCGGAACTTCTGCGCCTATGTCAAGCATTCTGCGCCTATGTCAAGCATTTTGCACCTATGTCAAGGACATTTTGCACCTGTGTCAAGCATTCTATACCTATGTCAGACATTCTGCACCTGTGTAGGGCCAGAAACAGAGGTAAAAAACAGTGTTTTTCACTTGCAAATTGTTTTCTTTTGCATTTTGTTTCTGCTTTTTTGGTTATGTTGGTACTGATTCTTTGTGCAGAACCTTGGCATACGCATAAAAAAGACAACAAATGAAACTACTAACATGTTTTATGCAGGTTCGATAGTCAAAGACTAAACATATCAAACTTCTGACTTGGGTTTTGCAGGTTGCCTTGGACTACAACTAAACTTTGTGTTTGCAATTAATATTTAGGCACCTAGTGATTTCTAAATAGGATGGAATGAATGTATGTTTTCTTTGATTGTCGAGTTTGACATTGGAGTAGGAGAGTATGCTCTCATCCTTCTTAGGGTGATCAGAAATCCAGATATTCAATACCATGCCCATGTTTTTGATTGTGTGTCACCTTTAGAGGGCCTACCTTCCCGACCATTTGCTTTTGCAAGCAAGTGATAATCGTGAGAAGGAAACGACCCAAAGTGAGTACGGCTAGAATACCTTGGCATTCTAACTCACTATAAACAAATACCTGATGGGCGAAAGCTTTGAAGGAAGGGTTACGTGGGAATTGTAGTTACTTAGGAAGTGATGACCCTTGGACTCTTTCTCATATCAACATCTAAGTAGGGCCTCTTGGTCTAAATCGTGCTTGCGCAACTATATTTGTTTGGTATCCTAGGTTTGCATTTTGCAAATTCATTGTCAACTACCAAGGTTAAGTTTCACCTAGGTTATACTCCTTTGCATATCAATAAGGGTCATCCATTTGCATGTGTCCTCTTGCATTAGAGTAATACCATTTCATAATTCAACCTTAGGTTTTGTCTTAGGTTGACATTGTCATACATTTATATTTGCATGCCCTAGGTCTCTTCATTAAGCTTAGGTCATTATCATATCATATTAGGGTCACTTTCATAGTAATTGTTCCTTAGCATATAGTGTCCAAACTAGCTTTTGTCATACTTGAGTAATCCAAATCTTTAATAAACCCTAAGTCATTGTTAGGAGGTCTAGACCTTATCAAACCTTTTCTCTTTTTGTCATTATTGTCATTTGGTCAAACCTAGCTTAGTATCCAAGCATATAGGGGAGACATTGTCATTTTGTCCTTTTGTCACTTGGTCCTTTTGTCCTTTGAGGTCTAGACATCATTTCAATTTCCTAACGGTCTCTTTTAGATTTGCATTCCAAAAGTTTGTCAAAATCTTGAAAAACAACCAAAAACATTAAGTTGCATTTGTCAATCCCATTAGTTGCATTTCATAGTGACATGTTTGTTGAAATGAGGTCTCAACCTTCTTACGAAGCCATGTCATCGCAATTGAGAAATCAATCATGTCAATCCAATCTCTACATGCCTTAGAACTTGGATCAAACTTTTTATGATGAAACAAGTCTCCAAATACAAAAACTAGAGGAGAAACTAGCTCAAGAAAAGGAGATATTGGAACAAAGAGTGAAAAACATTGAGAAGAATAGATCACAAATGTCCAAAAAGTTTCAAAAATTTCCAGGTCGAAATCCAAAGATTGAGCCAATTGATGTAAGATCTATTCTTGAACGATCAGACATACCAGCTCTCCTCTCCCAAATAGAGATGATGAAACAATTTCAAGAAAAGAGACAACATCAACTTCAACATTTTGTACCTCCACAACAAGAACAAGAAGGTGTTTACTATCAATCAGATTTTCAACCAATACAACCAATGGTTCAGCCAGTTGTTCAACATTTCCAATAGACACAACCAATTGTCCAACATATACAACCAACACAACCAATGGTCCAATTTCAACAATATGTCCAACCAACTATACAATGTCAACAAATAGTTCAACCAATGGTGGAATATCAATGTCAACAACCACAACCAAACATTCAAAAACAAAACTTGCAACATGCACCAAGCCAAATTTTGAACATGTCAGAACAATTGAACCAAGTCCAATATCAAAACATGACATCAGATCAGAACCAACTCATTGCCAAACAAGTTCAAATTCTAGATACAACTATGTCAAAACCTCGAAAGAAAGGTGGCTTTATTGCAATGATCTTAAGGAAACTACCAAGTGAGTTCTTTGAGGAAGATCAAGATAATACAATTATGTCTAGCAATGCCTCATCCCCTCGCAAGCAAATTGACTCTCCAGTGGCATCTATCCCTACACCTCTAGAAGTTCCACAAGAACCTTCCATATTGTCCTCATCAAACAATACACCCAAGGATGAAATTACCCAAGGGCTATCCATAATTGATTGCCAAGATAATCCAATTCATGATGCACATCCTTGTCATGTTTTAGAAATACAAGACCCAATGCCACCATGCACTTTATTGCCATTACCTGTTTTAGAGGATCCCATTCGAAGTCCCTCTTCCTCATGTTCAAGCATTGATTCCTTGCCAAAATCCATCACAAATGTTCAAAGTGCATTTCCTTCATGCCAAACCATTGATCCCTTGTCAGAATCCCCCATGCATATCCAAAGTCTAACCCCATGTCAAGAGGATAATTTAAAGCATGAAGAAATGTGTCTTAAAACATATCAAGATCAAGATCTTGAAACCTTATCATCCCATCCAATTGTTGACCAGGATCTCATCTTCCCAGAAACTCATGACGATTCCCCTATTCTTGTCCATCCTATCCAAAGTCTTATTGACACTCCCTTCCCTGAGAAAGATCAAGATATCCTAGTCCATCCAATCCCAAATGATCCCCTTCCATTTTATGAAAAAAATGTCCTTTCAAATCCCATTGACATTCCACTTCCTAAGAAAGATCAAGATATCCCTTCCATCCTTTCTGATGATCCCATTAAAAGTCAAGAGAAAAGCACCTTTAAAGAGGATTCCAATGATCTTCCTCCTTGTCAAGATCAAAGTATCCTTCCAAATTCATTTCCAACACAAGACCCTATCATTCCTTCAAATCCTCCACAAGATCCACTTGTTCCTCCATCTCCACGTCCTAATGTTCCATATACACTCCAAGATCGCATTTCTTTTGATGATCCCATTATTTCTCCTATTCCATCTCTTGAAGAACCTGTCATTGAACCATCTCCACTACACAATCCTAGTCCCCCTCATGATCCTAATCCCCCTCATGATTCTAATGTGTCAATGCAAGATGTTCATGAACCTCTGACATTAACAATGGGTTCTTCCACTTTGGTGAAATCCAATCCACTTCAAGATCTCATTATTTCTCTCCTATCATATCCACCTCATAATGGACTCGCGTCTTCTTCTCAAAGAAAAGAGTATCCTACAAGTCAACATATTCATAAAGGCAAAGGAGTAGATCTCCATAAGCAAGAATCCCTTTATGTCAAAGAATATCTTAAGGGTCATGTCTACACAACTCACTCTCAAGACATTGGTATCCCTCCATCACAATCCAAACATATCCCTTCCCCATCATCCCTTCCATCCATCTTAGGTCCTTATATCCCTTTGTCCTCTATGAAAGGTTAGAAAAGGCACACATCCTTGAGTAAATTCCATCCATCCAAAAGAACTCCATTTCATTCATATCCATCCATGCATTCCTTTCCCCCTCCAAGCAATTTGAATGCCAAATATAAAAGTCATAAGTCTAGAAATCCACATGTATTCAAGGATCAACGTGTCCAATATAATCGACATGTCAAAACAAAAAACAATATGATCTATAAAGAAAAAAATATATCCAAAAGGTCACAAAGGCCCATTGCTCAGAAACAAAAGTTAAAATCTATATGGGTTCCTAAATCCCTTGTGCAAGCAATGCACTCCAAGGAACCACAAAAGCATGAAAAATCAAAAACCATGTGGATCCCTAAGCGGCTCCTTGAAGCACAAAATCCTAAAGAAACATCCAACTTGGCATCCAAAGTTGCTATTGCTCCATCCAACCCTCTCAAATTTTTTCCTCCACCACCTTCTTCATCCATTTTGGGCCCTTATGCCCCAAAATCCCAAGCTATTCCTCCATCCAAATCTCAATATCCAAAATACATTTTTCCTCCATCAGTCCATCACCCCTCAAGGTGTGTGCCAATGTTGATCTTGCCTTCATTTCCATCCAGTGAAGCCCAATTCTTCCAATACCCTATCCATTATCCAATGCATATTTTCCATCCTTCCATCCCTCTGGTCCAATCCTTCGCATAAATCCTTGCCTTAGTTTGATCATATTTTCCATGTCCTTATCCTACCAACATCTTTGAGCATACTTTTAAAGGTCATGGTCCATTTTTTTCAAGGCTACTATCTAGACAAAAAGATGTTTGAGTCCTTCTTCCATCCCCTATCATGTGTCCATTTTCGACTAAAACATCAAAATCCAAAAACAAAAAAAAAGTGAAAAAAAAAAAAAGACAAAAAGAAAAAGGAAAAAAGTAAAGCAAAAATAATTCGTCCACTGGTGAAAACCTGGCAAACAGGCATCATGCGTAATCTATGAACTTCTTGCATATTGTACTTGGGGGTAGGTTTCCTCCTTCATATCTTATTGCCCTTCACTATCCTATCGAACCCCTGTCATTACCCTTCATATCCTATTGTCCCTCATGTCCAATTTCCCTTTCCACCTTTTGATCTTGACACGGTTGAGGATCTTCATGAGCATCACACATCTTGTTTTCAGCTTTTAGTCCATCATAGCTTTTGGTCATTTATCCATTTGCTTATTATAACTTTTCATCCATATTCCCTGTCTTATTGCAACTTTCTGCCACTATCCCATATCCTATCCCGACCTTCAGTCCATGTCCCTTATCCATTCTTGGTCTTTCTTATCCTATCCATATCTTATCACTATCCATACACCCTTTTTCATTCCTTGATCTTGATCTGACATAAGGACGCAAAATTTAAACATGGTTTCAAAAACCTCTTGACATGTCCCTCATGCCATGTCACTGCTTTACATTGTCATATCCAGTCTCTTGTCCCATCACGCAATAGCCCTTGAAAATTGCATCTGCATTGTCTCCATGATAAAAGGCCTTTGTCTTCCCTCTATCCACAATCATTTTAGAAAGCCTATTTATTCACCTGTCATATTCCTTGCCTTGCTAGACACTGGGGGAAAAATCCCTAAAAATTGAAAAAATGTCTTGAAATAATCCAAAAAAATTGAAAAATGTCCTGAAATAATCCAAAAAAGAAAATTTGAAAAATATCCTAAAAAAAATCATAAAAATTGAAAAAAATGTCTTGAAATAATCCCAAAAAAATTAAAAAATGTCCTGAAATAAATCCCTAAAAAGTCAAATAAAGTCCTGAAAAAACGAACAAAAAAATTGTACACACTCGAAAAGCAAAACAAAAAAAAAAATATATCCTCTTGGTGCATAAGACAGATCACTGAGTATACATCCAATGACGCGGAATCACACATTGTGCTTTAATGGAATCATGCATTAACAAATGCACTTTTTTCAATCAAACCAGACATTCAAACTGATCACAATTGTCTTATCAATCGAACATCAACATTAATATCATTTGACCTTGTCACCGCTATCATGGGTCTTATACAAGGTGTGGTATACTCAAAACCAGACTGTGTCCTGTCTTAGACGGGGTACAGCATGTCCTGAAACCAAACAACATGATTGTCCTATCAACACTTTCAACTTTTGACAATGAAGATCAAGATGTTTGTTTGACTTGTTATAATTAGCGAGTCTTATTATTTATTGATTTATCTTCGATCATGTTCCTATGTTACTCGATGATGTCATTGAGTGATTTAGAGTGACCGGGATGGTTCATGGTCCCTTTCTTTTTTGTTGTGATTGTTGTTTGTCTGCAATGTGTCTATCTTTTGCAAAAAGGGTTGCATTTCAGCTCTAGCCTTCAATGCCATGATGTTACGCATCCATTTTGCTACATTAAAATAAAGGTTCTCACCTATAAAGTGCATTATTGAAAGCAAGTTTTTCTTTGTCTCTAACTATCCTCTGTTTCATTTCTTCTTACTAACATTTCTTCTGTCAGTTCGGATAGTCAGTTCAATCTTGTTCTCCGATCTCCACACACATATGTTGCATCCTGCATTATATCAGACATCACATCAAGCATTTTATCCATTTCATATTATAAATACATCAAAAATACATAAAAATACATCCATACATGTTCCACAATGGTACATAAATAGTGCATAAGTCATCCATACATAGAAAATAAACATACATCATAACACATTGCATCCCATCATATCGATGCATATCATATCATATATCCATATCCACATAATATCGAAGTACAAAATTGGACTGTCTGTCCTAAGTATGGCCCGCAGGCTGACTACAAAATGTCCAACTACATCTGTCTCTGTCCTAAGGAGCACGTGCCTCTGTCACTAGGTGCTCCCTCTGTCCTCCTCATCCCTGCCATGTCTCAAAGATGATGTCCCTCCTGGTCCTGGCTATGGTGGTCTCATAGGTCCACTCACCTCAATGCTGCCCAATGACCTCTGAGAGCGTGCCTTGCTCTCTATCCTTGATCATGCCCAATATGA
Source organism: Cryptomeria japonica (assembly GCF_030272615.1). Classification (NCBI taxonomy): domain Eukaryota; kingdom Viridiplantae; phylum Streptophyta; class Pinopsida; order Cupressales; family Cupressaceae; genus Cryptomeria; species Cryptomeria japonica. The sequence goes on along the minus strand of NC_081409.1, from coordinate 500,385,259 downwards.
TGCTGCTCTCTACTCTGGTGGGATTGCACTCTCATATAGTGTCCTCCAATGGCGTATCTCCTCTCTAGTCTCTACCAACATCTGTGCCATCTCCCGTGCACTGGCATCCCTAATCGACCCAATATACTCAGTGACTCTCTGTTCTTCTCGCTGTGCCTGAGCTATTGTTGCATCTTGAGCCATTGTGATTCTGGCTATCTCCGCTCTGAATTGCTCATTCTGTCTCTCTAAAGTCACAATATGATCATGTTGACTCGCTATGGTAGCCCTGCACATCTCCATCTACTCTATGCTAGTTGCCTCCGGCTCTATGGGTATATCTTGCAATGCCTCATGCTCACCTGAATCTGGCTCATCCTCGTCATCCCCCTCCTCATCTCCATATTCGTTATCCCCCTCATCCTCATCACCATCCTCATCCTCCTCATCCTCATCATCTCCCTCCTCCTCTCTTATGAGTGGGAAGTCCTCTTGTCTCCTCGGTACTGGAATGTCCGGATCTGTCAATGGCACTGGCCACCATCGTGCAAACCATCTCTCATACTCCTCTGTCATCCTGGTGTCCACTACATCTAATCTCCAATCCCACTATCTTTGTTGTAGCTAGGTGAAGTCAGTATATGCTATGTGTGGCTGAATCATACTCCCCCACTGACTCGTCTCTCTGTGAGATCGGGCAAAGTGTGTAGTCCTCCTAGGTACATCCTGCCTCTCTCCAAACTGTCATCTAACTCTCTCTAGCAGGTACATCTCAATCACTCTCTGGTGATTCACTGGTTGCCCAATCAGGTACCTCTCCTATCTGCAATACGGTAGCTCCTCACTATCATCTGACCATCCCGAACAATCACGATATGGCCTCCATGTGAACTCTCTTAGTATGTCTAGCTCATGTCGCCAATACAATATGTATCCAAAAGGACCCTGTCTCAGTGCTCCCCCATAGCAGTACACATATGGTTGATGTGATACTACCTGTCTCTCTGCAATTGGTCAACATATGGCTATGTGCTCAAATGCCCATACCTATAATAGTGTGACTCCATAGCTCAATGTCTGCACTCCCTGATATGCTATCTGATGCAACTGAAAATATAGCATAGCCAGTACACATGGTCCCCATGCATACACCGTACCCTCTATCGCCATCTTCTCTAGCACTCTTCCCCATCCAATAGGGAATCCATGTCCTCATCTGTCTCTTGCTAGTAGGCATGCTATAACCACGGCTATCACCACATATCGTCGATCATACTCTGATGCCATGGTCTCCCAACTGATCTCCCTCTCTATGATATCCAGATCATCTGCGTCGCACTCAAATAATTTGCACAACGCGTCTCTCCTTGTCACTGGGTCATACTCTACCACCTCTCCATGAATCGAAATGTGGAGGATACGCCATACATCCTCTAGTGTCACAGTCACCTCTCCAGTCGCTAGATGGAAAGAGGAGGTCTCTAAATGCCATCACTCTGCTAATGCGGTAAATAGTCCTGTGTTTGCCCTAATCTCAGGCATGAATGTGACATAGTATATCCCCAGTCCTGCTAAAGTATCTCTATCCGTGCTTCTGAGTCTATGTCATAACATGAAGCAGTCTGGTCGGTTCTCCTGCGTGATCAATGGATACTGTCGACTCTGCATCACAATTGGGGCACATTTTGTCAATTTTAGGGTTTGCTCCTACGGGTTGCATTTCCTCATTTCATCCACAAATCAGGGTGTTTCTAAGCTATTCTAACCTATCCTACCCTTATCCCCCCTTTCCGGATCATTTGCATGTTGTTTTGACCAAAATTAGGGTTTACACTGCACAATTGCGCCTATGTGATGAGTCCTGCACCTGTGTCACATAACCTGTGCCTGTGTCCCCCTACACAAGCGCAGAAGACATTACACAAGTGCAGGATTCGCCCTACACAAGCGTAGAAGTCAGTTTCTACATCCCCTGTGGGCCCCGCAATGTCCCGCAAGCTATTCAAATTCATCAAATTGAAAACATGGGTTTTTGAGATACATACCACTGCTCCCGTGTCATCCGATCATCTGTACATGCGTACATGTTCTCCGAGGTGATCTGCCCTTGGAATTCGCCATCTTTCTACAAGTGTCCTTTTCCCAAGCAACAAATTCTCCTCTTTGGCTAGTGCAAATATGAGCAATTTTCACTCTCTTTGCCTCATTTATAGACCATTGTTAGTGCATAGATGGACGTGCACCCTATCCATCTTATGTTGGTCGTGGTCTTTTGCATCTTCTTTTATTTGTCCTTTGTGCATCCGATCTCCGATTGACGGTCTGTTCGATCCTATCATTTTTATCGATCAATTGGCCTCTTTTCTGCATGTTTCTGGCCAATTCCTTGAGGGGGCATGCATATGTCATTGTCGGTATCTGGGGCATTTTTATTATTGTTCTTTGAAACAATGCTTAAAATCGCATTGTCTCAAAGAGGGGCAAAATGTAGACACCTAAAAATGGTCAACGCTTGCAGAATCGTACTTTAACATTTACGCATTGCCTTATTTTAGGGTTTTTGCATTGCATTAACATTTCTCCTATGTCACGCACTTGGTCTTTATCATTTGCGAGCATTGAGTCTTTCTTCTGCATTCTTCAGTTGTTTCGCTTTCAAAATTAGGTCTTGTCGACAATAATCTTCAGTCATGATTTTGGTCAATCTTATCCTGTCGCATCAATGTGCGTGCTAATTTGTCATCATTTTGGACATCGTCAATCCTAATTAGGGTTTTGTCCTCTTGTCAATCTTGTCATTTTGTGATCGATTTGTCATCGATCATTATCATTTTCAATGTTGTCATTTTGCATTATCATTTTCAATCTTGTCATTTTGCGATCAATTTGTCATCAATCGTCGTCCTTCTCAATCATGTTAATTTGGATCAATTTGTCATTATTCCTCGTAAATTGGTGCATTTATCAATCAAAATTATTTGTCAGCATTGGTCCTTTGTCAATTCAAAATCATGATCGAATCAACATCAAATCAATTTTATATCAAGACCTAATTGTCGTCCTTGCATTCCTAATTTATCTTCTAGGGTTTTATGATTTATTCATTTAACCTTGTTTGTCATTTTCTCTCCATTTTCTCCCTCTAGGTTAAATAATTTATTTTAGGTCTTCGTGTCACAATTAAATGTTTAATTTAATTGGCTAACTAATTATTCCTCTCTTTGTGAATTAATTAATAAATGACAAATTATTAATTGATTTACCTAATTTCTTAATTTTTCATCAATTTCTAAATTCCCTCTTTGTGAGTTAATTAATAAATGAGAAATTATTAATTAATTCACTAAATTCCTAATTTCTTCATTTCTAATTTTCTAATTTCCTAATTTTCCTAATTTTCCTAAATTCCTAATTTCCACCTATTTTCTAATTTGTCAAAATCAATTTCCACCTAATTAATTTTTCTCTAGTTCTCCCTATTTTTGTGCTTTGGTGGAAGCATGAATTTCTCATGCGTCATACTTTTGACATAGCAAGATGTCATAAGCTTCTAGTCCTCTAACCTTTGCATTGGCAATATGTCATATTTCATGACATAGAAGGTGTCATAACCTTCTTCTTTCCACTCAATTGTGTCATTTTTGAAATCAATTGCTTCTAATATCAATTTCATGCTAATCTTGTCTTTTCTCCAATTTATCTATAAATTGGATGAATTTCTTCAATCAAGACTAATCACATTATCGAATGAATCACTTTTTCAAATCACTTTTTCGAATCAATCACGCTTTGAGTACTCTTGCGCTAATTGTCAATCTTTCTTTCACATTAGGTTTATGCACTTGAAGCTGAGATCCACAAACAAAAGCTATTTGAAGAAGAAAGAAGGACAATGGAGCCACATGAAGGAGATATTCAGATCTGCATTTGGTTTGCTTAGCTTTTAATATTGAATGTCTTATTTTCATGTCTTTATTGAGTGTGTTTAGGATTGATCATTGCATTTGAGCTTTCGTGATTTGAGCTAGATTAGTATTTTGATTTGCTTGTGATGATTTCCGATTTCCTATGCTACACTTACAAATACCTCAACCTTCTTTACTCTTTTCTTTGATTGTATTTGGCTTTCTATAGTCTCAGCACTACCAAATACTTCTTCCTTAGGTTCATTGGGGGTTTCCAGAAGTGTTTTAGCTTATGTTTCAACTATGTGATCATCTGTTTCATATCCCATCTCAGTTACCCAAATTATCCTTGGGATGACGGCTTCCATACAGATTTCATCTTTCTTGATGACAAAGCATATATCATCTTTGTATTTGTCTACAATTTTCTAAGATAACCTTACTCTTTTCTTCATTTTGATCTTTAATGCTTGAAAGAAGTCATTAATATTGTTTTCCTTGTTCTCACCCATGTTTTTGAATAGTTCAGTCAATTGTTTTCCTACCGGTATGTCATATCCAAGTTCTTTGTAACCTATATCGGGAACCTATTTTGTTATGTGTAGCATTAGGCATACTAGCAGATTTCCAAATCTAAAAGTTCCTTTCTTGTCCTTCTTGATCTTTCCAAGGTTGTCAATTAATTCATCCTTTAACCATTCACATATGTCAATTTTTGCATTATCTGTTACCATATCATAAGCACTCTTAATGCATAAACTTGAAACTGAATTAAGTCTATTAGCATAAGTAGCTTTATAACCTAATATCATACTGATGAATCTCACATTGATATCTTTTACATCATTGACCCTTAGAGACCTCTTGTCGAATGTTGCACCAGTTAGGTTTATAACTAGGTCATTAGGAACCTTCTTGGTTTTATCTGGTCTCTTACCGGTGGTCGGTAACTCTGTGATAGCTTTCATAGCTTCCTTGGTGATCTTATGGATTGCATCTAACCAGAAAAATTCTCCATGTACCCTGCTTAAGACTATCCTAATCACATCCTTTGGAAATTCAGGAATGCTAAGGATCTCTATAAATCCTAGGGTCTCAATGATTTGTGATCATCTTTAACATTGCTGGTATTATCACATATCACAGTTTTATACATGGTTTTAATTTCCTCATCTCCTAACTCTTCAATGTTGTAGTGGATGTACATTCTTGGGTCTTCAGCATATACAACTCCCTTGGGAATTTGAGAAAAAACACCTAAGGTATCATCCTTCTTTGCTATCTCGGGAACTAACTGAAATACAGGCCTAGGTCTTTTTATTACTTCAACAATAGTAGGGTTTGCTATGTATTCAATTGCAGAGGTGGATGCCATGATTAAATACCTTTTACTACCTTGGATGGATGATTGCTTGGAGTGTGCTTGCTTCTTGCTCGAAATGCCTTAGCTCAGAATCTTTGCGCTCTCTGAAAATTTGAAATCACAGTGAAATGAAATGGAGCCAAAACCTTAACTTTATAATGTCTCTCCGCCATCTACCACATTAATTGCATGTCGGTTAAGTATTCACTTAACATTGTTTGCCAGTAATAGATAATTTTCAACTTCTTATCTCTAACCAAGGGAATAATTAGCACATGTATCAATAGATTGCCAAACCCTCAAGGAAATTTTCTTCAATTACATGAAGAACTTCTTGCCGATGGAGCACTACTCTATCCTTCCAGTGAAGCATCACTTTGTCCTACCGATGAAGCATTGATTGGTTCTACCGGTGGAGGAGTATTCCCAATATTTAGATCAACTTTTCTAATCCATTGCTTTGAGAATTCTTGCTTAACTTCTTCAACTTTTTCTTTACCTTTCAAGCTAGCACTTTTGTTGTCTATCGGTGTTCCTTTACTTCTACAAAATTTAGCAATATGCCCAATCTTGTTACATGCATAACAAGTTACATTATTCTTCTAAATAGCTTTCCCATAACCTATGTCGGTTTGTGTTCTGCATTGATTAGATAAATGTCCAAATCTTCCACAAACATAACATCTGACATTCATTCTGCAGTTTTCAGAGTTGTGACCAACTTTGTTGCATTTTGAACATTGATCGGTGGGTGTGTTGATATTCTGATAATTCCTAGATCTACATTCATTTTCTCTATGACCATACTTATTACAGTTAAAGCATTTTCCATTGAATTTATAAGCATTAGGTTGTCTTATCGGTTTGTTGTGATCCTGAGTATTTGCAGTACCGGAGCTTTCACCAAATTCAAAGCCAATTCCAGAAGTGTCACCTTTAGGTTTTTGATTCTTCAACAAGGTACCAAGTTCCTCTAAGCTTTTCTTGAATTTTTCTTTGTGTTGATTTGAAATTTCCAGTTCTCTTTCCAAGATTTCTTTTTGTCTCATCAGTTCATTTGAGTCATTCTGAGTATGCATCAAATCTGTCTTCAACATGTCATTTTCATAGCTAAGTCTTGTGTTCTCATTTGCTACATCACTTAGTCTTCTGGTCAATTCTTCTTCATTCTTCTTCCTGTCCTCAATCTCTTTGCAAAATCTCATAGTCATATCCTGCATTTCATTTTTTGTTATCATGATCTCTTGTTTCAACTTGGTTATCATATCATTAAGTGATTCCTTTTCATCATTCTTATTTTGCAATTTTTCACAAAGTTCTCCAATTATTTCTTGCAACAGTAAAATTTTCTTGAAGTGTCTGAATGATAGCCTGTGCTGCCCTTAAATCATCTTCTAATTTGATATTTTTCAATTTCTCTGCATCATAGTCTGTAAGAGCTCCTTCAAGTTGCTTCATCAGATTTTCCATCTTTACCGGTGTCAAGATCTTCTTCAAGTTGTTAGGCTTCTAAAAATAGAGGACCAGGCTCTGATACCAATTGTTAGGGGTCCCACAGATACTGAGAGAGGGGGGTGAATTAGTATCTAACCGGTAATAAGAATTTATTATCTTAAAACATGAAGAACATAATATAACAATGTACCGGTATGCAAGAAATAATGCAATAAATAGAATCAAGAACATCCACATGAAAAGTACACCATAACACAAGATGTTAACGAGGAAACCCGGTGTGGGAAAAACCTCGGTGGGATTTGTGACCCACAATATTCACTCACTGGCCAATAAGAGAATATTACTTACAATAGGGGCCTGCACATGTAGGAAGGCCAGCTGCCTAGAGCTCACTGCTCAATGGGAAGTCACACTGACTTACAAATAAGGATTATACTAATCCAATAACTTGTACTGCTTTACAATAGCATCTTCAATGCCAGATTCAGTACCGGTTCCTGCTCTATTCTTTACATATACCCTTGACCTATATTTCACACATTAGGTCTACCTAATATTTTTTCTTAATGCTTCTACATCCCTCTTACAAATGTCTACAATGATTTCCTTTATATATAAGAGTCATTTTACAATTTGCCAAGTCGGCTTGCAATAATAAACAAAATATTGTATAACAAAAATCATCTCGGCCTTTGTGCTAGTATACTTCTTTTCTTCTGCGCCGGTCCCAATATCCTAAGTGTCGGTGTTGAGTGTGATCTGCTGATGCCGGTGCACTATCTTGCCAGTGTAATGCTTTGCCGGTATAATTTCTTACCGGTGCCATAGGATTACAAGGCTGCCATCAATGACAAAACCTTAAATCACATACAATGTCTCATTGGAGTGTGCATATCCCAACAACATTGTCTTCATTTGGTTTGGTTTCATTGATTTCCATACACCCACATGAGGGAGGAGAGACTGTTGTTTTACATTGCCATTCTCATTTTCTCTATGTCTTAAACACTTTGAAGGTTTCCATACTCCTTATCCTCCACCATCCACGCAGGGGAGAAGTTTGTGCTTGCATCTGCCATTTAAACTTCTTCAAAATTTCATTTTATTTCTGCAACTCACCCACCACGTGGACTTTGGGAAGATGGCAATATGCATTTGATTTGTTTCTGGCAGCCTTCTTCAACTCCACATAGAAGCCTGGAGGGAGATGGGGGGGATTTGACCTCTATTGCATTTGCTTGATAGTTTCAACCTACTTCTCCCTTATCTCCATGTCACACAAAGGAATTAGGCAAGGGTCATGGCAACTACACCTTACAGCTGCCAATTTGCATTTGATAAGAAATGTCTATGTCTGCTGGAAACTTCAACGTTGCCATCACTGGTATCCATTGGCTGATTGAATTTCTTTAAAATTTATTTGGCTTCAAACATGTCACGTGAGAGAAGGAGAGGACTGCAATAAACTTGTTGTTTGCATTTGCCATTGATTGCATTTGTTTGGGAGTTTTAAATTGCCCTCCCAGCCATCACACACAGCAAGGAGAATGCTAGGAAAGTTGTGGAATTTGGCTTTACACTAGCCAAAGGCATTTGCTGGGAAGTTTAAGAATGGCATTTGCTTGAAATTTCACCATGGGGCTACTATTTTTATATGTTTGAAAGCTTACAAAGCCCTTTTCAAACACCACTTCTAACTCCATGCGGGGAGGAGCTAGGCTAGCAATTACTAGAAGTTTAATTGGCTCTAGCCAAACACATTGCTCAGAGAAGATTATTGGTATCACACCTGCCAGACTGCATTCCTCATGAACTCCTATAATATTTAAATCATATAATATATGATTTAAAATAACAAATTAAACTTAGCCTAAAAAATGCATGAAGTGGCAAGCCAAGTCGGGCCCCAAAGTGGGTCCAGCTAAAAAAAAATTATTTTTATGCAACTGACCTCTGAAAAGCTTCAAGAACCTTAAACACACCTCTAGAAATGATCGACATCATTTTCGGATCATCAGACTAAATTTTGCAACCTTCAAGCAATTACGCCACATTTTCGCATTTAATCGCAAAGATGTAATTTTCAAAGTGGTCAAAACACCTTTCTAGACCTCGCCATCTGACAGGCATGTACTTTGATAGACAAGGATGAACTCTACCAAACGGTTTCTCAAGAAAAGTCCCGAGCGAAGAGATATTAATCTATGAAAATGACCAACTAGCTTTGCCGACACTACGGACCTGATGAAGTCAATGTTCTGGCAACACATGATGCCCTTCTCAAAAATATCAAACGACCTTCGTAGACCCTCAAACTTGAAACATAGGTACCTTTAAGTACATATTAAATCTTTGAATTCTTAGTTTGACCAAAATCCTGACTAGATGCAAATGGCACACTCATGAAAACAACTACTTTAACTGATATAGCACTGAAAGTGCAGAAGACTGAAAAATGATAGTTCAATGAACTCTTTTGCAAACCGACTAAACGGAATGGCAGAGGCTTGAAAATTGAAACATAGCTCATCATTTATACCAAAATTAGCTTGGAAAAAACATTATGTCATAACACTTACTGAGGCAACTTTTACACTTATGCGAAATAGGGCTCCGACTAGCTGTTGAAACAGGGACTTGTCAAAACATACAAACTGCAAACAGATTGATCTTCAAAAACTGAGCAGATGGATTCATTAGGACCTAAAATTTTGCAAGATAGCTCACATTTATGCATATAATTGAATCCATTTTGAAATTATCCATGACTATCAATAGGGCAAAAGATATAATCACTCAAAGTAGGCTACTCAATAAAATCTGCATTTGTGCCTAAAAATGCACTTTCAGCTCACCCCTCAATATGGCTACCTAATTAACTTATCCAAACTAAATTTTGAAAGTTGCACATCACTGAATAGGCCAAATGAAAGGTGTACAATAAGTTTCCAAAGCCTTACCCCCTGAAAATCAACTGGCTCCATTTTACCCTCTCTTTAACTAGGCCATTCAAACTGACTCATTTGGAAATGCAAAGAAAAAATTTGAATTGGGCCTCAAAACTTGACTCAATTTTAATGAGTCCCAACAGCCCTGGCATTGGTAGACATGGTTAATTACTCTAAAAAATCATAACAGATGTTCCTGTCCTAATAATTGACTTTTCCTATCAACTCTCTTCTTGGTGCCATTCTGAACAAGCAACTATACCACTAGAAACTAGCACAGACCTCTAATGAAATAATTCACACAACAATATTTGGAAACAGACCAGAATTATCAAGAAAAACACAAAAAACCTAATTATTCACCTGAAGAGAAACGCTCTGCACCAATTTTCTCTGCAACAAACTTCGATGAAACAATACTAACAATCAAGTTGATGCGGGCTCAAAAGGACTAGTTGGCATTGAATATTAGAAATTAACTCCGCATGCTTCGGCTTTCTTTTCAGAATTGAATTCAAAACTGGCTCCAATAGGTCATAACTCCTCTGAGTCTTTCCTCTGTTTCGCTCTTTCACCATTTCGCAGTGCATAAAACCTTTGCAGCTTTCTTTCGCGAAACAACGTTGGCCGTTGAATCACAAGAAATTACACCGCCTTTACCTTCGTCCGATCTCTCTTTGTTAATGCCGGGCCCCACCTTCTTTTCATGACTTCACAAGATTTAACACTCATGCACTTTTCCTTCGCGAAGCCACGCTAGCCATTAGATCATGCTCAAAACACTGGGTCTTTAACTCTAAGCAGGACCGTCAACCTCACTAACTAACCACGCCTCATCTTGACGGCTAACGGTTTTCACCATTTCGTAGAAGTTAAGCCGCAGGCATCTTTGGGCCATGAAATAACAAGAACCATTGGATCGACCACGAGATGAATACTTCTTAACAGGCTTCAAACCTTTTAAGTGGGCCCTTTATTCGGAAATCACTTACTCTATTTTTTCGCCGGTTAACAAATGCCACATGGTAGTTGGCCATTAGCTCTAGAAACTCCTCTGGGTTCCACCCTGAATCCGCCACGTGTTCTCTTTACTATTCCCACATAACTACCAGTTACACCTAGGCGGGCCCTCGACTACCTTTCAAAGCCACGTGGATTCGACACATCACTATCAAGCTCTATGAAATGCAACAGCTATCATGCCACATCATGCCTTTGTGTGATTTCCACCTGTCTTTCATCATTTCGTGAACATTAATCTTCATTTGGCTTGTAGCCATGAAACAACGAGAACCGTTGGATCAAAATAGATCTGATCGGCTATTAACTTCATGCCTTGCCTGTCCTTTGGGCCCCACTAGCCTTTTCGCCATTTCGTGATGACTAACTTACTAGCATCTTATCTTCACGAATCCACGCAAGCCGTCAGATCTCAGGAACTTGCTTGTTGTTTACTCTTTCTATGGAAACCTTGCTTGGGCCCACTACGGACCACCAACTGAGCACCCCATCACTGCTCTGTCATCACCAGCTGGATCTACCACCTTTACTGCCACCTTTAGCGGGACCCGCCACCTTTTCGCTACTTTGCGAAAAGTAGAACGTGTGCATCTCCCAACCACAAATCAACATGAGCCATTGATTCTTTTCCAACCCGATCACTCTTTAACCAAGGAAGACCGCTTGTCTCTGGGACCCGCCATGTGTTTTTGCTGCTTTGTAGAATATAAACCATGTGCATCTCGGGCTAGTGAATCAATGTGAGCTGTGGGATCAAAATCAAGATGCAACTCTTTTACCCGACGGTCAGTCCATCTAGTCAGGCTCACCTATGCCTTTCTCTACTTCACAATCGGTAACTCACGGGCATCTTAGCTCAACGAAACCATGCGCACCTTTAGATCAAAAGGAACCTGCTCACCTTTTAGGAGCTCGATTAAGAAATTAAAACTTTAGGAAAGACATAGAAGGATAATGAGATGATAAACCCGCCTAGGAAAAATTAAAGAAGGGGGGCGACACTTTTCATGACCAACATACCCTCCTTTAAGTGAATAAAGTAACATGAAAATAGAATTATAATGGTTTTTTCTCAGACACAGGAGCGATTTAAGACTTAAACCCTAAACCCTTATTTGGACCCAAAGCAATTAGAAGTAACAAGGCCATACCGGACTTAAAATTTTCATAGACTTAGCCGGTTATGGGAAAAGAATTACCATTTTTTAAACAGTGATAACAGGTTTAAGGCATAAACTTTTGAGTGTTGTTCAATTAGTTGATAAGGATTTTCAACTTCAGTATAAAGATAGAAAATGCAAAATCACTAACAAAACTAGTTTGGAGATTGCAACTGGTATTCAGATAAGAAGTAATATATTTCACTTGAATACTAGTAATAAGACATGTTTGATTGCTCATATTGATGAGAGTTGGCTATGGCATAAGAGGTTGTGTCATGTTAATTTTGATTGTATTGTTAAGATTAGTTCAACTAAGGCAGTCAGAGATATACCTAAGATTATGAAGTCTGATAATCCGGTATGTAAAGAATGTCAATTGGGTAAGTCAGAAGTTCTTTTAAAAGCATACATGATAAATCTAATAATGTACTTGATTTGATTCACACTGACTTATGTGGTCCAGTAAGGACTAGAAGCTTTCAAGGTGATAGGTATTTCATGTTGATTATTGATGACTATTCTAGAATGACATGGGTGACTTTTCTGAGGGAGAAGTCTAAAGATTTTGAGAAATTCAAGATCTTTAAAGTGAAGGTTGAAATAGAAACTAGATTGAAAATCAAATGTCTAAGATTAGATCATGGTGGTGAGTTCACTTCTCATGAATTTAACAGTTATTGTGAGACAAATGGAATTAGGAGACAGCTATCTGCACTTAAGACTCCTCAACAAAATGGAGTAGTTGAAAGTGTTGGTGTAAATAATTATTCATCTTGGATATTATTACACCCTACTTAAGTTTACTTAGGAAATGCATTTCATAGTAGTTTGGGTATGAGACACTTGGGTGCTTGTGCCACATTGGGATAGTGTGTGTAGGAGAATTTCTACCTTTCATGGTGTGATCTTGTTGTTACACTCCACATTCAGTGGGTGATCCACCTCATGTGGACTATTATATTGTTTCTCCTACCTACCCACACCTATTTCCTACCTACCCTTGTTTCTTATTAAGCCACATGTCATGTTTGTGTACTCACATATCCATATAGCCTTGCCTATATAAGGAGGCTCATATTCATTGTATGTAACAACATCGATTGATGATCCAGTTGATCAGTATTTTCTCTTGATAGAATATAGTTTATTTCTATCATCTATTTTGTCTCTCTTATTTATGCTTTCCATTTCCTCTTGATCTTGAAAAAATCTCACATGGTATTAGAGCCATTAGAGTGTCATTGGTTTGCTAATTGAGAGAAATTTGATGCTATTTGGGGTTGTGTATTTTGGAGTTTTCTATTGCAGGTTATTATTGAAGCTTGATAGGTCAAATCTGAGGTTACCATTGGATTGAGGAGGACCAAGAAAGTCAGTTTTGCCTTTTGTTTCATCCAAATCAGACTTTAGAGGCCAAATCTAGAGGCATTTGAAGTTTGACACTGCAGCGGAAATTTTCCAGAAATTATAATTTTGCAAGCATTTTTCAAATAGCGATATCTCACTCATCCGGACTCATTTTTTCAAGCAATTTTTTTTGTTTTGGGGTAGAATTTCGTGATCTATACAGTGGTGTAGGAGTTTTATAGTTTTTGGATACACGTGTTTTGGAAATCATGAAATCTCAATTTTTTCAACTTTGGAGGCTTTGTTTGGGCTCATATGGACTCCTTTTCAGGTGTCATTTTTTTTTAAAGTGCATATTTTTTAATCTATTTTCATAATCTACCATCTATTTGTAGTGATTTTAAGTAGAAACTGTACTTTCAATATTTGGCCATTTTTGGCATATTTGGTACTTGCATTTTGCTTGGATCTCAATTTAGATCACTAGCAGTATTTGTTGAAGTCTCTTAGATCTAATTTTGAGAAGTTGTAAATTGAAATCAGAAGTCCACTTTGTCTTGTTTTTCAAGTGGCCCATTGTACATGCACTAAGTATAAAGTGCCAAAATCACCATTTTGGGGGGATTTTCTTGGTTGAGTATTTTGGGGGGGTGTCTTGTGTGATTGTGCCTCTCTCTATCTTGTGTTTTTCATTTTGGTGCTATGGGTTCTCCTAAATTTCCACTTTTAACTCCTTGTAATTATGCATCATGGAAAATTAAGGCATGGAGTAAACTAATGGAAAAAGGACTCATTCATTATGTAAATGAAACTATTACAGCACCACCTGATCCTAAGGCTGATCCTAATGCTTAAATTGAATGGCTTACTAAGAATGCTATGGCACTTGGAACACTTAGAAAGTATGTATCAGATGACCTCATTTTTCACATTGATAAGTGTACAACAATTAAAGAGGCTTGGGATATTTTTAAGAAATTATATGGTCAAGTTGATGAGATTAAGGGCTACAAGCTTGATAGTGAACTCACAACTTTGGATCCCAAGGATTTTGATACAATCCAAGATTATGTCACAAAAGCAACTGAGTTAAGAGAAAAGCTAAAGGATTGTGGAATTGACAAAAAGGATGCTCAATTGGTTTATAACTTGTTGGACAAGCTTCCTTCAGAGTATGCAGCCTTTGTATCTAGCTTTCACACCTATAGGTTAGCTCAAGGTTTCTCATACACTTCTCCCTCATTTGATTCATTCACGGAGATGTTGATACTTAAGCAATCTAAGTTGACCATGATGGGGATTCTCAAATCTTCTAAGTCACAAGCTTTGGTGGCTAATAAAGGGAATCAAAGTAATCAAGGAAAAGACAAGAATCAAAAGCAACCTAAGTCAAAACCACATCAAGATGGAGCACAATCTTCCTCTCCACAAAAAGGTGATTCACCATTCTCACCTAAGAGGAAATCATATAGGGACAATCTTTTTTGAGGATATTGCAAGAAGTCAGGACATGATGAACATCATTGTTATAAGAAGGATATTGATGAGTTGAAGAATCTTCTTGAGAAGAATAGAATCAACCTACCTTCTAGAATGTCTACATTGGCTTCTTCTTCCAAGGATAAAGGAAAGGATCACTCTTTTGGGATAGATAAAGGAAAGGGACAAGCTCATTGTGCTACTACAAGTCATGATTCAGGGAGATGGCTTCTAGATTTAGGGGCTTCTCATCATATGGCATCTTTGCAATCTATGTTTTCTACATTTGAGCCTTACCACATGCCGCAGATTTTGATGGGAAATCATACATACATGGATATGATTGGGAAAGGATCTATTGCCATTGGGGATAACTCCTTCAATGATGTGTTATGTGTACCCCACTTGACAAATAATCTTCTTTCCATCTATCAAATCACACATGGGGCAACTAGGAAAACTGTGGAGTTCACACTTGATTCAGTTATCATTAGAGACTTGGAGAGTGGAGCTATCATTGCGACTAGGGTGGTTGATCATTCAGCTCAGTTATACACTTTTTCAGATTTTGGTCCCATTGATGAGGTTGATTCTTCCTATGTTGATGATTCAGATTTTGAGGAGAACTTCGGACATTTGAGCTTGGGGATTCTCACTTGTGATCCTGTTCTTGAGCCTTGCATTTCATCTCCTCCTATTGATATCACACCACCTATTGCACTTGATGATGTAGCTAGTGCAATAGTTTTGCCTTCTTATGATTCAGTGCAGCAGGATATTTCATGTCTTCCAGCTTCAGTTGATTGGGATGCCTACTTGATAGACATTGCGGGTTTGTTTGTGGACTCCTACATTGCAGATTTGGGAGGCACCATTGATGAAATTCATCTTCTCTTTGATGAAGATGATCCTTCTTTGATTGTTGTAGGGATCACTCTGACCCTCTTGTGCATTCTCTACATGATCAATCTTTAGAGGTTGACATGATTGTGGATACTTTTGTACAACACTTGGAGGAGGTCTCTTTATCTTTTGAGGAGACATATGAGTCTTTGGATATTGTTCTAAATTCATGTCCACTAGATCTTAGAGTACCTTTTCCAGCAGTGTGGCACAGTTTACCACCTTTGGAGGGGGTACCTTTCAGCATCGACATGCAGACACTTGAACAGTTTTCAGAGATTCCTTTCATCATGAGTATTTTTGCTTCATCTTCCCTTCATGGTTGGGGAGACTTTTTGGCTCCACCTTTGGTTTTGTTTCTTCCTAAGGGGAGGAATGTTGTTCGACATTCATGGAGCAATTTCTTCATTCATCTTCGAGCTTCTATCATTGGTGTAGATTCCAGATTGAGGGGGGGATTCCTAGTCTCTCTTCTTCTTCTCTCATATGGGGGTGAATTTTTCCTCACATGGGGTTTTGTCCTTCACATACTTCTATGAGAGTTATTTGTATCTAGTTTTCAGCTCTCTTTTGTTGGAGGGTTTTTTCCCATTGGGTTTTTCTCTCTTTCCCCACTTTGTGAGAGATTTCTTTACATTGGTTTGCATGCATTTGCATTGTACATGGGTACCTAACATGGCCTAGTAGTCGGGACCCATCTTGCATTGCTTAGTTGCATTGTAGACTTAAGTGCATTCCCCTAAGTTGCACTTAAGGGGGGGTGTTGGTGTAAATAATTATTCATCTTAGATATTATTACACCTTACTTAAGTTTACTTAGGAAATGCATTTCATAGTAGTTTGGGTATGAGACACTTGGGTGTTTGTGCCACATTGGGATAGTGTGTGTAGGAGAAATTCTACCTTTCATGGTGTGATCTTGTTGTTACACTCCACATTCAGTGGGTGATCCACCTCATGTGGACTATTATATTGTTTCTCCTACCTACCCACACCTATTTCCTACCTATGCTTGTTTCTTATTGAGCCACATGTCATGTTTGTGTACTCACATATCCATATAGCCTTGCCTATATAAGGAGGCTCATATTCATTGTATGTAACAACATCGATTAATGATCTAGTTAATCAGTATTTTCTCTTGATAGAATACAGTTTATTTCTATCATCTATTTTGTCTATCTTATTTATGCTTTCCATTGCCTCTTGATCTTGGCAAAATCTCACAGAAAGAAAGAACAAAACCATTTTGGATGCAGCTAGATCTATGATGATGGAAGCCAAATTGCCTCATATCTACTGGAGAGAAGTAGTGAGTACAATAGTCTACACACTCAATAGAGTTCACATTAAAGGTGAAACTAGTAAGACCCCTTATGAATTATGGTTTGGACATACACCTACTATTAAGTATTTTAGAATTTTTGGAAATAAATGCTATATCAAAAGAGATGATTCAATTGGAAACTTTGATCCTAGATGTGATGAAGGGATATTTCTTGGTTATTCAATTTAGAGAAAAGCATAAAGATGTTATAACAAAAGATTGTAGAAAATTGTGGAAAGTGCAAATGTGAAAGTGGATGAATAGTACAGAAATCATTCTGTATCATATGAGAGGGAACCGCCAGTGGTAATGATCATAACTAAACCAGCAATGTCTCAACTAGTACAAGAAGTTGAAATAGTTACACTGACACAATCATAAAATTTAGATGTGACTGATGATTAGAGTGGTGAACCTGAAGATCAAAAGACTCCAAGGTATGTAATATTAAATCATTCTGAAGATCAAATTATTGGAGATAGGAACAAGGGAGTAATGACAAGAAGAAAACTGGCAAATGGAGAGGTATGTCTTATTTCTCAAGTTGGACTGGAAACTGTTATTGAATATTGTAAGGATAAACATTGGTTAAAGGCTATGGAAGATGAATTAGATCAAATAGAGAAGAATGAAACTTGGTCTTTAGTCTCTCAGCCTAAAAATAAGAATGTTATTGGAACTAAATAGGTTTTTAGAAATAAACTAAATGAGGATGGTCAAGTTATAAGGAACAAGGCTAGATTTGTTTATAAAGGATATTCTCAAATGGAAGGAATTGATTATGGTGAGACATTTGCACCTGTAGCTAGAATTGAAGTTGTTAGACTATTTCTTGCCTATGCAGCTTATAACAACTATAAGGTTTATCAAATGGATGTCAAATGTGTATTTTTGAATGGTGAGCTTGAGGAAGAAGTTTACATTGAGCAACCTGATGGATTTTCACTGACAGATGACAAAGTGGTTTGCAGATTGAAGAAAGATTTATATGGTTTGAAACAGACTCCTAGAGCTTGGTATGCAAGGATGGATAAATATCTTTTGAAGCTTGGTTTTACTAAAGGCAGTGTTGATAGTAATCTATATTATGAGATCACTAAAAATTATATTTTGATTATTGAAGTCTTTGTTGATGATATCATTTTTGGAGGAGAAGATAAATTGTGCATGGAATTTGCTAACAACATGAAAAATAAATTTGAAATGTCCATGATTGGTGAGATGAAATTTTTCTTAGGTTTGCAGATTACTCAAACTGACAAAGGCATTTTTGTCTGTCAAACTAAGTATCTGAGGGAATTATTGAAAAATTTTGGTATGGAGAATTCCAAACTGGTAAGTACTCCTATGGCTACAAGTGAGAAATTATCTATCAAGGATACTTTTTCACCGGTAAATCTGACAAGGTCTAAATCTATGATTGGTGGTCTATTATATCTAACTCAGACTAGACCTGATATTATGAATTCAGTAAGTATTGTTTCAAGATATCAAAGTAATCCTAAAGAAAATCATGAATGTGCAGTAAAGAGGATATTCTGGTATTTGCAAGGAACAACAGAATATGGCTTATGGTATTCCACAAATGATGATTTCACTTTATGTGCATATATACTGACTCGGATTGGGTAGGTGATACTAATGATAGGAAAATCACTTCTGGTGGAGCTTTCTTTCTTGGAAAGAAAGTGGTTTCATGGATAAGCAAAAAATAGGCATGCATTTCTTTATCTACTGCAGAAGCTGAGTATGTTGCAGCAGCAACTAATTTAACTCAAGTTTTGTGGATGAAGCAAATGTTGAAGGATATCAGGGTAAATTATAGTGAACTGGTAGTTATCTACTATGATAACTTTGTAGCTATTGACATGTCCAAGAATCCAGTATTTTACTCTAAGACTAAGCATATTTCAATAAAGTATAACTTTCTAAAGGACAAGGTAGAGGCAAAGGCAGTCAAATTGGTTTATGTGAACACTAAAGAGCAGATTGTAGACATATTCACTAAACCACTATCTAAGGAATCACTTGAATACTTGAGAGATAGGTTAGGGGTTTCTACCCCTCCAACAGAGACTTGATTGATGAATTTTGTCATCAATCTAGTATGCATTATCAGGAACATTATCCATTTCGATACTAGTGAATGGTGCTAATACTCAGGGGGAGTAGTCAGCTTTGAGATTCAGAGGTTTATATCATTGCTTTATTATTTTTGCCAGGTTTCTGGCATTGATGTCAAAGGGGCAGAGATATTGATGTGAAAAGAAAAGAAAAGTTGTATACATTGGGGAGAGAGATTTGTTCAGAGCCTTACAAAGATATCATTCACTAGGGGAGAGCATTTGATTGTTGGTTGTCTTCCACAAGGGGAGACTTGTTTGGCATTTCTTGGTAGATGTTTTTCACATCTAGTGTTGCCATCCATTCCAAAAGGGGGATATTGTTGGAACTATGGATATGTGTGGCATTGATGTTTTGTCATTGATGTCAACACTAGTTGTTACCGGTAGACAAACTTACATTGGCTGATATGGATGGTTACCGATAAACAGGTTATCGATATAAGATCTAGTGTTACTGGCAGAAGAGATTATCTGGTCGACACTTTTGGCATGTTTGGATCAGTAAAATGTATTGGATTTCATGTATTATATTCTCCATAAGAATGTTTTGGTTAGTTGGTATTGGCTTGATAATTGGATGTTCTCATACACACTGGTAAACCCTTACCAACACTAATTTAAGGCTTTACCGACAGAGCTTTCATTGAGGAATCATGATAGGATGCACAATTGGTGTTGGTGCAACTTCTTCAAGGATTTTAAGATGCTGAAGATGTTCATTGATTGTGCTTCAATTGCTTGAAGACATTGCTTTGGTGTGATGGACCCAGAACAGGTCTGGTACCTATCTAGGTTATGGACTACTATCATGCTAGCATGTACTCTACATGTTACCTGGATGATTCGAGATGTTTTATGGATTTGTTATTATTGTTTTGACTTTAAGCCGACATGGCATATCATTGTAATAAGGAATTATATTATTGTAATATCTTTAGGTGGCCGACCTAATTGGTTTAGGCCTTAGGATTTTTATAAATAAGAAATAGAAACTCTTTGTAAAGTATCATGGCTATTGGAAAGGTCATAGTCAAGGAATGCAATGTGTGAATATTGTAATATCATTCACGCAGAGGAGTTGATCGATCATTGGTGATCGAATTGGTTTCAGAAGAGGATTTAGTCCTCGGGCATTGAGCTTAACCGGGACTATAATCAGGCATAGTAGATGCTATTTCCAGCAGTTCAGTCTATTGGATTGTTGTCCATTTATCTTGAGAAGGTTGTAACCTATTTTTAGTCAGTGAGACTCTATGATGTTATGTGGTATGATTGCTTTGCATTGATTAGGTTAATTTATTGTTTACTTGTATCTGTTCCTACCGACATCTGTTTGTACCGGTACTTGATCTGTTTAAGGTTGTATTGTGGATTAAATGCTATAATCTATTAACAACTGATTCACCCCCCCCCCTCTCATTTTTTCACTGGTTATCCTATCAATTTGGATGATAAGGCTGAACACTTTGGTACTGCGGAGGAGAAGGCTCTTGAAGTTAAAATTGGCT
Source organism: Cryptomeria japonica (assembly GCF_030272615.1). Classification (NCBI taxonomy): domain Eukaryota; kingdom Viridiplantae; phylum Streptophyta; class Pinopsida; order Cupressales; family Cupressaceae; genus Cryptomeria; species Cryptomeria japonica. The sequence continues at coordinate 500,364,733 of NC_081409.1, read as the reverse complement.
TTAATAAGAAAAGGAGGGAAAAGAAAATAGATAAAATGTCTCCCTTTGTTTATAATGTAATTCACAAGATAGATACAGAACTAGGTTATGAATCTAAACCGGTAGATCAACCAGCAATTGCAGTTACAGTAACTAAAGTGAAAAGTGCTCCTGAGGTAAAGAGGCCAACAACTTTCATATCTCCTCTCACTTCTGACTCTAATGTAGAGGATAATCAACCTCTTGGATTCAGAAGGCTACAGAGGAAGAAAGTTGATAAGCCTTTGATAGAAGAGAAGAAGGTGGATCCAAGGAGGAAGCTAGTAATAAAGGTAACAACAACACCCATACCTCTAGCAAGGAAACCTACTCAGAAGAGGAATCCTGCTCCATATGCTCTTGCAACCCCCAACAAGAAGAGTAAGAGTGATGAAGCAACTGAATCCGGTAATATGACTTGTGCAGAGTTAATTGATGAGGTAACAAAAGATGGAATTTTGATGAATGTGTCAAATTTCTATGAGGATTTAGATGATAATGAGCAAAATGAAATGGAAGAAGCACTTTTGTTATATTTAGACATATATAAGAAGGCTTTGGTAGAAATTTTGAAGGAAACTCCTTTATCATTGTATAATGTTAGATGCAAGGAGATTAGATACAATCAAGAGGGACATAGAGATTAAAGAAGTTAAACTTTTGGGCATTTGTGGTTCTATAAATAATGAGGAAATGAAAAGATGTATAGAAGTTGGAAATAGAGAAATCTTTAGCAGTGAACCCTGACAAAGAAGCTTAATGATGGGAAGAGTCAATGAAATAATAAATGAGACCAGAGATGGTTGGGCTAAATTCTTTCAAAAGAATCATGATTTCCTTACTTCTCAAGAAGAATTTTCTAAGGCAACAACTCCTACCATTCCAGACAGATCTAAAGGAAAAGGAATTTTGGGAAGCTCAGATCAAATTTTGAGTGAATCGGTAGATAATAAGAGTATACAGACTATATAGATAGAGACAACATTTGTATAGTCTGAGCAAGTTAATCTATAGGATACATATAATATTGTGGATAATGATCCACTGACAGTAACAGATACTGCACCAAGTGGCGAAGCCACTGGTACAAAAGATGATGAGATAAGGGATACACCAGGAGAGGATAAGGAGAAGATAGAAAAGGAAAAGGAGACTGAACCGGTAGTTTTTTCCTCGACAAAATTTTTGGCAATTGACACTTCTCAAGTTGAGAAGAAATAAATCACAGAGATGAGTCCTACATAGCTAATGATGATGGCTTCTCAAAAGCTAATGAAGGAGGGATCTGCAGACAAAGGAATAATAGATCAGTCAATAACATTTTTGTACAGGTTGAATCCTGAATGTATGATTGAAAATGAAGCAAGCCCTTTCGACAAGCTTAAGGTATTGATGGAGCACATATCTAAAAAAATTTAATCATTATAGCAGATTTCCGACCGGCAAGCACTTGAAAGATTTACTTTGGCTAAGAAAGCCACTTTTGACCATATTATTGAGACAAAAAAGAAGAAGATTGAAGAGAAACTTATACTTGTTAAAAATTCTTTGAAACAATGTACTAGCATCTATAGGTTTTGTTGTAATATAGAGATTCTCACAACAAATGTAGATAAGAGGATAAAGGAGTTACAAGAAAAGATTGCTAATATTGCTAACTCTTTTGATGGACTAACTTCACTTACAACATCTATTGATGGACAAATTTTGATTTTGGAGAACCATTTTTTTTCTTTTGAAAAGGAAAGACAAGATTATTTGGAGAGCAAGGAGTATCACAGGGATGGTGAGTCCAAGATTGGATTTACTTGGTGTACATAAGAAGGAATGCATGGATATGCTTGTAAAGCCCGCACTGACCTGAGAAAGAAACACTTGCACATTTACTGAGTGGACTTGTCTCCATATCTGAAATAGTAAAAACTGGTTGGGATACCTATATATAGTTGCTAGAGAAAGCTTATCCGGAAATCTTGAAATTGGTCAAGCTTCAGTAAAGTAATCTGTAACAATTCTTTCACCAGTCTTTTGCATTGATGCCAAAGGGGGAGTATATGTGTGTGAAAAATATGTATATGTATATAATCCTAGGGGGAGGATATCAGACGGAGATTATATTGTAAACATAGTCAATCAGCTCAGGGGGAACATGTTTCAGTTGAACCGACAGGGAATCCATTTTTCACATGAGTGTTGCCATCAATGCCAAAGGGGGAGATTGTTGGCAATTGACACTCATTGGATTCATATGTTGTCATTGATGGCAACAAGATTCTCTAGAAGGCATATACCGGTAGATATTGGCATTGGAGGCATATACCAGCAAATACCAGTATTGGAGTAATCAGGATCATCACCAGCACTGGCATCAGCATTTGCACTTCAGTGAAGCCGATATTAGTTTAGGATCTGAAATGTTTTATTTGTAAAATCATTTTGTATAGGGCCAACATTGAATATCTTTTGAAATGTATTGTAAGCCAACATAAGGCATATTGTTTGTAAAGGGTATATGAGTCAGTTTATTAGGTCATTTTGATATATGACAAGGAAGTAGAATAGTGTGATGTAAAGGATATGTATGTAGATCATTTGTATGCAAAATTAATATCATGCAATTATCAGTAGATGGTTTGTAAAGCATTCTTGGAGGAAAGGAGATACCAGTAAAAGGGTCTAAGGTTTATGAATCGATACAGGATAGAGCTACGATTGGAACTCTTTTTGGCATTGTAGATGCATTTTGTGAGTTCACCATTACTGCTTTATCTCAGAAGAAGCTTGTAGTCAGTGAGACTCTTTTGTGTTGAGCAGTGTTCTGTAGGCAGTGTGCCTTCCTATATGTGCAGGTCCCCATGCTATGTAATATCTTTCATATGGCCAGTGAATTGATATTGTGGGTCACAAATCCCACTGTGGTTTTTTGTCTTTGAGGTTTTCCACATATAAAATTTAGTGTGTTATGGTGTTCATTCATGTGGATGATTTATTTTCTTCATGTTATATGTTTCTTCATTTACCAATTTATATGTGTATGTTGTCATAATGTAAAATCTTATAATATTGGTAGAACACTAATTCATCCCCCCCCCCCCCCCCACTCTTAGTGTTCTTGGATTCCTTGTATTCCAACATAAACATCCATAAGTTGCATTTCATAATCATCATTTGCATTCAAAATCATCAAACTTGAAATCAAAACATTCCATGTAGATCATTTGCATTTCAAATCATTATATGCATACACCTCAAAAATAATCATTCATTAGAAGCATTCTCATATAGATCATTTCATTTGCAATATTTAAGTTGGTAATCATTCTCATTTGCATCCAGGGTCATCAAAATAAAAAATCAAAAGCATTTTTCATTGCATCATCATATAGAACATCATCATGATGAAAAGAAAAGATAAGAAAAGATCACCATAACATCATCCATGTAATCAATGCATATAGATCATCATCATATAGAGTAACATGTATAATCAAAGATCCTCATATAGAGTCCATGTTTTCATATAGAACAATAAAAATTCCAAGAATACAATGATATCTAATCAAAATACAAGTGCCTCATTAATATAAATCAAGTCAAGGTTGTCCTGTGCCACTACCACCTGACTTTGTCTGCCTTTGTGGCTATGGGCAGGAAGATCCTCCAGATGCCTATCTCACATAATCACCACTCCTCTAAGGATGTCCCATGACTCCACCACTACTAGTATCCATCTTCATAGTGGTATGATAACTACCTTCCCTCTGGCTCTCTGCGACTAAATCCTCATATAATCATCACCAGTGTGTTGTCTCCTTTCTGGCCTAAACTAGTGCTCTAATAGTAGTAGCTGAGAGAGTGCCCGATCCAACCTGCTCAATGTGATCAAGAAGACCCTAAGTATCCTGATGTTTCCTAATAGCCTTGTCTCTCTCTGTCATAAATGTTTGTACATGTGCTCTAAGTTGATCTATTTGTGCACTGAGACTATCCAAGGTCTCCTTCTCTAGCACATTCTATTGAGGAGCATGACCCTAAATCCCCTCATCTCCACCTCCCTATCCACCTGCTGGAATCTCAACCTAAGTAGCTCTCAAAACCCATCATCTTACAAGAGGAACATGATCATCTAAATCCTCCTCTCCACTGTGAGCTACAATAACCCTAGAGTCTAGATGAATCTGACCAAAATCAATGTGCCTCCCATAACCCCCATCCAATCCAGTGCTCCTACCTCCTCCTATAGAGGGTAATCCTCTCACTGATCTCATAAATGCCCTACCAGTGTCCCTCCCAATCCATCTTGCATCTCTCCCACCCATGGGAAGTGGTCTCCCAATCCTGCTAACTAGTCCAAAAGGTCCTTCATGGACTCTCAATCAACCTCCTCTCCATCTAGGTCTTCTACTACCTCTGCCTCCATCTCCTCCCTCATCTCCATCACCTCCAGCCTCCTAAGTAGCTCTAATCTCTCATCTTTGTCTCTATATCCTAATGATGGGATCATCTTAATCATCCTCTTGATCTCCTAAGCTGGGAGGAGGGTCTGTTGGATCAATAATCCGAGGAAAAGGGTGTGCAACCATGTACTAAGCATTATCCACAGTCACCCCAGGATCTAGAATGTGTAATCTCAAATCATAAGCCACCCTAGGAGTAGCCAGAAACTTTGTGCATGCTATCTCAAAAGATAAAGAAGGTCCCCAATCTCACCTATCCTTGTATGACCATGCATATATAGTGACACCAGTAGGCATGTCTTGAATGATACCAAACTATCTCAAAATGCGACTAATCAACTGTCACTCAATAATGTATGGAGTACAACCAATGAGATATCTACTTTGCATAATATATGGTAATGTATGTGCTTCATCCATCCATGGCTCACAATCGATATAAGGTCTCCAAATAATGCTATCCAGTGAATCCAAAACCCAATGCCAATACTCCATCTTACCCAGCTTTTGTGAGTAAGGATACCTTCACATAAATAGACATATGGCTGCCTGTCACCACAAAATCTATGATGGATAGGCCAAGTAATAGCAATGTGCTCCTAGCACCAGATCTGTAAAAGTGTGCATCGTGTAGATAGACTATCACTATCATCGAAAACAACCTAATGAAGATCATGATACAAATGAGCAAGCATGCACACACCCCCACACATATCAAGTATGATGTTTCTTCATGCTCTAAAGAAACTCACCCCAACCAATTGCAAAACCTTGAGATCTCCTATCTGGATAGATAAATCCCCCAGTCAAACCTACCAGAATCATGAGGAGAGTCTCATAATACATTATCATATCCTCCCATCTGATCTCTCCTTTGGAAATGCTCTCATCACCAAATACAACTCTGTGAGCCTCTGTCCCTCCATGATCCTGAAAATCATACTAGACTAACTCACTAGTCACAGGGATGTGAAGAATCCTATAGACATCCTCGAGTGTCACACTAATCTCACCAGTGGGTAGGTGGAAAGTGTTATTCGTGTTATGCCATCTCTCTACTAAGATAGTCAACAATCCCTTATTATGGGTAATATCAGGCATGTATAACAAATGGTGTAATCCGCAGGCATCTATGTGTCTAATCTTAGCCTGTGTAAGCTCTGACACTAAATGGCACATGGCCAAAAATTTCTCCCGACACTAGAGAACATTGAGTTTCTCTAGTTTAACAAGAGTATTTGATCTCTATCAACCATCAATCACCTATCTATCAAATCCAAAGAGATCGCTAATCTATCACATCAACAATTGATAAATATTTTCAATGAACCAAATCAAGCTATCAAATCAACCCAAAATTATCAATCATGGTTTTCTATCAATCAATGAGTTCAATCAAACTCTGCTATGCTCTTCATCAGAAACTGAATTGGTTTCTTAGAGATAATTTATCAATCTACCAATCAAATCAATCGTTATCCTATCAATCAACATTATCAAAATTTCTATCAATCAAGACATCAATTGACTACCTATCAATCACATTTTCGCATCAAAATGCCTAGATCAAATCATCAAAATTAATTTTAACATGAACAAAATCAAACAATATCATTTAAAATAAAAGCGCGAACCAAGAAAGCAAAAGCGCTAACATGCACAGTCGAAAATCGAAAAATTCAAAAACAACCTAAAACATATCGAAAAGCAAGGAAATTAGTACGACAACTTGAAAGAAAGTTTGGAATAAGGTACATACTAGATAACCATAGTCAGGAGGTCGTTGATATCATCAAACGCACTCAAATCGATGGTTCTTGAATGGAATCACCATTTTGCCACCTCACCAAGACAATTATTTTCACTCCACAAGCTGACAAGGATGCAAATGAGATTAAAATTAACTTTGCTTAATTTAATATTTTACCATTTGGAAGGGTAATTAATGCTTTTAAGTGGGGCAATTTTATTTATTTTTCACAAATGAATTTAATTGATGACCTTTTCAATTATCGTGAGATCAATCGCTTATCCAAATTTTTCAACAATATCACGATCAATCTCCCGAAGGGGCACACAATCAAGATTTTTATCTCCATCGGGCGCACTATCAAGACTTGATTTAATCTTTGAAACAATGTTATCTTGACATCATTTCAAAGAGGGGCAAAATGTATACACATAAAAATGGCTATGAGCAATTAATAAATATTTAATATTTATTTAATAACTATTCTTCTATTAAATAGTTAAATTGAAAAGATTAATTTATTTAATTCATTTCATGTATTTCTATTAATTAATTTAATTTAAATATTTTATTAATTAATTCATTTATCCTTTTCCTCTAATCAATTAATTAAATATCTAATATTTAATTATTCCTCTAATCAATTAAATATCTAATATTTAATGATTATTCTTCTATCTTATAGTCTCAAATATTAATTAAATAATTTCTTAATTATTTAATCTCATTTCCAACTCACCCTTCCATCTCCACTTCATCTTTCCTTTGCCAACTCATCCATCATGTGACTAAATTAATTCAACAAAATTAAATAAATAAAACATTTATTAGCCACTTATCTCCAACTTCCAAAATAAATGAAATATTGTGTATGAACACATATTTCTTAACCTTCTTCTATATTCTCTCTAACATCCCTACATCTTAGAAAGGACTTGAGTCCACTTGTCCTCTCATTCCTAAATCTTCTCCAACCATCCCTAGATTCCCTCAGTTAGCAACCCAGTCAAGGTGAGATGAGTGACACTTGTCTTCTCCTTCCCCCTTTCTCTCAACCTTCACCTTTGCTCATAGCCATCCAAATTTGTAGATCTGATCATGACCGTTGATCTAAGACACATCATCTTATCCTCTCAAAGTTTATAAATGTGAGAGTTTGAGTTGAGAAAGAGTTAGTCTTTAAGTGAATCTTCAAGTTAAAATTTGAGTAAACTTATGCATCCATGAGTTTTTATCTTGAAGCAATTTAGCAATTTTAGCATTTCTCATTTAGCATAATCATTTAGCTTTAAATCATTTGCATTGCATATCATAGTATCAGCTAACTATCAGTTATCAGTCCATTCTTCATATGCCATCTTGGAAGCTGCCAACGCTTATCTGAGAGAAAATCATCTACAACTAGGAACAGTGGAGTTAGGACACAATGAGACTTAAATCATGAAGGTAAAATAGTGTTTTTATTTTATATCAATTTCATGTAGTTTCATTGGTTGAGTTTGGATTTCCTGTAGCATTTCCTTTGTATTTTATGAAACTAATATGTTGCAGGTATTATTCTGAAGATGAAATTCAAGTCGACACAGAAAGATAAAGTCAACACTTCAAGATATAAGAGGAAAGAGTTGGACAAGCTGAAGGAGAAATGGGAGCAAAGCATTGAAGACCAAAGAAAAACTAAGGAATGTGAAAAGATTTCTAGAGAGAATGTTGTATTGAAGAATGAGATACAATCCATTATGGTGAAGATGACTAAGGAGATTGAAGACCAGAAGAAGAATGAAGAAAGATTGACTCAATCATTGAAAGGCAGATCGGATAAATGTTGCAAGCTTACCTATGATAATGATCAATTGAAGCTTGAGTTGATGCAATCAAGGAATGATGGACAAGAACTTGAAAGACATATTTTTGCCTTAAGAGATGAACTTGCTACTGTAAATGAATACAAAGACAACTTTAATGCTAGCTCAGCAAGGCTGGATGAGATGCAAGATAGTCAGAGACATGTAAAAGACATGAAAGGACTTGGATTTGAGAAGGGAGAATCCTCTAGATGTGGACAAGGCAATGAAAAACCTAATCATAAGAAGAGAAAGATGTTGGAATCCAAGAACATTGAGAGGGGGAGTGAATCAATATTCTATTAGAATGATCAATTTCAACCTTATTAAAACATGCATTCACCAGCCAGTATACCAGTACATATAGAATTGAAAGAAGTAAAGCAACCAGTAAGTCAATTACACAAATGAATATCATAACACACAGAATTATACGTGGAAAACCTCAAAGAGGAAAAACCACAGTGGGATTTTTCACCCACAATATCAATCCATTGGCCATATCAAGAGATATTACAAAATATAGGGGCCTGCACTTGCAGGAAGGCTTACAGCCTAGAGAACACTGCTCAATCACAAAAGGAGCCTCACTACCTACATACAAATCCAGATGACAATCCAGAGAAATGATTGAACTACAATGATAGCATCTTCTATGCCTAAACACTGTTATAGTTAAGATTTGTCTATTCCGGTTTGAAACCCTAAACCCTTACTGGAATTACCCTTACATAAATATCCTCACATACATGATCTCTCTCATATGTTTTGCACCACATTACATTCCATAACCTTACATCCTACATTCATATTACAAAATGATCTAATCAAATGACCTATATACCCCTTTACAATTCATCATGCCTTATGTCAGCTTACAAAGATAATTACAATATGAATACACATGTTGGCTCAATAAAATAAACACATGAATATCAAAAACAATTGTCGATTCTGGATCTCCCAAATGATGTTGGCCTCCAATACCGATAACTTGAATGTGAACCATGTCAGCCTACAATATCGGTAACCAAATAATTTCATCCAACCTGTCAGTGTCAGTGCCGATGCCGGTGAAGTGTCTGTCAGTACACAACTAAACCAAAATATGAAGTCACAACATGTTGCCATGTTTCCATCAATGACAACATATTGAAACCAACAAATTGAGTGCCAATTGCCAACAATCTCCCCCTTAGGCATTGATGGCAACACTTATGTGAAAAAAGATCATGGTTTCCATCTGTCGGTTTCATCCTGAGCCTTCTCCCCCTGAGTTGAATATCCATCTAAACAAAATACTCCATACCTCCTGAATATTTTTAACCTATACTCCTCCTTTGACATCAATGACAAAAATACAAAAAAATACCAAAAACCAGGATGGAGAATGAAAGACTGTATAGTGAATGTCCCAAAATACCTTACTAGAGCTCAATGTATTTGAAAATATCTGGATAGGCCTTATCCAAAATCTCTAGATAAGTATCCCAACCATATTTGAAAGTGTCAAAAATAGATACAAGTCCATTTAGCATATGGGCATATGACTCTTTCTCAATAAGCTTTGTTGGTGTGGGATTACGAACCATATCTATACACTCCTTCTTATGTACACTTAATGAATCCAACCGGAAACTCACCAAACCTCTAAGACCTCTGGCTCTCCTTATGATTTTATCTTTTTCCCTCTCAAGATATAAAAATTGGGCTTCCAAAACCAAAAACTGACCATCTATAGATGTAGTTAAAGAATTTGATCCATCAAAAGAATTAACTATACCTACAATCTCCTCCTAAATATCCTTAATCCTTTTATTTGTCTTAGCTATGAGTAAACTTGTAATACAACATACTTTGTAGATATTAGTACACTACCTTAATGCATTATCAATTAATTTCAACTTATCATTAATCTCCTTCCTCTCAGACTCAATCATCTAATCAAATGTAGCTCTCTTTGCATATGTAAACCTCTCCAATGCCTGTCAGTTTGATATTTGTTGTAAATACTTAAAGTCCTTTGAAATGTGCTATGTGATTATCTTAAAATTATTGGATGGGCTTGCTTCATTGACAAACTCTCACTTCGGGACAAGTCTATGCAAAACAGTGATAGATTGATCAATAACCCCTTTATCTATATATCCCTCCTTCATCATTTTCTCTGTAGCCATCATCATGAGTTCAATAGAACTCATCTCAGTTATGCTTTTCTTTTCAACCTGTGAGGTGTCTATTGACAACAATGATGGGCTCACTACCAATTCCCTATCAGATTCCCCTTTCTTCTTCTCTGATGGTTTAACTTGTATAGCTTCCTCACTTGCATCGGTGGCTTTGCCACTTGGTGCAATCTCAGTAACTGTTGGTTCCTCCTTAGGAACTGTATCCCAATCCTATACATTTGGATCCAGAGGACTGTTGTCCTCAACATTAGTAACATGTACATTTGCAACCTTTACACTCTTTGATTTTGTTTGTATCTTGACATTTTCTTGTACATTAGTCTCTACCAGGGGCTCTATATCCAATATCTTAATATTTTTCAAATTTGAGGGTGAAGTACCCACAATACCTTTACCTTTCCCTTCAATCGAGATGTCTATAGTATCTGTCTTAGGTTCCGGTAAAGTATAAAAACCATGGTTTTCTTCAAACAACTTAACCCATGCCTTATGTGTCTCCTTGACTACCTCATTGACCCTACCTAACATCAAACTGATTATTCTATGCTTATTGTTAAAGATTTTCATATCTTCTGTTGGCATATGTGCAGAGTATGTTCACATGATGATATTGTGTTGTCATTGATGTCAATATGTTGAAGAGAGAAGTGGTAATATGTTGAAGAGTGAACCGGTAATATGTTGAAGAGTGAACCAGTTTATTGAAGTTAAGCAACTAGAAAAGTGAACCGATATAATGTTGTGAACTGGTATATGTGCAAAAGGTGAAGCGGTACGTTTGTCCAAGTGAGCTAGTATATAGAATTTTTTCTATCAAGGCTTAATATGGTATGACTACCGGTTGGTAGTCCTAGCCTCAGGGTTTCCGATTGAAGTGTTTTGAGCATGTGTGATTCAACCGATGGCATTATGTGATAAGTTAGCATTGTAATGGATATCAGATCATGTTGCCACATTAGCCTCATGCGTGTGAAGGATCTTGCATGAAGGGGATTGATCCTATCTACCTCAGGAATGTGCGAAATCCCTAAAAATGGTGAAGAATGTGTGATGGGTTATTGCCTCCAAGAAGCGGTGAAGAACGAACAATGGAGAATGTCTTGAGATCTGTTCAAGACTGTTGTATTCAAAGGCAAAGTGTTCAATGGTCAGGATTGAACCGACTGAATTTCTCAACCCAAATGTTTAGGGTTTAGGGTTTATGTTACCAACCTATCTATTTTCTATAAGGTCGATGTTGTGTTTCTTGTTGAAGTTGTTGGAAAATGTTGTGTGTGTATCTAAGTGCAGAGATACATGATTCTTGCCAGACCAAATAAGAGAATTGATACCTGCAGAGAGTGTATGTAGAAGGAAGGAACTAAAGTGGATCTGCATTGGCGTTGAGTGCTATTACCAAATCATTGTAATACCTATTGATCTCCAAGCACTTCAATAGTTGGAAAATCCCTTAACAGGGTAGCTTTAACCAGCTTGCTATAAATCCTTTAACAGGGTGACTCAAAGCCATTGAATTCATAAAATCCTCTAACAAGGTAACCTCTAACAGGGTTTAACCCTTAACCGGGTATTATAGCCATCCCTTAACTGGGTGATCCCTAACAGGATTGGATCCTAACAGAACCTATTGTAACAGTCTTTAACCGGACTAGGCTCTTAACAAAGTGGACTTCTAAAGAGTTCAAAAACAGCTTGTGGGTATTCACCCCCACTGTGGTTTTTCCCAGTTGGGTTTCCACATGAAAAATATGTGTGTCATATGTGATGTCTTTTTCATGTGATGCTTTGTTATTTTCTGTCAAGTGGTGAAGCATGTTGATCTAGCAAGTTATTATATTTTTGATGATAGATTACCTATTTATACACAAGGATAATGTGGAAATGAGGGTGTAGGTTGTGTGGAAAGATAAGTGTTTCTAGTTTCTATGTTTCATAGTCTCATTGTGCTTAACCGGTAGTAATCTGGTTTTGATCGATGTTAGTGATTGCCAGTCAAGTTCACTATTTGCAGTCAAACTGGTTCAAGAAAAGTTTTTGTGTCTATACTGATTCACCCCCCCTTTCAGTATCGGTTTGGTACTCACTATTCATCATTGAGTTATCAATTGGTATCAAAGCATCCTCCAGGTCCTTTGTGTTGTAAGCTTAACCGCTTGAGGGAAAGATCCTATTGTAATGATGAAGAGGGAAGGTCCAAAGTTCAAGAGATATAACTTTAAAATATGGAAGGACAGAATGAAGATATACATCAGAAGCATGGGTGCTCAACATTGGAGCTATGTTGGGAATGCTTATGTTATCCCTATCGATACTCTCACCAATGACCAAAAGAGAGAGATTCAGGAGAATTGGCATGTCATGGAAGCCCTAATTAGTAGTTTATCTGACATTGAGTTTATTGATATTTAGGACAAAGAGAATCCCAGAGAAGTATGGGATGCCCTTGAGAATATCTATGGCAGTGATGAGCATGTGAAACAAGCTAAGGAAGAAAGCCTTAGGGGAAATTTTGAAGACATGCGGATTGTTGAAGGAGAGACCATTCAACAATATGGAATAAGAATCAAAACTATTGTTGGAGATATCAAGAGTATAGGTGGTAAAATGGAAGATTCCAATGTTGCTAGCAAAGTTTTGAGATCCTTATTATCGGTCTATGCAATAAGAGTTGCTGCTATCCAGGAGTTGAGGTCAATAGACAAGACTAAGGTATCCCTAGACTCCATCATTGCAAAGTTGACAGCCTATGAGCTAAATAGTTTTGATGATAGTATTCAGAGGACTGAATCAGTTTTTAGAGCATCTATTGCACCATCTAGAAAAGGCAAAGAAGTAAGCACCAGTGGTGAACTAAGACAAAACATAGAAATGGGTGATAAGGAGATCTTGATGGAATTTGAAGATCTTCTTGCCAAGGGACTTCCTAAGGGAACTGGTAAATATAGAGGTAAGCTTGCTTTGAAATGCTTTTCTTGTAACCGGATAGAACACATTGTTGTAAACTATCCTAATGGTGATAGCAAGGACAAACCAGAAAAGTTCAAGAAGTTCAAAGGAGGAAACCAGAGAAACTATTTTGTAGTAGTTGATGAAGGTGTCACTGATGAGGAATCAAAAGATGAAGAAAATGAAGATATTGTGTTTGTAGCAGTCAAGGAAGATGTATCAAACAAGAAGGCTCTTGCCTCCCACTTTGATAATTACAATGAGTGGATTATTGACAGTGGTTGTTCTCACCATATGACTGGTGACTGGAGTAAGTTTCTATCTCTGGAAGAGTATGATGGTGGTGTGGTTCATTTTGGTAATGATGTACCATGTATGGTAAAAGGCAGAGGGTCCATCTCTCTGAATGGAAGAAGCAGTGCTGACGATGTGTATTCGGTAGAAGGTCTAAGGCACAACCTTTTGAGTGTTGCTCAACTGAATAATAATGGACTCACTCTGGAATTCAAAAATGGAGTGTACAAAATCAAAGGAAAGAGTGGTGAATTGATGGCTACCGGTATGCAGACCAAAGGTAACCTATTTTAGCTAAAAGCTAATGTCAGTACATCTCTTATGGCTAAGTTTGAGGACAGCTCAATATGGCATAGGAGACTCTACCATGTAAAATTTGACAATATTGTGAAGACCATGAAGATCAAGGCAGTTAGAGGATTGTCTATGTTGAGCAAACTGGAAAATCGTTTGTGCAGAGAGTGTCAACTAGGGAAAATGTCTTCCTCAACCTTCAAAGGTAAACCTTTCACTGTAGACAATTTATTTGATCTTATGCATACTAATTTGTGTGGTCCTCTGAAAAACTAGGAGTGTGTAGGGAGATAGGTATTTTATGATTCTTATTGATGATTGCTCAAGAATGATGTGGTTCACATTCTTCAAGGACAAATTTGAAGCTTTTGGAAAGTTCAAAGCCTTCAGAGCACTTGTAGAAAAAGAAAGCGGTAAGAGGATTAAGTGCTTAAGAACTGATCAAGGAGGAGAATTCACTTCTGGTGAATCAACAAATACTATGAAGAGAATGGCATCAAGAGGCAATCTACCCCCCAGAATCCACATCAGAATGGCCTAGTAGAAAGAAACAACTGGACTGTGGTTGAAGCGGCTAGAACTATATTGATCCAAGGAAAGGTTGCTCACACCTTTTGGAGAGAAGCGGTGACTACTTCAGTCTACACAATGAACTGGGTACTCATCAAGAAAGGAAAGGATAAGACTCCTTATGAGTACTGGACCGATAAGACACCAGTAGTAAGCTACTTCATAGTGTTTGGTAGTAGATGTTATATCAAGACGAGTGAACATCAAAGCAAGTTTGATGCTAAATGTGATGAGGGAATATTCCTAGGATATTCCACAAAGAGCAAAGCTCTCAAATGTTTCAACAATAGGACTCGGAGAATTATTGAAACTATCAATGTTAGAGTTGATGAAACCTCTGAGAAATCTGAGGAAACTGGCAGTGAGAAAGTAGGAGATGAACCAGTAGTAACCTTCTAGAAACCGGTTGCAAAACAGCCAAGCACCAGTAACAGTGCTCCTACACTGGTAGATGTTGATGCTGATGAAGATGAGGATGAAGAAGAAAAGAAAGAGGAAACAACTAAGATCATTCCTAGGTATGTAAAGTTGAATCATGATCCAAAGCAAATCATAGGAGACAAGGATGCTGAAATTCTTACAAGAAGAAAGATCAGAGAAAACTCTTGCATGATCTCTGAATTTGAGCCTAAAACATTCAGAGAGGCACATAAAGATGAAGACTGGATCAAGGCAATGGAAGAGGAACTTGACCAGATAGAAAAGAATGGTACATGGTCTTTGGTACCCAGACCGGAGCATAAAAATGTCATTGGAACCAAATGGGTCTTCATAAATAAACTGAATAAGGATGGCACAGTGGTAAGGAACAAAGCCAGACTAGTATGTAAAGGATATGCCCAAGAAGAAGGAGAAGACTATGGAGAAACCTTTTCTCCAGTAGCAAGATTGGAAGGAGTTTGTATGCTTCTTGCATATGCAGCTTTTAAAGGATTCAAGGTATACCAAATGGATGTAAAATTTGCATTTCTAAATGGAATACTCAAAGAGGTGTATATAGAGAAACTAGATGGGTTTTCCCTATCAGAAGATAGTGACATGGTGTGTAGGCTACATAAATCCTTGTATGGACTGAAGCAGGCACCTAGAGCATGGTATGAATGCTTTCACTCCTATCTTGTGAAGATTTGATTTGAAAGAACAAGTGAAGATGGTAATATCTACTTGAAATCAGAAGGAGATCAGATTCTAATCTATGAAGTATTTGTTGATGACATAATCTTTGGTGGAGATGACAAGATGAGTCATGAATTTGCAGATGAGATGAAGAAGGAATTTGAGATGTTGCTCATAGGGGAGATTAAGTTCTTCATTGGACTGCAGATTTAGCAAATGAAAGATGGAATCTTTATTACTCAGTCCAAGTATGTCAAAGAGGTGTTGAAGACCTTTGGCATGGAAGACAGCAAATCGGTTGGTACACCAATGGTGACCGATTGTAAACTATCAAAAGAGGATGACTCAGCATTGGTAAATGAGAAGGAATATCGATCAATGACTGGTAAGTTGCATTATGTAGTGCATAACAGACTAGACATTGCACATGCAGTGGGTATTACCGCTTGGTTTTAGAAAAGTCCAAGAGAATCGCACTTGGTAGCAGTCAAGTGGATTCTTAGATATCTGAAGGGAACTATTGACTATGGATTATGGTATCCATACAATGATGATTTCAACATGAAAGTGTTCACAGGTGCTGATTGGGCTGGTAATGTGGATGACCAAAAGAGCACAACTAGTGGTGGATTCTTTCTCGGTGGTAAACTGGTCTCATGGATGAGTAAAAAGAAGAGTTGTATCTCTCTGTCTACAGCAGAAGCGGAGTATGTTGTAGCTTTTATGAACTACACCCAGACTATTTGGATGAAGCATGTATTGAATGGCTTCAAATTTTCTATATCTGAATTGGTAAGTATATTTTGTGACAATACAAGTGCAATTAACATCTCAAAGAATCCGGTTTTACATGCTAGAACCAAGCACTTTGAACTAAAGTATCATTTCTTGAGGGAAAAGGTTCAGAACAAAGAGGTGGTATTGGAACATGTTTTCAGTAAGGAGCAGTTAGCAGACATATTCATCAAGCCTCTACCAAAGGCTACTTTTACCTATCTGAGAGGTGAATTAGGGGTACTGCCCCTTCAAGAGGTAAACTAAAGGTTTGTGCTCCACATCAGTCAGATCTTACTTTGCTATATCTTTTTAGGATTGATGTGTTGAAGGATGTTACTCCTCAAGGGGAGAAGCATAGTGGAACAGGGAAGCTCGTGCCTCCACTTTGGCATTGTTGTCAAAGGGGGAGAAGATGTGAAGTGGAGAAGATATGTGTAGTATTAAGGAGAAGATATTATGCAAAAAGAGAGATATCTTTGTATATTGCCATCAATTTCAAAGGGGGAGATTGTTGGCATATGTGCAGAGTATGTTGACATGATGATATTGTGTTGTCATTGATGTCAATATGCTGAAGAGAGAACCGGTAATATGCTAAAGAGTGAACTGGTAGTATGTTGAAGAGTGAACTGGTTTATTGAAGTTAAGCAACTAGCAAAGTGAACTGGTATAATGTTGTGAACCGGTATATGTGCAAAAGGTGAAGCGGTATGTTTCTCCAAGTGAACCGGTATACAAAAAATTTTCTATCAAGGTTTAATATGGTATGACTACCAGTTGGTAGTCCCAGCCTCAGGGTTTCCGATTGAAGTGTTTCGAGCCTGTGTGATTCAACTGATGGCATTGTGTGATGAGTTAGCATTATAATGAAGATCAGATCATGTTGCCATGTCATCCTCATGCTCATGAAGGATCTTGCATGAAGGGGATTGATCCTATCTACCTTAGGAATGTGTGAAGTCCCTACAAACGGTGAAGAATGCATGATGGGTTATCGCGTCCAAGAAGCGGTGAAGAATGAATGATGGAGAATGTCTTGAGATCTGTTCAAGACCATTGTATTCAAAGGCAAAGTGTTCAATGGTCAGGATTGAACCAACTGAATTGCCCACCCAAATGTTTAGGTTTTAGGGTTTATGTTACCGACCTATCTATTTTCTATAAGGTCGATGTTGTGTTTCATGTTGAAGTTGTTGGCAAATGTTGTGTGTGTATCTAAGTGCAGAGATACGTGATTCTTGCCAGACCAAATAAGAGAATTGATACCTATAGAGTGTGTGTACAAAAGGAAGGAACTAAAGTGGATCTACATTGGTATTGAGTGCTATTACTAGATCATTGTAATACCTGTTGATCTCTAACCACTTCAACATTTGGAAAATCCCTTAACAAGTTAGCTTTAACTAGTTTGTTGTAAATCCTTTAACAGGGTGACTCAAAGCCATTGAGTTCATAAAATCCTCTAACAAGGTAGCCTCTAACAGGGTTAACCCTTTACCAAGTATTCTAGCCATCCCTTAACCGGGTGATCCCTAATAGGATCAGTTCCTAATAGAACCTATTCTAATAGTCTTTAACTAGACTAGGCTCCTAACAGAGTGGACTTCTAAAGAGTTCAAAAATAGCTTGTGGGTATTCATCCCCACCGTGGTTTTTCCCCGTTGGGTTTCCACGTTAAAAATATGTGTGTCATATGTGATGTCTTTTTCGTGTGTTGCTTTCTTGTTTTCTATCAAGCGATGAATCATGTTGATCTAGCAAGTTATTATATTTTTGATGATAGATTACCTATTTATGCACAAGGATAATGTGTAAATGAGGGTATAGTTTGTGTGGAAAGATAAGTGTTTCCAGTTTCTATCTTTTACAGTCTCATTGTGCTTAACTGGTAGTAATCTGGTTCTGACCGGTGTTAGTGATTGCCAGTCAAGTTCACTATTTGTAGTCAAACCGGTTCAGGAAAAGTTTTTGTGTCTGTACTGATTCACCCCCCCTCTCAGTACCGGTTTGGTACTTACTATTCATCATTGAGTTATCATCTGCAACTTTAAGTGTCTTGTCTGTCTCCTCTGGAGTAATAGAAATACAAATAGATAACAATTCTTGAATCTTTAAATGTTTGTCCTCTTCCATTGTTGATAATCTTCTATCATCTAATATGTCATATAACTATGTCGGTATTTTGTTTTAAATTTCTAACAAGGTTTTCTTATAAATATCCAAATACAACAAAACTAAGTCCTCTACTTCTCTTTTTTCAACATCATCCAAATGCTCATAATAAAATTGCACATTCTTCAACATACCATCTTTGATTATTTCATTAACTAATTTTGCACAAGTCTTGGGTGGAATAACAATTACATTACAAGATACAAGTGCAAGATCGGTGTCATCCTTCTTCTTCCTTCTCCT
Organism: Cryptomeria japonica; assembly: GCF_030272615.1. Taxonomy (NCBI): domain Eukaryota; kingdom Viridiplantae; phylum Streptophyta; class Pinopsida; order Cupressales; family Cupressaceae; genus Cryptomeria; species Cryptomeria japonica. The sequence continues at coordinate 500,346,063 of NC_081409.1, read as the reverse complement.
AGTACCGGATGGGGCTGAAGGTGTTTATTTATGTGCTCTTTTTTGTGTCGGTACCCTGATAGTAACTTTCCTATCTAGCTGCTTCTTTGCTTCTACCTTAGTCTCTTTAGTTGTATTCCTCAATACCCTCTTGAATGCTAAAGGTGCATCATCATCAGATCTAGATTCAGCTGCAACTGGATGAATGAATATTTCTGGCTCTTTCCTTTTTCTCCCTTTCTTTGGAACAACATCAATCAATGCTTTGATTACCTGTGAAACCTTTTCAACAAATTTACTTGCCCTACCCTCCTACTTCTCTCTCTTCTTTTGATTGAACTTAGTTTCAACCTCTTGCTTCTTCTTCTTAGTAGCACCAAAAAAGTTTACAGATTCATTTATAGGTGCATCAATTAGCATATGTGCATAAGCATCTAGGATCTATGCATCAACTTCATAACCCATTTCCTCAATCCAAATCTTTTGGGGCCTGACTGCCTCCATCAAAGTTTCATCTTTCTTGACCATGAAGCATATCTCGGTTGAGTAATTCTCAATAATGTGCTCTAGATCCCCCTCCCTAGAGTTCATAGCCTTCTGAAATTCTTTAAAGTAACCCCACACTTTGTCATCTCTTTGACTACCCAATGTAGCATTTGATTATTTTAGTTGCCTCCCTATTGGGATATCGAATACTCGTTGTATTTTCCCAAAACTGAGAGTCATTAATGAAAAATAACATTAAATAGACAATTAGGTTTCCATACCAGAATGTTCCTTTCTTCTCTCCTTTGATCATTCCTAGGTTAATCAGCAATACATCCAACATCCAACCACATAGATCTAATTTCTCATTCTCCCTCATCATTTTATGAGCTTCATAAATTCAGGAGCTAGAAACTGAATTCAGTCAGTTTAATTAAGTTACCTTGTAACCAATGACCATGCTTCTAAATATGATATCTTTGTCAATGATAGTACTAATCCTCATTGATCGCTTGTCTAATGTTGCGTTGGTGATCTTGTTGACCTGATCATTAGAAACCTTCTTCTTGGGATATTGTCCAACCTGCGATAAACCAGTGATGGCCCTGATAGCCTCCTTTGAAATCTTATACGCTCTGTCTAACCAGATAAACTCTTGATGCACTCTACTCAAAACATACCTAACAATTTCATCTTCAAATTCTGTAATATTCAAAATGCCAGTAAACCCTAGATCCTCAATATGCTAGTACTCAAGCTTAATCTTTCTAGAATCTCCCAGTAACACATTCATGTGCATTCTCTTAATATCACTCATTCCTAAATCCTCAATATGATAGTGAATGTAATCTTTGACAACTTCAACATACATGACTCCTTCTAGGACATGGGAAAATGCACCAACCGAATTGTCTAGGGTAGAAATATGCGGATATCACTTGAAAATAGGCCTAGGAAAGTCCTTGAGCTCAACTAGAGTATGATTTGCAATAAACATAGGTTCAAATGATGATCCCACCTCCATGATGAAAGATAAATACCTATGAATAGTTGTCGGTGAAAAACTCTAAAGACCTTCTTCCAATCGCTAGTGTAATCACTCAAGATGATATCGATCACACTGAATCAACTTAGACTTCCTCAGAATCACTTTGAATTTCTCTGAATGAAAAGTAATCAGAAATGAAGTGAATTCATCCTTTTAACCTCCAAGAAACCCTAATCTGTCATTGATATGAATGACTTCCAGTGGAAGATATCGAATCTTGATCAAACATCTCCATGTCGGAGAAGCATCTCCAATGTCTGGAACATCTTCCAGAACCTCTTCCTGGGGCATATGCACTATCTTCAAGTTTTTTTCCTACCCTTAAGGCATTTTTCTTAGTTACTGGATGAGCTTCTTTCCGATGCAGGAGCAACCTCCTCTATCGGTTGACTAACCAATGCATTTCCATCTATTGATTGTTCTTTTGACTTCCTGACCCATCTCTGGGTATGATCTTGTCAGATTTCACTAACCTTCTCTTTCCCTTTCTGAATTGATCCATCATTACCAACTGGTAGATTTCCACATCTACAAAACTTAGCAATATGTCCAACCTCATTGCATGCATAGAATGTAACATTGTCCTTTCTAATTTATTGACCTGCACTAATTACCCATATGTCCAAATTTTCCACATGCATAACATTTAACATTCATTCTACAATCTTTGTCTTATGACCATACTTATTGCATTTAGAGCATTGATCGGGAGAAGAATCGGGGTTTTGATTTTCTCTATTTCTACATTGCCTAGCCATGTGACCAAATATATTACAAACAAAGCATCTACCATTAAATTTATAAGCATTAAACTACCTTACCAGTGCCTTATGGTTTTGATCTTCATTTGCAGTACCGGAACTCTATCATTGTTCAAATCCAAGTCCACTAGAATCTCCATTCTGCCTTTGTTTCTTGAATAACTCATCTAGTTGTGCTGAACTAATCTTGATTTTTTCTTTATACTCACTTGCAATAGCAAGATCATCCCTTAGAATTATCATTTGTCTCTCAAGTTCTTGTTTATTACTCTGGGATTGTACTAAATGAGTTCTCAACATATCATTTTCATGAACCAACCTTCCACATTCCCCAAATTTGTTCTTCGGAGATACAGCAAGATTTTCTTCCTTTTTCTTCCAGTCCTCAATTTCTTTAAACATCCTCATAGTTATAGCTTACATTTATAGTGCAAGGGCACTTAGTAATTTTTGTTGATTTTGTTTCCAGGATGATGGAATCATGTTTTTAGTTTTGTAATAAGGCCAAGAGGCCATTGAGTGTGTGCTCAAATGATTGTAAGGTCCCTAAGTGTCTTTGTTTGGCCAATGTTGGTATGTGAGCTCTTAAGGATGCCAGATAGAGCACTTAGTTATAGTTAGTTGGTTGACACAATTAGTTATGAGCATGTGCAACTACTCCAAGTCCAATATAAGGCTTGGAAAGACTGAAGATAATTGATCATTGAAGGTGGTTGAAGATCTGAAGAAAATTAACAAATTTGGTTTCTCATTTAGTGAGTTCTATCATGTTATTGTTGTTCCTTGCAAGTTTGTATGGCCTGTATGGATTGTCATTTCCAAAATAGGGTTATGGATTGTTAGACTAGTGTCTTACCTTCATTTTTTTTTTTCTTTTTGAGTCTTGAAGTGTTGTAGTTTGTGAATAATTTTCATTTTCTTGCAGGCGGGTTCAAGAGCCCTAAAAACCAGGTTTTTGAGAGCAAAATGGCTCCAACCTAACGCTTCATGGTGGATTTCCTCTCTAAAACCTTGTGAAATGTTAGGTTGCAATGTATTCTATGTTTTCTTTTTGGTTTTGAGACAAGGGAAGCCAAATCAAATATTTTCCACCATAACCTAAGCTTGACACGTTGAGTTGGAAGGCATTAGGAATCGTGGATAACATGCCCTAATTGGGTGAATCTGGTGGGTGGAGGTGAAGTATGATTGGAGTGGAATTCCATATGAAATCACAGACCCCAAACTATCATCAATTCACTTAGGAAATCAAACTGGTGAAGGAGTTTTGAACAATCCCTAGTTTTAAGGCCTACGAAGGGGCAGTTAGGCCTAGATAAATCGGTAAGGGTTAGATATGTTAATTACAAAACCCACCTCCAATTTTGAGATATTGTATGTAAACCCCTAAAGGGTGTCTGGAATGTAAAATATTTTATAGGGTTGTTAAGGAAATTTAACCAGAAATGCAGAATACCTCATTGACAGGGTTACTAGAATTAGGTCTCCGGTTAGGTCTAAAAGTGCAGTTTGTTTGTAAAACACCAAACTGGTAAGTGTCAAACTTCTTGAGTAAGGAATAGGGTTGGGAATCCATCCAAATTCATCCATCCTAATTTTTTTAGTGTGGGGAATGAAGATCATGTGGTAGAGGGGTTCAACTCTCTAGTAGATTGTGAAAGGGAGTGGGAAAAAAAGGTCTCCTAGCCAAGAAAATGGAACTCACAAAACAACAAGTGCTTATCCTAGCCTAAGGACGTTGGGAAGGTCAGAGAGGGTAAGTCTTGAAGACCCTTGGAGGGTGTGAGGTGTAGAATCATTGGATGGTTCTTGTGTATCTTGGAGGAGATACCTATACAAGGTAGCACAAACCGATGAGAGACAATTCACTTTGCATCAGATTGGTATCATAGACAGTTGATTGAATGAAGTGGTGTATGTCAGACCTAGCGGTAGAGTCAGAAGCTAGTAGCATGCTACCAAAGGAAATGATCCAAGAGGCCATTAGGAAGTTGGTCTAAGACATGCTTAGTGAAACCCAGGAGTAAGAAACCAAGAAAGGCAAGGGAAAGGTCACTGAATGGGGTGATGAAACTGATGATAAAGATGCAGATGTGATAGGAGTCATAACAGAAAAGAAGGAATTGGACAAAGATCAACAGATCTTCTTGGATGCCCTCAAGTCACTCAATAAAGACGGCTTAGAAGTTCTACCTATCTACAATGGAAGCCTAAATGGAGAAGAGATATTGAATTGGATAGAAGCCTTGAACAATCATTTTGAATACAAGGAAGTTAAAAAAGAAAAGAGGGTCAATTTGGCCAAGTCAAGATTGAAGGGATCAGCCCTAGTGTGGTGGAACATGATGCAAGAAGAAAGAGAACAAACTAGGAGGAGAAAGATCATATCTTGGGAGAGAAAGAATATCAGGATTAAAACTCAATTCCTACCTATAGATTATGATGTGTAGATGCACAAGAAGTTGCAGAATTTGAAAAAGAAAGAAATGGATGTGAGTACTTATACAGAGGAGTTCAAGAAACTTACCTTAAGAGCTAGGAGTCAAGAGGAAGAAGTGGAGAAGGTTGCAAGGTACTTAAATGGCCTTAGACAAAACATTCAAGATGATATCAGCATGATAGCACCTGACACAGTCCATAAATGTTTTCAGTTATCCTTGAGAGCAAAAGATACAATTAAAAGGAAAGGTGAACATAATCAAAGGGGCAAAGGTGGCAAAGGATTCCGAGGAAGAGGCACCTTTGGAAGGGGCTATAATTCCAACAATAATGAAGAAGGAAATCAATCAGAGAACGGTGGTAATAATCCTAACAAAGGAGGATAGTCTAGAGGAAACTCTAGAGGGAGAAATAAGTATAGAGGGGGATTTGGCAATTCAGGAAGAGGAGCCACAGTCTTCACAAGAAAATGCTACCATTTTCATCAAGTGGCACATACTATGAGCTGATATCTTGAAAAGACTTCAATCTATCACATAGGAGACATGAGAACACAGTTGGTGCAAGGAGAAGACTGTCAAAGTGGTACCTCACCAAACAGCAAGGTAGGACTAGTCCTAGAAGTAGAGAGCCTGATGTTGAGAAGGACATTGTTGAAGGTACCATAGTCCAAAGAACCTACACAAAGGAAGACACTTATCAAAACTACCTATAGATCTCATGGTAAGATTTGTAAAGTTATAGTGGATTTAGGGTCTACAGAGAACATTGTAGCAGTTGAGATGGTAGACAAACTAAAATTGAAAAGGTTGCCACATACCATCCCCTATAAGGTATCTTGGTTGAGTAAAGGTCAGCATGTGCTTGTATATGAGAAAGCTTGGGTAGATTTTTAACTAGGAGATTACAAGGATAGTGTTCTATGTGACACATTACCCATGGATGCATGTCACCTACTATTAGGACGACCTTGGCAGTATGATGTTAAAGCCATGCATGATGGGGAGAAGAATTCCTATGTTCACCAAGGAAGGTAGAAAGTTTCAAATGGATCCTTTGATTGATTAGGGTGAAGAAATACATGTTGGATCAAGTGTTATGATGCTCAATGGGAAAGAGTTCTTGAATTTGTTGAAGCATTAAGGGAACCAAGGATGTGCTCTCATAGTGAAACCCAAAGAAGAGACAAAGACTAAAACCAAACCAGTGATACCTCAAGAGGTGCAGACCTTACTAGACCGGTACAAAGACATAGTTGTCAATGATATTTTGGATGTCTTGCCCCCCTATGAGAGATGTTAACCATCAGATAGACCTCATACCTGGTTCAACTTTTCCAAATAAAGCTGTTTACAAAATGACACCTACTCAAAATGAGGAAATAGCAAAGCAAGTGCAAGAATTGCTAGATAAGGGGTTGATCAAGAAGAGTTTAAGTCCATGTGCAGTGCCTACTATTTTGGCACCTAAGAAAGATGGTAATTGGAGGATGTGCATTGATTCAATGGCCATAAAAAAAATCACAATTAGATACTGGTTTCCAATGCCAAGGATTGAGGATTTAATTGACTACCTAGGTGGAGCTTGCTACTTTTATAAAGTGGATTTGAAATCGGGTTAGCATCAAATTAGGATTAGACCTGGTGATGAATGGAAGACAACCTTTAAAAAAATGAGGGGCTATATGACTAGTTGGTGATGTCGTTTGGGCTCACAAATGCACCTATCACTTTCATGAGACTCATGAATGAAGTTCTTGCAGAATTCATTGGTAGGTTTGTCATTGTTTATCTTGATGAAATTCTAATTTTTAGCAGGTCAAAGGAGGAGCATATCAAACATTTGAATCAAGTTTTGAGTAAGCTACATCAATAAGATTTGATGATCAACTTGGATAAATGTGAGTTTTAAAAAAATGAATTGGTGTATCTTGGTTTTGTAGTTTCTCAAGGTTGCTTAAAAATAGATCCATCAAAAGTGGAAGCAATAGTGAATTGGCTTACTCCTAAGTCAATAGGAGATGTAAGAAGTGTTGGGACTCATTAATTTGAGTATTTTGAGAGGCCCATTTCAAAATTTTGCATTTGCACTTTCAAAGAAACACCTAATGAGTAAACCTGATAGGCATATTTTGAAGAAGTGTAAAATGGAGTCAGTTGATTATTAAGTGGTAAAGACTTGGAAACTTGTTCTACACCTTTCATTTGGCCTATGAAGTGTTTTCAACTTTCAGATTTCAGTTTGGATTAGTTTATCAAGTACCCATTTCAAGGGGTGAGCTGAAAGTCCATCATAGGTGCAAATGCAGATTTTATTAAATGACCTACTTTGAGGCCTTGCATCTTTTGTCCAGTTGAACGTCATGTTGAAATTCAAAGTGCACTAAATTCTATGCATATAGGTGAGTCCACATGCCAAGTTTTAGGTCTTTATGAATCTATTTGATCAGTTTTCCAAGATGATTTCTTGAGCCACATTATTCAGTTTTTTGCACTTTCATGGTTGCACCTGTTAAAGTGGCTATTTTTATGAGCACACTATTTGCACCCTATCAGCTTCCTGGTCAAACTAAAAATTACATGGTCTTCCTTGTACTTAAAAGTATCTATGCCCTAGATTTGGGGGTCTACGGAGATTGTTTGATATTTTTAAGAAAGGCATTTTGAGGTCCCTGCGCATTGATTTTATCAAGTTCATAGTGTTGGCAGAGCCAAATGGTCATCTTTGACCATTAAGATCTCATCGCTCGGGATTTGTCATGAGGAATGGTTTTGCAAGATGAAAGTTAACATACCAAACGACACACCTATCAGTTTGTGAAGTCCAAAAAGGTGTTTTGACCAGTTTTAAAATTACATCTTTGGGTTTAAATGCAAAAATGTGACACAAGCGCCTGAAAGTTGCAAGTTGAGTTTTAATGATTAGAAAATTGTGTCGATCAACTCCAGAGGTATTTTCAAGGTTCCTGAAGCATTTCAAGGGTCAATTGAATGAAAACAATTTTTTTTTTGTCAGACCCACCTTGGGGCCTGATCTGGCTCATACCCTTGCAATATTAATTTTATTGGTGACTCAATTCACTGAGAGAATTTCAGAATATTTAAATTTGGATTGAGATCACGAGACATGTCATAAGAGTTTAAGATGCTGATAGAACTCCAGAAAATTTCAAATTGGCGAGTTTAATGCCAAATCCTCCTTCAGTGATAGAGAAGAGACATTAAAAAAATGCAAATGCACCTGGCAGATGGTGTGGAATGGAGAGAGGATTGAAGCTTTCAACAAATGTAAGTGGCATGATAAAATGCCAAAATATTTTCCCCCAACGTGGCAGACAAGTTGGAAGGTGGAGTGTGGCGTGGGAAGGGCTCAAGATGAAACTCCAACAAATGCATTCAGCAGGTCTTATGCCATCTCCCCTCTACGTGGTGTTTGACTGAGCCATTTTAGAAACCTTCCTTCAAATGTATTTGGCATTTTAAATGGTGAAGGGTTTTGAGAAAACTTCAGTAAATGCACATGGCATGTGAAATGCCAAATCAAAACACCCTTCTTGCATAGCTTTCAAAGGAGGCATTAGAAATTTTAAAGCAAAAGCATATTGGCAGACGTAAAACCAAAGTCCACTGCCTCTACTAGCATCCTCTCCTGCAGATGGTGTAATAATGAAATTGGCTACGTTGCTGAAAAAGTCTTAGAAAATATTAAAACCAAATGTAGATTAGCAGGTTTATCCCCCTTCTGTTTGGAGTTTGGAGGGCTTTATGAAACTTCAAACAAATTCTATTAGCAATTGTATTGCCCAGGTCCATGGCCCAAAGCCATCATGTTCCCTGCATAAAGTGGAATGGGTAAAAGGCATTAAAGACTCTCAAGTAGATGCAAGGGGTTGCGTGGCCATTAAAACTTCAAAGTAGTTCCATTGGCAGGTGTAAAGCAAATCCATTGACCTCTACCAGCATCCTCCCTGTGTGGTTACCTGCAAAAACTTTAAATGAATCCAGCCTATGCATGAGGTGTATGGAATGGGTAAAGCATTTTTAAAACTCCAAGAAAGTGTAATTGGTATGTTTGAAAACCAAACTCTATGGGTGGTGCATGATATTTTCACAAAGGGAATCATAATTTTTTTTAAGTAAATGCAATTAGCAGGTGTAACGTCCCCTACGTGGTGTATGGAGAGGTGACTGCTAAGTTTGGAAAGGATTTAAAAAAAAGAGTTCAAAGCAAATGCATTTGTCAGGTTTAAAACCAGCATTCCTCTGCGTCACGTGGGTAATCAGAAAAATGCAATTTCCACGCAAAGGCCAATATCCCACATTGGCTGTACATGGGAAAATTAATGTATTTAAATGCAAAAGCACACACAACTATAGTGTCAAAAACTTCAGTGCTTTTGGCAAGAGGCTGCCAGCGACCCAATGGACCCCACATGCGTGCATAATTCTTGAGGAAAGAAAGTTTTGTAGTGGAAGGATGATTTAAGGATCAAGCAAGTTTGAGATGATCAACGGTTGTTGTTGTGTCGCTATGCGAAGGTGCACAAAAGTTACCCTTCGTGAACTAGCGACAAAGCACGTGTAGAAAAGGGCATATTAAAGATCAAGCATCTTTAGGATGATCGGATGATTGTCGCTGATTGTCTGTGCGAAGTTGCATGAAATTTACCCTTCATGAACCAGCGACAAGTGAGCTGGCAGGTACAAGTGGGGGTCCAGCTAGCGGGTCTCGGTGAGATGGAGCTAAGGTGGCAGTCTAGTGGCGGACAGGTGGCGGTCCACAAGGCAAGTGAGATGGCGATGAGGTGGTGCTCTGGTAGGATTCATGGGAAAATCACAAGCTGCCACGTGGCAAGGCGCAGAGGGTAAACCAGGCAAAAATCAAAGTTAAATAATATAGTTCAGACTATAGGTCAAAATCCAAAAATTTAAATGATGGGTCTACATTCAAGATTAATTTTCCTAAGGGGTATTTTTTACTGAAATATAGACATATTATATACCATCGGAAAGCTCCCGGGATGAGGAATCCACTCATGTAGTTTGTTTCAACAATAATTTGATAGTTTGAGAGTAGTTTCTATGGGAAGGAGAAAGGAAATATTTTTCAGTTGGGGAAAGAGGACACTTGGCAATTTGTGATGAAATCTGGTCTTTTCCCTCTTCTTCATATTCTCATTTCTTGTCATTTGAAAGGGTTCCAGAATTTTTGAGAAAATGCTCTAGATTTCATGGTTTCCAGTTCTAAATTTCTTGACCCAAGTTTGTAAAACTCTTTGGTTTGTTTAGGGTATAGAGCTGCATTTCAATATTACAGATTGTTTCCTAGTTGCAGGTTTTACTTATGTTAGGAATGAGTATATTTCACACAAGATTGTCTCTAGGCATGTATTTCATTGTTACAAATTGAATCCTCAAGGAGGCTGGATTTTTTCATCTCTAGGAGATTGTTGTGATTGTTTGTAGGTATCCTTCAGTGAAGGTTTTAAATTTTGTAATCAGTCATAAATAATGGAATATGTATCCAAGATCTGATAATTTTGTGAATGAATCATGTAATGCATTGGTATAAGGTATTGATGGAAGAATATTCTATAAGGAAAACAAGTTTCTAGCTAAGATTTGCATTTGTAGTTGTGTGTGTGACTCCATGCCTAATGAACAAGGCACTAGTCTTTGAAGAATTCGGGGATATTTTTAGTTTCATACAAATTTAAAGAAAATCTATTTCCCTTCATGTTTAGGGGTTGTGTTCTATTCATTCTAAGCTCTTATTCATCTATTGCTTATATAGATCCAGCCAATCTGTAGTGTTTTTCTAACTTGTTGAGCTTGTGGAATGATCTATCTGCTTATTGTTTGATGCTGCCATATGTTTGTAATGAGTTGTATTTAATACATCAAAGGGTGTCCCCCCCTAGGTCTAGCAGAACCAAAAGTGCAGGAGGATCATTAGGTTCCTATGTTATGTTGTCCAAGTCCTGATGCATTTCATAGATTGAAATTGGCCATTTCATAGAAAGATTGCAGGTGAACTTGGGTTAACTAGTCTAGGTGAACAACAAAAATGGTGGCTCTGCTAGGGAGAAAATTGCTATAAATGTTTGATTGTTAAGGTTAGAAGTTGAATTTATTCCTCGTCTTGTCAATTTCATATCCAACCAGTCTGTCCATTATATATGCATAGAGTTGAAAGTGATTTTATGGTGAAGAGAGTATTCATTGTTCTGGATCTGTAGAATGATATGTTATTTCATGTCATATTTTATGAAGGAGTAACAGTAAATTCATGTTGTTGAGTTGTGAGAAAGTCCTTGGAGCTGTATGCAATTTTTTCCCCAATTCCTTATTGGGTGGCGACTCCATGGTTCATACCAGTGCTGAATGTCTATGCAATTAGTATTGCATAAGGTTTTTATGGTTTGATATATAGTGTAGAGATATGGGTTGTCATTGCTAATGCAGATTTACACATAAATCCTTCAACATAGAAGTTTGATAAGAAAGTGTAGTAGAAAGATACACATAGATTTGGTGTTAATTTCCCAAATCCATATGTTTGTGGCCTGGAAGAGTGTTTATTGTAGGAGATTTGAAGAAAGGTAAGTAATGAATTGTAGGAGAACAACAATTTGTTGTTCAAAATTGTTCCTCTATGCAAGAGGTTGCGACTTTGAGGTAAAAGAATATGTTGAAAGTTGAAGTTAATCTTCAGATCTACAAGAGTTTATGGCTGCAAATTATCCAGGTATAGTCAGATATTTCTGTATGTGGGAAAAGCGGTTCAATGAAATCCAAAATGTGGAAATATTTCAAGGACTTGCCCACACACCCATGGGACTCTTGGTGCAAGTTATGGAGCCATGAGGAATGGCTCAACTTCCCAAGGAGTGTTCCATGGGTGTGTGGGCAAGTCCTTGAAATATTTCCACATTTTGGATTTTATCAAACCGCTTTTCCCGCATACATTTCTGGCACCCCATACTATACTTGAGTAGTCTACTACATGGAAAAGTCGAAAAAGTCAAAAATATCAAAAATCAAGAAAAAGAAAATAAAAAGTTACAATAAAAGCAACTGGTGAAAACCTGGCAACAAGTGCTATTGTGAGAGGAGAGCTCCTCTATCTATCTTTACTCACGAGCCTTTTATATCTGCAATCCAGCACTATCGACCATCACCCAACACTTTATCAAAATACCATTCTTTAGGACATACTTAGCGTAGTCACTATCCTTGTTAATCCAAATACCATTTCATCATCTACCATGGCTTGGTAATCACTGTGCATATCCCCATCAAGAGGTAACATTAGCTAGGGGCAGCATTGATCAAAATTCTATCCTAAATCCAAACTTGCAACAAACTCAGAGCATCCTGTCCAACAACAAATCAACAATCACGAGAACAAACATTGATCACTTAAATGGATTCACAACGCATGATGGATGATTTTATGAAGTATCAAATGTTTGCATCTAGCATGAAGTTTTGACTATTTTTGCACTTGAACTTTTTTTGTAACTATTGGATCCTCTACATTTTCTCAATGATGCATCGAGCTAAGAAAGTCATGGGAACTCCAATATCTTTTTAGTTTTCTATCTGTGAGGGGATCACTTGTACTGTGCAAATACTTGTCTCGAGACGTGATTCAAAGCATATCACTGAAGACATGATTCCACTTTGCACACACAAATGATTTAATCTTGTCTGTTTATACGCAAACCGCACTCAGGTCATCCTGGTTCAATTATACCTTGACGCTTGTGCTATCTTGCAAAAGTAAAAATCATGTAAATTTTTCTCAGTTCATTATGGCTCAATTATACCATTATGATTGTATAAATTTTCAACATATCCCAACAAATCAATGCTCAATGATGATAACTACAAAGAAAGCAAAAACATGTGACTATACAAGAATGACAAACAGAAGAATAAGGATTCTCAATTAGTTGCATATCATTTTACAATTAGTTTCATATCATTTTACAATTAGTTACATCTCATTGTCATACATCTCATTTTCAAGATACATCTGACAACATATCATTATCATACATCTCATTTTCAAGATACATGTCATAGAATATCATTATCATACATCTCATTTTTAAGATACATCTCACAGCATATCATTATCATACATCTCATTTTCAAGATACATCTCACAGCATATCATTATCATACATCTCATTTTCAAGATACATCTCACAACATCATGCAGTAACATATCATATTCATCACATATCAAATCACATACATCTAAGCATTGCATCATCATTATAGAAACATCAAAATCATATAGAAAGCATCATCCATAACACATCACATGAGGATAAAAAAAATGGTGTCATATATATATATCTCAAAAAATGATCAAAGTACAAAATATGTCATGTATGTCCCATAGTACCATGATCAAAATACAAAGGAGACAATGTCTCTTAGGTATGACTATCTCCTGAGGGTGATGGTCTCATAGCAGATGTCCCAGCACCTAGATCCCCAAGTGGATCCTGTTGAGGTGGCCCAGTCACAACTCTACTCTCTATCCTTGACCCCGTATGCCTCCTCGTCACTGTAAAAATAGGAACTTTGTGCTCCTAGGGCACCGCATCCTCATAGTACCTCCAATAATACTCAACCTCCTTGGCTGTATAAGACAACTCCCTCAGGGTGTCTCTCATCGAGCCACCCGCAACTGCTTTGTCAAAAGTCTCTGCTTGAGCCTCGGCTCAACCCAACCACTCTAAAACTGTATCCTGCTCAGTGGTCAGCTGTGCAATCTGTCACTGATGTGTTGGTAGCTATGTCTGCAGGTGCTGCACTGATAACTATAAGGACCTAATCTGAGAAACCTCTCAGTGAGTTAGAATCTCAATTTGGAGGGGTACTTGTGTAGTGGGACCCTCCATCCCTCTCCCTATCCTTGGCACTAGCGGGGGTAAAACATCTGACCTCCTCCTCTAGGCTGGCTATCTAAACTCACCTATCCCTCCCACCGCTGCTATCACCTCTCCTACCCGCTCCTCACCCCCATCTCCAATAGCCAAACCTCCTCTCCCTCTATCCTCCATAGCCTACCGCACTAATCTCTCCACCTATATCCCTCTATCACCACCACCTCCCTCATCTAGCTCCTCTCCTACCTGCTCCTCACCCCCAGCTCCAATAGCCAAACCTCCTCTCCCTCTATCCTCCGCAGCCCACTGCACTACTCTCTCCACCTGTATCCCTTTGTCACCACCAGCTCCACCTCTATCCCGTCTCCTCTCCCAATCAACTCTCCCCCTATCCCCACACTGACCTCAACCACCACCTTTTCCATCTCCACCATCATCACCTCCACCATCCCCACCTCCCTCATCTATCTCCTCTCCCTCCTCTCCCCATCTCCCTAGCCTCTCGGCCTGCTCATTCTCGTCATCATCAAAAGCGGGAATCATCTTTATTGGATCCGATATCCCAGTAACAACATGAGCCGCAAAGAGTGCTGCAAACTCATCGGTCATCCTCACATCCATTATACCGTAGGCATAGTCCCATATCTGGCCAGCTAGGTGAAAGAACTCCTCAACCATCATCGTGCTATCAATAGTGGGTCCCCACTTTGGTACATCCTGTCTCCATCAAGCATACAAGCATGCTCCCTGTGGTATCCCCTATTGTTGTCCATACTGCTGCAACACTCGGTTGTGCAAGTATCTCTCGATAACAAAGGGCATCCGCCTTATCAGAAATTGAGATATATAGACATAGGGAATATCCATCCCATCCTTTGCCCATACCTCGCAATCTGTATATCATCTCTAGACGACCGTATCGATATCATCTAGCACTCACCTCCAATGCTCTAGTTTGCCTAGCTTACACAGGACAACTATCCTTCTATATCCATAGGCATGCGCGTGACCAACTGGCCTATCTTTGTCCTCAAGTGGCCTAGCTATGGGAATATGCTCCCACAACCATACCTATAGCAACGTGACCCCAGCTGAGAGACTGTTGTATCCCAAGTAAACCACCTGATGCAGACCCCTATATAAGTGGGCCAACATAGCAGACCCCCATGCAAATCGATGACCCCATGTCACCATGTCCTCCAGCACTAGCCCCCATCCTACTGCCAGTCCCTCCTACCTATGGTCGGGACATAAGAAACCACCCTATGAATCCTACCAACACTGATGGTAGAGGGGCGTAATCCAAATCAATGAACTCCTGCCAGGGGATCTCATATCCGCAAATCGTATCATCCTGTAATATCTGGCGAAGAGCCTCAGTCTCGCTCTCCTTGATCTTCTCATATGGTAAAAGTGCACCTACCATGAGAATCCATAGAATCTGGTAGCAATCCTCAGGTGTCACTGTCATCTCACCTATCGCCTAATGAAAGGTGTTGGTGTCACTATGCCATCTCTAGGCCAAAGTTGTCAATAAACCCCGATTAATGATATACTAGGGCATCTCCAACAAAGGGGATAGTCCACACCTCTCAATGATATCCCTGTCTACCTATGTCAATCATGGTATCAATGACCATGGTCTCAGAAATCGCTCTCGCAACTACACAACCCCAAGCCGCTCCTGTCACAAGCAAAACATGTCCAATATCAGTTTCCTCATCAAATCAATCCATATCAACATCAGATCAATATCAACTTGAAACATTGAAAATCTAATCAAGTTCCACATCATATCAAATCCATATCCATATCAGATCATATCAACTTGTAACACAACTCAAGTTTCACATTCATATCAGCTTGTAAAACAACTCAAGTTTCACATTCATATCAGCTTGTAAAACAACTCAAGTTCCAAATTCATATCAACTTGTAACACAACTCAAGTTCCACAGCCATATCAACTTGAAAAAAAACTCAAGTCCCACATTTATATCAACTTGAAACAATGCATATCAAATCAAGTTCATATCACATCACAAATCCATATCAAATCAATATATCAACATCAACTTGAAACATTGTAAAACAAATCAAGTTATCTCCAAAATCCATATCAAAAACACCATATCATAACTCATATTGGACAAATTATCAAAACAATGACAACAGATATGCAAACTAACTATCACACCCATCCCGACAAAACTGGCAAATGCCTACCTATCTTTCTTCATCTCATAATCCTCACCAAAATCCAACTTTCCACAAATTTTCTGCCCATGCGCTGAAAACTTTTATCCACGCACTACACTGCTCTACGTGTGCTATCTAACAATCTCTATGTGCTACCACATGCACTCTATGCGCTAAAATGAACCTATGCGCTACCCTGATCTATCAATGTGCCACCCAAAACACCCTACGCGCTAAAACCCCCTATGTGCTATCCTAATCTGGCCCTATGCTACAAACCTAACCTTATGCACTAGGTCACACCTACGCGCTACCCTAACCTACCCATGTGACCCCCGGCTAACCCTAAGCGCTAGGTCTAAGCGGTGCGCTACTCTCTTCCCCCTATGCACTACCATGTGCACCCACTGCACTAACTTTGGTCTATGCGCTATTCTCACCCGCTTTGCACTATCCTAACCTACCCAGACACTACCCTAGTTCCTAAGACACTATGCACTACATTTTTTTTTGTATGCGCTATGGTTTTCACTGGACGTACTAAACCGTTATTTTCCACGGCAAAAAATAAAAAACCTAACTAAAAACGACAAAACAAAAATAAAAAAGAGGTCAAAAATGATCACTTAACGATGGTCCATATGTGGTGGGCCTCCGATACCTCCGAACATGCTCAAATTGATGAGAAGTAAAGGGAACCGACATCTTGAATTTCTCTCCAAGTGTCACTTTATCCAAAGTCAACAAGCAAAAATGAGACAAAATAAATCACTTTTTACCTTTTTATAGGGTAAATGGAAATTAGGGTTACGTGGTGGAACATGAAAATTGCTCGTGGTCTCACTTCTAACCCTAACAAACATCATTATCAGTAGATGAATCAAATTATCGCATTCACCGTAGATAAAATTTAAAATGCAATCAAATTTATCAACTCAAATCAAATTTTCAAATTTTTGATTCATCTCCCGAGGGGGCATTATCAACATCATTTATCAAATTTGGGGCATCATTTATCAAATCTGGGGCACGACATGAACATCTCGACATGACATCACACCGATCATAATCAAATTTTGACGACGTATCATTTTTCTTTGAATCAACATGTGCACACACGTCACTTCAAAGAGGGGCAAAATGTAGATGTATAAAAATGACCATATTCCTAAATGAATATTTAATGTTCATTTTATTCTCATTCCTCTATTTAGTTAAATCTAATTTAATTAAATCACCCACATTCTTCTATTTAATTAAATAAATTATTCTATTTATTTATTTAAATTCACTTTATCTCTTTTTATCATTTAATTGAATAAATCATTTTATTTAATTATATCCCTTCTCTCTACTTTTAGTTAAATTTACATTTAATTAAATAGTTCACCCCAATTAAATAAATCTAATTTATTTAAATCCCCAACTTGCAACCAAATTGAAATAAAACAATTTATTTTAATTAAATCTTATTATTCCTCACCCACTTGCATTTTCCTACATCTCCCACTTGCCTCCTAACCCTCTTCCTAAATTCTTCTACAATACCTCTAATCCTAATCAATTAACCTAAACCCATCAATTATCTCATTTCCCTAAATTTGAGGAGCTCACTTCTCAAATTTGGAGTAAAGTCTTCCAAAGGCATTAAAGCCTTTATGCCTTCAACAAGCTAACTTGTTGAAAACCCCCAAATTTGGAAGGACTCTTACAAATTTGTCCCCAAAGTCTTCAAACCATTAATGGTTAACTAACCCTTGTGGCATGGTTAGAGACTTTTTGCCTAACTCAACCCTCACTTAACCTAGGGGTCTCATCAAGCATGCATTGCTTTGACCATGGTTATTCCTTTAACCTTTGCACAAGAGTTTATCCTTTGGGTAAAAGCTTTATCCATTGGATAACCTTAACCTAACCTTAACCTTTACCTTCTAAGGTAACCATGAGGTCTTCTCAAGCATTTAATGCTTCTTACCTCTCCTCTCAAGCAGTCTTATGTTGATAATTGTCACCATTTCATTGGTGAGAATTGCAAAAATGGATTGATAACTTTCAATCCTGACCCTCGATTAGATCCTTCAATCCTGACCATCCATTGCCCTATTTTTTCTATAAATAGAGCCCTCATTCCTCCATTTCTAGGATCCAAGTCTTTAACATCATACTTATACTTAATTTTAAAGCATTTAGCCTCTCTTTGCAATATAAATTAATCTAATAAGCATTTTAGAATATTTCTATTATCATTGGCTTAAATCACATAACTAGTATATCATGTTAGGATAGTATTTTTACGAACCTTGTCATCTTATCATCTAGTTTAGTTCATTTACAAGAATCATGCATAAATAAGATGCATTCATATTAAATTCGATCAAAATAATCCCTCATTCTTGCATTCGTCATCCCTAAGTCACTTTGCTTAGTGATCTGAGAGAAAAGGCATTGGCTTGAGGGACCTTGTGAGATAGAGAACCATGTAACACTCCTTGGGAAGTTGAGTCATTCCTCATGGCTCCAGAACTTGCACCAAGAGTCCCATGGGTGTGTGGACGTCCTTGAAACATTTCCACATTTCAGACACACCCATGGGACTCTTGGTACAACTTATGGATTCATGAGGAATGGCTCAACTTCCCAAGGAGTGTTCCATGGTTCTCTATCTCATAAAGTCCCTCAAGCCAATGCCTTTTCTCTCAGATCACTGACCAGAGTGACTTAGGGATGATGAATGCAAGAATGAGGGATGCTTTTGATCGAATTTAATATGAATGCATCCTATTTATGCATGATTCTTGTAAATGAACTAAACTAGATGATAAGATGACAAGGTTAGTAAAAATACTATCCTAACATGATATACTAGCTATGTGATTTAAGCTAATGATAATAGAAATATTCTAAAATGCTTATTAGATTAATTTATATTGCAAAGAGAGGCTAAATGCTTTAAAATTAAGTATAAGTATGATGTTAAAGACTTGGATCCTAGAAATGGAGGAATGAGGGCTCTATTTATAGAAGAAACAGGGCAATGGATGGTCAGGATTGAAGGATCTAATCGAGGGTCAGGACTGAAAGTTATCAATCCATGTTTGCAATTCTCACCAATGAAGTGGTGACAATTATCAACATAAGACTACTTGAGAGGAGAGGTAAGAAGCATTAAATGCTTGAGAAGACCTCATGGTTACCTTAGAAGGTAAAGGTTAAGGTTAGGTTAAGGTTACCCAATGGATAAAGCTTTTACCCAAAGGATAAACTCTTGTGCAAAGGTTAAAGGAATAACCATGGTCAAAGCAATGAATGCTTGATGAGACCCTTGGGTTAGGTGAGGGTTGAGTTAGGCAAAAAGTCTCTAACCATGCCATAAGGGTTAGTTAACCATTAATGGTTTGAAGACTTTGGGGACAAATTTTTAAGAGTCCTTCCAAATTTGGGGTTTTCAACAAGTTAGCTTGTTGAAGGCATAAAGGCTTTAATGCCTTTGGAAGACTTTACTCCAAATTTGAGAAGTGAGCTCCTCAAATTTAGGGAAATGGGATAATTGATGGGTTTAGGGTAATTGATTAGGATTAGAGGTATTCTAGAAGAATTTAGGAAGAGGGTTAGGAGGCAAGTGGGAGATGTAGGAAAATGCAAGTGGGTGAGGAATAATTGGATTTAATTAAAATTTATTGTTTTATTTCAATTTGGTTGCAAGTTAGGGATTTAAATAAATTAGATTTATTTAATTGGGGTGAACTATTTAATTAAATGTAAATTTAATTAAAGTAGAGAGAAGGGATTTAATTAAATAAAATGATTTATTCAATTAAATGATAAAAAGGGCTAAAGTGAATTTAAATAAATAAATTCAATAATTTATTTAATTAAATAGAAGAATGTGGGTGATTTAATTAAATTAGATTTAACTAAAAAGAGGAATGAGAATAAAATAAACATTAAATATTCATTTAGGAATATGGTCATTTTTATACATCTACAATTTCAATACATTAAACGTGTTTTGGGGTATTTGAAAAGAGCAAAATAGTTTCCCTATCTAGTGTTTTCCATTTGTTGAAAAGGAAGAAGATCAAATATATTTGCATATTCAAAGTGTTGTAAGTTTCGATCTTATATGTTTTCCTATGATATGCAAATATCCATGAGCTTTATGTCAAAAAGTGAAGAAGATAAATCTTTAGCTTGACATATTTGTAAGTTGTTGAATTTTTGTGTGGGGTTGTGTATGAAGTTTGAGAAGTCACAATGTGCAGTCAATTATTTCAGTCCCAATTTTATTCACATATGACCATGTCCAGTAAACTAGAACAACCATGTAATAGGAAAAGTTTCAGCATGAAGTATTATGTTGCTCTAAACTTCGAAGGTATTTCGGGTTACCCAAATCTCATACCCACAGAAATTAGAAAATATTTGCTAATATTCAATGGGAAGAAATCAGAATCAACACATCTACATTTGAAAAGATTTTTAGACTTGATGGGAGATTTTGAGGTTTGTCAAGAAGATGTGTGCATGAAATTATTTGTCCAGTCACTGAAAGAGGATGCAAGAGATTGGTTCTCTTTTTTGCCAGCAAATTGTAATTCCCATGGGATGAACTAACAGCTAACTTTATAGCCCAATTTGCTGAAAAGGTGAGTGCTTATGATATGCTGAGAGGATTCATGTACATACAAATCAGGGAATATGAATTGGTACCGACATTTAATATTATATTTTCACAAATATTGTCTAATATTTCCAGAAAGTATAAGTTTAACGATGGAGCATGCTTGGAGATTTATGTGAGTTCTTTTGACAAGAAGATGGGTTTCTTATTAAGAGACAAGGAACCCAAAACTTTGCATGAAGAATTTAACACAGCTAGGGACATTGAAAACAATTTTAAATTTGGGATCTCAAAGAGATTTTTGTCTACTATTGTTTTTTGTCAAAACACCTTCAATGGTGAAAGGAAATCTGAAGTTAGGCCAAACATTCCTTATCAAGATATAGATATATATGAAGGATATGCACCATTTGATTTATATGCCGGTTATGTTGATTATGTGGCTGCAAATTATGAAGTTAATCATGCATCTCCCAAGGATAATGATAATGAAAACAATGATGGTGATGACCATCGATCTTTGCTTGTTGCTAATGTATTTGATGTTGAAGTACCAAATATTGAGGGATCACCAAGTGTTATCGATTATGCAAGTGAGGATGATAATGACACAATGTGTGCAAACAAAGAAGCTATTAATCAACCCATGATTTTGTCACAAAAGGATATGCAATATGATGTAAATCAGGATTTGATGAAGTCAGATAAAGTTGAAAGTGGAATTGTGATTGATATTAGTGAAGCTCCCAATACAGGTACATCAAGTGATGAATTTATTTCAGAATGGAGTGATGTTGTTGATTATGAGGATAATGAGTTCGATTTACAGCACTTTGGGGATATAGAAATGAACAATGAAGATCAATTTTAGAATAAGAGTGATTTTGACACAAATTATTTATTTTCTTATTACCAGCGAATGAATGCCAGTCATGTAGCTGAGGATACCTATGAGAATTCTTATTATTCATCTTGTGAAGATGATATAAGAGAAGACCAAGTTATACATCTCAGTCATGAATCTGAAAATGAAAGTGTTTTTGAAGATAAAAAAATATGTGAAAGTGCAGATAATGTTTCATTCTCAAATTTAAATGAACCTATATTTGAATGTTTTCAAAGTTTGACATACCATGAAGAGGATGTGAATGTTGATGGTATGCTTGAACCGGATATGGAGTTCTTTGCATTTGATATAAATGTTCATAGTGCTAATGTCATTGATGAAAATGCTGAAGTTTCCCCTTGTGTTGAACAAGTTTTTGATGCTGATGAAGTTGCCAACAATAGTAGCATGTGTTGTGAAAAATTATTTCATGATGAAGATAAGAGGCATGGATTGTGTGATGATTATTTCAGACCACAAATGGAAGTTTTTCAAGTGGATGTAAGTCTGAATGAGAAAGACTTAGCTGAGGATATTCTTTAGCCAGAAGTATGCATTCTTTTCCATGAATGGGATATTGAGAATGCGGATGTATTGAGTTTGATAAACAAGGATAATATAAAGTGTGATCTGCATAGTAAAGTACCACATCTGGACCAAAATGTCTATGTTCCTTGTTTGTATCAATTAGTTATTAATGTCCCTCATTCTATGAATTTAAATGATAACAAGGCATGTGCTGATGAGAGCTACAATGGTGAAAATGAATGTTTTATTTTTGAAATTTAGCATGATGATACCCTTGCAAAGGATAGAGTTGATAGGGATAGTGAAATGTATGGTAGCTTGTGGGAAGGCCTCTATAGTGATTTGTCTCATGTTTTTACTTTTGTTGAAGTAGTGTGTGGCTATAAAGTTCAAAATCAGGCAACAGGTGTGCATACCAGTTGTTGTAGTAATGAGATGAAAGAGGTTACTTTTAAGGATTGTGCTCAGTTGTTGTTGAAAGGTTCCTTTGTTTGGATCATGACATCAGGTGATGAGAATTAGATTTTTGAAAGAGGTAAATGCTGAGATTATTTGGGGAAATTTATAATTAGTTGTAAATATGTTTGTATACTTTGTATAGTCGCTTTGCTTTCAGTTGTGTGGTTTTCAATAAAGTACCCTGTTGTTCGGGTAGAATTAGGAACCCTTTGGTTTTTAGAAGAGAAGATAAGTGATCAGTTTTTGGGTGGTCTACTCTACCATAGATTCTGAATTCTTGTGTTGATCTTGCAATCCACCATACCTAGTCAGAGCCACTATTGAGACTCATAAATTTGAGTATTTTGAGAGGCCCATTTCAAAATTTTGCATCTGCACTTTCAAAGGACCACCTAATGAGTCAACCTGATAGGCCTATTTTGAAGAAGTGTAAAATGGAGCCAGTTGATTATTAAGTGGTAAAGCCTTGGAATCTTGTTCTACACCTTTCTTTTGGCCTATGAAGTGTTTTGCAGCTTTTAGATTTCAGTTTGGATTAGTTTATCAAGTACCCATTTCAAGGGGTGAGCTAAAAGTCCATCATAGGTGCAAATGCAGATTTTATTAAATGACCTACTTTGAGGCCTTGCATCTTTTGCCTAGTTGAAATTAAAAGTGCACTGAATCCTATCCATATAGGTGAGTCCACATGCCAAGTTTTAGGTCTTTATGAATCTGTTTGATCAGTTTTCCAAGATTATTTCTTGAGCCACTTTATTCAGTTTTCTGCACTTTCATGGTTGCACCTGTTAAAGTGGCTATTTTCATGAGTCCACTATTTGCACCCTATCAGCTTCCCGGTCAAACTAAACATTCCACAGTATTCCTTATAGTTCAAAGTATCTATGCCCCAAATTTGGGGGTCTACGGAGATCGTTTGATATTTTTAAGAAAGGCATTTTGAGGTCCCTGCGCATTAATTTTATCAAGTTCATAGTGCTGACAAAGCCGAATGGTCATCTTTGACCATTAATATCTCATCGCTCAAGATTTTTCATGAGGAATGGTTTTACAAGATGAAATTTAACATATCAGACAACACACCTATCAGTTTGTGAAGTCCAAAAAGGTGTTTTGACCAGTTTTAAAATTGCATCTTTGGGTTTAAATGCAAAAATGTGGCACAAGCACCTGAAAGTTGCAAGTTGAGTTTTAATGATCTGAAAATTGTGTTGATCAACTCTAGAGGTATGTTCAAGGTTCCTGAAGCATTTCAAGGGTCAGTTGAATGAATAAATTTTTTTTTTAAGTCAGGCCCACCTTGGGGCTCGATCTGGCTCATGCCCTTGCAATATTAATTTTATTGGTGACTCGGTTCACTGAGAGAATTTCAGAATATTTAAATTTGGATTGAGATCATGAGACATGTCATAAGAGTTCAAGATGCTAATAGAACTCAAGGCAATTTCAAATTGGCAAGTTTAATGCCAAATCCTCCTTCAGTGACAGAGAAGAGACATTAAAAAAATACAAATGCACCTGATAGATGGTGTGGAATGGAGAGGGAATTGAAGCTTTCAGCAAATGTAAGTGGCATGAGAAAATGCCAGTCTTTTCCCCCTACGTGGCAGACAAGCTGGAAGGTGGAGTGTGGCATGGGAAGGGCTCAAGATGAAACTCCAACAAATGCAATTAGCAGGTCTTATGCCATCTCCCCTTTGCGTGGTGTTTGACTGAGCCATTTTAGAAACCTTACTTCAAATGTAATTGGCATTTTAAATGGTGAAGGGTTTTGAGAAAACTTTAGTAAATGCACGTGGCATGTGAAATGCAAAATCAAAACATCCTTCTTGTGAGGCTTTCAAAGGAGGCATTAGAAATTTTAAATCAAAAGCATATTGGCAGACGTAAAACTAAAGTCCACTGCCTTTGCTAGCATCCTCTCCTGCAGATGGCATAATAATGAAATTGGTTACATTACTAAAAAAGTCTTAGAAAATCTTCAAACCAAATGTAGATTAGCAGGTTTATCCCCCTTCTACGTGGAGTTTGGAGGGCTTTATGAAACTTCAAATAAATGCTATTAGCAGTTGCATTGCCCAAGTCCACGACCCAAAGCCATCATGTTCCCTGCATGGAGTGGAATTGGTAAAAGGCATTAAAGACTCTCAAGCAGATGCAAGGGGTTGTGTGGCCATTAAAACTTCAAAGCAATTCCATATGCAAGTGTAAAGCAAATCCATCGACCTCTACCAGCATCCTCCCTACGTGGTGACCTGCAGAAATTTTAAACAAATCCAGCCTATGCGCGAGGTGTATGAAATGGGTAAAGCATTTTTAAAACTCCAAGCAAGTGCAATTGGTATGTTTAAAAACCAAACTCTGTGGGTGGTACATGAGATTTTCACAAAGGGCATCATAATTTTTTTAAAGTAAATGCAATTAGCAGGTGTAATGTCCCCTGTGTGCTGTATGGGGAGGCAACTGTTAAGTTTGGAAAGGATTTTAAAAAAAGAGTTCAAAGCAAATGCATTTGCCAGGTTTAAAACCAGCATTCCTCTGCATGGCATGGGTAAATCCATTAAAATTTTCAGGAAAATGCAAGTTCTAGGCAAAGGCATATATCCCACATTGGCTGTGCATGGGAAAATTTATGTATTTAAATGTAAAAGCACATGAAACTATAGTGTCAAAAGCTTCAACGCTTTTGGCAAGAGGCTACCAGTGACCTAGTGGACCCCACATGCATGCACGATTCCAGAGGTAAGAAATTTTTGCAGTGGAAGGATGAGTTAAGGATCGAGCAAGTTTGAGACGATCAATGGTTATCATTGTGTCACTATGCGAAGGTGGATGAAAGTTACCCTTCGCGAACCAGCGACAAATCACATGCAGAAAAGGGAAAATTAAAGATTGAGCATCTTGAGGATGATCGAATGACTGTCGTTGATTCTCTATGTGAAGGTGCACAAAAGTTACCCTTCGCGAACCAGTGACAAGTGAGCTAGCAGGTACAGGTGGAGGTCCAGCTGGCGGGTCCCGGTGAGATGGAGCTCAGGTGGTAGTCCAGTAGCGGACAGGTGGCAATCCATAAGGCAGGTGAGATGGCGATGAGGTGGCACTCTGGTAGGATTCATATGCAAATCATAGGCTACCACATGGCAAGGCACAGAGGATAAACCAGGCGAAAATCAAAGTTAAATAATATAGTTCAGACTATAGGTCAAAATCCAAAAATTTAAATGATGGGTCTATATTCAAGATTAATTTTCTTGAGGGGTATTTTTTACCCAAATATAGACATATTATATACCGTCAGAAAGCACTTGGGATGGGATGAGGAATCCAGTCATGCAGTTTGTTTCAACAATCATTTGATGTTTTGAGAGAAGTTTTCAAGGGAAGGAGAAAGGAAATATTTTTCAGTTGGGGAAAGAGGACACTTGGCAATTTCTAGTGAAATATGGTCTTTTCCCTCTTCTTCATATTCTCATTTCTTCTCATTTGTAAGGGTTCCATAATTTTGGAGAAAATGCTCCAAATTTCATGGTTTCCAGTTCTGAATTTCTTGACCCAAGTTTGTAAAACTGTTTGGTTTTTTAAGGGTATAGAGCTACATTTCAGTATTGCAGATTGTTTTCTAGTTGCAAGGTTTACTTATGTTAGGCATGAGTATATTTCACACAAGATTTCCTGTAGGCATGTATTTCATTGTTACAAATTGAATTCTCAAGGAGGCTGGAATTTGTCATCTCTAGGAGATTTTGTGATTGTTTGTAGGTATCCTTCAGTGAAGGTTTTAAATTCTGTAATCAGTCATAAATAATGGAATATGTATCCAAGATTTGATAATTTTGTGAATGAATCAAGTAATGCATTGGTATGAGGTATTGATGCAGGAATATTCTATAAGGAAAACAAGTTTGTAGATTCTTCTTCACATATCTCTAAGTCTTATGAGCTATTTCTAGAGCATATTCCTTGTCTTCCCATACCTTTGTTTCTTCAGCCTTTTCTTCTTCTAGTTTTTTTATAGACTCATCAAATTCATATCCTATTTCTATAATTGTATTCTTTGAAGTATCTTTATCAACTTTCACATTTGTGTTTTCAACAATTCTTCTTAGTCTTTTGTTATAACATCTATAAGGTTTTCTTTTAGTAGAGTAGCCAAGAAAGATATCTTCATCAGATCTTTTGTCAAACTTTCCTAAATTTTCTTCATCTCTCCTAGAATAGCATTAACTTCTAAATACTTTGAAATATTTCATAGGAAGAGTCCTTCCATACCAAAGTTCATATTATGTCTTGCCATGATTCCTTCTAATCTGTACTCTTTTAAGAGTTTATATTGTGATGTGTATTTCTTCTTCTTTCCAGTAGATTTCAGGTAAACTTGATTCATTCATCATTGTTCTAGCAGCCTCTTGAATTTTTATGCTCATCCTTTCAACTACACCATTCTACTGAGGTGTCCTAGGAGTAGACAAGTGTTTTTATCCCATGATTCTCACAAAAATTATTGAATTCATCAATAGTAAACTCTCCACCTCTGACAGATCTCAAGCATTTTATTCTTCTATCTATCTCATTTTCAACCATGACCTTGAAATTTTTAAACATTTCTAGAGCTTCAAACTTTTCTCTTCAGAAAGTAACCCAAGTCATTCTAGAATAATCATTAATTAAGAGCATGAAATACCTGTCACCTTATTGACTTCTAGTTCTGGTCGGTCCACAAAGATCAATGTGAACTAACTCCAACAGTCTAGTAGAAGATTGTTCCTTAACTTTGAAATTCACTATTAGAAAGAGTCTATTACTAATTGGTGGTACAAGTGTTTCCATCAATGACCAAGGGAGAAATTGTTGGAAAATTGAGTTGTGTTTCTTATGTTGTCATTGGCAATGTCAACCTATCTTGTATTGTCATTGATGTCATTGTGTATGGTGTGGACATTGTAGTTAGTCTGAAAATGTGTTCCAATGTTGCTATGTTGTTTGGTGGCATTGTTGAGTAAGTATGAGGTACTTTCAAAAGGTTGGTGTAGTGAAAGTTTCAATATGCAAGAAACTGTATTTATATGTAGGAATCGTATTTAATGTTTTCCTCCCATTCTTGATGTTCATGGCCTACAGTTTTGGATATAATGACTATGTTATGTGGATGTTGCACTATGAAACTGTGACGTTGATTATGACGATTTGCTGACAGTGACGTTTCCTGTTAGGATTGGTCTAGAGAATGCTTTTCATTACTCCACTATGATGATTCAAGTGTTTTGTCTTGGAGGACATATTCATATGGTTTTTCCAATGTTCTAGTTCAAATTTCTAGTGTTGATTCATTTGAAAAGTGAATTTATGTTGTTCGGTGTTATGTGTTGTCAGTTATGTTAGTATCTGGTTGACTCAGGTGGTCTATATTATTTGGATCATGTTATTTGGTTTGAATATGCATTGGAGGTTGAGTTAGGATATTGATATGGGTCTCACACTGGCATGTGTAGATTTGCATTGAGTATTTTGTATTGGGTGATGTGTTTGAGTCTACTAGTTAACATATTTCATTATTGTTCCACACATTATGGTTGATGCTGACTTTGGTTGATGTCTAGCATGTGAATTTCATTGGAACTAACTTAGGAAGATGTGTTTCATTGTGTTTGGGTCCCCTTTATCTCCTAGAGTGGACCACATCATGTATTTTTCATCTAGGTGGATAACTTTATATAATTCATGTATACTATGTCTGTGGTTGACCTAGTTAAGGGTTTCAATGTAAAATATTGTATAAGTGAATGTACAAATGTTTGAGTTGAGGTATGGAATATATGTGGATTTTTGTGAGTTAGATGTGAATGATATGCAAGTAGCAGAGGTGTGGATTTCAGTTTGTGATGAGTTTTGATGATCATATCTTCTGTGTGACAATATGTTGAGATAGTGATTGAAGTCAGTGATGTTTGTCATGATACTGTTTGCTTAACATAGTGGTTCAAGGACAATTTCATGATCAAGAGATCTTGTTCATTACAATTCATTATTCCTTGTACTTGTCAAAAGATAGTGAGTCCTTTGGTAACCTATGCATCTCATTGTATCTTGCCCTAAGATTATGTATCTCAGTATTGCAAGTCCTTTATATCTTGCCCTAAAGTTATGCACCTTAGTTTTGGAAGTCCATTCAGGTGTAGTGAGCTCCTTGACCTTGAGCCTAAAACATTGTAATTAGTTGTTCATATTGTGAGTGTGATTCTCATTGTGGTCTTTCCCTTCTTGGGTTTTCCATGTAAATTTGGTGTTCTTGTGTGTGTTGTGATTTTTTGTAGTGATAAGTTAATCATAGTTTGAAGTTTAAAGGTTTAAAAGTAAAGCTATTTAGGGTTTGAATTGATTCTCACACCCCCACCCCTGTCAATCTCATGGCATGTTCAAGAAAAGGTACATTGGAAATAAAAGACACTTAAAAATACAACAATAGGATAAGGCTATACCGATCAAAAGAGAAAGGACACAATTGTAAATCATAGTAGACTATGTGAGTAGAGTCAATCATAATAGTATTTTATATATATTAACTAACATGGATCATCATCCTATATGTCAATATAGAAATATGGAGTAAAATAACAAACATAGACAAAAGAAATATAGTAGAGAAAGGGAACATGATGGATTAAGTGGCAACCAAAGCATGATCAAATGCAAGGAAAATAGAATAATGATAACAATGGAAAAGACATACAACAAGGAAGTGGAATGTTATGGAAACAAGGAATCTAGGGAAATAGGTTAATAATTAAATATGAAAAGAAAAAATAAAATTTATTGAAAATGAGAAATAAAAGGATATATATGATGTTAGCATTGGGTTGTCATTGATGTCAACTGGTATGGGGTGACTTCCAGTAAGAGAGATGTATGTGTAACACTATCAAAGAGGAGTATAGGTTGAGATATCTTTGATGTCAACCTTGTGTTGCAAAACACTGGTAAGGTAATAAAGATAACCCTAGTACACAAGTTGGTTCCTGACTTGTGTGGATGGAATGATAAGGTGATCGGTACCAGTACAATGCATCACCGGTAAGGAAAGGATGTCAACTGCTAAGTGATGTGTTGACATGGGGAAGTCAGATCAACCAAGTGAGTCATTGTCTACTTGCAAAGGTCATGACCAGTGTACAAAGTAGGATGAGCAAGGTGCTTGGAAGTTGTTTGTGATGAAGAGGCAAAATGCTACCTAAATCACATCAACACTAGAGGAGAAAGAATGAACATAGCACAAGTATACTATAAGGTTGTAGGACAATAGGACTCCCACCTGATGAAGATGCAGTCATCATGAAAATCAATGACTGATAGTGAATGTGCCCACACTAGATCACATGTGCCTCTTTGAAGATATGTTGCACAAACAGGAAAGTCACATGAGTACATTGCAGGATGCAGAAGACAAGATGGCACTCCATCCGTAAATGGAACTTATCTCCTATCATGCATTGTGTGCATCATAGTTTTGTCAGATAAGGAAGAAGAGGTGCGCATCAACTACATGAAATCAGGGATATGCACTGAACCGATTGAGAATGCATGTTGAGATGCCAGAACAGATCAAGATGGTTTATCGGTATGTAAGTCCATTGGTAATATCAGCAAGGTGCAGATGCAGATGTCCTCCCACTTTGTGGGAATGTGCATGCTTTGGATAGACATGACTGAAGACCGGTTTAGGTGCTCCAACGAGAGTTCAACAAGTGCAGACATGAGGTGTAAATCGGTAGAATGAGAGATACCGACAGGGTTAGAAAACTAGCAGAGAAGAGGAATCGGTAGAAGTGTTTGGTCGGTGATCCTATCTAGACCGACATGAAGATTCAAGCTGGCAGATGGTTGACATGGATGCCACATGGAGTCAAGGTGGCAAACTTGCATTTGGATGAAGATGAAATGTACTTTGACAGAGTAGCTATAGAGTTGGTTGACATTGATGGAAGATCCCACAATTCACAAGACGTGTTGTAGTGTCCTTGCAGAGGTTTGCGGCTCAAGGTTTGGAGGACAACTACGAGCCAGCTAAGAGTGATTGAGAAGATTGAGGCGGTTGAAGGAAACAACAAGACAGATCTTGGTATTCGACCAAGAGATCAGTCCATAAGGAAAATGCAGATCGCTAGAGATAGAAGGCATGATCAAGAAGGTGCGATAATGGTGAAGGTGTACTATTGGCTATCTGGAAGATCAGATCGGGGAAGATCTGATTATATTTGGTTTGCCTTGAGGATGATGAGAAAACCCTAACCGTCCATGATTTTGAATTGGCTTTTGGTAGGAAAATTGGGCTATAAGTATGCAGGCCAAAGACATAGTCAAGTTGCTACTTAATAGAAGTATACTGTGCTACTGCGAAGTGTGTTACTTCTGCATGTAAGAGAAAATCAGCCAAGTGCTCAAGGAGTATCTCAGAAAAGAGTGAGAGTGAGTGAGAATCAGGTTGAAGTGTTCAACCGGTAGCAGAGAAGAACCGGTAGCGACCATACCGATAGAGAAAAAGTGAAGGAGGCTACAGAGAAGGCAGACAGAGAACCGAAAAGGTGTTATACCAGTGAAGAGTAGAGAGTAAGGTGGAGATCTAGCAAAGAAGAAGAAGAGAGGTGTATCGATAGTTAAGCAACAAAAGAGAGTAGTAGAAGAGTGAGTCGGTGTAGCAGAGAAGGTATCTCACTGGCAGAGTGAGGTATATTAAAAGGTTACAAGATTCACTTGTAGAAAGACAACTACTTTTGTAATTGATGTTTTTATTGTGAAGATTGAGTTGTAGCTTGGTGCAGGGGTTGTAGCCCATAAACAAGTTAGTGGCTGGTGCTCCTTGGGTTGGTTCCCTAAATCAAGGGTTGGTGTTCCTTGGGTTGGTGCCCAAAACATTGTAATAGAGTTTTTTCATTGTGAGGATGGATTGGAGCAGTAGTCTTCAATAGCATTTCTCACCGAGGTTTTTCCCATCTTGGATTTTCCTTGTATATATTGGTGTTATGTGATGTCTGTTGTGTGATTGCATTTGTGTTGGTCTCTCCACTAACTAGTAAGTCTGCATTGAGTTAGTTCTATTGACCAGTATGCTCACATAGGATAGCTAAAGGGAAAAGTTTGTGAACCATTGATTCACCCCCTCACCCTCTTAGTGGTGCATTGTGTCTAACAATTGGTATTAGAGCATAGGTTCCCAGCTAGATGAGCTTTCTCCGGCTTGGGAAGTTTCTGGCTTAAGGACACAATGGTTTGTTTAGTGTCAATCCCTGCTCCTATGTTTGATGGTTCAAACTATTCTATTTGGAGTTGTAGAATGGAAGTCTTCCTATATTCTCTAGGGTTTGATGTATGGATGTCGGTTATCAATGGTCTCCCTAGGAATTTCAGTCCTCCCACCGGATCTGAAGAAGAAAGAAGTTGCTTGTGCAATGAAGAAGCCATGAAGGCTTTATTCAGTGGGCTCACTGGTGATGTCTCCTCACAAGTGGATAAATGTAAATTTGCAAAGAGTCTATGGGATAGACTAAGGAAGCTCTATGAAAATGAACCCTGCACTACTGGATCAGTGTGTGGAAGTGAGAAGAACAATGCAGTAGATACATTCACAGATGATGAAAGAAGATCCACTAGTAGTCACAACATTGATGAAGAAGGAACCCATCTCCTCATGGCTCAAGGATCTGAAGTTGAGGTGTACACATCTGAAAGTGATAAGTCAAATGGATCCCATCGACAAGATGTGTTTGGTAGTGATGATGAGGAAGAAGGAGACAAGACAGATAGATCTAGCCATAAAGATCTATTTGATAGTGAGGGAGAAGAAGAAGAAGATGCAGAAGTAGATCTTGAGTGTGAACTGGTAAGTTCTCTAGAAGAGCTTCAAAATGTTAGAAATAATTTTAAAATACACAAAAGATCAGTTCATGAGGACTGTAGTTAGTTGAGAACCTGCCTTGATGTGTCAAACCAAAAGGTTGGCTTATTGACCTCTCAACTAGAAGAGACAAAAATATTGACTGATGATTTGAAATTAGTCTTGGACTCCAAGGAAAATGAAAGAAGGAGCTTGAGAAATGAATACAAGCTATTCAAGAATGCTACTATAGTAGAGTAGAACCCACTGACAAAATGCCTTGAAGAATCTAAGAAATGTATCTCAGAGTTGAAGTCTCAGGAAGAGAACACCAAGGAGTGCTAGTGTGAAGATCTAGCATCTAGGCTAGAAGGAAAAAATGAAAAATATCTACAGTTGGCTAGAGAAATGGAGATTCTCTGAAATGACCTTGAGAAGTGTCAGGATGAGCTCAAGGTAAGAACCTGGTTTGATGGCAACAATGATGCCTTGGACAATATGTTGAAGAAGAAGAAGCATGCGAAGGACACTGAAGAGTTAGGAAGTGGTGTCGATGAATGCTCCACTAGCAAGAATGTCCCCCAGAATGACATTCAGTTTGTCTCCTCAAATGGAGAAAATAAGGGACAGATCTTCACAGTCAGAAATGCTCCCCAGAAGAAGGTTGACCTAAGGACAACTGGTGAGGACTTGCAGACAAAAAGGAAGACTGGTACTGCAAGAAGGAGGAACAATGCATATTCCAAAGGTAAAGGAAATATGGGAGAAGATTGCTTCATCGGAAGCAAGAAAATGAGAAAGCAGCAAATAAGACCTCCTGCTGGTAGAGGACAAGGAAATGCTACCACCCACAAGGAAAAGAAAGTATGGGAGAAGAAGAGACCAGATGGGAGAGCTGCATAGAATGGACAACCAAGGATTCATTCTCAAAGAAGCAGAAATGGAGATGCTAAACCGGTAAGATCTCCCCATGCATGGCAAAATAGATTTGTAAGTCATATGCCATCCTTTACTGGTTATTGCTTTGCATGTAATGCTTATGGCCATAGGGCAGGGGAATGTAGAAAGAGATCTAGAAAGGATAATGTAGGATCTCATAGAAATCAGGCATATGAGAAAAATGTATCCAGGAGAAGATACATGCATGTCCCCTCTCCCAGTTATGCAAATGTTGTTTGTCATAACTGCAATGTTTTTCTCCATAGAGAGTTTGAGTGCAAGAAGAGGAACTTGCAGTCACATGGAGGCTAGTATAGCAACTATGCTTTGCAGAAAAGTGGATATAGAGCATTTGGAAGTCACAGACCTACATGGAACCAAAGGAGAAATGTCCCTATAGGAGCAAGAGGTCCACCGGTTCCAGTTGCCAGTCATAGGAACATGACTAGAAGGAGATGGTCAAATTGGTATGTCGAGAGATTCCCCAAACATAGAGTTGGGATGGATTTTGTGTGCTACTGTAGCACTACTTCTGGCTGTAATGGAGAATCAGGAAATGGAAAGACCCATCAGCAGAAGAAGGAAAGACCTACTCTCAAGCCTGAAAATGGGAAGAAGGATGAGACCAAGCAGGTATGGAGGAAGAAGACCATGGACCGGCACTATGCACTCATTGCACATTTGATATCTTGTAAGGCCTAATGGAGATGCAGGATCTTAGGGGGAGTAGCACATTGAGTCTATCATTCACCCCCTTTGTGAATAAGGCAACATGGAAGAACATATATGATAAGTGTTTGTAGAGGCTGCCTTAGCTACACACCTACAAATCAGTGTTGGATCACACCACTGCATGTGTCAATAAGTGGAGGTTAACAATTAGTATCAGGTGTTAATCGGTATGTGCAAGATGCTACTGACATAGATGCCTACAGGTACTTGCAGGTCATGTAAGACAATGAAGTTGGAAATCATTGCATTAGCCCAGGTAGCATGGAATGTTGAGTTCATGTCTCAAGTGGTATTGGAAAAGACCTGAATGACATTTGTTGGCCCGGTGGTTGATCATGTATACATAAATATTTTTGGGCTAACTAGTTTGAAAATTGGCATGATGGTAGCATTGTCTGGCATTGTGTAGATGTAGGATCATGTCATAAGATTGTGGTGAAATAGTGGAGTTGAAAGATCTAGATGATCACATATTCATAGCTCAACCACAATATGGAGGAAATTGGGCCCCGATATTAGGCCCCAGCGGAGATAAGGACCCGAGATGTATGACTTAGGGGGAGTTCAAGTGGCTATGATGCAAAGTTGGGATGCTTGAACTTGGAAGGGTAAGCGCACTGATTGCCCAAAACGGCAGATGATGAAAAGTCACAGTAGGAATACCTAGGATAATTTCATTGCAAGGGGTATCTACATGTCATGTGGTTGGTTGTATTTATAGTACAATCACATTCGATTCCTACTTGTCAGTTGGCTGGTTGTATTGGTAGTACAATCACATTTGATTCCTAAAGATTTTTGGGATCAATCAGGAGATGATGTAAGTTGATCGGCAGAGGAGGATAAGCATCTGGTCAAGACAAAAGGGGGAGAAAGAATTATGTCAGTGCCTGACAAATACAAGGAGGAATGATACCCTGACAGTGCCCTTTGCCATTGTTGTCAAAGGGGGAGAAATATTCTATAGTATATTGCATACTACATGTGCTAAGAACCCATAGATCAATGAAAGGGAGAGAAGGAGTATGTAGTATGCAGAATACTACATGAGTTTACATCAATGCCAAAGGGGGAGATTGTTGTCATTGGGTTGCCATTGATGTCAACCAGTATGGGGTGACTATCAGTAAGAGAGATGCATGCACAACATTGTCAAGGAGTAGTACATGTATTCGACCAACAGAAGATCAAGGCGGTTGAAGGAAACAACAAGATAGATCTTGGTATTCGACCAAGAGATCAATTGATAAGGAAAACGCAGATCGCCAGAGATAGAAGGCGTGATCTAGAAGGTGTGATAATGGCGAAGGTGTACTATTGGCTGTCAGGAAGATCAGATCGGAGAAGATCTGATTAGATTTGGTTCACCTCGAGGATGATGATAAAACCCTAACCGCCCATGATTTTGAATTGGCTTTTGGTGGGAAAACCGAGCTATAAGTATGTAGGCCAAAGACATAGTCAAGTTGCTGTTGAATAGAAGTATATTGTGCTTCTACGAAGTGTGTTACTTTTGCATGTAAGAGAAAATCAGCCAAGTGCTCAACGAGTATCTCAGAAGAGAGTGAGAGTGAGTGAGAATCAGGTTGAAGTGTTCAACCGGTAGCAGAGCAAAACCGGTAGTGACCATACTGATAGAGCAGAAGTGAAGGAGGATGCAAAGAATGCAGACAAAGAACCGATAAGGTGTTATATCGGTGAAGAGCAGAGAGTAAGGTGGAGATCCAGCAGAGAAGAAGAAGAGGAGAGGTGTACCGGTAGAGTTTACCGACAGTTAAGCAGTAGAAGAATGAGTCAGTGTAGAAGAGAAGGTATCTCGCCGATAGAGTAAGGTATATGAAAAGGTTACAAGATTCACTTGTAACAAGACAACTACTTTTGTAATTGATGTTTTTATTGTGAACACTATGTTGTAGCTCGGTATAGGGGTTGTAGCTCCTTTGGGTTGTAGCCCATAAACAAGTTATGGGTTGGTGCTCCTTGGGTTGGTGCCCTAAATCAGGGGTTGGTGCTCCTTGGGTTGGTGCCCTAAATCAGGGGTTGGTACTCCTTGGGTTGGTGCCCAAAACAATGTAACATAGTTTTTTCATTATGAGGCTGGATTGGAGCAGTGGTCTTTAGTAGCATTGCTCACCGAGGTTTTTTCCATCTTGGTTTTTCCTCATGTATATTGGTGTTATGTGATGTCCCTTGTGTGATTGCATTTGTGTTGGTATCTCCACTAACCGGTAAGTCTGCATTGAGTTAGTTCTATTGGCCAGTATGCTCACATAGGATAGCTAAAGGGAAAATTTTGCGAACCACTGATTAACCCCCTCCCCCTCTTAGTGGTGCATTGTATCTAACATATGAATGGTAGGAAACCATGTAAAAGAAAACATTAAAACTGGGAAACAAAAAGGACTTAATTGCATATGTAAGATGATAGTATCCATCAATAGGTTCTCATAGGGTGTTC
This sequence comes from Cryptomeria japonica, assembly GCF_030272615.1. Taxonomy (NCBI): domain Eukaryota; kingdom Viridiplantae; phylum Streptophyta; class Pinopsida; order Cupressales; family Cupressaceae; genus Cryptomeria; species Cryptomeria japonica. Next base: position 500,309,755 of record NC_081409.1, on the reverse strand, counting down.
ATATCCTTACGCATCAAAGAAAGAAAGGCATTTTTTTTAATTCCATAGTTAGTAGGTATATTGTCATTTCAAATTGAAGTGAAAAATATATAAGGTATGACAAGAAAAATCCATGTTCAAAATATTTAAGGGTGACATGGGGTGTCTTACTACGAGTCATTTGAAGTATTTTGCTAATTTGGACCTTGGATTTTGAGAGAATGAAGATGATAACAACATTTAGAGATAGGGGAATGAAAGGGGTGGATGGGTATGCTATAATAAAGTAATATAATCATGCCAAGGATACTAAAAGAAAGTAAGAAGAAAATATCCTAGATTAGCATTCATCTGAGAATGACTTATGAGGTGGATATAGTAGAAACCTTGATAGATAAGAGAAACCAACATACCAAGTGTAGTGTGGTATTTGATTTGAATTTTTTTTTCCTTTCAATTACCTTGACTTATGTCTCTTAGGATTGCATTCTTTGGATGCCATATATATAGCTTAGGCTAGAGCTACCACTCAATAATATATGCATCTTTATTATTTTGACCAAGCTACCTTACATAGTGACATATGTACAAGTGGAGTGATTTGTGTTGAGAATCAACAGAGAATCCAAAATTTGATTTTATTTGGAATCTCTTCAAGCATTAGTCTTGGTCCTTGGTTTTATCCAATCCTCATCCAACATCAAATCCACAATCTACATAAATGACCAAAGTCAATTGGATGATTTGGGAAAATGACACTAGAGCTTTAAGTTTTCAAAATCAAATATAGGTTTGTTGTAACCCTTTCAATTAGTTATAATGTGCTAACTTGAAGTATGCAACATTTCATTTGTGTCACTTTGAATTGTATTTAAGGACTAACCCTAGTTTATTTTGATCATCATATAAATATTATTCATGAAAGACATTCAAGATACATATATTGATATAAAGTATTTGTTACTACATTAGTTGCTTGCATCAACATTGAGGAATCTGCACCATGATTGCTTAGTATTTTCAATCATTACCAAAAGTTGTTGACATAATATCTTATAGAGAAACATGTTTCCTATCATTGACAAGCACTTGACTAGACAATTAAGTTTATATGCAGAAGAATATATAAACATTCAAGGTGAGTTAAAGGTGAACATTTATGATTTACAAAGATCAAATCTAAAAGTATTCAATCTATCCCATTACTCTACAATTGATTGAAAATAACAAACAATTTTTTCATAAATCTCAAAATATCCATCTAATAACTTTTTTTAAATACATATAAATAAATTAATTCTCATCATCTATTATATCATATTTATTTCAAATTTTATTCCAAATTACAAACTAAATATATATATTATCTTTTATTTAAAATATACAATTCTTTCACTGTATTACGTCAAATAATTAGCAACATATTTTTTTTGATTTAACTATTTTACCCTCCCTCCTTACAAAATTGAATATTAAATTCAGTTAAAGTCGACTTAATTTGGTATTAGATGGGGTGAGTTACGTTGACATTATAAATATAGAGGTATTGGGGTGGTGGCGGAATAACATTTGACAGGCTGTGTGAATGTCAAATCTATCTTGGAAATCACGAATATCTTATGAACGTCAAATATGGATGGAATGATGAAGTTGAAGCGTGGGACCCAGGTGCATGCGCTTGTCGGACTTTGTTTCCCATGTCCATCCATTGGAGGGGAAGAGAAGATTTTATTTTTTATTTCCTGCTATCCCCCAAAATGTACCCGACCAAATGTCTTTCTACTTTCTATCACAACCTTAGGTAGCGTGGGATATTATTGTAAAGTTAAAATACTTTTCCTAAAGTTAAGAATAATTATGAAGAATAAGTTTGATGTAACATATAATTTGTTTGTTTTGGTAGTAGAAAATGAGTGTTCTTATTAATATCACATTTATCTAAAGATTTGTATTATAAGTCTGATTTGTGTCTTATAAGATTGATTTGACATGTGGAAGTGATCTAAGATTCACATGGAGCCCCATGACTTATGTCTCTTGAAATTCAAAATTTGCTTTGGTGTAAGGATCGGTGGTACTGAAAATTAATTTGGGGAAATCGCTAGCATCACAAGACCCAAGTTCTCCCAAGTTGGCTCCCTTGATTGGACTAGCCCTACAATTGTAAGGATTAGGGGAATCAAGAAATTACTTGATACAATTGCTAGAATCATAAGGCCCAAGTTCTCTAAATTCATCCCCATTGATTTGATTGGCAGTAGAGTCTGATAAATGATTGAAAACAACACTCTTCAAGGATGCAAACATCCTAAGTGAATGTGATGTAAAATTAAATTCCTTTTAGTGCTCTAGACAAATTGTTCTTATAAATTGTTACATCCCTCTTTACATGTATGATTTTGTTTTGTTTTAGAGATTTATATTGCAAACATATGCAGTGGATATGAACATCAGATAGATGAAATTATTGGCACGAGTGGAAGAATAAAATTTGACAGGTTGTATGATTGTCAAATCTATCTTGGAAGCCTAAGATTCGGCCTAACTACCTTTTTCGTGTCTAAGTGGATGCAAGATAACTAACACCCTCAGAAGGGAGGGAGAGTATCATCAAGGAGAGGGATGTAGACCTTGGAAGAGGACAAAATTATCATCGAGCCATGAACCTTGAGATAAGTTGGCCTTGGGTTAGAGCTTGTTGTTTTCTTATGTCGAGATAGTTAAGTCATGACTTTGTCAATCAGTTAGATGGTTCTTGGTCTATTCCTTTGATCATCTTTAATGATTTAAAATATAAAGAATTGGAACTATAATCTTATCTTGTAGTAATTGAACAGAAACAAGATATTATAGAAATTCAACTTTTTTGGTGTGTGTGTGTGTGAATTGTTATGTATGTATGTATGTGTATACATACATAAATGTATATATACATACATACACACACACACACACACACACACACAGATAGTGCCCCTCCCTGACTCATCCTTTATGAGAGGATGTGATAAATATTTTTAGATTTGTACATGTTCTAATAGTCTTTTTGACATTAGTGGATTCATTATGATTTATGTGGATGAAGTTATGTCTTGGACTATTATGATAATCAGACTTATGTGCGGTGATCTAGATATGCTCATTATAAATGTATGGATTATATTGCTTACAAGGATATGATGGCATCTTATTAGTTCTAACCCCACTCCATGATTGTAATGGATGAGATGATAATTTGTGGATTGATTGTCTTACTATTGTATTCGTGATAGAGATGATGTCATACCACTCATTATGAGCATGATATAGCGTTGTGATTCTCTCTCACTTGTCTAATTATTTATGACATATGTTATTGTATATGTTGTCTCGAGGGTATTAGTGGTTGCGGGATTGCAGGTAAAAGAACACTCATGAAATGAACCTAATTCCAAAGCACATTCAATAGAGGCATAAAAACAAAAGCATTCAAAATGACAATATCATGCAAACCATATGCTTCTTCCATGCGGCTCCATTGTTGTTCTTTCCTCTTCAATGGGTTTGTGGATCTCACCTACAAGTGCTCACACAATTGAAAGCAAAAGGCTCAAGAGTACTAGAAACGAAAGTTCGGTAGTTTGATAGAAATTCGGGATTCATGAAGAATTCGAAGGTTCAAGGGTTTGATTTGATTGCAAATCATCCAATTTATAGAAGAATTGGATAAGTGACAAGATTAGCATGATGCAATTCAAATGGAAATTGCAAATCAATATGACAAATTATGACAAATTATGCACTTTCCATGCACAATTTGATTGATTGACAATTTGATGACAAATTATGACACATTCTATGTCAAAATTGATTGATTATCAATTATGACAATTTATGACAAATTGACATGCCATTCCCATGGAATTAGGAGATGAAATAGGAGGAAAATGAATTAGAAATTAAGAAAATTAGAAAATTGAAATTGATGACAATTAGGAATTAGAAATTGATGGAAAAATAGGAAATTAGGAACTAGAAGAAATTAGGTAAATTAATTAACAATTTGTCATTTATTAATTAATTTACAAGAGGAAGAATAATTAGCCAATTAAATAAAGATTTAATTGTAATGAGAAGACTTAGGATTAATAAATAATTTAGTAATCCTAGAGGACGAAATGGCAAATTAGGTTAAATGGCTAAATCATAAAACCCTAGAAGACGAATTAGAAATGCGAAAATGACAATTAGGTCTTGATTAAAGATAATTAATGTCATGATTCTGAATTGATAAATGACCAATGCAACAAAATGATTTGATTGATAGATGCGCCAATTGACGAGGAACAATGACAAATTGATCCAAATTGACATAATTGAGACAGACAATGATCGATAGCGAAATAATCGCAAAATGACAAAATTGACAAGAGGATGAGGATCAATGATAAAATAGATTGCAAGATGACAAGATTGGAAATGACCATGATTGATGACAAATCGATCGCAAAAATGACAAGATTGCAGGATTGATGATACGATTGATAAGATTGATAGAAGGACAAAACCCTAGTTAGGATTGACGATGTCCAGAATGATAAGATTGAATACGCACATTGATGCGATAGGATAAGATTGATAAGAGAGCAATGATTGATGACAAATCGATCGCAAGATTGACAGGAGGACAAAACCCTAATTAGGATTGACGATGTCCAAAATGATGACAAATAAGCACGCACATTGATGCAATAGGATAAGATCGATTAAAATCATGACTGGATAATGTTATCAACAAGACCAAATTCGAAGACGAGATGATTGAAGAATGTAGAAGAATGACTCGATGTTCGCAAATGATAAAGACCAAGTGCGTGACATAGGAGAAATGTTAATGCAATGCAAAAACCTAAAATGAGGCAATGCGCAAATGTTAAAGTATGACTTCGCAAGCGTTGACCATTTTTGGGTGTCTACATTTTGCCCCTCTTTGAGACAATGCGATTCTGAGCGTTGTTTCAAAGAACAATAACTAAATGCTCCAGACAATAATAATGGCATATGCATGCCCCCTCGAGGAATTGGCCGGAAACATGCAGAAAATAGGCCAATTGATCGATAAGAATGATAGGAGACGATAGGATCGAACGGACTGCCAAGACTGACGGAAGAAATGTTAGTAAGAAGAAATTAGACAAAGGACAGTTAGAGATGGAGAAAAACTTGCTTTCACTAATGCACAGAAGTAGGTGAGAACCTTTATTTGATATGGCAAGATGGATGCAGCGCAACATGGCAATGAAGGCTAGAGCAATAATGCAATCCTTTTTGCAAAAGACAGACACATCACAGACAAATGACAATCACAATCAAAAGAAAAGGATCATGAACCATCCCGGTCACTCTAAATCACTCTGTGACATCATCGAGCGACATAGGAACATGATCGAAGCCAAAGATAAATCAATTAAAAAGATAAGATGCACAAATTCCAACAAATCAAACAAACATCTGGATCTTTATTGTCAAAAGTTGAACGTGCTGATAGGACGATCATGCTATCTGGTTTCAGGAAATGTGATACCCCGTCTAAGACAGGACACAGTCTGGTTTCGAGTATACCACACCCTATATAAGACCCATGATAGTGTGACAAGGACCAATGATTTGGATGCTGATATTCGATTGATAAGACAATTTGGATCAGTTTGAATGCTTGGTTTGAGTTGAAAAAGTTCATCTGGTAATGCGTGATTTCATTAAAGCACAGTGTTTGATTGCGAGGCATTGAATGGATGCTCAGTGATCTGTTCATGCACAGAGGGATCATTTATTGACAAAATGCTTGTTTTTGGATTTTAATGTTTTTACAATGTTTTTGTGTTCATTTTTTTCAGGACTTTATATGATTTTTAGAGATTTTTTTTCAGGACTTTATATGATTTTTAGAGATTTTTTTTTTTTTTCAGGACATTATTCGATTTTTTTTAATCTTTTTCAGGACATTTATTCGATTTTTTTTGGATTATTTCAGGACATTTTTCAATTTTTATGAGATTTTTTCATGACATTTTCAATTTTTATGAGATTTTTTCAGGACTTTTTTCAATTTTTAAGACTTTTTTCAGGACATTATTTGATTTTTATGAATTTTTGCCCCCAGTGTCTAGCAAGGCAAGGAATATGACAGGTGAATAAATAGGCTTGCTGAAATGATGGTGGATAGAGGGAAGACAAAGGCCTTTTATCGTGGAGACAATACGGATGCAATTTCCAAGGGCTATGGCGTGATGGGACAAGAGACTGGATATGACAATGTAAAGCAGGAACATGACATGAGGGACATGTCAAGAGGTGTTTGAAACCATGTTTAAATTTTGCGTCCTTATGTCAGATCAAGATCAAGGAATGAAAAAGAGTGTATGGACAGTGATAAGATATGGATAGGATAAGCAAGACCAAGAATGGATAAGGGACATGGATTGAAGGTCGGGATTGGCTAAGGGACAGTGGCAGAAAGCTGCAATAAGCCAGGGAATATGGATGAAAGGTTGAAATAAGCAAATGGATAAAGACCAAAAGCTATGATAGACTGAAAGCTGCAAACAAGATGCATGATGCTCATGACGATCCTCAGCCTTGTCAAGATCAAAGGTGGAAAGGGAAACTGGACATGAGGGACAACAGGATATGAAGGGTAATGACAGGGGTTCGATAGGATAGTGAAGGGCAATAAGATATGAAGGAGGAAACCTGCCCCCAAGTACGGTGTGCAAGAAGTTCATAGATTACGCATGATGCCTGTTTGCCAGGTTTTCACCAGTGGACGAATTATTTTTCTTTGTCCTTTTTTTATGACTTTTTTTTTTTTTTTTTTTGATTTTGACTTTCTCAATAGAAGATGGACACATGATAGGGGATGGAAGAAGGACTCAAGTGTCTTTTTGTTTGGATAGTAGCCTTGAAAAAAAAAAAAGACCATGACCTTTAAAAGTATGCTCAAAGATGTTGGTAGGATAAGGACATGGAAAATGACATGACACTAAGGCAAGGATTTATGCACAGGATTGGATGGAAGGATGGAAAATATGCATTGGATAATGGATAGGGTATTGGAAGAATTGGGCTTGAGTGGATGGAAATGAAGGCAAGATCGACATTGGCACACACCTTGAGGGGTGATGGACTGATGGAGGAAAAGTGGGTGTTGGAAATTGAGAATTTGATGGAGGAATAGCGTGGGATTTTGGGACATAAGGGCCCAAAATTGATGAAGGAGGTGATGGAGAAATAGACTTGGAATGTTTGGATGGAGGAATAGCAACTTTGGATGCCAAGCTGGGTTGTTCTTTTTGTGCTTCAAGGAGCTTCTTAGGAATCCACATGGTTTTTGATTTTTCATGCTTTTGTGGTTCCTTGGAGTGCATTGCTTGCACAAGGGATTTAGGAACCCATATATATTTTGACCTTGCTTTATTTTGCTCAGTTGGCCTTTGTGGCCTTTTGGATATTTCTTTTTCTTTTTGGATCATATTGTTCTTTGTTTTGACATGTCGATTATATTGGACATGTTGATCCTTGAATACATGTGGATTTTTAGACTTATGACTTTTATACTTGGCATCCAAATTGCTTGGAGGAGGAAAGGAATGTCGGTGTGGATGGGAATGATATGGAGGCCTGTGGGATTGATGGAAAGTTCTCCAAGATGTGTGCCTTTGCTAATGTTGCATAGGAGATGGAGGGATATAGGGACCTAGAATGGATGGAAGCGATGATGGGGAAGGTGGACATTTGGATTTTGACTTTGAAGGGATACCAACGCCTTGAGTGTGAGCTTTGTAGCCATGACCATTAAGATCTTCTTTAACATGAAGGGATTCTTGCTTATGGAGATCTACCCCTTTGCCTTTATCAATATTTTGACTAATAGGACACTCTTTTCTTTGGGAAGAAGACGCGAGTCCATTATGAGGTGGATGTGATATGAGTGAAATAATGAGATCTTGAAGTGGATCGAATTGCACCAAAGTGGAAGAACCCATTATGCATGTAGGGGGTTCATGAACATACTGCACTGACACGTTAGAATCATGAGGGGTATCAGGATCATGAGGGGGACTAGGAGTGTGTAGTGGACATGGCTCAATGACAGGCTCTTCAAGAGATGGAATGGGAGAAACAATGGGATCATCAAAAGAACTGAGACCTTGGAGTGGATATGCGGGATTAGGACGTGGAGATGGAGGGACAAGTGGATCTTGTGGAGGATCTGAAGGAATGATTTGATCTTGACAAGGAGGAAGATCATTGGAATCTTCTTTAAAGGTGCTTTTCTCTTGACTTTCAAAGGGATCATCAGAAAGAATGGAAGGGATATCTTGATCTTTCTAAGGAAGTGGAATATCAATGGGATTTGAAAGGACATTGTGTTCATGAAATGGAAGGGGATCATTTGGGATTGGATGAACTGGGATATCTTGATCTTGTTCAAGGAATGGAGTGTCAATAGGACTTTGGATATGATGGACAAGAATAGGAGAATCATCATGAGTTTCTGGGAAGATGGGGTCCTGGTCCACAATTGGACGGGATGATAAGTTTTCAGGATCTTGATCTTGATTTGCTTTAGGACTCATTTCTTCGTGCTCTAAATTATCCTCTTGACATGGGGTTGGACTTTGGATATGCCTGGGGGATTCTGACAAGGAATCAATTCTTTGGCATGAAGGAAATGCACTTTGAACATTTGTGATGGGTTCTGGCAAGGAATCAATGCTTGAACATGAGGAAGAGGGACTTTGAATGGGGTCCTCTAAAACAGGTAATGGAAATAAAGTGTATGGTGGCATTGGGTCTTGTATCTCTGAAACATGGCAAGGATGTGCATCATGAATTGGATTATCTTGGCAATCAATTATGGATAGCTCTTGGGTAATTGCATCCTTGGGTGTATTGTTTGATGAAGACAATATGGAAGGTCCTTGCGGAACTTCTAGAGGTGTAGGGATAGATGCCACTAGAGAGTCAATTTGTTTATGGGGGGATGAGGCATTGCTAGACATAAGTGTATTATCTTTATCTTCCTCAAAAGACTCACTTAGTCGTTTCCTTAAGAGCATTGCAATAAGGCCACCTTTCTTTCGAGGTTTTGACATAGTTGGACTTGGAATTTGAACTTGTTTTTGATTTGATGTCATGTTTTGATTTTGAACTAAATGTTGATCATTTTGGTTTGACATGTTCAAAATTCGGCTTGGTGCATGTTGCAACCTTTGTTTTTGAATGTTTGATGGCGGTTGTTGACATTGATATGTTGATTGAACTTGTTGATATTCCACCATTGGTTGAACCATTTGTTGACATTGTATAGTGGGTTGGACATATTGTTGAAATTGGACCATTGATTGTGTTGGTTGCATATGTTGAACAATTGGTTGTGATGGTTGACAATCTGATTGATAGTAAACACCTTGTTCTTGTTGTGGAGGCACATAATGTTGAAATTGATGTTGTCTCCTTTTTTGTAATTGTTTCATCATCTCTATTTGCGAGAGGAGAGCTGGTATGTCTGATCGTTCAAGAAGAGATCTTACATCAATTGGCTCAATATTTGGATTTTGACCTGGAAATTTTCGAAACATTTTAGACATTTGTGATCTAATTTTCTGAATGTTTTTCACTCTTTGTTCGAAAATCTCTTGTTCTTGAGCTAGTTTCTCCTCTAGTTTTTGTATTTGGAGACTTGTTTCATCATGATAAGTTTGATTGATATTGCCTTGTTGTTGGGTTGGATAGAATTGTGATTGCATTGTCGGTTGATATGTCAAACTTTGTTGCATCATTGGTGCTTGGAACCTTGTTTCAATAGACATGTCACTATGAAAATGCAATATTTTTTTTGGAATTTTTCAAGGATAGTATATGATATGCAACTAAATGCAAACTAAATAAATGAAAATGCAATCTATGGCAAGAATGCAACCTATGTTTTTGGTTGTTTTGGAGATTTTGACAAACTTAATGAATGCAAATCTAAGAGAGGACCCTTAGGAAATTGGAACGATACCTAGACCTTAAAGGACAAAAGGACGTAAGTGACAAAAGGACAAAGGACAAAGTCTCCCCTATATGCTTGGATACTAAGCTAGGTTTGACGAAATGATATTGATGACAAAAGGACAAAAGTTTGATAAGGTCTAGACTTCTTAACAATGACTTAGGGTTTATCAAAGATTTGGATTACTCAAGGATGACAAGACCTAGGTTTGACACTATATGCAAAAGGACAATTAATATGCAAATGACCCTAATATGATATGATAATGACTTAGGCTTAATGAAGAGACTTGGGATATGCAAATGCAAATGTATGACAATGGTATGACTTTAATGTAAGAGGACACATGCAAATGGATGACCCTTATTGATATGCAAAGGAGTATGACTTAGGTGAAACCTAACCTTGGCAATGATCTTACAAAATGCAAACCTAGGATGAACCTAAATGTAAGTGACATGAATGTTGAGACAAGATTTTGACAAATGTTTGACAACCATGTTTTAGGAAGATGATCTTTGAATCTTGTTGAATTTTTGTTGGATGAATGTCTCTTGTGTTTAATCTTGTTTTGATCAATGTGTTTTGCTTTTGAAATGGGATAACATTCAACTTTTGACAATCAAAGAATACAAGCTGTTATAACTTAGACTCAAGACAATCATGCTCATTTCCACATTCCTTAGGGTAGGCAAAGACATTAGGTACTTGAGAGGTAGACTCATTATGAGATTCAAGGAGAATACATAGATGCTTGACCCCACAGGATCCCCTCCACGGCACTCACTTCTCAGGGCAGCCAAGCATCAGTCCCCATGGAATCTCCCCATGGCAAACTTAGTATCTCTTCCAAGTATCCGAATTTGTCCTTCTCAAGCAACTAGAAGGGTTTTTTGGCCTCTAAAAACAAGGTGTGTACTAAGGATTTCTGTTAAGCATTACTCCTTGATGTCATGCAAGCATGATTGAGACATTAAGCCCATCAAGATACCAAACAAATGTAGTCGCGCAAGCACGATTTAGACCAAGAGGCCCTACTTAGATGTTGATATGAGAAAGAGTCCAAGGGTCATCACTTCCCAAGTAACTACAATTCCCACGTAACACTTCCTTCAAAGCTTTCGCTCATCGGGTATTTTTTTATAGTGAGTTAGAATGCCAAGGAATTCTAGCCATACTCACTTTGGGTCATTCCCTTCTCACGATTATCACTCGCTTGCTAAAGCAAAGTGGTCGGGAAGGCAGGCCCTCTAATTCAGACAAACAATCAACAACACAAGCATGGTATTGAAGATTTGGATTTCTGATCACCCTATGAAGGATGAGAGCATACTCTCCTACTCCAATGTCATACTTAACAAACAAAGCAAACAAAGGTTCATTTCCACCTATTTATAAATCACTAAGTGCCTAATTAAAAAACTCAAACACACAATTTGGTTGTTTCTCCAAGGCAACCTGCAAAACACATGTCAGAAGTTTGATTTGTTGTCTTTGACCATCGAATCTGCATAACACATGTTAGTAGTTTGATTTTTAGTCTTTGTCATGCGTATGCCAAGATCCTGCACAAATAATCAGTACCAAAATCCAAAGCATAGAAAACAGAATGCAAAAAAACATCAAAAATTTCAAGTAAACTGCATTTTTTTAACCTCTGATCTGGACTTTACATAGGCGCAGAAGACAAGACACAAGCGCAGGATGTGTAACACAAGTGCAGAATGTTGCAACACAAGTGCAAGATGCTTCAACATAGGCGCAGAATGCTTCACACAGGCGCAGGAGTGTCCAGAATGCAATGCACGGCTCTGTTTTTGAGTTTTTGACCTGCAAATCAGCTTAGAAGCACTCCAAAACACAGTAAGATGGTTAGAAGGTTAGTATTCACGTCAGGTTCACCAGTTAATGTAGCGTAGAAATTAGGAATCATCAAAGACAAGTATATCAATTAAAACACAAGACATGATAGCTCAATCAAAAGAACACTCATGAAATGAACCTAATTCCAAAGCACATTCAATAGAGGCATAAAAACAAAAGCATTCAAAATGACAATATCATGCAAACCATATGCTTCTTCCATGCGGCTCCATTGTTGTTCTTTCCTCTTCAATGGGTTTGTGGATCTCACCTACAAGTGCCCACACAATTGAAAGCAAAAGGCTCAAGAGTACTAGAAACGAAAGTTCGGTAGTTTGACAGAAATTCGGGATTCATGAAGAATTCGAAGGTTCAAGGGTCTGATTTGATTGAAAATCATCCAATTTATAGAAGAATTGGATAAGTGACAAGATTAGCATGATGCAATTCAAATGGAAATTGCAAATCAATATGACAAATTATGACAAATTATGCACTTTCCATGCACAATTTGATTGATTGACAATTTGATGACAAATTATGACACATTCTATGTCAAAATTGATTGATTATCAATTATGAAAATTTATGACAAATTGACATGCCATTCCCATGGAATTAGGAGATGAAATAGGAGGAAAATGAATTAGAAATTAAGAAAATTAGAAAATTGAAATTGATGACAATTAGGAATTAGAAATTGATGGAAAAATAGGAAATTAGGAACTAGAAGAAATTAGGTAAATTAATTAACAATTTGTCATTTATTAATTAATTTACAAGAGGAAGAATAATTAGCCAATTAAATAAAGATTTAATTGTAATGAGAAGACTTAGGATTAATAAATAATTTAGTAATCCTAGAGGAAGAAATGGCAAATTAGGTTAAATGGCTAAATCATAAAACCCTAGAAGACGAATTAGAAATGCGAAAATGACAATTAGGTCTTGATTAAAGATAATTAATGTCATGATTCTGAATTGATAAATGACCAATGCAACAAAATGATTTGATTGATAGATGCGCCAATTGACGAGGAACAATGACAAATTGATCCAAATTGACATAATTGAGACAGACAATGATCGATAGCGAAATAATCGCAAAATGACAAAATTGACAAGAGGATGAGGATCAATGATAAAATAGATTGCAAGACGACAAGATTGGAAATGACCATGATTGATGACAAATCGATCACAAAAATGACAAGATTGCAGGATTGATGATACGATTGATAAGATTGATAGAAGGACAAAACCCTAGTTAGGATTGACGATGTCCAGAATGATAAGATTGAATACGCACATTGATGCGATAGGATAAGATTGATAAGAGAGCAATGATTGATGACAAATCGATCGCAAGATTGACAGGAGGACAAAACCCTAATTAGGATTGACGATGTCCAAAATGATGACAAATAAGCACGCACATTGATGCAATAGGATAAGATCGATTAAAATCATGACTGGATAATGTTATCAACAAGACCAAATTCGAAGACGAGATGATTGAAGAATGTAGAAGAATGACTCGATGTTCGCAAATGATAAAGACCAAGTGCGTGACATAGGAGAAATGTTAATGCAACGCAAAAACCTAAAATGAGGCAATGCGCAAATGTTAAAGTATGACTTCGCAAGCGTTGACCATTTTTGGGTGTCTACAATTATGATAATCAGACTTATGTGCGGTGATCTATATATGCTCATTATAAATGTATGGATTATATTGCTTACAAGGATATGATGGCATCTTATTAGTTCTAACCCCGCTCCATGATTGTAATGGATGAGATGATAATTTGTGGATTGATTGTCTTACTATTCTATTCGTGATAGAGATGATGTCATACCACTCATTATGAGCATGATATAGCGTTGTGATTCTCTCTCACTTGTCTAATTATTTATGACATATGTTATTGTATATGTTGTCTCGAGGGTATTAGTGGTTGCGGGATTGCAGGTAACAGACATCGACTCCATATGTTTTCATAGGTCTGAGCGTGTCTTTATCCCAATGGCAAGTTGTTGGAGATGACGTGAGTTCCCTCTATACACTCTAGGCTTAAGTTGTCATCCTTGTCAGTTTAAGTGTCATGGCATGAGTTGTCGTGTTGCTATTTAGTGATGTGATGTTTGACTCTATGTTGGGTTGCCTTGTAGCGTTGCGAGTATTCGATTTATTAATTAATAATTAACTGATTCATATAGTTTATTAAGCATTAAATAAATTAATGGATGACATTAATATTTAATATTAACATGTGATAAATATTGTTGGGAGATTAGTAGTCATTAAAGTTTATTTTGTGGATTCATATTATTATTATTATTTGATGATTTAATGTTTATTTAAATATTTATTATTTGAGCCCTTGTTTATTTATTTATTATTGGATTATCTATTGTTTATCTAGTTATTTATTGTTTTGATTATTTATTTATTTGCCTTGTTGTTTATTTATTTATCTATTTATTTATTGGTTAATTTATTTGTTATTATTTATGTACTTACCCCTTGTTGTGATTGGCCCTCTTTGGAGTTGTGATTGTGAGGATATTATTATTTAATTGTTTGTTTATTTATTTACCTATTTATTTATTGGTTATTTATTTGTTATTATTTATGTACTTACTTCTTGTTCTGATTGGCCCTCTTTGGAGTTGTGATTGTGAGGATATTATTATTTAATTGTTTGTTTATTTATTTATATTATATGTGGTTTTATATTTAATTGGAGCATTTATTAAATATTGTCCCTTGATTTATTTTATTGGGCCTTGTTTTATTATTTATTTATTTATTATTGATTGTTATATTATTATATTCTCTTGTTAGGAGTTGGGTAATTAAATATTATAAATCCTACCTACCTTATATTCCTATTGGTTGAGATTTGGGGGTAAGTAAATAATATTATATTTTATATTATTTTCCATTGGCTGACATGTTCTACAGTTTTGTATGAAGTTTATTTATAGAGATCTTTGAGTATTTTGTCGGGTTAGCTTTTGCTGGAATTATTTTCTGCACTTGGAGATTTTTGTTGTTTGGATTTGGATTTAGTTGGAGCTTGTTGAATTTTGGGATTTTCTCTTCTTCAAAATTGTTTTTCATCACTTCTAGTTCCAGGTTGGTGAAGTTAACCTCTTTACAATTTTGTCTTCTAGAAAGAATTTTGTTTGCATTGTGTCTAACAAAGTTGCTTGTCGAGCTGGGAATTTGATAATGTAGTTAAAGGAAATATTATTATGGTTATAAAGCCTACACAATAAAGTTGGGGGTTAATGTACTTGTAGTTATATGCATATTTCTTTTGTTGTTGAAATTATGTCATGATGACTCTATGAATTCCTCTGTGAATGTTGTGGCTGGTATGACCCCCGATTTTGGGTCTGGGAAATATTGATATTGTTTTGTTGCTATGTTTCATGCATTCAGTCCATTGTGAGTCTTAGTTCTTTCCATGGTACTGTATGACTTGGAATTGGCTCTTTGTGCACTGTCAGAAGTTACATTTGTATTCGAAATTTTTTTACACTCCAGTTGATATATGTTGGGTTTATTGAGTTGTTATTATTGTTGTGATTCTATTTGACTGGTTTTGTGTCGTATTGAAGCCTTATTCATTTTTTGATTCTTGTCGTATCTAGTCTGGTTCTATCTCTAAGTCTTTGGTATGACGTACCACCTGATACGTCTACCATTGTACCAATCTTCCACCATACTAGTCTGCCATTGTACTAGTTTGCCACTATACTAGTCTGTCAACATACTAGTTTGCCATCGTACTAGTCTGCCATCATACTAGTTTGCCACCATACCAGTATGCCATATGCCATCATACTAGTCTTCCACCATACTAGTTTTCCATTGTACTAGTCTACCATTGTACTAGTCTACCACCGTAGTACCTAGTATGTCTACCATTGTACCACCTAGTACATCTGCCACCATACTACCTAGTATATTTGCCACTATACTACCTAGTATGTCCGCCACATAGTACGTTTGCCACATAGTATGTCTACCAACATACCACCTAGTACATTTACCACTGTACCACCTAGTACGTCTTCCATCTGGCATGTCCACCATTGGGCATGTTTTGGTCATTTAGTCTTTTTGAGTTTATTTTTCCTAATTGATTTTGTACCAAAGGATGTACCTTGAGGGTTTGAGTTGTCCAGAGTTGTTATTGTGATTGGTATTGAGTTAATGAGTATTTGATAGTATTTTTTATGCACTTGCAAGAGGTGATTGCCTTGCCTTTGTTATTCAATTCTTGTATGTAGCTCTACCAAGATGACACATACCTTGTTGTAGAGGGTTATTTGTGTTAGCTCCAACAAGATGGGTAAATGCCTCGTTGTAGAGGTTTGTACTGAATTATGGCTTATGTCTAGATTTGTATTATTTATGAACGAGGCTCTTGGTTTATGTTGCATTTGGCATTATGCTTTTGTGGCTTGGTTCATATTTACATGGTCTTGTGGTTGTTAACACGACTTTATGTACAAGCTTGTGGATTTGAGCCTCATTGAGTTGTTATTGATTATGTTTTACCCTAAGGTCTTGGTCCATGGTTAGGAAGAGTGGGCTCTCATGTACAAAACGAGGTCATGAGCAATAGGCTACTAAGAGGTTATTTGTAAGGATTCTTAGAGTCTAGACTACGAGGAACCACATTGAGGTTTTTCCTTAATTTACAAGTGATAACCATAATAAATTTATTAGTAGGTTGGGTAATTAGGATTCACCTAATCAAGATAATAAAATTGATTTTGGTGCCCCACCTCTTATTCCTTGAGTGGAGACTTGATATGAGCTTGGGAAGATTGTGGAGACGGTAAACCAAACTCCCTTGATTTTCTCATAGGTTAAAACAGTTTCACATGTCTATTAGGGGAGTGGGTGAAGATCCCAATGTTATATTTGTATCCCTTCTTCTTGAGGATAGCATGTGATGACACTTTTCCTTACATGTGTCCTAGATCCTTATGCCATGGCTGTTGTTATTCCTTTGGGAGTTTGTTGCTTTGATTTAGCCTCATGATGTGATTTTAGCTTATTGATTATTTGGTTATTTTTTCAGTTGTGGATGTTATGTTTTATCCCTTGGTCATAGGTGTAAGACTAGGTCTAGAGTGTGAGTTAGAATATTGTGTTATCTCCTTGATTGTTGACAGTGGGCTAGTGTCCCTTGCAGGGATTTGCGACATGGTCTTCTTCCTCCATACCTGCTTCATCTTATTCTTCTTCTCATTTTCAGGCTTGGGAGTAGGTCTTTCCTTCTTTTGAAGATAGGTCTTTCCATCTCCTAATTTC
Organism: Cryptomeria japonica; assembly: GCF_030272615.1. Taxonomy (NCBI): domain Eukaryota; kingdom Viridiplantae; phylum Streptophyta; class Pinopsida; order Cupressales; family Cupressaceae; genus Cryptomeria; species Cryptomeria japonica. The sequence continues at coordinate 500,292,536 of NC_081409.1, read as the reverse complement.
TTATCACAGCCAGAAGTAGTTCTATAGTAGCACACAACATCCATCCCAACTTCATGATTTGGGAATCTCTTGATATACCGGTTTGACCATCTTCTCCCTATCATGTTTCTTTGACTAGCAACTGGAACCGGTGGACCTCTTACTCTTGCAAGGACATTTCTCCTTTGGTTCCATGTAGGTCTCTGCCTTCCATATGCTCTGTTTTCACTTATTTGCAAAGCATGACCATTTTGTCGGCCTCCATGTAACTGGAGGTTCCTCTTTCTGCATTCAAACTCTCTATGGCTAGATCCATTGTAGTTATGGAAAACAATCTTTGCATAACTGGGAGAAGGGGCATGCATGTATCTAGTTTTGGATACATCCTTCCCATAAGCATGATTTCTATGAGATCCTAAATTATCCTTTCTAGATATCTTTCTACATTCCCTTACCTTATGGCCATAATCATTACATGTAAAGTAGTAACCGGTAAATGATGGCATATGACTTACATATTTACTTTGCCATGCATGAGGAGATCTTGCCGGTTTTGCATCCCCATCTTTTCCTTTTTGATAATGGATCCTTGGTTGTCCATTATGAACACCTCTTTCATCTGATCTCTTCTTCTTCTCCCACACTTGCTTCCCCCTATGGGTGGTAGCATTTTTTTGGTCCTCTACCGGTAGAGGGTCTCCTTTGCTACTTCCTCATCTTCTTGCTTCTGGTGGAGTTTTCTTCTTCCATCTTCCCCTTACCTCTAGGATCTACATGAAGATTCCTTCTTGCATCATTGATCTTCACTTTTTTTCTGCAAGTCCACACCAGTTGTGGTCAGGTCAACCTTCTTTAAAGGAACATATCTAACTGGAGAGGTCTGGCCTTTGTTCTCTTCAAGTAGCCACTGAAGTTTTTTGTCTTTTATCTCTAGTTGAGAAGCTAGATCTTCACACTAGCATTTCTTGGTGTCTTCTGCCCAAGTCTTCAACCCTGGGATGCATTTTTCAGATTCTTCAAGGCATTTGACTAACCGGTTCTATTCCACAATAGCAACATTCTTGAATAGCTTGTATTCCCTTTTAACTCAATTGAGTTCTTCAAGTGTATTTACAAGCTCTCCTTCAAGGTCAACTTCTGCTGCTTGTTCATCATCAGAAGGATCTTGATGGCAAGATCTATCTGCCATGTCTTCCTCTTCATCATCATCACTGCTCAACATATCTTGTTGAGGGGAACTGTTTGCCAGCCACTTTCAAATTCTTGGGCCACAAAGAGTTGAGCTCCTTCTTCATCACTGCTGTGGCTGCTAGCAGATCTATCTTCATCATCCATATAAATATAAGAGGTATTTCTCATATTTGCTTCAATTTCTGGTTCTATAGTTGAGGGTTCATTTCCATAGAGCTTCTTCAATCTTTCTTATAAGCTCTTTGTTGTTTTACACCTATCCACCCGTGAAGAGACATCACCAGTGAGTCCACTGAAAATAGCCTTCATGGCTTCTTCATTGCACTGGTTTCTTCTTTCTTCAACAAATCCAGTAGGAAGATTGACCTTTCTAGGGAGATCATCAACTACTGACATCCATACATCAAACCCTAAAGAGGATAGGAAAATTTCCATTCTACAACTCCAAATAGAAAAATTTGAAACATCAAATACTAGAGCAGAGATAGACACTAAACAAACCATTGTGTCCCTAAGCCGAAATCTACCCAAGTTGGAGAACACTCTTCTAACTGGGAACCTATGCTCTAATACCAATTGCTAGACACAATGCACCACTGAGAGGGGGAGGGGGTGAATCGTTGGTTCTCAAATCTCTTTGCTTTTGCAATCCTATGTGAGAATACCGGTTGATAGATTTAACTCAATGTAGACTTACTGGTTAAGGAGGAGACTAACTTAAATGAAAACACACTCACAAGGAGACATCACATAACACTAGCATATACGAGGAAAACCCAAGATGGGAAAAACCTCACTAAGCAATGTTGCTGGAGTCTATTGCTCCAATCCAACCTCACAATAAACACAGTTATAAAGTTTTAGGGTACCAACCCAAGGAGCACCAATCCCTACTAGATTTATGGGCTACAACCTAAAGGAGCACCAACCCTTGACTTTAGGGAACCAACCCAAGGAGCTACAACCCCTGCACCGAGCTACAACTCAATGTACACAATGTAAACATCAAATACATAAGTAGTTATCTTGTTACAAATGAATCTTACAACCATTATGCATATCTTACTCTGTCAGTGAGATACCTTCTCTGCTTCACCAACTCACTTCTCTGCTGCTCTTCACCTACTGCTTCTTTGCTTGTACGCCTTACTAGTTTATCTCTCTTCTAAATTTCTCTCACTGTATCTCCTCCTCACTGCTCTGCTCTTCACCGATCCAACTCTCTACCGGTTCTCTGTCTATCTTCTCTGCAGTCTCCTTCACCTTTATTTTGTCAGTATGAGTACTACCGGTTCTTCTCTCCAACCAGTTGAATGCTTCAAACAGGATCTCTCTCACTCCCACTCTCTTCACAGATGCTCATTTAGCACTTGGCTGATCTTCTCTTACTTGCAGAAGTCTTTAACTTCACAATCATACCATTTTCTTCTATTCAGCAATAACAACCATTCTCTTCGGCCTCCACACTTATAGCAAGGTTTTCCCTCCAAAAACCAATTCAAAAATGAGGCGGTTAGGGTTTCCTCACCTTCCTTGAGGAAAATGAAATCCAATCAGATGTTGCATGATCTGATCTTTTTGACATCTAATTGCACAGCTCTGCCATTTTTGCATCTGCTAGATCATGCCTTTCATCTTTGGTGACTTGCTTTTTACCCTCATAGCTGATCCCTCTGTCAATCACAAAAGATCTGTCATGTTGTTTCCTCCATCGCCTCGATATTCTGAATCACTCTTAGCTGACTCGTAGTTGTCTTCCAGACCTCGAGCCTCAAACCCCTGGAATAGCTCTACAAGCCATCTCGTGATTTGAGTGACATCTCATTAAAGTTGACCAACCCTGCAACAACCTTGTCGATGTACATTCCATCTTTATCCAAATGTATGTTCACCAAATTGACTTCATGTGACATCCATATCGACTAACTGCCAGCTTGGCACTTCATGTTGGTTCAAATGGGATCACCGATCAACCACTCAACCAGTTCCTTTTTCCTGCCCATTCGTTAACCTCGCCGGTGTCACACATTGTAACAATAACCTTATCATATTTGAATTTTGCACCTTGCTCATATTATAGGTGAGCTTTACATACCGGTTATCACTCTTGATGATATCAGTCATCATCCTTCACTAGACTCCTTCATCAGTCAGACCATTCTCCTCTGACTATATCTGCTTAGCCTGCCTTCTCTGTCGGTCCACTGCATAACCCTGATCTCATGCACTTAAGGAATTCCGTCAGTTTATAGGTGGATCTAGAGTGATCCTTCAAGTTCTTTCCTTTACCTATTTACTCTTATCCACTAAACTATAATGCATATAGGGGATAAGATCCACTTGGTGGAGGAACACCTTGTCATCTGCTCATGTGAGTTCCCTGTTTGTCTAGCATATCCTCAAACATGCATATGTGAACCAGTGTTAGCACATACACTGTCAGTCATTGCTTCTCATGATGACTGCATCTTCATCCGATAGGAGTCCTACTGTTCAGTGACCTCACAGCATGTCGGTGTCCTATTCAATCTTCTCTTCTAGTGTGGATGTGATTCAGATAACATTATGCCTCTTCATCATAAACAACCGCTCAAGCACCTCTCTTAGCTCATCACACAAGTCAGGCATTATCTTGTGTGAATGTGACTCCTGAGGTCATCTTTCTTACATTACCAATGTTTTGCAACACAAGGTGATATCCAAGATATCACATCTGTACTCCTCCATTGCAGTGTTGCACATACATCTCATCTACTGGTGGTCATCCCATACCGATTGACATCAATGACAACACAATGCCAACATTACATTCTACAACATTTTATTTGGAGGCCCGAATTGGATTTCCCTAGTTGGGTAGATGATGCATATCACTTGCTATTCTATAGACAATAGAGCTATCTTATTGGTCGCACAGTTAATACTTAGAGGATCATCGAGTTACACCTCCCAAGGTGGGTGCTTAGACAGTTTTGAGAGGTAAAGAGTGTCCCTAATGCTACAACTTATTTCACTTGGTTTTCACAGGAGGTTTCAGATTCACATGTACCTAGTAAAGAGGTAGATGCACAAGGTGGAGGATAGGATGGTGATGATGATGATCCATAGGTCCTTAGAGTGCAGATCTAGAGCCTAGAGGATGCTCTAGCCAGAGAGCAACAACAAAGACAAGATGATTAGGCTCTATTTCATCAAGAGTGTGTGACTGTGGTTATTGAGAGAGATCAACTTTGTACTCAGCGAGATGATGTGGTTCAAAGAGCCAAGTTGGCACATGGTGTGTATGAGCAACATATTGGTCTAGGTATTGGATCACGTGAGGATCAACTCATCCATCTAGCCTAGGAGTGTTTTGAGATATTTATATTATATTTAGTTTTGGATGTAGTTTTATATGCATGTGTTCTATTTATGTGATGCATGTATCTATGTGATTTATGATGTATGCTTATATATGCATTTATTCATGATGTTTACTTATGATAATGCAATTTGCTTCTAGATGATTGCAATAGGATAATGCAAATTAAATGAAGTACTAAATGACCTCATGTAATTATTATGATAATTAATCCAAATGAAATTAACATACTATATGTGTTGGCATTGATGTTGTCATTGATGTCAACATGTGTGTGTGCAAGGATGATTTGGTGGAGTTGCAGAAGAGTGTCACTAATGGGAACCATACAGGTCATCTTGCAGGTTGCAGATTTAGTAGATGAGTTGCTGAGATAAGTTTGACTTATGTCATAAGTTAGAGAGACTTAGAGGATACCCACTAGATGAAGATGTAGTTGGAATGTAGAGTTGATTGATGTCAATAGTGGAGATTCTACAATGGACAAAGATGTAGAGATAATAAGTGGCATAAATGTCATGAGTAGCTTGAAGAAGAATTTGCAAGCGATAGCTCCACACTCACTAGAATGCAGAGACATGCAAGACACCCACTGCATGGAGAGGTAGAGAGATGAAAAGGCATGAAGAGACATTAGGATGGAAAGTTCAGTTATGCAGCAATGATGAACATCCTAGAGGAAGATCAAAGTAGCTAATATAGCATGGTATTTGGGTAGCATAGTTGTGCAGGTTAAATCAATAAATCAGTATACATGGAGGTTGATAAAGGTGGGTATAGGACCAAGGGAATAAGTACTACTGCAACTTCATATAACACGCCATGTTATACACACAAGGAGATACAAAAGGAAAGCTTGGAATTTTCTAAGAGGACAAATAATTGGATGAAGAAGACAATGGGAAATGCAGTGGTGAAAGCATCAAGCAAACCAGTTTGAATTAGGAAAGGTGTAACTGCAGATGTCAATAACATGCAACTGAGTTGTCAATAATATGCAGGTTATCGCTATCGCTATGACCAAAGAGTTTCTATGTGTGTATGGTGAAAATGGATAACAATAATAATGATATTGAAAGGCTAAATGAATTCAACCACAAAACCCTAGCCTAACAACAACAAAGATCCACCATAACATATGAAGATTACCTAAGACAATGCAAATCAAATGAAATCACAAAGATTATACCATCACATGTCCAATAGGGTTTGGATCTCCATTCTTCCTATCTCCATTGATCTTGCTTGATATATTTGCTCTCAGATTTTATGTGCACAAGAGCTCAACAAAGAATGGAATGTGGTTGCAAGTAGGATCGCATATGCCAAGTAGTCAATTGATCAAGTAGTTAGAATGATTGATTAGGGTTTGATAATGAAGGAAGCATCTCCTTAAATAGAAGACACTATATGAAATGGAGGGATAAGATTGAGAGGTGTAAAAGGAGGTCGGCTATGAATAGAGAGTAGGTAAAAGAAATAATAAAATAATGAAAGGGGTAGGTAGTGTATGGATTAAGAGATGAATGACATGTGTCATGGGTAGAAAAGGTTAATGAATTAATTAAATAAATAAAGATTTATATAATTAATAGAAGGGGTGAGATCAATTAAATAAATAAAATATTTATTTAATTTAGGAAAAGGATAATTTAAATAAATAAATATATTTATTTAAATGAGAAATAAGGCTAGAAGAGGATAAATGAATTAATTAAATAAATAAATATTTATTTAATTAGACTAGACAATTTTGGGTGTCTACATTTTGCCCCTCTTTGAGACAATGCGGCTTGTCGCGTTGTTTCAAAGAAGATAAGATGAACTAATACAGAGTTGCCCCAAGATGGGAATAATATGCCCCCTCGAGAGATTGGATGAAAATGTCTGAAAAGATCGCAGACAATCTCTCGATAAGAAAGAAAGGGATAGAATGGACTGACCGGATAAAGTGACAGAGTCACAAGATAATGAAGACTAACTCGGGAAACAAGGGCTAGGGCAGTCTATAAGATAGACCATGAGGGAAATACATCCTCATTGTCATCTACACCTCCAAGAGATTAGAGTGCAGAGAGAGAAAAGAGCAGCAATAGTTAGCAGCGATGGCTTTGGTTCATAGATTCGACCACGTTTGCCGATTCCAGAGGCCAACAGAGGCAGGAGAGCCAATAAGTACCACAAAACCTCCTTGTACTTTGATGCATTTATTGTTGTCATTAATGCATACTAGGTAATGTAATAAATGCACGTTTATGTCAGGAAAACATGTTTGTGTCCAAAAATGTGAATTTGTGTCTTCTAGGTCAAATCGGCAATTCTGTGATGAACATACATTGTCGATTGGATAAAGCTGCTGAGAGGATACACTCAAGCAGGTCCTCTAGGGAAGACTAGGATAGCAAATAGGGCTAGGATTGACAATTCTGTGATAGAACATATGTTGCCAATTAGGAAACTTCTCAAGAGGATTCACTCAAGCAGAGACCCTAGGATAAGATAGATCAAGGCACTTTGTGATGAATAGTGAGTACCAAGATATAGTACTTTGTGATGAACAATGAGTGCTAAAATATGAGCAACACTTTGTGATGAACAGGGAGTGCCAAGCACGTAGTACTTTGTGATGAACAGGGAGTACCACTAGGATAGAAGCAACACTTTGTGATGAATAGTGAGTGTCACTAGGACTGAGATGATTGATTTGTGTGACTGCAGGAGTATTTGCCTATGCTAGAGTCATGGGAGAGATTCTCATCGACTTAGAGGTTGCGACCTGAGCTGACATTTAAGGACAGGGCTGCCATTGAGGTTATGGGTCTGAGATACATTCTGTATGTGCCTGGGTTTCGGGCAAACATGGGATTGCTGACTACACTGGCGGAGAGGTGGCACTCTGAGACTTGCACTTTTCATTTGTTGATGGGGGAGATGACAGTCACCCTGGAGGATGTATACAGGATTATGCGGATACCGATTGATGGGGAGCTGATTCCATACGATCGAGACGGAGACAGGGATGCCCCTAGATGAGTGTTCTAGGATCCGAGACTGGAGATGAGGGTGGGACATGTGGCATGGGATACCATGACATGGACAGGACTAGCACTACCAACAGTGTTGGCAAGAGTTATCAGTGGGTTCCTCTGTCCGGATAGGGCGACACGAGGGGTGGCTGCAGAGGACACAGGGGCCAGGAGAGATGATCTTGGGGTGGGTCCTTCTAGGTCTCAGACTCCGTCGAGGCCAGCCGGCTCTGAGGGAGGGAGTTCATCATAGCCATAGAGGGCTCCCTATGTATCAGTATTGTACCATTTTTGTATGATGATGTAGACACCTGCGGGTGATTGTAGCCATATGATTTTGACATCATTATATCATGACACTTTATATATATATATGAGATGATTCATCTTTGCGGTAGCTATATGCATGTGTACCTATGTGATGAGATGTTCTTATGTGATGCTTATGATATGGATGCAAATATGTATATGATGCAATGCAATATATATATTTTTGTTCTTTTATGTTTATATGTGTATGCATGATGCAAATGTGAATGTATGAAATACGGATGAATATGACAATGCAAATAACTATTTACATGATGAGAATATAAAATGTTCTAACATGTGTTGTGTGTAGGATGTGATGCAATTGTGATATCTATATGTATGTATGAAATGCTTATATGTGGTAATGCAGGTGCAACTACATGAAATGCAAATGTTTTTGGTGTGTCATTATACTCAATCATGTGATAGCAGGCTACGCAGACTCGAGAAGGATGATGGAAGTCAATCAAGAAAGGGGGATGAAAGATAGAAGATATGAAAGTGAAAGAGCTTCTTGTGCGTTATCATCATTGAGATTTATTATGGCAAAATAGGTTCTAACAATTGAGGCATATGTTTGACCCAGAAAGTCATTGTACCCATTTGCATGGAGATAAGACAGTCACAAACAAGGAATGCCCTAGTTCATACTAGACTCTCAGTGTCCTCATATCCTTGGACAAGTCATAGCATTACTAAGAGACAATCCATAGATAGCAAATACAAATAGGTGACGATACCCCATCCTCGCCTTTCTAGTCAAAGACATCCTAGAGATAGAATCTCTAGTTTGAGACATCCTGGAAAAGCTAAAAGACATGTCACCAAAAAAGATGAAATCAAAAGAAAACTAAGACTCGACACCAACATCCACTGTAGTCCTCAAGTTTAGTGTCTCTTGTCACTTGTATAAGTCTTATTTGATTGTGGTCACAATGTTTTCTTTCACAAAAAGGATAGATAGCATGGAACCATATGTTGTCTGAGTCTATTGAAAGATATGATTTGTTGAAGCCCATTGTTGCTGTTGTGTCATCTGAAACTGACTGAATCGATGAAACTGATACTTTATTGCGAAGAAGAAGGAACTTTATTGTGGATCTATGATGCAAATGTTGCTTTATTGCGAATTGTGCGCGGATAGACTGAAGGAAGTTGGAAGAAACTATACTCCTCGAAACATGTGATGTTCTCAGTTCCACACCCATCACTAGACGTAGGATTTGCCTTAGCCACAGATAGGATTTGATTTATTATGGATGGAAAGGGAGGTGAAAAGGGAGGTTTATTATGAATGGCTAACCAATCTTGGATAGATCAATAACAAGCCATGATAGGAATGGGTAAGTTTATTATGGATGAATTGGTCGTGAGTGTGTGCAAAGTGAAAGGATGAAAGTGAATCCTGAAGGAGGGAGGAGCAATGTCTCTACACATGGCACTAGTGACACAGTTTTCACCATGGTACTTGCCCAGGGCACCACTGAAGTGGTTTTCACCATTGGACGAAATTATTTCTCTTTACTTTTTTCAATTTTTCAATGTTTTTTGTGTCACAAGGCGCCTGTTTGCCAGGTTTTCACCAAGTAACATTTTTTTTTGTTTTATAATTTTTTTTTTGTATTTATGATTGTTTTTGTATTTTTTATTTTTATTTTTTTTGTATTTTTGAAATTTTTGATTTTTTTGTATTTTTTGTATTAGGATATTCCAAAGAGCTATGTGTAGAACCTACGAAGGTGCATGTTGTTGATAGGATCCTCCAAAGGTTCACCTTCTGTAGTTGAGAGCTGATATGCCCCAGATCCATATGCTACTGTAATGATGTAAGGACCAAGCCAATTTGGTTCGAACTTTCCCTTCTTCTCTCTGTCTTGTTGATTTTTGGGGTTTTCTCTGAGAACCAAATCACCTACCTCAAATGTGCGAGGCTTGACTTTGTGATTGTAACTGTATTTTTCCTTGACTAAATGATATGTAGCTCGAGTGACTGTCTTCCTTGATAAAGGAGCTGAGATAGAATTACTAGTGTGTAGACTACGTTTGCCCATATGCGTGTCACCTGAAGAAGTTTGGGCACCTCTGATAACAAAGTCCTTCAAGGAAGCTCCATTAAAGGTCCATGATGTATCGCCAAAAGGGAAAGGATCCATGGAACAAGTAGATGAGTGATTAAGGCTTATGATTGTGAAAAGAAGTGAAAGTAAGATAGCATGATGGAGACTTAGGATCACCAAGTGTGCTTTTTGACTTGAAATTTTAGAACTTTTGCCCCTAGTTATTTGATATCAGGGGAGATCATCTCTTTCTCTTTTTCTTTCATAGGATTTTTATCCTTGACTTTGATTTTTGTAGAGTCTAATAGCTTTTGATTTTGATTTGGACTGGAGGACTTTTCTTTAGTTTTGACTTTTAGATTTTTCTTTTCAAAGCTTGATTTTTGATCCCCAATAAGTGAGGGCTTTTGTAATTCTTGTTGATCCAAGTCTAGGAGCAGAGTGGAAATGGTTTGAGTGGATGAAATGGTAAAGCTATGTGAGTTCTCAAGAGGGCTGGCAATATGCTCAATAGATTCTTTGCTGGAACCACTCTTAGGACTATTGATATCAAGAGTTCTTGCACCACTAGAGGAGATTTGCATTTAGACTCAGTAGCCACAACACTAGGTGGTTCACACCCAATTCCTTGCAAATTGTTTATAGATTGTTCTTGTTGACTAAATACCTTAGGAGATAGTGGGAGTTGATCAACATGAAAAATATACTCACCACATCCCAGGTCTTTAATCTTGAAATTTTCTTTGATCTCTGCTTGTTTTGATGTAGAAGCTTTCAAGGATTCTGGATCCACATATGCCGATGAAGGAATAGCCTCTCGATTGGCTGGAATTGTTATTTCTGATCTAGGTCACAAATTGTTGCAATATATGAATGGATTTGGATCCACTTTGATAGTCACTTCAACTCCATTGTGTGGAAACTTGATACATCGATGATATGTAGATGGTACTGCGCTCATCTCATGAATCCATGGACGTCCTAGCAATATGTTGTATGTGAGATCAAGATCTAGGACTTGACAAACCACATCCTTTGTAACTGGCCCAACTCTAAGAGGTAAGGTTACTGTACCTTTGGATGAACACTCTTCATCATCATATGCCTTGATGGTAATTTTGTTTGTAGAATTCACAGCTTTGTCAGAATATCCCAATTGTTTAATAGTGCTCAATGTACAAATGTTTAGACCTGCTCCTCCATCTATCAGGACTCATTTGATTCTATGTTTGTGTATGAAGGCTTCAATGTGTAATGGTGCATTATGTGGCTGACTTACAGAGGCATCATCGACTTCTGTGAATGTAAGGGAGCGTGGAATGGAAAGGTATCCCACCATGGCTTGAAACTTGTCCACGTTTAGATCAGTAGGAACAACAGTTTCTCTCAAGATTTTGTCAAGAATGGATTTATGTGCAGGGGATATGCACAAGAGTTCAAGTATGGAGATGAGCGTGGGTGTCTTCCCTAACTATTCTACAAGGTCATACTCAGGTTTGGTTGATGAGGAAGCGACATCTTTAGCTGGAGCACCTTGCAAAGTGAATTTACCTCGGCGGGTTGTAACATGACATTCAGAGGTAGGTTCGGAAGAAGATCCAACGCCTTTCAGAATGATCTTGGGTCTCTGGGTAGAATTCTTAGGGTTTTTGTCCTTGATGATAATGGTAGAGACATAATTGTCCATCGAAATGTGATTGATAGTTGAATCATAGTTATAGGTTGCTTTGGTATAGTTGGTTTGGTCATCTATGGTTGCAGCTTTTCCCTTGTCATGCTTTGGGAATGGTTCCTTAAACATTTCATGTTCTTGATTGGATGAGTGTCCTTCAATCTCAATGTCACCTCTATCAATGAGATCTTGTATGATGTTCTTCAATCGATGACAATTTCTTATCTTATGACCCTTTCTCTTATGAAATTCACAATATTCATCATCATTCCACCAATTTGGTTTAACCTTTGGCTCATATAGAGGTAGATCTGGAATTGTTATTATCTTGTTTGCCACTAGCTTCTTGAAAATTGACTCAAGTGGTTCTCCCAATGGGGTGTACTTCCTTCGTGATCTGGAAGTTGTTTGAGTATTCACTTGATTGTTTGTAGAACTTGATCCCGAAAAGATGAATTTGGGTTGCACTATGTTGGCATCAACAACACCATCATTGACTGTGTTCTTGTTTTTATTCCAAAATCTTGGCTTGTCTTTTCCTTTAAAGTCATCTTTGTTTTCCTTGAATATCTTAATAACTCATTGTTCAATTAGGACCTTCTCTGTTGCTAAGCCTTTTTCAATGACGTCTTTGAAGGTGGACAAACAAGCTTTCCTTAGATCATAGCCAAAGTCTTTGTTAACATTCTGGGTGAACATTTCTACCATTTGTTTTTATGGAATTTCACAAGAGCATCTGCTAGCTAGATTCCTCCATCCTTGTAAAAATGATGAAAAAGACTCTCCATCTTTTTGCTTGGTGTTGCAAAAAGTAGTGACTGATATGTCTGTCTCTATGTTGTAGGAGAAATGTTGGATAAATGCCTCTGCTAAGTCACCCCATGACTTAATACTAGGTGGAAGTTGGGAGAACCATTCCATAGCTTGATCACCTAGGCTTTGTGGGAATAATCTCATCAAATATGTCTCTTCTGAAGCTACCTCAATGCAAGCTATGAAAAACTATCTTATGTGTGTCTTAGGATCCCCTTTTCCTCTATACTTATCAAATTTAGGTGTCACAAAGTGTGTAGGAAAAGGAGGCATTGGAATGCTCTTGTCAAATGGATAAGGACATATGTCTCTCATTGTGTATGTTGGCTTCGGTGTATTTATGTCCTCCATTTTCTTTTGTAACTCCCTGATTTGTTGTTCCAAATTGTTCTTAGGTGGAGATCAACTTCTTGGACCATACCCTATGCTTGAGGCACCAATTGGAGGAGGAGCATGTTGCATATATAGATGATATTGATCATACACATGTTCATATGGAGGAGGTCTATAGTGATGCTGCATATATGGACCACTTGGTATAGATTCATGTTGAGGAACAAAATATCTATTTTGTCCATGTATACCATACTCTACAGGCATGTCATGTTCTAATGTGTTGCCCCCAAATTTGACACGGGGTTTCCTTGTGTCCAAATTTTGAGCATGCCTTTGAATATCCAATTGCTTTGGTGGTTGATCCTTAGCATTGGTATGTGATTGAGCATATCTTTCTGCATAAGACTTCCATAATGGTCTGCGAAGGTGAGTATCATATGCTTGACCATGTGTATGTGGGACCTCTGGTTTTTGAAACAAAGATGATGGTGATTCAGGCACCCTATGTGGTCCTCTTTTGCCTCCACTATTAGGTCTCCTTTGATCCATGTTGGAGTGAGGTTGTTGCAAAGGTTGATTTTCCATTATTTGAGACATGTCAAAATCATGAGGTATCTTGGCTCCACTTTGTGCCATCATGTGTAAGAAGTATTGTCTATACTTCCTCATTATTTCCTCAACCAATCGATTGAAACGGTGTAATGTCCATGTTCTCAACATTTGGAATGTTTCTATAGGCATCCATGTCAGGTAATGTAGTATGATCAGAATTGAAAAAGATATCATTGCCATACTCATAAGAACTCATGTTTGCAGACTCTTGAGCCTCTTTAGTTTCTCTCCTAGATTTTTGAAGACGGGTTTCAACCATGAACTAGGTATTGACCGAGATGTGTGAGACTAGATGAAAAATGGAAAAAGTATGGAAGACCAAGGGTTGGATGGAATGTAAATGAATCTGAGGTGTACTTGCAATGTCCAAGGTGTAAGACCAAGTATGTATGTAGTAGAGTAGGTGTGACTTCCAAAGAGAGGATAGTTTCTCTTGATGAGGTAAGTTGACCTTGAGTCTAAGTAAGACCAAATGAGACCCAAAGGTGATAGACCTTGATGAGGGACCACTGAGAAAAATGTTGTTGTATGTAGTGTGTTGACAAAGTATAGTGAGGACAAGCAAGTGACCTTTTGACTCAAGTTTAGACAAATGTGAATGTAATGTAAGGTGTAAAGCAATAATGGATTTTGTGAGACCCAAAGACAAGTTGAATGCTAGATGAAAACCCGGAGAAACAACCTAGGAAGCTCAAGAATTCTGAAACTGATTGCTCTTGTTTGTTGGACTGTAAAATTTTTCCAATTTGTGAAGTTGTTGGTTGTGACCAAACGTGAATGTTTGACTATTTTTCGTGACCAGAGGACACAATGTTGATGAGGACTCAATGTTTGCAAGTGTTTAGACTGACAATGACTCCAAGAAAAGTGTGTTGTTTGGTGTAAAATTGTTTTGCATACACTTGAAGACACAATGTTTTGCTATTTGGTCTTGAATGTTTGAATGTTTAAAATAAGTCAAGCACAATTCTTATGGCTGGCCCAGACAATAGTTGTTGATCCCACATGAGGTTTTACCCCCGAGGCTACTCTATTCAGAGTGGATAATTAGATGCTTGACCTCACTGGCTCCACCCTTGGCACTCACTTCTCGGGTCAGCCAAGCATCAGTCCCCACAAAAACTCCCCATGGTGAACTTTGTATCTCTACTAAGAACCGTATGTGTGTGGGCTGCTACCAGAGGTCCGACCTCCTGCCTCAACAACTAGAAGGATTTGGGCTTCTAAAACAAAAAGGTACTAGTAAGGGCATCTGCTTGTGTGGCCATACATGCGGCACTTTCAGCTCTGTAAATATAGAAGGCTCCCAGTCGGTAGGGGTTACGCCCTACAACTGATCAAATAAATTTGATCAAACGGGTTTATGGGGAGACATAGTGTCGGTATGAACTAATCAGCACACGTTATTCATAGTTTTCACCATGAATACAATTATTTATAGTGGTTTGGAAGAAGATGGATTTTATTTTGCTACCACTTGGGTCGTTCTCTTCTCACTAGTAGTCCTAATGACCACACAGGAAGACAGGCCCTCTAAAGATTAAACAAAAAGAGCTTATTGCTCAAGACACAAAAGACAATGATTCAATTTTAGTGCACCAATTGAAGTGTTTGATAGTCTATGAAAACAAGGCACACAATAAAAATCCAAAAACCCTTGCCAAGGACCTGCAACAAAGATTTATTAGTAGTTTGGATTGTTTCAAATGATCACCCCTTCCTGCAAGCGCACAAGTTAGGTAAATTTTAGATCTAAAAGACTTTGTAAAATAGGGGCCTTCAACAATGCGTTTTGTTGACCAATTAAAAGATCTGATTCATCATAAAAAAAGGCCACTTGTAAAATTTCAAGAGATTTCCAGAAATGTAAGAAAATCCAAAAAATTTGCTAATTTGCTCCAAAAATTAATTTTTTATGAAAAATCATAAAAAATTCATATAAAATGCAAAATCGATCCAAAAAATCTGAAATTTTTAATGGAGAGTTTTGATGGTCTTCCAAACCTGCATAAAAAAATTTCCGCAACAAATCCAAGCAATTTGTGAGATATGAGTAAAATTGAAAAACCCTAATTTTCAAAGATCTGATTTTTGAAGAATGATTTTGCATCAAATTTAAAATCACAAAGAACAAATCCTATGTATAATTTTGAGAGGTTTCCAAAAATGTAAGAAAATCTGAAAAATTCGCTAATTTTCTCTCAAAATTAATTTTTTATGAAAAATCAGAAACAATTCATATAAAATAAAAATTTGATCTAAAAAATCTGAAATTTTTATGAAATCCTTCTGATACTTTTCCTGACCTGTACAAAAAAGTTTATGCCAAAATTCGAAGCCAATTGTGAGATCTGATCAAAATAAGGAAAAACCTTAATTTTTAAAGATCCGATTTTTAGGGAAATGTTTTGCATCAAAATTAAAATCACAAAAAATTGATCCTATGTATAATTCTGAGTGATTTCCAAAAATGTAAGAAAATCTGAAAAATTCTCTCATTTTCTCTCAAAGTTAATTTTTTATGAAAAATCATAACAAATTCATAGAAAATGAAAATGTGCTCCAAAAATTCTAAATTTTGTATTAAGAGCTTGTGATACTTTGTTCAACGTACAAAAAAAAATTGGTGCAAAATTTTTAAGCCGTTTGTGAGATATGATCAAATCTCTCCAAGATTTTGATTTTGTGTCCAAAACCCTAGTTGCACAAGGTTATTCTCCAAATTGTTTTACAAAACAGCAATATAGGATTAAAAAAATCTGCAAAAAACATAGATTGAACAAAAATCCATGTCCCACCGGGTGTGCCAAAATGTATATGGTGAAAATGGATAACAATAATAATGATATTGAAAGGCTAAATGAATTCAACCACAAAACCCTAGCCTAACAACAACAAAGATCCACCATAACATATGAAGATTACCTAAGACAATGCAAATCAAATGAAATCACAAAGATTATACCATCACATGTCCAATAGGGTTTGGATCTCCATTCTTCCTATCTCCATTGATCTTGCTTGATATATTTGCTCTCAGATTTTATGTGCACAAGAGCTCAACAAAGAACAAAATGTGGTTGCAAGTAGGATCGCATATGCCAAGTAGTCAATTGATCAAGTAGTTAGAATAATTGATTAGGGTTTGATAATGAAGGAAGCATCTCCTTATATAGAAGACACTATATGAAATGGAGAGATAAGATTGAGAGGTGTAAAAGGAGGTCGGCTATGATTAGAGAGTAGGTAAAAGAAATAATAAAATAATGAAAGGGGTAGGTAGTGTATGAATTAAGAGATGAATGACATGTGTCATGGGTAGAAAAGGCTAATGAATTAATTAAATAAATAAAGATTTATATAATTAATAGAAGGGGTGAGATCAATTAAATAAATAAAATATTTATTTAATTTAGGAAAAGGATAATTTAAATAAATAAATATATTTATTTAAATGAGAAATAAGGCTAGAAGAGGATAAATGAATTAATTAAATAAATAAATATTTATTTAATTAATAGAAGAATTAGGCTAAAGATAATTAAATAAATAAAATATTTATTTAATTAGACTGGACAATTTTGGGTGTCTACACTATGTACTATGACAAGTGTCAATAACACGATGGTTATGTTTCTGCAAGTGTCAATAAAATGATGGTTATGTGACCAAGGTTGTCAATAACACGACTAGTTAATCATACTGGTCTCACATCAGAGGATGTCAATAACGTCCAGGTTATGCGATCGTTGCTATCTTGCATTGTTGAAAAGACCATGTGCTAGTCAAATGGGATAAGAAAGTCAAAGAGGTCAAAGCCAAGAGATGTCCTCTCTTATTCTGCGGTGTCAAGAGTGACTAAGAAACGTCGCCTGGGACAAGAAACTAAAGGGAAGTTTGCGGTTTCCCTTATCCCATGACATGAGAAGTGAATGATAGAAACCTAGCGAGATAACAATTAACAAAGCCAAATAAGGCACTTCATTATCCCACGTAGTGAATCTTGGAGAGAGATGTTTACGCAGTGCACGAAATCAAAGGGAGATTTCTTGAAGAACCTTATCCCACATGAGATAGATGACTATGCGGTGGTCTCGCGGGATAAGGAAAAGTGAAGAAAAAAGAGAGAAACCTTATATCGCGTAAGTTAACAAGCTGCCAAAATGTTGTGCGGGCTAACAAAAGTAAAGGCACACCACACAAAGATAAAGAAGGCTTATCCTACATAGTCTTATCTTGCATGGGCATAATAGGTAGGCATACATGTGAGGTGCATAACATGTAATGTTATGCAGTCTATAGAACACGTCTATGTTGCTTGTGTGTCCACATGGATATTGATAGAAGTTTGACCCAATAACGTGGCATGTACAGAGCGAATTAGAGGACACCTGTCAAAGTTATGAAAGGGTATTTTGCCGACAAAATTAAAGATTGTGATAATTTTTGTGGCCATGTCTGCAAGCCGATAGACATAGAGATCAACATCGCAGTCAACCAAGTATGATTAGAAATGATGAATGGCAAATTTCATGCGATAGATGCATGCCAAGAGATGTAGAGTCTTATGTGGCAGCTGACCGGCTTTGATCAAATGATATGGACAAAGGAGATGAAGACATGAAGCTCCTTGGTGGAAAAAGAACAGATCCGATATGCACAAGTCGGTGCTTGTAGAGATTTTAATGAGGTGGTAGCCAATCTCCTTAGGGAAGGTCGACAGAGGATGGAGATTTAATTAATAGTGATCCAATAGTAGATAGGTGTACAACTCAAGATGATTAACATGCAAGAAATCAGATCTGCTAGGCAGATCAAGTTTGCTAAAAATAGCAACCTAGTGCAGAAGGTGAACAATATAGAGACCAAAAAGAAGAAAATAGAGCAGGGTCATTCAATGCAGGTGGTCGATTCAAGGAAGGAAATCCAATCTACTGTAGACCGGATCATTGAAGAGAAGATTAAGATTACTAAGTTTAGTAATCTATGTACAGAGAATGCATTTATACATGACAACTATCTATTTGAGTGTTGTACAGAGAATCTGATGGGTAAGAAAACACAATCTCTCAGAGGTCGAGGAGATTTGGTTTTGAATCTATTCTTAGAGGGAAATATTGCAAATATAGAGCTGGCCAAATGAAGAGGCATTTGATGTGATTCGATAGGAGTAGTTGAGGCTGTAATACCCTAAAATTGGTCACCTAAACCATGGGCTCCTAATCCCGACAAAATCACCAAGGTCCTAACCAAAGGCAATTAAATCCACTTTGAGCACACAATTAATTAATTCTTCAATCATTGAATGTCACATGGCAAGTGAATTATTCTATATTAATTAAATATTTATTTAATTAATTAAATCATTCCAAGTAAATCATTTTGATCAATTATCCTGTTTAATTTATTAAATATCCTAGCATATTTAATTAATTAATAAATTTTCCATTTAATCATAAAAAATGAATTAATTTATTACAAAAGAGGAATCAATAAGCAAAGCAAGAGTTAAATTGAAAATAAAACAAAAGAATTGAATTGAGAGAGAAATCAAACTTGAGATATTATTTCTTCTTCTAAATTGAGATAACTTGAAATCAGAAAAGTAATTAATTGAATTATAAAATCATTCTCTAAAATTGGAACTCAAAGATTTTGAGAAAAGAAGTTCAGTTGCATTGAAAAGACTCTTTTCTTGAATAAATCAAAGAAATCGCATGGAATCACCTATTTTTATCACAATTGCATGGAATTAATTGAATTTTATCTTCAATGCAAACTCAAACTTATAATCTAAATGTATTTCAACCAAACTATAATTGGAATCTATCTCAAGGTTAACTGAATCTAATCTCTCAATTATTTCAATTATCTTAAATTGGGTTTTTTCTTGAATAATCTCAACTGCTCATTGCTAATTGATCTTGACCATTGGTCTCTCTTTTGATTCTCTATAAATTCGGCCTTCATCTCTCATTCAAAACACCCTGGAGATTTATTGTTATTATGCAGTTTTTTGCTCTGGAGTCATTGAAGATATTGTGCTTGCTTTTTTTGAGATTATTGCATCTTAGTTTAGATTTTTGCATATTTAGTTCAATTATGATTGCTTGAATTCATTTATCTTACTATTCATCCATCTAGCATAATCTTGCATCCATTTAGCTTAATATCATGCTCATATAGATTAAATCTTTCATCTTGGTGTAGTCTATTCACTGGTATTGCTTATACAAATATGAGATCAAGTCTATACTCACATCTTTTAGAAGGCAATTGGTCAATTTGTGATGGTTTTATTATTCATGCTTATATCTGTCTAACCATACATGTAATGACTTAATTGAAATGTTGTGTCTTACATTTTGCAGATACTTATCCACTTTTCACACACATATTTCCAGTGCCCACCATGGGGTAGAAGACTACATTTTTTGGCCTCGAAGACTAACTTTTTTCTTATTTTTCTTATTTTTGAATTTTTGGATTTTGGTCCGTACAGTTACTGCAAAATATCGTATGAGATTCCCCACATGCCCAAACGACAAAATGCAGGTATCGTGCGATCTTGTACAAATTATCGTGTGGCTAGGTGAGAATTTTCGTATGGTATTCTGTATTTTGGGTTTAAAAGAAGACTGCATCCTTCAGG
The DNA here is from genome assembly GCF_030272615.1 of Cryptomeria japonica. NCBI lineage: Eukaryota > Viridiplantae > Streptophyta > Pinopsida > Cupressales > Cupressaceae > Cryptomeria > Cryptomeria japonica. The sequence goes on along the minus strand of NC_081409.1, from coordinate 500,272,525 downwards.
TTCTTTATTGGATTTTGAACATACTAATGTTGACCCTGGCTTGTCGTCTGTTTGTCTGAGGAATTTTCAGAGCCTAATCAGTTTTTGCAAAATGCTTGTCAAAGAATATGCTTGTCAAATAAAGACAATATGACTACTGATTCATTGTCTTTGAAGGTTGCCTAAGGAGATTCAAGTAAACATCGTGTATTCTTTAAATTTATTTTTAGGCACCTAAATTGCTATCTGGTTAATGAACAAATCTATCTTTTGTGTTTTAAGAAAATTCTGAGAGGTAGGAGAGTATGCTCTTGTCTGCACAGACAATCAAAAATCTAGTCCCTTGAGGCTTTTTCTAAGTTTGAGATTTTTGTACCTTTAGCGGGCCTATCATAGTGGGAAAAGTAATCACCCTGTGAGAACAACCCAAGTGAGTACAGCTGGACCTGGGCATTCCAACTCACTATAATAAATAAGCCTCTAGTTGATTAAAGTCTCAGAGGATAGGATTATGTGAGTTTTCTCTTTGAGATCTTTCATATCGAGCATTTTTTAGGGCCTCGCGGTCTCAATCATGTTTATGTGACTACAACTTGTTTCGGTACCTTGTTGGGCTATAGGCCTCAATCATGCTTGTGTGACTTCAAGGGGTAATTTCAAATGAAATTCCTGACTAAGAACTATAAGATAGAGGTTACCTGGTTCACCTCCGAAAGGGGGGATAATCTTTGTGCAAGAGAGATAGTAACTCTCCCAAGATACTTGCCATTTCGTGCCCCCATTAGCATTTGGAGTTAGCTAATACGACATTGAGAATCCTTTGCCTGAGACTCAGCGGCCCTATTCTGATTAGCTATTAGGTGTGTACCTAAGTTTGCAAACAAAGGTTTTATTCTCTCACCAATTTTCATAGGGTTAGCATGTTGTTATTGAAGTCATTATATATATTGCGCATTTACTGTGTTTTCATCCCTGAAACTAAAACTGGAATACCAAAACTGGAGAAAACAATAAACAACTCAATGGTCAAAACTTTGTCCGTATCAAAAACTAGTCTCCAATTAGTCATCAAAACTATGTCTGTATCAAAACTCTAGTCACTGATATTGCTTATACAAATATGAGAGAAAGTCTATACTCACATTTTTTAGAAGGAAATTGGTCAATTTTGTGATGGTTTTATTATTCATGCTTATATCTGTCTAACCATACATGTAATGACTTAATTGAAGTGTTGTGTCTTATAGCTTGTAGATACTTATCCACTTTTCAACACACACAGAGGCAGCTGAGATGGGAGAGTTGTGTGGACAAGTGGTAGAGCAGGCAGAGTAGAACACAGGCATGATGTGGCACATGGAACTACCACAATGAAAATTATGATCAAGCCCTGTTGGTTGAATCTAGCAGATCAATGAATGAGATGAAAATTTTATCATGAACACATGTTAGCTATTTGTGTGTCTGGGAATTTGGATTGCCAACTGGACCAACTGAATGAATGATTTGCATGTGCGTAGGAAATTGTACAGATTGTGGCATGACAACATGGAAAAATGATGACTGTCATGTATGTGATGAGTTATGATCCAATTGACCTTTTTGAGGTGGATACTGAATACAAAAACATAGAATTATCAGTATAGTTTTTGGGGATGAGAGTTGGATGAGTGTGTGCTGCTGTGGAAAAGAATAGAAGATCAAGAGAGAATAGAGTGTGGTGTAGTGTGGTAACTGAGTGAAATGCAAAGAGTAGAAAAGAGAGAAGGCAACAGAGTCTAAGTGAGAGAGAAACATAAACCAGAGTGTGTGGAGCCAAGGCAGAAAGGTAGAGGAGGAGAACTGACCAGAGTATAGATCAAAAGAATTGATAGATAGAGAGAAAAGAACATAGAAGAATATATCAGAAAAAGAGCAGATCAGTAAGGTGTTTCAAAACCTCATTTGCAATAAGGTGTCTAATTTTTATTTGTAATTACATTCATTGTAATCTTTGAGTGGGTGCTCAGAGCAGGGGTAGGTGCTCCTTTGAGTAGAAGCTCATAAACTGTAGGGGTTGGTGCTCCTTGGGTTGGTGCCCTAAAGGTAGGGTTTGGTGCTCCTTTGGGTTGGTGCCCATTAAATTTAGGGGTTGGTGCTATTGGCATTATTGGATGAATTGGTTATGTGTTGCATTGATTTTTTGTCATTGATGTCAATACTAGCTATTATGGTTGGTTACCGACAGACATGTTTTGGTTACCAGTAGAAGATCAAGTGTTACTGGCAGAAGAGACAATCTGTTGGACACTTCCGACATGTTTGGATTTATGGATTATGTTTGGTTACATATGGTACATTCTCTTGGAGTATGTTTTGGTCATATGGTATTGACTTGGTAATCGGATGCTATCATACACTCTGGTAAACCCTTACTGGCACTAGTTTAAGGCTTTACTGGCAAAGCATTCACTGAGGAATCTTGACAGGATGCATAATTGGTGTTGGTATAGGTTCTACATAGATTTCAGGATGTTGAGGATGTTCTTTGATCATGCTTCAACTGCTTGAAGACATTACTTTGGCGTGGTAGACCTAGAATAGGTCTAGTGCCTATCTAGGTTATGGATCGGTATCATGATAACGTGTACTCTACACGTTACTGGGATGCTTTGGGATGTTTTATGAATTTATTGTTGCTGTTTTGGTCTTAAGATGACATGGAATATCATTATAATCTGGATCTATGTAATGATCTTATTGTAATATCTTTTAGGTGGCCGACCTAATTGGTTTAGGTCTTAGGGTTTGTATGAAATGATGTAATATCTCATTGTAGATCATGGTATGTGTGGTATGGGAATGGAATAAGTTTTTGTGGTCTTGAAATGCAATATCATATGTGAAGGATACATGATAGATCATAGGTGATCGAATTGGAATTAATGAAGAGGTCAAAGGCCTCTAGTATTGAGCTTAACTGGGACTATAATCAGGCATGGTAGATGCTATTTCTGGCAGTTCTTTATTCTGGATTGTTGTCCATTTATCTTGAGATGGTTGTAGCCTCTCTGTAGTCAGTGAGACTCTTTTTTAATGAGTAGTATGCTCTAGGCAGTGTGCCTTCTTGCATGTGTAAGCCCCTCATTGTAACACATACTTTCTGTAGAAGTATCATCTGACTGTGGGTAGGCTTCCCACTGTGGGTTTTCCCTTTCTGGGTTTTCCACATACAAATCATGGTGTCATGTGGTATGATTTCTTTACATTTATTATTTGTTTAATTGTTAAGTTTTATTGTTTACCAGCATCTATTTCTTCTTTACCAATACTTAATCAGGTTAAAGGTTATTAAGTGGATTAAAAGTTATAATCTGTTAACAACCGATTCACCCCCCTCTTAGTTGTTCGTTGGTTATCCTAACAATTGGTATCAGAGATTTGGTCCTCTTTTGCAGAAGCTTAACTGTTTGAGGTAAATCCTATGGTAGCTAACACTTCTAATCCACCGACAACTATTTTCAGAAGAGAAATCCCTAAGTTTGATGGAACAAATTATGGGATATGGAAAATTTAAATGGAGACTCATCTTAGATGTCTTGGCAAGGATATTTGGGAGATCGCTGAGAAAGGGCACACACCTTATGATCCGACATCTAGCAATCCTGCTCATGCAGACTTGGATAAGAATATTGAAAATGATTGCAGAGCTAGAGAAGCCCTCTTGTGTGCACTTACTGATTAGCAGATCATGGGATTGACTGATAAATCATCGACAAAGGTTATGTGGGACAAATTACAAACTTTGAATGAAGGTGATCCTACTGTGAAAATTGCTAAACTTGATGGTTACTGGGTAAGATATGAAAACTTGAAGATGGAAGATAATGAAATAATTGCTATGTTTATGGAAAGAGTAAATGAGATTGTTATGGGAATTCAATGTTGTGGAGGATTTATGAGTGAAGATGAAATAGTTTCCAAAGTCTTGAGAGCCCTTCCACTGGCTTATAAGATGAAGGCAACTGCAATTAATGATTTGAGAACACTGGCTAACTCTTCAGTTAATAGAGACATTCTGATTGGGAAATTATCTTCTTTTGAGCTTGAAGAATTTAGATCTTCTGGAGCTATAAAGTCTGAACTTGCTTTTCATGCATCATCATCATCATCTACTGGCAAAAGTGATTGGAAAGATTTATATGCAAAATAATTGGAAGACATGAGGAAAGAAGATGAAGAATTTGAGCAACTTGAAGCATTATTTGTTAAAAGAGTACCTAAAGGTCTGACAGGAAGTAAGTATGAAGGAAAACCACCTTTTAAATGTTTTTCATGTAATAAGATTGGTCATTTTGCATCTAGATGTCCTGAAAGGAATGCAAGGTTTGAGGAAAGAGTTAAGAAATTATTTAACCATAACCAGAATATATATAGATTCAAGAAAAGTAAACAATGCTACATAGCAGATGAGGAAGGAGTAACTGATGACTCTGGAGATGAACCAACAAAAGACCCTGCTAGTGGATTCAGCAACAGAAAGGAATGGGTGTTCTATGCTTTAAAGGAAGATGAACCAAAATCGGCTATCATAAATGAAGAAAAGGCCTTGGTAGAAAAATTTGAAGATAAGGATGAATGGGTAATTGATAGTGGATGCTCACATCATATGACTAGAGATAAAGGGAAATTTTTGTCCCTGCAAGAATACAATGGTGGTCAAGTCAGATTTGTAGATGAGAAAGCATGTATGATCAGAGGTAGAGGTATTATTTCTCTGGATGGTAAGCATAACACTGATAATGTCTATTATGTAGAAGGTTTAAATAATAATCTTTTGAGTGTTGGTCAATTGGTGGACAAGGGTTTCCAACTTCAGTTTACAAATAGAAAATGCAAAACCATTAACAAGGCTGGTTTGGAGATTGTAACCGATATTCAGACTGGAGGTAATATCTTTCACTTGAACACTTGTAATAAGACATGTTTGATTTCTCATATTGATGAGAGTTGGTTATGGCATAAGAGGTTGTGTCATGTTAAATTTGATTATATTGTTAAGATCAGTTCAACTAATGTAGTTAGAGATATACCTAAGATTATAAAGCCTCATAATTCGGTATGTAAGGAATGTCAATTGGGAAAGCAAGTTAGAACTTATTTTAAGAGCATACATGATTAAAATAATGATGTACTAGATTTGATTCAAACTGACTTATGTGGTCCAGCAAGGACTAGAAGCTTTCAAGGTGATAGGTATTTCATGCTGATTATTGATGACTATTCTAGGATGATGTGGGTGACTTTTCTTAAGGAGAAGTCTGAAGCTTTTGAGAAATTCAAGATCTTTAGAGAAAAGGTTGAAACAAAAACTGGATTGAAAATCAAATGTCTAAGATCAGATCATGATAGTGAGTTCACTTCTCATAAATTTAACAGTTATTATGAGACATATGGAATTAGGAGACATTTATCTGCACCTCAAACTCCTCAACAGAATGGAGTAGTGGAAAGAAATAACATAACCATTTTGGATGCATAAAGATCTATGATGATGGAAGCCAAATTGCCTCATATCTACTAGAGAGAACTAGTGAGTACAACAATCTACACTTTACAAGAGTTCACATCAAAGGTGAAACCGGTAAGACACCATATGAATTATGGTTTGGACATACACCTACTATTAAGTATTTCAAATTTTTTGGAAGTAAATGCTATATCAAAAGAGATGATTCAATTGGAAATTTTGATCCTAGATGTGATGAAGGGATATTTCTTGGTTATTCAATTCAAAGCAAAGCATATAGATGTTATAACAAAAGATTGCAGAAAATTGTGGAGAGTGCTAATGGGAAAGTGGATGAGCAGTACAAAAATAATTCTATATCATATCACAAGGAACCGGTAGTGGAAATGATCATAAGTGAATTGATAATGCCTCAATCGATACAACAAACTAAGACAGTTACACCGATACAATCATAAAATTCAACTGTGACTAATGATCAGAGCAGTGAACCTGAAGTTTAGAAGACACCAAGGTATGTAAGATTAAATCATTTTGAAGATAAAATCATTGGAGATAGGAATATGGGAGTTATGACAAGAAGAAGATTGGCAAATGAAGAGGTATGTCTTATTTATCAAGTTGAACTGGCATATGTTATTGAAGCTTGTAAGGAAGAACATTGGTTAAAGGCTATGGAAGATGAATTAGATCAGATAGAAAAGAATGAAACTTGGACTTTAGTACCCCGACCTATAAATAAGAATGTTATTATAAATAAATGGGTTTTTAGGAATAAACTAAATGGGGATGGTAAAGTTGTAAGAAATAAGGCTTGGTTTGTAAAGGATATTCTCAAATGGAAGGAATTGATTATGGTGAGATATTTGTACCTGTAGCTATAATTGAACCTGTTAGACTATTTCTTGCCTATGCAGCTTATAAGAACTATAAGGTTTATCAAATGGATGTTAAATGTGCATTTTTGAAAGGTAAACTTGAAGAAGTATATATTGAGCAACCTGATGGATTTTCACTGACAGATGATAAAGACATGGTTTGCAGATTGAAGAAATATTTATATGGATTGAAACAGGCTCCTAGAGTTTGGTATGCAAGGTTGGATAAATATCTTTCGAAGCTTGGTTTTACTAAAGGTAGTGCTGATAGTAATTTATATTATAAGATCACTGATAATGATATTCTGATTATTGAAGTATTTGTTGATGATATCATTTTTGGAGGAGAAGATAAATTGTGCATGGGATTTGCTAACAATATGAAGAATGAATTTGAAATGTCCATGATTGGTGAGATGAGATTTTTCTTAGGTTTGTAGATTACTCAAATTGACAAAGGCATTTTTATCTGTCAAACTAAGTATTCAAGGGAATTTTTGAAGAAGTTTGCTATGGATAATTCCAAACCGGTAAGTACTCCTATGGTGACAAGTGAGAAATTATCTATCAAGGATACTTATACACTGGTAAATCCGACAAGGTATAAGTCTATGATTGGTGGTCTGTTATATCTAACTTAGACTAGATTGGATATTACAAATGCAATAAGTATTATTTCAAGATATCAAAGTAATCCTAAATAAAATCATGAATGTGTAGTAAAGAGGATATTTTGGTTTTTGCAAGGAGCAACAGAATATGGTTTATGGTATTCTAAAAATGATGTTTTCACTTTATATGCATATACTGACTCAGATTGGGTAGGAGATACTGATGACAGGAAGAGCACTTTTGGTGGAGCTTTCTTTCTTGGAAAGAAACTAGTTTCGTGGATCAACAAAAAATAGTCATGCATTTCTTTATTTACTGCAGAAGCTGAGTATGTTGCAGCAGCAACTAATTACACTCAAGTCTTGTGGATGAAGCAAATATTGAAGGATATCAAGGTAAATTATAGTGAATCAGTAGTTATCTATTGTGATAACTCTGCAGCTATCGACATGTCTAAGAATCCGATATTTCACTCTAAGACTAAGCATATATCAATAAAGTATAAATTTTTGAAGGACAAGGTAGAAGGAAAGGAAGTCAAATTGGTTTATGTAAACACTAAAGAACAGATTGCAGATATATTCACTAAACCATTATCTAAGGAGTCATTTGAGTATTTGAGAGATAGGTTAGGGGTTTCTACCCCTCTGACAGAGACTTGATTGATGCAGTTTGTCATCAGTCCAACATGTATTATCAGAGATATTATTCATTCCGTCACTGATGAGTGGTGCTACTACTCAGGGGGAGTAGTCAGCTTTGAGATTCAGAGGTTTTCTTGCTTTGATATTTTTGTCAGATTTCTAGCATTGATGTCAAAGGGGGAGAGATATTGATGTGAAAAATATGGAAAGGAGTTGTATACATTAGGGGGAGAGTTATTGATATTCAGGACATTATTATTTGTCTTCCATAGGGGAGACTTTCTTGGCATTTCTTGGTACCTAGATGTTTTTTCACATCTAGTGTTGCCATCAATGCCAAAGGGGCAGATTGTTGGCTTGATTATGTGTTGCATTGATGTTTTGTCATTGATGTCAACACTAGCTATTATGGTTGGTTACCGACAGACGAGTTTTGGTTACCGGTAGAAGATCAAGTGTTACCGGCAGAAGAGACTATCTGTTGGACACTTCCAACATGTTTGGATCTATGGAATATGTTTGGTTACATGTGGTACATGCTCCTGGAGCATGTTTTGGTTAGATGGTATTGACTTGGTAATCAGATTCTATCATACACTCTGGTAAACCCTTACTGACACTAGTTTAGGGCTTTACCCACAGAGCTCTCACTGAGGAATCTTGATAGGATGCATAATTGGTGTTGGTGCAACTTCAACATGGATTTCAGGATGCTGAAGCTATTCTTTGATCATTCTTCAATTGCTTGAAGACATTGCTTTGGCATGGTGGACCTAGAATAGGTTCGATGCCTATCTAGGTTCTGGACTGGTATCATGATAATGTGTACTCTACATGTTACTGGGATGCTTCGGGATGTTTTATGAATTTATGATTGTTGTTTTGTTCTTAAGCCGACATGGCATATCATTGTAATATGGATCTATGTAATGATCTTATTGTAATATCTTTTAGGTGGCCGACCTAATTGGTTTAGGCCTTAGGGTTTGTATAAAATGATGTAAGATCTCATTGTAGATTGTGGCATGTGTGGTATGGGAATGGAATAAGTGTTCATGGTCTTGAAATGCAATATCATATGAGAAGGAGACTTGGTAGATCATAGGTGACCAAATTGGGATTAAGGAAGAGGTTAAAGGCCTCTGGTATTGAGCTTAACCGGGACTATAATCAGGTATGGTAGATGCTATTTTTGGCAGTTCTTTATTTTGGATTGTTATCCATTTATCTTGAGATGGTTGTAGCCTCTCTGTAGTCAGTGAGATGCTTTTGTAATGAGCAGTACGCTCTAGGCAGCGTGCCTTCTTGCATGTGCAGGCCCCTCATTGTAACACATACTTTCTGCAGAAGTATCATCTAACTGTGGGTAGGCTTCCCACCATGGTTTTTCCCTTTCCAAGTTTTGCACGTACAAATCATGGTGTCATGTGTTATGCTTATTTTACATTGATTATCTATTTAATTGTGAAGATGTATTGTTTACTGGTATCTATTTGTGCTTTACCGGTACTTAATCAGGTTAAAGGTTATTAAGTGGATTAAAAGTTATAATCTATTAACAACTGATTCACCCCCCTCTTCGTTGTTCACCAGTTGTCCTAACAGGTGCTCCATTGGGTTGGTGCCCATAAAAGTTGTAACTAGTGATTTCATTGTGAGGTTGGATTGGAGCAGAAGACTCCAGTAGCTATTCTCACTGAGTTTTTTTCCCATATTAGGTTTTCCTCATATATCTAGTGCTATGTGATGTGCCTCTTATGTGTGTGTGCTTATGTGTTTGATACCTCTTCTCATTGCTTCATGATTATTGTTATTAAATCTTAGATCTTTGAGGAGTAATTTTATTTATTGATTACCACTGATTCACCCCCCTCTCAATGGTCCATTGTGTTCTTTCAATTGGTATCAGAGCCCTAGGTTCCCTAGTTGAAAAGCTTTCTCCAGCTTGGGTAGATTCTGGTTTGTGAGCACATTGGTTAAAATTGAGTCAATCCCTACACCTATGTTTAATAGCTTAAACTATTTCATATGGTCTTGTAGAATGGAAGTCTATTTGTCCTCCTTAGGGTAAGATGTTTGGATGTCAATTATAAATGATTAATTTGCACCTTTCATTCCTTCAATTAATCCTGATGCAAAAAGAAGATATGATTGCAATGCAAAAGCCATGAAGGCTATATTTAGTGTGTTGCCTATTACAGTGTCTTCAGAGGTTGATAGATGCAAATTTGAAAAGAGATTGTGGGATAGATTGAAGAAACTCTATGGAAATGAGCCCACCACTTGTGGATCAGATTATGGAAGCAAGAAGAACAATGAAACAAACAAATGTGTAGATGATAAAGGTAGATCAGTTAGTAGTTGCAATAAATATGATAATCAATAACATTCATTCATGGCACAAGAGACACAAGATGAGGAGAGAACATCTTGCTGTGATAATGTATGATCTTCTTGCAGGCAAGGTCTTTTTGGTAATAATGAAGAAGAAGAAGAAGAATGTACCTTAGAAGAATGGGAAAAATTCAAAGAGTATAAAAAGGAACAAGATATGTTGAGAAAAATACTTGAAGAATCAAATCAGAGTATTGCAATTGAATTAGAAGAGCTCAAAAAGGTGACAAAATAATACAAGATGTACAAGAATGCTACTACTATGGAATAAGACTGATTGAAAAAATGTGTTCAAGAGTTAGAGTTAACTATTGCCAATATGAAAGCACAAGTGGATGATGATAATAGGATAAATGAAGGATCATAATCTATTTTTGATACCAAGAAGTGCAGGTGTAAAGAGTTGGAATCAAAAGTTGATACAAAAGGAAAGAGTGTCAGAACCTAAAGAATGAAATTGCAAAGCTAACAACAGAGATTGACAAGTGTCAAGATGAGCTTAAGATGACAATCAAATATGAGGGTAGCTCTAAGGCTTTGGATAAAATGTTGAGTAAACAAAGAACTCCAAGGATACTAATGGTGTTTGATATGAAGCTAGCCAATACTCCACAAGCAAGGATACCTCCAACAAAGAAATTCACTTTGTTTCATCAAGTGATAATGGTAATAAACAAACCTTCACAATCAGGAATGCTCCAATAAAGAAGACAGATTTGACTACTACTACTGAAAACATGAAGATGAAGACTATTGCTGCAAGGAAGAGTCATGTTGATTCAAAAGGAAAAGGAAAGCTAAATAAAGATGGCTACAAAAGAGATAAGGAAATAAGAAAGTCTATAAGACCATTGGCTAGAATAAGATCAAACAATGATGTTGCACACAAGACTAAGAATAGGAGAAAATCAAGACACATGTCTGTTGCAAATGAGCATCCCAGAATCAACAACAAAGGAAGAAGAAATGGAGAAAACAAGCCTACAAGATCTCCACATGTTTGGAAAAATGAATTTGAAGTTATAAGTCCTCCTTCTATGGTTATTGTTTTGCATGCAATGGTTATGGGTATAAGACAAGTGTGTTGGGATCTAAGAACACTGAGAGGGGGGAAGGGGGGTGAATCAATGTTCTACTGGAATGAATAGTTTTTAACTTTATAGACCATGTATATATATACCAGTAAACAAATAAACATATAATAAGAAGCAAATAAACCATCCACATAAATGAACACCATAACACACAAAATTTATATGTGGAAAACCTCAATGAGGAAAAATGATGGTGGGATTTGTGACCCACAATATCAGCTCACTGGCCATATGAAAAGATATTATAGATAATAGGGGCCTGCACTTGCAGGAAGGGATATTGTCTAGAGCATACTCCTCATCACTAAAGAGCCTCAATGACTACAAGCTTTCTGCCAAAGTAAATTGCTAAAAATGAACTAAAGAATGCATCTGCTATGCCAAATAGAGTTTTGGTTCTGGTTTTGCTTTGTATCGGTTCATAAACTCTGATTTGCTACCAGTATCACTTCTCCTCCAATAATTATTTCCAAGCTATCTATAGATCATTGCATGATATAGCATTCGCATACAAAATGATCTCCATGCATATACTTCACATCATACAGTTCTACTATATTCTCCTATATCCACACATTTTTTATATTTCCCTTTTTTTTCTTTTTCAAAATAACCTAGAAGACTAACCTACATACCTATTACAAATGATATGCCTTATGTCAGCTTATAATATATTTACAAAAGATATTCAATTTTGGCCTTGACAATATTAATTACAAAATCATTTAAGTAAATCCTCCTTAATGTTGGCTTCCAAAGAAGTATTGATGCCAGTGCCGATGCTGATGTAGCCCTGAATGCTCCAAAGCTAGCATCTTCCAGTATATGCTTCCTAGTGTTGGTTTATGACTTCCATCATATCTTGTTACCATCAATGACAATAAAATGAATCCAATGAGTGTCAATTGCCAACAATCTCCCCCTTTGGCATTGATGGCAACACTCATGTAAAAAATGGATTCCCTACCGATATGCTCCCCCTGAGCAATACACTCCATCTGAAATGTGTTTCCCTGATATTTTTCACATATGAACATACTCCCCCTTTGACATTAATGACAAAGACCAATGAAAGAATTGAAAGAATACTATTAGTTTCACTAGAGCTTAGTCATCTTCAGGATTTCTGGGTATGCCTTTTGCAATAACTGAAGATATGTATCCCAACCGGATTTGAAATTGTCAGAAATAGATGCAAGTCCACTTAGTAAGTGGTCAAGTGTTTCTTTCTCTTGGGTATCTACCGGTGTGGGTTTAGCTGTCATATCCATGCACTCTTTCTTGTGAATGCCCAATGAATCTAGTCTAGGACTTACCAATACTCTTAGATTTATTTCTCTTCTCATGATTTTATCTCTCTCTTTCTCAAAATAAAAAATTTGGTTCTCCAAGGATAAAATTTGTCCATCAACAGATGTGGTTAGTGTAGTCAATCCATCAAAAGAGAGCAATTTTAGCCATCTGATCATATAACTCCTTCAATATGCTATCTACATTAGTTGTAAGACATTGTATGTTACAACACACTCTATAGATATTTGTACATTGTTTTAAAAAAACCTCAATATGGATAAGTTTTTCCTCAATTTTCTTCTTCCCTATTTCTATAAGCTGATCAAAAGTTGTTCTTTTTGCTGCTGTGAAATTGTCCAAATCTTGTCGTTCTGCTATCTCCCTTAGAGATTGAAAATTGTTGGATATGTGCTCTATTAGAGTCTTGAGCTTACCGGAAAGGCTTGCTCCATCTTCAATCTAATAGTCAGGTAATAATTTGTGCAACACAGAGACCAATTGATCAATTAATCCTTTATCTACAGTACCTTCCTCCAGTAATTTTTGAGTAGCCATCATCATTAATTCAGTTGGACTCAACTCAGAGACTAATTTCTTCTCAACTTGAGAAGTGTCAATTTCCAAAAAATTTGTCGGGGAATCAGTTTTACCTGCCGATATGGACTTAGTGGCTTTTACCTTATCCATATCAACCTCTATTGCATCGATGGATTCACCACTTGGTGCAGTGGCGCTTACTACTAGTGGAGTATTATCCATAGTTGTTTCAGTGTCCTGTATACTGCCTTGCTCAAAACTGGTCTGTGCCGATATAGACTATACACTCTCCTTAGCTTCTGGTTATGTTTGAGTATCTATGGTTACTACCGGTTGTGTCAAAACTGGAGTTGAACTGCCCAAAATACCTTTCCCTTTTGATTTGTCAGGAATGGTGGAAGTTGTTTCCCTTGCAAATTCTTCTTGAGATGTGAGAAAGTTTGGGTTTTTCTAAAGAATTTGATCCATCCCTTACTTGCCTCATTTACCACCTCATTTACTCTCCCCATCATAAGGCTTATTTGTCAGGATTTACTACTAAAGATTGTCCTATTTGCAGTGTCTATACATCTTTTCATTTCCTCATTATTTATAGTACCACATAATTCCAAAAGTGCTACTTCTTTGATCTCCCTATCCCTCTTGACAACATCAAGTCTCCTAGCCTCAAGTTTATTATACAAGGATAAAGGTATTTCCTTCAAAATTTCAATTAAAGCTTTCTTATAAATGTCTATATACAAAAAAATAGTCTCTTTTAATTCACTTTTCTCATTCCATCTTTTGTAATTTCATTAATAAGTTTAGCACAAGTCATTGTGGTCTTACCAATTCCAGTATCATCACCCTTCTGCTTTTTGCTTGTGGTTGCTGGTGTGATTGGTTTCCTCTTCTGCATAGGCTTCCTTGCCAGTGGTGGAGGTGCAGTAGGCTTAGTTGCCTTTCTAACAAGTCTCCTCCTAGGCTCTGCTTTCTTCTACTCTACCAGTGGTTTTACCACATTCTTCCTTTGTACCCTTCTGAAAGCCAGAGGTTCATTATCCCCAGGATCAGAGTCTGAAGTGATTGAGGAAATGTGAACTTGTGGCTTCTTCACTTCTGTAGTACCAACCTCTCCTAGTTTAGCAGCCTATTTTGATTTGGAACCTAGTTGAGTGTCTATCTTATACATCATATCTTGTACATATGTAGACATCTTTTCTATTTTCTTCTCTTTTCTCTTCCTGTTAAAATTGGTTTTCACTTCAAGAGCCTTCTCTCCTTCTGTAACAAAATGTTCTATCTTATCATCTAATGGGGAATCTAACAACATCTTTGCATAGAGTTCAAAAATTCTATCATCCACCTCATATCCAAGCTCAGTAATCCATATTTTCCTAGGTTCAATTGCTTCCATAAGAGTTTCATCAGTTTTTACCATGAAACGGATATCAGTGGAATACTTCTCCACAATGTTCTTTGAAATTCTCTCCCTTTGCCTCATGTTTTCTTGAAATTTTTTAAAATACCCCCAAATTTTCTCATCTCTGTCGATACAAAGACCGGTGATAGCTTCCTTGATCTGCATACCTACCGGTATGTCATGAGCCTAATGCTTCTTCCCTAGATTGGGTAGCTCATTTAGGAAGTAAAGCATTAAACAAACAATCAAGTTTCCATATCTAAGGATGCCTTTCTTGATTCCTCTGATCTTTCCAAGGTTTAACATCAACTCACTCCTCATCCACTCACATAAATCATACTTCACATTATTCCTTAGCATCTAATATGCAACATGAATGCATGAACTAGCAACAAAATCCAATCAGTTGGATTGAGTTACCTTGTAACCTATGATCATGCTTGCAAACTTTATATCCATGTCGGTGATTGTGCTTATCCTCATTGATTTACTATCAAGTGTAGCATCGGTGAGTTTTTCAACCTTTGTTGGAAATTTTCTTGCTAGGTTCTTGTCTGACCCAGGGTAGGCTGGTGACAACTTGAATTTCTTCCTTCATGATCATGTAAGGCCTATCTAGCCAAATAAATTTGTTGTGAACCCTACTCAGAATGTATCTGATGACTTCATATTTGAATTTTGGTATGTACAGAATACCGGTTAACCCTAGATCCTCAATTGCTTTGAATTCCAATTTGATAGTTCTAGAGTCTCCCAGTATCATGGATTAGTACATGCTCTTGATGTCTTTAGTGCCCAAATCCTCAAGGGTGTAGTGAATGTATCCCCTCACATCTTCGACATACATTACGCCATCAGGAACCCTTGAAAATGCTCCCCTAGAGTCTTCCTTTTTAGCAATTTTGGGAACCTCCTTAAATACTGGCCTTAATGTATCCTTGATTTTGACAATGGTGGGATTTGAAATAAAAGTAGGAGCTGAAGATCCATCTACCATGTTGAAAAATACCTGAAAGTAAATGCCGGTGAAAGTTTGATAACTGCTCGGAAGCTTTTTACAATGCTTCTGCTTTCTCTTGACTCACCTTTACTTTTCTCTGAATGCTTGAATGCTCGGTGAGTGAAAATGAATTCACTTTCCCTCTTTTATCAACGAATAAAACCCTAATTTTTTGTAATAAATGCTTCAACAACAACCCTACAGATGCCGAGTGAACCTTCATCAAAGATGAGCACAATTCTCTAGATCTCTTTCCAGATCTCTTCCTGGGTAATATGCAAAATTTAGCAATGACTTTTCCAACCCCTAAGGATTATGCCTCAAGTACCGGTGGAATTTCCTGTCGGTGGAGTTACTGGTATAGATCCATATCCACTTGGTTCTTCAGATTTTCTAACCCATTTCTTTGTGTGATCTTGTTGTATTTCATCTACCTTCTGCTTTCCTTTCTCATTATCTTAATCATTATTATTCGGTTGATTCTTGCTTCTGCAATACTTAGCAGTATGACCTATTTTGTTGCATGCATAACATGTAACATTGTTCTTCTAAATTTTTTTGACATATCCGGTATCATTTCTTGACCTACAATTATTAGCAAAATGTCCAAACTTTCCACATGCATGACATTTAACATTCATTCTAGAATCTTCTGATTTATGACCATATTTGTTGCAGTTTGTGCATTGACCGGGAACAAAATTGTAGTTTTGATTTGCCTTATTTCTACATTGTTTAGCCATATGCCCAAATTTATTGCAAACAAAACATCTACCATTAAATTTATAAGCATTACATTGCCTTACCGATTTCCTCTGTTCTGATGAGTTCTACATACTAGTTGTTTGATCTTCATTTGTAGTACCGAAGCTTTCACCTTGTACAAATCCAAGTCCTCTAGAATCATCAATTTGTCTTTGTCTTTTCAATAAGTCATCCAAATGTGCAACACTGATCCTAAAATTTTCTTTATACTCACTTGTAGCAGTCAAATCATCTCTCAGAGTGGTTACTTGTCTTTCAAGTTCTTGTTCATTGTTCCAGGAGTGTGCCAAATCAGTTCTTAACAGATTATTCTCATGAGTCAATCTGCCACATTCATCAAATTTGTTCTTCAAAGATATAACAAGATTATCTTCCTTCTTCTTTCTATCCTCAATCTCTTTTGATAACCTAATAGTCAAATCTTGCATTTCATTCTTCATGAGAAAGTTTTCTTGACTTGGTTTCTGACATTGTTCCTTAAGAGCATTCTTCTCCTCATCATTCGGTTTTTGCAAAATTTCTTTTCTCTTGGCTTGAGCAGATGATAACCTTTCTTGCAGGATAAGAATGGATTCATTTACAAAATTCAATTCTTCTTGCAATTTCAAGTTCTTCATCCTTTCAGCATCATAATCCTCAAGAGCCATCTCAAGTTGCTTCTCCATAGCCATGTTCAAAGATTCTAGTTTCAGGATCTTCCTCAAGCTGTTGAACTTCTTTCGAGGTACCAAGCTCTGATACCAATTGTTGGGATCCAATAACACTGAGAGGGGGGGGGGTGAATTAGTGTTCTATTGGAATGAACAATTTTTAACTTTCTAGACCATGCATATATATATATCGGTAAATAAATAAACATATAACAAGGAGCAAATAAACCATCCACATAAATGAACACCATAACACACAAAATTTATATGTG
Organism: Cryptomeria japonica; assembly: GCF_030272615.1. Lineage (NCBI taxonomy): Eukaryota > Viridiplantae > Streptophyta > Pinopsida > Cupressales > Cupressaceae > Cryptomeria > Cryptomeria japonica. The sequence goes on along the minus strand of NC_081409.1, from coordinate 500,255,496 downwards.
GAAAACCTTAATGAGGAAAAACCATGGTGGGATTTGTGACCCACAATATCAGTTCACTGGCCATATGAAAATATATTACATATAACAGGGGCCTGCACTTGCAGGAAGGCACACTGCCTAGAGCATACTACTCATCACTAAAGAGCCTCACTAACTACAAGCTTTCTGCCAAAGTAAAATACTGAAAAATGAACTCAAGAATGCATCTACTATGCCAAATAGAGTTCTGGTTCGGGTTCTACTATGTACTAGTTCATAAACTCTGAACTACTACTAGTATCACTTCTCCTCTAGGAATGCTTTCCAAGCTATCTACAGATCATTACATGATATAGCATTTGCATAAAAAATTATCTCCATGCATATATTTTGCATCATATAGTTCTTCTATATTCTCCTATATCCACACATTTTTAATATTTCCCTTTTTTTTTCTTTACAAAAAAAACCTAGCAGACTAACCTATGTACCTATTACAAATGATATGCCTTATGTCGGCTTACAATATGTTTATAAAAGATATTCAATGTTGGCCTTGACAATATTAATTACAAAATGATTTAAGTAAATCCTCCTTAATGTCAGTGTCGGTGCTGGTGTAGCCCTAAATGCTCCAAAGCCGGTATCTACCGGTATATGCTTCCTAGTGCCAGCTAATGAATTCCATCATATCTTGTTGCCATCAATGAAAACAAAATGAACCCAATGAGTGGCAATTGCCAACAAAGTGATTGTAGTTAAAGGTCTAGGAATGATCAAGGTGCCTTCTCTAGGAATATGAATGCAATTTTTTATAGATATCATGCATATTGATGCAGGAGCATCCTCGGTTCATAGAAATCTTGCATCAACCAAAAATATTTTCCTTTCTATTTTGCTTTATGTTTGTAGTTTCAATTTTCCATTCTGTGTGTCCTGGTTTTGGCTCACCGGATCCTATGGAGTTGGATTCTACTTGAAGACTTGATCATATTTATTTCTTCTAGACCACATCGCATTTGGATCATTTTACGAAAAGATATTGCTATCAGTTTTCTTGACAGTTTCCTGTTACCAGTTGGTAGTTCTTGTTGCCAGTTGCCTGGACCTATTTTGGTGATCTACCGGAACCCCTTTCGAAGCTTGTAGAGCCTTGGGAATTGATTTCGATGTTCCTTGGCATGTGGCCAACCTTTTTCTCATGCTCTTTGTTTTACCCTTTGGATTTTCCAGAGGAATCTCTTGGTGGAGGCCAAACTTGTTATTTTACACATTAGGTCTTGTTCTTTGAGTTTTGATCCCTTTTGGGCCAACTGAATCTTTTGGATTGATATATGTATATAATTGTAATTGTGCATTAGAATGTAATTAATTAGAGAATCAAGTAGCTAGACTATGCGTAGAAGATAGATCTCAAGATTCAAGGTCCTAGTTGTGACCTACTCTGTATGTTCTACCAGACCTATGAGCCAGTATGTTGTAACTCGGTTGTTAACAGTTGGTTGCAAGCAATTTTCTTGCAATAAAACAATCTGTTCTGCATTGCCTCCATCATATCTTTGTGTTTCAGTTGTGTTTACTCTTGCTGACCGGTCCAGATTGATCCCTTTGAGGTCCCTCCTCACTGGTGGCTACTTCAAGTGGTATCATAGTGAAGTTTCATTCCAGAGGTTGGATAACCTAAAATTCTATTGTAGGGTGGTAGATTGCAGATCCAACTTGCAGCTGCAGAGGACTAGCATGAACGATGGTGCAAAGAGCAGCTAGGAATAGTGGAGTGCAAGGGAATGAAGACCCTATTGTGATGGAGATGTTATGAGGTATAGAAGCCTATTTGGAAGCCATGGAGACAGCCTAGAGAAGAGGCCGACATATTGAAGATGTAAGTGAAGATGAAGGAGAAGAAGCCCCAGTAGAACAAGCAAATCTACTGGTGGTTGATCCAGATGAGGAAAGGTTTTTGAGGGTTTTGAGTAGGGTGAATACTAAACCTCATTTTACTAGACCAAAATATGATGGAAAGAGATTCAAATGAATTTATGGATTGGATCTTTGAGATGGAGAATTATTTTGATTTTGAAAACACCGTAGAAGAGAGGAAGGTGAAATATGCCTGTACTCAGTTGAAAGGTCATGCATCTCTTTGGTGGGAGAATTTGCAAGTTGATAGACAAAGAAGAGGTAAAGAGAAGATTAAGACATGGGATCAAATGATTGCTAAGTTGAAATTGAAGTTTATGCCAGCTGATTATCAAGTGAGCCTGTTTCAGAAGTTGCAAAATTTGAGACAGAAGGAATCTAGTGTGAAGGTGTACACCGAAGCTTTTTACAAGTTGAATATCAGATCTAGACATGTTGATGATGAAGTTAAACAAGTTGCAAGACATTTGAATGAATTGTGGATGTCTATAAAAGATGAACTCAGTTTGATCAAATTGGAGAGTGTTGAAGAGGTTTACCAATATTCCCTAAAGGTAGAAGAGAAGTTAAACAAAAGACATGAGTAGAGGCAAATAGGCAGAGGTGGAAGGTTTACCGAAGGAAGATTTCAAGGAGGAAGAGGATATATCAGAGGAAGAGGAACCAATATAGATCAGAGCAAGGACAAGGAAGTGAACAAAGAAGGTAATTCATACCAGAACGATGTGTAGACACCTAAAAATATCTCATTGATCATGTACTAATTATTCTTCTAATTAGTTAAATAATTCTTTAATTATTTAATTAATTTAATTAATCTTATTCTTCTAATTTCATATTTCCTCATCATCGTACTAATTATTCTATTTCTTATTCTATCATCATTTAATCATTTTAACCATTTTTTTAAATATTAATTAAATATTTATTATTTAATTAATTATGGTAATTCCCCGATTTAAATAATCTTTATTATTTAAATAAATTAATTCTCAATTCCTATTTCTAATCATTTAATCATTCAACCCTCTTCTAAATATTAATTAAATATTAATTATTTAATTAATTGTGATTTATTCCTTTAATTTAAATAATCTTTATTATTTAATTAAATTCCATTTCTACATAATTACATAGTTTCTTTAAATTATTTAATTAACTATTTAATTCTTCTATTTCCAAATCTACCCCGAATTCTAATTTCATTTAATTTCTTATTTCTTCTAATTTCTTCCAAATTCAAATACATGTGCATGATTTCAAAAACCAAATTATAAATCAAAGTCGAGTTCTAAATATATTCAAATACTAAATTGAATTAATAAATTCAATTATTTGAATTAAATATCATGCAAGCACATGCTAAATTAATTAATTAAATCATTTATCTCTTCAACTTCTATCTCCATCTTTCAGTTAGCTTTTTTAAAATTAAGCTTTCTTTGTCATCCTCTTTATTTCCTCCAATCATTCTTTTTCTTCCTTCAGTCATCTTTTTCTCAATCAGTTGACTCAATTGATCTATTCAATCTATTGAGTTTCATTCCTACAATCAGCAGTTCAACTATCAATTTTCATTTGAACTCGCCCGAGTTCCACTTCTTGATCAATTTGTTCCACCTTTCAATCAATCTTCTCCAATTATCTATAAATTGAGCATCCAATCTGCATTTTCAATCCTCCTCAATCTTGGACAATTTATTCTAAATCATGAACTTCAAATCTTTGTATCACTTGCAGGTTACCAATGCAATATATGAGAGCCATCATACCATGAAGAGGATAAGAGCAATGGAAGCAATACACAATCTTGGGATAGGGAGTTTTGATTTCATTTGATTATTTTAGTTCCTATTTGCTTGATTGTGTTATTCCATTATCTTGTTTTGTTAGATTCTTTGGTTAGAAGGGATTCATGATTTCCCTTTTGCTTCTAATTGATTACTTCTTTTAAGATGAATTTTACATGTACGATATTTTGGTGAACCCGACGTGAAATAACAACAATTTAACCTTCATTATTTTTCTGTGATTTTTGCAGATTGTGCGGATTTTTCTTTTTTTTGCAGGTTGTACGAATTTCAAGAAAAGATTTTTCCATCACGTAATCGAGCATTCATCATCACACAATCACATAGATAGCATCATGCATTCAACCCTTTGGGGTAACAAATTCGTTTTGACAGGGTCATGCAATCACCTTGTCCAAATCGCGCAATCGCCCTTTCCGAATCACGCATTCGTAGGAAGCTTTGCTGTTTATTTTTTTCTTCTGTCTGTTATCTGTTCTATTTAATTCTGTCTTAAATTTGGTTAATCTAGGATCAAATTGCTTTTATTTTTATGATTTGATTAATACAGTTTATGGCAAGAAAGTTCAATTCAAGATTTTAGGTGCAAGAAGGATGAAACAACTAAGGAGAGAAGCCAAACGCTATCAAAGGGTTCTTCAGGCAAAAAAAATTGATACAGGATTCAGAAGAACAACTGGACTTAGATAGATATAATAGCCTAGTTCTTTCTTATACAGTTAAATATGACCTAATCAATATTGAATGGATGATGAGGAATTTGGCTCGGGCTTCACAATTGGTTTTGTAGGTTCCTGATCAGGTTTAGCTTTCTGTTATTTTTAGTTTTTAAATTTTTTTTGTTGTCTACCTTCTATCACGCAATCGACCTGTTAGTGCTATGCAATCAACCAGATATCATCACGCATTCAGTCTGTCAGATTTACGCATTTTCTCTATCAGATTCACGCATTCGGTCTGTAAGTATCACACAAACGCACAGGTAAAATTACGCATTCGCCTCTGTCAAGTTTTGAGTTTCTATTTTCTGTTAGTTTGATTGTACTGCTAATCTTCTATTTACAGCCTATGGCAAATTTGCAGGGTAGATTAGATTAGCATTTTTGCATGAACACTTCACACTTCATTTTTAGTGCTTAAAATCAACAACAGTTAAAATGGACATGCATGGATAATCTCACACTTCGTTGTTGGTGCTTAAAATGAACATGGGCTAAAATTGACATGCATGGATAATCTCACACTTTGTTGTTGGTGCTTAAACTGAACATGAGCTAAAATTGACATGCATGCATCTCACACTTGGTTTTTGGTGCTTAAAATCAACAAATGGTTAAAATTGACATGTATTCCTTCATACTTGGATTTGGTGTTTAAAATGGACATGCACATGTGTATCTAACACCTAAATTTGGGCTATAAAATGAATGTGAATCAGGCTGCATTAGATTAAATCATTTTTCATTTTCTTAAGGTAAGGAACTTTTTATCGTTTCTGGGGTGGACCTACTATTGCACTAACTAACTTTCCACCTGCCTTCGGGGTCTTGGGAGAAAGAAGGAAGGTGACAACGAAATCCAAATTTTATTTTACTCTACATAGTGAGGGGTATCTTTGACTAGGGATTTCATCACCACATAGAGGTACTTCAAATTGGGATGCGTTGGGGATATCATCTTTCCCAGTGTACTCTTGAGTGGGTTTTTTGAGCCGCTATATAAATATACTGGTTAGGCAGCTAGAGTGTTGAGTGAATTCGACATATGTGGGGGCCTTCCCTGCACCGATAAGCTCAACTAAAGCCTTAAGTGGCTTGCTCTGAGAATCCATCATTGGATCGGGATGCCTCAAAACTTAATACTACAAACCAATTTAGTTGCCAAAAATCCTACATTTAGTGGTTCTAGGAGTGCGGATCGTACCCCATAGATACCCCTCATGTACCTTACATTATGAGACAAGAATCCCTTGGTGATAAGATCTTCAGATCTTCAGGGTAAGAGAGACTGGCATGCCCAAGAAGTGTGTGATGTGGAGTGGAGTTAGTATTGCCAGACTCTCTATGTGTCCATCTTGTTTCAGTATTTTGCTGCAGGGGCCTCACTGAATGGTGTCCACTATCCAACCTAAGATTGTATTTCATGCTTTTTTATGTATCGATGTTCTAGACTAGTATTGAGTCAGTCCCTTGGGCTATTTCAGGCCCTTTCCCATGTATCTTTGAATTTTTTGAGATTGTATGAAAATTGAGTCAGTCAGCTATACATACCTACCAGAAATTGTTCTCAAATTTGGAAAACTACAAAACATTTTCCTACACATGAAGCTATAGAAAACAAAGTCCATTTTGAAACCAAAACTCAAAAGTCCTTACATACTGTGGACCCTAGGCAGTCTTCTACATAGTCCTAATCACATCCTCATTTTTGTCCTATGTCCTTTGCATAATCCTAATCACGTCCTTTGCATAGTCCTAATCACGTCCTCATTTTCTTCCTATGTCCTTGGCATAGTCCTAATCACATCCTCATTATCATCCTATGTCTTTTGCATAGTCCTAATCATGTCCTGATTTTCATCCTACATCCTTTGCATAGTCCTAATAATGTCCTCATTTTTGTCCTACATCCTTTGCATAGTCTTAATCACATCCTCATTATCATCCTACATCTTTTGCATAGTCCCAATCACATCCTCATTTTCATCCTACGTCTTTTGCATAGTCCTAATCACGTCCTCATTATCGTCCTAAGTCTTTTGCATTATCATCCATATTAGTTACATAGTCCTACATTATCATATGCATATTCATCTAGACCTCATATACATCTAAGTCCATTGTCAGTTATAGGTTCATATCATGCACCTTCATGGGTCTCCCAAGTGATGGTTTGCTCCCCTTCGAGCAACCTAAGTTAGTTCCAAATGGCGGTCAATGAGAAATCATTGATGGTCTTGCTAACTTAGCTTGGGATTTAAGAAGAAGTGCACCTCAATATATAGGAGTCATACTTGAGATAAAAATTGAGTCTAGGATTTCTTGTATAATTGATAGAGAGATTGAGGCTAAACAACTTCATCAACAAATGGAAAGACTTGCATTAGAGAAATCTAGGAATGCTCAAAAGGTCTCACGTCAAAATCCTCAATAGAGAGTCTAGTGTAGCTTTGTATTTATGTCTACAGTCTAGGGCTAAGTCATTGTCTTGCATAGAAACACCCTCATATAAGCAATTTTAGATGCCTGTCACAAGGTCACAGAAAGCGAAAGGAATAATGGACCCGAACAACACATAGTCTGTAAACCGTACTTGGAATTTAGACATGTCAACAAGTCAACACTCAGGTACACAAACAATGTCCACCCTAAATGAATTACAACAACATTTGACAAAGGAAGAAATTTAATCCACACAACAAGACCCACATGTCCTCATGATCCTAGATGCACTTATACATAGTGATAGGGACAAGTACCTTTCATTGTTAATACAAAATGGGGCAAAACTACCAGAGGATTTTGATGTCACAAAGATTTTACCACTAGGAAAAACTTTAGGTCAAGATAACAGTCAAACACCACCCTTGACACAAATACAAGCAATGACCTCCAGTTTTCTTCAAAACTTACCTATCCAAACAAATGTCAACACAAATGCAAACTTTCAAACAAGTATGTCATCTTTAGCAATCAATGCTAGTATACCATCACAGAGCATACCGATAATATCAAGTGTCTCAACACCTATTCAAACACAAGCAACAAGTGCAACCCAACCTCCAGTTTCCTATTCTATGGGATCCACGTATAGTCAACAAAATGCAAATCTAGGTATTTCCAATACAACAAGTACAACTGAACCAAACATGGGTTCACATATAAGCTATTTCACAGTACCTAGTGGAACACACAACACACAAGGTTATAATCTCAGTACCTCCCAACAACCTCCTAGTTATGCAACCATGAATCCTTTTGTGGGACATACACAAACACAAGGTATACCTTTGACACAAACAGATATTCTGACACAACAAATATAGAATTTACAACAACAAATGATGACCATGCAAACTGGTAACGATAAAAAGAGCTACACAATGTAGGACTTACGTCCTTATCCATTCGATCACACATTATACATGCCGACTTTCCCACAACATTTTGAAATGCCTAAATTTGATAGATATCGAGGGAAGGGTGATCCTAGAGATCATATCAGAGAATTTTTACAGCATGTATACAGGTTGCCTCAAAAGATACTTATCTAATGAGATTATTTCCTAAAATTTTGGAGGTCCGGCTTTAGAGTGGTTTTCACATTTACCACTAACCATCACATCATGGGGAGAATTAGCTGAACAATATATTGCAAACTTCTTGCACAAAATTGACACCCCGGTTACTTTGACGGACTTGTGTGCCGCTAAACAATATGAGAATGAAACATTTGCATCCTTCATACAGCAATGGAGGACTCTCTATATGAGGTGCAAGACAGTTATCCCAGAAACAAAGCAAGTGGATATGTTCACAAAAAAGTTGATTCCTAAGATTAAATATCTGATACAAATGCAATGTTTAACCACATTCAAATAAATCATAGAAAAGGAACTCAAATGTGAGAAGGTACTAGTAGAACAAGGTCTTATTAATTATGGCAATATCAACAACAATGACAAAACTAAGTTTTGGTCATAAAACAAAAATGTGACCAATGATGGTATTGTAGACGCCAGAATGATAAATAGAACTCAACCCATTTTATCTTTGGGAACGAGCATGTCATCTAATCCACATATAGGGAATAACACAACCTCAGCAAATGTAAATGCTACACAAAACATGAACACAAGATACCCCAGGGTAAATACTCCAAGAAGAAATTACACACCTCTAGGAGAACCTATTGAGTCAGTGCTCAAAAAGTTAATACAGAAAAACATGATCACTTTACCTGAGGTAAGAATGTATGAACCAGGTCCTTTCAAACCCACATGGTGGAATGATAATTATTTTTGCAATTATCATAGGACTAAAGGTCACAAAATGGCAAGCTGCTACAAATTGAAAAACTTGGTCCAAGATATGATAGACCAAGGGGACATCACAATTGATACCGATAAAACCTCAGCAAATACAAATCATACAATTTTTAAGGATCCTTTTGTTAAGCATGACAAGGGGAAAGCTACCACATCAGGTACCCAAGACAATACAACTAACTACACAAAGGTCTCATATGACTACACTATTCATGCAATTAGCTCAGGAGATGTAGCAAACAATGATTCACAAGAAACACTCGACCAAGATGACCAACATCAAGACACTCACATAGATGATAGCCAAATTTGTATGATATTAGAGGCACCAAAGTGTGATGATGATATAAATCTTTGTCTCAGAGACTGGGGGCATGATCAACCATCTCACTTAGGTTGGTTTGAAGATGAACTCATAGAACATATCATGGATGTCAAACATACCCATAAAAACTATGAAGAGGGATTTAACATAAATCTTGATAAAATAGCCTATGATACAAATGATACAATGGATACGATCACCATAACTACCAAAGATAGAGACTATGTAGTAGTTACTCGAAGATCAAAGGTAACTTTACAAGGAATACCACAAAATCAATCACCAGTAGTAGGAACTTACAATGTTGTTGACCAACTTAAGAAAACTCCTGCACAGATATCATTATTCAAACTATTGCGAATTTTGCCCACTCATAGAGCTATACTAGACAAAGAACTTCAAGATTCAATAGTGAACAGAGATATAGATGAAAATGCCTTCCAGTCTATGGTGGGAAATCTGACACAAGGCACATGTATTGCATTCACAGAATAAGAGATTCCTAGTGATAGACTGCTTCATAATGACCCTCTACATCTGCAAGCTTACATTCATAAGAGAAGAATCAGAAGAGTACTCATAGATGGGGGAGCCGGTCTCAACATTTGTACTTTAAAGCTGGTCAAATGGTGCAGAGGCACCTAAGCACACAAGCATACCAGGAGGTCAAAGTCATAATATGAACAATTTATTGTATTTGAGTCATTCATAATGTATTAAGGTTATTTGAGTCAATTGAATCATAGTATGTAGGGCTAAATGAGCCATTTTGTCCAAAGATATCATATTTGGTCCATATTGAAGTTTTAAAAGTGTCCATGTAAGAGTTAGAGTCATTTATGTCAAAAATTGTAAAAATTGCAAAGTTGCAATATTGCCAAAAAGTGCAACAAAAGTGTAAAAATGAAATCCATTGGTTATGAGGTGGTTGGAGTAGTTAGAAAGGAGTTGGAAATGGTTTATAAAACCATGTTTAGTAGAAATCAAGAAGGTAGATTAGTTTGGAGGGGATTTGACAAAGATTATCCATCAAACCCTCAAACTGTCATGAGGTTTTAAGGAATCTATGACTGTCATAGATCCATGGAGGATCACATTTGGTGTAATTTTTATATGTAGATGTTATTTAATGATAGATTGCTGAAATATATTTCAGATGAATCCTTTCTTGTGCATTTTTGTGGAGTATTTGGCAAGATATGTTTGTTTTTTCAATGATTGTCAAAACCCTGCCAAGGGTTACCCGTTTTGGGGAAAATGCTCATAACTTTTGATTTAACCATTGGATCTGGCTGAAACTTGGAGAGAATATTTTTAACTCAGTACTATGAATTATGATTGAAGAGATGTTCTTTATAATCAATATTGAACAATTTATTGATGATTGTTTGTTACAGTTCATGGTGAAAGGCAGACAGGTGAAGGCAGTAGCAGTCCGGTTGCAGCATTTGGTGTGGTCACATGAGGGATTATAAAGACAAAATTATATATGTTTTAGAAAGGTATTTGAATCTTCTTTCTAGGGCTTTTTGTCTTACTTGATTTTGTTAAGAATTGAATATTTTGTGATTATTTTGGTGAATACACTTTTTGAGGGATGAAACCCTGAACTAGGGTATTCCATGGCAAATAAGAATTTTGTTCTCTCATGTTATGGTGAATATTATGATTTGAAATATTTAATGAAGGTCTATAGAGATGTAATATAGCCTTTGAAATTTATTTGGATTTGAGAGGAATGTTGTATCTTTTTATATGCCTCTTGATTCAAGTTTAAAGTCTACCCTTGAATGAAGGTTTAATGGTTTGTGATAGATGCTCTGCATCAAATTTGTATCAGAGCTAGAAGAGCCTGTGTGTGTGGGTAGAGCGCTAAAGGAGGCAATCCACACCAGGACCTAGCCATGAAGGATTTATTATTTGGTTTTTGTTGATGAGTTTTTGGTTGCAAGGTGCTCGTCCATCTAGCTGCAAGAAGGCAGACAAGGAAGGTCTGTCAAGGGCCAAAGGGATGCTCGATTAATTGCCAAAAGACTAGGGAGAGAGGCAAAGAGGAGAACTCCTAGGTGAGGAAAAAAGGTTGTTGGTGATGTGATGCATCATGGAGAGGTGGACTTATGGTTGGTAAAAGCACTTGGATGATAGCCACTACCAAATCCATTGGTAAGAGTCACAAAGAGATTGTTTGAGAAGGAAGAAGCAACATAAAGAAGATGAGAGAAGCATAAAGAGGCATAAAGAGGTAAAGATGAAGACAAAAGTGAAAATTTCACTCAAAATTTTTCTTGCGGGCCATTTTACCCATGTTTCCAAGGGACTTGGAAAATTTTCAAGGTCGGGAGTATGGTGCAGAGGCACCTAAGCACACAAGCATACCAGGAGGTCAAAAGTCATAATATGAACAATTTATTGTATTTGAGTCATTCATAATGTATTAAGGTTATTTGAGTCAATTGAATCATAGTATGTAAGGCTAAATGAGCCATTTTGTCCAAAGATATCATATTTGGTCCATATTGAAGTTTTAAAAGTGTCCACATAAGAGTTAGAGTCATTTATGTCAAAAATTGTAAAAATTGCAAAGTTGCAATATTGCCAAAAAGTGCAACAAAAGTGTAAAAATGAAATCCATTGGTTATGAGGTGGTTGGATTAGTTAGAAAGGAGTTGGAAATGGTTTATAAAACCATTTTTGGTCGAAATCAAGAAGGTAGATCAGTTTGGAGGGGATTTGACAAAGATTATCCATCAAACCCTCAAACTGTCATGGGGTTTTAAGGAATCTATGACTGTCATAGATCCATGGAGGATCACATTTGGTGTAATTTTTATATGTAGATGTTATTTAATGATAGATTTATGAAATATATTTCAGATGAATCCTTTCTTGTTCATTTTTGTGGAGTATTTGGCAAGATATGTTTGTTTTTTCAATGATTGTCAAAACCCTTCCAAGGGTTACCCGTTTTGGGGAAAATGCTCATAACTTTTGATTTAACCATTGGATCTGGCTGAAATTTGGAGAGAATATTTTTAACTTAGTACTATGAATTATGACTGAAGAGATGTTCTTTATAATCAATATTGAACAAGTTATTGATGATTGTTTGTTACAGTTCATGGTGAAAGGCAGACTGGTGAAGGCAGTAGCAGTCCGGTTGTAGCATTTGGTGTGGTCACATGAGGGATCATAAAGAAAAAATTATATATGTTTTGGAAAGGTCTCTAAATATTATTTATATGGTTTTTTGTCTTACTTGATTTTGTAAAGAATTGAATATTTTGTGATTATTTTGGTGAATACACTTTTTGAGGGATGAAACCCTGAACTAGGGTATTCCGTGGCAAATAAGAATTTTGTTCTCTCATGCTATGGTGAATATTATGATTTGAAATATTTAATGAAGGTCTATAGAGATGTAATATAGCCTTTGAAATTTATTTGGAGTTGAGAGGAATGTTGTATCTTTTTATATGCCTCTTGATTCAAGTTTAAAGTCTACCCTTGAATGAAGGTTTAATGGTTTGTGATAGATGCTCTACATCAAATTTGTATCAGAGCTAGAAGAGCCTGTGTGTGTGGGTAGAGCGCTAAAGGAGGCAATCCACACCAGGACCTAGCCATGAAGGATTTATTATTTGGTTTTTGTTGATGAGTTTTTGGTTGCAAGGTGCTCGTCCATCTAGCTGCAAGAAGGAAGACAAGGAAGGTTTGTCAAGGGCCAAAGGGATGCTCGATTAATTGCCAAAAGACTAGGGAGAGAGGCAAAGAGGAGAACTCCTAGGTGAGGCACAAAGGTTGTTGGTGATGTGATGCATCATGGAGAGGTGGACTTATGGTTGGTAAAAGCACTTGGATGACAACCACTACAAAATCCATTGGTAGGAGTCACAAAGAAATTGTTTGAGAAGGAAGAAGCAACATAAAGAAGATGAGAGAAGCATAAAGAGGCATAAAGAGGTAAAGATGAAGACAAAGGTGAAAATTTCACTGAAAATGTTTCTTGCAGGCCATTTTACCCATGTTTCCAAGGGACTTGGAAACTTTTCAAGGTCGGGAGTATGGTGCAGAGGCACCTAAGCACACAAGCATACCAGGAGGTCAAAAGTCATAATATGAGCAATTTATTGTATTTGAGTCATTCATAATGTATTAAGGTTATTTGAGTCAATTGAATCATAGTATGTAAGGATAAATGAGCCATTTTGTCCAAAGATATCATATTTGGTCCATATTGAAGTTTTAAAAGTGTCCATGTAAGAGTTAGAGTCATTTATGTTAAAAATTGTAAAAATTGCAAAGTTGCAATATTGCCAAAAAGTGCAACAAAAGTGTAAAAATGAAATCCATTGGTTATGAGGTGGTTGGAGTAGTTAGAAAGGAGTTGGAAATGGTTTATAAAACCATGTTTGGTCGAAATCAAGAAGGTAGATCAGTTTGGAGGGGATTTGACAAAGATTATCCATCAAACCCTCAAACTGTCATGGGGTTTTAAGGAATCTATGACTGTCATAGATCCATGGAGGATCACATTTGGTGTAATTTTTATATGTAGATGTTATTTAATGATATATTGATGAAATATATTTCAGATGAATCATTTCTTGTTCATTTTTGTGGAGTATTTGGCAGGATATGTTTGTTTTTTCAATGATTGTCAAAACCCTGCCAAGGGTTACCCATTTTTGGGAAAATGGTCATAACTTTTCATTTAACCATTGGATCTAGCTGAAATTTGGAGAGAATATTTCTAACTCAATACTATGAATTATGAATAAAGAGATGTTCTTTATAATCAATATTGAACAGGTTATTGATGATTGTTTGTTACAATTCATGGTGAAAGGCAGACTGGTGAAGGCAGTCGCAGTCTGGTTGCAACATTTGGTGTGGTCACATGAGGGATCCTAAAGACAAAATTATATATGTTTTGGAAAGGTCTCTGAATCCTCTTTCTAGGTCTTTTTTTCTTACTTGATTTTGTTAATAATTGAATATTTTGTTATTATTTTGGTGAAAACACTTTTTGAGGGATGAAACCCTATACTAGGGTATTCCATGTCAAATAAGAATTTGTTCTCTCATGTTATGGTAAATATTATGATTTGAAATATTTAATGAAGGTCTGTAGAGATGTAATATAACCTTTGAAATTTATTTGGAGTTGAGAGGAATGTTGTATCTTTTTATATGCCTCTTGATTCAAGTTTAAAGTCTACCCTTGAATGAAGGTTTTATGGTGTGTGTTAGATGCTTTGCATCATCAAAGCACTAGGGTATTATGAACTTCACATTGATTCTTCCAAGAGGATAAATATCAAGGCTTATGATGATGAAGAATGTCCATCTAAAGGTATTGTAACATTACCCGTACAAGTAGGACCAATAACGATAGAGGTTGCTTTCCAAGTCTTGGATAGAGAACTGGGATATAACATGTTATTGGGCCGCCCATGGATCCACACCATACCATCCACATTCCATCAATGCGTCAAATTTCCATACAATGGTATTGAAATCACCATAAAGGGTGATCCAAATCCATTTCAACACTGTAATTATCTGAAAGACAATGTGGATAATCAGGTACCTATCAATCAGGCTACACCTCTCACTACATAGTTGGAAACATTAAAGATCACAGAAACAAAAAATGAAATGCCTACAACATCCTTCTTACAAATCTAAGATATGGGTTGTGGAGAGTATTCTATTGCAAATACTTTAACTGGGAAACAGTTGTCTCTTTCTCCTAAGTCCTTTGGGAAACCTCACACTACAATACACAAGCAAGACAAAGGAAAAGAAATTGTCAGATACACAAACTCATGCTCTTTCATTAGATGGGGTGACTTACAAGAAGAATCCCTAAACAAAGATGTTAACCATTGCATATATATAGAAGAAGATCATATGACAATACCCAGAATACACACAGATTAGTACGACAATAGATTCAAAATACTCCAAAGACATGGATATGATGGTACCACAGGCCTTAGGTTACAGAAACAAGGAAGAATAGAACCTGTTGTTCCTAATGATAATCCAAGGAATCAAGGATTGGGATACAAGCATGTACAACATATCATAGAAGCAAGACAATGTACCCTTGATATTCTAAATCGACCATGAAAACCATTAGATTTTATATCACAAAGGAATTTGTCCCCACAGGTGATCCCATCTTCATCTCAAACAAGTAATCAGGTACCTACTATTAGGAATCCCACAGATACTGAGAGGGGGGGGTGAATCAGTATCTAATCGGTGAGTAGAATTTCTTGAATTAAAGCATGTAGAACATATTATAACAGTGTACCGATATGCAAGAAATAATGCAATAAATAGAATCAAGAACATCCACATGAAAAGAACACCATAACACAAGGTTTTAACGAGGAAACCCGGTGTGGGAAAAACCTTGGTGGGATTTGTGACCCATAATATTCACTCACTGGCCAATAAGAGAATATTACTTACAATAGGGGCCTGCACATGCAGGAAGGCCAACTGCCTAGAGCTCACTGCTCAATGGGAAGTCTCACTGACTTACAATGAGGATTATACAAATCCAATATCTTGTACTACTTTACAATAGCATCTATAATGCCTGATCCAGTACCAGTTGCTGCTCTGCTTCTTACATAAACCCTTAGCCTATATTTCACATAATAGGTCTGCCTAATATTTTTCTTTAACGCTCCCTCACTCATACCAAATGTATACAATGATCTCTTTTATATAAGAGTCATTTTACAATTTGCCAAGTCGGCTTACAAAGTTTTTACAATAATAAACAAAATATAATATAACAAAATCTTGTCGACCTCTATGCCGGTATACTTCTTTTCTTTGTGCTGGTGCTGGTGTCCTGAGTGCCGGTGTAGAGTGTGATCTGCTGATGCCAGTATAATGCCTTTGCTGGTGCCATAGGATTGCATGGTTGCCATCAATGACAAAACCTTCAATCACATACAATATCTCATTGGAGTGTACATATGCCAACAATCTCCCCCTTTGGCATTGATGGCAACACTCATGAGAAATTTAAAAAATGTATCCAAAAATGTGAAGTCGAAAAATGTTACCAAAAATGTGTGTGCTCCCCTGGGCATATGATTCCTGTGATATTGAATTTTCTCATCCCACTACTCCCCCTTTGGCATCAATGACAAAGGTTGTCAAGATGTCAGTAGAGTTTGTAGTTTCAACCTTGTAACTGGGTGGTTACAATTTGAAAAAGATCTCCCAAAATCAAGTTTATACTATCCATAAACTTCTTGCTATCCTTTATTGATGTCTCTGTTCTCTTCACTATACCGGTGAGATGCTGCAAATGCTCTACCGATGTTTTCTATCCCTGTATTAGTGCCTCAGATACTTCCTTCCGTAGTGATGCTATATAGTCCAATCTTGGACTTAGTTTTAATCTCAAATGTTTCGCCTTATTCACTATTCTTTCTATCTCTCTTTCCAATTTAAGTAAATCTTCTTCAAAATTTGTTATCTTCTCCTCAAAAACTGATAGTGTATCAGGTGAGTTAACAAAATTGCAAGTTTATTGATCTCATCTTGTACCTTGCTCATCTTTTTGTCTATATCTACATTCAAAAAGTTTGTCTTACAGGTGTCTTTATACAGAGTTTTGTACTCTTTCAATAAATTACACAATTCTGGTAGAAGTGTATCAAAATTTCTATTACACTTCTTTATTTGCTCATCAAAGAATGTCTACTTTTCAATTTCTACTTTATCCTTCAATGACTCTTCCTTTATTTTCTCAATGTTTTTTGTGATATATTTACATAGTGTATCAAGTTGTCCTAAAGAATCTTTATTGTCTATATTACAGTTAGGAGCAATTACCTTCAAAATTGGTATGGTATCATCAATTGCCTTATAAGCTTGTGAGTTGCAGTCTGTTATCTTTTTGACTGAATCTAATAGTACCTCAGTCACATTAGTTGATTTGTAGCCTGATGATGAACCAACATTCTGAGTACCGTCAATGGAAGTAACCAAGCTTGTATTGACCTCTGGTAGGTCTATTTGTGTTTGCATTTCTTTAAGCAATAGTTTTTCTATTTCTCCAGTTGTCAGTGGCACTGTTTCCTTATGTTCCTATTCTTGTTGTTCCTATTTCGGAGCCTTTTGCTCTATTTGTTGCATTGTCTCAATCTGAGTCTCTACCTTTTGCTCTTTGTCTTTTGTCAATTTCTCCTGTGTGTTTTTAGTTTGCTCAGCTACAAGAGGCTCACTAGCCATGTCAGTCTTATCAGCTGTATCTTTGTCTACTACTATGTTGATCTTTTGAGTATCAACATCCACAATATATAAGAGTTCAGGATTAGGATTACCATCCTTTCCATCCATACTCTCAGCTGCCGGTTGATCTTCTATAGCTGTTGTTTTTACTAGTGGAGTAATCAAAGGAGGTGGGGGTAAGTTGTCTCTAATCTTGATACTAGGTGGTCCACCAACTTTACCTTTACCCTTGTCTCTATCTTTTTGATAAACTTTTATGGCTTTGGGGTTCCTGTATTCTTCTTGTTTTTCTTTTTCAACTAGGAATACATCCCATCCATTTTCTATCTCCTTAGTCACCTCATTAACTCTTCCAACCATTAAAGCAATGTGCCAGTGTGCAGTAGAAAATACTGACCTGTTGGCTTGAGCAATTAGGTCATCAATTTCTTTGGGTGAGTTTAATGGATATACAACAAGTAGCTTTTCAATCTTTATTTTCTTGTCCAGTTCTATTACTGTTTGTCTTCTTGCTTCCAGTCTCTTAAATAGTTCATCTGGAATTTCATTGACTACTTCCATTAGAAACTTCTTATACATGTCCATATCCAATATAACACTATTTTCAACTTGTTCTTTTTCATCAGCTGTTAAAGTGTCATATATTTTCTCTATATTTTTCAATTTACCTTCCTCTGTAATTTCATTTAGCAATATATCAAGAGGGGCCAAGTCTTTGTTTGTCCTCTTCTTCTTTTTGGGTGTCAGTTTCTTCTTCTTTGGTGTAGCCTTTCTTACCAGAGATCTCATTGCTTGTTGTTTTTGTCTTGTCCTCTTGGGTGAGGGTGTGGTTGCCGGTGAGGGATCTCTTTACATTACAACTCTTTTGAAAGTTGCAGGCATGTCACTCCCTAAAGAAGTACCTACCGGTGATAGGTGAGTTTCAGGTTGTGAAGCTGCTAACTCATCCTTTGTTATACCGGTTATCTTCAACACATCTTCTTTGATGGCCTTTGCTTGTCTGGAACCTTTCCTTACAACTGCCTCAACCTTTTTCACTCTTTTCTTTGATTGTATTTGGCTTTCAATAGTTTCTGCACTACCAAATATTTCTTCCTTAGGTTCTCTGGGGGCTTCTAGAAGTTCTTTAGAATATGTTTCAATTATATGATCATCTATTTCATAGGCCATCTTGGTTACCCAAACTATCCTAGGGATGACTGCTTCCATCCAGATTTTATCCTTCTTGATTACAAAGCATATTTCATCTTTGTATTTGTTGACAATCTTTTGTGATAACCTGATTCTTTTCTTCATTTTGGCCTTTAATGCTTGAAAGAAGTCATGAATATTGTTTTCCTTTTCTTCTCCCATGTTATTGAATAGTTCTATTAACTATTTACCTATTGGTATATCATATCCAAGTTCTTTGTAGCCTATACTGGGAACCTGTTTGGTTATATGTAGCATCAAACATACTAACAGATTTCCAAACCTAAAAGTTCCTTTCTTGTCCTTCTTAATCTTTCCAAGGTTTTCAATTAATTCATCCTTTAACCACTCACATATATCAATCTTTGCATTATCTGTGACCATATCATAAGCACACTTAATGCATAAACTTGAAACTGAATTGAGTCTATTTGTATGAGTAGCTTTATACCCTAATATCATGCTGATAAATGTCACATTAATGTCTGTTACATCATTAACTCTTAGGGACCTTTTGTCAAATGTTGCACCAGTTAGGTTTGTAACTAGGTCATTGGATACCTTTTTGGTTTTATCTAGCCTTTTACCGGTGGTCGATAACCCTGTGACAACTTTCACAACTTCCTTAGTGATTTTGTGGACTGCATCTAACTAGAAAAATTCACCATGTACCCTACTTAAGACTATCCTAATCACATCCTTGGGAAATTCAGGAATACTAAGGATCTATGTAAATCCTAGGGTTTCAATGATCTTGTGTTCATCTTTTACATTGCCGGTTTTATCACATATCACAATTTTAAACATGGTTTTAATCTCTTCATCTCCTAGATCCTCAATGTTGCAGTGGATGTACATTCTGGGGTCTTCAGCATAGACAACTCCCTTGGGAGTTTGAGAAAAAGCACCTAAGGTATCATCTTTTTTTGCTACCTTGGGAACTAACTGAAATACAGGCCTAGGTCTCTTTATCACTTCGACAATAGTAGGGTTTGCTATATATTGAATTGCAGAGGTCGATGCCATGATAAAATACCTTTTGCTGCCTTTAGGATGGATGAATGCTTGGAGTGTTCTTGCCTCTTGCTCGAAATGCCTTAGCTTGGAATCTTTGCGCTCTTCATAGGTTTGAAATCTCAGTGAAATGGAATGGAGCCAAAACCTCAATTTTATAGTGTCTTTTTGCCATCTACCACTTTAAATGCATGCTGATTAAGTATTCACTTAACATTGTCTAGCAGTGAAAAGTAATTTCCAACTTCTTATCTCTAACCGAGGGAATAATAGCACATGTGTCATTAGATTTCCAAACCCTCAAGGAAACTTTCTTCAATTAGATGAAGAACTTCCTGCCGGTGGAGCATTGCTCTGTCCTGCTAGTGAAGCATCACTCTATCCTGCTGGTGAAGCATTGATTTGTTCTACCGGTGGAGGAGTAGTCCCAATATTTAGATCAACTTTTCTAATCTATTGTTTTGAGAATTCTTGCTTAACCTCTTAAATTTTTTCTTTACCTTTCAAGCTAGAAATTTTGTTGTCTACCGGTGATCCTTTACTTCTATAGAATTTTGCAATATGTCCAATCTTGTTACATGCATAAAAAGTTACATTATTCTTCTGAATAGCTTTCCCATAACCTATGCGGGTTTGTGTTCTGCATTGATTAGATAAATGTCCAAATCTTCCACAAACATAACATCTCACATTCATTCTGCAATTTTCAGAGTTGTGACCAACTTTGTTGCATTTAGAATATTGACCTGTGGGTGTGTTGATATTTTGATAATTTCTAGATCTACATTCATTTGCTCTATGACCATACTTATTACATTTAAATCATTTTCCATTGAATTTATAAGCATTAGGTTGTCTTAACGGTTTGTTGTGATCCTGAGTATTTGCAATACCAGAGCTTTCACCAACTTCAAAGCCAATTCTAGAAGTGTCACCTTTAGGTTTTTGATTCTTTAGCAAGGTGCCAAGTTCCTCTGAGCTTTTCTTGAATTTTTCTTTATGTTGATTTGCAGTTTCTAGTTCTCTTTCTAAGACTTCTTTTTGTATCATCAGTTCATTTGAGTCATTCTGAGTATGCATTAGATCTGTCTTCAACATGTCATTTTCATAGCTAAGTCTTGTGTTCTCATTTGCTACATCACTTAGTCTTTTGGTCAATTCTTCTTCATTCTTCTTCCTATCCTCAATCTCTTTGCAAAATCTCATAGTCATATCCTGCATCTCATTCTTTGTTGTCATGTTCTCTTGTTTCAACTTGATTATCATATCATTAAGTGATTCCTTTTCATCATTCTCATTTTGCAATTTTTCACAAAGTTCTCTTCTCTTATTTCTTGCAATAGTAAAATTTTCTTGAAGTGCCTGAATGATATCCTGAGCTACCCTTAAATCATCTTCTAGTTTGATATTTTTCAATTTCTCTGCATCATAGTCTGAAAGAGCTCCTTCAAGTTGCTTCATCAGATTTTCCATCTTTACCAGTGTCAAGATCTTCCTCAAGCTATTAGGCTTCTAAAAATAGAGGACCAAGCTCTGATACCAATTGTTAGGAATCCCATAGATATTGAGAGGGGGGGGGGGGGGTGAATCAGTATGTAACTTGTGAGTAGAATTTCTTGAATTAAAACATGCAGAACATATTATAACAGTGTACCGGTATGCAAGAAATAATGCAATAAATAGAATTAAGAACATCCACATGAAAAGCACACCATAACACAATGTTTTAACAAGGAAACCGGTGTGGGAAAAACCTTGATGGGATTTGTGACCCACAATATTCACTCACTGGCCAATAAGAGAATATTACTTACAATAAGGGCCTGCACATGCAGGAAGGCCAACTGCCTAGAGCTCACTGCTCAATGGGAAGTCTCACTGACTTACAATAAGGATTATACAAATCCAATATCTTGTACTGCTTTAGAATAGCATCTATAATGCCTGATCCAGTACCGGTTGCTGCTCTACTTCTTACATAAACCCTTAGCCTATATTTCACATAATAGGTCTGCCTAATATTTTTCTTTAATGCTCCCTCACTCATACCAAATGTCTACAATGATCTCTTTTATATATAAGAGTCATTTTACAATTTTCCAAGTCGGCTTACAAAGTTTTTACAATAATAAACAAAATATAATATAACAAAATCCTGTTAGCCTCTGTGCCAGTATACTTCTTTTCTTTGTGCTGGTGCCGGTGTCCTAAGTGCCGGTGTAGAGTGTGATCTGCTGATGCTGGTATAATACCTTTGCTGATGCCATAGGATTGCAAGGTTGCCATCAATGAAAAAACCTTCAATCACCTACAATGTCTCATTGGAGTGTGCATATGCCAGCACCTACATCACCTAGTGCAGAATCAGATGGAAAAGACATGAGACAACTCTTGCAAGAACCTACCATTTAGTTACAAAATGATGCAGTTATTGACACAACAGTATAGGCTAATGTGGCAACAAATGTAGGTTTACCACCACCACCTGAATCCCACCCATTGTTATTGTCACTACTTCTACCATGAGAATCCACTTAGGGTCAACCTAATGAAATAGATGAAGAAAGATTACAAAGGCTTATACCAGGCTTAAGAAGAGTAACTAATGTCCAAAGAAGACTAGTCAATCTACAACATAATCAAAGACAGGAATAATAAAAAATAAGTGATGATAGCTCATATGATGAAACATATATTGAAAGTGAGATAGACTCTCATGACTACAAATTCTTATCACTCCATGATTCTAGCCCACTAGAAAGTGTAATATTAAGGAATCAAATAAGGCTTATACAAGATGAAGATACACAAAGTCAGTCAAACAATCAAGTCTTCATGATATTAGAGTCTACTAAAGAAGGGAGTAATGATTTGTCTCTAGTGCATTCACATTTGATTGATTGGGGGCAAGAAGGAAAACCAACACTAGATTGGTTTGGAAATGATGAAGTGATTTCAGAATTTCTAGGAGTCAGAGAAGGATTTCCACAAGGTGATCATAAAGTAGGGTTTGTTATAGACCTGAATAGAATGACATACTTTGGAGAAGAAAGTACTTCTGCAATAGAAGATAATGATCAAAATACCCATAATGACAAGAGTGACTTGGGTAATCTTCCTATGGAAACAGAAAGTTCAACATTACTTACAGAGGAAACAGAAGAAGTAAACATAGCAGAAGGGGAGGTTGTACATAACATCCATCTGGTAAAATCACTAAGAAAAGAAGAAAAAGATAGATTCATCCATTTTTTCAAACAAAGACCTATCAACTTTGCTTGGTCCTATTCAGACATGCTAGAGTTAGACTCTAAATTAGTGTTGCATCACTTACCTTTGATACCAGGAGTTAAACCTTACAAGCAAAAATTGAGAAAAATGCATCCAAGTATCGCATTACTAGTTAAAATAGAACTACAAAAGTTGCTGGATGTAAGTTTTATTAGACCTATTGACTATGTGGAATGGATATCCATACTGGTACCTGTGACTAAGCCCATAGGAGGCATAAGAATCTATACTGATTTTCGGGATCTAAATAAAGCTTGTCCTAAGGATGACTTCCTGCTACTAATATAGATATGATAGTTGACCTAATAGCTGGAAATGAGATGTTCTCCTTAATGGATGGTTTTTCAGGATACAACTAGATTAAAACTGCACCAGAAGATCAACATAAAATGGCCTTTACATGCCCATGGGGAACATACTGCTGGAGTGTGATTCCATTTGGTCTCAAAAATGCCAGAGCAACATACCAAAGAGCCATGAAAACATTGTTTCTTGACATGATCCACAACGTAATGGAAGATTACGTGGATGATATATTGGCTAAATCACAAATAAGAGAAAGTCACCTTGCAGTTCTTACATAGATATTTGATCGGTTAGAACAATATAATGTCACATTAAATCCGAAGAAGTGTGTGTTTGGTGTAACAGCAGGTAAACTGTTAGGGTTTATAGTGTCAAATAGAGGAATTGAAATAGACCCTACCAAGGTCAAGGCAATCATTAATATACAACCTCTGTCAACACTTAAACAACTCAGAGGGTTACAAGGAAGATTGCAATCCATAAGGAGATTCATAGCACAATTGGCAGATAAGTGTCACCCATTCCAACATTTATTCAAGAAAGGAGTTACTTTCCTGAAAGATTATCTTTTGAACACACATGGACAGAACAATGCCAGGAAGCTTTCCAAGATCTGAAAGATTATCTTTTGAACACACCAGTGTTAATATCTCCTACTCCAGGACAACCTCTATTGTTATACATATCAGCAATGAACTTAGCTCTAGGAGCTCTATTGGCACAACATGACAAAAATGGAAAAGAAAGAGCCATCTATTATATACGTAGGACTCTGATTGGCTATGAGATTAATTATACCCCCATAGAGTGAGCATGCTTAGCAGTAATCTTTTCATCCCAAAATCTCAGACATTACATGTTGAGCCATAAGGTACAACTCATTGCACACTTTGACCCACTCAAGTACCTATTGAGCAGAGCAACATTGACCAGACGATTGGCTAAGTGGCTTATGATCTTGAGTGAGTTTGATATAGAATACATAGATAGAATAGCCATCAAAGGACAAACTATAGCAGATCAATTAATAGAGGCTCCTATACATGACAGTCACCCCTTGCTGATAGACTTTCTAGATGAATCCATGTTTACATTAACTGCCTCAGTAATGTGGAAGTTATACTTTGATGGGTCATATACAAGTCACGGATCTAGAGTCAGGATTCTCTTCATTACTCCTCAAGGGGATGTTATACCTAAGTTATTTAGGATCAATTTCCAATGCACCAACAATATGGCTGAATATGAAGCTCTCCTCATAGGGCTTCGTACAACTATACAATGCAAAATACAAGAGTTACAGGTCTATGGTGATTCACAGTTGATTGTAAACCAGGTCAATGATGATTACAACATGAAGGGTGAAAAAATCATGCCCTATAAGAATTTGGTCAAAGATTACAAGAAGCACTATAGCAAAATTACCTTTGAACAAATCCCAAGAATACAAAACAAGGCAACAGATGAAATGGCAACCATAGGATCTCTTCTGAATATGCCTGCTAATGAAACTCAGTTTGAGTTCATCATAGAATAGTTGATGCTACCTGCATATGAGACTCCCCTATCAGAATATGTATGTGCAATCGTGGGTCCAGAATCACCTTGGTACAATGAAATATACACATATTTACATACTCAATACATGTCACTAGATCTGTCTAGGAATCAAAAGAAGACATTTATTCGTCAGGCATTTAGGTACACCATTATAGCTAATAATTTGTATAGAAAGGGTTTCGATGGAACTCTTTGCCTGGATGACAATGACGCACACCTTGCTTTAAAAGAAGTCCATGATGGAATCTGTAGGGCTCACCAAAGCGGTCTGCCATTATCAAAGAAATTGTTGAGAACAGGTTATTACTGGCCAACCATGCAAAAGGATGCTTACAAGTATGTATAGAAGTGTAAACAATGCCAAATGCATGGAGACCTTATTCATGCACCAGCACAAGATCTTCAACCCATTACATCACCATGGCCATTTTCACAATGGGGATTAGATCTAGTGGGTAAAATCAAACCTACTTCCTCTAATAGGCACAAATTCATCTTAATAGCCACTGAATACTTTACCAATTGGGTTGAGGCAATTCCTCTAACATACACCACTGGAAAGCAGATAGCAAAATTCATGCTCAACTACATTATATGTAGATACGGAGTTCCAATGTGCTTTGTTACAAATAACGGGCATCCATTTAAAAACCAGGAAGTGAAAGAGTTGTGTGAAAAATTCCACATACAACAAAGATTTACCATGCCATACTATCCACAAAGTAATGGGCAAGCAGAGGCTACAAATAAAACAATATTGAAAATTCTTAAGAAAGTAGTCACTGACACAGGCCGGGACTGGCATCTCCAGTTAAATCCTGCTCTTTGGGCTTACAGAACAAAAGTACACACACCTACAAGAGCAACACCATATTCCTTGGTCTATGGGATAGAAGCGATACTCCCCATTGAAATAGAAATACCATCTCTAAGAGTCTCCTTACAGAACATCGTATCAGAGGAAGACTACAAGGTAGCAAGGTTATAAGAACTCGAAACCCTTGATGAAAAAAGACAAACATCGTTTAACCATCTCCAAGGATATCAAAACAGACTGAGATGAAGTTATAATAAACAGGTCCACCCATGAACTTTTCAAGTGGGAGATCTAGTACTTAAAGAGAATCAAAGGAACCTAGCAGAACGAGAAAGGCCAGGGAAATTCAAACCTAACTGGCTAGGTCATTTCATTATAACAAGGGTAATAGGAAATGGAGCATATAATTTGGTTACCATGGAGGGAGATCCACTCTCTGACCCTATGAACAACATGCAACTCAAGCAATATTATATCTAAGGGCTGTGTAGTTTGGGTTTTTATTTTACGCATTGCATATCATATCATTTAAAACATGGCATTACATATAGGTTCTGTTTCGAAGGCATCACATTTTCAAAATTTCTGCATTTTCATATTAGTAGCATCAATAAAACAAGGCAACTATTCAAATTTATCATTCATTTGCATTCAAGAGAAACAAGGGTCATCTCCTTTCTTAAATATATAGACATGAAGTCTTTGAGGTCCTAAGGTTATTCATTTTCAACATTACCTTGTGACAACGCTTTACTCATGGTTGGGTAGTGATTTCACTATTTGAGACTTGTTTACCCACAATCTATCAATTGCTATATCTCACACATTAAGAAAATCTCTAATTCATTCTAGACACCTAGTTGATCATACGACTAGTGAAAAATCTAAAATTCTACTTTAGTGCCACTGTAATTGTCACACCCAAGTGGGTTACATTACTTACAAGTCAAGACAAGAAAATAAAAAAGAAAGAAAAAACAGCTATGCCAAATATCCATTCCAAGGCAAAAGAGTAATGATATATAACTAAAATATCATGCATACAAGTGCGATAAAAAACTTGACTATGGGAACATACAAGTAACTCCATCAGGGCTATGAATGCCTATTGGCAATGGAGCAATATTTGAGAAATTACAGTCTATAACCTCGTCGGAGCTCTCAAGGGTTGTTGGCAGTGAGGCTCTATTCGAGATGCTTTTGAAGTTAGAGTAATCCATGTAGCTAGTCATATAGGATGCTAAGGATCTTTAGTGAACACAAGAGAAGGAATTAACTCATCTATACACACATGGGCAAAAGAAGATCAAAGTTTCAAGAACTAGTGGGGAAGTTTTCCGCATCTCCATTTGTAAATCCTAGTCACTAAGTGTGTTGAGATGAATGTTCCAAGGGACCTTAGGGATCGATTGACCGCTTATCTATGAGATGTTTTGTACCTTTATTTCAATTGGTGTATTACAAATGCTAAAACAAACACAGTCAACCTTGTTCAAATAGGAAATGCATCTTCATCTTGCATATTGCATTCACATAGGTCATATAAAAAATTCATTTGTCTCCACATGCATTCTACATATTATCATGTCTTATAGGTCTGCACATTGGGGGTATAACTGAAAAATCCAAAAAAATCATATAAAGTCCGAAAAAAATTCAAAAAATCAGATAACGTCCTTCGAAATATTCAAAAACAGTGAAAAACATAAAATTAAAAAATAGTGAAAAACACAAAATTCAAAAACACTGAAAAACACAAAATACAAAAAAATCATATAACATACTTCAAAAAATCCAAAAATATTGAAAAAAACATAAAACATCAAAAACATCCATATAATGTCCTGAAAAAATCAACAAAAAAACATTCAAATACGATCCTGAAAAAAAAAAAAAATTCAATCCAAAAACATTCAAATATCGATCTACAAAATCCAAAAACATCGAAAAAGCTCTTGGAAAAGAACTAAAAATCGAAAATCAATCAATCAGAAAAACTTGAAATAAAATGTCTTGTGAGAAACAAATACCCTAGCAGATATCCAACAAACACTTCACATGAAGTTAACAAAGGATACAACTATCCAGTCAAACATTTGCAATCAACTGATCAAATTGTCTTATCAATCGTATCATATCCATATCAAAGTGATCATTATCTTGTCTTAAATAGAAGAGGATACACTTGAAATCAGACAGGTCAGTCTTAAACGGGGTCTGCAACTTTATGAGATCAGACATTATCAACTATCACATCAAGCAATTAAGAACGAAGGCACAAGTTCAGTATAGTTGCTGAATTTTGTCTGGGTCAATCTTTATCTTTTATCATTTGGCGACAGATACTATTCCTATGCTACTCAAGGATGTCCACAAGTGACTAGAGGAGCTATGATGGGCATTATCTTTTTCTTTGTTTGCTGTTTATGGTGTGAACCGATGAAATTCTAGGGAAATTGCTCTAGTGGGTGTCTGTGATAGGAGCTTCCAGCTATTGGATGCCACACATACCTTGACCCCTAGCGTAATTCCCAGAATGGAGGGTTCACTCCTTGTTTGCTACATGTTTGTTTCTACAATGAGATATCTTTGCATCTTGGTTCCTTATACCCTGATGTGCTAAGATTCATTGTTCAATAATAAGGCTCAGTGATGAATATATATTGGTACAATAAAATAAATAGCATAGGTTCGTGATTCATTCAATTTCATTTTCATTTCATTTGCTTCTTGCTAGTTTGTTGTTTCTTTTCTCATCATCTCTTTCTAAATCATTTTCTATCATCTTCAATTGCTTTTAATTCTCATCTTTCATTCTATTTCATTCTAAGGTTCATTCTCCCATATTCTATCTCAATATCATCTTCACATCACCTATCTCTATCTCTAATCAACTAACTATTATTTAATCTCACATTCTTCTTTTTTCAAGAGATCATTCATGTCTTTAATACACAAACAATCTCTCGAGGGGGCATTACACCCTAAGTGTCACTGGGGCATACTGGGGCAGAAATTTTTTGTTTTCTTTGAAACAACATTGTCCCGACTTTGTCTCAAAGAGGGGCAAATGTAGACACCTAAAAATATCTCACTGATCATATACTAATTATTATTCTAATTAATTAAATAATTATTTAATTATTTAATTAATTAAATAATTATTTAATTATTTAATTAATTTAATTAATCTTATTCTTCTAATTTCATATTTCCTCATCATCTTACTAATTATTCTATTTCTTATTCTATCATCATTTAATCATTTTAACCATTTTTGTAAATATTAATTAAATATTTATTATTTAATTAATTATGGTTAATTCCCAAATTTAAATAATCTTTATTATTTAAATAAATTAATTCTCAATTTCTATTTCTAATCATTTAATCATTCAACCCTCTTCTAAATATTAATTAAATATTTATTATTTAATTAATTCTGATTTATTCCTTTAATTTAAATAATCTTTATTATTTAATTAAATTCCATTTCTACATAATTAAATAGTTTCTTTAAATTATTTAATTAACTAATTAATTCTTCTATTTCCAAATCCACCCCAAATTCTAATTTCATTTAATTTCTTATTTCTTCTAATTTCTTCCAAATTCAAATACATGTGCATGATTTCAAAAACCAAATTGTAAATCAAAGTCAAGTTCTAAATATATTCAAATACTAAATTGAATTAATAAATTCAATTATTTGAATTAAATATCATGCAAAGATTAAATCTAAATGCAAGCACATGCTAAATTAATTAATTAAATCATTTATCTCTTCAACTTCTATTTCCATCTTTCAGTTAGTTGTTTCTAAATTAAGCTTTCTTTGTCATCCTCTTTATTTCCCCCAATCATTCTTTTTCTTCCTTCAGTCAGCTTTTTCTCAATCCGTTGACTCAATTGATCTATTCAATCTATTGAGTTTCGCTCCTACAATCAGTAGTTCAACTATCAATTTTCATTTGAGCTTGCCTGAGTTCCACTTCTTGATCAATCTGTTCCACCTTTCAATCATCCTTCTCCAATTATCTATAAATTGAGCATCCAATCTCCATTTTCAATCCTCCTCAATCTTGGACAATTTATTCTAAATCATGAACTTCGAATCTTTGTGTCACTTGCAGGTTACTAGCGCAATATCTAAGAGCCATCATACCACGAAGAGGAGAAGAGAAAAGGAAGCAATACATGATCTTGGGATAGGGAGTTTTGATTTCATTTGATTATTTTAGTTCCTATTTGCTTGATTGTGTTATTCCATTGTCTTGTTTTGTTAGATTCTTTGGTTAGAAGGGATTCGTGATTTCCCTATTGCTTCTAATTGATTACTTGTTTTAAGATGAATTTTACATGCTTTATAGGATGATAGACATTTCTATCAGAGGAGAGAACCAGATGGTTACCAAAATGAGAATTTTTGAAGACAAGACAAGAGAAAAATTAGAGGAACCTTCTTTAAGTGTGGAGGAGAAGGACGTCGTGCATTCGAGTGTAAGAAGATAGAAACTACCAGAAGAGCAACAATGGTGGAAGAAAACCCCATCAGATTAAACAATAAACTGGAAGATGGAGAACTGTTGGTGATGCAGAGAGCTTTGTTTCATACCGAAGGAGATGAAGAGCCCTTGCAAAGGAAGAATCTATTCAAGACTAGATGTAAGGTATCCAGTAAGTGTTGTAAAGTTGTTATTGATAGCGGTAGTTTAGATAATCTTGTTTTAGAATAAATGGTGAATAAGTTGAAATTGGAGAGATTGAAACACCCTAAGCCTTATCCGATTTAACATATTCAGGATGAACATAAGTTGTTAGTAAGTGAACAATGTTTGGTGAAATTAAAAATTGGGAATCATCATGATGAAGTCTTGTGTGATATGATGCTTGTGGATATTTGTCACCTTTTGTTGGGTAGACCTTGTCATTTTGATAGATAGGTAGTACATGATGGGAGGAAGAATACATACACTATTGTCGCCAATGGGATGAAGCAAACCTTGTTACCCTTGGAGGAACGTTTGAAGAATGAATTCTTTACGAATGCTAGAATCTGTTTGGTAGATGGAAGGAAATTCTTGGATGGATTGAGACATGAGAATGTGTGTTTTGCCTTAATTCCTAAGAAGACTGAGAAACTAGAATTAGAAGAAGAACACCCAGAAGAGATAAAAGATTTGTCAATAGAATATTAGGACATCATTTTAGATAATGTACCTGATGGATTACCACCTGTGAGAAGTATTATTCATTGCATGGACTTTGTTCCTGGAGATAGTTTTCCTAACAAAGCTGCACACTGGTTGACATTGAAAGAGAATGAAGAACTGAATAGACAAGTGCAGGAGTTGTTGAAGAAAGGTTTGATCAAGGAGAGTCTAAGCCCTTATGTAGTACCAACAGTATTAGCACCTAAGAAGAATAGAGATTGGATAATGTGTACTGATTCTAGAGAAATAAACATGATCACAATAAAATACTGGTTTCCTTTGCCTAGGATGGATGACATAATGGACTATTTGAGTGGAGCAAATTACTTTACAAAGCTAGATTTGAAGAGTGGATATCATTAGATTAGGATCAGAATAGGTGATGAGTGGAAGACAACATTTAAGACAAATAAAGGACTGTATGAATGGTTGGTGATGTCTTTTGGATTGACTAATGCACCGAGTACTTTCATGAGACTGATGAATAAGGTATTGAAGAAATTCTTGGGTAAGTTTGTTATTGTGTATTTGGATGACATTCTGATTTTCAGTAGGACAAAAGATGAGCATTTGTTGTAGTTAATACAAGTTTTGCAGATGTTGAGAGAAGAGAATTTGTTGATCAATATCAAGAAGTGTACTTTCATGAAGGATGAGTTAGTCTATTTGGGATTTGTGATATCTAGGGATGGTTTGAAGATGGACCCTGAGAAAGTGAGAGCAATTATTAAATGACATACACCGAAAAGCATTGGAGA
This sequence comes from Cryptomeria japonica, assembly GCF_030272615.1. Taxonomy (NCBI): domain Eukaryota; kingdom Viridiplantae; phylum Streptophyta; class Pinopsida; order Cupressales; family Cupressaceae; genus Cryptomeria; species Cryptomeria japonica. The sequence continues at coordinate 500,223,996 of NC_081409.1, read as the reverse complement.
GGTAAGAAAGCATTGGAGAGGTAAGATCATTTCAGGGATTGGCTAGTTTTTACCGGAAGTTTATTAGAATTTTTTGTTCATTTTGTAACCCTATGACTGAGACCATGAGAGGAGATCAGAAGGAATTCAAGTAGACCATTGGAGAAAACCAAAGTTTTGAATTGTTGAAGTAGAAAGTGACTGAGCAACCTATGTTATCTTTACTGGATTTCAATAAAGTTCTTCAAGTGGATTGTGATGCAAGTGGAACAACAATAGGAGCAGTCTTCAGTCAGGAAGGGAGAGCAACAACTTATTTCACTGAGAAATTGAATGATGCCCGAAGGAGATATTCAGTGTATGATCAATATTTTTATGCCATAGTTCAAGCCTTGAATAAGTGGAGACATTACTTGTTGCCTAAGGAGTTTGTGTTGTATATAGATCATCAAGCTTTATAGTATTGAACAGTCAGTGTAAGTTGAATCAAAGATATATGAGATGGGTAGAATTGTTGCAGAGTTACACCTTTGTGTTGAACCATAGAAGTGGGAAATATAACAAATTTTTTGAAGCATTGAGTCAGAGAAGGAATTTGCTGATAGAGATGAGAGTGACAATATTAGGATTTGAAGACCTTGTATGATGATGAACCAGATTTTGCAGAACCTTGGAAAGCATGTAGAGAACCAATTATGGTAGATAGAAGCAAGTGGCTGGATTACTTCATTCAAGATAGGATGTTATTTAGAGGAGTTTAGTTGTGCATACCTAAGAAATCTATGAGGGAGAATCTGATAAAGGAGAAACACAATGGAGGACTAGTTGGACATTTTGGCATTAACAAAATGGTAGCATTGGTGAATGAGTATTACTTTTGGCCCCAGATTCATAAGGATGTTAAGAGATATGTGCAAAGTTGTAGAGTTTGTCAAGTTGAAAGGGGTAGTAGTCAGAATGTGGGATTGTATAAACCTTTGATAGTACCAGTAAGACCTTGGGAGGATATAAGCATGGATTTTGTACTTGGATTGCCTAAGACACTGAGAGGGAATGATTCTATATTTGTGATAGTGGATAGATTCTCAAAGATGGCTTACTTCATACTTTTTAAGAAGACATCAGATGCATTGCATGTAGCAGACCCATTTTTCAAGGAAGTGGTAAGGTTGCATGGATTACCTAAGAGCATAGTTTCAAACATAGACGTTAAGTTTGTTGGCTATTTTTGGAGAACACTTTGGAAGAAGATGAAGATAGATTTGAAGTTCAGTTCTACTTTTCATCCACAGACTGATGGACAGACATAAGTTGTTAATCAGAGTTTGGGAAACTTGTTGAGATGTTTAGTGGGAGATAAAACTGGAAGTTGGGATTTGATCCTTGCACAAGCAGAGTTTACCTACAACAATTCAGTGAATAGAAGCACCAAAAGAATACCTTTTGAGATTGTTACCAGAGTGCATCCTAGGGGTATATCAAAATTGAGAGACATTAGTAGTGAAGACTAGAGAAGTTTAGAAGCAGAAGACTTTGTAGATCACATGGTAGCATTGCATATTCAGATTAAGCAACATTTGGAAGACATGAACAACAAATATAAGGAGAAGGCATATGAGAAGATGAGACATAAGAAATTTGAAGTTGGCGATGAAGTGATGGTATACCTAAGAAAAGAGAGATTCTGGGTTGGAACTTATAACAAGTTGCAGATGAAGAAGTTTGGACATTCTAGGATTTTGAGGAAGTTCAGTTTTGGAAATGCATATGAAGTGGAGTTACTGAATAGTCTAAGTATTTCACTCGTGTTTAGCGTTGCAAATATTCTTGAGTATCATGAACTATAATTCAATGAGAACAAGGTTGTAGACTTGGAGAAATGGTTGCCCTGAAAGCAACTAGATTATATTGAAGAGATTTTGGACAAGAGTATTGGGCATAGTACCCAAAGCAATCAAGTATAAGGAATATCTTGTGAAGTGGAAGGACAAACTAGTTGAAGATTCATCTTGGATTTCTCAGGAAGAGGTAGACCGCCTTGGTTTCCCTCTAACCCCCAAAAAGTGAGAGGCTCGCTTTTTCAATAACCCTAGATGTCTGATGTAGGAGCATCCTCGGTTCATAAAAATCTTGCATCACCAAAAACACTTTCCTTTCTGTTTTGCTTTTTTGTTTGCAGTCTTAGTTTTCCTTTCTGTGTGTCCTGATTTTGGCTCACCGGATCCTATGGAGTCAGATTCTAATTGAAGATGATCATCTTTCTTTCTTTCAGACTACATCATATTTGGATCATTTTTTAGTAGGATATCAATATCAGTTTCCTTGACAGTTTCCTATTACCGGTTGGCAGTTCTTGTTATCAGTTGCCTGGACCTATTTTGGTGATCTACCAGAACCCCTTCCAAAGCTTGCAAAGCCTTGGGTATTTATTTTTTTGGCATATTGGCATAACTGTTGATGATATTGATGAACCAGTATAATGACTGTTGGTGATGATAAATTTGAGATGTTTTGATTAATTTAGAAAAATAGGTTTTCAGGACCCAAAACATTAACATAGGAGATTAAGATAAGACATTAAAAAGTCCAGAGATAATAAACCACTTACAAAACAACTGGAAAAAAATCCAGCAAACCAAAAGGACAACTAAAGATAAAAACAACAAAGAAACTAGGAAAACACTACACAACTATAGTCTTCAGAAGGTCCTTTGCCTTTTTCACCAACTAGTCATAGGTGGCCCCAACAACTTTGAGATCATCCAGGTCCTTGTTAGGTTTCTTTTCTTTCTTTTTGCCTTTGGTTCTAGTTCTAGGTCCTTGAGCGTCTCCTATGCCTTTAGTGTCAAGGTCAATATCCAGGGTCTCCTTCTCCTTGTCCAATTTGTTGATTAGAGTATTAGTGTTGCTAGCAAAAATCTTCAGGATGCTTAAACTCTATTCTGCAATACTCTTGAGGAAATCCTCAATTTTGCTGTCTTTACTGGCAGTGCCAGAAATAGTTTAATCATTAGCATTAGCAAGAGTTTTCCTTTCCAGTAGGTCTTTCTCTATTTTCTCAAATCTGGGGTTGAAGAAGTCTCTTATGTTTTCAGCTTTTGCATTGGTATTTTTCAGGTCCTCAATGTAATCAGCCATAGTCTTCCCTTCCCCTGTGCTGATAGTTTCCAAAATCTAAATTTTGTGGCTGAGATTTTTGTTTTCATCCACAACTTTATTTTAACCAGTTATTAGCCACTCCATAGTGTCCATGAAACCTTTCAAACCCTCAAGAGGGGGGTTAGGGGGAGGATCAATCTTACCAGGGATATCCCATTTCTTTTTTGGATTGTCAAATTGTAGTTGTGTCTTCAACCCTAAGAGCCTTGCCAGTGGTCACCTGCTCTAGGTTCTGTTCGGCTTCCGAAGTCCTTTCTTGCTTGTAAACCTCCAACTCCTTCACTTTCTCCTCCTTCCTCTTATGATTGTTTCTAGTCTAAGTGTGGACTTTAGTTTTCTTTTTCAGAGAACCCTGAGGTTTCTCCTTCTCTAAGTCTTCAGAGACCTCCTCCTCTGAGGAAGATAAATTTGAGATGTTGTTTGATGTCTTAATGACCCGTTTATGTTGTCATTGATGGAAACTATGGTTATATTGTTTTATCATGTTATATAAGCTGTCAATGATTGACCAGAAATATATGGAATGGATTTGATAGTTAAATGGAAAATAGGACTTTAACTGGTAAATGTGAAACTATGTTATGCTTAAGTAATTGGATCTTGAGATTGATGAATAATTTGGTGTTGCGGTTTGGAATATGTGTTGGTAACATTGTAATGAGGTTATGACCAAAACCACATCATGTTTTTGCTACCAAAAGTCATGTTTGTAATTAATTAATGTATTTTCTATAGGGTTTAAGAACCGGTATTCAAATCTCATAACCAATAATGATTTTAAGTTTGGTGATGTATTACATTATGTTTGTAAGATGGTGATGACGTGGTTGATTCTGTGTGAAGTGTTTAAATGATGTTTTGGCATGTTCAAAGAGCGAATTTCTTGGGAATGTGTGAAGTGCTTAGTAGAATTAGCTAAGGGTTAGAAAGTGTACTAGATTGATGTGCGGTGATCATCCAATGAATGTAATTGATTGTAATGATTCATATGATGATTTGTAATGAGTTGTAAAGATTTGTGATGATCTATGATGTAAATATTAGGGTTTTGTAACCAAATAAGTTGTAAAGTCTATTTAGGGTAAGTTTGTGATGATTTACTATGTCAGTGATCAAGATAAGAGTGTGTGGCCGAACCAGTGTGTGTGTGTGTGCAAGAGAGAAGTAGATTGGAGCATAAAAGGATATGTACAAGCAAGAGTGTTATTTTTAGATCATACATCTGTTGTTCCCTAAGAATTGTAGCAGACTCAAAATCCCTTAACTAGGTAGGTCCTGATAGGTCTGATTGTATAAATCCCTTCATTGGGTGACTCATTAGCTTGGGTTCTAAATCCTTTCACAAGGTTATTCCTAATAGGGCTATGATAAATCCCTTAACCAGGGGACTCCTAAAAGGGTCTTCTCCTAACCGAGTATATTTGTAAGCTCCTAACCGGGCTAGGCTCCTAACAAGGAACATTCCGAAAGAGTGCAAAAATATTGTGGGTACCAATTCCTACCATGGTTTTTCCCATTTGGGTTTCCACATGAAAATCCCAATGTTCATGTGTTGATTGATTTCTTATGTATTGAGTTGATATCTTTCTATTGCATGCCTGTTGATGAACACAAAAGAACAGTTCGATGAATTTGATTAGCAGTATGATTTTAGTTATTATCGGTACTATTTATGATTTGTTTTGAAAGAATTTTTTGGTGGATGTTAAAGTTTTAAAGTTTACTGTTATTACTGATTAACCCCCCCTCTGGGTGTAGAAGCTTAACCGCTTGAGGAAAAGATCCAAACAAAAATGATGGAGGGTCTGAAGTTTACTAAGGACAACTACACAATATGGAAAGAATGAAGATTTATATCGAAGGTATGGGTTCTCCATTTTGGAAACATGTTACTACTAAATATGTACCCCCTATTGGTCCTCTAACTCCAGATCAACTTAAGGAGAACCATGAAAACAATCAAGCACTAGAAGCCATCTTAAGTGCATTGTTTGATATTGAATATATTGATGTACATGGATTAAAAACTATATTTGAAGTTTGGGAGAAATTAGAACTAATCTATGGCAGTGACAAACATGTTCAAAAAGATAAGGAAGGGAGTCTTAGAGGTAAATTTTATGATATGAGAATGGTAGAAGGTGAAAATATAGCTTAGTATGGACAAAGGATTAAAGAGGTTGTCGGTGGTATTATGAGTCCTAGAGGAAAGATTGAAGATGAAACTATTGTAAGTAAGATGTTAAGAGCTCTTTTACCTAGCTATGCTATCAGGGTTTCTGCTATTCAAGAGTTAAGGTCAGTAAGTAGTGATAAAGTCACTATTGATTCTCTTATTGTTAAACTGACTGCATTTGAATTAAATAGTTTTGATAAATGTATTTCTAAGGCATATGAATCACCTTTTAAAGCATCTGCAACCAGTATACTTGTGAGAAAAGGGAAAGATGTATGTCATAGTTATGACTGCAGATCCAGTCATGGAGGTAGCAAAGGAGATAATGCTGATGAAGACCATCTGATGGAGTTTGAAGCTCTTCTGGCTAAAAGACTTCCAAGAGGCACTGGTAAATATAAAGGTAAACTACCTCTTAAGTGTTTCTCTTTTAATAAGATTGGACATATTGCTGTGAATTGCCCTAATAGTGATAGTAAGGAGAAGTTTAGGAAATATAAAGAAAAATGGATGAAACAATGCTATGTTGCAGTTGATGAAGGTGTGAAAGATGAGGAATCTGAAGATGATGACAATGAGGAGATTGTCTTTGTTGCTGTGAAGGAAGATTTGATTGATGAAAAGGCCTTGGTATCTCAGTTTGACTCTAGTGATGACTAGATGATAGACAGTGGTTGTTCATATCTCATGATCGGTGGTAAAAATGAATTCATATCCCTTGAAGAGTTTGATGGTGGTGTGGTAAGATTTGGTAATAACTCATCCTACATGGTAAAAGGTAAAGGATCTATTTTACTAAATGGTAAGAGTAATGCAGATGATGTTTATTGGGTTGCAGGCTTAAAACTTAACCTGTTGAGTGTTGTATAACTAAATGATAAAGGATATCACCTTGAGTTTAAAAAAGGAGTGTGCAGGATCATGGGATGCAATGGAGATTCAATTTCTACTTGTAAATAGACTAAAGATAATATTTTTCATCTTATTGATAATGTGAATAGTTGTTTGGTGGATAAAGTTGAAGATAGCTAGTTGTGACATAAAAGGTTATGTCATGTCAACTTTGATAATTTGATAAAGGTCAGCAAATCAAGTATGGTTAGAGGTATGCCCCAGCTTGTCAAACCAGATAATGTGTTATGCAAAGATTATCAGATGGGTAAGATGACTTTGACATCTTTTAAGAGTAAATCTTTTTCTTTAGAGCATATTCTTGATTTAGTGCATACCGATCTATGTGGTCCTATGAGGACTAGAAGTTTTTATGGTGATAGGTATTTTATGATTTTCATTGATGATTTTTTAAGGATGATGTGGGTAACTTTATTGAAGGATAAATCAGAGGCATTCAACCAATTCAAGATTTTTAAAGCCCTAGTTGAAATGGAAACCAATAAGAATATGAAGTCCTTAATATCTGACTGGGGTGGAGAGTTTAATTTTGATGAGTTTACTAGGTATTGTGAAGAACATGAAATAAAGAGATAGATATCAACACCTAGGACTCCACAACAAAATGACATTGCAGAGAGGAGAAACAAAACAATAGTGGAAGCTTCTAGAACAATGTTGATAAAAGGAGGTGTTCAAAAAATGTTCTGGAGAGAAGCAGTTAGCACTATTGTTTATACTTTGAACCGGGTTCTTGTTAAGAAAGGCAATGATAAAACACCTTATGAACTTTAGCATGGTAAAATTCCTATTGTCAGCTACTTTAAAGTTTTTGGTAGTAGATATTTTATTAAGAGAGATGATTTTACTAGAAAGTTTGATGCGAAGAGTAATGATGGAATATTTCTTGGATATTCTACCAAGAGTAAAGAATTCAAATGTTATAATAAAAGGACAAAGAAATTTTTTGAGAGTGTTAATGTTTTTGATTAGGGGAAAATAGGTTTTTAAGGGCCCTTGAAACCCTTTATAACATTAGATCAAAAAATAGCCATTAGAGAACACCAAAAAATCTAGAGACAACAGACATAGAATAGAAAGTTGGCTTGAAAACAAAAAGCTAGCAACAGAAAGACACAACAAACATAAACTAAAGACAAGACAATAGACAAAGAAAAAAAAAGAAAAGCCAATATTAGGAAAAGTTCTTTAGCATCTCGGAAGATTCTAGCTCTAGTTGCTCCATGTTCTATCTGCTTGATCTCCTCAATATCTCTGCTTTGATTTTTCTTCTTTCTGGTGCTTGCACGAGTTATTTTTCTAGGACCCATGTCCTTTTCTTTAGGGGTGTCTTCCTTCACCTTAATGGTGTCCCCAAAGGCCTTTTCCCCTTGGACACTTTCAAGCTTGCTGATAGGTACCTTAATTCTATTAGAGGTGACCTTTAAAATATTGTGACTCCGCTCTCCAATCTTTTTGAGTCTTCTCAACCCCTTCCATCCTCTTTTCAGTAGCCCCAACTTTGTCTTCCAAGGTTTGAAATCTATTTCGTTGGGAATTAACTCCACATTGCTGATAGCTTTGGTAAGCTCACTTAAGCAGTCAGGGAGGGAACTGAATTTACCATTGTCAATAGCTTCTAAAGCTTCAATTTTGTTGCCCTTTTGGGCTTGTTTGGCTTTTATGCTTGTTATTTCCTTCTAAACCCAAAGGAAGACCTTATTGAAGCAGTTTGTGTCATTTTTGAAACAAAGGTCAATATCCAGATGGGATCCATCCTAGGTCTTGTCTCCCATGGGATCCAAGTTCACCTCCAGACTCACCTCGTTCCATTCAAAAATCTTAGCTTCCTTCATGGGGGTGTCCTCCCCAGACAAACCCTTATGACAGTCTTTGGAACTAGTATGAAGGGGTCAATGGTTCTTAGCTCCCAAATCCTCACCTCTCAGCATCTTCCCCTTCTTCTTTTGGCTAGAAAGAATTCGAACCTCCTTGTTGTCTATCTCCATATCATCTTCAATCTCATCTTCTTCCTCATACCAACTATCATCATCTTCCTCCTTCTGCTTCCTTTTGGCAGACCCTTTACCCTAATCCTCTTGCCCAGTTCTCCTTTTACACTTGCTCAATCCAGTGATATGGGGGTCCACCTCAATATGTGCCTCTGTGTCATAACCCTCACCATCATCATCACCCGAATCATCCAATTCCTTGTCCGACTCAGAAACCTCTGCAATATTTAGTTGAATTGTGGTATTCTTGATATGGTTGTAAAGAACCACCATAAGACCCTCATGCAGAGTTGGATTGGTTTTGGGATTAGAGATAGCATCCATAATCTTGACATTTAGGGCACATAACAAGTAGTAGGGGAGGGAAATTTTCTCCTTGTACCAAAAATGGTTGAGAATAACAAAGTGGTAGCTATAAACCCTATTATATCTACCATCTAAAGTAATGAATTCCATAATAGCCAACAAAATCCATCGCCAGATCATCTTGATTACCTTAGGGGAGTAGTAAGTATGGCTTCCCTTTACTAATTTCACTTTCTCCTCCTCGTTCTTAGGGAATTCCTTCATAGCAGCATCCGATAGCTTCCAATGCCAGTAGAATTTGATTCCATCCATCGACAGACCGGTAGCCTCAATGATCATGGTATCATTCACCTTAACCTTCCTACTACCAATGGTCAAGGTTCCCTTATTCCACCCCTTTTTAAAAATCGTAGTGATTTCTGACCTTCTTTCTTGCATTCTCTCTCCATGTAATCCACCATTCTTGCTACTTGCAGCACAGCCCAAACCTAGGGATCGTCCCACCATTTATCAATTTTACTTGCCTCCATGTGCTTGTGATTTCCCCCATCTTCTTATCGATATCAATTGATTGTAATTTCTAGTAAATACCACTCTTCTATGCAGACTTTCTTTTTAGCAGAGAAGAAGCCTCTAGAAGCAAATGGATATTTCTTAAGCTTCCACTCCAAAAGGAAAGAAGCACCCACAAAGCATGCGAGAAGATATGGAAATTAATAATGTACGTCCCTCTTGGTTTCTTATGATACCATTTCATGGTGCCATGACCACCTCTACCATCTTAGGAAATGATATCAAATCTTGCCTTGCTTACCATGATATCTTTCATAATTTAAAATGTCACATGCCACTCGAGGGAGCTCCCCCTCGCCATACCAAATCTTGATTTGCCCACTCTGTACTACCTCATTGGAAGCCCAATCAACACTCTTGCTGGCCTCTCTATAATCACGAGAAATGTAACACTGGTCAAATCATTCAAGCATTTCCCTAGCCATGTCAATGATATTTTTAATCATCCATGAGGGTTGATGCTTACCAAAGAGGCAATTGATAATATTTTTAGAATCCCCCTCCAGCCATAAAAAATTGACTACTAGATGATGTGCTAATTTAATAGCTTGGAGGGTGCCCATAGCTTCAGCCAAATGATTTGTTTGGTTCCCCAAGGGGGAGGCAACCACCCCTATGCAAAATCCAACACAATTTCAGATAACTCCACCATAACCAACTGGCCCAGAGTTCCCTTTACTAGCCCCATTGAAGTTAGCCTTTGTTGGCCATTTGGTGGAATTGATTATGTGTTGCATTGATGTTTTGTCATTGATGTCAACACTAGCTGTTTGGATGCTTTACTGGCACCCTTTTGGTCCTGATAGTTTAAATGGTTTCTGGTTAACTTGGATCTGGTATGATCCGGTAGGCTCCAGTATAATTTGGTAATGGAATTGTCTTGTTCATGACACTTATACTCATATTTAGTCTATTGGTTTTGGTTTTGTGATTCGATGCTATCTTGCTTGCTTATAAGATTGGTTTCTAGTTCCGGTGAGGGTTTTGCCGATAGAGCTTTTGATGGAGATCTTTAATGAATTGCATAAGTGGTGTTGGTGTATCTTCTGATGGAGTTTTAGGATGATGTTGATTATCATGTTTGAGACTTGGCATTTGGAGATCATTGCTGAAGCGTGTGGACCTATACTTGGTCCCGATTGATCTAGCTTATGGACCGACTTTAATGAAACGTGTGGATAGGACCTATTGATGCATTTCTGGGATGTTTTCTATGTTGATATTATTTATTTGGTCTAAGGCCGACATGGTTTGTAATTATGTAATTGGTTTATTATCTAGTGGCCGACCTGACCATTTATCGTCAAGGGTTTGTATAAATAAATATAAGATCTCATTGTAGATCATCATGGCTAATAAAAAAGGTCATGGTCAAGGAACGCAAATTGTGGATAAATGTAATATCATTTAAGTAGAGGAGTTGATCGCTCATTGGAGATTGAATTGGGTTTATTTAAGAGAATTTAGTCCTCTGGTATCAAGCTTAACCAAAAGTATACTCAGGCATAGGAGATGCTATCTTTTGCAGTTCAACACTTCACTGGATTGTAGTCTGGATTTATAAGTAGTCAGTGAGGTTCTTTTTGTGATGAGAAGTGTGCTCTAGGCTGTTGGACTTCCTACAAGTGTATGCCCCTTCATTGTAATTCCCATACTTATAGCAGAAGTATTATCTGATTGTGGGTAGGCTTCCCACCGTGGTTTTTCCCTTTATCGGGTTTTTCACGTACAAATCTTGGTGTTGTATGGATGGATTTTATTTTGTGATTATTGTTTATGCTTAATTGATTAACTTCTATTTCGATATTAAAGTTTTGGGTTCTGGTATTAAAGTTTTAATTGCTTAATGTTCTTGTAATCTATGACAATTGATTCACCCCCCCTCTCAGTTGTCTTCCGGTTATCTAAACTGTCTAACAATTGGTATCAAAGCTTTAGTCCTCTCTACAAAAATCTTAACCACTTGAGGAAGATCCTATGGCAACTAATAGTTCAAGTTCATCCAGTTCTTCTGGAGCTATCTTTTGAAGGGATATTTCAAGGCTTGATGGAACAAATTACACAATATGGAAGATTCGAATGGAAACTCATCTGAGATATCTTGGCAAGGATATTTGGGAGATCACATAGAATGGTGTCACACCCTATATTCCAGGATTTGCCAATCCTCCTCTGGAAAACCTGAACAAGGAACTTGAGAATGATTATAGAGCAAGAGAAGCCCTCTTGTGTGCACTTTCCAATCACCAAATAATGGGATTAATTGACAAATCATCTTGAAAGGATATATGAGATAAGTTGGAGACTCTTAATGAAGGTGACCCTATAGTGAAGATTTCTAAAATTGATGGTTACTGAGTGAGATATGAAAACTTGAAGATGGAAGAAGATAAAAGGATTGTTGCATTCATGGAATGGGTAAATGAGATTGTTATGGGAATTCAATGTTGTGGTGGAACTCTGAGTGAAGATGAAATTGTTTCTAAAGTTCTGAGAGCCCTACCACTAGCTTACAAAATGAAGGCTACTACTATTAATGAATTGAGAACAATGGCTAATATATCTGTCAACAAAGATACTTTGGTTGGGAAACAATCTTCTTTTGAGCTTGAGGAATTTGGACCTTCTAGAGTTGTGAAGACTGAAATTTCTTTTCATATATCTACATCTACAACTAGTAAGCAAGACTTGAAAGCTTTATATGCAAAGGAGTTAGAAAATATTAAGAGAGAAGATGATGAGTTTGAGCAACTTGAAGTACTATTTGCTAGAAGAGTTCCAAAAGGACCGGTAGGAAGTAAGTATGAAGGAAAAACACCTTTTAAATGTTTTGCATGTAATAAGATTGGTCATTTTGTATCTATATGTCTTTAAAGGAATTCAAGATTGGAAAAAAGAGTTAAAAGATCATTTAAGCCTAACGCTAGATATCAAAACAAGTATAAATACAAGAAAAACAAAGACAAATCATGCTACATAGTGGATGAGGAAGGCATTGTTGATTCAGATGAGGAACCGACATAAGACTTTGCTAGTGGATCCAACAATGGCAAGGAATGGGTGTTCCTAGCTATCAAGGAAGATGATCTGGCATTGGAAGAGAATGTACCTGAGGAGAAGGCACTTGCTGCTAAAATTGAAGACAAGGATAAATGGGTAATTGATAGTGGTTATTGACATCATATGGCTAGAGATAAAGGGAAGTTTCTATCTTTGCAAGAATTTGATGGTGGTCTAGTTAGATTTGGGGATGACAAGGCATGTATGATTAAAGGAAAAGGAACTATATCATTGGATGGTAAGAACAATATTGACAATGTTTATTATGTTGAAGGTTTGAAGAATAATCTTTTGAGTGTAGGACAATTGGTAGACAAGGGATTTCAATTACAGTTCAAGGATGGAAAATGCAAAATCATTAACAAATTTGGCTTGGAGATTGCAACCGGTACACATACAAAAGGTAATATATTTCGTTTGAACTCTGGTGAGAAGTCATGTTTGATTACATAGATTGATGAGAGTTGGCTATGGCATAAAAGGCAATGTCATGCGAATTTTGATTGCATTGTGAAGATCAGTTCAACTAAGGCTGTTAGGGATATACCTAAGATTATGAAGCCCTATAATCCAGTATGTAAAGAATGCCAAATGGGTAAATAGGTCAGAACCTCTTTTAGGAGTATACAAGATAAATCAAATGATGTTCTTGATCTTATTCATACTAATTTTTGTGGCCCTTCTAGAGTTAAAAATTTTCATGGTGATAGATATTTCATGCTAATCATTGATGATTATTCTAGAATGACGTGGCTTACTTTTTTGATAGAAAAATCTAACGCATTTGAAAAGTTTAAAATCTTTAAGGGTAAAGTGGAAACTGAGATATGATTGAAGATTAAATTTTTGAGATCAGATCATGGTGGATAATTCACATTCAATGAGTTTAATAACTTTTGTGACACATGGTATAAGAAGACAATTTTCTACTCCCCGAACACCTCAACATAATGGAGTTGGGGAAAGGAAGAATAGAACTATCTTGGATGCTGGTAGAACAAGGATGATGAAATCTAATCTATCTCATATCTACTAGAGAGAAGCAGTGAGTACAAAAATTTATACATTCAACAGAGTACATATCAAAGGAGAAACTTGTAAGACACCTTATGAATTATGGTTTGGCAATACACTTACAGTTAAGTATTTTAGAATTTTTGATAGTCAATGTTATATCAGGAGAGATGATACTATTGGGAAATTTGATCCTAGATGTGATGAAGGCATATTTATTGGTTATTCTAATGAAAGCAAAGCATATAGATGTGTAAGTCATCTCGCTGCCCCCTAGTTAGTGAGGCATTCAACTTGCCGTCAAGATTCATTGCAAGGCTTTCTCCCGCTTCCTGTGTATCTAGGTATATCTGGCGTTTGTAGCGGGCATTGATAGCTAAAGATTTTGGCGCAATGACAAACATACCTAACTAGTATCAGAGCTACTGGTCATAGGTTCAAATCCCACAAGTCTCATTGAGGGGGAGACTATAAGTCATCTTGCTACCCACCTAGTTAGTGAGGCATTCAACTTGCCCTCAGGATTTGTGACAAGGCTTTCTCCCACCTCCCATGGATCTGGGTATATCTATCATTTGTAGTGGGCATTGATAGATTGAGTTTTTGGTGCAATGACAAACACACCTAACTATTATTGGCATTGTGTTGTCATTGATGTCAACTGGTATAGAAGAATGCAACCCGTATGATAGATTGTTGGTATTGCTATCATTGATATCAAACAGTATGGGATGACTACTGATATGAGAGATGTATGTGCAACACTGTCATGCAAGAGTAAAAGATTAGCTATCCTTGACATCACCTAGTGTTGCAGATCATTGGTAAGGAAAGGATGTCAACTGGTAAGTGATGTATTGAGATGGAGAAGTCAAATCAACCAAGTGAGTGGTTGTCAGCCTATAAAAGTCATGACTAGTGTACAAGTAGGATGAGCAAGGTGCTTGGATGTTGTTTGTGGTGAAGAGGCAGAATGTTACCTAAATCACATCAACACTGGAGGAGAAGAATGAACAGGTCATAGGTACATTGTGAGGTTGTAGAACAACAAGACTCCCACCAGATGAAGATGTAGTCATCATGAGAAGCAATCACTGATAATGAATGTTCCCACACTGGATCACATGTGCCTATTTTAAGATGTGCTTCACAAATAGGGAAGTCACATTAGTGCATTGCAAGATGCAGAAGACAAGGTGTTACTCCTCCGGTAAGTGGAACTTATCTCCTATTATGCATAATGTGCATTATAGTTCTGTGAGATAATGAATAAGAGGTAAAGGCAAGTGTTTGAAGGCTTACACCGGATCTACTAGGGAATCAAAGGAACGCCTCAAGTGCATAAAATCAGGGATATGCACTAGACTGATTGAGAAGGCATGTTGAGATACTGGTATAGATGAAGAGTGTGATAACTTAATGATGAACAAATAGTACCAAACTGGTACTGAGAGGGGAGGTGAATCAGTACAGGCAAAAACTCAACCTTAAACCAGTTTGTCAACTAACACTTATGCACTGACAAATAAATAGTAGCACCGGTCCTTCAATAGAGTTCACCCGGTAAAACCCAGGGTAACTAAGATGAGCAAAGACTGGTTGACACTTATCTTCTCATATAATCTAACTCTTCATTTCCATTTCACTCTAATGCATGGACATGCAATCTACCATCAAAGATGTACATATTACAGCAAGATCAACATGCATCACCACTTAATTAGAAAACAATCATAACATCACACATGACACACATATTTTTCACATGGAAACCCAACTAGGAAAAACCACGGTGGGGATGAATACCCACAAGCTTGTTCTTGAACTCTTTGGAAGTCTACTCTATTAGGAGCCTTGTTCGGTTAAAGATAGATATAGCAGGTTCTGTTAGGAACCGATCCTATTAGGGATCACCTGGTTAAGGGATGGCTACAATATCGGGTTAAGGGTTAAACCTTGTTAAGGGTACCTTGTTAGAGGATTTCAAGAACTCAATAGCTAAAGGATATCAATGACTTAGTAGCTTTGAGTTACCTTGTTAGAGGATTTTCAACAAGCCAGTTAAGGCTACCCTATTAGGGGATTTCACAACTATTGAAGTGGTTAAAGATCAACAGGTATATCAATGACCTGATAATAGAACTCAATGCCAATGTAGATCCGCTTAAGATCCTCTTCACCTTCTGCACTTACACTTCGCAGATATGACTTCTCTCCTCTGGTATGACAAGAATCATGTATCTCTTCTCTTAGATACACACACACAACTTTTTCCAACAAAAACTAAAAGAACTACAACATCAACCTTATAGGACAACAGACAGGTCGGTAGCATAAACCCTAAACCCTAGACCTGTTAGGTTAAGGAATTCAAACGGTTCAATCCTGACCATTGATCATACTGTATTGAATGCAATAGTCTTGATCCAATCTTAAGACATTCTCCATCATTCATTTTCCACCAATTTCATGGCGGCTAATAACCCATCACACGTTATCACCGTTTACAGACTTTGCACATTCTCGAGGTAGATAGGAACACTCTTCTTTATGCAAGATCCTTCACGCACACAAGGGTTACATGGCAACACTATCTGTTCTTCATTATCATGCTAACTTCATCACATAAAGATCACCATTTGAGTCACACAGGCTTAAGATACTCCAACTAGAAATCTTGAATTGGAAACTACCTACCAACTGATAGTCATACAATGCTTCCATGTGCCGGTTCTCATGACTACATGCCAGTTCACATTGACTTGAACAAATATATTGCTTTACTTTGGCATATATACCGGTTCTCACATATGTCGGCTCTCTCTTCATATCACATATTGACATCAATGACAACATACAATATCATTATGTCCTCATACCGGTTCTCATAATGCAAATAATCTCCCCCTTTGGCATTGATGGTAATATACAAAGATATCTTTCTGCAAACTCATCTTCTCCCCAATTTCTGCAGATATCTTCTCTGCTATCTTTCTGCAAACTCATTTTCTCCCCAATTTTTGCAGATATCTTCTCCGCTACACTTCTTCTCCCCCTTTGACAACAATGCCAAAGTGGAGGTATAAACATCCCTGTTCCATTATGCTACTCCCCTGAGGAGTAGCATCCTTCAACACATCAAAAAAAATTTGACTATGCAATAGCTGACTAATGTAGAACAAATACTTTTAATTTACCTCCTCAAGGGGCAGTATCCCCAATTCACCTCTTAAATACACAAATGTAGTCTTTGGGAGAGGCTTGGTGAATATGTCTGCTAACTGCTCCTTACTGGAAACATGTTCCAGTGCAATCTCTTTATTTTGAACCTTTTCCCTCAAGAAATGATACTTAAGCTCAAAATGCTTGGTTCTAGAATGTAAAACTAGATTCTTTGAAATATTGTTAGCACTTGTGTTATCACAAAATATACTTATCGGTTCAAATACAGGGATTTTGAAGCCATCTAATACATGCTTCATCTAGATTGTCTGAGTGCAATTCATGAAAGCTGCAACATACTCTGCTTCCACTGTAGACTGAGAGATACAACTCTGCTTCTTACTCATCCATGAGACCAGTCTACCACCAAGAAAGAATGCACCATCGGTTGTTCTTTTTTGATCATCCACATTACCTATCGAATCAGCATCTGTGAATGCTTTCAGGTTGAAATCATTGTTGTATGGGTACCACAATCCATAGTCAATTGTTCCCTTCAGATACCTAAGAATCCACTTGACTGCAACCAAGTGGGATTCTCTTGGACTTTTCTGGAACCTTGTAGTAATTCCAACTTCATGTGCAATATCTGGTCTGCTATGCACTACATAATGCAACTTACCAATCATTGATCGGTATTCCTTCTCATCAACCAATGCAAAATCATTTTCTTTTGATAATTTGCAACCGGTCACCATCGGTGTACAACCCGGTTTGCTATTTTCCATGCCAAAGGTCTTCATCACCTCTTTGACATATTTGGACTGAGTGATAAAGATTCCATCTTTCATCTGCTAGATCTGAAGTCCAATGAAGAACTTAATTTCCCCTATGAGTGACATTTCAAACTCTTCCTTCATCTCATCAGCAAACTCATGACTCATCTTGTCATCTCCACCAAAGATAATGTCATCAACAAAAACTTCATAGATCAAGATCTGATCTAGTTTAGATTTCAAGTAGATATTGCTATCTTCACTTGTTCTCTCAAATCCAATCTTCACAAGATGGGAATGTAGACATTCATACCATGTTCTAGGTGCTTGCTTTAGACCATATAAGGCTTTATGTAGCCTGCACACCATATCACTATCTTCAGATAGGGAAAACCCATCTGGTTGCTCTATATACACCTCCTCTTCAAGTACACCATTTAGGAATGCAGATTTTACATCCATTTGATATACCTTGAATCCTTTAAAAGCTGCATATGTAAGAAGCATACAAACTCCTTCTAGTCTGGCTACAGGAGCAAAGGTTTCTCCATAGTCTTCTCCTTCTTCTTGAGCATATACTTTGCACACCAATCTAGCTTTGTTCTTGATCACTATGCCATCCTCATTCAGCTTGTTTCTGAACACCCATTTGGTGCCAATGACATTTTTATGTTCTGGTCTGGGTACCAAGGACCATGTACCATTTTTCTCTATCTGGTCAAGTTCCTCTTCCATTTCCTTGATCCAGTCTTCATCTTTATGAGCCTCTTGGAATGACTTAGGCTCAAATTGAGAGATCAAACATGAGTTTTCTCTGATCTTTCTTCTTGTAAGGATTCCTACATCCTTATCTCCTATGATCTACTTAGGATGATGATTCAGCTTGACATACCGAGGAATAGTCTTGGCTGGTTCTTCTTGCTTTTCCTCTTCATCCTCATCTTCATCAGTATCAACATTCACCAGTTCAGAAACACTGTTACTAGTACTTGGTTGACTGACAACCAGTTCCCAAAAGGTTGCAACCTGTTCATTTACAACTTGCTCACTACCCATTTCTTCTGGTTTCTCAGAGGTTTCATCAACTCTCACATTGATACTTTCCACAAATCTCTGAGTCCTATTGTTGAAACACTTGAGAGCTTTACTCTTGGTGGAATATCCTAGGAATTATCCCTCATCACATTTAGCTTCAAACTTGCCCTGATGTTCACTCCTCTTGATGTAACATTTGCTACCAAATACCCTAAAGTAGCTAACCATAGGTGTCTTACCGGTCCAATACTCATAAGGAGTTTTATCCTTACCTTTCTTGATGAGTACCCGGTTCATTGTGTAGACTGCAGTGCTTACCGCTTCTCTCCAAAAGGTGTGAGCTACTTTTCCTTGAATCAACATGGTTCTAGCTGCTTCAACCACAATTTGGTTATTCCTCTCTGCTAGGCCATTCTGTTATGGAGTCCAGGAGGTAGATAGTTGCCTCTTGATGCCAAAATCTTCACAATACTTATTGAATTCACCGAAAGTGAATTCCCCTCCTTGATCAATTCTAAGACACTCGATCCTTTTACCACTTTCCTTCTCCACTAATGCTCTGAAAGCTTTGAACTTCATAAAGGCTTTAGAATTGAACTTCATAAAGGCTTCAAACTTGTCTTTCAAGAATGTGACCCACATCATTCTTGAGCAGGCATCAGTGAGAATCATGAAGTACCTATCACCCTGCACACTTCTAGTTTTCATAGGACCACACAAATCAGTATGCACAAGATCAAGAAAGTAGTCAGCAGTGAAAGATTTACCTTTAAAGGTTGAGGAAGACATTTTCCCTAATTGACACTCTCTACACAAGGTATTATCCAGTTTGCTTAGCACTAGCAACCCTCTAACCGCCTTGATCTTACTAGCCTTCACAATGTTATCAAAGTTTACATGGTAGAGTCTCCTATGCCATATCCAGCTATCATCAAACTTAGCCATAAGACATGTACTTATATTTGCATTCAGATGAAATAGGTTACCTTTGGTCTGCATGTCAGTGGCCATCAATTCACCATCTTTTCCTTTGATTTTGTAGATTCCATTCTTGAATTCTAGAGTGAGGCCATTGTCATTCAACTGGGCAACACTCAGAAGGTTGTGTCTGAGACCATCAACCCAATACACACTGTCAACACTACTCTTTCCATTCAGAGAGATGGACCCTTTTCCTTTAACCATACATGGTGCATCATTGCCAAAATGAACCACACCACCATCATACTCTTCCAAGGATAGAAACTTGCTCCGGTCACTAGTCATATGGTGTGAGCAACCACTGTCAATAATCCACTTATTGGAATTATCAAAGCGGGAGACAAGAGCCTTCTTGTCTGACACATCTTCCTTTACAACAACAAACACAATGTCTTCATTCTCTTCATCTTCTGATTCCTCATTTGTGACACCTTCATCAACTGCAACAAAATAGTTTCTCTAGTTTCCTTTGAATTTCCTGAATCTTTCTGGTTTAACCTTGTTATCACTATTAGGACAATTCATAGCAATATGTCCTATCCGGTTACATGAAAAACATTTCAAAGGAGGCTTACTTCTATATTTATTGGTTCTTTTTGGAAATTTCCTAGCAATAAGAGATTAAAATTCCATCAAAAACTCCTCATCATCCATTACTCTACTCTGTCTTGGTTCACCACTAGTGCTTGCTTCTTTTCCTTTCCTGGATGGTACAACAGAAGCTCTAAAAGCTGATTCAGTCTTCTAAACACTGCCATCAAAACTATTTAGCTCATAGGCTATCAACTTTGCTATGATGGAGTCCAAGGATACCTTAGTCTTGTCTATTGATCTCAGTTCCTGAATAGCAGCAACCCTTATTGCATAGACCGGCAATAGGGATCTCAGGACTTTGCTTACCACAGTGGAATATTTCATTTTACCACCTGCACTCTTGATATCTCTGACAACAGTTTTGATTCTAATACCATACTATTGAATGGTTTCACCTTCAACCATTCGCATGTCTTCAAACTTTCCTCTAAGGCTTTCTTCCTTGGCTTGTTTTACATGCTCATCACCTCCATAGATATTTTCAAGAGCATCCCATACCTCTTTGGGATTTACCTTATCTTGGACATCAATGAACTCAATATTAGATAAACTACTGAATAGGGCTTCCATGACTTGCCCATTCTCTTGTCTCTCTCTCTTTTGATCATCGGTGAGAGTACTCATAGGGGCAACATAGGGACTCTCAACATAGCTCCAGTGTTGAGCACCCATGCTTCTGATGTATATCTTCATTCTGTCTTTCCATATACTAAAATTTTCTTTGTTAAACTTTGGACCTTCCCTCTTCATCATTACAACAGGATCTTTTCCTCAAGCAGTTAAGCTTACAACACAAAGGACCTGGAGGATGCTCTGATACCAAGTGATAACTTAATGATAAATGAATAGTACCAAACCAGTATTGAGAGGTGGGGTTAATCAGTATAGGCAAAAACTCAACCTTAAACCGGTTTGTCAACTAACACTTATGCACTGACAAACAAATAGCAGCACTGGTCCTTCAACAAAGTTCAACTAGCAAAACCCAGTGTAACTAAGATGAGCAAAGACCGGTTGACACTTATCTTCTCATATAATCTAACTCTTCATTTCCATTTCACTCTAATGCATGGACAAGAAATCTACCATCAAAGATGTACATATTACAACAAGATCAACATGCATCACCACTTAATCAGAAAACAATCATAACATCACACATGACACACATATTTTTCACGTGGAAACCCAACTGGGAAAAACCACGGTGGGGATGAATACCCACAAGCTTGTTTTTGAACTCTTTGGAAGTCCGCTCTGTTAGAAGCCTTGTCTGGTTACAGACAGATACAATAGGTTTTGTTAGGAACTGATCCTGTTAGGGATCACCTAGTTAAGGGATGGCTACAATACCCGATTAAGGGTTAAACCCTGTTAAGGGTACCTTGTTAGAGGATTTCAAGAACTCAATAGCTAAAGGATATCAATGACTTAGTAGCTTCGAGTTACCTTGTTAGAGGATTTTCAACAAGCCAGTTAAGGCTACCCTGTTAGGGGATTTCACAACTATTGAAGTGGTTAGAGATCAATAGGTATATCAATGACCTGATAATAGCACTCAATGCCAATGTAGATCCGCTTAAGCTCCTCTTCACCTTCTGCACTTACACTCTACAGATATGACCTCTCTCCTCTGGTCTGGCAAGAATCACGTATCTCTTCTCTTAGATACACACACACAACTTTTGCCAACAAAAACTAAAAGCACCACAACATCGACCTCATAGGACAACAGATAGGTTGGTAGCATAAACCCTAAACCCTAGACCTGTTAGGTTAAGGAATTCAAATGGTTCAATCCTGACTGTTGATCATACTGTATTGAATGCAACAGTCTTGATCCAATCTTAAGACATTCTCCATCATTCATTTTCCACCAATTTCATGGCGGCTAATAACCCATCACACATTATCACCATTTACAGACTTCACACATTCCCGAGGTAGATAGGAACACTCTTCTTTATGCAAGATCCTTCACACGCACAAGGCTTACATGGCAGCACTATCTGTTCTTCGTTATCATGCTAACTTCATCACATAAAGATCATCAGTTGAGTCACATAGGCTTAAGATACTCAACCCAGAAATCTTGAAGTGGAAACTACCTACCAATCAGTAGTCATACAATGCTTCCATGTGCCAATTCCCATGACTACATGCCGGTTCACATTGACTTGAACAAATATACCACTTTACTTTGGCATATATACTAGTTCTCACATATGCCAGTTCTCTCTTCATATCACATATTGACATCAATGACAACATACAATATCATTATGTCCTCATACCAGTTCTCATAATGCCAACATAGTGATGTGTTTGTCACTTTGAAAAACTAGTTGTGATATTGTCCGAGATGATCAAGGAGAAGGCAAGGCTGAGCAGATGTAGATAGAGTAAAATGGCTTGATTGAAGATAGAGTTTGTTGAGGGTTAATGACATGGTGTCATCATCATCTTTTACCGATATGAATGTTCACTGGTAATATGGACAAGGTGCAGCTGAAGAAGACTCCCCATCTAATGAAGTTATGCTTAAGGCAGGTTACCAAGAGTGCTGACCAATTGAGTAGTTCACCAAAACAAAAGTAGATCACAAGGTTGATGATAGACCGGTTTGAGGGTTTAACCAACAGGGTTAGTATAATGGTAGATGAACGCGGTAATGGATTTGGTCGGTGATCCAATCCATACCAATATAGTTTTTCAAGTAGAGAAGGATGCCAACATGGAAGCCTCATGGAGATGAAGTGGCAAGCATGCAGAGGTTGGTGGAGTGTCGTGCAAAGATATTTGCCTCTACAGGTGTGCACTTAATATGGATCCCATGATTTATGGATTGGATCAGAAGAGTGAGGCTCGAGGAAGAATGAGCAACATAGACAAATTAGGGAGTTGTTGCAACCTGGATATAAGAAAGAAGATCAAATTATGAGAAGGCCTCGAGAAGGAAACAACAGAAACATTAATGGCATTTTGATAGAGGTAGGTCAAGAGATGAGGTCATGGTTGTTAAGATTAGAAGATGTGCATTGGAAGACACATTAATGGTGGAGATATATAGTTTGCTATCTAGGAGATCATATTGGACAAGATCTGATTGGATTTGGTTTTCCTCAAGGTTGATGAGGAAACCCTAACTGCCTGAGATTTGAATTATCTTTTGGCAGGAAAACTAGGCTATAAATATGCAAGGCAAAGATATTGATAGTGTTGCTGAATAGAAGAAGATAGTGTTGTTGTGAAGTAATTAAGTGTTACTTTTGCATGTGAGAGAAAATCAGTCAAGTACTCAAGAGTATCTAAGAAGAGACTAAGTGTGAGAGAGAACTAGGTTGAAGTGTTCAACTGGTAGCAGTGTAGAACCGATAGTGTCCATACCAGCAGAGCAAAAGTGAAGGAAGTTGTAGAAAAGGCAGACATAGAACTGATAGAATATAATACCGGTAAAGAGTAGAGTAGTGAGGAGGAGATTCAGTAGATTAGAACAGAGGAGAGGTGAACCAGTAGAGTTTACCAACAATGCAGTAGTAGATGAGAGTAGTAGAAGAGTGAAACAGTGTAGTAGAGAAGGTGTCTCACTGCCAGAAGGAAGTTGTGTGCAGAGGTTGCAAAACTCTTTTGTAACCAGGATATTACTTTTATATATGAATGTTTATTGTGATCATTGATTTGTAGCTCTATGCAGGGGTTGTAGCCCATAAATTAGTTAGGGGTTGGTGCCCTAAATCAAGGGTTGATGCTCTTTGGGTTGGTGCCCTAAATCAGGGGTTGTAGCCCTAGACATTGTAATAGATTCATTGTGACACTGAATTGGAGTAGTAGACTCCAACAACATTGCTCACCGAGGTTTTTCCCACCTTGGGTTTTCCTCACATACTAGTGTTATGTGTTGTCCCTTTGAGTGTGTTTGCATTTGAGTTGTTCTCCCCACTAATCGGTAGGTCTACATTGTGTTAGATCCCCTAATCAATATGCTCACATAGAATAGTTAGAAGGGAAAAGTTTGAGAACCACTGATTCACCCCCCTCTCAGTGGTGCATTGTGTCTAACAATTGGTATCAGAGCCTAGGTACCCTATTTTATCAAGCTTTCTCTCGCTTGGGTAGATTCTGGCTTAAGGACACAATGGTCTGTTTAGTGTCAATCCCTAATCCTATGTTTGATGGTTCAAACTATTCTATTTGGAATTGTATAATGGAAGTCCACTTGTCCTCTCTAGGGTTTCATGTATGGATGTCAGTTGTTAATGGTCTCCCTAGGAATGTTAGTCCTTCGATCGGATTTGAAGAAGAAAGAAGATGCTTGTGCAATGAAGAATCAATGAAGGCTATATTCAGTGGGCTTATCGGTGGTGTCTCCTCATAGGTGGATAAATGCAAATTGGTAAAAAGCTTATGGGAGAGATTGAAGAAGCTTTATGGAAATGAGCCCACTACTACAGAACCAGCTTGCGATGATATGATGAGAAATGCATCTCATGTGTCTGTAGATGATGAAGGAATCCACTTCTTCATGGCTCAAGAATAAGAAGATGAGAGGCATACATCTAAAAATAATAAAACAAATCATTCCTACTGACAAGATGTGTTTGGGAGTGATAGTGAAGGTGAAGATGACGAGGAAGTAGAAGTTGATATTGAAGGAGAGCTTGTATATGCACTTGAAGAACTCAATAGAGTAAGAAAGGAATACAAGCTATTCAAGAATGTTGCTATAGTGGAGCAGAACCAGTTGATCAAATGCCTTGAAGAATCTAAGAAATACATCTTAGAGTTGAAGACTCAAGAAGAAGGCACCAAGTAATGGTGGTGTGAAGATCCAGCATCAAGGATAGAAGTAAAAAATGAAGAATATCAACAGCTCCTTGGAGAAATTGAGATTCTTTGAAATAACCTTGAGAAATGTTAGGATGAGCTCAAGGTAAAAATCCGGTTTGATGGTAGTAGTGATGCCTTGGACAAGATGTTGAAGAAGCAAAATCATGCCAAGGACACTAAAGGACTAGGAAGTGGTGCCGATAAATGCTCCACCAAACAAGAATGTCCCCCACAATGGCATTCTATTTGTCTCCTCAAATGGAGAAAAAAAGGGACAAACCTTCACTGTTAGAAATGCTCCCCAGAAGAATGTTGACCTAACCACAACTGGTGAAGACTTGCAGACAAGGATGAAGACCGCTGCTGCAAGAAGGATGAACAATGTAGATCCCAAAGGTAAAGGGAAGATGGGGGAAGACAACTTCACCAGAAGCAGGAACATGTGAAGACAACAAAGAAGACCTCCTACTGGCAGAGGATAAAGGAATGCCACCACCCACAGGACAAAGAAAGTGTGGGAAAATAAGGGATCTATTAGATGACCTATAGAGAATGGACAACCCTGGATCCATTCCCAGAGAAGCAGATAAAGACATGCCAAATCGGTAAGATCAGCTCATATTTGGCAAAATAAATTTGTAAGTAATAAATCTCCTCTCTCCAGTTATTGCTCTGCATGTAATGCCTATGGCCATAGGGCAGAAGAATGTAGAAAGAGATCTAGGAAGAACAATATAGGATCTCATAAACATCATGCATATAAGAAAAATGTATCAAGGAGTAGATACATGCATGTCCCTGTAGTATTCCCTCTTATTTTTTTGGTTTTCAAGCATAACAAATATTACAATGCACCCATTAAAGTTAGGAAATATAATCCCAATGCTATTGCAAAGTAACCCTTCCACTTTCTATTCACCAAGAGCCTAATGTGGGAAGGTGAGAGCATACGGTGATAAGGGGTTTATTAGCTCACTAATTCACTAGAAATTACATTGTAAATACAATACTTGGCGACAAGCCAACCCCTTCCACTTTTCAGTGGGATGAAGAACAAGAAATTAGCGATAAACCTACAAAGGTAACAAGAGAATAATAGAACCAGATCACTCTACCTCTTATGCAGTGGGAGGACTTTTACATAAACTATGACTCAACCGCATATTTCAACGGGAGGACAAAGCTGAATTACAAAACATACAGGTGGCTAAGCCATCCTTTTCCACTTGTTCAATGGGAAATGCAACATAGAATGAATTGGTCAATAATACTGAAGCAATTCTTACAAAGATAGATATGTGAAAGAAGATAGAATGAAATACATATCTCAAGAATTCAATAAAAAATTCTCATCATAAACACTACTTGCTATTCTGAAATCAGATACAATGAAACGTAGAACCAACCATCCCAAAAACCACTAAAATGCCTGTAACTCTCTCAAAACTAAATGGAATCATGCCAAACCAAATGAAAATGAAGCGTATAATATAAATAATCAAATCAATACCCTGAAACTATGATTGGAGAGCAACAATTGAGATGCATGCAACCCAAGGCAATTCTGGAAATGACATTTTGGCTGAATATTTTGATTTGTAACTGTAAATTGGAGAGTTCTCCAAATGCCACACCAATGTAGGAGAATTAGTATCTCTTTGATACACTTCCAATGAGCCCTCACCCAGAATGATGCACTCAACATGTAGATAGCTACGAACAAAATACACTTCCAACCAACACACACCAGCAACACCAAAAAATGTAGTAGCACACAACTCTTCACCAACACACCCAAAAATCACCAAATAGCTCACAACTTCAAACCACAGCTAGGAGTGATGTCTCACACTCAAAACCGAAAGGAAAGATCTAGGAAGTATTCACCCTCAAAGAAGTCTGGAGTCATTCCGACAGCATAATGATATTTTTCTCTGGATCCACCAATGAGGAGCCAAACACCTGTTTATATTGCTTTTCAAGTCTGGAATTCAAATGAAATTGCCTCCAAATTCTCCTCATTGAAACTATGTTTCATTTCATGTGGTGGACCCAAAATGGTGCCCACTTCCCAAGTCCAAAAATCGCGCCTAGGAAGAAGACCACAATTTTGGTATGATATAACTTTGAAGTATATCGAAAATAAAGTCTCCTTATATCCATCAAATAATTCACCTAGGAAAGACTTAGGAAAAATATCAATTTCTGCACAATTCCCCATAACATCAATCAGTAATAAAATAATAACCTTACGATAAGAAATAATATTTAATTAAATCTCTTATAACTCCAGTATTGATTATCAACAGAATCTGGATGAGGCTGAGCAATGAGGATCACTGAATTATGCTCGAACATGACAAAATCCAGGACTGCCAAATATAGAATGACCTAAACCGCCACTTACTAAAAATAGTAAGTCATGAAATAATGCTCAAAAAATCATTATCTTCGCAACCAGAGAAAGAGATTGGCAAACTTGGCAACTCTGTACCATCCCGACAACCAAACCCTAACTTATTAAAAATAGTAAGTTCACATTCCACCACTGACAAGTTTGGTTGGAACTCCAAGGAACATGGGAACCCTTAATTCACCTTTCCACATAGCCTACGGGTCTCTGGAATTGGCCAATGGACCACTGAATGCAACATCACGAGGAAGGGGACATTACAATCTGCCCTTCCCAAAATTGTTGTCCTCAAGCAATCACAAGACAGGATGTTGTAAAACCTCCTCATTCTCCCATCTAGCATCCTTGACCGGTAAGTCCTTCCACTTAACCAAATATGCTCAGATGGTCCTCCTCCTCAACAATCATTCCTTGACATCAATGATGGCCTCAGGACCTAGCACCAATTATCCCTCTTCATCCAAAGGAGGCAAATTAGAAGAGACTATCACATTGTGCCCAAGTGCCTTTTTGAGGCATGACACGTGGAAGAAATTATGTACTCGACTACTTGCTGGTAGCTCCAACTCATAAGCCGCAACTCCCACTCTCCTGATGACCCTGAATGGTCCATAAAAAGGTGGCTTGAGTTTTTCTGCTCCTCTCTTCTTGAGAGTAGACTATCTAAAGGGATGAAGTCTTAGGTAGACCATATCGTCAACCTCAAATGAGCGCTCAATACGCTGCTTATCAGCATACAACTTCTGCCAATTCTGTGCAATCTGGAGGTTGTCCTTCAATGCCTTCAAAATATCTTGATAATGTTGAACCATATCCCTAGTTTGAGGTGCTCTACTATCTCCAAACACCAAATCAGCAAAACTAGGTGCCTCATAACCGTAAAGTTCCATGAAAGGTGACATGCTAATGGACATGTGATAAGTGGAATTGTAGAAGTATTCACCAATATTTAGCCATCTTACCCAGGCCTTCTACTGCTCTGAAACGTAGTTCCTCAAGTAACCCTCCAACCACTTATTTACTATCTCTGTTTGTCCATTTGTCTAGGGATGGTAACTCATGCTTGGGGTGAGAACAGTACCACATAATATGAAAATATCTTTCCATAAGGAGCTTAGGAATTTGTTGTCCCTATCACTCAAAATATTTTTAGGCAGCCCATGTAGCCTAAAAACCTCATGGAAGAAAAAATCAGCAACTTGAGCTGCAGTAAATGAGCTAGTGATGGCAAAAAAATCAGCAAATTTTGTCAATCTATCCACCACCACATAGATACAATCCTTCCCATTGGCCTTTGGAAACCCAATGATGAAATACATAGATACACTTTCCCATTTTTGACTGGGAATTGGAAATGGTTGCAATAAACCAGCGGGTGCTATGTTTTCATCCTTGTTCTTCTGACAAGTATGGCATTCCCTAATGTACTTCAAGACATCTCTCTTCAACCCTTTCCAAGAGAATCTCTCTTGAATATGTTTGTAAGTCTTGAAAAAACCTTGATGGCCAGCAAGAGGAATGTCGTGAAAAGTCTGCAATACCTTCTCCTTCAACTTTGATTCAGGTAGAAGAAGGATCCTTCCCTTATACAAAATCAATCCATCAACCAAATTGTACTTTTCACCATGAAAAGTGCCTTCAACAATGCTAGTTGCAAACTGATTTTTGGCATAATCGGCAAGCAATAGGTCCCTACAATCAGCAGTGAGCTGACATATAGAGCTTAGATGGGGTCTCTGTGAAAGGGTATCTGCCATTATGTTGTTCTTCCCTTTCACATACTCGATGTCGAAGTCATAAGCCTAAAGCTTACTAACCCAATTATGCTGTCTTTCATTCAAATCTTTTTGGTGTATGAAATGCTTAAGACTATTATGATCAGTCTTAACAATGAACCTACTTCCCACAAGATACTACTTGAATTTTGCAAGGACATGCATTATGGCAAGCATCTCCTTGTCATAGATTGAATATAGCCTTTTAGGCCCTCTCAGCTTCCTACTTTTAAAGACAATAGGATGCTTGTCTTGCATAAGAACTGCACCAACACCTTCTCTTGACGCATCACATTGCAGTTCAAAAGGCTTGGTGAAATCTAGTAAGGCCAAAATCGGGCATGAGCTCATGATTTCCTTAAACTGATCAAACACTGTTTGTGCCTTTACAAACCACTCAAAGGATCCTTTCTTAGTGAGATCTGTGAGGGGGGCAACCAACTGAGAATAACCCTTTACAAACCTTCTGTAAAAACAACATAGACCCAATAATCCTTTCAAATGAGTTATGTTCTCAGGTGGTGGCCAATCAAGGATAGCTCTAATCTTTTTGGGATCCACCTTCACACCCTTTGCACTGATTATGTGCCCCAAGTAGAGAAAGTCCCTCATTCCAAACTCACACTTAGATTCTCCAACAAACAATGATTCAGACTCCAGAATGCTGAGAATTTCATCTAAGTGTTGTAAGTGCTCCTTCCAAGACCTACTAAAGATGAGAATGTCATCGAAGAATATGAGCACAAAATTCCCCAATTGCTTTTGAAAGATCCTATTCATGTAGGATTGAAATGTGGCTGGAGCATTAGTCAAACCAAAAGGCACAACTCGACATTTGAAATGTCCAAAGTGGCATCTAAAAGCAGTCTTCTCAACATCAGAAGCCCTGATTTGAATTTGATGGTATCTCAATCTAAGATCTATCTTGGAGAAGTACACGGTACCATGCAACTCATCAATGAGCTCATCAATCCTAGGAATGGGGTAGCATTTCTTGATGGTTTTTTAATTTAAGGCTCGGTAATCCATTCACATATGCATGGTCCCATCCTTCTTCTTCACTAATACAACAACCGAAGCAAAGGGACTCTTGCTTGGCCTAATGTAACCCATGTCTAGAAGCTCCTTAATGACTTTCTCAATCTCATCCTTTTGCTTCTTTGGGTAATGGTAAGGAGTAACCATGATAGGCTTAGTACCCTCTTCCAACTCAATGATGTGTTCAGTACTATGCTCAGGCAGCCTACCCGGGGGTGGAGTCTCAAACACCTTGCTCCTCTTTGAAATCAAAGCCTGAATGTCTTTTGGATAGCTTCTCCTTTCTTCAGATGAGTGGGATGGCATGACCATACACTCAAGAGATCTTATAAGTGGCATATTTCCAAAGACCTTGCTCTTGTCTATGATTAAAGCTTGAATATCAATAGTGTAGCTTCCCTTATCTTCGCATGGGTTTGATGGTATTAACACATATTTTTCTGCCCACTCTACTTGGTTATGACGAATCCACCTCTCCATCCTCTTCAAGGATACAATCCGTGGACCCCCATTAGGTATCCCTCACAAAACCACCTTCTTCCCTTCAGTCATGAACTTTAACTCCATGGTTTGCAAGTTAAGAGTGATCTCACCAAGAGATTGCAGCCACTAAATGCCAAGGACCACATCATCAGTCCCTCCAATATTAACAACTTCATAATTACCAAGCTTCATTGACATGTTCAAAAACATCCATTTACAAAAAAATGTTGATCCATCAGACACCATGACCTTGAAGTCTTCAACATCATTAGTGATAAGACCTCTCTTGGCAACAATCCTACCATCAATGAAGTTGTGAGTTGCTCTAGTATCAATTAGAGAAACAAGTTAGTGCTCTCCTAATGCTCCTTGAACTCTGAATGATTCATTCTTGTGGAAGCTAGAGAGTTGGGAAACTATACCCTTATCATCTTGATCACATTCAGGCCCTTCCGGAGCCTCTTCATACTCACTTTCCTCTAAATCAAGCTGCTATTCTGAATTTTTAGAATCTGATCCATTAGCTGAATATGCTTCCATTTGCTGAGCATTACCCTTTCCATGGCATCTATGACCTAGAACCCCTGGTTCCTTGCATGAATAATAAAAATTCTTCCTCTAAAGTTCTTGACGGAGCTCATCATCCATCCGGGGAGGGAACTTCTTAGGCTAATTAGAAAATTTATTCTTGTCTTTACGGAATGGGAAAGGCTTTGACTAAAATTTATACTTAGGGGTAGCCAAATCCATGCTTCTAGCCTTCTTGATTGCATCAGCCAAGGTGGGTGGGTAAAAGGCTTTTACCCAACCTCTCAATGGTTCTTCAAGTCCTTCAGTGAATAGGACTACCACTCTTTTCTTCAAGATACTACTAACCATAACTGAAAGACTTTGAAATTCAGTTATGAAGGTGTCCATAGAACCCTGTTGTTTGAGTTGTGCTATCTCTCTAAACTTCACCTTTGGATCCTTGGTATCAAATATTTCTATCAACTTGTTGGTGAATTCAACATAGGTATGGATCAAGTTGTGACCAAGGGTGATCAGCCCATGGTACCACCATTCATGAGCAGCTCCATCTAGGTGCAAGGTGGCAAACTTGATGACCTCTTCTCCAGACATAGGTCTCAAGGACAAGTAGTTGTTCAACTTCTACACCCAAGCTCTAGCCGTTCTCACACTGTTTCCATCAAAGTGTGCTAGAGTGACCTCCCAAGGGCCTATTGAAAATCTCTAGGAGTGGAGTAACGATTATCATATCTCCCTTCCCTTCTCTTCTTTTGATTCATGTATTGGTCAAGAGACATAGTATTTTGAATCTCTTGGGGAAATGTTGCATACTCCATAAAGCTGGCCCGAATCTCCTTAGCTATAGGAACTTCCACTTCAAGAGGCAGTGTTTCCCTTTGAAGGAAAACAGGTTGCAATGGCCTAGTCACTGATCCAATAGGCATTCTATTACTACTACTGCCATTGGAGTTGTTGGAAGTGCTAACATTATGACCACTCATATTCTGATTTGGATCTTGATTATTCCCTCCTCCAACACTCTACCTAAAGGTGGCTATTATCTGGGACATCATGTCCATCATAGTGTCAAATTTCTTCTCTATTTTCTCTACAGCCATAGCTATAATCCCAATGCTATTGAAAAGTAACCCTTCCACTTTTTGATCACCAAGAGCCCAATGTGGGAAGGTGAGAGCATATGGTGATAAGGGGTTCGTTAGCTCACTAATCCGCCAGAAATTACAATGCAAATACAATGTTGGGCAGCAAGCCATCCCCTTCCACTTTTCAAAAAGATGAAGAACAAGAACTTTGCAGTAAACCAGCCAAGGTAATAAGAGCATAACAGAACCAAATCACTCTACCGCTTATGCAGCAGAAGGAATTTTATATAAAAATATCACTCAACCACTTGCTTAGTGGGAGGAAAAAGCTAAATTACAAAACATACAGGCAGCTAAGCCATCCTCTTCCACTTGTTCAGTGGGAAATGCAACATAGAATGTGTTATCACTATTTTACAAATGGATGTTCTCAGTCCATAATTGGCTAGGTTTTTGAAAATTTTGAGTCTAGTATGCCCCAGTTGCTTCAAGATTGTTTTAAGTCCAAAGGGGTTTAGGGTTTAGGTTTTAATTGCTTTAATGTCTGATAAAAACCCTTTGGCTTCTAATTCTGCATTACTTTATTCACTTACATGATGGGTCCCTTATTCGTTTGAGTGTCCCCCCATTGTTATTTGCTTAGACGGTCATTAAATACTTGTAAAATTTTATGCCTATCTCATATGCCTTTTCCTAATGTTTGTCAGGCCCCGTAAGTATCGCGTAGCTCTCAAATAAATCTATGACTTTCGCTATTTTGTTGGGCGGAGTTGCTAGTGTGTTAGCCTCTGTGAAATAGTGAAAGGCATAAGCGGACCTGATTGGGTGCACTGGCAGCCAGCTTAATGAGACTCCATCTCATTTTGTATCTGATGGCTCGCGTTGATTCATAGCCAAAATAAGAACGCAAGTTACCTATCACGAAATAGTGAAAAGGTTTGGCAGGACCCAGCAGTGAGGACTTCTCCCTAGGCTAAAAGGTGATCAAGTTTGAAAAAGATCAATGGCCCGCGTTGATTCACAGCTGGGAGATGCTCGCAGTTCATTAATCGTGAAGTAACAAAAAGGTGGCGCGTCCCGCTAAAGCTGGCAGTGAAGATGGTAGGTCCAGCTGGTGATGATAGAGTAGTGACAAGGCACTTAGTTGGTGGTTCGCAGTAGGCCCGGGCAAGGTTGTCATAAAAGGAATAAACAACGAGCAGTTTCTTGAGATCTGACGACTCGCGTGGATTTGCAAAGGTAAGATGCTAGTAAATTAAATCCTGTGAAATGGCGAAAAGCCTGGTGGGCCCAAAGGATAGGAAAGGCATGAAGTTAAAAGCCGATCAACTCTGTTCTGATCCAACGTTTCTCATGGTTTCATGGCTGAGAGATGAATGAAGATTAATATTCATGAAATGGTGAAAGACAGGTGGAAATCACATGAAGGCATGACGTGGCATGAGAATTGGTGCATTTCATAGGGTTTGATAATGATGTGTCGAATGCCACATGGTTCTGAAGGGTAGTTAAGGGCTTGCCTAGGCGTAACCGGTAGTTATGTGGGAATAGTGAAGTAAGACACGTGGCTGACTCAGAAATGAACCCAAAGGAGCTTTCAGAGCTAATGGTCGACTTCCATGTGGCATTTGTTAACCGGAGAACAGGTGGGGTATGTGATTTCCGAATAAAGGGCCCACATAAAAGGTTCGAAGGTTGTTAAAAGGTATCCATCTCGAGGTCGACCCAACGGTTTTTGTTGTTTCATGCCCCAAAGATGCCCGCAGCTTAACCTCTGTGAAATGGTGAAAACCACTAGCTATCAAGATGAAGCATGGTTAATTAGTGAGGTTGACAGTCCTAGTTAGAGTTAAAGACCGGGTGATTTGAGCTCGATCTAATGGTTTGTGTGGCTTTGTGAAAGAAAAGTGTTCAAGGGTTAAAGTTTGCGAAGTAGCAAAAAGGAGGTAGGGCCCGACACTTACACAGTGAGATCAAGGGGAGATAAAGACCAATCAAGTTCCATCCAATTGGATGGCTAGCGCGGCTTTGCTAGGTTAAAGTGCATGTTGGCTATCATCTATGAAATAGCGAAAGGATTTCTAGCCAGTTGCCGAATGAGGAAAGGTGAAAGGGTAAAGGTAGTGCAAGTTTTATTTCATCTAGCGGTTGGCGTGACTTCGCTAGATGAACATGTAAGGGTGTTATTGCTTTGCAAAATGGCAAAAGAGCGAAAAGAAAATACACAAACATGTTATGACCCATTGGAGCAAAATTTTTGAATTCTTCCATGAATTCAATTCTGAAGGGATGGCCAAAGCATGCGGTATCAATGTCGCAGTTAAGAGATCGATTACTGTATATGGTCTCACATCAACTGAATGTAGGCATCATTTTGAAGAGCTATTGGGAAAAGGCAGGTGCATAGCAGATTTCTTCAAGACAAGAACAGGTTTTCTTGTCTTTTTGCTTAACAATTACTTGATAGTTTGTTTGAATTGGGGTTTTGTCCTATTATAGAATTGCTAGGGACAAAGAGTGTTAGGGACATAAATTGAAAAACCCTCATTGAAATAAATGATGAGGTGTTCAATTTTAAATGATTGGCTCAGGTTTACAATGCACAGATGAATCATCTTAGGAATGGGCCTCTTAAATAATTCTTTGTTAAAGTAGGCGGATTAACTATTGTAGGACCTAATACCATGGAGCCTTTCTCCTTAAATCTGTTCACTCTTAGAGCCAAGGGATTATACTGGTCACTCTGCCAAATTTTTGGAGAGGATGCTGAAGCAAACATCCCAGCTCATTACATGTTAATGATTGCTCAAATTTTAAATCCTTCTATGGCAGTGACATTTGATTATGCCCCCGATATTACTGATGTCATCCATGAAGGCTTGATAGGGATAAAGAATGGAAAAGTGGATAGGCCTTTTGGATGGTACACCCTCCTCATGCACCTGTTTCTATTCAATGGTGGTGATTACTTTGCAAATGGAATGGACCTAGTGAAAGAAAAGGATGGAGAGAAGATGCCAATTCAGTTATGGAGTACATTGCTATCATGGGACAGAGAAGATGCTAGCTACTTGAGGTTTGATAGGTGCTTTGCATCCAAGATTAAGACTCTTTTATGCTCAGAGAATCCAAGAGTCCCTAAAGCTCTTTTGGAGTTCCTTAGGCCAAAGGAGTTTGTTGAAGATATCAAAATTGTCAACAATTGGGGTGATATGTACTTATACCCCGTTTCCATTATTTTTAGAGTGTATGGTTTTAGAGGAACTCCATTTTTGTTGCCATTTTAGGTCCCACTAAAAATAGGAATTGCATAAGTCCTCGAGCAGAATGGAAGTGTGCAAGAGGCAGAGCTAACAGGTAGAGGTAAAGGGACCATTTTCCATACAATAACTATAGCACATCAGTTTGTAATAACTAAAGGGGGTTGGAAGTGCTTTGAAGATTTCCTTCAACCCTACCATTTATCAACTATAGTATCAAGGTGTGCTGACCCTGAAGATTTCTTCAATGGCATGTTCAGAAAAAGGGCAGTATGCAGAGGCAAACCTTACCAATTCCAATTACCTAAAGACCTCATCAGGAATGAGTTCGATTTGGATGAGCAAGAGCTAAGGAAAGAAAAGTGGCTGGCCTACAAGAAGGCCCTAGATTTTGTGCACCAATTTGAAACCAGCTATGACCCTTTGTCTAGTTTCCACCCCTTTGAAAAAAAGGCAAAATTCTTAATTCTTTGTTTTGAAGATGTAATGCAGACATTGAAAGAGAAGAGGGAGGCACTGATTAAAAATAACCCTGAGAAGGAAAGATTAGTTTTAACTAGGTCTACATCTTCCAAAGCAATCCCTCCAAGTGATTATGTGCTACATAAAAAGTCCAAATATAGTGTGCTAGTGCCAATAACAGGGGACCTTCTACTTAAAGAGGGAAGAGGAAAATACAATATGTCATTGACATTCAGGACTCTCCAATGAAGCAAAGGGTGGGAAAGGAGGTGCAATATGATTAGCCCTTGTATTCCCCATCTCAATCCCCTATTCATATAGGAGATGAATAGGAAACAACTGAGGAACTATTACAATTAGGAAGTCTTGGGGAGATAGCCTACACATATGATGAAGTAGAAGAGGGAATGCCAGAAGATCCCCTTAATGTTGAGATGAACATAACCACTAATGAGTTCAAAGGCTAGGAACTAGATCCTGATATTAAACAAGCCAGTGAGGATTTCTTGGTTGATAGCAACTTTGTCACATTAGGAGCTTTCATGCAATTCATGTGGAAGCATAATATTGATCAGTTTAATGCTAGATGTGAGAAGAGGAGGAGTGAGTAGCCCCACAAGGATCCAGCTATGGTGGAGGAAGAAATAAAGAAAGAAATGGTCACCGAGTTCAAGACCATCACTCCTGAGTAAGGAAGAGACATGGTAGTAAAGGCTAGTGTACTCATTCTCCCTGAATGGGATATAGTAGATGCCTTGGTTTTAGAGATAGTAAGGAAGGAGACCTAGCCTATGGAAGGAGTCACCTTCAGCAAGGATAATGCTGCCCTGGTCATGTGGTCTCTGAAAAGAGATGAAAATAGAAAGAAAAAGGACACCTTGGGGTCAAGCTACCTTGGAAGTATCATAGTGAAAAGAGTACAAAGCATTGGGGTGGTGGAGGCTACTAGCACAGTACTAGAGACTGCAAAGTTTAGTGTTGGAGTGGCAGAGAAAGAAGCAAAGGAAAGGGCAGATCTCCAAGCTAAGTTGGAGATAGTTTTAAAAGCTTACAACAATGCCAAGGAGGAGGTAATGAGTAAAGATAGCATCATTGCCAAGATGAAAAACTAGTTGGCAGGACAATACTATCAAGGTGAGTCCTCAAAATTGATGATCACTTCTTCTCCTGCACGGCCTCCACCTACTAGCCCCATCATTGAATTCCCACCATCTCCAGCGCCTTCTAGTTCCTAATCGGTTGAGATCACTCCCCATGAATTGGAGAAGCTAAAATAGGCCCAAGGCCTATTTGCAAAGAAATATGAAGAGAGAGTGAGGGCTACAATTTTGAGTTTTGCTGACACCATGAGGTCCTCATTAATGTACAACAACATGAGAAAAATCTTGGACATGTGGAATGAGCTCAATGGAGACAAGGTTGTTCTAATGCCTATTTTTGACAAGTGGAAACCCAGAGAGAAGGATCTAGAACTTATTTGTGTATCTTATGATGAGGTAGGGGCTAACCCCATTATCAAATCCACTTGTGACATAACAAAGGATCTATCAAAGTTAGTAGAAGGAGTAGATAATGCAGATAGAAAGATCAATTTGTAAAAGAAAGAGTACACTGATCAAGTATTTGACTTACTCCCAAGGGGTTTCACCAGTCCAACTGAATTGAAGGACAAACAAATATGGCTTAATGATTTAGAAGCCAACCTATCTTTAAGAATAAAAGGAATTATTAATACAAATGATAATTCCCTATTTGTCAAAACAATTGAGGAGATAGAGAAAATCAAATCACACTATAGTTTTCTAAATTTAGAGGTCAACAAAATGAGGAACTCTTGGAAAAGATTAGCCAAGATGAAGGGAAAAGTGATTAACTTATTGTGGCCTGTTGACGATGTATACTAGGTATGGACAAGAAAGTACATGGTGCTAGATGTAGAGCAGTTAGAAGAAGTTGCAATAGAACAACAAGAAGAGGAAGCCGCAGATGTTGAAAAGGACTTTTAACCACTTCTTTGAAAAGGCTATTGTTTGCAACAAACTTTCTTTTGAAAGGTCCAAAGCTTGTATGCATCCATGCTATTATAAATGGATACTAGGACTTCTAAAAAATGATTGCAAGTAATTGTAAGAAAATGCTACAAAAATTTATCTGAGCTTTCCTTAAGTCTTATGGAGAACATTTAAGTGTCTTGTAATATTTTTTGAATTAATATCAATACACAGACCATCAACTTTGAGCCTAGAATCTATGTTGTCTTCAAGTGTGCTTGCAAATATTTGTTGTTTTCAAATCTGAGTAATCTAGGGTTATTCATTTGAATATGGATTGTAAGGCAATCTTAAATAGATGCATTTCTTATCTTTTCTCTTTAGGAGGGGAATTCAATATGCATGAATAATTTCTATCAATAAATTCCTTCTGGGAGACTTTGAATTTGATGAATGCTATCTAGTTGTGATGAGGGTAAATTCTTATGTATGTCAAGCATATGTGGGGTTTTATAGAAGCCAAAGTGATGGGATGAATGGAGATGTTTAATTGTGAGATTATTGTTTGAACTTATATGACTTTGTGGCCTGGATAAGGCACTAGTATCTATTTGTGGTTATCTTTTACATATCTTGTAGGTCAATACTGAATATGAGCATAAGTTTTATTTCTGTGTTTCAGTTAATTTTGAGGCGATAAGATCCATTGGTTTTTTGGACATTGGTTATTGTGTATTTTGTTTAAAAGTGTGAAAGAATTCACCTATGCTATACCTGCCTGAACTTTGGATAAGTTCAAAGTGTAGAAGGTTTTAAAACCTTGTCATATGTTACTCTGAAGTTTCCTTCTCTTTGATTTCTCTTATGCAGATAGAGTTTATTATTTTATTATAAGGGTTTTAAAGGGAATCAAAATTTGAGAACAACAAAAGTGGTGACTCTACTGGGGAGAGTCATACTATGAATCCAAATGCAGAATGGTGTTTCAATAAAATATCAGTGTTGTCTTGATATATTGATTTAAAGAAATTTGCATGATATTTGATATGTGATGTTGGTCTAAAGATTTGCAGTATTTTGTTCAATGCTTGTTTTCATTTTTCCCATAGATCTATGGGTGGCAACTCTGTTAGTTCAACGAGTCCTTTTAAATTAAGAAAATTCTAAAAAGGAAACAAGCATAATGCAAGGAGGAAAGAACACTAGGTCCTTCATGAAGAAACATCCTCATGAGACGTTGCAGGAGGAATTACGCGAACAGTCACGAAGAGGTCAAAAAAGATCAGTACTACATGAGCCATCAAATGCTGCATGGGTACAGAAAAGTAACAATACTGGTAAGGTATCTGATAGACCTGTATATGCAAAGTCTAATTCTTCTTCCCGAGAATCTGAACATGATGTTTTAGGTTTTCATTCTGGATTATTTGGAAATATAGATGATGTTCAAGTTTTAAATCAAGATATATCTCATGCTAGTTTTTCTAGGAAAGACAGAAGTAGTTCTAATGTAGTCAGACATTCTGTGCCTAGAACAGTTGTTGCAAACATTGGCTTGATTGATATAGAACAAGTTAACATATCTGACTCTAAGGAGATTTTCCCTGATGAAGATGAAGTGTCCCAAGAAATAGAAGACCTACAATGAAAGGTTCATCACTTAATCTACTTAAGAGCCCAAAAGGAAGCAAATAGGGAGAAGGAAGTCAAAGCAAAACTGATGGAAAGAGATTGGCTTCTTAGGCAGATTGCTGACCTTGAATTGTTGGCCCAAGAAAAGGAAAAAAGTGATGATGAAGGTCTTGTGATCAGGGAGATTCTAGTTCCCAAAGCCAAACCAGCATATAAGTTAGTAATCAAAGCAAATAAGGAGGTTTTTAGTGACCCACAACCTGTTAGAAATAAGGTTAATAAAGGGAAGCAAAAATGCATGTAAGGCAGGTCAGGATCAAAGACTATGGTGGAGATCTCCCATAGACTATTAGCACATGAGAGGGAGATGGAAAGAATGAGGAAAGAAAAAGAAGATCTACAAATGGATTTAGAGAAAGCTGAGCTAGAGGCAGCTAGCCAAGAAGTCAAAAGAAAAAATGGTTATCTAAAAGCTCCCCCTATCATTTTCCCATCAGAAGATCTCAATAAGCCTGTTCCTCTGCAAGTCTCCCTCCCCCTTGTTAAAATTCATCCCACTTTGCCTGTCAATACAGTAATAGCTAGTCAAGCCCCTATAATTAACCAGAATAATCAAATCTCTTAGACTCAAATCCCTACTATGATAATGAACATGGGTAATAACAATGTTGTTAACCCTTTCCAAAGAAGAACTATCAACCTAGAACAGTATAGACAGTTATTTTTTGATGGAATCCAAGGATATCCAAATCATGTTCCTACTGAGTTAAGATATAGACTCCATAAATTTGCTGGAAATAATGCAATTAGTGCATAGGAGCATTTAAAATCTTATGGTGATTTGATAAATGATTATGAGATAGTAGATGAAGATGTCATAATGAAATTATTTGTCCAGTCCCTAATAGATGATGCAAGAGATTGGTATAGGGGTCTCCCTGTTAATAGCATTGGGTCTTGGGAGGATTTCAAAAATTGCTTTCAAGAACAATATGGTGACAAAACAAATGTGAGTTTCATGTTAAATGAATTCAATAATATTAGAAAATCTGATAATGAAATGGTCACCGATTTCAATGCTAGATTTTAGAAAGCCATGCATAGGTTGTATCAGGTGATGAGACTAGATGATAACATGTGCCTGAACACTTATTATAATGCATTTGATTACAAAATGGCTTATATCTTAAGGGATAAGAATCCACATAGCCTAAGAGATGCATTCAAAATTGCTATCAATATGGAGAGCAATAGGAAAGCATCCAGAAAATTAGGAAGAAGGACTGATGGTAGGCTATGGCAGGAAACAAAACAACAACCAAACAAAGTTGCTAAGGAGGAAGATAAGATAGAAAATTTAGTCACTACTATGAAGGATCTAATTGCTAAGGTAAATAAAAATGATAAGCCTCACTATAATTGGCAAGATAGACCTCCCAGATTGTATGATATGCCTTATAATACCAAATGGAAGAATGGTAAACCTCAGAATGAGAAACCTAAGAATTTTTAGAGCTAAGACACCCCTGATCCCTTAAAAGGAAAAAATGTTCACAACATAGAGAACACTCCTTGGTGTATTGCTTGTGATTGGCCACATTCTCCTCATCAATGTGCAGTTGCTCAAGCCCTAGAAGAGTCCATGAGACAAGAGGCCGAGCCCGATATTAATATGTTTGAAACCATTGTAGAAAGTGATGAGGAATCTGTACAAAGTGAATTTAGTGATGTGTTGGACAGTAAAAGGTCCTTTCAAGGACAACTAACACTTGATTGGCAACCTACTCTGAATGTGGTAGCCATTGAAGATGAAGAAGTTCATCTTAGAAGGCCTAGTGAGGAAGAAGTGAAAAATCTCACCAAGGCTGCTATAGCTAAGGCAAAGCACAATTATAACCCGAGGAGCACCAAAAAGGATAGTGATCAAGGTGAACCTGGTTCTATGTTTATAAAAGAGTTTTTTTAGAAAAAGGCAACAAGTAGTGCTACTACCCCTCAAATGGGTCAAGAAAAGAAAGATTAAATTAAAGATGTACCCAAGAGTACAGATGATAAAAATACAAATGATACACAAGGAGCTACCACAACAAAGAAGGCAAGTCAGCCTAAGGCAGAAAGAGTTAAAGCTAATGCTGAGTTGAGTAGCAGTTCCACATTTGACATGGCTCAGGCTCTTACACAAATGA
This sequence comes from Cryptomeria japonica, assembly GCF_030272615.1. Lineage (NCBI taxonomy): Eukaryota > Viridiplantae > Streptophyta > Pinopsida > Cupressales > Cupressaceae > Cryptomeria > Cryptomeria japonica. The sequence continues at coordinate 500,182,598 of NC_081409.1, read as the reverse complement.
AAGTTACTGTCCCATTAGTAGAGTTACTAAAAATAAAAGAACATAGAGAAGTTGCCTTGTCTTTGTTTTCTAATATATCTGACAGTAACACAGTCCTACCCACTGGTTCAGTTAAAAATGGAAAGGATCAGGAGTTCCAAACCCCAGAGGTTCATGTTGGAACAACTATTACTCAAGAGCCTTCACAGGTAGATCCTTTTTATGTCACTTTGTTAGTGAATAATCAGTTGATAAAAAATTGTATGATAGATTCAGGTGCAGCTGCTAATGTAATGCCTTATGGTCTTATGAAAGAATTAGGATTATCAGTGACTACAATATATGGGAAATGCTATGCTATGGATAATAGAGAAGTACCTATGATAGGTACAATGAAAGATGTTGAAGTAAAGATAGAAACATTCCTTGAAGTGACCTATAAGATGGATGTTATTGTCATTGACACTAAGCCTCATTATGGCATGTTATTATCCAGGCAATGGGCAGCAGAAGTAGGCGGAAATGTCCAATTGGATCTATCTTATGCTACCATCCCAATCAATGAGAATCAAGTCAAGTTATACAGAGAACCACGTGCTCCTAGGGTAATTGAAAATGTAGATCCTAGCATGTTCGATTGTATGTGATGTGGATCTTGACAACTTTAGAGTGCAACCAATTTTATCTCAGTTAAAGAATACTGACTCCATTGTGATTGAATTAGAATCACAACAACATGGTCTATGGCAAATGTATTTTGATGGATCTTGCTCCAAAGAAGGGTCTGGAGCAGGAGTTCTTTTTGTATCCCCATCAAGTATAACTTTTAAATATTCTTTTTCACTAGCCTTTCAGTGCACAAACAACACTGCAAAATATGAAGCTCTGTTATTGGGGCTTGAAGTTGCAAAGAGGCATGGGATACAATTGTTGAAAGTTTTAGGAGATTCAGAATTGGTTGTCTCTCAGGTAAGATCTAAATATGCATAAAAAAATGATAGATTGAAAAGATATAAGCATGCATTTTGGGATGTCATTGAGCATTTTAGTGCTTTTTCTATTAATTGGATAGAGAGATCAAAGAATATCATGGCAGACTTTTTAGCCAATGTTGCATTGAAAAATAATGATGCAACACTAACTGGCATATCCACTATGGAAATAAAATCTACATCTGCCATCCCTGATAATGTGTATAATTGGCAAGTTTTTGCTGATGATGAAGATATTCTTAGGTTCATACAATGTATTGGTGATTATGATGGACAGAAAATTGACTGCAATGCATTAGTAGAGGTGATTGACAATAGAGAGACAATATTTGGCAATGACTTGGTTCAGTTGGAAACAAATGAGATACCAAAAGGGTTGGTAGAACTTGAGGGCATGTTCAACTATAATGACAGTCACCTACACTAGCAATCTACTACCAAATTAGAAGAATTGGAGGAAGTAAACTTGGGGACTAAATTATCCCCTAAGTTGGTATACATTGGAAAAAACTTGCCTCCATCAGAACTAATCTTATTAATTTATTGAAGAGATATAAGCATGTGTTTGTTTGGTCCTATGAAAACCTAAAGGCATATAGACAAGACCTTTTTCAGCATGAAGTTCCTGTACTTCTAGATGCTAAGCCTTTCAAACAAAAGTAGAAACCTATTAATCCCCTGATAGAAACCAAGATGCAGCAAGAATTGACTAAGCTAAGAGAAGGGGGGATTATTAAACCTATAAGACATTCTTCATGGGTCTCCAATTTGGTCCCAGTTAGAAAGAAAAATGGGGACATAAGATTGTGTGTTGATTTTAGAAATTTAAATGTTTCTTCCCTAAAGGATAATTATTCTTCTCCCAATATGGAAGCCATGCTGTAGAGAGTAATTGGCTGTGATCTTTTGTCAATGATGGACAGTTTCTCGGGGTATAACCAGGTGCTAGTGAAGGAATCTGAGCAATTCAAAACTGCTTTCACCACCCCTTGGGGAACATATGTTTATGTAAGGATGCCATTTGGATTAAAAAATGTTGGAGCTACATTTCAAAGAGCAGTGGATGTAGCCTTCAAAGAATTTATCAATATCATCATGGTTGTTTACCAACATGATTTAACATGTTTCTCCAAAAGGGCTGATGACCACTGTGGACATTTGGAACAAGTGTTCAATAAGGCTTTGGAATTTGGTGTGTCATTAAACCCCAAGAAGTGTCATTTTGCTGTTACTGAAGGGAAGTTGTTGGGGCATATTGTCTCCAAGGAAGGGGTAAGGATAGACCCTGAAAGAATTGAAACAATAAACAATGTGCCTGAACCAAAGAGTGTTAAAGGTATTCAATCTTTTTTAGGCAAAGTTAATTTTGTTAGAAGATTCATTGCAAACTTTGCAGAGGTGGTAAAGCCCATTATTAAACTACTCAAGAAGGATACAAAATTTTGCTGGGATCAAGAAGCTTCAAAGGATTTTACTGAGATTAAAAGAGCTATTCAGGAAGAACCTGTTTTGAAATCCCTGGATTATAGTAAGCCTTTTTCTTTGTTTTCTTTTGCTTCATATCATACAGTAGTTGCAGTGTTGTTGCCAAAGGATAATGAGGGATTTGAACATCCCATAGCTTTCTATAGCAAGTCTTTACAAGCAGAAAAATTAAGGTATGAGATCATGGAAAAATAGGTGTATGCTTTGGTTAAAGTTGTCAAGGCTTTTAGGCCATATCTTGTAAATGCACAAGTAGTTGCTTATGTTCCACATGCTATAGTGAAGGACATTTTATCCTAATCTGAAGTCACATGAAAAAGCTATAGATGGATTAATAGAATCCAAGAATTTGATTTGGAAATAAAGATCACCAAATTGGTGAGAGGCTTAGGCCTAGCCAAGCTTATGGCTAAATCCAATCTTCTTGATGTTGAAATAAACAATGTTGAAGTTGAAAACATTGTAATCACCAGCATTGAAAAGCAACCCTGGTATTCATAAGTAGTACATTTCTTGAGAGATGCTACATTTTTAGAGTGGATGACCCAAAATCAAAAAAGGACATTAAAGCTTAAGTCACAAAAATATGTTCTCATTCAGGGTGACCTTTTTTTGAGAAATAGAGAGGGAGCATTGTTAATGTGTTTGGATGAATTCCAAGCCAAGAAAGTGTTGATTCAAATGCATGATGGAGTATGTGGAGGTCATTACTCTGCTAAGACAACTATTGGAAAGATAGTCAGGGCTGGGTATTATTGGCCTACCTTATTTAAAGATGCTCATGAACATGTTAGTAAATGTGACCCATGCCAAAGGTTTTCATTCAAGCTAAAATATGAAGGAGCTTTACCCTTAAATCTGGTCACAGTGGAAGCCCCTTTTGTCCAGTGGGGCATTGATTTTATTGGAGAAATCGTTGAAAGATCAGGAAGAGGCCACATGTAGATTATAGTAGCAACTAACTATTTTACTAAATGGATTGAAGCCATACCCACCAAGAGAGCTACAAGTAAAGTTGTCATCGATTTCCTGATAGATAATGTTATAACTAGATTTGGAGTCCCTGCAAAATTAGTAATGGATAATGCTATGAGTTTTAGGTCTGAAGAGTTTGTTACATTTTGCACTAGTCATGGGATAATTATGTCATACTCTTCATCCTATCATCCTCAAGGGAATGGACAAGATGAATCTGGTAATAAAAGCCTCTTGAACATTATTAAGAAAATCTTAGAAGAGAACAAGAGGTCATGGGATCGAAAGTTGAAATTAGCTTTGTGGTCTGACAAAATTACTGTCAAGAAGGCCATTGGAATGTCACCTTTTGAACTGGTTTATGGTACACAAGCTAGAGTGCCAATAAACAATCTTCTTCCAGTATATAAAATCCTACAAGCCAAAGACATGGAGTTGTCTGATCCTATGGAGGATCAAATTATTCAGATGGTGGAAGTGGAAGAAATCAAAACTTTAGCCCATAAGAGAAATTTGAAAATCCAATTGCAGTCTAAATATATTTTTGACAAAAGGACATCATTGAGAAAGTTTCAAATCGGTGATGTTGTTCTTCAGTGGAATGCAAAAGGACAGGACAAGGGAAAGCATAAGAAGTTTGAGTCATTATGGATTGGCCCTTCTGTGGTCTATGATGTGAATAGAAAAGACTCATACTTTCTGAAGAATATGAATGATAAAGTACAGGAATTTCCAGTGCATGGACAATTCTTGAAGCATTACTTTTCTTAATGTCCATGCACAGTAGGTCCTCTGTTTTGTATATATTTAGGTTTGCTTTAGTTGTTGTTTTTGGGATTGTTTTTGGTCTGTCTCTCCAGAGTTTTCTGAGTTTATTGTGTTGATCTTGCGATCAACCATCCCTAGTCAGAGCTGTTGTTATCACTATTTTAAAAATGGATGTTCTCAGTCCATAATTGGCTAGGTTTTTGAAAATTTTGAGTCTGGTATGCCCTAGTTGCTTCAAGATTGTTTTAAGTCCAAAGGGGTTTAGGGTTTAGGTTTCAATCACTTTAATGTCTGATAAAAACCCTTTGCCTTCTAATTCTGTGTTACTTTATTCACTTACATAATGGGTCCCTTAGTCATTTGAGTGTCACCCCATTGTTATTTGCCTAGGCGATCGTTAAAAACTTGTAAAATTTTATGCCTATCGCATATGCCTTTTCTTAATGTTTGTCAGGCCCCGTAAGTATCGCATAGCTCTCAAATAAATCTACAAATTTTGCTGTTTCATTGGGCGGTGTTGCTAGTGTGTTAGCCTCTGTGAAATAGCGAAAGGCATAAGCGGGCCTGATCGGGTGCACTGGTAGCCAGCTTAACGAGACTCCATCTCATTTTGAATTCAATGGCTCGCGTTGATTCGTAGCCAAAATAAGCATGCAAGTTACTTGTCGTGAAATAGCGAAAAGGTTTGGCAGGACCCAGTGGTGAGGACTTCTCCCTAGGCTAAAAGGCGATCAGGTTTGAAAAAGATCAATAGCCTACGTTGACTCATGACCGGGAGATGCTCGCGGTTTATTAATCGCATGCGAAAAGGTGGTGGGTCCCGCTAAAGGTGGCAGTGAAGATGGTAGGTCCAGCTGGTGATGACAGAGCAGTGACAAGTCACTCAGTTGGCAGTTCGCAGTAGGCCCGGGCAAGGTTGTCATAAAAGGAATAAACAACAAGCAATTTCTTCAGATCTGACGGCTCATGTAGATTCGCCAAGGTAAGATGCCAGTGAATTAAAACCTGCAAAATGATGAAAAGGCTGGTGGGCCCAAATTATAGGCAAGGCATTAAGTTAAAAGCCGATCAACTCTATTCTAATCCAACAATTCTCATGGTTTCGTGGCCGCAAGTTGAACGAAGATTAATGTTCATGAAATGGTGAAAGATAGGTGGAAATCACATGAAGGCATGGGCATGGCAGCTAGTGCATTTCATAGGGTTTGATAGTGATGTGTCGAATGCCACATGGTTCTAAAGGGTAGTTGAGGGCTCGCCTCAACGTAACCGGCAGTTATGTGGGAATAGTGAAGTAAGACATGTGGCTGACTTAGAGCTGAACCCGAAGGAGCTTCTAGAGCTAATGGCCGACTACTATGTGGCATTTGTTAACCAAAGAACAAGTGGGGTAAGTGATTTCCAAATAAAGGGCCCACTTAAAAGGTTCAAAGGTTGTTAAAAGGTATCCATCTCGAGGTCGATCCAACGGTTTTCATTGTTTCGTGCCCCAAAGATGCCCATGGCTTAACCTTTATGAAATAGCGAAAACTGCTACCTGTCAAGATGAAGCGTGGTTAATTAGTGAGGTTGAGAGTCATGATTAGAGTTAAAGACCGGGTGATTTGAGCTCAATCTAATGGTTCGAGCGACTTTGTGAAAGAAAAGTGTTCAAGGGTTAAAGCCCATGAAGTGGCGAAAAGGAGGTAGGGCCCAACACTAATTAAGTGAGATCAAATAGAGATAAAGACTGATCAAGTTCTATCCGATCGAATGGCTAGTGTGGCTTCACTGGGTTAAAGTGCATGTTGGCTACCATCTGTGAAATAGCGAAAGGATTTCTAGCCCATTGCTGGATGAGGAAAGGTGAAAGGGTAAAGGCAGTGCAAGTTTTATTTGATCTAGTGGTTGGCATGACTTCGCTAGATGAACATGTAAGGGTGTTATGCTCTGCGAAATGGTGAAAGAGAAAAAAGAAAATACATAGACATGTTATGACCCGTTGGAGCAAAATTTTTGAATTCTTCCATGAATTCAATTCTGAAGGGACGACCAAGCATGTGGTATCAATGTCACGGTTCAGAGCTCAATTACTATATATGGTCTCACATCAATTGAATGTAGGCATCATTTCGAAGAGCTGTTGCGAAAAGGTGGGTGCAGAGTAGATTTCTTCAAGCCAAGAACAAGTTTTCTTGTATTTTTGCTTAACAATTACTTGATAGTTTGTTTGAATTGGGGTTTTGTCCTATTATAGAATTGTTGTGGTTAGTAATTAAGTTACTTGCATAGTATTATTGAGATGGCACCTAAAAGGGAGATCTTAGGGAAAGTTAATTACCATGAGAGGGCAATTTGTGATGATTTCCTAGAATAGTTAACCATGTCAACTAACGTGGTAGCTAAGATTAAAGAGTTGGTGCCAAAAGCTCCTTGCCTGAGAATAGGAGAAGGATTGTACGACAAAGGCAATTGGCTGAGAGACCCGTAGATAGGATTGTCTGGGTTGGGTTTATTCAAGGTCAGATTCAGTATGAGACACTCCCCAACCCCAATGAACAGTATTTGGGAGTTGGATGTAGGCAAATTGGTGGTCCCTGGAGTGTTCATGGATGTGGATCTCCTAACTCAGATTGCACACAACTATGACCCCATTACAAAGAGTGTTAGGGACATAAATGGAAAAACCCTCATTGAAATAAATGATGAGGTGTTTAGAAATATATTTGGGCTCAGTGAAGTGTCCAATTACTTGGAACCCATCAATTTTAAATGATTGGCTCAAGTTTACAATGTACAAAGGAATCATCTTTGGAATGGGCCTCTTAAATAATTCTTTGTAAAATAGGCAGATTAACTGTTGTAGGACCTAATACCATGGAGCCTTTCTCCTTAAATCTATTCACTCTTAGGGCCAAGGGATTATATTGGTCACTTTGCCAGATTTTTGGAGAGGATGCTGAAGCAAACATGCCAACTCATTACATGTTAATGATTGCTCAAATTTTAAATCCTTCTCTAGCAGTGACATTTGATTATGCCCCCTTTATTACTAATGCCATCCATATAGGCTTGATAGGGATAATGAATGAAAAAGTGGATAGGCCTTTTGGATGGTACTCCCTCCTCATGCACCTATTTCTATTAAATGGTGGTGATTACTTTGCAAATGGAATGGACCTAGTGAAAGAAAAGGATGGAGAGAAGATGCTAGTTCAGTTATGGAGGATAGTGCTATCATGGAACAGAGAAGATGCTAGCTACTTGAGGTTTGATAGGTGCTTTGCATCCAAGATTAGGACTCTTTTATGCTCAGAGAATCCAAGAGTTCCTAAAGCTCTTTTGGAGTTCCTTAGGCAAAAGGAGTTTGTTGAAGATATCAAAATTGTCCACAATTGGGGTGATATGTACTTATACCCCATTTCCACAATTTTTAGAGTGTATGGTTTTAGAGGCACTCCATTTTTGTTGCCATATTAGGTCCCACTAGAAATAGGCATTGCAGAAGTCTTCAAGCAGATTGGAAGTGTGCAAGAGGCAAAGCTAATAGGTAGAGGTAAAGGGACCATTTTCCATACAATAACTATAGCACATCAGTTTGTAATAACTAAAGGGGGTTGGAAGTGCTTTGAATATTTCCTTCAACCCTACCATTTATCAATTGCAGTATCAAGGTGTGTCAACCCTGAAGATTTCTTCAACAACATGTTCAGAAAAAGGACAGTATGTAGAGGCAGACCTCACCAATTCCAATTCTCTGAAGAGCTCATCAGGAATGAGTTTGATTTGGATGAGCAAGAGCTAAGGAAAGAAAAGTGGCTGGCCTACAAGAAGGCCCTAGATTTTGTGCACCAATTTGACACCAGCTATGACCCTTTGTCCAGTTTCCACCCCTTTGAAGAAAAGGCAAAATTCTTAATTCTTTGTTTTGAAGATGTAATGCAGACATTGAAAGAGAAGAGGGAGGCAGTGATTAAAAATAACCCTGAGAAGGCAAGATTAGTTTTAACTAGGTCTACATCTACCAAAGAAATCCCTCTAGGTGATTATGTGCTACATAAAAAGTCCAAATACAGTGTGCTAGTGCCAACAACAGGGGAGCCTTTTACTTAGAGAGGGAAGAGGAAAATACAAGATGTCATTGACATTTAGGACTCCCCAAAGAAGCAAATGGTAGGAAAGGAGGTGCAATTTGATGAGCCCTTGTATTCCCCATCTTAATCCCCTATTCATATAAGAGATGAACAGGCAGTAGCTGAGCAACTGTTACAATTAGGCAGTCTTGGGGAGATAGCCTACTCCTATGATGAAGTAGAAGAGGGAATGGCGGAAGAGCCCCTTAATACTGAGATGAACATAACCACTAATGAGTTCAAAGGCCAAGAGCTGGATCTTGATATTAAATAAGCTAGTGAGGATTTATGGGCTGATAGCAACTTTGTCACATCAGGAGCTTTCATGTAATTCATGTGGAAGTAGAATATTGATCAGTTTAATGCTACATGTGAGAAGAGGAGGAGTGAGCATCCCCACAAGGATCCAGCAGTGGTGGAGGAAGAAATAAAGAAAGAAATGGTCATTGAGTTCAAGACCATCACTCCTGAGCAAGGAGGAGACATGGTAGCAAAGGCTGGTGTACTCATTCTCCTTCAATGGGATATAGCAAATGCCTTGGTTTTAGAGGCAGTAAGGAAGGAGACCAAGCCTATGGAAGGAGTCACCTTAAGCAAGGATAACGCTGCCCTGGTCATGTGGTATCTAAAAAGAGATGAAAATAGAAAGAAAAAGGATACCCCAGGGTCAAGCTACCTTGGAAGTATGATAGTGAAAAGAGTACAAAGCACTGGGGTGGTGGAGGCTGCTAGCACAGTCCTAGAGACTACAAAGTTCAGTGTTGCAGTGGTAGAGAAAGAAGCAAAGGAAAGGGAAGATCTCCAAGCTAAGTTGGAGACAGTTTTAAAATCTTACAACAATGCCAAGGAGGAGGTAATGGGTAAAGATAGCATCATTGCGAAGTTGAAAAACCAATTGGCAGGACAATACTATCAAGGTGAGTCCTCAAAATTGATGATCACTTCTTCTCCTGCACGGCCTCCACCTACTAGCCCCATCATCTAATTCCCACCATCTCCAGCACCTTCTAGTTCCCAATTGGTTGAGATCTCTCCCCATGAATTGGAGAAGCTAAAACAGGCCCAAGCCCTATTTGCAAAGAAATATGAAGAGAGAGTGAGGGCTACAATTTTGAGTTTTGTTGACACCATGGGGTCCTCATTAATGTACAACAACATGAGCAAAATTTTGGACATGTGGAATGAGCTCAATGGACATAAGGTTCTTCTAATGCCTATTTTTGACAAGTGGAAACCCAGAGAGCAGGATCTAGAACTTATTTGTGTATCTTATGATGGGGAAGGGGCTGACCCCATTATCAAATCCACTTTTGACATAACAAATGATCTAGCAAAGTTAGCAGAAAGGAGTAGATAATGCAGATAGAAAGATCAACTTGTACAAGAAAGAGTACAGTGATCAAGTATTTGAATTACTCCCAAGGGGTTTTTCTAGTCCAACTTAATTGAAGGACAAACAAATATGGCTTAATGAGTTAGAAGACAACCTATCATTAAGAATAAAAGGAATCATTAATACAGATGATTCTTCCCTATTTGTCAAAAAAATTGAGGAGATAGAGAAAATCAAGTCACACTATGGTTTTCTAAATTCAGAGGTCAATAAAATGAGAAACTCTTGGAAAAGATTAGCCAAGATGAAGGGAAAAGTGATTAACTTCTCATGGCCCGCTGACGTTGTATACCAAGAGTGGACAAGAAAGAAAATGGTGCTGGATGTAGAGCAGTTAGAAGAAGTTGCAACAGAACAACAAGAAGAGGAAGCTGTAGATGTTGAAAAGGACTTGTAACCACTTCTTGGAAAAGGTTGTTGTATGTAACAAACTTTCTTTTGAAAGGTCCAAAGCTTGTATGCATCCATGCTATTATAAATGGATACCAGGACTTCTAAAAACTGATCACAAGTAATTGTAAGAAAACGCTGCAAAAATTTATCTAAGCTTTCCTTAAGTCTTATGGAGGACATTTAAGTGTCTTGTAATATTTTCTGAATTAATATCAATACACAGGCCATCAACTTTGAGCCTAGAATCTATGTTGTCTTCAAGTGTGCTTGCAAATATTTGTTGTTTTCAAATTTGAGTAATCTAGGGTTATTCATTTGAATATGGATTGTAAGGCAATCTTAAATAGATGCATTTCTTAGCTTTTCTCTTCAGGAGGGGAATTAAATATGCATGATCATTTCTATCAGTAAAATCCTTGTGGGAGACTTTGAATTTGATGAATGCTACCTAGTTGTGATGAGGGTAAATTCTTATGTATGTCAGGCATATGTGGGGTTTTATAGAAGCGGAAGTGATGGGATGAATGGAGATGTTTAATTGTGAGATTATTGTTTGAACTTATATGACTCTGTGGCCTGGATAAGGCACTGGTATCTATTTGTGGTTATCTTTTACATATCTTGCAGGTCGATACTAAATATGAGCATAAGTTTTATTTATTTGTTTCAGTTAATTTTGAGGCGATAAGGTCCACTGGTTTTTTGGACAATGGTTACTGTGGATTTTTTTTAAAAGTGTGAAAGAATTCACTTAAGGTATACCCACCTAAACTTTGGATAAGTTAGAAGTGTAGAAGGTTTTAAAACCTTGTCATATGTTGCTCTAAAGTTTCCTTCTCTTTGATTTCTCTTCTACAGACATAGTTTATTATTTTATTATAAGGGTTTTTGAAGGGAATCAGAATTTGAGAACAACATAATGAATTGGTCATTACTACTAAAGAAATTCTTACAAAGATAGAGATGTGAAAGAAGATAGAATGAAGTACATATCTCAAAAATTTAATAACTCATTCTCACCATAAACACTACTTGCTGTTCTAAAATCAGATACAATGAAATGCAGAACCAGCCATCCCAAAAACCACTAAAATGCCTGTAACTCTCTCAAAACATAATGGAATCATGCCAAACCAAATGCGAATGAAGCGTATAACATAAAAAATCAAATCAATACTTTGAAAGTGCGACTAGAGAGCAACAAGTGCGATGCACACAACCCAAGGCAATTCTAGAAATAGCATTTTGGCTGAATATTTTGATTTGCAACTGTAAATTAAAGAGTTCTCCAAATGGCACACCAATGTAGGAGAATTATTGTCTCTTCGATACACTTCCAATGAGCCCTCACTCAGAATGATGCACTCAACATGCAGATAGCTACGAGCACAATACACTTCCAGCCAACGCACACCAGCAACACCAAAAAATGCAGTAGCAAACAACTCTTCACCAACACACCCAAAAATCACCAAATAGCTCACAACTTCAAACCATAGCTAGGAGTGATGTCTCATACTCAAAACTGGAATGAAAGATCTAGAAGGTATTCACCCTCGAAGAAGTCTAGAGTCATTCTGATAGCATAACGATATATTTTCTCTAGATCCACCAATGAGGAGCCAAACACCTATTTATAAATCTTTTCAAGTCTGGAATTCAAATGAAATTGCCTCCAAATTCTCCTCATTCAAACTACGTTTCATTTCCTGTGGTGGACCCAAAATGGCACCCACTTCCCAAGTCCAAAAATTGCACCTACAAAGAAGACCATGATTTTGGCATGATATAACTTTGAAGTATATCAAAAATAAAGTCTCCTTATATCCATCAAATAATTCCCCTAGGAAAGACTTAGGAAAAATATCAATTTCTACACAATTCCCCATAACATCAATCAGTAATAAAATAATTAAATAATAACCTTAGGATAAGGACTAATATTTAATTAAATCTCTTATAACTCTAGTACTGATTATCAATAGAATCCGGATGAGGCTGAGCAATGAGAATCACTGAATTGTGCTGGAACAGGACCAAATCTAGGACTACCAAATATAAAATGCCCCAAACTACCACTTACTAAATATAGTAAGTCATGAAATAATGCTCCGAAAATCATTATCTTCGCAACCAGAGAAAGAGCTTGGCGATCTTAGCAACTGTGCACCATCCCGATGACCAAACCCTAACTTACTAAAAATAGTAAGTTCACATTGTAGCCCTGACAAGTTTGGTCAGAACTCCAAGGAACATGGGAACCTTTAATTCACCTTTCCACATAGCCTACAGGTCTCTAGAATAGGCCAATGGACCACTGAATGCAACATCACGAGGAAGGGGACATTACAGTCCCCTCTTCTGGTTATACAAATATTGTTTGACATAACTACAATGGTATTGGACATAGAGTATTTGATTGCAGGAAGAGGAACTTGCAATCATATGGAGTCCTGAACAACAACTATGTCTGTAGAAAAGTGGATTTAAAGCATATGGAAGTTAGAGACCTGCATGGAACCAAAGGAGAAATGTCCCTACAGGACTAAGAGATCCATTGGTTTCGGTTGCTAGTCACAACAACATGCCCAAAAAAAGATGGTCAAACCAGTATGTCAAGAGTTTCCCCAATCATGAAGCTGGGATGGATGCGGTGTGCTAATATAGAACTACTTCTGGCTGTGAAGCAGAATTAGGAAATGGAAGGACCCATGCTTAGAAGAAGGAAAGACCTACTCCAAAGCCTGAAAATGGGAAGAAGATTGAGACCAAGCAGGTATGGAAGAAGAAAACCATGGACTAGCACTGTGCATTCATTGCACAAGTGATATCTCCTAAAGCTTAAAGGAGTTGCAAGATCTTAGGGGGAGAAATGCACTGAACTTATCATTCACCCCCTCAGTGAAAGAGGACACATGGAGGAACAAGCTATTGCCGGTATGAAGGAAGAAAATGAGATAACAAGTGTGTGTAGAGGTTGCCTTGACTACACACCTATAGGTGAATGCTGGATCACTACTATTCTATCAATATATGATGAGATAACAATTGAAATTAGATATAGAGTGACATAAAATGTCAGGAGTCACAGGATGGTGCTCTGATAGTGATGATGGACTAGTACAAGAAACCAGTATGTGCAGGATGTTACCGGCATGAATGCTAACATGTACTTGTTGGTTATGTAAGACAATATGGATGGAGATAATTGCAATAGCCCCAGTAACATGGAATGGGAGTTTATGTCTTAGGTGGTGTTGATGAAGACCTGAATGACATATTATTGGCCCGATTATTGATCATGTAGGCATGCATATCTTTGGGCTAACCAGAAATATTTATGGAATGGTGATGTCATTGTATGGCATTGTGTGGATTCTGTAATACCCAAAAATTGGTCATCTAAACCATGGGCCCCTAATCTCGACAACATCTCCAAGGTCCTAACCAAAGGCAATTAAATCAATCTTGAGCACATTAATTAATTCTTTAATCATCAAATATTACATGGCAAATTAATTACTCAATATTAATTAAATATTTATTTAATTAATTGAATCATTCCAAGAATATCATTTTGATCAATTATCCTATTTAATTTATTAAATATCCTAGCATATTTAATAAATTAATAAATTTACCATTTAATCATAAAAAAAGGAATTAATTTATTACAAAAGAGGAATTAATCACAAAGCAAGAGTTAAATTGAAAATAAAATAAAAGAATTAAATTGAGAGAGAAATCAAACTTGAGGTATTATTTCTTTCTTCTAAATTGAGAACTTGAAATCATAAAAGCAATTAATTGAATTATTAATCATTCTCTAAAATTGGAACTCACAGCTTTTGAGAAAAAGAAGTTCAGTTGCATTGAAAAGGCTCTTTTCTTGAATAAATCAAAGAATTATCTATTTTTATCACAAATGCATGGAATTAATTAATTCTTTTTTCTAATGCAACTTGAACTTCTTATCTGAATGCATTTCAATTAAACTACAATTGGAATCTATCTCAAGGTTAACTAAACCTGATTTCTCCATTATTTCAATTAATTCTAAATTGTGCTTTCTTGATCTCTCTTGTGAATTCTCTATAAATTCAGCCTTCAGCTCTCATTCAAATCACCCCAGAGATATTTGAGAAACACCTTGGAGATTATTATTATGCTGATTTTCTCTGGAGTCATAGAAGATCTTGTGCTTGCTTTTTGAGATTATTTGCATCTTAGTTTAGCTTTTTCCATATTTAGTTTATTTCATTATTGCTAGAATCCATATTGCTTGAATCTTTCATCCATCTTGCATCCATATAGCTTAAATATCATGCTCATATAGATTAAATCCTTCATCTTGGTGTAGTCTAGTCACTGGTATTTCTTATAAAAATATGAGAGCAATCTTATACTCGCATCTTTTAGAAGGAAATTAGTCGCTTTGTTATGGTTTATTATTTATTGATTATTGATTTACTAACCATATATGTAATGACTTAATTGAAGTGTTGTACCTGCAGTATCAACCTTATTTTACTTTTTCACACACACATTTCTGGCACCCACCATGGGGCAGAAGACTATTTTTCGGCCTCCAAGACTGATTGCTTATTTTTATTTTTTTTGGATTTTTTGACTTTTCAGATTTTTGTCTATAAAGGTTCCGTGATTTGTCATACAATGTTTCCCATATGCCGAAATGACAAGCTGTAGAAGTCGTATGATCTGGTACGATTTATCGTACAGTCTGGTAAAAGTTATTGTATGATTCTCAATTTTCGTAGTTAAAAAGAAGATTTCATTCTTCAATTTTCTCATTCAAATTTGATTATACTGATGACTGACCCTGGCTTTTTATCTATCTATCTGAGAATTTTTCATAGCCTAATCAGTTTTTGCAGAATGCTTGTTGAAGAATATGCTTGTCGCACAAAGACAATATGACTACTGATTTGTTGTCTTTGTAGGTTGCCTGAGGAGATTCGAGCAAGCATCGTGTATTCCTTAAAGTCATTTTTAGGCACGTAACTTGCTATCTGGTTAAAGAACAAATCTGTATTTTGTGTTTTAAGTAAATTTTGCGAGGTAGAAGAGTATGCTCTTGTCTGCATAGACAATCAGAAATCCAGACCCTTGAGGTATTTTCTTTAAGTTTGAGATTTGTACATCTTTAGCGGGCCTGCCCTCCCAAGGAGCTAATAACTCTTAAAGCCGTTACGACCGGTGTGAAGGGAACAACCCAAGTGGGAATGGATAAATGGCAAGTACTCCAACCCACTATAAAATAAATGTGATTTGATGAAAATCAAGTCAATGGCAGTGATCGGGAATAGCTCTCCTCAGTACCTTCGGGTATATTAAACCTTGGTTTTCAAGGCTGGGAGACCTCTTAATTGAGATTATACCTCGATGTGCCAAACGAACCCCTTACTAGTTCCAATTCAAATTAAAAGCTACTCGATTCACCTCCAAAAGGGGGGATAATATTTGTGCAAGAGAGATAGTAACTCTCCTAAGATACTTGTCATTTCATGCCCCCATTAGCATTTGCACTTAGTTAATACGACATTGAGAATCCATTGTATGAGACTTAGTGGCCGTATTCTGATTAGCTATTGGGTGTGTACCCAAGTCTACAAGAAAAAGGTTTTCTTCTCTCGCCAATTTCTGTAGGGTTTGCATGCTGTGATTGGAGTTATTATTCATACTACGTGTTTTCTATGTTTTCATCCCTGAAAATGAAACTGAAATACCAAAACTAGAGAAAACAAGAAACAACTCAGTGATCAAAAACTTTGTCTGTGTCAAAACAAGTCTATCCCAGCCGAAACTCTATCCAAAACTAGTCTATCCTAGTCAAAAACTTTGTTCGTGTCACAAACTCTCATACCTCAGTGATCAAAAAAACTCAGTCCACCTCTGAACTGCTCATCGTCAGTCAGTGATCAAAACCCAACCCATCTCAAATATGGTCATACTCAGTCATTGAAAACTCATAAATTTTCCTCTATCCAACAAACAGTCATATGATTCCTCTTATTTATCATCTGGTTTCATATCCTGTGTCGTACGAAATTTCATTAGTCCTAACAGTCTGTCGTTTGATCTTGCATCCTGTGTTGTATGAATCCTGATTGTTTGTTGTCTGGTTCTGAGAGTTGTCATTTCACCTTACATCCTGTGTCGTATGATAAAAAAATATATTGATCAGTCTGTCGTTCTAGACATACCCATTTGTCGTACGATACAAGGCAGCAACTCGTATGAAACATTGTTGTTGTCATCCTGAAGCTATTGAATTATCATCTGGTCTTGAGAAACCTGTCATACGAATCTCTGATTTTGTCAGTCTAGAATAGTCAAACTTGCCTAAAATAGTTTACAGCGAGCATAAAATTGGTTATCATCATCCTGACCATAAACAAATCAAAATAGTGTACCTCTGCCATTTGTGTTGCATGATTTGTCCATCATCTTTCAGCTAGTTCAATCAACTACATATCAAACCTAAGTCACTTAGATAAACATCTTATACATGATAGATCTTTCCTGAAACCAAGTTGAGTCTTAGTCACTTCTCTCGGATCAACTTAGATAAACTTCTTATATAGGATAGATCATTCCTGAAACCAGACTAAATCTGAGTTGCTCCTCTCAAACAATACGTTAACAGAACAACTAGCTCTGAATTTGATCTTGATTTCTGCATTACAAATAGCTTTAGGTCATACCAATCAATAAAAATGCCTATTCAAACCAGGAGTTCTCATAAGAAAGATGCCAAAGGCAAAGGGAAACCTTTTTCATATAAAGATAATCCATTTTACGAAGAGGATCTCCTGAATGATAAACCTTCATCATCAGAGATACCAATTTACGATCAACCTTTATCTCCCACTATACCTAGAACAAAACAAAATGATGAAGGCAACCTCAGTATTCTTGAAATCGATAATGATTCCTCATCAAGTGAATCTGAAGATTCTAAACCTCTAGAAAAAGATATTCATAAATGTCAAAAGGATAAATATTTCTGAAAAATGATGAAGGCTATCATGGCTAGAGAAAAAGAAGACTATTTTCTAGAAATAGCAAAACAAGGCGCCAAACTTCCCACTGGATATGACGTTTAGAATCTCATCACTAAAAAGGAAGAATCACCTATAATAATGGTCCACAGACAATTACTAGCTTTACAAACTGAGATCACAGAATTGAAAAACAAGGATAAGTCCCCAAAACAATATTCTCTAGAGACAATATGCCCATTTCCATTTGACAAAAACCTATACATGCCTCCATTCCCTTCAAGAGTTGAGATTCCAAAATTTGACAAATATGATGGTACTTCAGATCCTCAAGATCATGTCAGAGAATTTTGTGTTTCCTGCATGGAGTTCATGCATGATCAAACATATCTCATGCACCTTTCTCTGAGGAGTTTGGTAGGACAAGCTATGGAATGGTTCTCAAGTCTACCTAAAGGGATAAATTTTTTTGAAGAACTAATCCAACTATTTTTACAACAATACTCCTACAACATTCGACATTCTTTTACTATGATCGAACTTTGCAATACCAAATAGAAAATAGGGGAGCTTTTTTTCACTTTCCTCCAACATTGGAGAAAGATGCTCTCTAGGTATTCATGGCCTATCCCAAATGCTGAGAAAATGGATATATTCGTCAATAATTTGGTCCCTGAATTTAAATATAGTATCCAAATGCAAGTACACCCATCATTTAACAAAATGGTAGATAATGCTATCCGAATGGAAGATGTGCTTATAAAGAAAGGAGATATCACGCCTTGGAAAAAAACACAACCAGGATCTAGCTCTAAAGAGAAGAACGAGTATTGGAAGTATGGCAAAGATAACAATAAGAATGCTGTTAATGATGGAGTAGTAGACACTATTAAAACCAACTCAAAGCCCATGATATTCAACTTGGCTAGTGGCACACAAGCACTCAAAGTAGCTGAAACCGCAGCAAAAAATCCTCCGAAGAAAGCAAAAGAGTGGTTCAAAGAGAAACCTTGGCTTTCGAAACCTAGGCGGGAATTCACTCCTCTGGAAGAATCATACGAATCTTCTTTCAAAACTCTATTGGCAAACAACCTGATAATGTTACCAAATAATTCTAGGCCATATGATCTAGAAGTCAAACCAAAATGGTGGAGAGAAAATGAATATGATGACTACCATAGGAATAAAGGTCATAACACAAACAACTGCATGAAGCTCAAGCATGAGATCCAAGATCTCATAGACACTGGTAAAATTGTTGTCGAGAATCATCCGACAAATGATGATCATAAATATTTTAAGGACCCCTTACCTGTTTATGAACAAGGTGATTCCTCAAAGACCAAAGGAGGTGCCAAAGTAAATTATACTTACACCAGCAATGACAATGTCATCAACATGATTGAGCCTTCCCGATCTAAATATTGCAATGTGATCATAATCCTAGATAAACAAAATGAATCACGATATGCAAAGTCTATGACCCGTTCTCAAAAGAAGGTAACTCTCCAAGGAGATAGTTCTTCAACTTCTTCTCCAACAATGTCAAACCTACCAGCCTCATCAAACAAACAAAAAGAATCAAGATTTGATAAATTTAAAAGGCTAACTTCTTCATCATCCTCTGGATATAGAATTGTTGAATAGTTGAAAAGACAAATGCTCAAATTTCCATATTTGAATTACTAAAAATCTCTTCTACTTACAAAGAGATCTTGGACAACGCCTTGCTCAACACTAATGTTCTAGAAGATTTAGACATTGATCTGTTTCAATCCATGGTGGGTCATCTGACTTCACCTCAATATTTGACCTTCTCTGAAGAAGATGACAACTCACTAAATCATCCACATAACCAGCCATTGCACATTGAAGTCATGATCCATAAATACAGAGTCAAACGTGTTTGATAGATGGAGGCGCGGGGTTGAATATTTGTACTTATAGTCTACTTACACAACTAGGATTTTCTAAAAATGTCATTGATCCAGGCAAGAAAATAACAATTGAAGCCTATGATGAAGAGGAAAGAACCTCTAAAGGTTTGGTATCATTACCAATCAGGGTGGGACCTGTAGAAAGAGATGTCATTTTTTAGGTACTTGATCTTCCTCTCTCATACAATATCTTACTAGGTAGGCCATGGATTCATCAAATGAAGGCAGTTCCATCTACATACCATCAATGCTTAAAATTTCCTTATAACGGAGTTGAGGTCAGTATTCCTATTGATACAAATGTCCCCTGTAATGCATTGACAAAAGGTGCTAATACCTTTGTACCTCATAATAGAGAAGCCTCTACAAATGAAAGTTTAGAAGCCTTGATGAAAGACTTGGAAAAGAAATTGAAAATTACCAATACTAGCATGGATGGATACAAGATAGAACCAGTACTTTCATTAGTCTCTCTTCCTCCATCACCGAAATAGTTGGGCAAACCATCAGAGACTATGAAAACAGAGACTTAAACTCCAAATATCATATATGATGGTCTTTTTGTACAATATTCTACTTCCCTGGCAGATGAAATAGAGGAGGATGCTATTCTAAAATGGCTTTTTAAGGAAGATAGTGAAAACAAAGAAGTATGGCATTGTGAGATTTCCTCAACAAAATATGGTCCAGGCTCCAAAATGATTCAATGCATGGGATATTCAGATACTGGTCCCTTGGGCAAACATCAAGAGGGTATTATTGAATTGATTCAGTTGCAAACAAAATCAACAAATGATAAGGCTAGACTGGGGTACAATCCATAAAAGACATCAGACCAAAAACATGCTTTTAAGTCTAAGTGGCAGAAAAGGATATTGCCTTCAACATTACAAAAAACAAACACTCAACAAACTCAAGTAGAGTGTGTAAAAGAAAAAGAGGAACCAACAATCAAGAGAGAAGAAACAGTCAACACTCAAGTTTCGATGGTGTCAGATACAACAATACAAGGAGTTGAAGTTCCATAAGATATGAGAGATGAAGTAGAAAGAATCAGAGAATTTTTTACACCACTGAAAATTCTAGTCACATACACTGGTAGGCAACAAGTAGATGATTCAGAGATTGACTCAAATGAATATGAATGGGGTCCAGACAACCTCTCAAATACATCCAATACAAAAACTCTAGAAGAGTCTAGCAGTATCACAAATGATACTCAAGAGCTGATGCGCTTAAAGCTAGAAAAGGAGATACAAGATATCAGAACAAGAAGACAAGTAGACTACAAACAAGGGCTGAAGGAAGGAAGAATACTAGAAAGTTTTTCATCTATTATATACCCCTCTAATAAAACAGAACAAATCAGGTATGGGTTTACAAAATGAAGAATTGGAAGCTATAGAAGCAGAACCGGTCATTAGTCTAGAGGAAGCTGAATGGAGTAGATGATAGGGAGTCACAGAACCATCAAGATCATGTCAACAAGTGTGTCAGATACAAATACTAAATGAGACAAATCTTAAAGGAACTTGCAGCATTAAAGATGTTGGTGTTGATACCATACATACATTCACTCAACCACTTGAAGAAGACTCAGAAACTTCATCCAATGACTCTGAGGACTCTGACAATAGTCCTGTTTATGACAATATCTACTTAGCATCAAGCTCTCAATCCTCTGATATAAATGGCAAGAATCTATCTACTGATCTTGTTACTGTCGAACCTTGATATGAAGTTCAACCTAGCATATAGAACAATGCTACAAGTAGGTCTATTGGATTAGGTCAACTAAATATTAACATGCACTTTAATAATCATGTTCTGACTTTTCCTGGTCTCGAGACATTTACGCAAGGTATCCTTTTGGAACTTGACTTTTTGATTCGCAATTGTGATGACAATACCGTGAACTCCCTCGAACTTGTCCATACTCTATCCTTGGTACATCCTGAATTAATTGACTGTAGTCTACAAGATCAACCCATGAATGTACCTACTTTTGCCAATGACTACACACTAGCCTATTACCTAAATGAAGTTGAACCCATGTACTCTTCCGCCAGCGAATAGAGTGAAAACATGACTGAAATAGATATCAAGTATCTTAGTCGCAAAAATCAGAAAAATAAAAATAAAAGATCTGATGGCGGAAACCACATTGTGGTGGTATCAAAATCTAAAAAAGAGAAATGATGTACCTAAAGGTGAAAACCTCTCTAAGGTTCTTGAAGGTGAGATACTTGATATACTACCAAGTCACTTCTAGGAGAGGTCTTCTATATTGATTAAGCCAACTCAGCCAGTGAACATTGGGAGTCAAGAAATACCACACGTCATTCATGTAGCTCAATCACTATCAACAGAAGAATTGAAAGATTTCACTCATATCTTTTCAGAAAAGAAGATAAATCTTGCATGGACATACTTTGATATGTTAGGCCTTGATCCTAATCTTATCATGCATCATCTTTCTATCACACTAGGAGTTAAACTAGTCAAGCAAAAACTTCGTAAGATGCACCCTCACGTGGCACTACTAGTCAAACTTGAGCTAGAAAAACTGCTAAAAGTTGGATTTATCAGAGCTATAGACTATGCGGAATGGATTTCAAACATAGTACCTATGTCAAAGGTAAACAAATCGGTTAGGGTTTGCACAGACTTCAGAGATCTCAACAAAGCTTGTCCGAAGGATGACTTTCCATTACCAAACATTGATATGATAGTCGATATGACTGTTGGGTTTGGGATGTACTCACTGATGGATGAATTCTACAGTTATAATCAGATCAAAATAGCTCTGGGAGATCAAGAAAAGACAACTTTCACCTGTGCATGGGGAACCTTTTGCTGGAATGTCATGCCATTCGGGCTGAAGAACGCAGGAGCAACTTACCAAAGAGCGGTAACTACAATGTTTCATGACATGATGCATAAGAATATGGAAGATTATGTTGATGACACTTTAGTAAATACTATGAAGAGATCCATGCATATTCAAGAGCTAGGCCCTATACTAGATAGAATGGAAAAATTCAAACTATAGCTAAATCCAAAAAAGTGTGCATTTAGAGTGACATCTGGTAAACTAATTGGCTACATCATTTCAAAGAAGGGAATCGAGGTTGATCCTGAGATGGTCCAAGCAAAAATGAAAATGCCAACTCCGAAGAACATCAGTCAAATGAGAAGTTTATAGGGACATCTCCAATCAATCAGACGCTTCATTTCTTAGCTTGTAGACAAAGCTCAACCTTTCACAAAAGTATTGAGGAAAGGAGTAATATACAACTGAGTTCAAGAATATGAATAGCACCTTCAACAGATCAAAGAGTACCTATCCAACCCACCAATACTAATCCCACCAATTCAGGGAAAACTATTGATCTTATATATATCAGCCACTGATTCATCATTGGGGGCACTTCTGGCATAGTGGGATGAAAATAAAAAAGAGAGCTATATATTACATCAGCAAAACATTGGTGTCTTATGAAATGAACTATACTATAATAGAAAAATCATGCTTGGCATTAGTCTTTGTATCACAAAAATTGAGACACTACATGTTGGCACATTCCATCAAGCTAGTAGCTAAGATTGATCCACTCAAGTATCTTCTCAACAAAGCAACACTCACCGGAAGATTGACAAAATTGGTCAGGGTTCTTATAGAGTTTGATATTGAATATGTGGAACGTAAAGCCATCAAAGGAAAAGTAATTGTAGATGAACTTGTTGAAGCTCCACTTGAAGACACTCGACTGCTACATATAGAGTTCCCTGATGAGTCAATAATGCACCTTACTCAACAATCCTAGAAGATGTTCTTTGATGGATCTTTCACCCAAAATGGTTCTGGTGCTGGAATACTATTTATTACTCCTTAGAAATACTCAATCCTAAAGGCTTACAAGATTTTATTCCCTTGCACAAACAATATTGCAGAGTATGAAGCTTTGGTAAATGGGATCAAGCTAGCTATTGAATGGAAGG
Source organism: Cryptomeria japonica (assembly GCF_030272615.1). Classification (NCBI taxonomy): domain Eukaryota; kingdom Viridiplantae; phylum Streptophyta; class Pinopsida; order Cupressales; family Cupressaceae; genus Cryptomeria; species Cryptomeria japonica. Next base: position 500,159,540 of record NC_081409.1, on the reverse strand, counting down.
TTTTGGAGTTACATATCTATGGAGATTATCCACTAATTATCAATCAAATCAATGATACATATTAGACTTGAGATGAGAAACTGATGCCTTATAAGAGAATGGTTGATGATCTCAAGAAGAATTTTACTTTTGTATCATTCTAGTAGATTCCCAGATCAGCAAACAGAGCAACAGATGCTATGGCCACCTTGGCATCTATACTTGAGTTACAGGAATCTAATTTTCACTTTGAATTACTCGTGGAAGAGTTCCATTACCCTTCCTATGATTCTATTGGTGCCCAAAACTGCAGATTGGAAAACCCAAAAAACTTGCCAACTCGTTAGGAAATCCAATCAGCCTTGGCCAACGAACAAGGATGGTCGAAGACCAAATCCCTCTGCACTTCAGGCTCCCTAAACCTAGGTGGGTACACCTTCCTCTCAAGCACAAAAGAGATTATTTATAGTGGAAGATAACTTAGCAATTTCGCAAAACAGGCAAGACAATGTTATGCAAATTTACTTTATTGTGTGCTTTAGAATACTTGATTGCTGAATATTTTTAAGAAAGAAAAGATTGTCATTTTAATTTTGAAAATAAATGCCTTCAAAACTTAAAAGTAATATGTACAAATTAGATCATATAAGACTCAGAATAATATTTCTCTGTGAGGACCTTATGCATACAAATCAAAATCTCAGAAATAAATGACAGACTAGTGCCTCTATACAGGAATATACATGATACTTTGTGGACAAATAATGAGATTAAACTCTTGAGACAGTTTTCAGACAACTTGTAACACAAGACTATCAATACAGAGGTTCCATTAAGTGCTATAAGAACATGAAGAAGCAAATCCTATATTCAATTATAACAACTTGTGGTGGCACACTGTATTAAACCCTTTATCAGATTTATCAAGAGGACAAAATGAAATTCATCAACACAAGAGTATACACGAATTCTGAAATTGAAACAATGAATCTTGTATATTAATTTCTAAAGAGTGAATGTATACAATAGCTACACTTACAGATACTCCATTACACAGTGATTGCTCAAAATGAATGCTTCCTTTTCTTACAGACCTTTCTAGTAAATATTGCCTTTAGCCCTAGCCGGTAGCATGACCCTTTGTGAATTGTTCTTTTTTTATAATTGAAAAAGACTCCCTATAAATACCTGATCCAAAAGACATATTTGAAAGGAAACACCCTTTCGCATACAGGAGGGAGTTACAGATAGTTGTTTTTCCAAAGGACACACCCTTTGGTTTACAAGATAATTACATTTGAATCCCTAAAATGCACACTAAATAAAGTTTTAATGATATTCTTTATAATCTTTCACTTTGATAAAACTCCACTTCCGCTCTTTCTTAATCTCCTCATTTGCAAACTTTGATAAAAGTCTCTGCATATAAATTAAACCAATCAAGTTCCTTAGATAAAAAATAGATCATGACTTACCTTTGATTAAGTTTTGCATTAAAACTATAACTTTTTATATACATGAAAATTTGATCATAATTCACTTTGATCTAGATATTTAACCCTTCTGGAAAATACTTTTGCAAAAATTCATACTTTGATTCCACATAAAATCAACCCTAATATATACATGTATCATTTATTCACTTAGGGTGAAAATATTTACAAGCAAATAATAATTACGTAATGTTAAAATATATTAGGTCATCATGAGTTAAAAACATTATTCATGGTAAGAGAACTCGCAAAATGTAATTTTCCTTATGATAAAATATATCCCTTTATAATTTCTCAAAAAAGGATAATATCAAAATACTATCATGTCAAACATTATAAATAGGTCTATATTTACCAAAGTGCTTTTGCAAATGATGAACTGCTATATTAAAATATTAAATTAAAAATTTAAGTAAAGGATACTTTCTGTGTCCATATAAGGTAAAGAATAAAATATCCTGCACAAAAAATGACAAAGTTAGTTTAAAATGAAAATATTTACATTAGGGATACATTAAAAATAGATCTTTAATAATATATAATCCCTATATACATATTAAACGAAAATAATTTTGCCCTAACAGAAATATGATTTCACCTTTGTATATATACCAGAGCAAAATTATTCTTATGAAAATAAATAGCAAACTACATAAGTAAATAAAATCATTTCAGTGAGGATTTCCAAGAATTAGAAAACATCTCTTTAATATCATTTATTGCAAATACTTACTATGATTTTCAAAAGTGAAAATACTATTCTGAATATTGCAAAAATTTTCAAAAAGAAAATAAAAATATTACCTCAAGCTCATCCGGATAACTTGCACTATCGGGAAGGCATATTTTTAGTTACCCCGATGATATTTTTATGTTACCCTGATGCCCGATGGGATTAGGGTTGGGACAGTTTGAGTATAACAACATTGGTTGTGTGTACTGAAGAAACAAAAGCCAACAACATACCTCTCACTGCACGGTCATTTTTCATAAATGCCTTCTCCCATCTAAGTCTGGTATCTACTAATAAACACCATGGATCCACTCTAATGGTAGAATTTTTATCAAAAATATCAGCTATCCAAGTTTCCACCATTTAGTTTTTTGCCAATGCACATAAACTTCCAATGACCACTCAACCACTTCAAATATTTTCTGCTGGCCGTTTTTGAAATGTTTTGGACGTTTTTGGGCTTGCCGGCATCTCGAAAACATGTAAATCTATAGCAAATTTATCTTTTAACCATGGGACAAGGTCTGGAAGCCTTTTTACCAGCACACACAATCATTTAGAGCCCTTCAACAAAATTTACTTACTTCCCTTTCTAATTACTTCACCATCATTTCGGTTATACTTTGTTTATTTAAATTATTGCCATGAAATAAAACCAATATATCAAACTGTAAGAATAGAGGAGGGACAAAGTTGTTCGAAATCCAATGGTGGATAACACCAAACTAATGGTAACTGGTCAGCAAGAAAATCTTCCTTTGTTGGAACTTACCCATCCAAAAGCTTATGCCAATGTCTGATGTCTTTTACTCATTGGGCTCCAATGCATCTCAATCACTTTTTAAAAAAAAGATTTAATATTTCACCTTGTAAGATAAAAACTTTTTACCTCCCTTATAATACTTTAAATCTTTTGTTTACAAGATTTGAATGTATACTCCAAAAGATGCTTTTATACTATATATTTAAATCATTAACTGAAATGATTCAAAATTATATATTCTACCAATCAAATACTGGTACTTTAATCATTTGAAACAAACTCATTGATCCTTTTCAAAACTTTTTAAATCTTTTATTTCTTTTTGTAATAAACCTGCACATTATACAAGCTTAAAAATTGTGTTATTTTTAAAAGCATCATATAATTTCATGTAACACAAATAATTTAAATACTATAATATTAATTAGAGGAAAAATATAATATTCAAAATTAAAAAATTCCTAATTAACATTTAGCGTGATACTCCTGCAAAAGGAAATTTATTAGTATTCTACTATAATCATTTTGACATAATTAATTTTACATAACAGAGTTCAGATGAGAAGAAGTTATGGTTCAAAAAGGCGTACATGGCTTGATTCTGTATTTGCAACCATATACATACTAGGAAAAGTAAGTTGCAGGGAACTCGGAGTGGAATAGATACTTGATCTAAATAATTGCAAAGAGAGATTTTCTTCCTAGTATGAATCTGGAACCTTTAAAAATTTAATTTTTAAGGGTCCAACAGTGGCTCTTTCTAGGGACGTATGCTCCCTTTGAGCATAACGAGATCTTAGTTATCTCTAGAAAAGCAGACCATTAGATAGCACCCCTTTTGTAGGTTCCTCTGAATAAAATTGGGTGGCCCAAGGCCCCTCAAAAAATGATGATATTCCCTTTCCTCTCTAAAATACCTGATTTTGGTCATGCAGTAATATGCACCTTCTGAGAATAATATTTGTTTTACCTCTCCCACTGCTTGATATATTGTTTCTTTTCCTTCATAAAATTTTTCTTGAGAGTTATCATCATATTCTTCAAAGAGAATTAAAAGATGATTCACTCTGGAAATATAATTCTTCATACTTCCCAGAAATATGATACAAAAGATACTCCCTGTTTACGCATAGAAGAAATGCTTCAGATATTGAGCATGAACCGGGAACTCCTCAACTCGCCCATCTGTGTCTTGCAAAAAGTAATAATTTTCTCCATTCTTATTAGAAATAATATAAGGTCCCAGCCATAAGGCATCAAACTTTCCATGCTTTCCTTTATCCTGATCCTTAGCATTCCACTTGAGCACCCACTTTCCTTCCTTAAATGACCGATCACTAGATTTTTTGTCCATGAAGCTTTTTAACTTTCTGCTGTCTCTGCAAATTCCTTTCTAGAGCTTCTCTTCTACATTCATCCAACTCAGCTAGCTACATAAATCGATCATTCATGAAATTCACCTCCTCTAGATCATTCTCTGAAACAAATTTGTACACTGGTAGTAAGTTGTTCAATGGTAACCTGGCTTCTTTACCATACACTAATTCATAAAGAGCAAAACCAATGGATTTTTTAATTGTAATTCTATCAGCCCACACAGCCAAACTTAATTTGGAATCCCAAGCTCTTTTATTTTCCCCTAGAATTCTTTTTATGATCTTCAGCAGATTTTTATTACTAGACTCTGCTTGTCCATTTCCTTGGGGATGATAGAGTGATGAGTATGATATACTAATCCCATAAGATTCATAGAAATTCACAAATTCTTTTGATCTAAAGCACATATCATTATCCACAATGATCTTACGAGGAACTCTAAACCTGGCCAAGATGTTTTCCAGAAGAAACTTTGAGACAACCTTGCTATTAGCCTGCCTTGTGGGAATTGCCTCCACCCACTTAGTAAAGTAATCTGTTGCAACAAGAATCCACCTGTGTCCACCACTGGACTTGTTAGCTATTTCTCCAATAAAATCAATGGCCCACATTTGGAAAGGCTCTTCTGCATTCACAGGTCTTAGAGGAATGGCCCCATTGTACTTGAGTTTGCTTGAGAACTTTTGACAAGCCTCACATTTTCTGACATATGCGTGACAATCCTTGAAGATGCTTGGCCAGTAATACCCTGCATTCAAAATCTTATGGGCTGTTATTTTTGTTGAGAAGTGTCCTCCATAGACTCCATCATGTAAATCTTTCAATACCATTGGTGCCTGCACAACATCCAGACAAAACAACAAAACACCATCTCTGTTCCTGCAATACAAGTCTCCTTTGATAAGCACATATCTAGATGACTATAACTTCAGGGTTCTTTTCTGATTATCATTAAAACTATCTAGACATTTTAAATATTTTAAATAATACACAATGTCAGTATACCAAGGGCATTTTTGGATACTCATCTCTGCATCTTCCATTTCTACCTGATTTATCTGAATTGCATCCAAGTTAGATTCTGCCATAAGTTGAGCCAGACCTTGCCCTCTTACCAGTTTGGTAATTTGGATATCTATGTTGAATTCTTGGATTTGATTAATCCATCTGCATCTTCGTCCTGTTGTTTCTGTCTGTCTAAAAATATCCTTAACAACAACGTTAGGCACGTATGCAACAACAGTGGCTCCTACCAAATAAGGTCTAAAAGATTTTACTGCTTTAACTAGAGCATAAGCCTATTTTTCATTAATGTCATAATTCAATTCTGAAGCTTGCAAAGACTTACTGAAAAATGCTATTGGCTGTTCACGACCTTCTTCATTTTTCTACAACATAACAACAGCAATAGTATGGTAAGATGCAAATGAGAACACCTGGAATGGCTTGGAAAAGTCAGGTGACTTAAGGACTGGGGCCTCCTTAATTGCTCTTTTGATGCTCACAAAAGCCTCAAGTGCCTCATTTGTCCATTTGACCTCAGCCCCCTTCTTCATCATTTTGTCTATGGGTTTAACAATTTCAGCAAAATTTGATACAAACCTTCTCACAAAATTAATCTGACCAAAAAATGATTGAATAGCTTTGACCGTCTTTGGAATCTGTATTTTATCTATAGCTGCTACCCTCTCAAGATCAATCCTTACACCATCCTTAGATACGATATGACCTAATAGCTTCCCTTCAGTAACACCAAAATAACATTTTTTAGGATTGAGAGAAATAACATACTCCAATGCTCTTATGAATATCTTCTCCAGGTCGTTGCAGTGATCCTCTACTTTCTTCGAGTATGCAGTCATGTCATTTTGATATATTACTAAGATGAGATCAATAAGTCCTTCAAAGGCAACATCCATGGCCATCTGGAAAGTGGCTCCTACATTTGTTAGTCCAAAAGACATTCTTGCATATACATATGTACCCCATGGGGTAGTAAAAGCAGTTTTATATTTTTTAGATTCTTTAACTTTGACCTGATTGTAACCAGAAAACCCATCCATCATGGACAATAATTCATTACCAGTAACTTTTTGCAACAAAGCTTCCATATTAGGCAAGGCATAATTATCTTTTAATGAAGATACATTTAGATTCCTAAAATCCACACACAATCTAATATCTCCATTTTTCTTCCTAACTGGTACCAGATTTGACACCCATGTTGAGTGTCTTATTGGTTCAATAATACTTGCATTTCGCATCTTCATCAATTCTTCCTTCATCTTTGGAGCCAAAGTGGGATTTATAGGTCTCTTCTTCTGCCTAAATGGTTTTGCATCTGGTTTCAATGGTATCTCATGCTAGAATAGATCTTCTCTGTATGCCTTCAAATCATCATAGGACCATGCAAAAACATGTCTATACTTTCTTAACAAATTTACTAATGCAGTCCTAATCTTAAGGGTAAGTTTTTTACCAATAAAGACTTCCCTTGGGTTGCTTTCACTTCCCAAATTTATCTTCTCAACGCCTTCACATGCTCCTGAACTTGGTCTAAAATTAGCCATGTCCTTATCATCAAACATCCTCTCCAACTCAACCAACCGTTTTGGAATTTTGGTAGTCTTGAGTTGCAAGATTTCCTACCCCAGTACAGTTTTCTTTCCATTTTCCTCTTCAACAAGCCCATTCCAATCAATTTTCTGATCCTCATAACTTCCTTCATAGAACAAGAAATTCAGGATGTCCCTATCATCATTGAAAACCTACCAGCTCTTCACATTATTAGGAATCGTAGGCCTACTCTTGATCTCAACTTGAGTAATGTCATCAAAAGGAATATCATTATGCTTAATAGCCAAGTTAGCCATAAAATCTGCAATAATATTGTTAGACCTTTATGTCCAATTAATAGAGAAAGAATCAAGAAATTCAATTGAATCCCACACTTCATTTCTATAATTTCTTAATTTTTCATTTTTAGCAATAAATTTTCCTCTTACTTGCTGAACTACAAGTTCTGAATCACCATAAGCCATTAATAATTTTATACCATGCTTGTTTGCAATTTTAAGGCCTAATAATAAAGCTTCATATTCAGTAACATTGTTTGTACATTCAAATGCAAGTAGAAAAGAATATTTAAATGTTTTTCCATTTGGTGAAATGAAAACTACACCCACTCCATTTCCTTCCTTACTGCATGCACCATCAAAATGCATTTTACATAAGAGATCTTTATCCCTTTTAACTGCTTTTTCTAAAATTGAAACATTACAAGGTTTAGATATACTTACTTGGAAGTTGTCCATGTCTGTATGGCAGAAACATGTCATCTCCTCTGGATCAACTTCTTCAATAAGGTATGGTGATCTAGGCTCCTGGTTGATTCTCACCTCTGCTCCTTTCATAGGTGTAGTGGCATAAGATAGATCTAGCTGAACATGTCCCCCAACCAGATTGGACCATTGACGGGACAACAACATTCCATAATTTGCTGGGACTTGGAGCACTGTGATGTCTATTTTGTATGTGGTATCAGGGCAAGCTAGAAACCTGAACTCCACGTCTTTCATAATTCCCACCACAGGTATTGATTTGTTGTCCATGGCATAACACTTCCCATATGGAGTGTCAACCTGCATGCCAAGTTCTATCATGACATCCTCTACCATAATGTTCATCACAACCCCTGAGTCTATCATACAGTTCTTCACCATTTTGTTATTTATCAATAATGTCAGATAAAAAGGATCTACCTAATTCAGATTCTTAGTAATAGATATTCCTAAATATACCACTGGAGGATCATTTTTAGTTTTAGAAACATCCTTACTATTATCACCAGCATTGGATATAATTTTCAAGGTCTCCCCTTTGTATTCAGGATACTTCATCACTTCTAATAGAGGCATAGAAATTTTTACCTGTGACAAAGCTTGTGACATGAAGGTTCTGCAAGTTGAGGATTTATTGATTTGCTATTTATCAGCAGGTTTGACCAATTTTGGTGCATCAATCTGCTTTGCTGGTTCATCCCTGGTCTCCTTTGTTTTTTTGCTTTTAGCCTCCTTGTTCACTTCTGGCTTCCGCACTTTAGCAAAGATACTTGTAGGCTTTCCTTGATCATCATTCACTATTTTGTTTCTCAACTAGTAGTTACTTTTAGCCTGAGCTATAGCAGCAACTATGAAGGCCCTCTTTTCCTCTTCTGATAGGTTCCTTAAGAGTGTATTCGTTTCTTTGCTCTGGAACAACTTCCTCAATGCTACACTATCATCCTCATCATCTGTGAAGACTTGTTGAACACTGTATTGTTGATTGTACCTCATCTTATGCATATCTGAATAATACTCTCCTTCTGAGGAATCTTCATCTTTACCCCACATAGGTTCAGATGATAAGACATTGATAGTGGGTTGATATTCATCTTCCTCAGGCTGATTTTCATTCGAACTCAATGCAATCATGCACTTTTCTTCAGAATGGGATAGATTACATACATTACACCATGGGAAATCCTCAACAAGATTATTTGCCATTTTTAGTGGATCAGGAGTTTCTTTATTTATGCTTGGCTTAACTAGCTTACCATCCTTCCAAGATGTGTTGTATGGCATGTCATGGAGCCTGGGCCTATTAAAATTTGTAGGCCTATTGTTTCTATATGACTGAGACTTCTCATTCTGATTCTGTTTGTCTTTCAAACCTTTGAGCATGTCCATGATTTGACCAAAATCATCCCTTTTAGGGGCCCGTGGATTGTACAAATTAGGGTCTTCCCTTTTTCCCACTCTTCCAACAGCCTTTCTATTATTTTCTATTGTACTGGCTGCTTTATAGGCTTGTTGCAGTGTGGCAGGTTTATGAGATAAAATCTCATAGTGTGTTTTGCTGTCAAATGCACTTATATAAAAGTTAATCAAGAAAGAATCAATAGGTCTAATATCTCAAGGAATTTTATTCAGAACCTTATTAAACCTCTTATTGAATTCAAATACAGATTCATTTTGATTTTTCTTAATACTGGTCAATTCATGAAAATAAAATGAGGGATCATTATGATCACCAAACTCCTCCAAAAATAAAGTAACAAATTCTTGCCAGCTACTAATGCTCCTGTCAGGTAGACTTTGATACCATTCCCCAGCATCTTGCGTCAGAGATTGAACAAAGAACTTCATGAAGACATCCTCATGTGGAATTTTGAACTCTTCAATGGTATTTTTAACATTCATAACATGTTGTTCAGTAGTATCTGTTCCATTCCCAATGAATTTAGGAATAGCATTTCTCAAGTCATTTGATATGTGGTTTGGATGACCGACTATGCCAGTGAAATCTAACTGCCTATATCTCTCAATGGTCATGGGTGGCCTATGACGACTGTTATTATTTTGATTATTTATGTTTCTTCCATTATGATTACCACCATTATTGCCATGATTGCCATTATTTCCACCACCATTGTAATTGTTGTTACCATTATAACCATTGCCATTACTGTTATTACTATTGTTGTTATTTCCATTATTCCAATTGTTGTTACCATTCCCATTTCCATTATTATAATTACCACCATAGTTTGCATTGTAACCTCTATTATTACCTCCCTAGTTATAGCCATTATTGTCAGATTGATTATTTACATCCCTGATATTTGTATTATTATTATCATGATGATTTCTATTATTTTCATTATTACTCACATCATTTTTATAATACTCACTATGCACATTTCTCCACCTACCATTGTTCCTCCATGGTCCTTCTTCATTGGTTGTATTCTTCTCAAAATTTCTCATGTGCGGTGGGCTATACTTTGGGGTTGATGTTCTGCTCGTACCACTACTGTTGGCTCACTCGAACTTGTATCAGTGCAATATAGATGTTCCCTTTTCACCCCCAACCTCTTGAGTATCTCATCCGGTTGTCTTTTCATTGCCCTTGCCATTTCAGCTTCATCTCCACCTAGGTCAGCCATTTGGAGGATTATTGCATCCCATTGCTTATTCTTCTTTTCTTTTTCAGTTAGATGTTCCTCATACTGAGGATTTTTATCTTTTCGATTTTCATTGCAGAAAGGATTTTCATGCACGTCATTATAGGGCATATATGTTGATGTGGAACATTCTTCTCTCCCGGGAAATTGTTTATAAGTACCATGAGCCATTTCTGGTATGGGATCCTTTTTCTTATAATACTTCTTCTTGGGACTCAACTATGCAAAGGCTTCCTTCCCGTGATTCAAAGACCTCCTTTCGTTCATTTATCTAGGTCTCAGGATACTTTCTAAAAGTTATATTGGTAGAGTCACCACCTCCTAAGAGGAATATAATTTTTTCTTATTGATCCTCTGGGTTCTTCCTTCTAGCAGGGTCTGAATCCTTCTACCAAAGATTCTGAAAACTTCTATTGAACAAGTCCCTAGCAGAGTTGCCAATCTGTTGGTGCCCAAAACTGCAGATTGGAAAACCCAAAAAACTTGCCAACTCCTTAGAAAATCCAATCAGCCTTGGCCAACGAACAGGGATGGTCGAAGACCAAATCCCTCTGCACTTCAGGCTCCACTGAACCTAGGCGGGTACACCTTCCTCTCAAGCACAAAAGAGATTATTTATAGTGGAAGATAACTTAGCAATTTCACAAAACTGGCAAGAGAATGTTATGCAAATTTACTTTATTGTGTGCTTTAGAATACTTGATTGCTGAATATTTTTAAGAAAGAAAAGATTGTAATTTTAATTTTGAGAATAAATGCCTTCAGAACTTAAAAGTAATATGTACAAATTAGATCATATAAGACTCAGAAGAATGTTTCTTTGTGAGGACCTTATGCATACAAATCAAAATCTCAGAAATAAATGACAGACTAGTGCCTCTATCCAAGAATATACACGATACTTTGTGGACAAATAATTCAATAAAACTCTTGAGACAGTTTTTCAGACAACCTGTAACGCAAGACTATCAATACAGAGGTTCCATTAAGTGCTATAAGAACATGAAGAAGCAAATCCTATATTCAATTATAACAACTTGTGGTGGCACACTGTATTAAACCCTTTATCAGATTTATCAAGAGGACAAAATGAAATTCATCAACACAAGAGTATACACAAATTCTGGAATTGAAACAGCGAATCTTGTATATTAATTTCTAGAGAGTGAATGCATATAATAGCTACACTTACATATACTCCATTACACAGTGATTGCTCAAAATGAATGCTTCCTTTTCTTACAGGCCTTTCTAGTAAATATTGCCTTTAGCCCTAGCCGGCAGCATGACCCTTTGTGAATTGTTCATTTTTTATAATTGAAAAAGACTCCCTATAAATACCTGATCCAAAAGACATATGTGAAAGGACACACCCTTTCGCATACAGGAGGGAGTTACAGACAGTTGTTTTTCCAAAGGACACACCCTTTGGTTTACAAGATAATTACATTTGAATCCCTAAAATGCACACTAAATAAAGTTTTAATGCTATTCTTTATAATCTTTCACTTTGATAAAACTCCACTTCAGCTCTTGCTTAAGCTCCTCATTTGCAAACTTTGATAAAAGTCCCTGCATATAAATTAAACCAATCAAGTTCCTTAGATAAAAAATAGATCATGTCTTACCTTTGATTAAGTTTTGCATTAAAACTATAACTTTACAGATACATGAAAATTTGATCATAATTCACTTTGATCCAAATATTTAACCCTTCTGGAAAATACTTTTACAAAAATTCATACTTTGATTCCGCATAAAATCAACCCTAATATATACATGTATCATTTATTCACTTAGGGTGAAAATATTTACAAGCAAATAATAATAACGTAATGTTAAAATATATTAGGTCATCATGAGTTAAAAACATTATTCATTGTAAGAGAACTTTGCAAAATGTAATTTTCCTTATGATAAAATATATCCCTTTATAATTTCTCAAAAAAGGATAATATCAAAAGACTATCATGTCAAATGTTATAAATAAGTCTTTATTTACCAAAGTGCTTTTGCAAATGATGAATTGCAATATTAAAATATTAAATTAAAAATTTAAGTAAAGGATACTTCCTGTGTCCGTGTAAGCTAAAGAATAAAATATCCTGCGCAAAAAAAGACAAAGTTAGTTTAAAATGAAAATATTTACATTAGGGATACATTAAAAATAGATCTTTAATAATATATAATCCCTATGTACATATTAAACGAAAATAATTTTGCCCTAACAGAAATATGATTTCACCTTTGTATATATACCAGAGCAAAATTATTCTTATGAAAATAAATAGCAAACTACATAAGGAAATAATTAATAAAATCATTTCAGTAAGGATTTCCAAGAATTAGAAAACATCTCTTTAATATCATTTATTGCAAATACTTACTATGATTTTCAAAAGTGAAAATACTATTCTGAATATTGCAAAAAATTTCAAAAAGAAAATAAAAATATTTACTCACTTTGGAAAATTAAAAAAAAATATTACCTCAAGTTCATCCGGATAACTTGCACTAACAGGGAGGCATATTTTTAGTTACCCCGATGATATTTTTATGTTACCCCGATGCCCGATGGGATTAGGGTTGGGACAGTTTCAGTACAACAACATTGGCTGTGTGTACTGAAGAAACAAAAACCAACAACATACCTCTCACTACACGGTCATTTTTCATAAATGCCTTCTCCCATCTAAGTCTGGTATCTACTAATAAACACCATGGATCCACTCTAATGGTAGAATTTTAATCAAAAATATCAGCTATCCAAGTTTCCACCATTTAGTTTTTTGCCAACGCACATAAACTTCCAATGACCACTCACCCACTTCAAATATTTTCTGCTGGCCGTTTTTGAAAAGTTTTGGACGTTTTTGGGCTTGCCGACATCTCAAAAACATGTAAATCTATAGCAAATTTATCTTTTAACCATGGGACAAGGTATGGGAGCCTTTTTACCACCACAAACAATCATTTAGAGGCCCAAAACAACTTCAAAACTCTGTTGTACAATTAAAAACGTGATTCATCTTTTGAACAGCAACAAAATTTACTTACTTAACTTTCTAATTACTTCACCACCATTTCGGTTATACTTTGTTTATTTAAATTATCGGCATGAAATAAAACCGATATATCAAACTGTAAGAATAGAGGAGGGACAAAGTTGTTCTAAATCCAATGGTGGATAACACCAAACTAATGGTAACTGGTCAGCAAGAAAATCTTCCTTCGTTGGAACTTACCCATCCAAAAGCTTATGCCAATGTCTGATGTCTTTTACTCATTGGGCTCCAATGCATCTCAATCACTTTTTTAAAAAAAGATTTAATATTTCACCTTGTAAGATAAAAACTTTTTACCTCCCTTATAATACTTTAAATATTTTGTTTAAAAGATTTGAATGTATACTCCAAAGGATGCTTTTATACTATATATTTAAATCATTTACTAAAATAATTAAAAAGTATATATTCTACCAATCAAATATTAGTACTTTAATCATTTGAAACAAACTCATTGATCCTTTTCAAAACTTTTTAAATGTTTTATTTCTTTTTGTAATAACCCTACACATTATACAAGCTTAAAAATTGTGTTATTTTTAAAAGCATCATATAATTTCATGTAACACAAATAATTTAAATACTATAATATTAATTAGAGGAAAAATATAATATTCAAAATTAAAAACTTCCTAATTAACATTCAGCGTGATACACCTGCAAAAGGAAATTTATTATAACAGAGTTCAGATGAGAAGAAGTTATGGTTCAAAAAGGCGTACCTGGTTTGATTCTGTATTTGCAACCATATACATACCTAGAAAAGTAAGTTGCAAGGAACTCGGAGTGGAATAGATACTTGATCTAAATAATTGCAAAGAGAGATTTGCTTCCTGGTATGAATCTGGAACCTTAAAAAATTTAATTTTTAAGGGTCCAACAGATTCTCTTGAGTCCCAAATAGTCTGTTCTATTATTGGACATGACTCATCTCGATATAACCACATTTACTCTTATTTGCGTGACTAAATTATTCTAGAAAATCTTACCCGTAATGAGAAAAGGAACTTAACTCGAAATGCTTCATGATATGTCATCATTGCTAACGATTTGTTTAGGTGAAGTTTTGATGGTACATTGCTTAGGTGTCTAGAAACTGAAGAGTCTAAACATGCATTATCGGAAGTCTATGAAGGTATTTGTGGATCTTATTCAAATAGTCTTACTTTAGCTCGGAAACTACTAAAGGCTAGCTACTACTGGCCAGACATGGAGAAGGATGCTATAAAGTTTTCTAAAACTTGTGAGAAGTGTTAGCTACATGGAAATCTCATACATGCTCCAGGAAAGGATCTCATACCCTTCATCACACATTGGCCTTTAAAGAAATGGGCCTTTGATCTCATTGGTCAGATCTATCCTGCATCATCCAACATACACAAGTTTATTATAACTGCCACTAAGTACTTCACTAAGTGGGTAGAAGCGGTTCTGCTCATCAAAGCAACCAGTAAACAAGTAGCTCTATTCATTCTAAATTATATAATTTGCAGGTATGGGATACCTTCATCCATCATGACTAACAATGAAGGACAATTCAAGAATAAAGATCTAGACGAGCTCTGTGAGAAATTCAAAATTAAACAACACTGGTCATTTGTATATTACCCTCAAGGTAATGGACAAGCTGAGGCATCTAACAAAAACTTGTTAACTATCTTACATAGAACAGTAAACAAATCTGGGAGGGATTGACATCTATAGCTCAATCCTGCATTATGGGCTTACAAAACAAGTATCAGAACACCTACTGGGGCTACACCTTTCTCTTTGGTGTATGGGTCTGAAGCGGTATTACCTATTGAAGTAGAAATACTATCTCTAAGAGTTTCTTTGTAATGTCTTGTTACTGATGAAGATTATAGGATATCTAGATTGCAAGAACTTGAATTGCTGGATGAACATTGGCAAGTGGTGTTTGATTATCTTAGAGTGTATCAGATGAGAATGTCCAGAGGATATAACAAGAAGGTTCGATAAAGAGAATTTCAGGTTGGTGACCTCGTTCTGAGAGAAAATCTTAAAAATCAACAGTTTCAAGACAACAAAGGAAAGTTTGAACCCAACTGGTTGGGTCCATACATCGTCACTGCAGTATTTGGCTCTGGTGCCTATCAACTCTCAACATCGGAAGGAGAAAAGCTCCATGAACTGATTAACACCATCCATTTGAAGAAATTCTTCACTTAACATTCTCTGCTCCAACAATTTGTATAGCCGAAAAATGTCCTGAAAAATACCAAAAAAAAAAAAATCATAAAAAGTCCTTTAAAAAAAGGGGGGAAAAGAATAAAAAATGCCCTTGTGAAAGCCTGGTAAATAGGCACCTTGGTTAAAAAAAAAATGAATCTCTGCTAAGTAGGTGAAAACCTGGTAAATAGGCACCTCTTGTACTCAACGCTCCATCTATCAACGCAATGTTGGCATTTCCCACTTTCATGCATCTTTATTATTGCTTGGACATATTTCACTCACATTTGTGACATCCTAGTTCGTTGGAACCCTCATGGCTTGAAACTGATCAATATCCTAGTCGTAGGTTAATCGACAAAGCATATTACATGTCCTAAGCAGTATCGACCAAGTCTTCTTTCAGTCAGTGAAACCTGGTCGTCCACTCTGAGTCAGTCACCTATCTCCTAACTACCCAAGAGTTTTATCACTGGGTACACAAGCAAAACAAAATTACTGAAAACAATCACTAAACAGTTTGAGCGATGAATGAAAATTTTCTTTGTATAATGTCTTTTATAATGATTTTCAATTATTATCCCTTTGAGTAACTCGAGGAAGTTTATCTTGACTAAGAGAAGCAAGGATTGGGGGCATAATATTTTCTTTGTTTTCTGCTTGTAGGAATGATTCAGATGATCTGGAAACATCTAATAAGTTGGGTGTCTATGATAAGAGCCTTCACATCAAGGTGAATTCGCCACACATACCTCGACTCCACTTACTTGAATGCTACAGGGAGGTTCATACATTTCTTTGTCTGTTTTGAGGGAATTTCTTTATCATGCAAATCTGGGTCCCTGCGTAATCTGTCCAAGGATATGAATGAAAAAGGGTCATTGTGGACAAGATAATTAATATTGCACATGAAAAGAAAGGAACTCTAATCTTCCTGTTATGTTTGTTATGCTCAGTGATGAAACTTAAGCATTTTAAATCTAGTGACTAGGTTTAGGTTGCATTTCAATTTGTATCTCATCTTGCATTTCATTCTGTATTTTGTGAATTGAGGGTGATTTTGGTATGGTAATTGTCATTCCTGTGAAGTGTATGCCTGTGATACCTGCAGCTGCAACACAAAAACACTCAATATATCATTACAAGCATGATTAGCAAATATAAACAAAGACATATGAAATCATGGCTAATTGATCTAGCGCCTCCTAATAAATGCGAGTATGAATTCTTTCTCAGATCTAGTTAGCAATTCTAGTTACTGGACTACACCTAGATGGAGGATTTAAGATGATAATGATGAGATTAAGATAGATGAAAGGGAACAATTGGAGGTTGGTAGGAGAAGGGGTTGGATGAAAGGGGACAATGTCATCTCCATGGTGACAAGTGTCAAGAGGCTTCTAGAAGAGGTTGGATGAAAGGGAACATTTGTCATCTCTATGGTAACAAGTGTCAAGAGGCTTCTAGAAGATGTTGGATGAAAGGGAACATTTTTCATCTATATGGTGACAAGTGTCAAGAGGCTTCTAGAAGAGGTTGGATGAAAGGGAACACTTAGTGACAAGTGTCAAAAAGATTTGCTCATGAGAGGGCAAAGTGTTCAAGTAAAGGGGACATGTGGTTAGATGGAATGGGTTAGGTTTAGGAATGGCTAGGTTAGGTGGTTAAAAGTTAGGAAGCATGTGGGTAATTTGAGTTTAGAAATTTAAATAATAGGAAAAGGCTAATTAATTTCAACAACTCATAAATTGATTTGTTTTAATTAATTAGAGGATTAGAAGAAATGAATTTGATGGGGAAGAATTAATTAATCAAAGGGGATTATTTAAATGAACCCATTAAATAAATCCTTAGATTTATTAATAAGTAGATGAAAAGGGGGGATTTAATTCAATCGTTGATGAATTCAATTAAATTAGGGAGGGAGATTAATTAAATAATTGCTTATTTAATTAATTATCTTCAGACCATTTTTAGGTGTATACATTTTGCCCCTCTTTGAAGCGAGGTGTGATAATGCGTTGATTGAAAGAATAATCTCATTTTGATGATGATATTGGTTTGATAGGATGCCCCTACTCTTGGTTGATGGATTGTGATAAGATAATGCCCCCTTAGGAGATCAATTGAGATAATTGATCTTTGGAGTTTTTGGATGGTTGCGAAATTGATATCCCGATTAGAAGTAATTTGATGTCTGCAACTGTGGCTGATAAAAATGTGAGTTCTATAATCACGGTGATGTGTTTCTTGATGATTGATAAAGTTTGATTGGCTAGATTGATAAGATCGAGATTCAGTCTAGTTTCAGGAATGACACCTCCTATATAAGACAAAGATGATTAAAGTTTTTGGTTTTAGGAACAATATATCTTGTATAAGACATGATCAGAACATCTGGTTTCAGGAAAGATACATCCTGTATAAGACATGAAAAAATCGATTTAGATGTGATTGATTGATAGAATTGATAATATTGATTGAATAAAGAACTGATAGTTTATTGATATCAAGTTGCAAAAAGATTCGGATATGTTGATGTTGGTTCTGTTGAGAGGGTAGGATAATATTTTTACTGGGTCGATGATATCTGGAGAGATATGAGTCATAAGTTTGATTGTATATACACTTAAGATGATACCTTGATGATTCCTGCGATAGATTTAACCTTGGATAAAAGGAGCATGTGGGATCCCATGCAAGAATGAAATGCAAGCTAAATGCAAATGAAAATGCAAAGCTACGACTGGACCAGTCACTGGATTATTGCGTTTTTGTCATCATTGAGCTTTTGAAATGTGGGAAGTGAGTGCAAACATCGATGGTATAATTAAACCATGATGACTTGAGCACTTCTTTCCTAGATTTTGATATAGAAAGTTATCTCAAGCATCAAGGTATAATTGAACCGAGATGACCTGAGTGTTGCTTGCATAAAACAGGCAGTATTAATCATTTCAATACGCAAATCAGAAATGTCTTCAATGATGCTTCGATGATCATGTCCCGAGACATATTTGCACATGTTAATGATTAATTTTCAGACAACAGACAAGAAAAATATCATGTTTCTTCCTTGTTCCTCTAGTCAAAGACATCCTGGAGTCACTCAGAAATCATGATAGAAAAAATCAATTATAAAAAAGCTGAACAATCATATTAAAATCATTATCCAAAAGATATCATCCATGTGTTTAGGCTGATTTTGTGATAGTTTGATGGTTGATAATTTGATCTTGTGTTCAATGTTGGATATGTCTCAGTTTTCACTTGTGAAGAATTGTCTAACCATTCATTCTACCTATTTGATTAATTTAAAAATTGATCCAAAGTTTTACCCCCAGCTAAGTGCAGGATTTTGCCCCAAGCCTAGAAACAAATTCATTATGATATACCCAATGATCCAAACCATGGTGAGAGAGCAGCTGCAATGTCTGCGTATGTACAAAGGCTTTATTATGCATATGCACAACACTGATGGAAAATGATGCAAGCGGAAAGATGCATGAACTAATAGATGGAAGAGCTAGCCGACAGATAGTGCCTGTTTTCTAGGTTTTCACCATTTGTTTTTATTGCACTTTTTCTGATTTTTTATTTTTTATTTTTTTATTTTTATTTTATTTTTTATTGTTTTTCATTTTTCTGATTTTTCAAACATAAATTTTTTTCAGATGTATGCTATTGATAGGTTCCTCGAGCTAATCTTCATCCTGTGTTGATAGCTGATATGCTCCTAATCCAGATACTATTGTGACCACAAATGGACCTAACTAGTTTGGTTTAAACTTTCCTTTCTTTTCTCGATCTGCCTGGTTGCATGGATTTTCCTTTAGCACTAGTTCTTGAACTTGAAAGACTCATGGTTTAACCTTATGATTATAACTCTGACACATTCTTTGTTGATATACCTTTAAATGATCAAAGGCATTTTGTCTTCATTCATGGATCAGTTCTAACTCTCGCAGTCTAGATACTTGTTGTTCTTGATCTGGGATGAGACCTTTTAGTGATACACAAAGAGAGGGTATCTCTACCTCAATTGGCAATATTGCTTTTGATCCATATCCAAGAGAGAAAGGTGTGGCACCTATTGGTGTGTGGATACTAGTATAGTAGGACCATAGAGAAGGGTTCAGTTGAATATGCCAATCTCTTCCAGCATCGTTCACTATCTTTTTGAGGATTTTCAGAATAGTTTTGTTAGATGTTTCTGCCTGCCCATTTCCCTATGGATTGGTGTGGAGAATTTGTGTTGAATTTTGAATTTCTCACATAGCTCTTGTACATCTTGATTCTTGAACAGTTGCCCATTGTTAGTGATAATGGTCATTGGTATTCCGTAGCGACATATGATATAGTTCATGATAAATGCAGCAATTTGTTTTCCTATGATATTTATGAGAGGTACTACCTCAATCCATTTTGTGAAATATTTTGTAGCTAGAAGGATGAATTTGTGACCATTAGATGAAGAAGGATTAATTTTCCTATGAGATCAAGACCCCATTGGCAAAAAGGCTAAGATGTTGCTAAAGAATGAAGTTCTTGTGCTGGTGCATGATTCAAATTCCCATGGATCTGACATTGTTTCCATGTTCTAGCTATCTGAAAATAATCTTTTTCCATAGTTGGCCAATAATAGCCCAAGTGTATGAGTTTTTTCGAAAGGGTAAGACCACTTGAATGAGTGCCACAAATGTCATTATGGACTTCATGTAAGGCCTTCTCAGATTCTTCTTGTTTAAGACATCTTAAAAGAGTATTGTCTAGACCTTGTTTAAACAGGGTATCCGCGACGAGAGTAAAATGGGAGGATTAGTGAATAAAGTTTCTCTTTTGGTTCTTTGATAAGTCGGGAGGTAGGGTGTTTTCTTTCAGGTATGTGTAAGTTTGGCCATAGCGGGAGGAATCATGCCCAACAAGGTGACAGATAGTTTGGGAATCAGGATAATTATGAGCAGGGTAAAACAATTCTTCCACCAGGAATTCATAATGTTGTTAATTTTCTTGTGTCTGAAGGAGAGAAGCAAGTGTAGCCATGGCATCTGCTGCATTGTTGTCAGTTCTTGGAATCTGCTGAAAAGTTATTTCTACAAAGTACTTCTTGATATCATCAACCATCTTTTTGTAAGGCATTAGTTTTTCATCCTTTGTTTGATAATCATATTGATTTGATTAATGATGAGCTGAGAGTCTCCAAAGACTTGTAGTTGTGTAATGTTCTATTATATAGCCATTTTGATACCTGTAACCAAAGCTTCATACTCTATTGTGTTATTGGTGCATGGAAAGCTTAATTTGAATGCTTTTGTGATTGTATGACCTTACGGTGTGATGAATAGAATACCTACTTCTGATCCATGTTGTGTATATGAACCATCAAAGTATAGTTGCCATGTTTTTGTGGTGACTGTTAGGATATCAACACCATGAAACTCAATCTATAAAGGATGATCATATTGAAGTGGTGCCTCTTCTAGTTGATCTACAATGACTTGTCCTTTGATAGCTTTTCTGTCAACATACTCAATATCAAACTCACTCAGAATCATGATCCATTTTGCTAGTCATCCTATTAATGTTGCTTTGCTAAGTAAATATTTTAGAGGATCAATTTTAGCTATTAACTTGATGGAGTAAGATAGTAGATAGTGTCGTAATTTTTGGGAAGCAAAAACTACTACTAAGCATTCTTTTTCTGTTGGTGAATAGTTGATCTTGTATCCTACTAGTGTTTTGCTGATGTAGTAGATGGCTCATTCTTTTCCTTCATTATCCTACTGTGCGAGCAAAACTTGTAATGATACTGCAATGGTTGATATATAAAGTAATAATGATTTTCTTGGAATTGGTGACATTAGGACGGGTGGTTGTATGAGATAAGTCTTGATCTTGTTGAATGCATCCTCACATTGGTGGTCCCACCTGAAATGAACATTTTTGTGCAATAGATGAGTAAATGGTTGACATTATTCTGCTAGTTGAGAAACAAATCTTTTGATTGACTGGAGTCTTCCTTGGAGTGATCTTAGTTGACTGATATTCTTGGGTGATGCCATTTCCATGATTGCTTTAACCTTAGCTGGATCCACTTTGATACCTCTAGCTGAAACAATGTATCCCAATAGCTTTCCTGAAGTAACACCAAAGGCACATTTCTTAGGATTTAGCCTTAGCTTGTATTGTTCTAACCTATCAAAGATCTTTTCCAATATCTCTATATGTTCTTCACTATTTTATGATTTAGCCAATATGTCATCCACATAGTCTTCCATGAATATATGCATCATGTCATGAAATATAGTTGTCATAACTCTTTGATATGTAGCACCGACATTCTTTAGTCCAAAAGGCATGACGTTCTAGCAGAAAGTACCCCATGGACATGTGAAAGCTATTTTTTCTTGATCTTCGGGTGCTATTTTGATCTGATTGTATCCCGAGAAACCATCCATTAGAGAAAACATGGAGTGTCTAGTAGTTAAATCTACAATGATGTCAATGTTAGGCAAAGGAAAGTCATCCTTTGGACATGAGTTATTAAGATCTTTGAAGTCTGTGCATATTTTGATTCTTTTATTTGGTTTTGAAACAAGAATGATGTTGGATACCCATTGAGGATAGGCTACAGGTCTAATGAATCCTACATCTAATCATTTCTTTAGTTCTGCTTTGACTAGTAGAGCGATATGTGAATGCATTTTCCATAGCTTCTGTTTGACTGGTTTGGCTCCTAGACTAACATTTAAGTGATGCATAATAAGCTCTAGATCTAACCCTGGCATGTCTACATATGACTAGGCAAAATTGATTTGTTGTCATTTGAAGAATTCTATATATTGTTGTATTTCTTCTTCTGATAGAGAAGTCACTGGATGAAGAATCTTTGGTTTCTCTGTTGTGCCAATGTTAACTACCTCAGTTGGTTCGATCAAAATTGATGACCTTTCTTGATAGAGCTTAGGTAAAGTGTCAAATCTCCCATCTTCGGGTGCCTCAAGGAGGTTTTCACCGTTAGATTCATCCTTTCTTTTTACTTTTTCTAGATCTAATGTTGCCAATGAATGGTTTTCAACATTAGACTTGATATTCTTTTCATTATTTTCACTTTTGCGACTAGGAGATTTGGCACCCACTTGACTGGAAGATGTGTTACTGAAATTCCTGGTGAGAGTTGTTATAGGTTCAATTGCATTAAGATATATAGATATGTCGTGGTCATTTGGAAAGGTATCAATGGTGGTATGTCCTTTATTTTTCCAATCAATAAGCTCAGGGTGGATTAGAGGTAGGGGATCTTCAGGTTGGGATGTTTCAAGGGTTTCAAGGGTCATGATGGATGTATCAAAGTTTTTATTATGTATGTCAATGTCTAGAATGGTACTCTCATCAGAATGACCTCATATAAGAAATTCGTGATCATCCTCAGTTAAGTCCAAGTCAGCTGAATGTGATTCTAATTCAAGTGAACTAGTTCCTAACGTTTGTCCTATATACATGTGAACTATATCGACTTCTACATCTCCTTCAAAGCAATTTTCTTCAGCTGATTCTTTAAAGTGATAGGAATCTCATTCCCATTCATTAGAATCTGTATCACTTGTAGCCTACAATCTACAAATTTGATCATATAGCATTTCTTCTATTTTTCTGGCTATATCTTTTCTTCTTTCATATTCAACTTCTTCAGGACTGAGATTGAGTTTTGTCAACTTTTCTATGAGTTGTCCTAGATTTATATTAGCTTCTTTCTTGTTTTGATTGAGATTTAATGTTGCTCGAGAGGTTCTTTTAGTTTGTTTCTCTTATTGGTTTGAAGCTTGCTTCTTTTCCCATTTCATGTTTGCTTGTGTTTGTTACTTAGCTAATGTTTATTCTCTTTCAATTTCCAGTTGTTCTTGTCTATTTTCACATTCCTCTTATTGTTGACTAAAAGATGTGTCTACTGGTAGAGTGACTTGTCCATACCCTAAGCCTGTTTTGTCAGTAGTCTACTGAGTGTAAGGTTGGATAGGTTCTGAGATACCTTCTTTTCTTTTTCCTATAGGACCTATTCTGGTATATCCCATTCTTTTGAGAATGTTAAATCCTTTTCCATACTTTTCTGTAGGTATTCTGACATTGTTGATCTTTTGTTGAAATTCTTCATCCTTGTATAGCCACTGTAGCACATCTTTGTCTTCTATTTCCTCTGATAAGGTTCCAACACTAACAAAGGCTCCATCAAATATTGGAAGATGTTTCACAATTGGTTGTTGTTTAGAGTTTGATGGTTTTCCAAAGGATTTAGGAGAAAGTGGAAATTGTGATATTGAATATTCTCCATTTCCTCGATCTCTTAGTTGCATTTATTTTTCCATACTTGATAAAATAGAGGCAAATGATTGTTCTTTGGATTGTGTGTTCGAAGATGTTGCCTCCCTATTATGAGGAACAATGACTTCTTGAGCCATTTTTAGATTGCTATAGTATTGAAATGGATTTGAATCTATAGATATTGTGATTTCCTGTCCATTGTATGGAAATTTTAAGCACTGATGACATGTTGATGTCATAGCTTGTATGTCCTATATCCATGGTCTCCCCAAGAGTATGTTGTATTCCACGTATAGAACCTGGCATACTATGTTTTTTTGCAAAGGTCCTACTCTGAGGGGTAATACCACAATTCCTTTAGAGGAATGCTCTTCTTCACCATAGGCTTTCATTTTTATCTTTTTCTAGGGATCAACTGCATCTTCTGAATATTCTAGAGCACGGATAAGACTCAAAGAGAAAATGTTCAAGCCAACTCCCTCATCTCTTAGGACTTGTTTAACAAGCATTCTATGAATGAGGACTTCAATTTGCGAGACAATGTTATGGGGATGCTGCAATGAATTAGTGCTTGGATATGAAGGAGACAAGCTTTGAATAGGATCCTCTGAAATAGGCTTGATGGGTATATTGTTTGGTGAGGATTCTATGGAAGTTTTTTGCAAGATTTTAGGAGGTGTAGGAATAGATGCCTTTGGAGCATCAATTTTATTATAGGGGGATAAGCCATTGCTAGACATAGGTGCATGATTTTGATCTTCATCAGCACAACCCCTTATGGCTTTCTTTAATATTTGTATAAAGGAGACATCTTTCTTTGGATATGTATTTGAATCCTTGTTAGGTTTTAACATAGTTGGATTTTGATTTTGGACTTGTTTGATTTCTCTGATATGTTGTCTTGTTACTTGTATTTTACTTTGGTGTTCCATGTTTCTATGATCTTCAACTATTTCAAATGTTTTTGTTTCCATTTTAGGGGTTTGATTGTCTAAAAGTTGTTTTGATAAGTGATCAATTGTCAATGTAAATGTGATAGTGCGATATGACATGAAAAGATGATTCAAGTGTTTAAAAGTTTGCAAGTTTTTTGATCTTTGGTTTAATAGTGCAATGATCATGATTTGATAAAAATCAAGTCTAATAGGAAAGATATATCCTATGATGTGGGACAAGATTGTCTTGACCACGCATTGTAGTTTCATGATAAAGGATGATAGATCCTGATGAGAAACTATGTTTGAGTGATGAGTTTACCAAAAAGGGTGATAATGCACTTTGAGATGTTTAGATCTTGAACTTGTTAAGAGTGAGCACTTGAAAATCTTGAGGTGTTTATGTTCTAAAGTCTAATTTTGATGGATGATAACTTGACCAAGAGAACCAAGAAGACAATTTAAGCATAGAATAAAAGATAACATGTGTTTATGATTAGTTCACACTGATCAAGCAAAATGATAGACCTGAAAAAGTCATACAAATTGGCAGCTCTGGATTGCTAAAAATAGAGACTTGTATGACAGATCATATAGCCTCAAATGACAAAAGATACAAGCCTATATGACAAACTAAGATTTTCATGTGAAACAATAGAGGCTCGTACGACAATACTTTCTGAACCATAAGATAAAATAGATTACTCATACGATAAACATTACTAAGCCATACGACAAAAGATAAATACCATATGATAAATGATTAGCTCATACGACAGAGAACCTAACTCATATGATAGATACTCAATTAAGAGGTCTCCCAGCCTTGAAAACCAAGGTTTGCTATACTCGAAGGTATGGAGGACAGCTATTCCCGAGCACTTCCATTGACTTGATTTTCATCAAATCACATTTATTTTACAGTGGGCTAGATTACTTGGTGTTAGTCGTTCCCACTTAGGTCGTTCCCCTCTCACCGGTCGTAATGGCTTTAAGAGTTATTAACTCCTTGGGAGGGTAGGCCTGCTAAAGATATGCACTAATGAAATCAAAATATGAGTCTATTTTTTATCACCTAAGAAAGGTGAGAGCATACTCGCCTATCATCAAAGACACGAAATACATGATGGTTCATTCCTTTAGCAAAACCAAGCGTGCCTAAAATTTTAAGAAATACACAAAGTTTTGTTGAATTCCTTTAGGAAACCTGCAAAATAGATCCATTAGTAATCATTGATGCATTTTGAATTTGGTCTTTGACAAGCGTATCTTCATCAATCGTTCTGCAAAAAAGAGTTAAGCTGCCAAAAATCTCATAAACAAATCAGGGTTAGCATTAGTAAAGCTCGGATTAAAAACAAAAAACCCTAAAATGCAGTTTATTTTAAAATCTCAAAGGCAGATACTTGTACGACATGATTTATGAGCTGAAACTGCACAGATTTAGATCTTAGACACAAGCCAAAATAGGCTCGTACAACACAGAAACAAGCTAATATGCGTAAAGAATTTACCAGCCAGAAACACGTACGACATGAATTTAGATCTCGTGTGACAAAATAAAGATGCTCATACAACACAGGACTGAGCTATTATGATTCAAAATATAATATCATCCCAGACCATAAAGGAGTTCGTACGAGCCAAAAAAGTAGCTTGTACGACACTCTGAACTAGACCCAGCAAAGATGAAAGTTTATGAAGCTTGAGAGGCCAAAAATGATGATCTTGAGCCCCACGGTGGGAGCCAAAATGTCATGCCTGTGAAGTGTATGCCTATGATACCTGCAGCTGCAACACAAAAACACTCAATAGATCATTACAAACATGATTAGAAAATATAAACAAAGACATATGAAATCATGCCTAATCAATTTATCACCTCCTAATAAATGCGAGTATGAATTTGCTCTCAGATCTAGTTAGCAATTCCAGTGACTTGACTACACCTCGATGGAGGATTTAAGATGATAATGATGATGCATTTAAACTAGAAATGATGAGGTTAAGCTAGATGATAAGAAAATTAAGATAGAAACAAGCTAGATTTAAGATAAAATTGATCATGATAACAATGCTAAAATGCTATATACCTATAGTAACAATGCTTTAATGCAAATGAGATGGGATTCAAGATGAATGAGATGAATCAATCAGGGTTTATTTATAGGATTTCCAAGGCCAAGGGTGAGGTGGTAGGAATCAATGGTCAAGATTAAGTCTGAAGATATCAATGGTGAAATTGGAGAAGGTTTTAAAAGAGGCTGGATGAAAGGGAACAATTGGAGGTTGGTAGGAGGAGGAGTTGGATGAAAGGGGACAATTGGAGGTTGGTAGGAGAAGGGGTTGGATGAAAGGGGATAATTCCATCTCCATGGTGACAAGTGTCAAGAGGCTTCTAGAAGAGGTTGGATGAAAGGGAACATTTGTCATCTCTATGGTGACAAGTGTCAAGAGGCTTCTAGAAGATGTTGGATGAAAGGGAACATTTGTCATCTCTACGGTGACAAGTGTCAAGAGGCTTCTAGAAGATATTGGATGAAAGGGAGCATTTGTCATCTCTATGGTGACAAGTGTCAAGAGGATTCTAGAAGAGGTTGGATGAAAGGGAACATTTAGTGACAAGTGTCACAAAGCTTTTCTCTTGAGAGGGCAAAGTGTTCAAGTAAAGGGGACATGTGGTTAGATGAAATGGGTTAGGTTTAGGAATGGTTAGGTTAGGTGGTTAAAAGTTAGGAAGCATGTGGGTAATTTGAATTTAGAAATTTAAATAATAGGAAAAGACTAATTAATTTCAATAACTCATAAATTGATTTATTTTAATTAATTAGAGGATTAGAAGAAATGAATTTGATGGGGAAGAATTAATTAATTTGAATTAATTAATCAAAGGGGATTATTGAAATGAACCCATTAAATAAATTCTTAGATTTATTAATAAGTAGATGAAAAGGGGGGATTTAATCAGCTTGTTGATGAATTCAATTAAATTGGGGAGGGAGATTAATTAAATAATTGCTTATTTAATTAATTATCTTCAGACCATTTTTAGGTGTATATAATAATAATCCTTTTATCTTTTGAATGAGAGTTGGAAGTATCATCATTTCTTAGCTAAGCAGTCTCTTTTTCATCATTCGTTTGATTGAGTACTTGTGTATTGAGATGTTAGATGCATACATAAGCATCTTATATAGATTCATAAATTTCATTATCACTCATTCACATTCATCTTATTGCATAAAAAGGAAAAAAAGAAAATTTGCATTACTCATTACTCATTTTCATCATTTATTTGCATATGAAAAGAAACGAAAACAAACATTCATATTCATCTGCATTACATACATCCATGCTAAATAAATATGCATACATATAGAATAAAGCATATATAAGACATCTCATGATTGATCGACACAAGTAATATGAAGTCCAATCAGATCTTGTATATATAATCATCAAGTCTCAGGGTACGAAATAATGTCAACTGACATGTTAAAACTCCCATCGGAGCAAGAATCATAAGGGCTACAAAAAATGGGTGTGTCTACAAAAAATCTCTAAGCTACAAAAAAAAATCTAGCTCTCGACCTCTCCCTCATCGCCTGGTGGAGGAGGTGGCCCCTCCTGACCAAGATCCTGATGAGGTGCCTGAGCTCCCTCAGATCAAGCCATATACTGTGAATATGGTACAACCTACTGCACTACTAGAACAACTATGCTATAAGCCGCAACATAATAGGCTGCTCGACTTGTCTGATGGAGAACCTCCTGTTGAAGACTGTCTCACTCTACCCTGATCTCTGCAACCTGACGATCGCGCTTTTCTCTGAGCTCAGCTAGCTGATGATCTCTCTCCACTCTAAGATCTGCTAGCTGATGATCTCCCTCTACTCTAAGATCGGCTAGCTATCGGTCTTGCTCCGCCAGCTGAGTTTGTGCCACTATTAGCTATGACTGCAAACCCGCTAGGCGTACTCTTATCGACCGCATTGTCTTAGCACCCTGATCCCTCGCAGGCTCTTTGTCTCCATCCCTGCCTCAATTGCCTCCAACTCCCCCTTGCTCCTCTCTCCTCTGCCGAACCTATCTTGGCACTGCTCTCTCCTCCTCTCCTCCAGCCTGTAACACTCTCGCTCCACCAAGTCTCACTTCAACCGTACCTAGGGATCCACCCTCTCCTCTCTATTTTCTACCACCAGCTAGTACCCCATTACTGCTAGCACTAGGATCACCACCTGCCTGCCTCAAAGTCTCGGCTCTCTGTCCCTACCTCTGTCAATGTCCCTGTCCCTACGCGGGGGCATCATCCTCTACCTCCTCTATATGAGGTACCTACTCAGCTAGATCCATAAATCTTGGGAATGGATGCTGCTGGAACCAATCCCTATATTGGGGAAAGACCCCCGCATCTGCAATACCATCCATATAGTCCCATCTGAGATGTTGTAATCTAGTCAGCTCCAGCATACTCAAGGCATAAGACAATCTCGATGCCCATCCCTACCTCTCCTCATCTGCATAATGCGTGAATGCAGTGTACTCCTGCGAGATCCCTTGAAGTCTACCATATTGCCTCATCACTCAGGAAATAATGAATCACTCGACTACTATCTCTAATCTATCGATAAGTGGGCAAGTCATGAACAAATCCTTGTGAACAACCTTCCAATCATCCCACAACTCTAGACCCATGTACAGTCTCCATGTCATGGCTATCAAATCATCTAGTTTCCATCTCCAAAAATCTGTCTTGCCTAGATGGGGTTGAGTAACATATCCTAAATATCTATGTACAATGGGCTGACCAGGATCTCTTCCATTATTTACAATCAACCTACAAACTAGGAGGTGCTCCCAGGCCCATACCTGTAAAATCAAAACTCCTGCAGCCATACTCTTCCCCTCCCTATATAAAATCTCATGCATCTCATGAT
Organism: Cryptomeria japonica; assembly: GCF_030272615.1. NCBI lineage: Eukaryota > Viridiplantae > Streptophyta > Pinopsida > Cupressales > Cupressaceae > Cryptomeria > Cryptomeria japonica. The sequence continues at coordinate 500,129,745 of NC_081409.1, read as the reverse complement.
ACATGTGTGCTAATATACAAGAGCCTCAGCCTAATCTCTGAGGGGTATCAATAAGCCTCTCTAACATCCTACCCCATCCACAAAAAAATCCCTATTGTCCCCTATCCGACATCAAAAAATAGCTGATAAAACCTACCAAGATGCAAGCAAGTGGGAAGTCCTCACTGTACCTGGTCATCATCATGTCCCAACTGATAGAACGTGTTAGAATATCTAGATCCCTGAAAACATGTCTAACAACTACTAACCCAGGAAGTTGCACTGCATCATAATCAACCTTACCCCCAGCAAAAGGGATACAAAGAATCTTGTATGCGTCCTTAGGAGTGATGGTCATCTCCCCAACTAGAAAGTGGAATGTGCTAGGCTCAGAATGAAATCTCTCTACAAGCACAGTCAGCATTCCATGATTCACACGGATATCAGGTAAATCAAGAAGGTGGGTCAATCCGCACAAATCAATATGAGCCCAGTCAATATCTGACAACTGATGCACTAATGTCATCGACGGTGGATAGACACATCTGAAAAGAACATGAGGCAATCAAATATGCAAAAACCCAAACAACAACCATCAAGAAGCATTTCAAATCAGCATATAAGAGAAGCAAAACATCACACAAATCCAACTACATTAGCTGCAAAATCAAAATTTCAAGTTTGGACCTTCAAAAATGCTCACTGTTTTCCAAATGACAAAAGATCATAGGGGCAAAAATTCGTACTAGTTAGGAATAGGTCTAGTATGACAAAAGACTCCCATACAACAAAAGACTAGCCTTAGGACGACAAAAGGGGCTCTTTTGAATGTTGTCGTACGATATAAGGGTAGGCCTAGAATGACAAAACTAATGGACTAAAACAAAAAAAGAGATTTAATCAGTTTGTCATATGAGATAGGATCCTGTCTCGCATGACAAAACCTGACTTAAACGTGCCAAAAATTGAAAAATTCAACAAAAAAAAAAATTCAAAATTGAAATGAATAACAAGCTTAAGATAGATTACTTACCACTGGCTCATAGTTTTGAGGTCGATTATGTAGTCTCTGGCACTCGAATCGATGCATATGAGTGGGAACAATCATTATTCTTCATAGAAGGCTTTTTGAATTTTCAAACTTGGAGGGTTAAAATGAATTGAAAATGACACTTTTACCCCATATATAGCCAAAACCCTAATTTTTCAACTTGCTCCGATGGACATAAAAATTGTACCCTTAGCTAATTTGCCCATTCTAATTCCATTTTTGGGATCGAAATTAAAATACAATATCATTTTCCTAGTCAATTTCACAATTTGGACCACTTAGCGCTTTTTCATAAGATGTTGATTCTACATATCAACTTTGCGCTCAATTTCTCATCAATCAATGCCGAATTTTCAAAAATTCCTCAGAATCAATTTGTGCTCAAATAATTATCATCGATAAATAATTGCCTAAAATCTTGTACCCTCTCTATGTTTCAATTTCACTCCCGAGTGGGCATACTCATGACCTCACATCTTCAAAGTCAAGAAAATTTTTAAATCTTCATCAAAAGTCGAGCAATAATCTTTTTCAACTAAAGAAAATCAAATTATTATTGCTAAGGGGCATCTCAACTTCATCACTTCACATCAAGTTGAGATCTCTCAATCATCTAACTCAAATCAATTGCTAGGGGCATATCAGTTTTATCGCTTCAAATCAAGCTGATATTTTCCTTCATCTGAATCGATCTCTTAACGTTAATCAGTTTCATCACTTTTCATCAAGCTGATTATTCATTTAAACTCAATCAAGAATTTAAATAGTATCTTAGATCACACTCAATTTAAGCAGGTGTTCAGTTTCATTGCATCAAATCAAGTTGAACAATTTATCTTCACTCATCGTGTCTTGATCCATCAAGTTCAAGATCAATTTTATCTTCCCTCATTGTGTCTAGATCAATTAAGTTCTAGATCAGTAAGATCTGCTTCTTGATCAATCAAGCTCAAGTTCGGTATCTTTGCTCTCTATCATTCCTAGTTCAATCAAGTTTAGGATCGGTTTTGCTTTAATCAACTTTGTTCAGCTTCATCCCTTCAAATCAAGCTAAACACCTCGCTCTTCATCTGGTTCGTGATCAATCAAGTTCAACTCTAGCATCTCCTAGACATCAACTATTCTTTGAACCAATGCATTGCTCACACATTAATTCAAAGAGGGGCAAATGTAATACCCTAAAATTGGTCATCTAAATCATGGGCCCCTAATCTCGACAACATCACCAAGGTCCTAACCAAAGGCAATTAAATCAATCTTGAGGACATTAATTAATTCTTTAATCATCAAATACTACATGGCAAATGAATTACTCAATATTAATTAAATATTTATTTAATTAATTGAATCATTCCACAAATATCATTTTGATCAATTATCCTATTTAATTTATCAAATATCTTAACATATTTAATTAATTAATAAATTTGCCATTTAATTATAAAAAAAAAGAATTAATTTATTACAAAAGAGGAATTAATCACAAAGCAAGAGTTAAATTGAAAATAAAATAAAAGAATTAAATTGAGAGAGAAATCAAACTTGAGATATTATTTCTTTCTTCTAAATTGAGAACTTGAATTCAGAAAATCAATTAATTGAATTATTATCCATTCTCTAAAATTGGAACTCACAACTTTTGAGAAAAAGAAGTTCAGTTGCATTGAAAAGACTCTTTTCTTGAATAAATCAAAGAATCATCTATTTTTATCACAAATGCATGGAATTAATTAATTCTTTTTTCTAATGCAACTTGAACTTCTTATCTGAATGCATTTCAATTAAACTACAATTGGAATCTATCTCAAGGTTAACTGAACCTGATTTCTCAATTATTTCAATTAATTCTAAATTGTGCTTTCTTGATCTCTCTTGTGAATTCTCTATAAATTCAGCCTTTAGCTCTCATTCAAATCACCCCAAAGATATTTGAGAAACACCTTGGAGATTATTATTATGCTGATTTTTCTCTGGAGTCATTGAAGATCTTGTGCTTGCTTTTTGAGATTATTTGCATCTTAGTTTAGGTTTTTCCATATTTAGTTTATTCCATTATTGCTTGAATCCATATTGCTTGAATCACTATTGCTTGAATCTTTCATCTTGGTGTAGTCTAGTCACTGGTATTGATTATAAAAATCTGAGAGCAATCTTATAATCGCATCTTTTAGAAGGCAATTAGTCGCTTTGTTATGGTTTATTATTTATTGATTATTAATTTACTAACCATACATGTAATGACTTAATTGAAGTGTTGTGCGTGCAACTATCAACCTTATTTCACTTTTTCACACACACAAATTTAGGATCATGTGATAGGCTGTGGTGGATATGATGAAGCTAAAGATCATCAAATGTTCACATATGCACAGCTCAATCAGTACATGGAGATGATTGGAGCCTTGATATTGGACCTAACTGGAAATAAAGATGTAAGAAGTATGACTCAGGGGGAGTTCAAGTGCTCATGATGCGGAGCTGACACACTTGAACTTGAAAGTGTAAGTGCACTGATTGCCCAAACTGTAGATTATGGAAATTGTTTTAGGATTACCCAGGTATATGCTTCTATTTGGTTGGTTGTATTTATAGTAAAATAACATTTGATCTAAAAACTTTTGGGATCAAATGGGAGGTGATGCAGTTTGAATGGCAGGTGAGTAGTATTCACTGACACATCCTTCTGAATTTGAATGCTTTAACAAATAGCATCAAATTTTCATACTCAATTGGTGTCAGTTGATGGTTGAGTCCTCCATCTCAAGTACTGTGACTTGAGAAATTGTAACAAGTGGTATCAAAGGAGGAGATGCATTCAATGAAGATAAAGGGGAAGAAAGAATTCTATCAGTGACCGTAAAATACAAGGAGGAATGATATCCTGATAGTTCCCTTTGCCATTGTTGTCAAAGGGGGAGAAAGATTATGTAGTATACTGCATACTACATGTGTGAGAATTCATTGGATCATACAAAGAGGGAGAGAGATTATGTAGAATGCAGGATACTACATGAGTTGACATCAATGCCAAAGGGAGAGATTGTTGGCATTATGTTGTTATTGATGTCAACCGATATAGAAGAATGCAACTAGTATGATATATTGTTGGTATTTTTATCACTGATGTCAACCGGTATGGGATGACTACTGGTATGAGAGATGTATGTGCAACACTGTCCTACAGGAGTACAAGATGAGATATCCTTGATATCACCTTGTGTTGCAGATCACCAATAAGGAAAGGATGTCAACTGGTAAGTGATGTGTTGACATGGAGAAGTCAGATCAACCAAGTGAGTGGTTCTCAACCTACAAAGGTCATGACCAGTGTACAAGCAGGATGAGAAAGGTGCTTGGATGTTGTTTGTGATGAAGAGGCAAAATGTTACCTAAACCACATCAACACTGGATGAGAAGAATGAACAGGTCATAGGTATGCTATGAGGTTGCAAAACAACAGGACTTCCACCAGATGAAGATGCAGTCATCATGAGAAGCAATGACTGATAGTGAATGTGCCCACACTGGATCACTTGTGCCTATTTGAAGATGTGCTGCACAAACAAGGAAATCACATGAGTGCATTGCAAGATGCAGAAGACAAGGTGTTACTCCATTGATAAGTGGAACTTATCTCCTATTATGCATAATGTGCATTATAGTTCTATGAGATAAGGAAGAAGAGGTAAAGGCAAGTGTTTGAAGGCTCACACTGGATCTACCGATGAATCAAAGGAATGCCTCACATGCATGAAATCAGGGATATGCACTAGACTGGTTGAGAAGGCATTTTGAGATGTTGGTAGAGATGATGAGTGATGTGTTTGTTACTTTGACAAACTGGTTGTGATATGGTCTGAGTGGATCAGGGAGAAGGCAAGGCTGAGCAGATACAGATAAAGGAAAATGGCCTGATTGAAGATAGAGCTTGTTGAGGGTTGATGACATGGTGTCATCATGATGTTTTACCAGTATGAATGTTCACTGATAATATGGACAAGGTGTAGATGAAGAAGATTCCCCATCTGATGAATTTGTGCTTAAGACAGGTTAGCAAGAGTGCTAACCAATTAAGTAGTTCATTGGAAGAGAAGCAGAATTCAAGGTTGATGACAAACTAGTTTGAGGGTTTAACCAACAGTGTTAGTATACCGGTAGATGAACCTAGTAATGGAATTGGTCGGTGATCCAATCCATATCAACATAGTTGTTTAAGTAGAGGAAGATACCAACATGGAAGCCATGTGGAGATGAAGTGGCAAGAATGCAAAGGTTGGTGGAGTGTTGTGCAGAGATAGTTGCCTCTACACAAGTGCACTTAATATGGACCCCGTGATTTGTGCATCAGATCAGAAGAGTGAGGCTCGAGGAAGAATGAATGATAGAGACAAATCAAGGAGTTGTTGGTGCCTAGATCTAGACAAAAAGATTAGATTGTGAGAAGACCTTGACAATGAAACAACAAAAACATTAATGGTGTTTTGATAATGACAGGTTGAGAGATGAGGTCGTGGTTGCTAAGAATAGAAGATGTGTATTGGAAGGTGCATTAATGGTAGAGATGTACAGTTTTCTATTTGGGAGATTAGATCCAACAAGATCTGATTGGATTTGGTTTGCCTCGAGGTTGATGAGGAAACCCTAACTGCTTGAGATTTAAATCGGCTTTTGGCAAGAAAACCAGGCTATAAATATGCAAGCCAATATTGATAGTGTTGTTGTGAAGTGATTAAGTGCTACTTCTACATGTGAGAGAAAATAAGTCAAGTACTCAAAGAGTATCTAAGAAGAGACTGAGTGTGAGGGAGAATCAAGTTGAAGTGTTTAACCAATAGCAGTGCAGAACCGATAGTGTCCATACTGGCAAAGCAAAAGTGAAAGAAGCTGCAGAGAAGACAAACATAGAATCGATAAAGAGAAAAGTAGTGAGAAGGAGATCCAGTAGAGAAGAATAGAGGAGAGGTCAACCAGTAGAGTTTATTGGTAATGCAACATCAAATGAGAGCAGTAGAAGAGTGAACCAGCATATCAGATAAGCTGTCTCACTGACAGAAGGACGTTGTGTGCAGAGGTTGCAAAACTCTGTCATAACTAGGATATTACTTATGTATTTGAATGTTTATTGTGATCATTGAGTAGGGGTTGTAGCCCATAAATTAGTTAGGGGTTGGTACCCTAAATTAGGGGTTGATTCTCCTTGGGTTGGTGTCCTAAATCAGGGGTTGTAGCCCTAAAAATTGTAACAAAGATTCATTGTGAAGCTGCAAAGAAGGCAAACATAGAACCAATAGAGTATAGTATCGGTAAAGAGAAAAGCAGTGAGAAGAAGATCTAGTAGAGAAGAATAGAGGAGAGGTCAACCAGTAGAGTTTATTGGCAATGCAGCATCAAATGAGAGTAGTAGAAGAGTGAACCAGCGTATCAGATAAGGTGTCTCACTGACAGAAGAAAGTTGTGTGTAGAGGTTGCAAAACTCTATCATAACTAGGATATTACTTATGTATTTGAATGTTTATTGTGATCACTAAGTAGGGGTTGTAGCCCATAAATTAGTTAGGGGTTGGTGCCCTAAATTAGGGGTTGATGCTCCTTGGGTTGGTGTCCTAAATCAGGGGTTGTAGCCCTAAAAATTGTAACAAAGATTCATTGTGAAGCTGCAGAGAAGGCAAACATAGAACCGACAAAGTATAGTACCGGTAAAGAGAAAAGCAGTGAGAAGGAGATCCAGTAGAGAAGAATAGAGGAGAGGTCAACCAATAGATTTTATTGGTAATGCAGCATCAAATGAGAGCAGTAGAAGAGTGAACCAACGTATCAGATAAGGTGTCTCACTTATAGAAGGAAGTTGTGTGCAGAGGTTGCAAAACTCTATCATAACTAGGATATTACTTATGTATTTGAATGTTTACTATGATCACTGAGTAGGGGTTGTAGCCCATAAATTAGTTAGGGGTTGGTGCTCCTTGGGTTGGTGTCCTAAATCAGGGGTTGTAGCCCTAAAAATTGTAACAAAGATTCATTGTGAGGCTGGATTGGAGTAGTAGACTCCAGTAGCATTGCTCACCGAGGTTTTTCCCATTCTTGGGTTATCCTCATACATACTGGTGTTATGTGTTGTCCCTTTGAGTGTGTTTGCATTTGAGTTGGTCTCCCCACTAACTGGTAAGTCTACATTGTGTTAGATCCCCTAACTGGTATGCTCACATTGAATAATTATAAGGGAAAAGTTTGAGAACCACTGATTCACCCCCTCTCAATGGTGTATTGTGTCTAACAAGATTTTATAACAAGAGATTGTAGAGAATTGTGGAGAGTGCTAGTGTTAAAGTAGATGAGATAAACAAAAGTCAAATCAGAGTTTTTGAGAAGGAACTGGTAGTGGAAATGATTATATCTAAACTAGTAGCATCTTTACTGGAATAGAGAGTTGATCCAGTTACTCCAACAAAATCAGAGAATTATACAGTAACTGAAGAATAGAGAAGAGGAACGGAATGTCAGAAGACTCATAGGTATGTGAGATTGAATCATTCTGAAGATCAAATCATTGGGGATAAGAGAAATGGAGTGATGACAAGAAGAAGACTAGAAACTAATGAGGTATGTTTAATTTCACAAGTTGAACTGGTATCAATAATTGAAGCATGTAAAGATGAACATTGGTTGAAAGCTATGGAAGAAGAATAAGATCAGACTGAGAAAAGTAACACATGGACTTTGGTTCCTTGGCCTAAACATAAAAATGTTAGTGGAACTAAAGGGTTTTTTAGGAATAAATTGAATGAGTATGGTCAAGTTATAAATAATAAGGCTAGATTGGTTTGTAAAGGATATTCTCAGAAGGAAGGAATTGATTATGGAGAGAATTTTTCATCCGTAGCTAGGATTGAAGCTATAAGACTATTTCTTGCCTATGTTGCTTATAAAAACTACAAGGTTTATCAAATGGATGTTAAATGTGCATTTTTGATTGGGGATCTTGATGAGGAAGTTTATATTGAGAAACATGATAGTTTTTCTATATTAGATGATATAGATATGGTTTGCAGGTTAAGGAAAGCTTTATATGGATTGAAACAAGCACCTAGAGCTTGGTATGCAAGGTTTGATAAATATCTTTTGAAGCTTGGTTTTATGAAGGGTATTTTTGATAGTAATTTATATTATAAAATCACTGATGATGATATATTGATTGCTGAAGTAATTTTTGATGATATTATTTTTGGAGGTGAACATAAATTATGCATAGAATTTTCTAAGAATATGGAGAAAGAATTTGAGATGTCTATGATTGGTGAGATGAAATTTTTCTTAGGTTTGCAGATTACTCATACTGACAAAGGTATTTTTATCTGTCAAACTAAATATGCTAAGGAATTGTTGAAGAAATTTGGTATGGGAGATTCTAACCTGGTAAGTACTCCTATGGTTACAAGTGAGAAATTGACAAGAAAAGATGTTGCTACACCGGTAAATCCTATAAGATACAAATCTATGATTGGAGGTCTGCTTTATTTAACTCAAACTAGAAATGACATTATGAATGTTGTTTGTATTGTTTCAAGATTTCAGAGTGATCCTAGAGAAAATTATGAGATGGCAGTGAAAAGGATTTTTAAATACTTACAAGGTACATCAGAATATGGCTTGTGGTACCATAAGGATGATAACTTTACTTTATGTACATTTACAAATGTTGATTGGGTTGGAGATGTTGATGACCAGAAAAGTACTTCCGATGGGGCTTTCTTTCTTGGAAATAAGTTGGTTTCATGGATACACAAGAAGGAGTCATGTACTTCCCTATCTACTGCTAAAGCTAAGTAAGTTGTTTCTACTACTAACTATACACAATTTGTATGGATGAAGGAAATGTTGAAGGATATAAAGGTGGATTGTGATGCACCGGTAGTTATCCACTATGATAAATCTACTGCTATTGATATATCAAAGAATCTAGTATTTCATTCTAATACAAAGCGCATATCTATCAAGTATAACTTTTTGAAGGAGAAGATGGAAGCAAATGAAGTTAGACTAGTTTATGTGAACACTAAAGAGAAGATTGCAGATATTTTCACTAAACCGTTATCCAAGGAATCATTTGAGTACCTAAGAGACAGATTGGGAGTTTCTGCCACTCTAGTAGAGACTTGATTGAGACATCAATGACAAAACATCAATGCTATTTCTCAGGGGGAGTAGTTAGCTTTGAGATTTAGAGGTTTATGTTTTTGCTTTGATATTTCTGTTAGATTTCTGGTATTGATGTCAAAGGGGAAGAGATATTCATGTGAAAAAGATAAAGAAAGAAAAAGAAAAAGTCACAGGGGGAGAGATATGAAAAGTAAAAGTGAGAGATATTCAGAGCTATATGCGGGTGATTGTTGGTTGTCTTCCACATGGGGAGACTTGTTTGGTATTTCTTGGTACTTAGATGATTTTCACATCTAGTGTTGTCATCAATGCCAAAGGGGAAGATTGTTGGTCATTTGGTGGAATTGATTATGTGTTGCATTGAAATTTTGTCATTGATGTCAACACTAGTTGTTTGGATGCTTTACCGACACCCTTATGGTCCCAGTAGCTTAAGTGGTTTCTAGTTAACTTGGAACCGGTATGATCTGGTAGGCTCTAGTATAATCTAGTAATGGAATTGGCTTATTCATGATACTTATACTCATATTTAGCTATTTGGTTTTGGTATGGTGATTGAATGCTATCTTGCTTGCTTAGAAGATTGGTTTCTGGTTCCAGTGAGGGTTTCACCAGTAGAGATTTTGATGGAGATCTTTGATGAATTGCATAAGTGGTGTTGGTGCAGCTTCTGATAGAGTTTCATGATGTTGTTTATGATCATGCTTGAGACTTGGCGTTTGGAGATCATTGCTGAAGTGTGTGGACCTATACTTGGTCTCGGTTGATCTAAGTTGTGGACCAACTTTAATGTAACATGTGTATAGGACCTATTGATGCATTTCCAAGATGTCTTATGTGTTAATATTACATGTTTGGTCTAAGGCCGACATGGTTTTTAATTATGCAATTGATTTATTATCTGGTGGCCGACCTGACTATTTATGGTCGAGGGTTTGTATAAATAAATGTAAGATCTCATTGTAGATCATCATGGTTAATAAAAAAGGTCATGGTCAAGGAATGTAATGTGTGAATAAATGTAATATCATTCAAGCAAAGGAGTTGGTCAATCATTGGAGATTGAATTTGGTTTATGTAAGAGGATTTAGTCCTCTGGTATTGAGCTTACCCATAATTGTACTCAGGCATAGGAGATGCTATCTTTTGCAATTCAACACTTCTCTAGATTGTAGTCTGGATTTATATGTAGTCAATGAGGCTCCTTTTGTGATGAGAAGTGTGCTCTAGGCTATTGGCCTTCTTGCAAGTACAATCTCCTTCATTGCAATTCACATACTTACTGCAGAAGTATTATTTGACTATGGGTAGGCTTCCCACTGTGGTTTTTCCCTTTACCGAGTTTTCCATGTACAAATCTTGGCGTTGTATGAATGGCTTTTATTCTATGATTATTGTTATTCTTAATTGATTAACTGCTATTCCGGTATTAATGTGTTGGGTTCCGGTATTAAAGTTTTATTTGTTGAATGTTCCTGTAATATATGACAAATGATCTGCCCCCCCTCTCAGTTGTCTTCCAGTTATCTGAACTATCTAATAGCCTTAATCCAATCATTGGGAGGAAAATAACAATAACACATCTTTCTTTTGAGTTGATTGGTATTAATGTCCATGTGGGCTAGGATGTTCTAGCTCCTTAGAACATCATAATCTTCCTTACTATTGCAATAATGAGATCCAATAGCTATCACATTCTCAACAAAATTGTATTTTATCTTAGCCCAAACCACCTCAGAGGGGTTAATGTCATTCCTAAAAATTCTATTATTCCTTTCTTTCTAGATACCCCATAGGATATGTGGAAAGGAAAACTTCCATAAATTTTTTATGGTCGGATTTTTAGTATTGCAGGACTAGCTTCTAAAATAATGTTGAACCTCCTTAGGGAATACCCAATTTAAACCCCAATGCTGGAAAAACATCGACCAGATAGGCTGGACAAAAGGACAGTGGATAAAAATATGGTTCATGGATTCCTCATCATTGAGACATAGATAGTATATGTTGGGGATGTAGAATCCCCTTGTTCTCAAGTTATTTGTGATTAGAATTTTATTTTGCAAAAGAATCCACAAAAAAATATTAATTTTTGGATTCAAACTTGAACACTAGGCCTTAGCCGAGTAGGGACTAGAGTCTTGAGACTGAGCCAACATAAGGAAAACAAACGCCACTGAATAAATCCCTGAATGGGTAGCTCCCCACACCAAGTGCTCCTCCCTTCTTAGATTAATAATTGCTTGGTTGAGCATTAAGTTAATTTGCTTTAAGTTAGGATCAATAGAGTTGAGGTCCACCCACTTTTGATCTCTCTAATAGTCAGCAAATTTAACACCAAACTTGTCCTTACATGCTTGGATGATTATCTGAGAAGCATAATGATCATTGAGAGGAGTTCCTCCAATTCAGGCATCATCCTAGAAATCCACCTTTCTACCATTACCAATGGCCCAAACTTTGCCCAAGCTCATAATATCTTTGGCATGAGTAACATTATTCCTAATAGTAGAGCCACTCGGTATTTGATCAGAGACAAGGAAATCTTCCATGGTAGGGATCATATGCAAATATTTAGCCTTCCAAATTTTATTCCTCACCAATTCCCTAGTAGATTCTCCAAATTTTTTTGGCCAGTAGGGTCTTGTTCAAGGTTCTAATATTTCCTAGGCCTAGTCCCCCCACTTTTTTTGGTTTGCATACATTATCCTAGGCAATGAGGGACACTCTCTTCTTCTCCTCAACCCTAGACCAGAGGAAAGCTTTCTAAATTTTCTCAATAGCATCTACAAATTTACTAGGTATTTTGAAGAGGCTTAAAGCATAAACTGGAAGACTCTGGAGAGAAGATTTTAAAAGATGGATTTTACCTGCTTGGTTGAGAAGGGTTCCTTTCCACCCAACCATCTTCCTATCAAATATATCAACAAGAATATTCCAAAACAAATCCATAGGTTTCATACCCAAAGGAAGACCCATGTAAACAGATGGGGGCTTGCCAATTTGGAATCCAAGGATTTGGGCCATCCTATTTTGTTTTTCATTTGGGGTGTTGAAGAAGAATAAATAGATTTTCTCCCAATTAATTGCTTGACGTGAAGCATAAATATAAGTATTGAGAAGGTTCTTCATAATAGATGCTTCTTTGGTCGATGAAGTACCCATTAAAATGGTATCATCAACAAATTGTTGGTGGGAACAGGCTTTGAATCCAGAAGAGGGAGAGACCCCCACCAGAAGACCCTGAGAGACAAATTTACTTATAAATCTACCTAGACATTTGGCTAAAATAATGAAGAGAATGGGGGAGATGGGATCCCCCTGCCTAATGCCCCTAGAAGTTTTAAAGAAGGGGGAAGACACACCATTCACAATGACTAAGAAAGAAGGAGTCGAGATAAGTTGATTAACCAACTGAATAAACTTATCACAAAAACAAAAAGCACTAAGCACCTGGTACAAAAACCCATAGTCCACATGATCATAGGTTTTAGACAAATCCAATTTCATCAAGAAGCCTTGTTTCTTTGATTCTACCAATGAATGAATATTTTCATGAATAGAGATGATAGAGTCAAGGATTTTTCTGCCAGGAACAAAGCCACTTTGTTGGGGAGATATAATAGAAGGGAGAATCATGAACAATTTCTCAGTAACCACCTTCAAGATAATTTTATAGAAAGAATTGCATAAACTTATCGGCCTGAATTGATCCATCGAATCAGCCCGTAGACATTTGGGAATCAAAACTAGAAAAGTGAAATTGAGTTCCTTTAAGATAATCCTAGCCCCCAAAAATTCTTGTACTCCCTTAACAAGATCAAATTTGAGAACGTTCCAAAATGATTGAAAGAAGAACAATGAGAACCCATCCAGTCCTGGGTCTTTATTACCATCAAAGGAGAACACCGCTTTCTTAACTTCCTCCTTAGAGGGAATGGCAACCAAAGCCTTGTTCTGAACATTACTAATGATGGAAGGAATGGTCTCTAAGAGGGCCCTCTGAGAAAGATCATCCAGTCCACTATCCACTGAGAGAAGAGATTTGAAAAAATTCCTAGCTTCATTCCCAATCTCATCATCCTTCCTTGTTTCAATTCCACCAATTCTCAATTTAGAAATCCTATTAGCAGCCTTATGTTTCACAACATCCATATGGAAGAACCTGGTATTTTTGTCTCCTACTTTAAGCCAAAGAGATTTGGACCACTATTTCCAAAATTCTTCTTTTCTTCAAATGATTTTATGATACTTGACAAGCACTTCATTTTCCTCTCTGATAGACACCTCATTATATCTGTTGGTTTGCATTTTATCCTATATTTCCCTTAACACAAGCTGGGTTTTGGACTTGGTGACAAAAAGATCCCCAAAAACTTCCTTGTTCCATTTCTTAATATTATCTTTCACATGCCTTAATTTTTTCACCATTCTATACATAGCAGTGCCTTTGACATCAATCAACCACCACTCCTCAATGACCTTCTCAAGGTTAGGATGGTCCAGCCACATCCTTTCAAATCTAAACAGGAAGTTTCTTCTTACACTTATATTCTCTACCACAAAAACCACATGAAAGTGGTCCAAACCAATCTGTGAAATAGCCAACAAGGAGCACATATAATGATTAAACCAGTCATTAGAGATAATGGCCTTGTCTAATCTGACTTAAATAAGTTCTCCCCCTCCGCCCTTCGGTTGGTCTAGGTAAAATTGGCACCTTGGAGATCAATATCATGCAAAACCTAGTTATTAATAAAGTTTAGGAGGTCCATTCTACTATCTAACTGAGATGGGATGCCCCCAAACTTCTCATTGTCATGGAGAGGGGTATTGAAGTCCCCCATGACCATCCACCATTCATCCTTAAGAGGAGACTGAATGGCCTACAACTTCTAAAATTTACATCTACCTAGTCTATTATTAGGGGCATAAATGTTAGTCAAGAGCCAAAAGGTACCATCCCCTAAATGATGAAACCTAACAAAAGCCAAATTACTATCCTGCTTAACAAGCACCCTAGTAACATGTCTTAGATTCCAAAAAATGGCAATGCCCCCAGAAGCACCTTTCAAGCTACCTCCTAAAAATCCACCATCCTTAAAAAGATTAATCTTCTTAACTTTCTCTTTATTCATTTTAGTTTATTGGATAAGAACAATATCTGGTTAATGATCTCTAACTAAATTTCTAAGAACATCATATTTATGTGGACTATTCAATCCACAAATATTTCATAAAACATTTTTCATTTTCTTTTTAGGGAACATACCTCAAGGATGGTCATTTGAGTACCATCTTCTATATTCTTGCTTGCCTCTTGATCTTTGATCTAGCTTGTTGATCTTCTTCTAGGGGGAGAGGGGATAAAACCCATATCGGCCTTAGTCCTATTTTTTGTCTTGACTGGAGTAGCCTGAGGGGTTCATTTCAGCCCCTTTCTTCCAACTTTCTTTCGCTCCACAACTTCATTAGTCTGGATATTATCCTCTTGGTTGTTCTTAGTGGTTGTCTTCTACTTGAAAGCATCATCCTCAACCCACTTAGCACTTATGTTAAGAAATGAAGTTGTTGGGGATAGTTGGAAGGTAGATTTCTCCATATCCATTGACTTTTGTGATTCCGATGATGATATCCTTCCAAGAATCAAACACCTCTGGGCATCGTCATAGTCAGATCTAGGGAAATCTTTGTTAGTTTTTTAAATAGTGCAGTTTGAATCCTCTTCCTCCTTAGTTTGCAAAACCACTTGTATTTCTCCATCTTATAGGTTATCACATCGTTGTTCATCCTAAATGGTGTTTTTCCATTCTCTCTCATCTTTGCCTATTTGATCCTCTTTCCCATCTTCAAATACATGGTTTTCAAGGTTTTCCAAATTAATGTTCCCCTGTTGCTCAAAAGTGTCAGGGATGATTACACTCTGGGCTTCTTCTATCTTTTTTTTTTCAACAATCACTGATTTCTTAGTAGGATTTTTGTCTCTCCATTGCGTTGTCTTGTCTTTCTTCTCTTTCTCTTTGACAACTTGTAGAGGGTATTTTTTAGCAGTATGCCCCAATTTTTTGTAGTGAAAACATGCAAAAGGGACACTTTCATATTCCATAAGTTGGACCCACTTTACCAATCTAGAATTAATCTCAATAGATAAAGGCATATTCATTCCTTTCATAATTCCCACACAAATCCTTGCAAAGGTAAGTCTTCTTCTAGCTACTGTGATAGGGTCCATAGATAAGAGTTCCCCAAAGGAGCTAGCAATTCCTTTGAAAACATCTTCAACCCAGAAATCCAATGGAAGTCTTGGTAATCTAACCTAAAGAGGAGCTTGTACAAAAAATGATTCATTTAGGTCCATCTTCGACAACCATTTTTGCAGAGCAAGCGTACATTTACCAATCAACCAAGGGCCATCACAAAGCACCCTCAACATGTCTTCCTCACATTAAAAGGACATAGAAAATGCACCTTTGGACATGGTTATGATCTCCACTTGACCTTTGAGCTCCCATTTACATTTAGAAAATTCCCTAACAACATCAATATTCAGTCTAGAGCCTAAAATTTTTCCAACCAATGTCAGAGCCATAAGGTTAATGTTATGCTCAATCACTAGATCTAGAACATCAATAGAAAATCTAATCTTTTCTGGTTTTGATATATTATGTACTTGAAGGGACTGAAGACTTTCCACTCAATTTGACACCGGACAAAGATGTCCATGACCAACCAATGTCCCTACAAATGGGTACCTGCCTTGGGTTGTCTCCAACATGTGATTCTGCCCTCCTACCATCAGGATTGAGAGGCTTGTCATTGCCTTGTGGGTCCCCATCCACTAGATCCTTTCCATTTGGCTCAGAGGAGTCAAGGTAGTCTCGAGATTAGTCCTTTCTTCCTACTCCCTGGTTCACCTGTCCATTACTAGGTTTCCTGCCCTGTCCTAAGTTTAAATTCAAAGTCGCTCCCTTCTCCTGCTATCACTGCATTGTAACTATATGTCACTAATCTATTGAGAGTGTTAAAGTTAAAATTGATGAATTTTCTGACAAACCTGATGAGTCTAGTATATCTAAGCTTGTTGATGATAAAGAAAAACTTGTGTATATTGAACCAGAAGTGCAGAAGGAAGATGAGTAGAACAATGCAGAAATAGGAGCTCAACCGATAAGTGATGAAGAAGATGATGAAC
This sequence comes from Cryptomeria japonica, assembly GCF_030272615.1. Lineage (NCBI taxonomy): Eukaryota > Viridiplantae > Streptophyta > Pinopsida > Cupressales > Cupressaceae > Cryptomeria > Cryptomeria japonica. Next base: position 500,113,366 of record NC_081409.1, on the reverse strand, counting down.
ATGAAGCCAAAATCATTGCACCAAAAATGGTAATCCCAAGATATATAAGGATAAATCATTGAAAAGACCAAATTAAAAGTGATAAGAATACTAGTGTGTAGACAAGAAGGAAAATCAAAGAGAATTCTTGTCTGATTTTAACTATTGAGCTGAAGAATGTTAGAGAATCTTTGAAACATGAAGATTGGTTCAATGCAATGAATTAAGAACTTGGCTAGATTGAGAAGAACAATACATGGTCTCTTGTTCCTAGACTAGAAGAGAAAAATGTTATTGGGATGAAATGGGTATTTAGGAAAAAACTTAATGAGGATGGTGAAGTTGTTAGAAACAAGGAAAGTTTGGTTTGCAAAGGGTATGCACAAGAAGAAGGTGAAGACTATGGTGAAACCTTTGCACTAGTGGCAAGACTTGAAGGTGTTAGAATGTTGCCTGCCTTTATTACTTTTAAAGGATTTAAGGTATACCAGATGGATGTTAAATCATCTTTTCTGAATGGTATCCTGGAAGAAGAAGTATATATAGAACAAACTAGATGGTTTTGCATTGAGTGAAGATGAAAATATGGTTTGCAAAATATACAAGGCACTATATGGATTGAAGAAAGCTCCTAGATCATGGTTTGAAAGATTGCATGCACATCTGATCAAGATAAGATTCTGAAGAACTAGTGAAGACAATAACATATATTTGAAGACTGATGGAGACAAAATGTTACTTGATGAGGTTTTTGTTGGTGATATAATATTTGCTGGAAATGATGACATGTGTATGTCTTTTGCAGATGAAATGAAGAAATAATTTAAGATGTCTATTATCGATGAGATAACATTCTTTATTGGTTTACAGATTCAACAAATAGAGAATGGAATATTTATCTATCAGACTAAGTATGTAAAAGAAGTCTTGAAGACTTTTGGCATGCAAGATTGTAAACTGGTTGGTACTGTGATGGTGACAGGTTGTAAATTGTCAAAACAAGATGATTCACTACATGTGGATGAGAAATAATACAGGTCTATGATTGGAAAGTTGCATTATGTTGTTCACAGTAGATTGGATATTACGCATGCTATTGGATTGGTTGCAAGATTTCGGAAAGATCCTAAGGAGACACACATGGTAGCGGTAAAAAGGATATTCAGGTATTTGAAAGGAATAGTTGATTATTGTTTGTGGTATCCTTACAATGATAATTTTTCTTTAAACATTTTCATAGATGTAGATTGGGATGGAAATGTTGATGACTGTAAAAGCACAACCGATGGAGCTTTCTTGTTAGGAGAAAGATTGGTGTCCTGGATAAACAAGAAACAATCTTGTCTTTCACAATCTACTGTTGAAGCAGAATATGTGGCAACATCAATGAATTGTACTCAGAATATATGGATGAGACATATTTTGGAAGGTTTTAAGGAAGACATGTTTGAATTGGTGACTATTCATTGTGATAACACTAGGACTATTAATATTTCAAAAAATATTATGTTACATGCAAGAACAAAGCACATTAAGTTGAAGTATCAATTTCTGAGGGAAAGAGTATAGGAGAAGAAAGTAAACATGGAGCATGTGTCTAGAAAAGAGCAGTTAGCAGATATATTCACTAAAACTTTACCTAAGACAACCTTTGAATATCTCAGAGGTAGATTAGGGGTTGTACCCCTATTCAAGATCAACTAAGATGCTACTGATGCATCAATCCAGTGAATTCATTGAATATCTTCTAGTTTTGGATTGATGTGAAAGGGGCTATTCCTTAGGGGAAGCAACTATGATGAGATGAACAAAGATAAAGATAATAGAGGTATTTGCACCTTTGGCATTGTTGTCAAAGGGGGAGAAGAATTAGTTGAAGATCAACCATGAGAAGGGTTGGCTATTTGGTGGAATTAATTATGTGTTGCATTGATGTTTTGTCATTGATGCCAACACTAGCTATTTGGATGCTTTACCAATACCCTTCTGGTTCCAGTAGGTTGAGTGGTTTCTGGTTGATCTAGATCTGGCATGTCCGGTAGCCTCCGGTATAGTTTGGTGATGGAATTGTTTTGTTAATGATATTTATGCTCATATTTGGTCTGTTGGTTTTGGTCTGGTTATTAGATGCTATCCTATTTTCTTAGAAACTTGGTTTCTGGTTCTAATGAGGGTTTCATCAACAAAGATTTTGGTGGAGATCTTTGATGAGTTCCATAAGTGGTGTTGGTACAGCTTCTGGTGGAGTTTCAGGATGTTGTTGGTGATCATGTTTGAGACTTGGCTATTAGAGATCACTGTTGTAGTGTGTGGATGTATATTGGGTCCTGGTTGATCTAGGTTATGGACCAACTTTAATTTAACGTATGGATTGGACCTATCGATGTATTTTTGAGATGTCTTATGTGTTGCATATAATTTGTTTGGTCTAAGGCCAACATGGTTTGTAATTATGTAATCGGTTTATTATGTGGTGGCTGACCTGATTGTTTATGGTCGAGGGTTTATATATATAGATGTAAGATCTCATTGTAGATTATCATGGTTATTGTTAGAGGTCATGGTCAAGGAATGTAATGTGTGAATAATGTAATATCATTTAGGCTGAGGAGTTGGATGATCATTGGAGATCGACTTGGGTTTATGTAAGAGGATTTAGTCCTATGGTATTATGCTTAACCAGAACTATACTCAGGCATAGGAGATGCTATCTTTTGTAGTTCAACACTTCTCCAGATTGTAGTCTAGATTTCTATGTAGTTAGTGAGGATCCTTTTGTGATGAGAAGTACACTCTATGTTGTTGGCCTTCCTAGAAGTGCATACCCCTCAATTGTAATTCACATACTTACTGTAGAAGTATTATCTAACTGTGGGTAGGCTTCCCACTATGGTTTTTCCCTTTACCAGGTTTTCCACGGAAAAATCTTGGTGTCATGTGGATGGTATTTATTCTGTGATTATTGTTTATTATTAATTGGATTAACTGCTATTCTAGTATTAATGTTTTGGGTTCTGATATTAAATTTTAAAATTTTAATGGTTCCAGTAATCTGTGACAAGTGATTCACCCCCCCCTCTCAGTTGTGTTCTGGCTATTTGAACTACCTAATAATTGGTATCAAAGCTTTGGTCCTCTTTGTATAGTTCAAGTTCATCCAATTCTTCTGGAGCTATCTTTCGAAGGAATATTCTGAGGATTGATGGAACAAATTATACAGTATAGAAGATTAGGATAGAAACTCATCTAAGATGTCTGGGTAAGGAGATTTGGGAGATCACACAGAATGGTGTCATACCCTATAATCTAGGATATGGAAATCCTCCTTCAGAAAACCTAGACAAGGAGCTTGAGAATGATTGTAGAACAAGGGAACCCCTCTTGTGTGCACTTTTTGATCAAAAATAATGGGATTATCCAACAAATCATCTGGAAAGGCTATATGGGATAATTTGGAGACTTTGAATGAAGGTGACCCTACAGTGAAGATTACTAAACTTGATGGTTATTGGATGAGATATGAAAACATGAAGATGGAAGAAGATGAAAGGATTACTGCATTCATGGAAAGGGTAAATGAGATTGTTATGGGAATTCAATGTTGTGGTGGAACTCTGAGTGAAGATGCAATCATTTCTAAATTTATGAGAGCCCTACCATCGACTTATAAAATGAAGGCTACTGCTATCAATGAGTTGAGAATAATGGCTTATACATCTGTCAACAAATATACTTAGGTTGGGAAACTATCTACTTTCGAGCTTCAAGAATTTGGACCTTCTGGAGTTGTGAAGTCTGAACCTGCTTTTCATGCATCTACATCTGCAACTAGTAAGCAAGACTAGAAAGCTTTGTATGCAAAGGAATTGGAAGATTTGAAGAGAGAAGGTGATGATTTTGAGCAACTTGAAGCACTATTTTCTAGAAGAGTACCTAAAGGACCGATAGGAAGTAAGTGTGAAGGAAAAACACCTTTTAAATGTTTTGTACGTAATAAGATTGATCATTTTGCATCAAGATGTCCTGAAAGGAATTCAAGATTTGAAGAAAGAGTTTGAAAATCATTTATGCCTAACCCTGGATATCAAAATAAGTATAAATACAAGTGTAGACATCTAAAAATGGTCAACGCTTATGGAGTCATACTTTAACATTTGCGCATTGCCTTATTTTAGGGTTCTTGCATCGCATTAACATTTCTTCTATGTTGCGCACTTGGTCTTTATCATTTGTGAGCATCGAGTCCTTCTTCTACATTCCTCATTTTTATCGCTTTCAAATTAGGTCTTGTCAATAGCAATCTTCAGTCATGATTTTGGTTGATCTTATCCTGTCGCATCATGGTGCATGCTCGTTTATCATCATTTTGGACATCGTCAATCCTAGTCGATGATAGAATTAGGGTTTTGTCCTCTTTTCAATCTTTCAATCATCTTTAGCTTGTTAGTAATCATTTGCGATTATCAACTTGTCAATCTCATCATTTTGTGATCGATTTGTCATTGATCCTTGTCCTTGTCAGCCTTGTCATTTTGCCATCGATTTGTCATCGATCCTTGTCCTTGTCAATCTTGTCATTTTGCAATCGATTCATCATCGATCCTTGTCCTTTTCAATCATGTCAATTTGGATCGATTAGTCATTGTTCCTCGTCAATTAGTGCCTATCAATTTGATCCCCTTGTCAATCTTGGTCAATTTGTCATTGATTTTTGTCAACCAATCTCAATCATTATCAACATTGGTCCTTTGTCAATCAAAATCATGATCGAACCTACATTATTTTCTTGTTGTCTTGACCTAATTCCTTGTCCTCTTATTTCTAGGGTTTTATGATTTGTTCATTTAATCCTTTTCTTCTTCTTTGTGGGTTAAATAAATCTATTTATTTAGTCCTAGGTCTCTTTCATGAATTAATTAATGGATGAAAACCTATTAATTAATTCACCTAATTTCTATTTCATCTTTTTCCTCAATTTTCTAATTTTCTAATTTCTCCTAATTCCTAATTTCTATTTCTCCTATTTTCTTTAATTTTTCTAATATTTCCCCTAATTTCATTCCCTCATTTTCTCCTATGTTTATGCTTCCATTTGATGCAATCATGGAGGCTATTTTCTCTCTTCCCCTTTGTCATGGTAATGGCATTTCAATCTTGTCATAATTTGTCATACATCTTGCATAGCAACTTGTCATAATTTGTCATACACCTTGCATAGAAAGTGTCACACATTTGTCATAATTTTGCCATTCTTGATTTGAATTTCCTTTCAAATCTCTTCATGCTAATCTTGTCCTCTCTCCAATTTGTCTATAAATTGAATGATTTTCTTCAATGAAAAGGGGGAATCAATCATATTTTCGAGTAACCTTATGCTGCGAATTTCATCTCTCAACAACTTGCTTTCCACTTACATTTTGCACTTGTAGGTGAGATCCACATCAAATTTGATGGTGAAAGAAGAACAATGGAGCCACATGAAGGAGATATCTGCGTTGATTTGCTTCGATTTCATTTGATTTGAATATCTTGTCTTTATGTCTTCATTGATTGGATTTAGCATTACTTTCATAGCAACTTTAGGTTTTGTGGTTGTCCTAATTGCTATTGTTTTGATGATTTTCAATTTCCTGATCTACATTTTCTTGTGAACCTGATTTGAACTAACCCCTTAACCATGTTTTGAGTGCTTTTGAGCTGTTTGCAGGTGAAAAACTCAAGAAACAGGGCAACTCGAAGCTCTCTAGACACTTTTGCGCCTGTCTTGAAGTTTTATGTGCCTGTGTTTGAGTTTTCTGCGCTGGTTCTGAAGTTTTTTGTGCCTGTGTTAGTAATTCTAAGCTTGTGTTGAAGTTTTATGCACCTGTGTTGATTGGTTCTATGCCTATGTTGAGGCATTTTTCGCCTGTGCAAGCTAAAAATAGAGGTGAAATCAGTTGTTTTTACTTGCAAATTTGTTTGTTTCCATTCTGTTTCTTGCATTCTAGTTTTTCTTTGGTACTAATTCTCTATGCAGCATCTTGGCGTTACATGTGACGAAGACTAAAAATGCAACTACTAACGAATCTTATGCAGGATGCGGTCAAAGGCTCTCATTAAAACATCTTGCTTGTGATTTTTAAAGTAGTTGCACATTTCATTTCTTAAAGGTTAATGAACACCATGCATGCTTTGTCTATTTTTAATTTGATTGCATGTTTTAACCCTTAGAACTAGGCCTGCCTCTGGCACTTTGCATAGGCATTGGTGAGAGGGAATGACCCAAAGTGGTGATGAGCTAAAGCCAAGCTCTTCTGAACCACTCTAAATAACTATGGATGCAACGAAAGTTGTAGACAATGGGTGCTGGAATGGTATTGCGATGATTTATTCGCTGGATCAATACCCACCCGAACGGATGCCCTTACTAGAATCTCTTGTTTTTAGATGCCAAAATCCTTCTATCTGTTGGCTCAAGCATTGTGATACGCACATGCCAAAGACACCTCTCATGTACTCCTCAGTTAGAGATAGCAAGTTCTTTGGAAGTGATGCCCCTTGAACTCAAAGCTTGGTATGCCCGAGAAGGGAGTGCACTGTAAGGGGGAGCCAGTGCTACCAAGTGTCTAGCTATCTAGCTGAGTGTTGTATTTTATGGTTAGAGGATTCAATAGATATTGCCCTTGCCAGCCATAGGATTTGTTGTCAATGTGCTTGATTGTCTTGAGTCAAAGTCAAACAAACATTTTGTCTTTTGTGATTGTCAAAGGTTAAATCAAAAACAAACTTTCAAAAGTGCTCATAATCAACTTGGGTTTTCAAAATCAACAACCTTCAATTCAAAACAAAATCCAAACAAAAGTCCAAATTTGTCCAAGTATTCATCCAACATTTGAACCTGGCTTGTCAAAACATTGAATATCTTTGTTTCAAAATTGATGTCACTTTAGGCTAGGTTTTGCATAGTCCAACTTAGGTCCTAGGGCATATTGTCATCTCCCTTCATTATAGTCCTTTTCATTGCAAGCATCCTCATTTTGCACTTAGGTTCAAAATCATTTCCCTAAGTTTGCATTTCATTGTCATATCCAAGCTAGATTTCCATTTAGGTGACATTCATGCATTATCCTTGTCATGCTAAAATTAGGTCTTGCCTAGGTTGCATTTTTCATATTGCAAGTCATTGGTCTTCGCATATCCTTATGATAGTATTGTCATCTTGTCTTGGCTTCATCTTGTCATATCATATCCTTAGATCATTTTCATGTCATATCCTAAGTCATTGTCATAATCATTGCCTTCTTGCATTTAGTCTCAAAAATTTGGTTTGTCAAACTTGAAAAATCAAAACTTTGGATGATACCCTAAGTTGTTGTTAGGGAGTCTTGACCTTGTCTAAAATTTGTCCTTTCATTAATATCATTTTTGTCAAACCTAGCTTAGTATCCAAGCATATAGGTGAGACATTGTCAATTTGTCCTTTAAGGTCTTGGCTTCATTTCAACTTCCCCAGGGTTGAGTCTTTAGGTTTGCATTCCTAAAAATTTGTCCAAATCTTGAAAAACAACAAAAACATAGGTTGCATTCTTGCCATAGATTGCATTTTCATCTATTTAGGTTTCATTTAGCTGCATACCATACATCATCATTTTAAAATCAAAAAAATCCCAAAAATATTGCATTTGCATAGTGACATGCCTGTTGAAACAAGGTCAAAATCTAAGAAGATGGGCGAACCAACATATCAACCCATTGACAATGTATCAAACTCATAGTTTCAACCTAGTCAAACATTACAAATTGAAGGTTCATCAAACACATCATTACCACAATATGGAATGGTTCAACTTGGACCACCTCCATTATATGAGCCAGTGTTTGTACCCATGAAACCAGGATATGGGAGTGTTCCACCAACGCCAAGGGAAAATGCACCTTTTATCTGGAATCAACTGAACCTGCAACATGAAATTCAAACTCAAACATTACATGAGGAACAAACTCTTTCACAAGGATTTGGTTCAGATCAAGGCATTCAACAAGAAATAAATCCCAATGTTTTACTAGATTCTTCATCAAATTTTGATGCTTCCAATGATGTTGATATGCTCCTTAAAGATCCGAAGTTGACAAAAAGGATGGATAAATTCTTGAACAAGGTCTTTAAGATGTTTCCACAAAAATATCTTGATATGATGAGTAATGTGACCTCCTCAAATGAGCAAACTAATGTGCAAAAACAACAAGGCAGTGATTTGTTAAGTTTCTCTCCACATCGAAACAAAGAAAATGTGCAACAAGAACCTCAATACATGTTGTTGAGTAAGGGTGCTTCAAAAACTTTGATAGTGACTATTCCACAAAAGTCAACATTCGAAACAATAAACAATCCATTGTTTAATACAACACCTTTAACACAAGATCAAATGATGGCCACACAAATGTTGACAGGTGTCCCTCAACAAGAAGTGATTCCTTGAATGCCTAAAAGTGGATCCAAATCTAAGATGCAAGAAAGATTTACGACTGGAATGCCTGATCTTACGAATGTTCAAAACAATTCTACAATGCAACAAAGTTCATATGTCCCGTCAAGTTCAATACGTTTGGCAAATACTCAAGTACCCATTATGCAAAATATTGTGATAGATCCTTCGATAGTGGCAACACGAAGAGCCACAAATAGTGGTAAGCACCAACAACAAGTGTTGCAACAATTGAGGAATGCACAAAAGGCACAATCGAATGCGCAAACAAGCAATGCACAACAACAACAATATCGCATTCAACAACAAGTTGCATTGTCTTCTGCACCATTACAAGTCAATTCAAACTTGCAACCACCACAATGGATTGGAAAAACAACACAACAAGTCAATGCAAGTGCCATACCCCATCTAAAGGAGAAACAACAGAAACCTCCCAAACAAAGTTTTTTGCAAATGATGGGATTTACATCAGGACAACAACAATTGGCACAAAGTCATCAAATTCCATTTCATTAGCATCAACAACAACATGTGCCTCAATATGTGCCAGGAAAAAAAAGTTATCATACATCACAACCACAACTGATGTACATGCAATATCAACAACACCCTCAATTGCAATATCAACCAAGGCTACAAATGATGATCCCATCACAAGAAGCACAACAAAAGGGTCAATGTCAAGGCATGGCACAACCACAACAACAAGAGCTATATCAAGAACTTTATATGCCAGAGACATGAAAGACAACAATTTTAGAGCATCAATAGCCAATGGAGAGCACGATGTATCGACAAAGAGTACACCCAAGAATGAATGATGAGCTTCCAAAATCTTCACTATCTGACACAATTGCACAACAACTTGAGAAGTTGCAATGACAAGTTGACGCATTTCAAACCAAAGGGAGAAAGAAATTATACATAGATCATGATTGATGTCCTAATCCATTTGACAAGAGCTTGTACATGCCTCCCTTTCCTAAGCATTTTGAGGCACCTAATTTTGAGAAATATAAAGGGAAAGACAATCCAAAAGACCATATTCGAGCATTTTTCATAGCATGTACTGAAGTGAGCTATGAGGAAACATATTTGATGCACTTATTCACATGAAGTCTCACAGGACAAGCCATGGATTGGTATTCGCATTTGCTAGGGAGCATAAAGACATGGCTGGAATTGGCTCAAAAGTTTATATCCCACTTTGCATTCAACATTGACAATGAAGTGACCATGTCAGATTTATGCAACACAAAGCAAAAGCAAGGTGAACCATTAATGACTATCTTACAAAGATGGCAAAGCTTGTACAATCATTCTTCCCTAGATATACCTGAAGAACAACAAGTGAACTTATTTATTCAAAATTTGGTCCCAAAAATGATGTATGAGCTCAAACTGAAAAGTCCTAGTACCATTGAGAAGCTCATTAAGAAAGGGATGAACATTGAAAATGCTCTTGTAGCTAAGGGAATCATTAAGCTCAACAAAGATAGTGACAACACAAACAATTCAGGGGACAAAAATAGATTTTGGTACAAAAACAAGAATTTCACTAATGATGGATTTGTCGATGCAAGAGCAATGAATGCAAATCAACCCAAGTTCACAATAAAGAAATTGAGTGCTCCTAATATGTCGGCTATGCAACAAAATCAGACACAAGCAAGCAATGTTATTCAACAGCTGCAATATCAATAGTATAATCAACAACAAGGTCAACAACAAAACCAACAATGAAAACCTTTCAGATCAAGGGATGGGCCTCCTCAACAGTTTACACCATTGGGAGAGCCTATTGAATCAGTAATGAAATAATTAATACAAGAAAATTTTATCAAGTTACCAGATGTCAAGGAAGAACCACTGGTAAAGCTGCATTGGTGGAATGATAATGCATATTGTGAATACCATCGATCAAAAGGACATAAAAATGCAATGTGTTTTCAATTGAAACATATGATTCAAGACTTGTTAGATCAAGGAGTAATTGAGGTAGACCCACCCCACATGACCTCTAACACTGATCATACAATTTTCAAAACTCCTTTGCTTGATCATGACAAGGGCAAAGCATCTTCTTCAAACTCTACCCAAACAATGAATCTTAATTATGCAAATACTGGTTATAACAATGTCATCAATTGTTTTTGAGCATTAAATGAGTATGTTTCCACCATAAGAATAAAGGGACAAGGTCCTTCTTGCATAGTCACCACTCATCGATCCAAAATAGTCCTGAAAGGAGCTCCTATAATTCCTCCCAAATCAACTCTTACAAGTCAATATAATCTCCTAGATCATCTGGGAAAGACACCTGCACAAATATCAATTCTTGAGTTGTTGAAAATGTCCCCTATGCATCACGCAGTCCTAGATAAAGCTTTAACTGAGTCCACCATCCCGATAGACATTGATGTTGACCAGTTTCAAGCGTGAATTGGACATCTTGCTATTTCCCAACATGTTACCTTTTCTGATAATGATATTTTCCCTGATAAGCTCCCTCATAATGATCCTTTACATCTTGAAGTATTTTTCCATAATTGCAAGATCCGACGAGTCTTGATCGATGGCAGAGCAGGTCTTAACATCTATACCTTGAGAGTAGTCATTGGTCTTGGTTATATAGAAAATGACATTGATTCTTCCAGAAGAATAACAATCAAAGCATATGATGATGCTGAGTGCCCATCTAAAGGGGTAATTTCATTGCCTATCAAAGTAGGTCCAATGATAGAAAACACTTTCCTGCAGGTCCTAGACCTCGATCTCCCTTACAATATGATTCTTGGCCATTCGTGGATCCACGCAATGAAAGCAGTTCCATCTACTTATCATCAGTGTTTAAAATATGCTTACAATGGGACTGAGATAACAATTCTAGGAGATCGTAATCCATTTCAATTTTGTTCTAATCTAAAGGATTTCCCGCAGCAACAAGTCCCAGTCAATAGAGAGGCCCACTCACATAATTATGTGGATCCTACTAAGTTGTTAGATGATGTCAAAGGAAAATTGAAGATACAAGACCAAGGATGTCAAGAGTATTCAATGGCTCAAACATTCCTCATTGGAAATTTACCAATATCTCCAAAATCACATGGCAAATCACATTTGTTGCAAAATGAACCTAAGACAGTCATTCAATATCAGCCCCCCACTACATTTACAAAATGGGGTGAACTTAACAAGGAAAATTTGGATGATGATGTAAAAGATTGTCTTTATAAGGATCAAACTGATACACCACCTGTCAAATTGCCAGTGGAGCGGTATGGAAAAGGGTTTACTATAATGTAGAAAAAGGGATATGATGGCTACAGTGGTTTGGGCCCTAACAAGAAAGGAAGACTAGAACCTATTATACCTAAGATGTGACATCCAACTTTAGGGTTAGGTTTTGTACCATTGTGAATTGGAACCTTGTCTACCAAAGTGACCACGTGTGGAAAGGGGCGTGACTTTAATGATGAAACAACACTTGAGGATATCCAACCTGAAACTGATTCAAATGAATGGGAGTGGAGTTCCCTTTCTTCTAGCTCCTATGCCCTTGAAAATGTTTTCTTGGACCCTGATGATTTGTCCATGGAAGACAAACATGAAATAACTCCCCCTCCCAAAACGTGTCCTAATGCTTGGATAGAGTCATTCTGGGACCCAAGCTCCGAATCAAATACGAGCAGTTTAGATAGTGATACCATGGACATTTTTATCCTTACCATCTCAGCTCTAACTATCCTTGAAACCAATGATGACATGCCCCTTGTCTATCCACAACTTATCCAACATGACCAACAAGAACCACTCAAATTGGATTGTTTTCAAAATGATGAAGCAATTGCAGAATTCCTTGGACTATGGGAAGGCATACCACAAGGCGATCATAAGGCAGGTTTTGCTATTGATTTAAATTCCATAGCATTTTTTGGGGAGTCAACTCCATCTTCTAGTCATAAAAATGAAAAAGAAAAAGAAAAAGTAAAAAATCAAAAGAATGGGTCTTTGAGTGAAAACTGTAAGGCACTCTCTGATCATGGAAAAGTAAAAATAAAAGACGTACCTGTGGGTGAAAACCTCTTCGAGGCACCCAAAGGTGGAAGATTGGACATACCCTCATCAAGTTAGGATAAATCAACATTGCTTGTGGAAATGACCGAAGAGATAAATTTGGGTACACCTGACAACCCTAAGGTCATTCATTTCATTGCTTCTCTATGAAAATAAGAAAAGATAGATTTTGTCAATTTATTTCTCAAGAAGAAGATCAGTTTTGCATGGTCTTATGTAGATATGCCCGGCCTTGATCCAGAATTAGTCCTTCATCACTTACCATTAAAACCAGATGCCAAGCCCATCAAACAAAAACTCAGAAAGATGCATCCCTAGGTGGCTCTCTTAGTCAAAGTAGAACTCAAAAAATTATTAGATGTGGGCTTTATTAGACCAATTGATTATGCAGATTGGATTTCAAATTTGGTACTAGTTAGCAAAGTAACTAGGGGCATCAGAATCTATATGGATTTTAGGGATCTCAATAAAGCATGCCCTAAAGATGACTTTCCACTACCGAATATAGACATCATAGTTGACATGACTGTCGGGTATGAGATGCTATCATTGATGGATGGTTTTTCCAGATCTAATCAAATTCCCATTGCTCCTGAAGATCAACATAAGACTGCATTCACATGTGCTTGGGGTAACTACTACTAGAATGTGATGCCCTTTGGCCATAAAAATGCTGGAGCAACATATCAAAGAGCTATGACAACAATTTTCCATGATTTTATGCATACTTTGATGGAAGACTATGTTGATGACCTATTATGCAAATCCGTCACAAGAGATAGTCATCTAGCCATCCTTGGCCCAATCTTTGATCGAATGGAAACCTACAAGCTCAGACTCAACCCAAAGAAATGTGTCTTTGGTGTCATAGCCAGCAAATTATTAGGGTACATTGTTTCTCACAGAGGCATAGAAGTAGACCAAGAAAAAGTTAAAGCAATAATGGATATGCCTCCTCCTTCCAATCTCCATCAACTAAGAAGTCTGCAAGGGAAGTTACAGTCAATCCGCTAGTTTATAGCTCACTTGGCAGACAAATGTCATCCCTTCCAACATTTATTGCATAAAGGTGTCACTTTTAAATGGATTGAGCAATGTCAATCAGCATTTCAAACTCTCAAGGATTATCTGATGTCGCCACCTATTCTAATGCCTCCTATAGTAGGGAAGCCATTCATATTGTATATCTCTATAACTGAAACGGCACTAGGAGCTCTCTTAGCCCAACAAGATGAGAAAGGCAAAGAATGAGCTATTTATTATATCAGTCGGACACTAGTGGGCTATGAAATGAATTATTCAACTATTGAACGGGCATGTTTAGCAGTGGTATTTGTAACACAGAAGCTTCGACACTATATGTTAAATCATTAGACATTGCTAGTTGCAAAAATTGGTCCCTTGAAATACTTGCTTAGCAGAGCAGCTTTGACAGGTCGCCTGGCAAAGTGGGTTATGATCCTAAGTGAGTTTGATATTGAGTACATTGAGAGAAAGGCAATAAAAGGACAAATCATAGCAGATCAACTTGCAGAGGAACCTATTCATGATGATCATCCAATGTTGATAGATTTCCTTGATGAATCAGTATTTGCTCTTACTTTTTCTAAGGAATGGCAATTATACTTTGATGGGTCTCACACAAAATATGGCTCAAGAGTAGGTATATTGTTTGTCACCCCTCAAGGAGATGCTATCCCAAAGTCATATAGGATCACTTTCCATTGCACCAATAATATTGCAGAATATGAAGCTTTGGTCACAGGACTTAGAATAGCAATCCAATAGAACATTACACATTTGCAAGTCTATGGAGATTCCCAATTAGTCATCCATCAAGTGAATGATGACTATGAAACAAAAGATGAAAAACTTCTTCCCTACAAGCATATGGTGGATTTCTTCAAGACAAATTTTACTGATATCCATTTTAGTCAAGTTCCAAGAATTCAAAACAAGTCAGTAGATGCTATGGCAACTATTGCTTCCATGTTAAATATGCCCCACAATATGGATAGATGTGAATTTTTGGTCGAATAGTTGTTGGTGCCTTCTTTTGAAATTTTGACAACAGATGTGATGTGTGTTCTTGTTGGTACTAATTCCCCGTGGTACAATGACATCTATCGGTATTTGAAATCCCAAATCTTACCACCTAACCTTTCCTCTAACCAACACCGAGCCTTCATACGCCAAATTGCCAAATATGTCATCATCACAGACACCCTTTATCGTCGTTCCTTTGACCACACCCTCCTTAGGTGTTTGGATTCTGACGAGGCACAAATGGCTTTACACAAGGTTCATGATGGTATATGTGGGGGCCATTTCAATGGTCTGAGTCTAGTAGAAAAGTTGGTTCGTGCTAGATATTATTGGCTCACCATGGAAAAGGATGCTCATGATTTTGTCAAGAAATGCTACAATTGTCAAATACACAAAAATTACATTCATGCGCTAGCTCAAGAACTTCACTTTGTCATATCTCCGTGGCCCTTTTCTCAATGGGGATTGGATCTTATTGGCAAGATTCACCCAACATCTGCAAATCATCATCACAGCCACAAAATACTTTACAAAATGGATCGAGGCTATCCCTATGACCTATATCACTGGTGTTCAAATTTCAAAGTTTCTACTGAATTATATCATATGTAGATATGGGGTTCCCCTTGCAATAGTCACAGATAATGGTCATCCATTCAAAAATAAAGATGTGAAGGAACTCCGTGAAAAGTTTTGCATCCAACACCATTTCTCCAGTCCTTACTATCCACAAAGTAATGGTCAAGCCGAAGCATCAAATAAAACCATCATTAAGATCTTGAAAAAGGTTGTCAATGACACTGGTTGAGATTGGCATGTATAGTTGAATCCATCATTATGGGCTTATCGCACTTCCATCCGCACACCTACTGGCACAACACCTTATTCCTTGGTGTATGGTGCAGAAGCCATTTTACCCTTGGAAGTGGAAATTCCCTCTTTGCATGTTTCCCTACAACATTTGATTGATGATGAGATGCACAGAGTCTCTAAGATGAATCAACTTGAGATGTTAGATGAGAAACATCAGACAACCCTGACACATTTGCAAGCATATCAAAACTGTCTCCGTCACTCTTATAATAAGAAGGTCAAAGGGCAACACTTCGAAGTGGGAGATTTGGTCCTAAAGGTGAACCCGAAGAATACACAATCTACTGACATCATCAAAGGAAAATTTGAGCCTAATTGGGTTGGACCTTTCATAGTTATTGCAACCTATGGTTCAGGGGCATATCAACTTGCAACCCCAGATGGTGAACCTATGTTAGATCCTGTAAATAGCACGCACCTTCAAAAGTACTGGGCATAGTTTTTCTATCAGCAATTCTTCAATATGATCCTGAGAAAAACAAAAAAAAATCAAAAGCTCAAAAATACAAAAAAATAAATAAAGTGAAAAATTGAAAAGAAGAAAAAACAAAGTAAAGAAAAATAATTCGCCCTCTAGTGAAAACCTAGCAAATAGGCGCTTTGGACAAGTACCATGGTGAAAACCTGGCAAATAGGTGCCAAGTGTAAAAGACTATTGCTCCGTTATCTATCATGACTCGTAGCTGTACTTTCCCCCCCGCAGGTTTATCACGATTATCCTTGCCTTGACCCAATGTTCTATTCTAGGCCTGTGATTGGTCAACATCATTGTCTTGCATACTCAAGTTTCCAGTCCTTGTGCATATGTTTTGGTCCTAGTCGCTATATATGTCTTTCAAATTTTCATTGGGTGTGCGCCCCTTGTCATGATCAATTACTGGAGTTAATGCTGCGTGCAGACTAGAGCTTTCTTATCATATAATGTCCTGAAAAAATCCCTAAAAATCAATTAATGTCCTGAAAAAAATCCCTAAAAAGTCAAATAAAGTCCTGAAAAAATGAACAAAAAAATTGTAAAAAACTCAAAATTCCTACAAAGTGAAAAACATCAAAATCCAAAAACAATTTCTTTGACATTTTGCATTTTGTCAATAAATGGTCCCCTTTGTGCATAGACAGATTGCTGAGCATACATCCAATGACAATCAATCAAACATTGTGCTTTAATGAAATCACACATTAAAAGATAAACTGTTCGACCAAGAAAGCATTCAACCTGATCACAGTTGTCACATCAATCAAAATAGCATCAACATTACCATTGGTCCTTGTCAACATTATCATGGGTCTTATACAGGGTGTGGTATACTCGAAACTAGACTATGCCCTGTCTTCGACGGGGTACCACATTCCCTGAAACGAGATAGCATGATCATTCTTGTTTTCCACTTTTGACAATGATGATTAGACTGTTTATTTGACTTGGTTGAATTTGTGCGTCTTATCTTTTTATTGATTTATCTTTGGCTTCGATTATTTTCCTATGTTGCTCGATGATGTCATTGAGTGATTTAGAGTGATCGGGATGGTTCATGGTCCCTTTCCTTTTTTTTGTTGTGTTTGCTGTTTGTGGAATGTTTGTCACAAACTGGGGCAACTATATCATTGGGTGTCTGTGATAAGTACGTTCGCTTTGTGAATGCCACACATACCTTGACCCTTGATGTATGCACCCTAGGATGCTTCACTCATTCCTTGTGTGCGATGTGTCTGTCTTTTGCAAAAGGGGTTGCGTTCCAGCTCTGGCCTTCAATGCCATGATGCTCTGCATCCGGTTTGCTACAATAAATAAAGGTTCTCACCTACTTATGTGCATTTGTGAAAGCAAGTTTTCCTTCATCTCTAACTGTCCTCTGTCTAATTTCTTCTTACTAACATTTCTTCTGTCAGTCTTGGCAGTCCATTTGGTCTAGTTCTCTGATCTCTAAAAAAAATAAAAAAATAAAAATTAAGCTACATCCTGCATTCACTGGTTAGTACATTTGCATTATATCAAGCCCATACAAAGCATTTTATCCATTTCATCTTATAAATGCATCAAAAACGTAAACAACATTCATACATGTTCCAAAGATAGTACATAGATAGTGCATAAGACATCCATACATGGAAAGTAAACATAAGCCATAACACATTGCATCCCATCATATAGCTGCATATCATATCATATATCAAAAATAAAAATAAAAAATATCAGAGTACAAAATTGGACTGTTTGTCCTACATATGGCCTGCAGGCTGAGTACATAATGTCAAACTATATATGTCTCTATCATAAGGAGCATGTGCCTCTATCACTGGGTGCTCCCTCTATCCTCCTCATCCCTACCATGTCTCAAGGATGAAGCCCCTCCTGCCCCTGGTCCTGGCTATGGTGGTCTCATAGGTCCACTCACCCCCATGCTGCTCACTGACCTCTGAGAGCATGGCCTGCTCTCTGTCCTTGATCATGACCGATATGATGCTACTCTTTGCTTTGATGGAACTGCACTCTCATTAAAGTCCTTAAATGGCACATCTCATCTCCCACCTCTAATAACATCTGTGCCATCTCATGTACACTAGCATCCCTAATCGACCCAACATACTTAGTCTCTCTGCTCTACTTGCTGTGCCTGGGCTATCACTGTATCTCGAGCCATTGTCAGCCTGGCTATCTTTGCTTTGAACCTATCCCTCTCGGTTGACCACTACTCGTACTCTACTCTCCACTGATCCTACTTTATCTCTCTAATGTAGCAATGTAATCATGATGACTCGCTATGGTGGCCCTACATATATGCATCTCCTCTATGTTAGCTGTCTCCTACCCTATGGGTATATCCTGCAATGACTCATGATCTACTAGATCTAGCTCATCTCTTTGCATGCACCTAGGAATCTCCTCTCCCTCATCCCCCTTGTCCTCATCCCCCTCATCCTCATTATCTCCCTCCTCCTCTCCCTCATCGTCATCCTCCTCCTCTCCAGCGAGTGGGAAGTCCTCTTGTCTCCTAGGTACCAGAATATCAAGATCCGTCAATGGCACTGGCCACTGTCATGCAAACCATCACTCATACTCCTCTATCATCCTAACATCTACAACATTTGATCTCCAATCCCACTATCTCTGTTGTAGCTGTATGAGGTTGGCATATGCTATGTGTGGCTGAATCATCCTCCCTCACTAACTCGTCTCTCTGTGGGATCGGGCAAAGTGTGCAGTCCCTATCGGTACATCTTACCTCTCTCCAAACTATCGTCTAACTCTCTTTGGAAGATACATCTCAATCACTCTCTAGTGATTCACTGATCACCCAATCAGGTATCTCTCTTGTCTGCAATACGGTAGCTCATCACCATCATCTGACCATCCAGGGCAATCATGATATGGCATGTGAAATCTCTCAACCTATCTAGCTCATGTCGCCAATATAATATGTATTTGAATGGACCCTGTCTCAGTGCTCCCCCATAGCAGTACACGTATGGTCGATGTGGTACTACCTGTCTCTCTGCAATTGGCTGACATATGGCTATGTGCTCAAATGCCCATACTTGTAAAAGTGTGACCCCACAGTTTAAAGTCTGTACCCTTTGATATGCTATCTGATGCAACTGAAAATATAGCATGGCAAGCACACATGGTCCCCATGTGTATACAGTCCCCTCTGTCGCCATCCACTCTAGCACTCTTCCCCATCCAATAGGGAATCCATGTCCTCATCTGTCACCTACTAATAGGCATGCCATAACCATTGCTATCACCACATATTGCTGATCATACTCTGGTGCAATGGTCTCCCAGCGGATCTCCCTCTCTATGATATCAAGGTCATCTGTGTCACACTCGAATAATCCACACAGAGAGTCTCTCCCTATCACTGGGTCATACACCACCATCGCCCCATGAATATGAATGTGGAGGATACGCCACACATCCTCTAGTGTCACAGTCGCCTCTCCAGTCGAAAGATGGAAATAGGAAGTCTCTGAATGCCATCGCTCTGCCAATGCGGTGAGAAGTCCTGTGCTTGCCCTAATCTTGGGCATGTATGTAATGTAGTATAATTCAAGTCCTGCTAATGTGTCTTTGTCAGTACTCCTAAGTCTGTATCGCAACATGAAGTAGTTGGGTTTGTTCTTCTGCGTGATCAATGGATACTATCTACTTTGCATCACAATTGGGGCACAATTTTTTAGTTTTAGGGTTTTTTCCTAAGGGCTGAATTTCCTTGTTTCATGCACCAATCAGGGTTTTCTTATCTATTTTTGACCTATCCTACCCTTATCCCTCTTTTTAGGATCATCTGTACGCTACTTTCGATCAAACTAGAGTCATAAGTGCACAATTGTGCTTGTGCACAGTGTCTTGCTCTTGTGCAACATCAAGCTGCACCTGTGTACCTTACACAGGCATAGAATGCACCCACATAGGTGCAGATCTACATTTTTCCCTCCCCTGTGGGCCTCGCAATGTCCCGCAATCAAGTAAAATTCATGAAATTGAACATATGGGTTTTTGAGCTACATATTGCTACTCCCGCATCATCCGATCGTGTGTAGATGTGTACACATTCCCCAAGGTGATCTATCATTGGAATCTTCACCATCTCTCTGCAAGGGTCCTTTTTCTTGAGCAACAACTCCTCCACTTTGGCCATTGCAAATGAACTCTTTTCCTTCTCATTGTCTCCTATATAGATCTTTGTCAATACCTAGATGAACGTGCATGCTCTCCATCTTATGATGGTCGCGGTCTTTTGCACCTTCCACTGCTTGTCCTTTGTGCATCCGACCTTTGATTTTTGATCCATTCGAACCTATCATCTTCTATCATTCTTATCGATCACTTGGCCTCTTTTTTGGCCAATTCCTCGAGGGGGCATGCATATGTCATTTTTATTGTCTGGGGCATTTTCATTATTGTTCTTTGAAATAATGCTTAGAATCGCATTGTCTCAAAGAGGGACAAAATGTAGACGTCTAAAAATGGTCAATGCTTGTGGAGTCATACTTTAACATTCGCGCATTGCCTTATTTTAGGGTTCTTGTGCATTAATATTTCTTCTATGTTGTGCACTTGGTCTTTATCATTTGTGAGCATCGAGTCCTTCTTCTACATTCCTCATTTTTATCACTTTTGAATTAGGTCTTGTCGATAGCAATCTTCAGTCATGATTTTGGTCGATCTTATCCTGTCACATCATGGTGCGTGCTCATTTATCATCATTTTGGACATCCTCAATCCTAATCGATGATAGAATTAGGGTTTTGTCCTCTTGTCAATATTTCAATCATCTTTAGCTTGTTAATAATCATTTGTGATTATCAACTTATCAATGTCATCATTTTGCGATCGATTCATCATCGATGCTTGTCCTTGTTAGCCTTGTCATTTTGCGATTGATTTGTCATCAATCCTTATCCTTGTCAATCTTGTCATTTTGCGATTGATTCATCATCGATCCTTGTCCTTTTCAATCATGTCAATTTGGATCGATTAGTCAATGTTTCTCGTCAATTGGTGCCTATCAATTTGATCTCCTTGTCAATCTTGGTCAATTTGTCATTGATTTTTGTCAACCAATCTCAATCATTTATCAACATTGGTCCTTTGTCAATCAGAATCATGATCGAACCTACATTAATTTCTTGTTGTCTTGACCTAATTCCTCATCCTCTTATTTCTAGGGTTTTATGATTTGTTCATTTAATCCTTTTCTTCTTCTTTGTGGGTTAAATAAATCTATTTATTTAGTCGTAGGCCTCTTTCATGAATCAATCAATGGATGAAAACCTATTAATTACTTCACCTAATTTCTATTTCATCTTTTTCCTCAATTTTCTAATTTTCTAATTTCTCCTAATTCCTAATTTCTATTTCTCCTATTTTCTTTAATTTTTCTAATATTTCCCCTAATTTCATTCCCTCATTTTCTCCTATGTTTATGCTTCCATTTGTTGCAATCATGGAGGCTATTTTCTCTCTTCCCTTTTGTCCTGGGAATGGCATTTCAATCTTGTCATAATTTGTCATACATCTTGCATAGCAACTTGTCATAATCTGTCATACACCTTGCATAGAAAGTGTCACACATTTGTCATAATTTTGCCATTCTTGATTTGAATTTCCTTTCAAATCTCTTCATGCTAATCTTGTCCTCTCTCCAATTTGTCTATAAATTGGATGATTTTCTTTAATGAAAAGGGGGAATCAATCACATTTTCAAGTAACCTTATGCTACGAATTTCATCTCTCAACAACTTGCTTTCCACTTATATTTTGCACTTGTAGGTGAGATCCACATCAAATTTGAAGGTGAAAGAAGAACAATGGAGCCACATGAAGGAGATATTTGCGTCGATTTGCTTCGATTTCATTTGATTTGAATATCTTATCTTTATGTCTTCATTGATTGGATTTAGGATTACTTTCATAGCAACTTTAGGTTTTGTGGTTGTCCTAATTGCTATTGTTTTGATGATTTTCAATTTCCTGATCTACATTTTCTGGTGAATCCGATGATTAGGGTTTTGTCCTCTTGTCAATCTTTCAATCATCTTTAGCTTGTTAGTAATCATTTGCAATTATCAACTTGTCAACCTCATCATTTTGCGATCGATTCATCATCGATCCTTGTCCTTGTCAGCCTTGTCATTTTGCGATTGATTTGTCATCGATCCTTGTCCTTGTCAATCTTGTCATTTTGCAATCGATTCATCATCGATCCTTGTCCTTTTCAATCATGTCAATTTGGATCGATTAGTCATTGTTCCTCGTCAATTAGCACCTATCAATTTGATCTCCTTGTCAATCTTGGTCAATTTGTCATTGATTTTTGTCAACCAATCTCAATCATTATCAACATTGGTCCTTTGTCAATCAGAATCATGATCGAACCTACATTAATTTCTTGTTGTCTTGACCTAATTCCTTGTCCTCTTATTTCTAGGGTTTTAAGATTTGTTCATTTAATCCTTTTCTTCTTCTTTGTGGGTTAAATAAATCTATTTATTTAGTCCTAGGCCTCTTTCATGATTTAATCAATGGATGAAAACCTATTAATTAATTCACCTAATTTCTATTTCATCTTTTTCCTCAATTTTCTAATTTGCTAATTTCTCCTAATTCCTAATTTCTATTTCTCCTATTTTCTTTAATTTTTCTAATATTTCCCCTAATTTCATTCCCTCATTTTGTGCTATGTTTATGCTTCCATTTTTTGCAATCATGGAGGTTATTTTCTCTCTTCCCTTTTGTCATGGGAATGGCATTTCAATCTTGTCATAATTTGTCATACATCTTGCATAGCAACTTGTCATAATCTATCATACACCTTGCATAGAAAGTGTCACACATTTATCATAATTTTGCCATTCTTGATTTGCATTTCCTTTCAAATCTCTTTATGCTAATCTTGTCCTCTCTCCAATTTGTCTATAAATTGGATGATTTTCTTCAATGAAAAGGGGGAATCAATCACATTTTCGAGTAACCTTATGCTGCGAATTTCATCTCTCAACAACTTGCTTTCCACTTACATTTTGCACTTGTAGGTGAGATCCACATCAAATTTGAAGGTGAAAGAAGAACAATGGAGCCACATGAAGGAGATATCTGCGTCAGTTTTCTTTGATTTCATTTGATTTGAATATCTTGTCTTTATGTCTTCATTGATTGGATTTAGGATTGCTTTCATAGCAGATTTAGGTTTTGTGGTTGTCCTAATTGCTATTGGTTTGATGATTTTCAATTTCCTGATCTACAACAAGAAAAACATAGACAAATAATGCTACATAGTGGATGAGGAAGGCATTATTGATTTTGATGATGAACTAACAGAAGACTCTGCTAGTGGTTCCAACAATGGGAAGGAATGGGTGTTCCTATCTATCAAGGAATATGATCTGGCACTAAAATATAATGTACCTAAAGAGAAGGCACTTGCTGCTCAAATGGAAGACAAAGATGAATGGGTAATTGGTAGTAGTTGTTCACATCATATGAATGGAGATAAAAGGAATTTTTTGTCTTTGCAAGAATTCGATGGCGGTCTAGTTAGATTTGGAGATGACAAAGAATGTATTGTCAAAGGAAAATGAACTATATCATTGGATGGTAAGAACAATACTAACAATGTTTACTATGTTGAAGGTTTAAGGCATAATCTTTTGAGTGTAGGACAATTGGTAGATAAGAGTTTTCAATTACAGTTCAAGGATAGAAAATGGAAAATCACTAATAGATCTGGTTTGGAGATTGCAACCGGTACATAGACAAAAGGTAATATATTTCATTTGAACTCTGGTGGGAAGACATGTTTGATTACATAGATTGATGAGAATTGGCTATGGCATAAAAGACTCTATCATGTGAATTTTGATTGCATTGTGAAAATTAGTTCAACTAAGGCAGTTAGGGATATACCTAAGATTACGAAGCCCTATAATCCGATATGTAAAGAATGTCAAATGGGTAAACAGGTCAGAACCTCTTTTAGAAGTATACAAGATAAATCAAATGATGTTCTTGATCTTATTCATACTGATGTGTGTGGCCTTGCTAGAGTTAAAAGTTTTGAAGGTGATAGATATTTCATGCTAATCATTGATGATTATCCTAGAATGATGTCATTTACTTTTGTAAAAGAAAAATTAGAAGCATTTGAAAAGTTTAAAATTTTTAATGCTAAAGTGGAAACTGAGACAAGATTGAAGATTAAATGTTTGATGTCATATCATGGTGGAGAATTCACATCCAGTGAGTTTAACAATTTTTGTGACAAGTATGGTATAAGAAGACAATTTTCTGGTCCCTGGACACCTCAACAGAATGGAGTTGTGGAAAGGAAGAACATAACTATCTTGCATGCTACTAGAACAATGATGATGGAAGCTAGTCTACCTCATATCTATTGGAGAGAAGCTTTGAGCACAACAATTTATATATTCAACAAAGTACATATCAAAGGAGAAACCAGTAAGGCACCTTATGAATTATGGTTTGGCAATACACCTACAGTTAAGTATTTTAGAATTTTTGTAGTAAATGTTATATCAGGAGAGATGATATCATTGAGAAATTTGATCCTAGATGTGATGAAGGCATATTTATTGGTTATTATAATTAAAGCAAAGAATATAGATGTTATAACAAGAGATTGTAGAGAATTGTGGAGAGTGCTAATGTCAAAGTAGATGAGTCGATCAGAAGTCAAATCAGAGTTTATGAGATGGAACTGACAATGAAAATGATTTTATGTGAATCGGTAGCACCTTTATTGGAATAGAGTGTTGAACCAGTTACTCCAGCAACATCAGAGAATTCTACAGTGATTGAAGAACAAGGAAGAGGAGCAAAAAGTTAGAAGACTCCTATGTATGTGAGATTGAATCATTCAGAAGATCAGATCATTGGGGATAAGAGAAATGGAGTGATGACAAGAATAAGGCTAACAAATAATCAGGTATGTTTAATTTCACAAATTGAACCAATATCAGTAATTGAGGCATGCAAAGATGAATATTGGTTGAAAGATATGGGAGAAGAATTAGATCAGATTGAGAAAAATAACACATGGACCTTAAGTTCCCCGACCTAAAAATAAAAATGTTATTGGAACTAAATGGGTTTTTAGGAATAAATTGAATGAGGATGGTCAAGTTATAAGGAATAAGGCTAGATTGGTTTGTTAAGGATATTCTCAGAAGGAAGGAATTGATTATAGAGAGACTTTTGCACCTGTAGCTAGGATTGATGCTGTAAGATTATTTCTTGCCTATGATGTTTATAAAAAATACAAGGTTTATCATGTGGATGTTAAATGTGCATTTTTTAATGGGGATCTTGATGAGGAAGTTTATATTGAGAAAATTGATGGTTTTTCAGTATCATATGATACAAATATGGTTTGCAGGTTAAGGAAAGCTTTATATGGATTGAAACAAGAACCTAGAGCTTGGTATGAAAGGTTGGTGTGATGAAATTTTTCTTAGGTTTGCAGATTACTCAGACTGACAAAGGTATTTTCATCTATCAAACTAAATATGCTAAGGAATTGTTGAATAAATTTGGTATGGGAGATTCTAAACTGGTAAGTACTCTTATGGTTACTGTTGTCACTCAAATTGCACTCATAGTGCACAAGCTGAAAGCTCAAGCAACTTGGTGACACATGGGATAATTCTTAGGCCTATGGCTTGCCTACAGTGATAATTAACCTCCATATGAAGGGTTGGTTACCTATGAATAACTCTAAATTTTTACCAAGAAAAGATATAGGAAAACTTAAAATGAAACTAGAAAGAAATTGCAAATGCTAAATGAAGGTGAACCATCAATAAGATATCTCAAAATGATAGAGATACAATCCTAAAAACACCAAATTGTACAAATAGACTTCTAGTTCATAGCACACAAATATTTCATGCAAAGGATTTAAACTTCAAGAAATTGAAAGGAAAGAAAACTTCCACAATCAACCAAATGAGCCAATTTATCACAATGCACAACTTGTGTCTTACAAATGAGACAAAAAATTCAAAGGTTATCTAGACAATAACACAATAAACTAACTCTCAATAAAGGATAAGAAAATGAACTGAAAAGGAATAAGGCATAAGCTAGTAATTTATCACAATGCACAACCTTTGCTTGTTTGCTTTTATTTTCCTGGGCCCACGAGAATGAGCGATGCTAATGAACTTTGAACCATTGAACCATTTTGAAGCGTTGAACCACTGAACTTTGAAGCATTTTGAACCATTGAACCACTTTAAATCTATTCAAAGTTCAAGTTCAAAGTTGACTTAAAAAAAATATACATCTGCTCGTCTATAGCCTTTTGCCACGTATCAGCCTCTGATTTGCTCGTGGGTCCACTTTGTCTACCATCTGGACCTGCCACTGGATTTGGTCTACCTTAATTCCTCATCTACTCTCTATCCCATGGCACATCCTCATTTTCTCTTAGCCCACCTGGACGGCCATCTCAAATGCTAGGTCATTAGTAGCCAAGTCGCAGAGAATAACTATTGAGCACCTTCATCATGCGGTATAGCGACGGTCGTTGATCTACCTTCAAACTGCTCGATCTTTAACCTCTTAGCCGCTCACCTCCCCTTTGCCTTTTCCGCACATTCTTAGTTAACAAGTCGCTATGATAACTCGTGAGCTTCTTTCTATAGCGGTATAGCGATGGCCCTTAGATCCTTTGGATTAGCATTGATCTTTCCTGAACTTGCTCGCTCTTTAACCTTGGCTGATCTTCTCTCTTGTGATGCATGTACACATGTGTCACTGCTTGATTGCTCCAGAGATCCACCTGGGCACCACCTATCTGCCGTGCCATCAATTTCCACACATCTTTCTTTGTCGGATCTCTTCTTTTGGCCAAACTACTCTCTCGACAAACTGTTTACTAGTCTCATCGAACCTAAGGTTTCATTGATATTATTATGTCGATGAAACCTTTGCGGGACTCATCGCGGCCAAGATCTGCTTGATGTTGATGGAAATGCGCTTTCGATGAAACCTTTTTGGGACTCATCTCAGCCAAGATCTACTCGATCTTGCCCATTCGTTCCATGTCACCAGCCACTGGACCGCCACCTATCTGCCACGTCATTAGTCGCCAAATCAT
Organism: Cryptomeria japonica; assembly: GCF_030272615.1. Lineage (NCBI taxonomy): Eukaryota > Viridiplantae > Streptophyta > Pinopsida > Cupressales > Cupressaceae > Cryptomeria > Cryptomeria japonica. The sequence continues at coordinate 500,086,299 of NC_081409.1, read as the reverse complement.
GGCGATTATCTAGTGTGCATCTTTTCATTACGACATAGCAATAGTCATTAGATCACTGCGATCATGGTTGATTTTTCCTGAACTTGCTCGCTCTTTAACCTTAGTTGATCTTCTCTCTAGCCGATCAGAAAATTAGGATGCCTTGACATGCGTGCACATGGGGTCCACCAAGCCACGAGATGCCTGTTCTTGCCAAAATCCTGTAAGATTTGACACTATAGTTATATGTGACCTTATATTTAAATATGATAAACTCCCTCCACATAGCCAATATGGGATAAAAGGTTCTCTTGCCTGGCGACTGAAAACTGCTTGGAAACTCTAAGGCCTTTTAAAACCCTCTTTGGCACCCAAGTAAAAATTTACATAGGTCGAGATCTGCATTTGGTCTGAGCTTCTTTTGGCCTTACATTAGCCCCATCATTTCATTTGCGAAGGAGTATAAATATTTATGTGATCTACAGCATGCTAAGCTCAACCCTCACGAGAGCCACTTTTTAACCCACATGCTGTCTTACTTTCATGTATCTTCACATGAAGCAAATAAGTTAGACAAAAACAGTGCATTTCTCCTTGGTTCATGATATGATCTTTTCAAAATAAATGAATGCAAGGCTTCATTAGGGCACTAAATTTGGCATGTACAAAATTTGGTAATAGTTACAAGTGAGAAATTAACAAGAAAAGATGTTTCTGCATCAGTAAATCCTACAAGATACAAATCTATGATTGTAGGTCTTCTTTATTTGACTCAAACTAGGCTTGACATTATGAATGTTGTCTATATTGTTTCAAGATTTCATAGTGATCCTAGATAAAATCATGAGATGGAAGTGAAAATGATTTTTAGATACTTACAAGGTACATCAAAATATGGCTTGTGGTACCCTAAGGATCATAACTTTACTTTATGTGCTTATACAGATGTTGATTGGGTTGGAGATGTTGATGACTAAAAAAGCACTTTTGGTGGAGCTTTCCTTCTTAGAAAGTGATGGTATAATGAAAGAATAAGTATCTGGTAGAATACTGAGAGGGGGGGCTAAATTAGTATACTGAAAAACTGATACAAAGTTACCAAACTCAAATTCAATCACACAAAGTAAACATATCTCAGTCAAGATCAATATTCATACGAATACTTAACATCAACCGATTTGACTGTTATGACAACTTAATAGTAAACAACTTCAATCTTGTAAACATCAACAATGCTTAATCATAACTCAACATATTCATCTCTCAATGCTTCTAGTTATCATGCCTTATCAAAAGTTAATCAAATCAACAAATAAGATCATAACCACAAAAACATTAACCACTTGATACAAATGTTTATACGTGGAAAACCCAAATAGGTAAAAACCACGTTGAGATGAGACTCACAAGGATAGCTATTTGAACTCTTCTGAAGTTCTCCTTGTTAGAAGCCAAGCCTGTTAAAGCTTTACAATAAGTCTTGTTAAGAACTAATTCTGGTTAGGAATCACCCGGTTAAGGGATTTACAAATATGCCTTGATGAAAAGCATAATACCCTATTAGGAGTAACCTCACTAGAGGATTTAAGAATCCAAGCTAATGGACCACCTTGTTAGAGGATTTAATGAGTAACCAAGCTTGTTAGAGCTTACCCAGTTAAGGGATTTGACTTCTACTGTAATTGTTAGAAAACAACAGGTTTTCTTGATCTATCTGAATAGCACTACATTTACTTGATCAGATCCTTTTAAGCTTCAATCTACCTTCACTCAAAGTGTAGATCCATTCACTGGTTAGGCAACAACAAACTCAGTAGGTTTCTGTCAATCTTGCCAACAAATTTTACAAACAACTTCATCGACCTTAAATACAAATCAATTAGATTGGTAACACAACAAAAACCTAATTCTTATCATCAAGATTACAAACAAGTTGGTACAATCTTGATCGTTAGAAATCATGACAATCTCTTCACATTCTTCAAGAAAATTCCAATCACTCCATCATCACCACTCCATCGGACTTTGTAACTCATCACACGGTGTGCATTAGATGCAATCCACTTTTCTCCTTCCCTAGACAATAAACAAACGTGCAAAAACAATTTGAATTTATCCTTATACACTGATCACATGTGTCTCCATTATTACCGCTCATCAGATAATAAACCAACAAACTTGATCAGTTAGGGTTTAACAGTTAATAAGGTTTATCGGTTACATTGCATAGAAAGGTTTAACCCTTTACACCGGTTTACCGATTCAACTCACAAACTTAACATAGCGGTTTACAACATCTTCCACAAATCTCTTCTTACCAGTTACTAGCCAATATCAAAAACAATAATATCAGCAATAACATGAATACCATTACCATTTCAATTGACATCAATGACAACATATCATTAATGCAATCTCTATGCAAAATACCAACAATCTCCCCCTTTGGCATTGATGGCAATACAAATATCAATGCCTCTGATTACTGTTGAGATTGTGAAGTACAACTCTGCTTTTTACTACTCCATGAAACTAGCCTTCCTCCTAGAAAGAATGCTCCACCGGTAGTACTCTTTTGGTCATCGATATTTCCTGCCCAATTAGCATCTGTGTATGCTTTAAAATAAAAATTTACACCATATGGATACCATAACCCATAGTCAACAATACCTTTCAGATATCTAAAAAAAATTTTGGCTGCCATCAGATGTGCCTCTTTTGGATTCTTCTGAAATCTATCAATAATACCAATTGCATGGGCAATATCTGATCGACTGTGAACAACATAGTGTAATTTTCCAATCATTGACCTGTATTCCTTTTCATCTATAGACTTAGATCCATCTTCCTTGGACAACTTACAACCTGTAACCATTAGGGTTCCAATTGGTTTACAATCACTCATATTGAAAGTCTTCAAAACCTCTTTCACATACTTGGATTGAGTAATGAAAATACCAATCTTCATTTTCTATATCTGCAAGCCTATGAATTTTTTTATTTCCTCTACTAATGACATCTCAAACTCATTCTTCATTTCATCTACAAAACAATTACTTATGTCATCATTACCTCCAAATATAATATCATCAACAAATACTTCACCGACCAATATTTCATCTCCTTCAGACTTGAGATAAATGTTGCTATCATCACTAGTTATAGCAAAGCCTATCTTCATCAAATGAGTATGAAGCCATTCATACTATGCTCTGGGTGCCTGCTTTAATCCATACAAAGGTTTATGCAATTTGCATGCTAGGTCTTCCTTATTTGTCAATGCATAACCATCAGGGTGCTCTATATAAACTTCTTCTTCCAATATCCCATTCAAGAATTCAGACTTAACATCCATCTAGTATACCTTGAACTTCTTATGAGCTGCAAATGCAAGTAATGTTATGACACCTTCTAGTCTTGCTACTAGTGCAAAAGTTTCTCCATAATTTTCTCCTTCTTCTTGTGCATAACCTTTGCATACTAATATTTCCTTGTTGCGAACTACAACACCATATTCATTTAACTTGTTTCTGAGCACCCATTTAGTACCTATAACATTCTTGTTTACCGGTCGGGGTACCAGGGTCTAAGCATTGTTCTTCTCAATTTGATCCAACTCCTCCTCCATAGCTTTAACCCAATGATAATCACCAAATGCCTCCTTAGCACTTGTAGGTTCAAAGGTGGAGATCATGCAAGAGTTCTCTCTTATTATCCTTCTTGTTAGTACTCCAGCATTCTTATCCCCAATAATCTATTGAGGATAGTGATTTAGTCTCACATACCTAGGAATAACATGATCATTCTCTTTAGGTTTAGCTTCTTCATTATCATCTTCTTTTGAATTTATTTGTTTTGGTTGAACAAGCAGATCAGGATTTGCTTTACCAGTTTCTAATTTAACAGTTTCAGATTCCAAAAGAAAAATGAAAGGATCATCATCCTTTTTCTCAGAACTAGTTCCTTCTAAAACTTCAGGACATTCATCTACATGAACATCAACACTCTCAAAAAATTTTTGTGTCCGGTTGTTGAAGAATTTATAGGCCTTACTCTTAGTGGAATAGCCAAAAAATATGCCTTCATCACTCTTAGCTTCAAACTTGCTTATGTAATCACATCTCTTAATAAAACATTTGCTTCCAAATATCTTAAAATATCTAACATCAGGTGGTCTCCCATACCAATATTCATAAAGGGTCTTGTCCTTACCTCTTTTCACCAGAATTTGGTTCATTGTATAGACAGTTGTACTTATAGCTTCTTTCCAAAATGTTTTTGCTACACCTCCTTGTATCAACATAGTCTTAGCAACTTCAACCACTGACCGATTGTTTCTCTCTACTATACCATTTTGCTATGGTGTCCTTGGTGCATAAAGCTGCCACTTAATACCATTCTCATCACAGTACTTAGTGAATTCCTCATAAGTAAATTCACCACCTTGATCTGTTCTCAGACATTTTATCTTTTTGCCACTCTCTTTCTCAGCTAAGGTCCTAAATGCCTTGAATTTACCAAAAGATTCATTCTTATCCTTCAAGAATGTGACCCACATCATCCTTAAACAATCATCAGTGAAGATCATGAAATATCTATCATCTTGAATGCTTCTTGTTCTTATTGGTCCACATAGATTTGTATGAACCAAATCTAACAAGTGCTCTGCTGAGAAGGAATTTCTCTTGAAAGTTAAAGAAGTTATATTTCCTAACTGACATTCTTTACAAAGAGCATTAACCAGTTTGTCTAGTTGAGGAAGACCTCTTACTATCTTAGACTTGCTTACTTTAACAATATTGTAAAAAATTATATGAAAAAATCTCCTATGTCAAAGCTATCTATCATCTATTTTTGCAATCAAATAGTTGCTAACTTTAGGATTAAGATGAAATAGATTACCTCTGGTTTGTTTCTCAGTTGCAATCAATTCACCTTTGTTGTCAAAGATTTTGCACATAACATTTCTAAACTCCAGTGGGTATCCTCTATCATTAATTTGTGCCACACTCAAAAGATTATGCTTTAGGCCTTCAACCCAATAGACATTGCTAGCACTGCTCTTCCCATTAAGAGAAATAACTCCCTTACCTTTAACCATACAGGGTGAGTCATTGCCAAATCTAAAAACACTGCCATCAAATTCCTTCAGGGAAAGATTTTTTGCTCCGATCACTGATCATGTGATGTGAACAACCTCTATCAATGATCCAATCATCAGATTTATCCATCTTGGATACTAGTGCCTTCTGATATGATATTTCTTCCTTAATAGCTACAAACACAATATCTTCACTAGCATCATCATCAGATTCTTCATCAGTAATACCACTGTCAATAGCTACAAGACAATATCTCTTTCCTTTACCCTTATACTTCTTGAATTTGTCTCTCTTGTATTCATTTTCACCATTAGGGAAATTAGCTACTATATGACCAATCTTGTTGCATGCAAAACATTTTAAAGGTAGCTTACCTCTATATTTACCAGTGCCTCTAGGAAGTCATTTTACCAACAATGCTTCAAGTTCCACTAAGCTGTCATCATCATCAGCATCTCTGCTGGATCTACATTCATAACCATGGCCGGTATTTCTACTTGGGTTAGAGACAGAAGCTCTGAATGCAGATTCTGATTTCTGTACACTACCATCATAGCCATTTAGTTCAAAAGTAGTAAGTCTGTCAATAATAGAGTCAAGTGTTACCTTAGTCTTATCAATGGATTTCAGCTCTTGAATAGCTCCAACTCGGATAGCATAGACCATTAGCAGGGTTCTTAGTACCTTACTGATTACTATGGAATCTTCCACTTTCCCTCCTGCACTCTTTGTTTCACCAACTATCTCTTTAATCCTTTGACCATACTACTGGATATTCTCACCTTCAAACATTCTAATGTCATAAAACTTTCCTATTAAACTCTCCTCTTTGGCAATCTTAACATGTTCATCACTGCTATAAATCTCTTCGAGTTTTTGCCACACTTAATGTGCAGTTTAAGACCATGAACATCTACATATTTAGCATTAGATAGGGAACTCATAATAGCCTCTAATGCTTGGTGATTTTCTTACTATTCTTTCTTCTGATCATCAGTCAAGGTTCTAGTAGGTGTAATATACTTAGTTCCTATATGATCCCAATACCGACTACCAAGACTCTTAATGTAAATCTTCATTCTGTCACTCCATATTCTATAGTTATCTTTGTTGAACTTCGGACCTTCTTTCTTCATCATCATCTACAAGATATTTTCCTCAAGATGTTAGGCTCTTAGATTAAGGAGGACCTTAGATGCTCTGATACCAATTGATGGTATGATGAAAGAATAAGTATCTGGTAGAATACTGAGAGGGGGGCGGTGAATCAGTATACTGAAAAACTGATACAAAGTTTCCAAACTCAAATTCAATCACACAAAGTAAACATATCTCAGTCGAGATCAATATTCATAAGAATACTTGACATCAACCGGTTTGACTGTTATGACAACTTAATAGTAAACAACTTCAATCTTGTAAACATCAACAATGCTTAATCATAACTCAACATATTCATCTCGCAATGCTTCTAGTTATCATGCCTTATCAAAAGTTAATAAAATCAACAAATAAGATCATAACCACAAAAAAATTCACCACTCGACACAAATGTTTATACGTGGAAAACCTAAATAGGTAAAAACAACGGTGAGAGGAGACTCACAAGGATATCTATCTGAACTCTTCTAAAGTTCGCCTTGTTAAAGCTTTACAATAAGTCTTGTTAAGAACTAATTCCGGTTAGGAATCACCTGGTTAAGGGATTTACAAATATGCCTTGATGAAAAGCACAATACCCTGTTAGGAGTAACCTCGGTGGACGATTTAAGAATCCAAGCTAATGGACCACTTTGTTAGAGGATTTAATGAGTAACCAAGCTTGTTAGAGCTTACCCAGTTAAGGGATTTCACTTCTACTATAATTGTTAGAAAACAACAGGTTTTCTTGATTTGTTTGAATAGCACTACATTTGCTTGATCATATCCTTTTAAGCTTCAATCTTCCTTCACTCAAAGTGTAGATCCATTCACTGGTTAGGAAACATCACACTCAACAGGTTTCTGCCAATCTTTCCAACAAATTTTACAAACAACTTCATTGACCTTAAATATAAATCTATTAGGTCGGTAACACAACAAAAACCTAATTCTCATCATTGAGATTACAAACAAGTCAGTAGAATCTTGACCGTTAGAAATCATGACAATCTGTTCACATTCTTCAAGAAAATTTGAACTACTTCATGACCACCACTCCATCGGTCTTTGTAAGTCATCACACGTTGTGCATTAGATGCAATCCACTTTGCTCCTTCCCTAGACAATAAACAAATGTGCTAAAATAATTTTAACTTATCCTTATACAATGATCACATGTGTCTCCATCATTACCGCTCATTAGATAATAAACCAACACAATTTATTGGTTAAGGTTTAATAGCTGATAGGGTTTACCAGTTACATTGCATAGAAAGGTTTAAGCCTTTACACTAGTTTATCAGTTCAACTCACAAACTTGACATACCAGTTTACAACATCTTCCACAAATCTCTTCTAACTGGTTACTAGCCAATATCAAAAACAACTATATCAGCAATAACATGAATACCATTACTAGTTCAATTGACATCAATGACAACATATCATTAATGAAATCTCTATGCAAAATGACAACATAAAGAAGTTGGTTTCATGGATCAACAAGAAACAATCATATACTTATTTATCTACTGTTGAAGATGAGTATGTTGTTGCTGCTACTAACTGTACACAAGTTTTATGGATGAAGCAAATGTTGAAGGATATAAAGGTGGATTGTGATGCATCGATAGTTATTCACTACGATAACTCTGCTGGTATTGATATATCAAAGAATCCGGTATTTCATTCTAAAACAAAGCACATATATATCAAGTATAACATTTTGAAGAATAAGGTGGAAGCAAATGAAGTTAGACTGGTTTATGTGAACACTAAAGAGAAGATTGCAGATATTTTCACTAAACCTTTTCCCAAGGATGTATTTGAGTACCTGAGAGATAGATTGGGTGTTTTTGCCCCTCCGGTAGAGAGTTGATTGATGCAGTTTGGCATCAATATGGCATACACTATCATACATACTATTCATTCTGTTACTGATGTGGGATGCTACTGCTTAGGGGGAGTAGTTAGCTTTGTGATTCAATGGTTTATGTTTTTTCTTTGATATTTTTGTCATATTTCTAACATTGATGTCAAAGGGGGAGTGATATTGATGTGAAAAAGAAAAAGAAAGAGAAAAAGAAAAAGAAAGGGGGAAAGATATTGATAAGGGAGAAATTCAGAGCTTTATAGAGATATTATTTACAGGGTGAGCTTGGTCTTTATTTCAGAGCTGTATGTGTGAGATTGTTGGTTGTCTTCCATTGGGGGAGACGTGTTTGGAATTTCTTGGTACTTATATGTTTTTCACATCTAGTGTTGCCATCAATGCCAAATGGTGAGATTGTTGGCCATTCGGTGGAATTGATTATGTGTTGCATTGATGTTTTGTCATTGATGCCAACACTAGTTGTTTGGATGCTTTATCGACACCCTTCTAGTCCCAGTAGGTAGAGTGGTTTCAGGTTGATCTAGATCCAACATGGTCTGGTAGACTCCGGTATAGTTTGGTGATGGCATTGGCATGTTCATAATATTCATGCTCATATTTGGTCAGTTGGTTTTGGTGTGGTGATTGGATGCTATCCTGTTTGCTTCGAAGCTTGGTTTCTAGTTCTGGTGAGGGTTTCACCGGCAAAGCTTTTGGTGGAGATCTTTGATGAATTGCATAAGTGGTGTTGGTGCATCTTCTGGTGGATTTTTGTGATGCTTTGGTGATCATGTTTGAGACTTTCCAATTGGAGATCATTTTTGTAGTGTGTGGACCTATATTGGGTTCTGGTTGATCTAGGTTATGGACCGGCTTTAATGTAACATATGGATTGGACCTATCGATGTATTTCTGGGATGTCCTATGTATTGGATATTATTTATTTGGCCTAAGGATGACATGGTGTTTAATTATGTAATTGGTTTATTATCTGGTGGCCGACCTGATTGTTTATGGTCAAGGGTTTGTATATATAGATATAAGATCTCATTTTAGATTATCATGGTTATTATTAGAGGTCATGGTTAGGGAATGTAATGTGTGAATAATGTAATATCATTCAGGCAGAGGAGTTGGACGATCATTGGAGATTGAATTGGTTTTATGTAAGAGGATTTATTCCTCCGGTATTGTGCTTAACCAGAACTGTACTCATGTATAGGAGATGCTATCTTTTGCAATTCAACACTTCTCCAGATTGTAGTATGGATTTCTATGTAGTTAGTGAGGCTCCTTTTGTGATGAGCAGTGCACTCTAGGTTGTTGGCCTTCCTGCAAGTGTAGGCCTGTCAATTGTAATTCACATACTTACTACAAAAGTATTAACTAACTGTGGCTAGGATCCCCACCATGGTTTTCCCTTTACAAATCTTGGTGTCATGTGGATGGCATTTATTCTATGATTATTGTTTATGCTCAATTTGATTAACTTCTATTACAGTATTAATGTTTTGAGTTCTAGTATTAAAGTTTAAAATTCTAATGTTTCCAGTAATCTCTGACAACTAATTCACCCCTGTACCCCCCCCTTCTCAGTTGTCTTCTAGTTATTTGAATTGTGTAACAAGAGGAAGAACTAGATAACCAGAAAAATAAATACAAAGCAGAAGAGAAAGTACAAAATAGATCAATTCAGTTCAGCATGATGAGGTTTTTTAGTGTTGCCATCAATGCCAAAGGGGGAGATTGTTGGCATATTGGGATAACTGCTGATGATATTGATGAACCGGTATAAGGACTATTGGTGATGATATAGTTGAGATGTTGTTTGATGACTTGATGATCACTTTGTGTTGTCATTGATGACAAATATGTTTATATTGTTTTATCATGTTATCTAAGTTGTCTACGATTGATTGGAAAGCTATGGAATGGATTTGACAGTTAACTGGTAAATATGACTTTAACCGGTAAATGTGAAACTGTGTTATTCTTAAGTAATTGGATCTTGAGATTGATGAATAATTTGGTGTTGCGGTTTGGAATATGTGTTGGTAACATTGTAATGAGGTTATGACTAAAACCACATCATATTTTGGCTACCAGAAGTCATGTTTGTAATTGATTGATGTATTTTCTATAGGGTTTAAGAACCAGTATTCAAATATCTTAATCGGTAATGATTTTGAGTTCGGCGATGTATTACATTATGTTTGTAAGATGGTGATGATGTGGCTGATTTTGTGTGAAGTATTTAAATGATGTTTTGGCACGTTCAAAGTGTGAATTTCTTGGGAATGTGTGAAGTGCTTAGTAGAATGAACTAAGGGTTTAAATGTGCATCAGATCGATGTGTGGTGATCATTCAATGACTGTAATTGATTTTTAATTGACTGTAATGATCCATATGATGATCTGTAATGAGTTGTAAAAATCTGTGATGATCTATGATTTCAATATTAGGGTTTTGTAACTGACTAAGTTGTAAAGTCTATTTAGGGTAAGTTAGTGATGATTTACTGTGTTAGTGATCAAGAGAAGAGTGTGTGGCCGAACCAGTGTGTGTGTTTGTAAGAGAGAAGCAAATTGGAGTATTAAAGGATCTGTACAAGAAAGAGTGATATTTTTAGATCATACATTTGTTGTTCCCTAATAGTTGTAGTAGACTCAAAATCCCTTAACCAAGTAGGTCCTAACAGGCCTAATTTTATAAATCCCTTCACCGAGTGACTCATTAGCTTGGGTTCTAACTCCTTTTCACAAGGTCACTCATAACAAAGTAAATATCCTAACAGGGCTGAGGTAAATCCCTTAACCAAGGGACTCCAAACAAGGTTTGCTCCTAACTAGGCATATTTGTAAGCTCCTAACTAGGCTCAGCTCCTAATAGGGTGCATTCTGAAAGACTGTAAAAATCTTGTGGGTACCAATTCCCACCGTGGTTTTTCCCATTTGGGTTTCCACGTGAAAATCCCGATGTTCATGTGTTGATTGATTGCTTATGTGTTGAGTTGATATCTTTCTATTGCATGCTTGTTGATGAACACTTAGAAGAATAGTTTAATGAATCTAATTAGTAGTATGATTTTCTGTTATTACTGGTACCATTTATGAGTTGTTTTGAAAGAAGTTTTTGGTGGTTGTTAAAGTTTTAAAGTTTACTGTTATTACAAATTCACTCCCCTCTCAGTAATAACCAGTTTCTCACAAATAAAAAATTTCGATGGTCCTTGGCATGCGACCGACCTTTTTCCCATGCTCTTCGTTTCACCCTTTGGATTTTTTGGAGGAATCTCTTGGTAGAGGATGACCTTGTTATTTTACATGTTAGGTCTTGTTCTTGGGTTTTGATCCCTTTTGGGCTGACTGGATCCTGTGGATCGATATATAATTATAATTGTGCATTGGAATGTAATCAATAAGACAATCAAGTAGCTAGAATATGCATAGAAGATAGATCTCAAGATTCAAGGTCTCAGTTGTGATCTACTCTATATGTTCTACTAGGCCTATGAGTCAGTATGTTGTAACCCGACTATTATTGATTGGTTGTAATCAATTTTCACACAATAAAACAATCTGTTCTTCATTTATTCCATCACATATTTGTGTTTCCATTGTGTTTACTCTTGTTGACCAGTCCAGATTGATCCCTTTAAGGTTCCTCCTCACTAGTGACTGCTTCACATATGGTCAAAAAGGTTCAAGTTGTAAAAACATGTATAGATCTACTCCCATCTATGATAGGAAGAGTTATTTTGCTACTTCAAGAAATGTAAATGTTGTTTGTTATAGCTGCAACAAAGTAGGCCATAAATGATTTGAATTTAGAAAGAAAATTTCTTAGACATATGGCAGCCCCTACACACACACTTTCAACAAAAGTTGAAGATATAACAATGACTGTCATGCAAGAGTGAATAGAACATATGAAGGACAAAGACATACATGGAACAAGATCAAAAGTACTCCTAGAAGTTTAAGAAATTATTTTGTTCCATCAGCTAGCCCCAATGGCATGGTTTGGAGAAGAAGAATGGATCAAATTGATAGAAGGTCCTCCAATCCTTTGTTTAGAAAGAACATAGTGTGCTACAGCTGCAACAAGTTTGTTCACACAACAAAATACTATAGATCAATGGTGGTCAGGCATAGGAAGATAATGAATGCTGCTCCAAATGTTGCAAAGAAGAGCCAGAGGGAGATCAAGCAAATATGGAGGAGAAAGTGTAGCCAAGGAGGTGAGAAAGGAAAGAATGTATTTATGAGTAGACATTGTGAATTTCATGCATAAGTGACATCTCCTCAAGATTAAGGAGAAGCAGGATCTTAGGGGGAGATACATAATGATCACATCCTTTATCGCCAAATATTGAAAAGAATAAGTGTAAGGATAGGATGCTGCACATATGGAGGAAGATGATGAGATGGTAGATTTATAGTTGATGATTGAGTTAGATTAAGATGTTTTTTAATCTTCACTAGTTGTATATTGGAGAAGTTTATGCCTTGGTAGCTTATTATGCTTTGACATTGTTAGCATATAGCTATTTTGTTGTAGATGTACATCTACATATGCGATTGATTACTGCTGCAAGAGCCAACATATGGTCTACACAACAAAATGTTTGTAGGACACGTCAGCAAGGATGAAGATGGAAGAAATTAGATAAGATGAATCTGCAGGATGTTTCAACATGGGAGTTGCAAGTATCAGGGCGGAGACAAGTGATTTTTATAAGTAGCATTGACATTGCTTCTTATATTGTAATAATGGTTCATCTTTCATGTGGGCAGCAGATGTGTAGACAATCATACAGGTTCTTTGGCTTAGTGGGAGCTTATTGATTACCTCCTTGTTCATCCTTGAATATGTGTGTGCTCCAAGGGAAATGGAGCATAGAGGATATCTATCCTAGGAGAGGACCATTGCTCAAGTGGATAACATAAATATTGCATGAGTAATAGAAGAGAATGTAATAGGAGTTGTCAAATTATTGCTTAGAAAGGGCTAGCACATTGATAGTAGCTGTTGTTGTTGTAAAAAGAGGAAAAATTGTGGTGTTGTTGAAGTTAGCACCTTGTTATTGACCACATGTACAATGTAATTGTCATAGGGGAAGTGACATGTGTTTCCAGCTGAGTGAATGAGGTCAATATAATGGTAATAGGTATTGTATATGTATCATAACCATATATTGGAAGATCCCTTCATTATTGTGTATCAAAAGGAGAACATGTGCTTCAATTTGCTTAAAGATCAAGAGGATGCCTACAAAGGATCTTGCTGATAAAGATGGTCTAAGCCAAAAAGGGAAGAGTGAAAAGCATCAGTGGTGCACACAATCAAATGATTCAAAGGGGAGAGAGGTATCATAAGTATTTATGTTGGTATCAGAAGTCATATGGTACCCAGACCCTTTGCCATTGTTGTCAAAGGGGGAGAGTGAAGACTAGTGTTGATATCAATGCCAAAGGGGGTAGATTGTTGGAATTGAGGTTGTCATTGATGTAAACATGTGTTTGTACAAGGATAATTTGGTGAAGTTATAGAAGAGTACCATTGATGCCATTGATGGGAACCAGATAGGTCATCTTGCAGGCTGCAAATTTAGTAGAAGATTTGCTGAGATCAGGTTAATTGATGTCATAAGTTAGAGAGACTTAGAGGATACCCACTAGATGAAGATGTAGCTGGCATGCATATTTAATTAATGTCAATAGTAGAGATGTTGCAATGGACAAAGATGTAGAGATGATAAGTTCCATAAATGCCATGAGCAGCTAGAAGAAGAATGTGCAAGTGATAGCTCCACACTCACTGTAATGCATAGACATGCAGGACACCCACTGGATGGAGAGGCATGAAGAGACATTAGGATGGAAAGTTCAGTGATGCAGCAATGATGAACATCCTAGAGGAAGATCAAAGTAGTTGATATAGTGTGGTATCTAGGTAGTAGAGTTGTGCAGGTTAAATCAGTAAATTAGTATACATGGAGGTTGATAAAGGTGGATAGAGGACCAAGAGAATAAGTACTACTGCAACATCATATAACACACCATGTTATATGCACAAGGAGATACAAAAGGCAAGCCTGGAATGTTCTAAGAGGACAAATAATTCGATGAAGAAGACAAAGGGCAATGCAGTGGTAAAGGCATCAAGCAAACTAGTTTGAATCAGGAAAGGTGTAACTGTAGATGTCAATAATACATAGGTTATCGCTATCACTATGACCAAAGATCTGTTGTGTACTATGATAGGAAGTATCAATAACATAATGGTTATGTGTCTGCAAGTGTCAATAACACAATGTTTATGTGACTGGGGTTGTCAATAACATGACTGGTTAATCGTATTGGTCACACAACAAAGGATGTTAATAACGCATAGGTTATGTGATCCTTTCTATCCTGCGTTGTTGAAAATAGAATGTGCTAGTCACGCGGGATAAGAAAGTCAAAGAGGTCAAACTGAGAGATGTCTTCTCTTATCCCACGGTGTCAAGAGTGACTAACAAACGTCGCACAGGAAAAGAAATTAAAGGGAAGTTTGTGGTTTCCCTTATCCCATGACATGAGAACTGAATGATAGAAACCTAGCGAGATAAGAATTAACAAAGGCAAACAAGGCACTTTGTTATCCCACGTAGTGAATCTTGGAGAGAGATGTTTCTATGGGGCAAGAAATCAAAGGGAGATTTCTTGAAGAACCTTATCCCGCACGAGATAGATGACTATGTAGTGGTGTTGTGGGATAAGGAAAAGCGAAGACAAAAGAGAGAAACCTTATCCCACATAAGTTAACAAGCTGCCAAAATGTTGCACAGGCTAACAAAAGTAAATGCACACCACACAAAGATAAATAAGGCTTATCCAGTATGGGCAAAATAGGAAGGCATACATGTGAGGTGCATAACATGCAATATTATGCAATCTCTAGAACATGTATGTGTTTCTTGTGTGTCTACATGGATGTTGAAAAAAGTTTGACCCGATGATGTGGCATG
The DNA here is from genome assembly GCF_030272615.1 of Cryptomeria japonica. Classification (NCBI taxonomy): domain Eukaryota; kingdom Viridiplantae; phylum Streptophyta; class Pinopsida; order Cupressales; family Cupressaceae; genus Cryptomeria; species Cryptomeria japonica. The sequence continues at coordinate 500,071,192 of NC_081409.1, read as the reverse complement.
TATAGAGCGAATCAAAGGACACCTATCAAAATTATGAAAGGGTATTTTGCCAATAAAATTGAAGATTGTGATCATTTTTGTGGACATGTCTGCAAGACAATAGACTCAGAGATCCATGTGGCAGTCAAACAAGTATGACCAGAAATGATGAACGATAATTTTGATGCCACAGATGCATGTCAATGATGCAGAGGCTTATGTGGGAACCGACCGACTTTGATAGAATTTGGACAAAGGAGATGAAGACATGAAGCTCCTTGGTGAACAAAGAACAAATCAAATATGTAGAAGTCAGTAATTGTAGAGATTTTAATGAGGTGGTTTTAAATCCCCTTAGGGAAAGTTGATAGAGGATGGTGATTTCATTAATGGAAATCCAGTAGTAGATAGGTGCACAGCCCAAGATGATTAACATGGAGGAAATCAGATCTATTGGGAAGATAAAGTTAGCTAAAAATAGCAACCTAGTGCAAAAGGTGAACGATACAAAGACCAATAAAAAGGAAACAAAGGAGGGTAATTCAATGTAGGTGGTCAATTCAAGGAGGGAAATATAATCTACTGTAGACTGTATCCTTGAAGAGCATATTGAGATTACTAAGTTTAGTAATCTATGTACAGAGAATGCATTTATGGATGATGACTATCTATCTGAGTGGTGTACAGAGAATCTGATCAATAAGAAAACACAATCTCTGAGAGGTCGAGGAGATTAGATTTTGAATCTATTCTTAGAGGGAAATCATGAAGATACAAAGCTAACTGAATGAAGAGGCATTTGATGTGATTTGACAAGAGTAGTTGAGGCAGCTGAGATGGGAGAGTTGTGTGTCAAGTGGCTAAGAAGGAAAACAAAACATAGGGATGATGTGGTGCGTAGAACCACCACAATGATATTACAATCAAGTCCTCCTAGTTGAATCTAGTAGATCAACAACTTATATTTAAAGTTAATCATGAACACGGGTTAGCTATTTGTGTGTCTAGGAACTTGGATTTCCAACTAGACCAACTGAATGAATGATCTGCATGTATGTAGGAAATTGTATAGACTATGTGGCATGACAATGTGGAAGAACAACAAATTTCATATATGTAATGAGTTATGATCCAAATGACCTCTTTGAGGTGGATGTTGAATACAAAAACATAGACTTGTTAGTATAGTTTTTGGGGATGCGAGTTGGATGAGTGTGTGCTACTGTGGAGAAGAATAGAAGCTCAGGAGAGAACAAAGTGTGGTGAGGTGTGGTAACAAAGTGAAAACATGAAGAGAAGAAAAGAGAGAAGGGAGAAGAGACCAAGTGAGAGAGCAACAAAAACCAGAGTGTGTAGAGACAAGGCAGAAAGGCAGAGGAGGAGAAGTGATTAGAGAAGAGATTAAAAAAAGAGATAGATAGAGAGAAAAGACAGAGAAGAAGAGATAAAAAAAAGAGCAGATCAGTAAGGTGTTGCAAAACCTCATTTGAAACAAGGTCCATAATTTTTTATTTGTAATTACATTCATTGTAATCTCTGAATGGGTGCTCAGAGCAGGCGTAGGTTCTCCTTTGAGTAGATTATTATAAAATGTAGGGGTTGGTGCTCCTTGGGTTGGTGCCCTAAAGCTAGGGGTTGGTGCTCCTTTGGGTTGGTGCCCATAACAGTTGTTTAACTAGTGATTTCATAGTGAGGTTGGATTGGAGCAGAAGATTTCAGTAGCTATTCTCATCAAGGTTTCTCTGACATTGGGGTTTTCTCATACATCTGGTGTTATGTGATGTGCCTGTTATGTGTGTCTACTTATGTGTTTGATACCTCTTCTCATTGCTTTATGATTATTGTTATTAAAGCTTAGATCTTTTAGGAGTAAATTTTTTTATTGATTACCACTGATTCACCCCCTCTTAGTGGTCCATTGTGTTCCTTCGATATGATAATGAATCTACGTGATAATAATGCAATTATAATGAAATTAACATACTATATGTTAATATGACTAAGTAATAAGGCAAATACATGAATCTATATATGAATGCAACTAAATTAATCAATGAATGCAACAAAATGAAGCAATGAATGCAACTAAATGAATCAATAAATGTTTTGGTTGATAATATGATATAATATTGTTTTACCACTTGACCCAATTAACCTTTAGAATAACTATTAGTAAGTAAAAATAAAGAGAAAAATTGATGAAAGATCATGTTAGACAAATGATAGAAAATGATTTGATGAGAGAATGATGAGGAAAAATAATAAGAAAAACTATAATGAGAGAGTGAGATGAAAAGAAGAATGATTGATTATGATTAATGCATGAACTTGTGCCTTTATTCATAGTGCAATATATATCCACCACTGAGCCTTATTATGTAGCAATAGAGCTTATTACACCATGGTATAAGGAACCAAGATGTAAAGATATCTCACTGCAGAAACAAACATGTTGTAGACAAGGAGTGAACCTCTCCATTTTGAGAATAGCACCAAGGGTCAAGGTATGTGCAATAGTCACAAGCATAACTATCCATGATGTTTTGAATGAGATATTTTTTGAATGAATGTATCAACACAGACACCCAAGGTACCATTGCCCCAAAACTTAATTAGTTCACACCACAAACAACAAACAAAGAAAAGGATCATGCCCAACCCGACTCCTCTAGTCACTTGTGGACATCCTTGAGTAGTATAGAAACATGACCTATCACCAAATGATAAAAGATAAATACTAACTAGCACAAAATTCAGTAGCCATACTAATATGTACCTTTTCTTTGATTGTTTGATGTGATGGTTGATAATGTTTGATCTAAGAAAATGAGGACCCCGTTTAATACTGATCTATTTGATTTCAAGTTTACCCTCTTCTATATAAGATAAGATAATGATCACTTGATATGGATAGTTAATATGATTGATTAGACAATGTGATAAGTTTGATTGTATATTGTTGATTAGATAGTTATATCCTTTGTTAACTTCATGTGAAGTGTTTGTTAGATATCTGCTAGGGTGTTTGATTCTTGTGAGACATTTTATTGCAAGTTTTTCTGATTGATTTTGATTTTTTTTTTAGTTTTTAGTTCTTTTTCAAGAGCTTTTTCAATGTTTTTGTTCTTTTTTAGGATCATAATTGAATGCTTTCGATTGAATTTTTCAAGATCATATTTGAATGTTTTTGGTTGAATTTTTCAGGATCGTATTTGAATGTTTTTGGTTGATTTTTTTAGGATCATATTTAAATGTTTTTGATTTTTTTTTCAAGATTGTATATGAATGTGTTTGATTGATTTTTTTTAGGATCATATATGAATGTGTTTGATTGATTTTTTAAGGACTTTTTTATGTTTTTTAGGGATTGTTTAGTACTTTTTTATGATTTTTGGGGGATTTTTTTAGGACTTTTTATGCTTTTTAGGGATTTTCTCAGCTATGCCCCTAGTGTACTAGCTTGCTATGATATAATGATCAACACAATGCATATGGAGAGAATTAAGTTTTTGATATGAAACTATGCTATGCAATATGATATATAGGATAAAAATACATTTCCTATTCGGACAAGGATGATTGTCTATGTTTATCACTATGTTACACATTGATTGTTTTGAAGGTATAAAGCATTTTGGAGATAGACATTCATTTGATTCTCAAGAACCCTTGGACCACTCCCTTTAATGCATTGAGTGACTAAGACTTGTAAATGGAGACACAAAACACTTCCCCATTGATTCTTGAAAATTTTGGTCTTCTTTTGCCTATGTGTGTGCAATTGAATTTATTCCAACTCATGATCATTGGATACCCTTAGCATCCTATGTGAATAGCTATATAGTTTATGTTATTTGTGAAGAACCGGTAATTACTGAGGGGGGTGAATCAGTGATTATAGTAAACTTTAAAACTTTAACAACCACCAATAATTTCTTTCAAAACAACTCATAAACAGTATCGCTAATAACTGAAATCATATTACTAATCAGATTTATTAAATTGTTCTTCTAAGTGTTCATCAACATGCACGTAATAGAAAGATATCAACTCAACACATAAGAAATCAATCAACACATGAACACCAGGATTTTCACATGGAAACCCAAATGGGAAAAACCATGGTGGGAATTGGTACCCACAAGCTTTTTATAATCTTTTGGAATGTGCTTTGTTAGGAGCCTAGCCCGGTTAGGAGCTTACAATTATGCTTGGTTAGGAGCACACCCTGTTAGGAGTCCCTCGATTAAGGGATTTACCTTAGTCCTATTAGGAGCTTTACTCTATTAGAAGTAACCTTGTGAAAGGATTTAGAAGCCAAGCTAATGAGTCACTTGGTGAAGGGATTTATGCAATCAGTCCTATCAGGACCTACCTGGTTAAGAGATTTTGAGTATGTTGCAACTGTTAGGGAACAAAAAATGTATGATATGAAAATAGCACTCTCTGCTTGGTTGCACAGATCCTTTCCTGTTCTAATTTGCTTCTCTCTTGTAGACACACACACTAGTTTGGCCACACACTCTTCCTTTGATCACCGACATGGTAAATCATCATAGACTTGCCCTAAATAGACTTTACAACTTAGTCGGTTACAAAACCCTAACCTGATACTAAGATTTACATCATAGATCATCAAAGATATTTACAAATAATTACAGATAATCATATGGATCATTACAATAAACTACAAATCAATTATAGTCGTTGAATGATCACCGCACATCGATCTGATACACTTTCAAACCCTTAGCTCATTCTACTAAGAACTTTTCTCTTTCCCAAGAAATTTGCTCCTTGTACATGCCAAAACAACATCTTATCACTTCATGCAGATTCAGCCACACCATCACCATTTTACAAACATAATGTAATACATTGTCGAACTCAAAATCATTACCGATTATAAGATTTAAATACCGGTTCTTAAGCCCTACTAAAACCTTATAGAAAATACATTAGTCAATCACAAATATGACTTCCGATAGCCAAAACATGATGTAGTTTTGGTCATAACCTCATTAAAAATGTTACAAACACATATTCCAAACCACAACACCAAATTCTTCAATAATATCTAGATCCAATTACTTAAGCATAACACAGTTTCACATTTTTCGGTTAAAGTCCTATTTGCCAGTTAACTGTCAAATCCATTCCATATCTTTCCGGTCAATCATAGATGACTTAGATAATATGATCGAACAATGTAACCATAGTTGCCATCAATGACAACACAAATTGACCATGAAGTCATCAAACAACATCTCAACTATATCATCACCAATAGTCCTTATATCGGTTGATCAATATCATCAACAGTTATGCCAATATGCCAACATTCTCTCCCTTTGGCATTGATGACAACATTGCAAAAACTCATCATGCTGAATTGAACTAATATGTTTTGTACTTGCTCTTCTTATTCAATATCTCCTTTGTATTTCTTCTGTCGGTTATTGAGTTCTTCTTCTTCTCAACTAGTTCTTCTCCCCCTTTGATAGAAATTCCAAAGGTACAAATACCTCTGTTGTCTTCATCTCTATTGCTGCCATCTATGTTTATCTCATCATAGCTACTCCCCCTAAGGAGTAGCCCACTTCACATCAATCCAAAACTAAAAGATATTCAATGAATTCATTGGATTGATGCATCACCATCATCTTAGTTGATCTTGTGTAGGGGTAAAACCCCTAATCTACCTCTGAGATATTCAAAGGTTGTCTTAGGCAAAGGTTTAGTGAATATATCTACTAACTGCTCTTTGCTAGACATGTACTCCATTCTTACTTTCCTCTCCTATACTCTTTCTCTTAGAAAGTGATACTTCAACTCAATGTTCTTTATTCTTTCATGTAACATAAGATTTTTTGAAATATTAATAGCACTAGTGTTATCACAATGAATAGTCATCGGTTCAGATATGTCTTCCTTAAAACCTTCCAAATTATATCTCATCCATATAGCTTGAGTATAGTTCATTGATGCTACCATATATTCTACTTCAGTCATAGATTGTGAAATACAAGATTGTTTCTTTCTTATCCAAGACACCAATCTTTCTCCTAAAAAGAAAGCTCCACTGGTTGTGCTTTTTCGGTCATCAATATTTATAGCCTAGTCTGCATCTGTGAAAACTTTTAAAGCAAAATTATCATTGTATGGATACCACAAACCATAATCAATTGTTCCTTTCAAATATGTGAGTATCCTTTTTATTGCTACCATGTGTGTCTCCTTAGGATCTTTTTGAAATCTTGCAACCAATTCAACAACATGTGCCTTGTTCGGTCTCTTGTGAGCAACATAATGCAACTTTCTAATCAAAGACCTGAATTCTTTCTCATCCATAGGTGGTGAATCATCTTGTTTTGATAATTTACATCCTATCACTATCACAGTACCAATTAGTTTACAATATTCCATGCCAAAAGTTTTCAAGACTTCTTTTACATACTTAGTCTAGCAGATAAATATTCCATTCTCTAGTTGTTGAATCTATAAACCAATAAAGAATTTTATCTCACTGATAAGAGATCTCAAATTATTTCTTCAATTCATTTGCAAAAGACATACACATGTCATCATTTCCACCAAATATTATATCATCAACAAAAACTTCACCAAGTAACATTTTGTCTCCATCAGTCTTCAAATATATGTTACTGTCTTCACTAGTTCTCTAGAATCCTATCTTGATCAAATGTAAATGCAATCTTTCAAACCATGCTCTGAGAGATTACTTCAATCCATATAGTTGCTTGTATAGTTTTCAAACCATATTATCATCTTCACTCAATGCAAAACCATCTGGTTGTTCTATATATACTTCTTCTTCCAAGATACCATTTAGAAAATCTGATTTAACGTCCATCTAATATACCTTAAATCCTTTAAAAGTAGCAAAGGCAAGCAACATTCTAACACCTTCAAGTCTTGCCACTGGTGCAAAGGTTTCACCATATTTTGCAAGTTCTTCTCGTGCATACCCTTTGCAAACAAACCTTGCCTTGTTTCTAACAACTTCACCATCCTCATTAAGTTTGTTTCTGAATACCCATTTTGTCCCAATAACATTTTTGTCTTCTGATCTAGGAACAAGAAACCATGTATTTTTCTTCTCAATTTGGTCAAGTTCTTCATTCATTGCATTCAACCAGTATTCATCTTTCAAATATTCTCTAATAGTCTTCAACTCAATAGTTGAAATCAGACAAGAATTCTCTCTGATTTTTCTTCTTGTCTGCATACTAGTATTCTTGTCATGTTTAATCTTGTCTTCTGAATGATTTAGCCTTACATATCTTGGGATTACCATTTTCAGTGAAATGCTTTTTGCTTCATGCTCATAATATTCTTCATCACTTACCAATTGAGCTCCTATTTCTGCATTGTTCTTCTCATTTTCCATCTGCACTTCTGGTTCAATATACATAATTTTTTCTATATCATCAATAGGCTCAGATCTGTTGGACTCATCAGGTTTGTTAGAAAAATCATCAATTTTAACATTCACACTCTCAACTATTTCCTTTTTCCTTTTATTATAATATTTGAATTCTTTACTCTTGGTAGAATATCCAAGAACTATCCCTTCATCACTCTTCACATCAAACTTTCCAGTAAAATCATCTCTCTTAATAAAACATCTACTACCAAAAACTTTAAAGTAGCTGACATTAGGAGTCTTACCATGCCAAATTTCATAAGGTGTTTTATAATTACCTTTCTTCACAAGAACCCAATTCAAAGTATAAACAACAGTGCTAACCACTTCTTTCCAAAACATTTTTGGAACATCTCCTTGTATCAACATTGTTCTAGCAGCTTCTACTATTGTTTTGTTTCTCCTCTCTACAATACCATTCTACTATGGAGTCCTAGGTGCTGACATTTGTCTTTGTATTCCATGGTCTTCATAATACCTAGTAAACTCATCAAAAGTAAATTCTCCACCCCGGTTAGATCTTAAGCACTTCAGATTATTGCCAATTTCCTTTTCAACTAGGGCTTTAAAAATCTTGAATTTGCTGAATGCCTCTGATTTCTCCTTCAAGAAAGTTACCCACATCATCCTTGAAAAATCATCAGTAAAAATCATAAAATACTTATCACTATAAAAAATTATATTCCTTATAGGACCACATAGATCAGTATGCACTAAATCAGGAATAAGCTCTGAAGAAAAGGATTTACTCTTAAAAGACATTGAAGACATGTTACCCATTTGACAATCTTTGCACAACACATTATCTAATTTAACAGTTGGGGCATACCTCTCACCATACTTGATTTGACGACGTTTATCAAATTATCAAAGTTGACATGACAAAACCTTTTGTGCCACAACCAACTATCTTCAATTTTAGCCACCAAACAACTATTCACATTAGCATTCAGATGAAAAAGATTACCTCTATTCTATTTACTAGTAGTAATCAAATCTCTATTGCATCCCATGATCCTACACACTCCTTTTTTAAACTCAAGGTGATATCCTTTATCATTTAGTTGTCCAACACTTAGCAAGTTATGTTTTAAACCTTCAACCAAATAAAAATCATCTGCATTACTCTTACCATTAAGTGAAATAGATCCTTTACCTTTTACCATGCAAGGTGAGTTATTACCAAATCTTATGACACAACCATCAAACTCTTCAAGGGATATGAATTTTCTCTTATCACCGGTCATGTGATGTGAACAACCACTGTCTATTATCCACTCATCATTAGAGTCAAACTAAGATACCAAAGCCTTTTCACCAGTCAGATATTCCTTCACAAAATCAAAGATAATCTCCTTGTTGTCATCATCTTCTGATTCCTCATTTGTCACACCTTCTTCAACTACAACATAGCTTTTTTTCTTCCATTTTCCTTTATTTTTTTAAACCTCTCTGTACTATCACTGTTAGGTAAATTTGCAGCAATATGTCTAGTCTTATTGCAAGAGAAATACGTAAGAGGTAGTTTACCTTTATATTTACTAGTGCCTCTTGGAAGTCTCTTAGCCAGAACAACTTCAAACTCCATCAGATGGTCTTCATCATCATTATCTCCTTTGCTACCACCATGGCTAGATCTACAGTCATAATTGTGACATACATCTTTCCCTTTTATCATAAGTGTACTAGTTACAGATGATTTAAAAACTGATTCAGATGTCTTAGAAATATTGTTATCAAAACTATTTAATTCAAATGCAGTCAGTTTACCAATAAGAGAATCAACAGTGACCTTATCACTACTTAATGACCTTAACTCTTGAATAGCAGAAACTCTTATAGCATAGGTAGGTAAAATATTTCTTAACATCTTACTTAGAACAGTGTCATCTTCAATCTTTCCTCTAGTACTTTTAATACCACCAACAACCTCTTTAATCCTTTGTCCATATTGAGTTATATTTTCACCTTCTAACATTCTCATCATCAAATTTATCTCTAAGAATCTCTTCCTTATCTTTTTGAACATGTTTATCACCACCATAGATTAGTTCTAATTTATCCCAAACTTAAAATGTAGTTTCTAATCCATGTACATCAGTGTATTCAATATCAGATGGTGCACTTACAATAGCTTCTAGTGCCTGATTGTTTTCTTGTTGCTCCTTATGCTAATCTAGAGTAAGAGGACCAGTAAGGGGTACATATTTAGTAGTAATTTGTTGCCAAAACTGAGAACCCATACCTTTGATATAAATATTAATTCTTTTTTTCCATATTATCTAGTTGTCGTTAGTAAACTTTGGACCCTCCTTCTTCATCATTTTCCTTCGGATCTTTTCCTCAAGCAGTTAAGATTCTGCACATAGAGGACCAACGCTCTGATACCAATTGTTATTTGTGGGGAACCGATAATTACTGAGAGGGGGGGGGGTGAATCAGTAATTATAGTAAAATTTAGAACTTTAACAACCACTAAAAACTTCTATCAAAACAACTCATAAACTATATCAGTAATAACTTAAATCATACTGCTAATCAGATTTATCAAACTTTCTTTCTAAGTGTTCATCAACATGCATGTAATAGAAAGATATCAACTCAACACATGAACACCAGGATTTTCACATGGAAACCCAAATGGGAAAAACCATGATGGGAATTGGCACGGACAAGATTTTTGCACTCTTTTGGAATGTGCCCTATAAGGAGCCTAGCTTAGTTAGGAGCTTACAATTATTCCTGGTTAGGAGCAGACCCTATTAGGAGTCCCCCGGTTAAGGGATTTACCTTAGCCATGTTAGGAGACTTACTCTATTAGGAGTAACCTTGTGAAAGGATTTAGAACCCCAGCTAATGATTCACCTGATGAAGGGATTTATACAATCAGACATATCAGGACCTACCTGGTTAAGGGATTTTGAATCTACTACAATTGTTAGGGAACAACGGATGTATGATCTGAAAATAACACTCTTTGCTTGCTTGTATAGATCCTTTCCTACTCCAATATGTTTCTCCCTTGTAGACACACACACTGGTGCGGCCACACACTCTTCCTTTGATCACCGACACAATAAATCATCATAGACATACCCTAAATAGACTTTACAACTTAGTTGGTTACAAAACCCTAACCTCATACTAAGATTTACATCATAGATCATCACAAATATTTACAAATCATTATAGATTATCATATGGATCATTACAAAAAATTACAAATCAATTATAGTCATTGAATGTGTTAGACACAATGCACCACTCAGAGGGGGGGTGAATCAATGGTTCTTAATCTTTTTCCCTTTAAACTAATTAATGTGTGTATACCTGTTATGGGATCTAACACAAGGGAGACATATTGGTTAGTAAGGAGACCAAATCAAAAAAATCACACATAAGGAGGCATCTCATAACATAGTACAAGGAAAATGCAAGATGGGTAAAACCTCAATGAGCAATGCTACTGGAGACTACTGCTCCAATCGAGCCTCACAATAAAAATTGTTACAATGTTTAGGGAACCAACCCTTGCTCCAAGCTACAACTTAGTGATTTCAATGATAACTTCAATTACAAAAGTAGTTGTCTTGTTACAAGTGAATCTTGCAACCATTTCATATACCTTTCTCTGCCAGTGAGATACCTTCTCTACTACAGTGACTCACTTCTCCTGTTGCTCTCATCTATTGCTTCTCTGCCGGTAAACTCTATCGGTACACCTCTCCTCTTCTTTTTCTCTGCTAGATCTCCACCTTACTCTCTGCTCTTTACCGGTACAACACTTTTGCTAGTTTTCTGTATGCCTTCTCTGCAGCTCCCTTCACTTCTGCTCTGTCAGTATGCACACTACCGGTTCTACTTTGCTACCAGTTGAACACTTCAACCAGGTTCTCCCTCACTCTCACTCTCTTCTCAGATACTCTCTGAGCACTTGGATGATTTGATCTCACATGCAGAAGTAATACTTTACTACTCCATAATAGCACAATATATTTCTTCTATTCAACAACATCAAACAATGTCTTTCACTCACATATTTATAGCCTAGGTTTCCTGCCAAAAGACAATTCAAATTTTAGGCAGTTAGGTTTTCTTCAATATCCTCAAGGAAAACCAAATGCAATCAGATTCTGCTCGATCTGATCTCCCTGGCAGCCAACTATTCATCTCCACCATTGTCGCGCCCTCCAATATACGTTTTCCAAATATAGGAAACACGATCCTTTACCTTGACCTACATCTATCAACCCACCATTAATACCTCTGTTATTTCATTCTTCAGGTCTTCTCACAATCTGATCTTCTTGCTTCGATTCAGGTGCCAACAACTCCTTGATTCTTCTCTGTTGTTCATTCTTCCTTGAGCCACACACCTCTGACCTGTTCCACAAATCATGAGATCCATATTCAATGCACTCTTGTAGAGATACCTAACTCTACACGACACTTCACCAACCTCTGTGAGCTTGCCACCTTAACTTCATGTGGCATCCATATCAATCAACTATTAACTTGGCTTTTCAAGTTGGTAAGGATAGGATCACCGACTGAACACTCTACCGATTCCTCTTTCCTGTCAGTTTACTAATCCTATCAGTATCACCCATTCTACCAATTACCTCCTCATTTCTTCTCTTTGCTAAACTGTCGGTGGAACACCTAAACCAGTCTTGAGACATGACTAACCTAAGCATGTTCAATCCCACAAGGTGGGGAGTCTTTTGCATCTGCACCTTGTCCATATTACCAGTAGACACGCATGCCGGTAAGGACTCTTGATGACACCATGCCATCAACCTTCACAAGACTCCATCTTCAATTAGGTCATTCTACTCTGACTACATCTTCTTAGCCTTGCCTTCTCCTTGATCAATTCTGATCATTCCTCTACCGGTTTGTCAAGGTGACAAACACTTCACACTTCCTCTGTACTAGTATCTCAACATGCCTTCTCAGTTGGTCTAGTACACAACCCTGTTCTCATGCACTTGAGGCATTCCTTTTGTTTCACCAGTGGATCCAATGTGAGCCTTTGAGCACTTTTCTTTACCTCTTCTTCCTTATCTCACCAAACTATAATGCACACAATGCATAATAGGAGATAAGCTTCACTCTTACCAGTGGAGTGACACCTTGTCTTCTGCATCCTGCAATGCACTTTCACTGTCAGTCAGTGCTTCTCCTGATGACTGCATCTTCATCCAGTGGGAGTCCTACTATCCTGCAACCTGACAACATACCGATGACCTGTTCAATCTTCTCTTCCAGTGTGGATGTGATTTAGGTAACATTTTTCCTCTTCATCAAAAACAACATCGAAGTACCCTGCTCATTGTCAACACTTCACTTGCTAGTTGACAAACTCTCCTTGTCGGTAACCTATCCATCTCATCCACACAATTCAGGCACTAACATGTGTATCAATAACACTAGTGAACACTCTTCCTTACCTTACCATTGTTCTATAGCACAAGGTGATACCCAAGATATCACATCCTATACTCCTCCATAGCAATGTTGCACATAAATCTCTTCTACTGGTATTCATCCCATACTGGTTGACATCAATGACAACACAATGCGAACAGAATGATCACCGCACATCGATCTGATATACTTTCAACCCCTTAGCTCATTCTACTAAGAAATTCATGCATTCCCAAGAAATTTGCTCCTTGTACGTGCCAAAACAATATCTTATCACTTCATGTGGATTCAGCCACATCATCACCATTTTACAAACATAATTTAGTACACCACCAAACTCAAAATCATTACTTGTTATAAGATTTAAAAACCGGTTCTTAAACCCTACTAAAACCTTACAAAAAATATGTCAATCAATCACAAACATGACTTCTGGTAGCCAAAACATGATGCGGTTCAGGTCATAACCTCATTACAATGTTGCAAACACATATTCCAAACCACAACACCAAATTCTTCAACAATCTCTAGATCCAATTACTTAAGCATAACATAGTTTCACATTTACCGGTTAAAGTCCTATTCACCGGTTAACTATCAAATCCATTCCATAGCTTTCTGATCAATCATAGACAACTTAGATAACATGATCAAACAATGTAACCATTGTTGCCATCAATGACAACACAAAATGGTCATCAACTCATCAAACAATATCACAACTATATCATCACCAACAATCCTTATACCAGTTGATGAATATCATCAACAATTATGCCAATATGCCAACAGTTTATTCTAACTTCAAAAGAATCTAGGATAGAGCCTCACTGCTAATCAGACGTCTATAGCCCCAATGAGGCTATTCACTATAATCTCTTGAATATTTATCTATACCCAACAAGTGTCCATATCCTTGATGGAGTTACTCCCATGATCCCATAGCCAAGATTTTATTGCACTTTTGATGCATGATATTTCTTTTATTATTCCTTTTGCTCTTTTTTCTTTGATATTTTGATATATAAGTAGGCATAGCTCTTTTTATTTTTTATTCTTTTGCATTGGTTTGTAAGTAATGAAACTTACATGGGTGTGACAATTACAATGGTGCTGAAGCATAATTTTGGATTTTTCACTAGTCATATGATTAACCAGGTTTCTACAATGATCTAGAGAAAATGATTAATGTGTGAGATATAGAAATTGATAGACTTGGGAGACAAGGCTCAATAGTGAAAATTTTACCCAACCATAGACAAAGCCTAACTACAAGGTGATGCTGAAAATGATTGACCTTGGACTTTCAAAAATTTCACATTTGAGTATCTAAGAAATGTGATAACCTTTGCTTCTTTCATGTGCAGACATGTGATTTAATTGAGACAATCACCTTGTTCTATTGATGCAATATATGTGAATTCAAAAACTATGTTCCATGAGAATGAAACTATCAAAATTTGTTTATGAAAGTGCAATTATGATGCATCTTGAAAAGGAAATATGCAATGCAGTGCTAAGAAAATGATATGCAAATGCAGAAAGTAAAACCTAAACTAACCTAGCCCCTAGATGTATTATCGTTTAAGGTGAATGCTGTTTATAGGATTAGGAATGTGATCTCTTTCCATGGTAGCCAAATTATATGATTTGTTTCCAATGAACCTTGTTATTATGAAAGGACCTAGCTAGTTAGGTTCAAACTTTCCTGGTTTGTCTCACTCTGCTATGTTCCATTCATTCTCTTTGATGACTAGATCTCCCACCTCAAATTTTCTTGGCTTTACTCTTTTATTGTAGCTTCTTCTTAGTCTATTTTGATATCCTTGTATGTGATTTAGGGTGCTCTGTCTCTTTTCATCTAAAATTTCTAGCTCTTGGAGTCTTGCAAATATGTAGTCCTCCTTTGATATGATGTGTTACAAGGAGACTCTTAGCAATGGTAATTCTATCTCAATAGGAAGAATATCTTTTAAACCATAGACCAAGATATATGGTGTAGCACCTATAGTTGTGTGGACACCTATTTTGTATACCCATAGTGCGAGATTTAACTATAGATGCTAGTCCTGTCCTGCTTCATTGGAAAATTTCTTTAGGATTTTTAATCTTGTTTTATTGGTTTCCTTTGCTTGACCATTACTTTGTGGGTGATAGGGAGTTGCAAATCTCTGTTGTATCTGAAATTGATCACACAGCTCATACATTTCTTGATTCTTTAACAGATGCTCATTATTAATTATAATACACATTGGAACTCCATATTTGTATATGATATAGTTAAGTGTGAATTTTGCTATCTTCTTATGAGTTGTGTATATTAGAGGGATTTCCTCCACCCACTTGTTGAAATACTCTGTGGTGGTAAGAATGAACTTGTGTCCATTGGAAAAAGTGGGATTAATTTTACCAGCAATATTTAGTCCCCACTATGAGAAGGGCCATGGTGATGTGATAGATTGGAGATCCTAAGAAGGTGCATGAATTGGATCACCATGTATCTGGCACTATCAGCATTTTCATAGATATGTGTAAGCATCCTTTTCCATAGTAGGCCAATAATATCCAATTCTTAGTATTTTATTATCTAGTGTGAGACCATTGGAATGTGCATCACAAATCGCATGTACCTCTTTTAAGGCAAGTTGTGCTTCTTTTGAATTAAGACATCGAAGAAGTGTTCCATCAAGGCTATTTCTATATAATGTGTCAACAATGATGGCATATCTGGATGCCTGATAGATGAGATTTTCTCTTTGATTTTTTGATAAGTCTGGAGATAAAAAATTGATCATGTAGGTATGCGTATATCTTATTATACCATGGGGATTCATGACCCACAATAAAGCACAAATGTTTAGATGATGTAATCTCATATTCTAGTACCATCAATTTTTCTATTTAGATTTTGAATTGAGTTTCATTGTTAGGCATGCCTAAGAGAGACCCCACTATAGTCATTGCATTAGCTACCTTTTTCTGCATCATTGGAATTTTCTCAAAAGTGATATGACTAAAGTGCTACTTGAAATCTTCTACCATATGTTTATAAGGCATCAGTCTTTCATCTTTAGTGTTATAATCATCATTGACTTGATTGATGATGAGATGGGAATCACCATAAACCTGTAACTCTGTTATCCTCCACTATATTGTAGTATAAAGCCCTATGATTAGGGCCTCGTATTCAGCTATATTATTTGTACATGGAAAGTTTATTCTGAATGACAGTGAAATTGAATCACCTTGAGGAGTGATAAAGAGAATTCTAGCACCTACTCCATGATTTGTGTGAGAACCACTGAAGTACAATTTCTAAGTGGTGGATGCTGCCAATTTCCACTTGGCCAATATTCATCCTACACTCAAAATATTATGCCTTAGACCTTCAACATAATAAACATTATCATTATCATGCTTACCATCTAGTGATATAGTTCCTCTTCCCTTGATCAAGAATGCTTTATCATCTCCAAATCTACCTAAACTGCCATCAAATTCTAGCAAAGATAGAAACTTCCTTTTATCTCCAATCATATGATGTGAACATCCACTTTCTATCACCCATTCATCCTTGTCTTCAATTTTAGCAGCAAGGGCCTTTTCTTCAGGTACTGGATCATATTCCTTGCTAGCCAAAAATACCCATTCCTTTCCATTTCTTGATCCACTAGTTGGATCTTGTGTCGATTTATCATCAGAATCAATCACACCTTCCTCATCAGCATAGTAGCATGATTTGTCTTTGTTTCTCTTGTACTTATTCTTGTTCTGATAATCATGGTTAGGTCTAGAAGATCTTCTAACTCTTTCCTAAAATCTTGAATTACTTTTAGGACATCTAGATGCAAAATGACCTATCTTATTACATGCAAAACATTTAAAGGCTATTTTCCTTCATACTTACTTCATGCAGGACCTTTAGGTACTCTTCTACCAAATAGGGCTTCAAGTTGCTCAAACTCTTCATCTTCTTTCTTAATTTCTTCCAGTTCCTTAGCATATAAGGCTTTCCAATCACTCTTGCCGGTAGATGATGTAGATGCAAGAAAAGAAGGTTCAGATTTTGCAACTCTAGAAGGACCAAATTACTCAAGCTCAAAAGCAGATTACTTCCCAACCAAGGTATCCCTATTAACATAGGTGTTTTTCATAGTTCTCAACTCATTAATTGTAGTATCCTTCATCTTATAAGCTAATGGAAAATCTCTCAATACTTTAAAAACTATGTCATCTTCGCTTAGAGAACTACCACAACACTAAATTCCCATGAAAATCTCATTAACTTTATTCATAAAAGAAGCAACCCTTTCATCTTCTTCCATCTTCAGGTTCTCATATCTCACTCGGTAACCATTAGATGCCATAGGATATTCCTCAAGTGGTTAAGCTTCTACAGAGAGGACCAGGCTCTAATACCAATTGTTAGACAACTAAGATAACCAAAGGATGACTGAGAGGGGAGGGGGGTGAATCAGTTATCAACAAATTATAGAACTTTAAGCATTAAATCCTTATTATCGGAATACATAAACCAAATAACAGAATAGAAGATATAACAGTTAAGCATAAATATAAACCATAGAACATTTACCAACCATCCACAAAAGATAACACCAATATTTGTATGTGGAAAAACAGGTAAAGGGAAAAACCACGGTGAGAAGTCTACCCATAGTTAGATAATACTTTTGTAGTAAGTATGTGATTACAATAAGAGGGGCCTGCACATGCAAAAAGACAAGCAACCTAGAGCACACTACTCATAACAAAAGGAGCCTCACTGACTACAAAATAAATCTAGACTACAATCCAGAAGAAGAATGAACTCCAAGAATAGCATCTCCAATGCTTGAGTACAATTCTGGATAATCTCAGTACCAGAGGTCTTACATCTCTTTCACGAACCCAATTCAATCACCTATGATCGACCAAAAACCTTTGCATATGATTACAACTTTATTTGCACATAGATAATTCCATAACCATAATTCTATAATCCCATGAATATGCCCATGATCTACAAAGAGATCTTACATATTATTTATACCAACCGGAGACCTAAACAATTAGGTTGGCCACCTAAAAGATAATACAATAAATTCATTACTTAAATCCACAATCTATGATCAACCAAATCAGCCTGAGACCAAAACAACAGAATCCCATCAATAAACCCAACTGGTAATGCATCACGATCATCCACCAACATGTTACATAAACCGGTCCATAACCTAGCCAAATAAGATAGCATTAGGTCCAGACCCAAATCCAGCACCACCTGTCAATAGGAACACAAACAAGATAACCAACAACATCCAAAAATCCATCTAGAAGCCGTGCCAACACCACTTATCACGTGCATCAAAAGATCTTCAACAAATCTCTACCAACAGAACCCTTACCGGTGACCAAAAGGCTTACTAGAATAAATGATAGCTCCTGAGTCATCAAATCCTAAACCAACTGAGCGTGATACTCATCTGAATAGCATGAATGACATATCTAAACCAATTCAACAAGCCAAAGCATACCAGAGCATACCAAATCAATATCATAGACCAACCACTCTACCAGAATCTACTGGAAGATGACAAACAACCAAAACAATCAGTGTTGCCATCAATGACAAAAAATTGTTGCAAAATGTAATCAATTCCTCCAATTTCCAATAGTAACCTGGCATGAGGAGATGTTATTTTATTAGTTCATGATCCTCTAGATGTAATTTGAATATTTTTATAAGGCAGTGAGCCTTCCCAAGGGTTGTATCCCTTCTTGTTTTTTGATTTAAGCAGTGAGCTCTAGGTAGTGTGCCTAGATGCATGTGTTTTCCCCATTGTACTATCACTTACTCCTAATAGGGTATTATCTCATTGTGGGTAGGTTCCCACCATGGTTTTTCCCTTAACTAGGCTTTCCATGTCAAAAATATTGGTGTTATGTATGTTATTGATGTGGTGCTATTTTATGCTTTCACTATTTATTATTAGATCTGAATTTATGTTTGAGTTATGTAGAGTTTGAGTGCAACTTTTTCACCCCCCCCTCAGTTTTCCGCATTGTTACCAACAATTGGTATCAGAGATAGATCCTCCAAAAGAATCTTGACCGATTGAGGAGATCCAGGATGGCAACCTTTTGTTTTAAGGATAGTCTGAGGTTTTATGGAATGAATTACACTCTCTAGATTACTAAGGATGTGTATAATGCTCCTCATAATGGTCCTATAACTCCAAATGAGATTAAGGAAGTTAAATTCAATATTAGAGCTAAGGAAGCATTGTTGAGTGCCTTGTCTAATTCTGAGATGACTAATGTGATGGATTTGTAGACTGCTCATGAGATCTGTAAGAAGCTAGAGACTTTGTATGAAGGTGATAGTCATGTTAAAGTTTCAGAGTTTCAGAGTTTGAAGGGAAAGTATGAAAAGATAAAGATGGGCGAAGATGAGAATATTACCTCCTTTATGCAAAAAGTGAATGTGCTTCTGTTGAATATCATATATGCTGGTGGAGTGTTGGAAGAATCTGAGATTTTAGCTAAGGTGTTGAGATCCTTGCCTCCTGCCTACAAGCATAAGGCTGTTGCTATTAAGGTAATATGGACTATGATAGATGTGACTAGAGACATGCTTATTATAAAGCTTGCTACTTTTGAGTTCAGCAAGTTTGGTGAAGCCCCTCCTAAATCTGAATTTGCATTCAAATCTATTGTATCTGGGAGGTACAAATATGATCAGGGATATTTCTAAGTGGTGGGAAATTGAATCACCTTGAGGAGTGATAAAGAGAATTCTAGCACCTACTCCATGATTTGTGTGAGAACCATTGAAGTACAATTTCTAAGCGGTGGATGCTACCAATTTCTACTTGGCCAATCTTCCAGTTAATGTTGCTCTGCTCAAAAGGTACTTAAGAGGATCAAAGTGTGCAATGAGATGGAATTTATGACTCAACATATAGTTTCTAAGCTTTTGAGAGGTGAAGAGCACTGCTAAACAAGCCCATTCTATGGGAGTGTAATTAAGCTCATATCCAATAAGTATTCTACTGATATAGTAGATTTCTCTCTCCTTCCCTTGGTCATCATGCTGCACCAAGAGGGAGCCCAAAGATGAATTTATTTTTTATATATACAGTAGTGAAGGTTTGCCTGGAATAGGTGGAACTAACACTGGTGTAGTCAAAATATAATCTTTCAAAGCTTGGAATGCTTCTTGGCATTGACCTGTCCATTTAAAGATGACTTCTTTCTTGAGTAAGTAGTGAAATGGGTGACATTTATTTGCTAGTTGTGCAATGAACCTTCTTATGGAATACATTGATGGTGAAGATATTTCAAGAATTGCTTTGACCTTTGCTAGATCTACCTTAATTTATCTATTATAAACAATGATACCTAGAAGTTTGTTGGCTTTGACTCCAAATACACACTTCTTTATGTTTAACCTGACATTATATTTTTATAATTGGTCAAATATCTTAGAAATAACATCAAGATGACCCTCTCTCATTTTTGATTTGGCAAGTAGATCATCAACATAATCCTCCATGATATTATGTATCCTGTCATGGAATAATGTCATCATGGCTTTTTGATAATTTGCACTGACATTCTTAAGAGGAAAGGAAATGACGTTCCAGTAGTATGTTCCCCATGGACAAGTGAATGCAATTTTGTGTTGGTCCTTTGGTACAATCTTGATTTGGTTATAGCCTAAGAAACCATCCATAAGAGAGATCATTTCATTCACAGCAATCAAGTCAATGATTATGTCAATATTGGGAAGTGGGAAGTCATCCTTAGGACTATTGGATATATTGTTGAGAACTTTAGTGGAATAATGTTTTTCATTGATGTCAACATATTCTTCTGTGTATTCTAGTGTTGTAGTTAGATTAAATGAGTTGGTTTGGCCAACATGTTTTAGATGAGTTGTTGTAGTTTAATAGGTTTTGAGATACTTATCTCTAGTTGATTTTAGTAGAAGTTTCAGAGGTTCACATGTTGATTTGATTATGTTGTGTGATTTGGTATTGTGGTTGATATTCAGTTGTTTGTGTTCTTCAATGTTTTAGATTTTGCTCTGCATTTCTCCAAAATTGTAATATCTTGGTTTGCAGATTTGGTAGAGTGTTTGGGACATTCAAGTGTATCCTCAATTTAGAAGGTTTTTCATTTGGAATTGGACAAGTGAATCTTTCAGTTTGTTAGTCAGTTGAGTTTTGATTAATTGAGAAACCAGGTTTAAAGGACCCGAAACCTTTAACAAAAGAGAGTAAGATAAGACATAAAAAGTCTAGAGCTTAAGAACCGCTTACAAAATGACTGGCAAAAAGGCCAGCTAACCAAAAAGACAACAAAGAAAGCAACAACAAAGAAGCAAGGAAAGCGCTACATAGCTATAGTCTTCAGCAGATCCTCCGCTTTCTTCACCAGCTAGTCATAGGTGGCCCCAACAACTTTGAGATCTTCTAGGTCCTTGTTGGGTTTCTTTTCTTTCTTTTTTCCTCTAGTCCAGGTTCTGGGTCCTTGAGCTTGCCCTGTACCTTCAGTGTGTGGATCAATTTCCAGGATCTCCTTCTCTTCATCTAGTTTGTTGATGGGGGTGTTAGTGTTACTAGCAGACATCTTCAGGATGCTTAAACTCTATTCAACAATACTCTTCAGGTACTCCTCAATTTTGTTGACTTTACTGGCAATGTTTGAGATTGTTTGTTCATTAGCGTCAACAAGATTTTTCCTTTCCAGTAGATCTTTCTCTATTTTCTCAAATATAGGGTTGAAGGAATCTCTTATGTTTTTCATCTTTTGTGATGGTGTTTTTCAGGTCCTCAATGTAATCTGCCATGGTCTTCCCTTCCCCAGTGTTGATGGTTTCCAAAATCTGAATTTTGTTATTGAGTTTTTTGTTGTCGTCCACAACTTTCTTGTAACCAGTTATAAGCCACTCCATAGTATCCAAGAAACCTTGCATACCCTCTAGGAGAGGGTTATGGGGAGAGTCAACCTTACCAAGGGTGTCCTATTCCTTTTTTGGGGTGTCCTGAATAGTAGTTGTGTCTTCGACCCTAAGAGCCTCGCCTATGGTCACCTTCTCTAGGTTCTGTTCAACTTCCAAGGTCCTTTCCTCCTTATAAACCTCAAGCTCCTTAACATTCTCCTCCTTCCTCTTGTGCTTATTTCTAGTCTGGGTGTGAACTTTAGATTTCTTTTTCAGTGACCCTTGAGGGTTCTCCTTCTCTAAGTCTTCAGAGACCTCCTCCTCTGAGGAAAGGCTAATCTAGAGGATTCTACCTTTAGGTTTTTTACCCTTAGAGGAAGAAGGTCTAGTTTTAATGTGTTTCCTCTTCTTTCTAGTTTCATAATTCAAAACATCTATGCTCTCCTCAGAATCACTCGATGGTTCACCTGTCAGTCTCCTCATCCATTGAAAAGGCAGAGTCAGACCCATCCTCCTCAGACTCTACAGAGGGCTGCATGCAGGCAATTTGATTGGCCTTGAGATGGTCATAAATAAGGACCATTAAGCCTTGGTGCATAGCAGTGTCCCCCATAGGGTTCTCTTTGTAGGCCTTAATAGTGGTATTCATCGAGCAGAGTAGAAAATAAGGAAAATTAACCTTTTCATCATGCCTAACATGATTCAACAAGATGAAGTGGTAACCATAAACTTTTGTAAACCTACCATCTAATGTAATGTAGCGCATTAAAACAAAAAGGACATCCCGCCAGGGTTTAACAAAAGCCCTAGGTGGGTAGTAAGTTTTACTTAACTTCACTAGGCATTTTTTCTCCTTCTCAATTTTTGGATATCTCTTGATGGCTTCCTTACTAACTTTCCTATCTCTATAGAAGTTGCATCCTTCCCTTTTGAGGCCTGTGGCTTGGGCAATAAGGTCCTCATCAATTTCAATAGTCTAGTCTCCTATTTTCAGCATACCCTTTCTCCAATTTTTGCAGAAAAAGATGGTAACCATGCCATCCCGTCTATGGAGTCTCTCCATGAATTTAGAGAAACCACCCTTCTATAGGGTAGTCTAGACCTCCTCCTTCTATTTCCATTCTTTGCAGTTGCTTGGTTCATATCGCCTCCTATTACCCCCCATGTTTTCACTATTAAGAGCCGGATTTTGAAAATTGTTGAATGATTTAGCCAGAAAGCTTATCGAAACTATCAAATTAACCCAAAAAGCATGGGAATTGATGAAAATAATATTATGATAAATGAGGCTCTCATTATTATAATAACTCGAAGTACTCTGATTAGACCTTTTAATTATTATTCTATCCATCAAAAATCTTTGGAGTGCTTCTATATCGGTCCTTGAAAATGATTAGTCTAACATTTTCAGGGAGTACTTGTTCTCCCATCCATGTAATCATTTTATCCTTGTTAATTGTCGCATTAGCAGCCCAGTCAGCAGAGCCATTGGCCTCATGGTAGATATGGGATATGTAACATTTTTTAAAAGTGTTGATAAGGTCTTTAGCGGCTTCAATGATATTTTTAATTGACCATGAGGGCTTTGAGGTCCCCTTAAGACATTTAATGATGTTGTTTGAGTCCCCTTCAAGCCATAAGTAAGGGCAATTCCATTTTTTAGCAAGGATTAAACCTTGGAGAGTTGCCATAGCTTCAGCTTTATGGTTTGTTTGGATTCCAATAGGGACAACAACCATTTCCTTGCAAATTTATTTATCATCTCTAAGAATAGCTCCACAACCTGTAGGGCTCGGGTTACCTTTTGCAACACCATCAAAATTAACTTTGAACCAACCATAAGAGGGGGTTTTCCATATAGATTCAAGTCTTTTATTTTGGTTGGGGTCAGAACTGTCAACAATCTTAAAATTCCATGAACTTAAAATATTTGATTCTAGTGGGTTGTTCAAGAAATAGGGACCCTCAATGATCCCAATCTTTTCCACAATCACCCATTTTATTTTCTGGAACACAATGTCTTGATTGAGGGATAGGTCCCTAAAGATACAATTGTTTATTTCTTTCCATAGTCCCCACAGGATGTGAGGGAGAGATATCTTCCACACAGATCTCAAGAAGGAGTTAGTCCAACGAAAATTCCAGGAGGAAAACAGTTCACTGATAGTGTTAGGAAATACCCAATCAATGCTAAAACTCTTAAGAAATCTTTCCTAGATTGAGTTAGAATAGGAACAGTGAATGGCTAGGTGGTCCACAGACTCTTCCTTTTGGAGACACAGAGCACATCTATTAGGGAAGGAAAAGCCTCTGCTCTTGAGGTTGTCTAGGGTCAAGATCTTATTTTGAAGGATAGTCCAATAGAAAAAATTGATTTTGAGGGTAAGACCCTTAATCCAGGCTTTAGATCAATAAGGATTACCATGAGGGATGGAGGAAAGGACACAATACATAGAAGAAATAGTTAAAGAACCTTTGGGTTCATGTTTCCAAATAAGAGAGTCTTCCTCTTTATTCAACTAGACCAAAGACATATGAATCTTGAGCTTAGAAAGGCTAGGGTGGATACTTTTAATGTTTTGCCATTTGTTACCAGACCAATACTCAGCAACTGAGGAGCCAAAAGTTTTAATATAAGAGGGAGCAAGGGGGGCCCATTCATTGAATTCAATCAAGGGTATATTAAAAAGCTAGGGGTCCTCCTAGAATTTAACTTTCCTGCCATTTCCTACTTTCCAGATCACTCCTTTAGCAATGCTTTCTTTACACTTAGAGGAATGATTCCATATATGGGATCCATTAATACTGAGATCCAAATTTATAAAAGAAGAAAGAGAGAAGGACAGAAGAGAGTACCTACTTCACCAGATTTTACACCATTCAGTGTCTGAATGGAACATTCTCCAGACCTGTTTGGATAGAAGAGCTTCATTTAAGGTTCAGATTCTCCTCAAGCCCAGACCACCTTTTCTTTTTGGTCTACAAACCTGGTTCCAAGCCACTAGGGACATTCTTTTCTTTTCCTCAACCCTAGACCATAGGAATTTTCTTTGAATTTTCTCGACAGCATCAACATACTTGACTAGAATTCTGAAGAGACTTAGAGCATAGATCGGTATACTTTGAAGAGAGGCTTTAGTATTTGGAGCTTTCCAGCCTGACTTAAAAGGGCTACTTTCCAACCAGCTAGTTTTTTATGAAATTTATCCACTAGAGAGATCCAAAAAAGATCAAGAGGTGCAATTCCCATGGGGAGGCCAAGGTATGTCATAGGAAGATCAGCAATCCTACAATCCAGGATTCTGTTGATTTTCTATTGTCTTCTCTCAGGGTATTAATGAAAAAAACTTCGCTTTTGAACTAGTTAATAAGCTAATCAAAAGATGAGGCAAACTTACAAAGAGACTCTTCAATATTTTAGCTTCAAAGATACTAGATTCCCCCATGAACAAATGTGGTCAGTAGAAGAAGGTTGGAGTCCCTTAAAGGAGCCTTGCAAAACCATATTTTCCATTGACCTTCCACAACATTCTACCATGATGATGAAGAGGATGGGGGATATGGGATCCCCTTGCCTTATTCCTCTAGAAGGTTGGAAGAAGGGGGATGGAGAAACATTGACAAGAATAGCAAAAGAGGCAGAGGTGATAAGGTAGCTGAGGAGGTCAATAAATCTAGTGGAGAAACCAAAATCCATAAGAACCTTCACTAGAAAAGGCCAGTCAACCCTGTCATAGGCTTTGGAGAGATCAAGATTGAGGATGAGACCCTACTTCTTTTCTCTAACAAGAGAGTGGATGTTCTCATGGATAGTTATTATAGAATCAAGAATTTGTCTTCTAGGGACAAAACCATTTTGCTGGTGATTAATCAAAGTGGGGAGGATAGACAAAAGTCTGGCTGTGAGAACCTTGGAGATAATCTTATAAAAATAATTGCATAGACTGATAGGTCTGAACTTGTCCATAGAGTTAGCACCTTGGGTTTTGGGGATGAGAGCAATGAAAGTTCCATGATTTCTTTCAAAAAATTTCTAGCCCCAAAAAATTCCTTGACACCGTTGGAGACATCTTTCGCGACAATATCCCAGAAATCTTGATAGAAGAACATGGGGAAACTGTCTGGGCCAAGAGCTTTGTTACCATCAAAAGAGAAGACAACATTTTTTATTTCCAAGTTTGAGGGGATGGAAGAGAGGGAGACATTCATTTGATCATCAATGAGACAAGGGATGTTATGAAGGAAAGAAGTTTGAGCTTCAGCATCGAGTCTATGATCCCTCTTGAGCAGTTTCGAGAAATACCTTTTAGCTTCGATCCTTATTTCTTCTGCCTTGACCATCTCCCCATTATCCACCTTAAGTTTGGTTATCCTATTAGCTACTTTTTGTTTGATCATCGACATGTGAAAGAATCTAGTGTTCCTATCTCCTTCCTTAAGCCAAATGCATCGTGATCTCTACTTCCAGAAAGTTTCCTCTTTAGCAATGATATCATGGTAGTTTTTGAGAGTCTCATTTTCATCAACAATGGACACAGTACTGAAACCATCCTTCTGAATTTGGTCCTATATTTTCTTAAGGTCTTCCTAGATTTTACCTTTGGCCTTAAAGATATTCCCAAAGCTAGATTTATCCTAGGGTCTTATGTTATCCTTTACACTTTTAAGCTTCTTAATAACTTTATACATAGCAGTTCCCTCAACTTGGATACTCCACCATTTCTGAATATTACTTTTGATATCTGGGTGAAGGGTCCACATTTTTTTGAAATCTGAAGGGGAAGTGTCTCCTTCTATTAATTGAGTCAGCAATGAAGGTGATAGGAAAGTGATCTGACCCAACCCTAATATGGGCCGTCAGAGAACAAAAATAATGATTGTACCAATCATCAGAGATGAGAGTCCTACCAAGATGAACTTGGATAAGATCATTAGCAGTTCCCCTGTTGGTCCAAGTGTAATTGAATCCCTATATTTCCACATCATTGAGAGCCTGAGAATTAATGAAATCCATAAGGGCCAACCTACTTTCTAGCTGGGAGGGACTTCCTCCAAATTTTTCCTCCTCTCTCAAAGGTGTATTGAAATCTCCCATAACCAGCCAGCTAAGATTTCTGAATCTATCCCTAGCTTGTATAAGTTTTTTCCAGAAGGAATTTCTAGCCTTCAAAGTATTGGGAGCATAAATGTTAGTGAGGACCCATGAAGTACCATCTTGTAAATGCTCAAATTTGATACAAGAGAAATTATTTTTCTAGATTAGAACATGTCCTTTGACAGTATTAAGGTTCCAGATGGTAGTTATGCCTCCTGAAGCACCTTCCGAGCTACCACCAATAACATTACCATTTTTGAAAAACTTCAGACATTTGACTTTTTCTCTACTCATTTTCATTTCTTGGATTAGAAAAACATTAGGTTTATTATCCCTTATCATATTCCTAATGATTTCATGTTTATGAGGATTATTGAGTCCCCTTATATTCCAAGAGATAATTTTCATAGTTACTTACCAGTTCCTACCTCCTTAAGAGTCTTCTCGGTCCCATCTGCAATGTTCTTACTAGCCTCCTTGTCTCTTAAGAGTCTTCTGGGTCCCATCTGCAATGTTCTTACTAGCCTCCTTGTCTCTAACTTTGTGGTTAGAGGGTCACCCTGGGGAAGAGGAAATATACCCAGCATCAACTTGAGCTATTCTGCTAGATTTCCTTAGAAGAGAAGTCGAGGGAGTGGTTCCTTTCTTGTTCCTATGTTTTGGTATTTTCCATTCAACATCTATCTCAGGAGCCGCTTCCGGGTTACTGAGGATTTTGTAAATTTCTTCCTCGTTGCCCCAGTTAGGGGTTCTGGAAGCATTTAAAGCACTATTTACTATTTTTGAACTTTGGTATGAGTCTGAAAGGTTCATACCCAGTATTGCACATTTTTGGGCTTCTTGAATTTAAAAGCTTGGCATAAGTGGTGAAGAGTCAGTCTTTTTTTTCTTGGGAGTTAGGGATCTCCCCCTCCTTAGGTTGGTTATCTTTCTCTTGTAGTTCCTTTCCCACATAAGTGTTAGCTACCATTACAGCTATGTCATTTAAGGATTTAGTCTGATCTTTCAGCTCCTCTGTTCGAGTAGCAACCGAGGTGTTGACTTTGGTTGACTTGTTTCTCAATATATCCTAGGTTGAAGGGATGGAGATAGAAGTTGATGACACTTCCTTAATCTCCCCCAAAGGATTAAAGTGATTGTAGTCTTCTTCCTTATTCTCTAAGTTTTTAACTTGCCATACCATTTTTTCTAGAGCTTTTTTATTTTCAGTCTGGGGTTTAGACTGCTTGGATTCTGCTTTCGACTTTGTTGGATAGGATTTTTCCCAGTGACTTACTCTTTTACAATGGAAGTAGGCAAAGGGGATAGATTCATATTCAATATGTTGTTTCCATGTTCCTAGTTTTGATACTAGATCTATCCATTCCAACATATCTGCATCATGGGCTATCCCTACACAGAACCTATCATGAGTAAGTCTTCTTTTTGAAGCTATGACTGGGTCTATGGAGAGGAGTTCACCAAAGGAGTTTGCAATTCTTGAGAAGATGTTTTCTACCCAATACTCAATAGGCAAGCCTGGTAACTTTACCCATACTGGAACTTGTGCTAAGAGAGATTCATTCATGTTCAAATTTAGATGCCATTTTTGAAGAACCAAAGTTGTCTTTCCTACCATCTAGGGACTCCCACATAGAATCCTTGATTAATCTTCTTCACATGAAAAAGTAAAAGACAAGAGGCCTTTAGGTAAAGATGATACTTCAACTTTACCCTTTAGGGCCCATTTTTGTTTAACATAAGCCCTAACAACTTTGATATTAGGACGCAAACCCATAAATTTGCCTACCAAGGAATTCGACATGCTATTTATATTATGATCCAAAACCAGATCAGGAATAGAGATAGTGAACTTTCCAGTAGAAGGATCAGAAATATTCTTGATGTGAGGTAAGGAGGATTTACCAGATGGTTTATTTCCAAAAAGGGAAGACCATTATTTTATTTCTTTTCTGCTCTCCAAGGAGTCATCACGTGGGATGGGCCCCCCACTGGACCCCTGCCCCCAAAGCCCAGAGGAACCCTCTATCTTCTCTGACAGAGTACCTCTAGTGTATGGGGTGACAACAACATCTAGAATGTTCGTAGGCTTATCCTTCTCTCCTATGGGACCAGCTACATTGTTCTGGCCACTCCCACCATTGGAACCAGAGTTCCCGCCTTGCAAAGAGTTTGAATTTTGAATTCTCCCATTGCCGCTAGAAGATTTAAAATGTTTATTAAAGAGAAACTTTCAGTTAGTCAGTTGAGTTGGTGTTCTTGAGGTTTGGTATAATGATGATGAAGATTCTAGTAAGGTGTGATGTTGCCATTGTTTCTGTGGTAATTCACATTGCTTGTGAATATTTCTAAATCATATTCTATTTGTGTTGTTGGTTTGCATTGATCATTGTGCACGTTATTGATCATTTTCTTGATCCAGTGGTGATCTTCATGTTATATGACATTCATAATATTTGTAGCATGTTGTGGATGTTCGAGGTGTAATTCTTGTTGGTGTTGCATGTTTGAGAAATTGATTTTGGTCCAGACTATGTCTTAGCCAACATTGTTTTGGTCTACATATGTTGTTGTAGCGCGTGTGAGGTTATTATTTTGAAATTTGTGTTAAGGGTTGAGATGACCTTGAAATATAGGTTGATGAAGTGTATAAATACATGTAATATTCATTTGAGAGATGTGTTTGTGTGTGAAAACATTGACTTGATATTTAAGTAGAAAAGGAGAAGTGTGAAGAGTGTGCAAAAGTGTGAACGAGAAGAGTTTGAGTATATTTGCTTAACCGGAACTGTAACCTGGCATGAGGAGATGCTATTTCATTAGTTCATTATCCTTTGGATGTAATACGAATATTTTTATAAGGTAGGGAGCCTTCCAAAGGGTTGTATCCCTTCTTGTTTTATGATTTGAGCAGTGAGCTCTAGGTAGTGTTCCTGAATTCATGTACATTCCCCATTGTAATATCACTTACTCCTAATAGGGTATTTTCTCATTGTGGGTAGGTTCCCACCGTGGTTTTTCCCTTAACCAAGTTTTCTATGTCAAAAATCTTGGTGTTATGTGTGTTATTGACGTGGTGATATTTTATGCTTTCATTGTTTATTATCATATTTGAATTTATGTTTGAGTTGTGTTGAGTTTGAGTGCAAACTTATTCACCCCCCTCTCAATTTACTACATTGTTACCAATAATTGGTATCAGAGCTAGATCCTCCATAAGAAGTTTGACCACTTGATGAGATCAAGGATGGAAAACTTTTCTTTTAACAAGGATAGTCTGAGGTTTGATGGAATGTCATTTGAGATGCATCAGTGAATACTATTGAAAGATTACTAAGAATGTGTATAATGCCCCTCAGAATGGTCCTACAACTTCGGATGAGATTAAGAAAGTTGAATTCAATATTAGAGCTAAGGAAGCATTGTTGAGTTCCTTGTCTAATTCTGAGATGACTAATGTGATGGATTTGCATAGTTCTCATGAGATATGTGAGAAGATAGAGACTTTGTATGAAGCTGATAGTCATGTGAAAGTTTATGAGTTTCAGAGCTTAAAGGGAAAGTATGAAATGTTGCAGATGGGCGAAGATGAGAACATTATCTCCTTTATGCAGAAAGTGAATGATGTTCAATATCATATGTGCCAGTGGAGTGTTGGAAGAATTTGATATTGTAGCTAAGGTGTTGAGATCCTTGCCTCCTAATTACAAGCATAAGGTTGCTGCTATTGAGGAAATCTGGACTATGATAGATGTGACTAGAGACATGCTTATTAGAAAGCTTTATGCTTTTGAGTTGAGCAATTTTGGTGAAGCCCCTCCTAAATTTGAATTTGCATTCAAATCTATTGTATCTAGGAAGTAGAAATATCTATATATGAAAAGGAGATGATAGATCTTGAAGAAGAAGAGAGAGAGATTGAAGACCTTGAAGCCTTGATTGCCAGGAAATTACCTAAAGGTGTCGGTAAGTATGAAGGTAAGTTACCTCTTAAATGTTTTCCATGCAATAAGTTAGGACATTTTTCCTGAAGGTGTCTTGAAAGAGAAAGAATTCCTAAGAAGCCATTAAAGCCTTATAATCCTAAATATTAGAAGTTTTATTTTGCTGGTGATGAAGGTGTCATAGATGATGAGTCTAAGAAGATAAATTTAGGAGATGAATGGGTGTTCATTTCTATCAAGGAAGATGATCTGGTGATTGTTGATTCTACTAGATGCTTTATTGGAGAGAAATAATTAGCTGCTAAAGTTGAAGAGAAAGATGAATGGGTTATGGATAGCGGTTTCTCTCATTATGCTCTCATCATATGATAGGTGATAAGAGTAAGTTTGTGAGTATGGAAAAGTATGATGGTGGTGTAGTAAATTTTGGAAATGACAAAGCTGGTGTAATCTATGGTAGAGGTTCTATTTCTCTTGATGGTAAGCATAACGTTGATGATGTCTTATATGTTTGTTAGGGGTCCCATAGATACTAAGAGGGGGGGGTGAATCAATATCTAACCGGTAATAAGAATTTCTTAAGTTAAAACATGTAGAACATAATATAACAGTGTACCGGTATGCAAGAAATAATGCAATAAACAGAATCAAGAATATCCACATGAAAAGTACACCATAACACAAGATGTTAACAAGGAAACCTGGTGTGGGAAAAACCTTGGTGGGATTTGTGACCCACAATATTCACTCACTGGCCAATAAGAGAATATTACTTACAATAGGGGCCTACACATGTAGGAAGGCCAACTGCCTAGAGCTCACTGCTCAATTGGAAGTCACACTGACTTACAATAAGGATTATACTAATCCAATAACTTGTACTGCTTTAAAATAGCATCTTTAATGCCAGATTCAGTACCAGTTCCTGCTCTATTCTTTACATATACCCTTGACCTATATTTCACACATTAGGTCTGCCTAATATTTTCCTTTTTGCTCCTACATCACTCCTACAAAGGTCTACAATGATCTCCTTTATATATAAGAGTCATTTTACAATTTGCCAAGTTGGCTTACAATAATAAACAAAATATTGCATAACAAAAATCCTCTTAGCCTCTGTGCCAGTATATGTGTTTTCTTCTGTGCCAGTGCCGGTGTCTTGAGTGCCAGTGTAGAGTGTGATCTGCTGATGTTGGTGCACTATCTTGTCAGTGTAATGCTTTGCTGGTATGATGTCTTGCCAATACCATAGGATTGCAAGGTTGTCATCAATGACAAAAAATTCAATCACATACAATGTCTCATTGGAGTGTGCATATGCCAACAATCTCCCCCTTTGGCATTGATGGAAACACTCATGAGAAATTTCAAAAAGTATCCAAAAATGTGTAGTCCAAAAATGTTACCAAAAATGTTTACCAAAAATGTTTATCAAAAATGTGAGAGCTCCCCCTGAGCATATTATTCCTGTGTTTTGAATTTTCTCTTCCCACTACTCCCCCTTTGGCATCAATGACAAAGGTTGTCAAGATGTCAGTAGAGTTTGTAGGTTTAGCTATCCATAAACTCAACCTTGTAGCTAGGTAGTTATTATCTGAAAAAGATCTCCCAAAATTAAGTTTATACTATCCATAAACTTCTTACTGTCCTTTATTGTTGTCTCAGTTCTCTTCACTGTATCGGTGAGATGCTGCAAATGCTCTGCCAGTGTTTTGCTTCCTTGTGTTAGTACCTCAGAAATTTCCTTCTGCAAAGATGCTAAATAGTCCAATCTTGGACTTAGTTTAGATCTCAAATGTTTTTCCTTATTTATTATTCTTTCTTTTTCCCTTTCTAATTTGAGTAATTCTTCCTCAAAATTTGCTATCTTCTCTTAAAAAAATGATAGTGAATCAGGTGAGTTGACAAAGTTGTCTGCAAGTTTATTTATCTCATCCTGTGCCTTGCTTATTTTCTTGTCAATATCTACAGTCAAAAAGTTTGTTTTACATGTATCTTTATACATATTTTTGTATTCTTTCAACAAACTACATAGTTCCGATAGAAGTGTGTCAAAATCTCTGTTACACTTCTTTATTTCCTCATCAAAGAATTTATGTTTCTCAATTTCTACCTTATCCTTCATTGATTCTTCCTTTATTTTCTCAATGTTTTCTGAGATATATTTACACAATGTATCCAATTGTCCCAAAAAATCTTTATTATCTATATTACAGTTGGGAGCTATTACCTTCAAAATTGGTATAGAATCATCAATTGCTTTGTAAGCCTATGAGCTGCAGTCAGTTATTTTCTTGATAGAATCAAGTAATACCTCAGTCACATTTGTTGACTTGAATACTGATGATGATCCAACAATCTGAGTACTGGTGGAAGTAACCATGCTTGTATTGACCTCTGGTAGGTCATTTTGTATCTGTATTTCTTTAAGCACTGGTTTTCCTACTTCACTAGTTACCGGTGGCACTGTTTCCTTATGTACCTGTTCTGGTTGATGTTGTCCCGGAGCCTTTAGCTCTGTTGGTTTCTCTATATGTTGTGTTGTCTCTGTCTATGACTCAATCTCTACCTTTTTCTCTATATCTTCTGCCGATTTTTTTAATCCCTGCTACCAGAGGCTCATTTGCCATATCTGACTTATTAGTTGTATCTTTATCTACTATTATGTTGATCTTCTAAGTATCAATATTTACAGTATATAGGACTTCAGAATTAGGATTTTTATCCTCTACATCCATACTTTATGCCATCGGTTGATCTTCAGTAGTTGTTATTTTTACCAGTGGGGGTAGGTTGTCTTTAACTTTGATGCTTAGTGGTCCACCAACTTTACCTTTCCCCTTGTCTCTATCCTTCTGATATACCTTTATAGGTTTAGGGTTCCTATACTCTTCTTGTTTTTCTTTGTCAACTAGGAATATATCCCATCCATCTTTTGTTTCCTCTGTCACTTCATTTACTCTTCCTGCCATTAGTGAAATATGCTGGTGTGCAGTAGAGAATACTAACTAGTTTGCTTGAGCAATCAAATCATCAATTTCCTTTGGAGAGTTTACCGGATATACAACAAGTGGCTTCTTAATTTTTATTTTCTTATCTAATTCTATCATTGCTTGCCTTCTGGCCTCAATTCTTTTGAATAAATCATCAAGAATTTTATTTGTTACTTCCATCAAAAATTTCTTGTACATGTCCATATGCAATATAACACTGTTCTCAACTTTCTCTTTCTCATCAACAGTTAGAGTGTCATAGATTTTCTCCACGTTCTTCAATTTTCCTTCCTCTATGAT
The DNA here is from genome assembly GCF_030272615.1 of Cryptomeria japonica. Taxonomy (NCBI): domain Eukaryota; kingdom Viridiplantae; phylum Streptophyta; class Pinopsida; order Cupressales; family Cupressaceae; genus Cryptomeria; species Cryptomeria japonica. The sequence goes on along the minus strand of NC_081409.1, from coordinate 500,037,054 downwards.
TTCATTTAGTAGTACATCAAGAGGTGCCAAGTCTTTGTTTGTCCTTTTCTTCTTCTTAGGTGTCAGCTTCTTCTTTGGTGTGGCCTTTCTAACCGAAGATCTCACTGCTTGTTGTTTTTGCCTTGTTCTTCTGGGTGAAGGAGTGGTTTCCGGTGAAGGATCTCTTTTTCTTACAACTCTTTTGAAAGTTGCTAGCATGTCACCTTCCAAAGAAGTACCGACCAGTGATAGGTGAGTTTCAGGTTGTGGAGTTGCCAACTCATCCTCTGTTATGCCAGTTTCTTCAATACATCTTTCTTAATGGCTTTTGCTTGTCTGGATCCTTTCCTTACAAATGCCTCAACCTTCTTTACTCTTTTCTTTGATTGTATTTAGCTTTATATAGTCTCAGCACTACCAAATACTTCTTCCTTAGGTTCATTTGGGGCTTCCAAAAGTGCTTTAGCATATGTTTCAACTATGTGGTCATCTGTTTCATAGCCCATCTCAGTTACCCAAATTGTCCTTGGGGTGACCGCTTCCATCCAGATTTCATCTTTCTTAATAACAAAGCATATATCATCTTTGTATTTGTCTACTATTTTCTGAGACAACCTTATTCTTTTCTTCATTTTGGTCTTTAATGCTAGAAAGAAGTCATTAAAATTGTTCTCCTTGTTCTCACCCATGTTATTGAACAATTCAGTCAATTGTTTTCCTACCGATATGTCATATCCAAGTTCTTTATAACCTATACCGGGAACCTATTTTGTTATGTGTAGCATTAGGCATACTAACAGATTTCAAAATCTGAAACTTCCTTTCTTATCCTTCTTGATTTTTCCAAGGTTGTCAATTAGTTCATCCTTTAACCATTCACATATGTCAATTTTTGCATTGTCTGTTACCATATCATAAGCACTCTTAATGCATAAACTTGAAACTAAATTAATTCTATTAGCATGAGTGGCTTTATAACCTAATATCATACTGATGAATCTCACATTGATATCTTTTACATCATTAACCCTTAGAGATCTCTTGTCGAATGTTGCACTAGTTAGTTTTGTAACTAGGTCATTGGGAACCTTTTTGGTTTTATCTGGTCCCTTACCGGTGGTCGGTAACCCTGTGACAGCTTTCACAGCTTCCTTGGTGATCTTATGCATTGCATCTAACCAGAAAAATTCTCCATGAACTCTACTTAAAACTATCCTAATCACATCCTTAGGAAATTCAGGAATGCTAAGGATTTATGTGAATCTTTAACATTGCCGGTATCATCACATATCACGGTTTTATACATGGTTTTGATTTCCTCATCTCCTAACTCTTCAATATTGCAATGGATGTACATTCTGGGGTCTTCAGCATATACAACTCCTTTAGGGATTTGAGAAAAAGAACCTAAGGTATCATCCTTCTTTGCTATCTCGGGAACTAACTAAAATACGGGCCTAGGTCTTTTAATTACTTCAACAACAGTAGGGTTTGCTATTTATTCAATTGTAGAGGTGGATGCCATGATTAAATACCTTTTTCTGCCTTGGGTGGATGATTGTTTGGAGTGAGCTTTCTTCTTGCTCGAAATGCCTTTAGCTCAAAATCTTCATGCTCTCCAAAAATTTGAAATCATAGTGAAATGAAATGGAGCCAAAACCTTATTTTATAATGTCTTTTGGCCATCTACCACATTTATTGCATGCCGATTAAGTATTCACTTAACATTGTCTACCGGTAATAAGTAATTTTCAACTTCTTATCTCTAACGGAGGGAATAATTAGCACATGTGTCATTTGATTGCCAAACCCTCAAGGAAATTTTCTTCAATTAGATGAAGAACTTCCTACCGGTGGAGCACTACTCTGTCCTACCAGTGAAGCATCATTCTATCCTACCGGTGAAGCATTGGTTGGTTCTACTAGTGGAGAATTATTCCCAATATTTAGATAAGCTTTTCTAATCCATTGTTTTGAGAATTCTTGCTTAACTTCATCAACTTTTTCTTTACCTTTCAAGCTAGCACTTTTGTTGTCTACTGGTGTTCCTTTACTTCTACAAAATTTAGCAATATGCCCAATCTTGTTACATGCATAACAAGTTACATTATTCTTCTGAATAGCTTTCCCATAACCTATGCCGGTTTGTGTTCTGCATTGATTTGATAAATGTCCAAATCTTCCACAAACATAACATCTCACATTCATTGTGCAGTTTTAAGAGTTGTGACCAACTTTGTTGCATTTTGAACATTGAGTGATGGGTGTGTTGATATTCTGATAATTCCTAGATCTACATTCATTTTCTCTATGACCATACTTATTACAGTTAAAGCATTTTCCATTGAATTTATAAGCATTAGGTTGTCTTACTGGTTTGCTATGATCCTGAGTATTTGCAATACCGGAGCTTTCACCAACTTCAAAGCCAATTCCAGAAGTGTCACCTTTAAGTTTTTGATTCTTCAGTAAGGTACCAAGTTCCTCTGAGCTTTTCTTGAATTTTTCTTTGTGTTGATTTGCAGTTTCCAGTTCTCTTTCCAAGATTTCTTTTTGTCTCATCAGTTCATTTGAGTCAGTCTGAGTATGCATCAAATCTGTCTTCAACATGTCATTTTCATAGCTAAGTCTTGTGTTCTCATTTGCTGCATCACTTAGTCTTCTAGTCAATTCTTCTTCATTCTTTTTCCTATCCTCAATCTCTTTGCAAAATCTCATAGTCATATCCTGCATTTCATTTTTTGTTGTCATGATCTCTTGTTTCAACTTGCTTATCATATCATTAAGTGATTCCTTTTCATCATTCTCATTTTGCAATTTTTCACAAAGTTCTCTTCTCTTATTTCTTGGAACAGTAAAATTTTCCTGAAGTGCCTGAATGATATCCTGAGCTACCCTTAAATCATCTTCTAATTTGATATTTTTCAATTTCTCTGCATCATAGTCTGTAAGAGCTCCTTCAAGTTGCTTCATCAAATTTTCCATCTTTATCGGTGTGAAGATCTTCCTCAAGCTGTTAGGCTTCTAAAAATAGAGGACCAAGCTCTAATACCAATTGTTAGGGGTACCACATATACTGAGAGGTGGGGGTGAATCAGTATCTAATCGGTAATAAGAATTTCTTAAGTTAAAACATGCATAACATAATATAACAATGTACCAGTATGCAAGAAATAATGCAATAAACAGAATCAAGAATATCCACATGAAAAGTACACCATAACACAAGATGTTAATGAGGAAACCCGATGTGGGAAAAACCTCAGTGGGATTTGTGACACACAATATTACTTACAATAGGGGCTTGCACATATAGGAAGGCCAACTGCCTAGAGCTCACTGCTCAATGGGAAGTCACACTGACTTACAATAAGGATTATACTAATCCAATAACTTGTACTGCTTTACAATAGAATCTTCAATGCTAGATTCAGTACCAGTTCTTGCTCTGTTCTTTACATATACCCTTGACCTATATTTCGCATGTTAGGTCTGTCTAATATTTTCCTTTTTTCTCCTACATCACTCCTACAAAGGTCTACAATGATCTCCTTTATATATAAGAGTCATTTTACAACTTGCCAAGTCTACTTACAATAATAAACAAAATATTGCATAACAAAAATCTTGTTGGCCTCTATGCCAGTATACTTGTTTTCTTCTGTGTCGGTGCCAGTGTTCTGAGTGTCGGTGTAGAGTGTGATCTGCTGATGCCAGTGCACTATCTTGTCAGTGTAATGCTTTGCCTGTATGATGTCTTGTCAATGCCATAGGATTGCAAGGTTGCCATCAATGACAAAACCTTCAATCACATAAAATGTCTCATTGGAGTGTGCATATGCCAACAACGTTGAAGGTTTAAAGCATAATATTTTGAGTGTTGGATAAACAGTTGATAAGTATATGATTTTCAATTCAAAAATAAAAAATATAAGATCCTGCGTAGCTTTGGAATTCATATTGCATTATGTACAAAGGCTAAAGGTAATATCTTTCACTTGAATGCTGGTGGTAAAAGTTGTTTGATTTCTCAAATTGATGAAATTTGGTTATGGCATAGAAGGATGTGTCATGTGAATTTTGATTGCATGCTTAAGATAAGTTCTTCTCAAGGAGTGAGAGATCTGCCTAAGATTGTAAATCTTTCTAATCCAATATGTAAGGAATGCTAGTTAGGGAAGTAGACAAGAGTTTCTTTCAAAAGAAAATAGTATACTTTTAATGAGATATTGGATCTTGTGCATATTGATTTATGTGGTCCTTCTAGAGTGAGAAGCTTGTAGGGCAATAGGTATTTCATGTTGCTCATTGATGATTATTCAAAGATGATGTGGGTTACTTTCTTAAGGGAGAAGTCTGAAGCCTTAGAGAAGTTTAAGATTTTCAAAGCTATGGTTGAGAAAGAGATTGGGTTGAAGCTGAAGTGTTTGAGATCTGACAGAGGTGGTGAATTTACTTCTAGTGAGTTCAATTCTTTTTGTGAAGAGCATGGGGTGAAGAGATAGTTATCTTCTCTGCGGACCCCTCAACAAAATGGTGTTGTCGAGAGAAAGAATATAATAGTTCAAAAATTAGCTAGAACCATGATGATTGAAGGAAATATTCTACATATGTATTGGAGAGAAGCTATGAGTACTGCAATGTATACTTATAACTGAGTTCATATCAAATGTGATACTTGTAAGACTCCTTATGAGCTATGGTTTGGTCATTCTCCTATAGTTAAATTTTTTAGAATTTTTGGTAGTAAATGCTATATCGAAAGAGATGAAGATCTAGGGAACATTGATGCTAGAAGTGATGAAGGAATCTTTCTTCGTTATTCTACTAAGAGTAAGGCCTACCAGTGTTACAATAAGAGATTGAGAAAGATGGTTGAAAGTGATAATGTGAAGGTTGATGAAGAAAATGAGAGATAGATCAAATCTTGTAGATATGAGTCAGATAATTAGGATGTCTATGTAGATAAAGGAAAGAAAGTTTAGACCCATAATCTAGTGCAGATTGTTTCAGAAAAGCCTGAGAATTAAGGAGAAGCAAATGCTAGTACAAAAGAAAGAGGTCAAGAGTCTGAAAATAAAAAATATTCTAAGACTCCCAAGTATGTAAGATTAAATCATTCAGAGAATCAGATAATTGGTGATAAGAATAGAGGTGTGACGACTAGGAAAATAATTATTGAAGAGTATTGCTTAATTTCTAAGATTGAACCTAAAGATGTTGATGAAGCTTGTAAAAATGAAAATTAGGTTAAAAAAATGGAAGAAGATCTAAATAAGATTGAAAAGAATAATACATGGATTCTTGTTCCCAGACCTAAGGATAAGAATATAATTGGAACTAAATGGGTGTTTTAGAATAAATTGAATGAGAAAGGTGAGGTTGTTAGGAATAAAGCAAGACTTGTTTGTAAAGGATATTCTCATATGGAAGGTATTGATTTTGAGGAGACTTTTTCTTTGGTAGATAGAATTGAAGTTGTTAGATTATTTCTTGCTTATGCCACTTACAAAGATTTCAAAGTTTATCAGATGGATGTCAAGTCAACCTTTCTTAATGGTGAGATGGAAGAACAAGTTTATATTGAGCAACCAGATGGATTTTAGTTGACAAAAGAAAGGGATATGATTTGTCGATTGAAGAAAGAATTGTATGAATTGAAGAAAGCTCTGAGAGCTTGGTATTCCAGATTGGATAGGTATTTGATGAAGCTTGAATTCAATAAAGGTACTGTTGATAGTAATTTGTACTTTAAAATAGATAATGATAACATGTTGATCATTGAGGTATTTGTTGATGATATGTAGAATGAGTTTGAGATGTCTATGATTGGTGAGATGAAATTATTTTTGGGATTGCAAATTACTCAGTTGAATAAAGGTATTTTATATCAGAGTCTAAGTATGTGAAGGAATTATTGAAGAAGTTTGGTTTGGATGATGCAAAGCCAGTTGGTACACCTATGGTGACTGGATGTAAGCTTACAAAGGATGATGAATCTCTGATTAGACTAGATACAGATCTCTGATTGGTGGACTATTGCACTTGACTCAGACTAGACTAGATATTATGAATGTTGCTTGTCTTGTTGCTAGATTTCAAGCTGATCATAAGGAATATCATGTTGCTTCTGTTAAAAAAAAATTAGATATTTGAAAGGGACAGTTGATTTTAGTTTTTGGCATCCTAGAGATGATGACTTAGTTAGGTCTCGAAGGCAACTGAGAGGGGGGGGGTGAATCAGTTCTCTATTAATTTCAAACCAAAACTAACTTAACCAAACTTAGTGCATAATACTGGTAAACAAAACTTTAATGCCGATAGATAGTTTAAGAGCTAATTGAAATACCAGTAAAGTTTAATGCATGAAATAGAAAGAAAAATAACATACACAACACATAACAAAATTGTTTATACGTGGAAACCCTGTAAGGGGAAAAACCACAATGGGAAACCTTACCCACAATCAGATGATACTACTGCTGATAGTATGTGTGTACAAATGGGGTCTGCACATGCAGAAAGGCCAACTTCCTAGAGCTCACTACTCATTCACAAAATGGGAGTCACACTGACTACAATTGGATGGTTAAATCCAATGATAATGTATTGCTCAAAATAGCATCTTCATATGCTAGATTCAGTACCGGTTAAGCTCTGATTTGCCTTCTTCAAAAGCCTCCTTGAATCTTCAAATGATGTCTGCATGTATAGCTTTGCTTATATTTGCATATACCTTATTACAATCCTTTTTCCTCTACTACTAATTAATCTCACAAATGAGATCTTACATATATACCAAGACCTAAGACCAAATGTGTAGGTCGGTGAACTAAGATATTACAATTAAATCAAAAACAAATGAATCAATAAGTGATGCATGATGTCGGCTCAATGCATTTATAACAATAACAAATCATCTCCATAATGTGTTGTGCTGATCTGAAATAGATAATGCTTGTCGGTCCATAACCTAGACCTATTTGTCGGTAACAACAAATATGCAAACCGATTAGATCAATGACCAAATCACCAAAACCAAGTGTCCAAACAATGTCTTCGACATAACCAAGTAATCTCTAGATGATAATAGATCATCCTTAATGCCGGTGAATAATATAACCTGGTGGTGAACCAGATACCGGTGACTGTGCATAAGTGACTAAACATGTCGGTGAACATAACCAAAGATCTCCAAGTGTTCTCAAGTGTTGACAAGTGTTGACATCAATGAAAAAACCAATGTAATACATCCATAGTACCAACAATCTCCCCCTTTGGCATTGATAGAAACACAAGATGGAAAAACCATCTAAGTGCCAACGCAGAAATGCCAAAAACCAAAAACCAACAATCTCCCATAGAGATCATCAAAATATAGATACAGAGAGTAACAATCTCTCCCCCAATGAATATTCTCTCCCTATAAGATAAAGTGTTTTTCCATAGATATCTCTCCCCCTTTGATATCAAATGCCAAAGCATTACAAAACCAAATACAATCAGTTCATAGAACTTATTACAATTGTTATAACCAAATTTATTCAATCTACTCTGCCTGAGAAGTAGCTCTCCTTCATCAAAGCCGAAAAAAATTTTCTTTGTTAATTCTGTCGGTCTAATGCCATACTCCAACTGTCTAAGTTTCTACCGATGAGGGCATAACTCCAAGCTGCTCTCTTAGATATTAAAAAGTTTCCTTAGGCAAAGGCTTAGTAAAGATATTTGTAATCTGCTCTTGAGTATTCACATAAACCCATTTCACTTCTTTTGCTTCAACATTCTCTTTCAGAAAATTGAATTTGATAGAAACATGTTTAGTTTTAGAGCGAAATACTAGATTCTTTGATATATCAATTGCTACCATATTATCACAGTAAATGATTATAGGTTCCTTGCATTTTACCTTTATGTCCTTCAACATTTGCTTGATCCATAATACCTGTGTACAATTAGTTGTTGCTGCAACATATCCTGATTCTATTGTTGATAGTGATGTACAACTTTGTTTCTTGCTCAACCATGAAATTAGTCTGCTACCAAGAAAAAATGCTCCACTAGTGGTGCTTTTTCTGTCATCTACATCTCCTGCCCAATTTGCATCTATGTATGCACATAAATCAAAATTTTCATTTTTAGGATACCATAAGCCAAGATTTGTTGTGCCTTGTAGGTACTGGAAAATCCTTTTTATTACTAATTCATGATTTTCCTTAGGATTACTCTAAAATCTTGAAAAATACATACTGCATTCATAATACTAGGTCTTGTTTGTGTCAAATACAGTAAACCTCCTATCATAGACTTGTATCTTGTCGGATTAACAGGTGTTGATTCATCCTTCAAAGATAGTTTATCAGCTATAGTAATAAGTGTGCTTACCAGTTTAGAGTTTTCCATGCCAAATTTCTTAAGTAATTCCTTCAAGTACTTTGATTGATTTATGAATATACCTTTATCAGTCTATGAAATCTGCAATCCTAAAAAGAATTTTATATCTCCGATCATAGACATTTCAAATTCTTCCTGCATCTTATTAGAGAAGTCTTTACACAATCCATCTTCTCCTCCAAAAATTATATCATCAACAAAAACTTCAATAACCAAGATGTCTCATTAGTCAATTTGTAATATAAGTTGCTGTCAGGATTACCTTTAGTGTAACCAAGCTTCAAAAGATATTTGTCCAATCTAGCATACCAAGCTCTAGGAGCTTGCTTCAATCCATATAAAGCTTTCCTTAACCTGCAAACCATATCTTTGTCATTTTTCAAATAAAATCCATCAGGTTGTTCAATATAAACTTCCTCTTCAAGACCTCCAGTCAAAAATGCACATTTAACATCCATTTGATATACTTTATAGTTCTTGTGTGCTGCAAAAGCTAAGAATAATCTGACTACCTCAATTCTAGCTATCGATGCAAAGGTTTCATTATAATCAATTCCTTCTTTCTGTGAATATCCCTTACACAATAATTTTTCTTTGTTTTTGATTACCTTACCATCTTCATTAAGTTTATTTTTGAGTATCCATTTAGTTCCAATTACATTTTTTTTAAAGGTCGGGGAACTAATGTCCATGTGTTATTCTTTTCAATTTGTTCTAATTAATCTTCCATAGCCTTAATCCAATGTTTATCTTCACATGCCTCATTAATAGTTGCTAGTTCAAATTGAGAAATTAGACATACCTCTTCATTTTCCAGTCTTCCTCTAGTCATAACACCTTGATACTTATTCCCAATTATCTAACTTTCAGAGTGATTCAATCTTACATACCTGGGTGTATTCACTTGTTGTTGTTCTTTAGTTACTATGGAATTCTCAGATGATGTCGGTGTGACTGGATCAACATTCTGTACTGGTGTACTCATAGTAGGTTCATTTGTGATTATCTCAACTATCGGTTCAGAGTCTATAGTCCTTCTAAACTGTTCATCAATCTTCACATTTCCACTTTCAATGATTTTTTGCAATCTCTTATTAAAACATCTATATGCTTTGCTCTTAGATGAATAACCAAGAAATATTCCTTCATCACTTCTAGGATCAAATTTGCCAATATAATCATATCTCCTAATATAACATTTTCTTCCAAATATTCTGAAATATTTAAGAGTAGGAGTATTACCAAACCATAGTTCAAGAGGGGTCTTACTGGTTTTACCTTTGATGTGAACTTTGTTGAATGTATAAATAGCTATATTGACTACTTCTGTCCAATACACATGAGGTAGGTTTGCTTCTGATATCATGCTTCTAGCTGCATCCAAAATAGTTTTTTTGTTCCTTTCCACAACTCCATTTTGCTGGGTTGTCTGAGGTGCTGATAATTGTCTTCTGATTCCATTCACTTCACATAATGTATCAAATTCCTTAGATGTGAATTCACCTCCTTGATCTAATCTCAAACATTTGATTTTCTTACCGGTTTCATTCTCTACCATGACCTTGAATAGTTTGAATTTCCAAAATCTTATGATTTCTCCCTGAGAAAAGTAACCCAACACATTCTAGAAAAATCATCAATGATTAGCATAAAATATCTACCTCCTTTTAAACTTCTAGCTCTTGTTGGACCACATAAATCAATATGAATTAAGTCAAGAACATTATTGGATTTTTTTGGAATACTCTTAAAAGTTGCTCTAACTTGCTTTCCAAATTGACATTCCTTACATACCGGATTGTGAGGTTTAACAATCTTAGGTAAATCTCTTACTGCCTTAGTTGTACTGATTTTCACAATGCAATCAAAATTTACATGACAAAGTCTCTTATGCCATAACCAACTTTCATCAATATGTGCAATCAAGCATGTCTTCTCATTGTTATTCAAATGAAAGATATTACCTCTAGTCTGATTACTAGTTACAATTTCCAAACCAGTTCTATTCATGATTTTGCATTTACCATTCTTGAATTTTAATTGAAATCCCTTTCAACTAATTGACCAGCACTCAAAAGATTATACTTCAAACCTTCAACATAGTAAACATTATCAATATTGTGCTTACCATAAAAATATATAGTGCCTTTTCCTCTGATTAAACAAGCTCCGTCGTCTCCAAATCTTACTAGACCTCCATTGTATTCCTAAAAGGTTAAGAATTTACCCTTATCACCAGTCATATGATGTGAACATCCGAAATCAATAATCCATTCATCCTTTTTTTCAATTTTAGCTGTCAGGGCCTGCTCTACCAGTTGAATACTAGGTCCCAGTTGATCTTCTGTTATAGCAACAAAAGGCCATCCACTGTCTGCTAGTTCCTCATCAGAATCATCAGTAACTCCTTCATCAGTATAATAACATGATTTGTCTCTATTCTTCTTAAATATGTACCTTTGATACTCAGGGTTCAGCTTGTATGTTCTTTTAGCTTCTTCTTTCAATCTTGCATGTCTATCAGGACACCTAGATGCCATATGACCAATTTTATTGCAGTTAAAACATTTAAATGGTGCTTTACCTTCATACTTACTTCCAACTGGACCTTTAGGCATTTTCCTTGCAAATAATGCTTCAAGCTCTCCAAGTTCTTCATTCTCTCTTCTGATTTCTTCATGTTCTCTAGCATAGAGTGCTTTCCAATCAGATTTTTCAAATGATGATGATGATGCTGCAGATGATGAAGCTATGAAAGCCAAATCTATCTTAATTGAAGCAATAGGACCAAATTCCTCAAGTTCAAAAGCTAAAAGTTTTCCAACCAAAGTATCTCTAGATACTGATGCATTAGGCATTGTTCTTAATTCATTAATAGCAGTTAATTTCATTTTGTATGCCGGTGGAAAAGCTCTTAAAACTTTAGAAACAATTTCATCTTCACTTAAGGATCCTCCACAACATTATATACCCAAAACAATTTCATTAACTCTTTCCATAAAAGCAGAAATCCTTTCATCTTCTTCCATTTTCAAATTTTCATACCTGACCCAAAAGCATTCCAGTTTTGCAATTTTGATAGTGGTATCACCTTCATTCAATGTCTCCAATTTATCCCAAATAGCTTTAGCAATAGATCTATGTGATAATCCCATGATTTGATGATCTAATAATATGCTCAAAAGTGCTTCTCTTGCTTTGCAATCATTCTCTTCATCTTTAGCCAAGGTTGGTGGAATAGGTTGACCTTGAGTAGGAACAACATAGCCATTCTTTGTAACATCCCATATTTCCTTTCCAATGCAATTCAGATTTGTCTCCATTCTGATCTTCAATATACCATATTTGGTTCTATCAAGCTTTAGACTATCCTTCCTGAACTAGTTAGTAGACATAGGATCTCCTCAAGTTGTTAAACTTTTGCAAAAAGAGGACTTGAATTTGATACCAATTGTTAGGTCTAGCAGGAAACTGAGAGGGGGGGGTGAATCAGTTGTCTATTAATTTCAAACCAAAACTAACTTAACCAAACTTAGTGCATAATACTGGTAAACCAAACTTTAATGTCGGTAGATAGTTTAACAGTTAATTGCAATACTGGTAAAGTTTAATGCATGAAACAAAAAGACAAATAACATACACAACACATAACGTAGTTATTTGTACATGGAAACCCTATAAGGGGAAAAACAACGGTGGGAAACCTTACCCACAATTAGATGATACTACTACTGATAGTATGTGTGTACAAATGGGGTCTGCACATGCAAAAAGGCCAACTACCTAGACCTCACTTCTCAATCGCAAAATGGGAGTCATACTGACTACAGTTGGGTGGTTAAATCCAATGATAATGCATTGCTCAAAATAGAATCTTCATATGCTGGATTCAGTACTGGTTAAGATCTAATTTACCTTCTTCAAAAGCCTCCTTGAATCTTCAAATTAGGTCTGTGTGTATAGCTCTGCTTATATTCGCATATACCTTATTACAATCCTTTTTCACACTCCTCTACTACTACTGAATCTCACAAATGAGATCTTACATATATACCAAGACCTAAGACCAAGTGTGTAGGTCGGCTCACTAAGATATTATAATTAAATCAATTACAAATGAATCAATATGTGATGCATGATGTGGGCTCAATGCATTTACAACAATAACAAATCATCTCCATAACGCGTCATGTTGATCTGGAATAGATAATGCTTGCTGGTCCATAACCTAGACCTATTTGTCAATAACAGCAAATATGCAAACCCAATTAGATCAATGACCAAATCACCAAAACCAAGAGTCCAAACAATGTCTTCGACATAACCAAGTAATCTCTAGATGATAATAGATCATCCTCAGTGCCGGTGAATAATATAACCTATCGGTGAACCAGATACCGGTGACTATGCATAAGTCACTAAACATGCCTGTGAACATAACCAAATATCTCCAAGTGTTCTCAAGTGTTGACAAGTGTTGACATCAATGATAAAACCAATGCAACACATTCACAATACCAACAAACTTTACTTTGACTGCTAATATTGATGTTGATTGGGAAGGTGATGTTGATGGTGAAAAGAGTACTAGTGGTGGTGCATTTTTATTGGGTAAAAGATTGGTCTCATGGATGAGTAAGAAGTAGAATGCTATAACTTTGTCTAGTACAGAAGTTGAATACATTTCTACTGCTAGGAATTGCACTCGAGTGATATGGATGAAGCAAATGCTGAAGGATATCAGAGTTATTTTTGATGAACCTACTGCTATATACTGTGACAATTCAAGTGCTATTAATATTTCTAAGAATCTAGTGTTGCATTCTAAGACTAAGCATATATCAATCAATTTTCATTTTTTGAGAGAGAAGGTGAATGAGAAGGAAGTTAGATTGGAGTATGTATCTACAAAGGAACAAATTGCAAATATCTTCACAAATCCTTTGCCTAAGGATACCTTTGAGTATCTTAGAGAGAAGCTAGGGGTGATTTCTCCTCATGATGATAACTAAGATGCATGGAGTTGCATCAATCTGGTGAGCTTCACAGAGATATGTTGTGATCTAGATTGATGAGTAAGGTTGCTAGTCAAGCAAAGTAGTTAGTGTGGTGGTTCAGATGTTCACATTCAAGAGTTTGGTTCAAGGGAGACAGAATTATGTGCCTTTTGCACTGATGTCAAAGGGGGAGAGAATCATGTGAAAAAATGATATATCCTATGCTGATCTTAGGGGGAGATTATTGTGAGTTATGGGTTGTTGATTTCTTTCTTTGCATTGATTTTTTTTCACATTTATATGTTTCCATCAATGCTAAAGGGGGATATTGTTGGATATATTGTTGATAAGTTTTCTAGAATAATGTTTTGTTATTGATGTCCACATATTTTTCTGTGTATTCCAATGTTACAGTCAGATTAAATGAGTTGGTTTGGTCAGTGTTTGGCAGATGAGTTGTTGTGGTTTAATGGGTTTTGAGATACTTAACTATAGTTTATTCAACAAAAGTTTTAGAGGTTTTCATATTGATTTAATCATGTTGTGTGATCCGGTATTATGGTTGATATTCAGTTGTTAATGTTATTCAGTGTTCTGATTTTTCTCTGCATTGCTCCGGAATTGCAATATCTTGGTTTGTGGATTTGGTAGAGTGTTTGGAAAATTTTAGTGTGTCCTCAATTCAGATGGTTCATGATTCAAAAGCCTACAAGTGAATCTTTTAGTTTGTCAGTTAGTTGAGTTGATGGTCTTGAGGTTCAATATAATGATAATGAAGATTCTAGTAAGGTGTGATGTTGTGGTGATTCACATTGGTTTTGGATGTTTCTAGATTGTGTTCTATCCATGTTTTTGGTCCACATTGATCATTGTGTGTGTTATTGATCATTTTCTTGACCCGGTGATGTTCTTCATATTATGCGACATTCATGATGATTGTATCATGTTACGAATGTTTGAGGCATAATTCTTGTTGGTGTTGCGTGTTCAAGGAATTGATTTTGATCTAGACTATGGCTTAGATAAGATTATTCTGGTCTGCATATGTTGTTGTAACATGTGAGGTTATTATTTTGTAATTTGTGCTAAGGGTTGAGCGGACCTTGAAATATATGTTGATGAATTGTATAAATATATGTAATGTTAATTTAAGAGACGTGTCTATGTGTGCGAACATTGAATTGATCTTTCAGTAGCAGAAGAGAAGTGTGAAGAGTGTGTACAAGTGTGAAAGAGAAGAGTTTGAGTATATGTGCTTAACCAAAACTGTAATCTAAATGAGGAAATATTATTTCATCTATTCATGATCCTCCAGATATAATCCAAATATTTTTGTAAGGCAGTGAGCCTTCCCAAGGGTTATAGCCCTTCTTTTTCTATGATTTGAGCAGTGAGCTCTACACAGTGTGCCTGAATGCATGTGTATTCCCCATTGTAATATTTTACTTACTCCTAATAGGGTATTATCTCATTGTGGGTAGGTTCCCACCATGTTTTTTTCCCTTAAATGGGTTTTCCACATCAAAAATATTGTTGTTATGTGTGTTATTGATGTGGTTTTTTTTATGATTTCAATGTTTATTAACAAATCTAAATTTGAGTTTCAATTGTGTAGAGTTTAAGTGTAAACTGATTCACCCCCCTCTCAGTTTGCTGCATTATTGCCAATAGGGATAAGTTTTGTTTAGATCTCTAAAATCTATATAGATTCTTATACTCCCAATAGGTTTAGTTAATCGTACTAGATTGGATATCCATTCTGCATAGTCAATGGGTCTTAGGAATCCCACATCTAGTAGTTTCTATAGTTCTACCTTTACCAGTAATGTGATATGTGGATGCATCTTTCTGAGTTTCTATCTGTATGGCTTGATTCCTGGTAATAATGGCAAGTGGTGTAGCACCAATTTGGGTCCAATCCTAGCATATCGGCATATGACCAAGCAAATTTGATTGGTCTTTGTTTGAAGAATTGCAGAAAGTTGTCTCTCTTTAGGATTTAATGATTCACCCTAGTGTATCTTATGTATGACATCAACCTCTCCTATATTAACTTCTTATGTCTTTTCAACAAGTTATGTTGAAATTTCCTGGTTAATGGGAATATCATCTACCTCGCTATTTCCCGTGTCTATTTCATCAAGATCTTGTGATGTAGAAGAGTTTGCTTCTCCAAAGTATGTTGTCCATTCCAAGTCTATTGCAAATCTATTTTTATGATCATCATAACTAAATCCATATCTAACACCCTGGAACTTTGCTATAGCTTCGTCATTCTCAAACCAATCCAGATGTGGTGATTCCTCTTGCCCCCAGTCAATTGTGTGGATGGATAAGACTTCAATCCTTGCTTTCTTATGTGTGATGTGCTGCTGATATCATGCATAATCAACTACCATAAACATACTTTATTGACACTAGATCCAATTATTTATCTTCATATATAATACCATCATCCATAGGTGATCAATTGTCATAAGCTCTATATGTTGAATATGTGCTATAGCTGTGAGTAGACAAGAATTCTTAATCACAAGAGCCAGTTATGTTTTCAATGTATGTCTCAATGTCTGATCCTTCTTCATTTAGTTCATCACCTTCCTCAATAGGAGAAAGATAATTTTTGGTAGTATTAATAGATAGTGGGACATTTCTATTAGTTTTAGATCCTTGTTCTATTGTAGAGAAATCCCTCATTTCTGGTATAAGGCACTTCAATATTTCTATAGCTAAATCACTCACTGATGCTAAACCTATTTGTATCACCATGTTAGCTTGTGAAGATTTTGCAAGTTCCATATCACTGGATGGTACTATATTTGTATCTTGGATGGAGAGATAGAAGCTCTTGACAATTGAATCATCAGTAGGGTCACCTTAGTTAATTCACTTCTTTGAGATGATGGGAAAAACACCACTATTAAAGAATTGCTTTGAGGTTTCAATTTAGAATCCTATGTAGGTCTATTTAACATATCTAGTGTATGTTGTCTATCCTGTGATACTTTTTTTATGTGTTTGTATCCAAAACCTTGATTCTTTGGATTATCTTGAGGTAAAATAGGTTCTATTCTTCCTTGTCTTTGTGGTCCCAAGTCTGTTGTACCATCATAGCCATGTTTTTGCAACATTTTGAAACCATTTCCATACTGATCCAAAGGAAGTTTGACTATAGTCATGTCATCTTCTTCTCTATATATCCATTGGTTCACATCGTCATATAGAGATTCATCTTGTAAATCTCCCCATCTAATGAATGACCATGAGTCTAAATATTTAACTATCTCTTTCCCTTTGTCTTGTCTACTCAGAGTAGATTGAGGTTTCCCAAAAGATCTTGGAGAGAGAAATAATTTCCTAACTACTGGTGCCTCTGTAATGGAATACTCCCCACATCCCACTTCTTTGATTTGGAAAGAAGGTGTCGTAGGTATATGAGGTAAATAATTCTATGTATCAGTGATTGTGAATGACTCCAATTGTGATATGAGTGGAGTTTCTTGATTAATAGGTACTTGGTTATCAACACTTGCCTTCAAGTAATTACAATGTTGGAATGGGTCTAGATCTCTGTGTATGGTGATCTCAATGAAATTAAGTGGGAATTTGACATAGTGGTGAAATGTTGATGGCACGACCCTCATGGCATGAATCCATGGGTGCCTAAGCAACATGTTATAACTAAGCTATCTATCCAAAACTTAAAATGTAACATCAGTTGTAATAGGTCCTACTTGTACTGATAGAATAACCACACCTTTTGATTAGTGTTCTTCATCATCATATGCTTTGATGTTTATTCTCTTTGTGGGATCAATATGAAACTTGGAATAGCAGAATGCTTTGATCAAATTGAGTGTACATATGTTGAGACCCGCTCCTCCATCTATCAATACTCTTCTAACCTTTTACTTATGTATATACTTGTCGTGCCCAAACTTCTGGGCAAAAAATGGAACAACAAATTTTTTTTGAACAACATAAACTTGCAAACTAGTCTACATTAAAAATAAATCAGTTGAGTTTTGTCTTAACTAATATGTAAGTAGAATTGTTTTCTAGGATTGGAATAGTTAACTCACTCACACAAGTGACATTAGTTAATGAAGATTAATCATTCCCTAAGAGGTTCCTCGCAATTTAATTAGTTAATTTATTTAACCTAATTAAATTGCTGCTAATTAAAGTCGAGGGAAAGTTAAATATCTAAATTGTATTTAAATTATTCCGGGCTAATTGGATAATGATGCGGATATCTTAAATCTAAAACTTAATTAAACGAGCGCACGCAAAATTCCTGATTTATATTTAGCCATTAGGTTTCAAAATTAATAATGTTTTTTGCCAACTAAACCTAATTTATGCTATCGCCAAGTTTAATTTGCCTTAAACCTTTAAATTTTGACGATTAAATAATCTGGCCAACATTGGCCTCAAAGGTTAAAAATTCATTTAAAATAATTTAATAATTCTCATTTACAAATTTCCCCCAAATTAAATTTAACTTGACGTCCCTATTTAATTAAATGCAAAAATTATCTATGAATTACCCTTATTAAAATCCTTGATAAAATTACGTCAAAAATGTGGTATGAGAACTATATAAAAATTAATAAATAAAATTAAATAGGTTTTCAACTTAACCTCAAATAAGTATATTTAATTGTATATATACCTATATGTAAAAATATAGCATATATATAAATTATATACATATAAACAATCTGGGTGACAAATTTATATTTAAACCTATTTATATATGTAAATTTCTTTAATATAATGAACCAACTATGCCCATTAAATTTTATAATGCCACTTACAAATAACCCTAAATTATAAGTTATAATTTAAAAACTTTAATTCAAATTTCCCTCTCATATTTTACATGCAAACCCTAACCCGAATATGGGCTAGGGTTGTATTTCTATTATACATTGTTATTTAAATGCTAACCCTAACCCAAAATTGGGTTAGGGTTGCATTTTTAGCATCAAGTATTGCCATTTTTCCTTTTTTGTTTGTTTTTACCCTAACCTGAAATGGGGTTAGGGTTTATTATATTATATTTTATTTTGAGTGTGTGTGTATGTTGTGTGTGTTATGCAAGTTCAAAGGCCATGAGGCGGCGGCCGAAATGGGGCAAGGCGGTGACCGAATGAAGGGGTGGAGGCCGAGTGGAGGTCGGAGTTCACAGTGCGGGGCTCCCTTGGACACCACTGTGAATACCCATAGTGGTGGCCGGTGCCACCCACTATGGGCACCCACAGTGGTGGCCGGTGTCATCCACTGTGTGTACACATAGTGGCGGCCGGTGCCGTCCACTGTGTGTAAAAACAATGGCGGCCCGGGACTATCCACTGTGTCTACCCACATTGGCGGCACCTCCCATGCCACCCACTATGTGTAAACATAATGGTCTGGCCCATGTGTCGTCCACTCTGTTGACACACAGTGGTTCGGCCTTTAGGGACGGTACTCCCCCTTTGGTTTTTGCTTATATATATTTTTGAAATATTTAAAATATAATTATATATATATATATATGAACAAATTTAAACATGTATTTATGTTTATATTTTTGTGCATTTATATATATATATATATATATATATATATATATATATATATATATATATATATATATATATATATATATATATATATATATATATATATATATATATATATATATATATATATATATATATATATATATATATATATATATATATGCATATCAATCTCTTAGGGTTAGAATCTTTTTTTTTTGGTCTCTTTTCCTAAAAAGAAATTTAGACATTAATATGTAGGAATGTTAAAAATGTATAGGCAGCCCATAGATAGATATAATCTTGTATATTTTGTTTTTTTGAAATGATTTATTTAACATAAATAGATTAACTTATACCCTCACTGTCTAAGACTAAATCTGCATATATTTTTCTAATTTTAAAACAACAATACATTTTATGACAGTAATGATAGTAGCAAGCAAAAAACTTTAAATAGGTTTTATTATTATATATTTTTTATAGATGTAAGGGATGCATATATCTATTGCATACTGGGATAAATGCATTTCTAATTTACTTTCTAAGCCATAAAGTCATTTATAGAAAGAGATTAGATTTATCTACTTTAGCTTTTTGTTTTCTCCTTTCTTTTATTTTAATTAGGAAAATGACAGTAGTAAATACAAATGCAGCAGCATATAAATAGTACAGAAAATACTTATAATACTAACATAACATTTTTTGCATTTCCCTTTTTTTATTCTTTATATAACTTGCAGAGATAAATAAATAACAGATTTCAGTTTAAGACATAATCAAATAAAAATAACAGCAACATAATACATTACATAATTTAATCAAATGCTTTTCTTACAAGGATGTTGAACACAAGTTGCCAACTATTACAAATGGGTAAAATACCCAATTAGTCTCTCATTCCTAATAAATGAGGACTTAACTAAATAAACACATTTCTTTCTTTCAAATAAATACAACAATTATATTCATATTTCTTTTTGCAACTAAAATAAATCAGCAACACCCTAGCTTTCTTCCTTTTTTTTTAATTTCCTCTTTCCAAGCATCCTGCATACAAAACATAAGGTTGTGACCATGGGTTGCTCACCTCCCAATCTAGGCTTACTAGAAGCCATCCCCGAGCTTGGAGAACCATGTTCTAGATGGGTTACACTCAAGCAAACACAAACAAGCGAGGGGAAAAACACAACAAACACATTCTCATCCCAAAGCTGAAACTTCATCACATAATGTGATGTTTTACAAGGGTGGAAGTGGACCAAGTACCTTTGAGGAGATCTGCTAGATAGTAACTCATAGCCAACTCATGGCATCCAAGAACACAACAAAAATCATCTTAACCTCCAAAGGCATTCATGCCATATTTTCTCCCCTTATGACCCCTGAATGCATGAACAGAACTATGCAACAAGTGTCACATGGACAAACCCTTGAGATCACTCTCATGATGAGAGCCTCTGACTCAAAGGTTGTCAAACTCCTTCCACCCCCACGACCATTTTGCCCTCCCAAGGGTAAGATGGTCTTGGATACTCCCAAAACACAATAAAATGCATAGCAAAAAGATGGGGAAAGAACCACATGAAAACTTTCACAAATATAATACAAGAAAAGATACAATATTTACATTCAAGCATTTCTACAAACAGATTTTAACATGCAAGTAAGAAAATGCACCTACCATGAATCTGTCAAGAGTATTCTAGGGATAGCTTGGAGAAGAGCATCCCAATCCATAAATCTTTTCTGCAACACTTAGCTAAAATTCCTATTCTCAAACTGATTTTTTTTTCCTCCAAAATTGGCCAAAATCTCCAAAAATGGAGAGTGGGTGATTAACTCACTAAGTCTAAATCTCTAGCCTAAGAAAGGTTCTCTCACTCCTTCCAACCTCTTGGATAGAGTGAGAGACTCTGATTGGTTGGTCTTCCCTAGGTCTTACACACTCCCTAACCAAGGCACCTCAAGAAGAGGAATGAAATGGGGAAGAGGAATAACACCTACCAAGAAGGTTATCTAACCAAGGATGGCACTCCTAAAGATGAAATTCGACCATCTAGGAAAACCCACTCTTTTGGGTGGTTAAACAAGCCCTAGGGGAAAGACACATGGCCAAATTTGGCCCTCACCCATAGGTACCCCATGAGGCCCAATAAAAATGCCCCAAAACTGACTCTAGGAGTTGATTTAACCCTTTGAATGTCCACCTAGAGTTTAACCTGCAGGTCAACTCTGAGTTGACCCTCCTTATTGCTCACTATCCTAGATTTCTTGGAACCTTCAAGGATAATTTGGAAATATATCAATTAAACAAAAAGTAAATCTCTCAAAAAGGTGACATGACAATTGCCAACACAACATACAACATGTGTGTCAAGTGACACTACAAAATAATTCCACATCACAAATACACACATGGCAATTGTCCCTTGAATGATTTACACAATTTAATAAATACAATTTACACATATGAAAACATTTATGTTTATGAATAAAATACAATATATATGGGGTGTTGTCTCTCCAAATAGACAGCCCCTAGTTTCACGAACGTACATAGGCCTAGGCTTGATTCTCCATAATATTTCCATGGTCACATGGATAATTTCTTATGCATCTCAATTTAAACATTAGTACTTTCCAATCCAATAGCCTCATATAATATTAAACACACAATTAAGAATACAATTCAATCACTCTACATAGAATTGACACTATACAATACAATTTACCACATATCAAGGCAATTCACATAAGCATTTCATCATAATCCTCATAATTTAATCCATTCATAAGATATGCAACCATATTTCTAGCATCATAATAAAGTCCTGCAAATCAAATAATGACATACATCATCTCAATGTTATCCTATTCTAGAATCATATAAAATTCTATATCCACAAAGCATAGAAATGGAGCAATCAATGTTATCAAATTCCCGTGATCATATAAAGTTCTATATCCATAATGCATAAAAGTAAAGTATCCATAATAGTTCCAACATGAAAATCACTGAAATTCTAGGATGGGCCATGGTAGGGCCTCACAATACTCCTCTAGATGTAGAGGATCACTATGTAAAGGCTTATCTGTAGGAACATCTCATTCTATGAAAGTAATATAGGTAGAAGAAGCCAAATTTACCAACATGGATTGGAAAGTGTTTTCATCTATGTCTCATTCCACAACTAAATATTGGAGAGCCTTATTTAGAATAGCTCTATGACTTGGTGATATTTGTAGCAACTCAAAAAGTGATATCTGAGTAGGGGTTTTCTTCAACTGATCAACCACATTGTAATTTCTTGTTGTTGAAGGAGGATTAGATGACACCCCTTGTAATGTAACTTTTGACCGGTGTATGATTACTGCACAATCTTTATCTCTTGGATTCACCATGATGGTAGCAACTATCTCACCTCCTACACTAATAGCATTGATGGTATAGTCATATATGACCTTTGTATAGTTTGTAGTATTATCTTGTGTTCTTGTGCTGGAATCTTTGCCCTTGTCATGCTTAACAAAAGGATCCTTAAAGATAGTATGATTTGTATTTGTTGATCCTTTATTCGTGTCCACTATGATGTCGCCTTGGTCTATAAGATCCTGAATCAAGTTCTTCAAATTGTAATAGATTGATGTCTTGTGGCCCTTTGTGTGGTGATAGTCACAGAACTCATTTTCGTTCCACCAGGTCGGTTTGAAGGGACTTGGTTCATATACCCTAATTTTGGGAAAAGTGATCACATTAGTCTGTATCAATTTCTTCAATGTTGATTCAATAGGTTCTCCTAGTGGCGTGTAGTTCCTTCTTGGGGTGTTAGCTCTTGGAAACCTTGAATTAGTATATTTTATGACATTTCCATTTATTGAAATAGTGTTATTCTCCATCATTGTAGAAATGTTGCAAAGGTTTCATTTTCTTTCTATTTTGCAACACATAGATCCATCAAAGTGATTGGGGTGTCAATATTATGTGAGAAATTTGCTATGAATTACTTGGCTAGCTCACTCCATGATGTGATCTTTGGTGGGAGATGTGAAAAACATTCTAAAGAAGAACCTTCAAGACTCTTAGGAAATAATCTCATCAAGTAGTTATCTTCATATGCCACCTCTATACAAACCATGAAATAATCTGTGATATGATCCCGAGGATCACCTTTTCCTTGGTATCTATCAAATTTAGGTGTTTCAAACCGAGGAGGAAAAGCTGGCATGTATAGTGTGTGATCAAAAGGATATGGACATAAGTCCTACATCATATAGTTTTTCTTATCATTACTGGTTTGCATATTTGTCATTTGTTGTTGGATATTTTGAACTTGTTGAGCAAGGATCTCTATTTAAGTTAATGGTGCATTTTGTGCATACATATTACCAACAAATGGGCTAGTGGTAGTATAGATGTGAGGTTGTTGAAACATACCATAGCTGTAATTTGCATGTTCTAGGTTCCACTAGGTGGTGTGAAATAAGAAAATTGTAAACTAGTATTTGGTCGAGTCATGGAAAATGTGTTAGTGGAACCAAGATTCATATTTTGATGACTATACATTGATCCCATTGACTGGGAAATCGGAAGTTGGGTTCCATTTGTTGAATTCAATACTTGGGATGTTTGTGTTTTACTTTGTGTAGGAGCACTCAATATAGCTGATGTAGTTTGAGAAGTGACACAGGCCTGTGTTTGAGTGGTAGTATTAACACTTGATGAAGCCATACCAGTTTGTGAGCTTTTAGTTGGAACTGCAACTGCTTGGGTAGATGATACTTGTGCACTTTAGGTAGCATTTTGTGTACAACTTGAAGCCACATCTTGTGTTTGTGGTACATTTAATGTTTGAGTAGCATTGTGAATCAAAGTAACCCTTGGTGGTAAAATTGTTGTAACATCAAAATCTTGGGGTAACTTAGCACTATTTTGCAAGAATAGGGAGAGATACCTACTCTTGTCATGCTTGATAAGTGTGTTGAGGACATATAAAGGACATACGGGTCCTTTTGAGTAGCCTCAATTTCTTTATGTGTCAAGCTTTGTTGAGTTTCTTTTATCATTGTTGTTTTGTTAAAGTTCAATTGTCTACAACGTTTACTATTTGATATGTCCATATTCCATCTAGGGTTAAACAACGGGTCACTGCTTGGATCCAAATACTTTTTTCTTTCTACAATCTTGTTATAGGAATTAAAAATGCTAAATGATGACCCTAGGATCTATGAAAAGACTATGATAGACCTAGATTATGAGTACAAGACTAGAGACTAAAGGACTATAATGTATGGAAACTATACCGACACTTTATTGGGGATTAGGATGGGGGAGTTGTTGAGGACCTTGTCGAGGTGCTTGTTGAGAATGTTGTTGTAATGTCAGTCTCTCAAGTCTTTCTTGAAGAAGTCCTTGATAACTCAATGATGAATGGATAGTACTGACCTAGTACTGAGAGGGGGGGGTGAATCAGTACAGACAAAAATACAGTCCTAAACTGGTTTGACAATAGACACTTCAAATGACTGGCAAGAAGTGACACCGGTTTGAAATAGAGTGCAACTGGTAAAGCTAAGAATGACTGTGACAAGCATTAACTGGTTACTCACTTAGCTTTTCACTCAACTCAAGACTTCACTACCATTTCACCCTTATGCATAAAAAGGTAGTCTATCATCAGATCATAATAACAACTAGTTCAACATGTTTTATTGATAGGCATAAAACACAGAACCATCATATGCTTGATAGACAATAGGAAAGCATCACAAGATAAAAGAATCACACATGACACACATATTTTTGACATGGAAACCCAACTGGGAAAAACCACAGTGGGGATGAATACCCACAAGCTATTTTTGAACTCTTTAGAAGTCCTCTCTAGTAGGAGCCTTGTTCGGTTAGACACATTACAATAGGTTCTGCTAGGAACCGATCTTGTTAAAGATCACCCAGTTAAGGGATGGCTACAATACCCAGTTAAGGGTTAAACCTAGTTAAAGGTTACCTTGTTAGAAGATTTCAGGAACTCAATAGCTAAAGGATTTCAAACTCAATAGCTTTGAATTACCTTGTTAAAGGATTTACAGCAAGCCAGTTAAGGCTACCCTATTAAGGGATTTTCCAACTATTGAGGTGGTTAGAGATCAATAGGTATTACAATGATCTGGTAACAACACTCAATGCCAATGCAGATCTGCTTAAGCTCCTCTTCACCTTCTGCACTTACACTCTGTAGGTATCACTTCTCTCCTTTTGGTCTGGCAAGAATTATGTATCCCTTCTCTTGGATACACACACACAACTTTTGCCAACAACCTCAAAAAGAGACACAACATCGACCTTATGGGAAAATAGATAGGCCGATAGCATAAACCCTAAACCCTAAACCTATTAGGTTAAGGAATTCAAATGGTTCAATCCTGACCATTGAGAATACTCCATTAATTGCAATAGTCTTGATCCAATCTCAAGACATTCTCCATCATCCATTTTCATTGATTTCATGGCGGCTGATAACCCATCACATGTTATCACCATTTTATAGACTTCGCACATTCCCGAGGTAGATAGGAACAATATCCTTCATGCAAGATTCTTCATGCACACAAGGCTAATGTGGCAACATGATTTGTTCTTCATTACAATGCTAACTCATCACACAATGTCACAGGTTGAGCCACACAGGATTGAAGCACTTCAACCGGAAACCTTGAAGTTGAGACTACCAACCGGTAGTCATACAATGCTTCCATGTGTTGGTTCCCATAACCATATGCTGACTCACCTTGAACAAGCACACCGCTTCACTTTGGCACAAATTCTGGTTCATAGTGTTATGCCGGTTCTCACCTCTTCAGCATATTGACATCAATGACAACATACAATGTCATTATGTCCTCATATTGGTTCACATAATGCCAACAATCTCCCCCTTTAGCATTGATGGAAATATACAAAGATATCTCTCCACTTCACATCTTCTCCCCCAATTTCTGTAGATATCTTCTTCACTTCACATCTTCTCCCCCTTTGACAACAATGCCAAAGTGGAGGCACAAGCTTCCCTGTTCCATTATGCTGCTCCCCCTGAGGAGTAGCATCCTTCAACACATCAATCCAAAAAAAATTTGACTATGCACTACCTGACTGATGTGGAGCATATGCTTTTAGTTTACCTCTTGAAGGGGCAACACCCCTAATTCACCTCTTAAGTGCATAAATGTAGTCTTTGGGAGAGGCTTGGTGAATATGTTTGCTAACTGCTCCTTACTGGAAACATGTTCCAGTGAAATCTCTTTGTTCTAGACCTTTTCCTTTAAGAAATGATACTTAAGCTCAAAGTGTTTGTTTCTAGAATGTAAAACCGGATTCTTAGAGATATTAACTACACTAGCACTGTCACAAAATATACTTACCGGTTCAGATATAGAAACTTTGAAGCCATTTAATACATGCTTCATCCAAATTGTTTGAGTGCAGTTCATGAAAGCTGCAACATACTCTGCTTCTGTTGTAGACTGAGAGATACAACTCTGCTTCTTACTCATCCATGAGACCAATCTACCACCAAGAAAGAATGCACCATCGGTTGTGCTTTTCTGATCATCTATATTGCCTGCCCAATCAGCATCTGTGTATACTTTCAAGTTGAAATCCTTGCTATAAGGATACCACAATCCATAGTCAAAAGTTCCCTTCAGACACCTAAGAATCCGCTTGACTGCAACCAAGTGAGATTCTCTTGGGCTTTTCTAGAATCTTGCAGTAATGCCAACTGCATGTGCAATATCCGGTCTACTATGCACTACATAATGCAATTACCAATCATTGATCGGTATTCCTTCTCATCAACCAATTCTGAGTCATCTTCTTTAGATAGTTTACAACTGATCACCATCGGAGTACCAACCGGTTTGCTATCTTCCATGCCAAAGGTCTTCAACACATCTTTGACATACTTGGACTGAGTGATAAAGATTCCATCCTTCATCTATTGGATCTGTAGTCCAATGAAGAATTTAATCTCCCCTATGAGTGACATTTCAAACTCTATCTTCATCTCATCTGCAAACTCATGACTCATCTTTTCATCTCCACCAAAGATAATATCATCAACAAATACCTCATAGATCAGGATCTGATCTCCTTCAGACTTCAAGTAGATATTACTATTTTCACTTGTTCTCTCAAATCCAATCTTCACAAGATGAGAATGAAGACGTTCATACCATGCCCTAGGTGCCTTCTTTAGTCCATATAAGGCTTTATGTAGCCTACGTACCATGTCACTGTCTTCAGATAGGGAAAACCCATCTAGTTGCTCAATATACACCTCCTCTTCAAGTACACCATTTAGGAATGCAGATTTCACATCCATTTGATATACTTTGAAACCTTTAAAAGCCGCATATGCAAGAAGCATACAGACTCCTTCCAATCTGGCTACAAGAGCAAAGGTTTCTCCATAGTCTTCTCCTTCTTCTTGAGCATATCCTTTGTACACTAATCTGGCTTTGTTCCTAATCACTTTGCCATCCTCATTCAGCTTATTTCTGAACACCTATTTAGTACCAATGACATTTTTGTGCTCCAGTCTGGGTACCAAAGACCATGTACCATTTTTCTCTATCTGGCCAAGTTCCTCTTCCATTGCCTTGATCCAATCTTCATCCTTATGTGCCTCTTTGAATGATTTAGGCTCAAATTCAGAGATCATACATGAGTTTTCTTTGACCTTTCTTCTTGTAAGGATTCTTGCATCCTTATCTCCTATGATTTGATTAGGATCATGATTCAGCTTGACATACCAAGGAATGGTCTTGATAGATTCCTCTTGCTTTTCTTCTTCATCCTCATCTCCATCAGTACCAACATCTACATTTGTTGGTATAGGAACATTGTTACTGGTACTCGGTTAGCTGTCAACCGGTTCGTTCACCGCTTGCTCACTGCAGGTTTCCTTAGTTTTCTCAAAGGTTTCATCAACTCTTACATTGATGCTTTCCATAATTCTCTAAGTCCTATTGTTGAAACACTTGAGAGCTTTACTCTTGGTTGAATATCCTAGGAATATTCCCCCATCACATTTCACATCAAATTTGCTCTGGTGTTCACTCCTCTTGATGTAACATTTGCTACCAAATACTCTAAAGTAGCTGACCACAGGTGTCTTACCGGTCCAATACTCATAAGGAGTTTTATCCTTACCTTTCTTGATGAGTACCCGGTTCATTGTGTAGATTGCAGTGCTCACCACTTCTCTCCAAAAGGTGTGAGCTACCTTTCCTTGAATCAACATGGTTATAGTTGCTTCAACCACAGTCTAGTTATTCCTCTCTACTAGGCCATTCTACTATGGAGTCCAGGGGGTAGACAATTGCCTCTTGATGCCATGTTCTTCACAGTACTTGTTGAATTCACCAAAAGTGAATTCCCCTCCTTGTTCAGTTCTTAGGCACTTGATCCTTTTACCACTTTCCTTCTCTACTAATGCTCTGAAAGCTTTAAACTTTACAAAGGCTTCAGACTTGTCTTTCAAGAATGTGACCCACATCATTCTTGAGTAGTCATAAGTGAGAATCATGAAGTACCTATCACCCTGCACACTTCTAGTCTTCATAGGACCACACAAATCAGTATGCACAAGATCAAGCAAGTTGTCAGTAGTGAAAGATTTACCTTTAAAGGTTAAGGAAGACATTTTCCCCAATTGACACTCTCTGCACAAGGTATTATCTGGTTTGCTTAGCACCAGCAACCCTCTAACTGCCTTGATCTTACTAGCCTTCACAATGTTATCAAAGTTTACATGCAAGAGTCTCCTATGCCATATCCAGCTATCATCAAATTTAGCCGTAAGACATGTACTTATATTTGCATTCAGCTGAAATAGGTTACCTTTGGTCTGTATGCTAGTGGCCACCAATTAACCATTCTTTCCTTTGATTCTGCAAACTCCATTCAGCTAGGCAACACTCAGAAGGTTGTGTCTAAGACCATCAACCCAATACACATTGTTAGCACTACTCTTTCCATTCAGAGAGAGATGGACCCTCTGCCTTTGACCATGCATGGTGCATCATTGCCAAAGCAAACCACACCACCATCATACTCCTCCAATGATAGAAACTTGCTCCGGTCACCAGTCATATGGTGAGAACAACCACTATCAATGATCCACTCATTGGAATTATCAAACCGTGAGATGAGAGCCTTCTTGTCTGACACATCTTCCTTGACAACAACAAACACAATATCTTCATTTTCTTCATCCTCTGATTCTTCATCTTTGACACCTTCATCAACTGCCACAAAATTGTTTCTCTGGTTTCCTCCTTTGAATTTCTTGAACCTTTCCTGTTTGTCCTTGTTGTCGCCATTAGGACAGTTTACAGCAATATGTCCTATCCAGTTACAAGAGAAGCATTTCAAAGGTAGCTTACCTTTGTATTTTCTGGTTCCTTTTGGAAGTTTCCTAGAAAGGAGAGCTTAAAATGCCATCAGAATCTCCTCACCATCCATTTCTTTGCCCTGTCTTGGTTCACCACTAGTGCTAGCTTCTTTTCCTTTTTTGGATGGTACTACATAAGCTTTAAAAGCTGATTCAGTCTTTTGAACACTGCCATCGAAACTATTTAGCTCATAGGCTGTCAGCTTTGCAATGATGGAGTCTAGGGATACCTTAGTCTTGTCTATTGATCTTAGCTCTTGAATAGTAGCAACCCTTATTGCATAGATTGGCAATAGGGATCTCAGGACTTTGCTTACCATAGTGGCATCTTCTATTTTACCACCTGAACTCTTGATATCTCCAACAACAATTTTGATTCTTATTCCATACTGTTGAATGGTCTCACCTTCAACCATTTGCATATCTTCAAACTTCCCTCTAAGGCTTTCTTCCTTAGCCTGTTTTACATGTTCATCACCACCATAGATGTTTTCAAAAGTATCCCATACCTCTTTGGGATTTACCTTCTCCTGAACATCAATAAACTCAATGTCAGATAAACTACTAATTAGGGCTTCCATAACTTGCCTATTCTCCTACATCTCTCTCTTTTGGTCATCAGTAAGGGTATTGGTAGGAGCAACATAGATAGTCTCAACATAGCTCTAGTGTTGAGCACCCATGCTTCTGATGAATATCTTCATTCTGTCTTTCCATATACTGAAATTTTCTCTATTAAACTTTGGACCTTCCCTCTTCATCATTAGACTGGGATCTTTACCTCAAGCGGTTAATCTTATAGCATAGAGGACCTAGAGGACACTCTGATACCAATTGATAACTCAATGATGAATAGATAGTAATAACCTGGTACTGAGAGGGGGGTGTGAATCAGTACAGACAAAAATACAGTCCTAAACTAGTTTGACAATAGACACTTCAAATGACTGGCAAGCAGTGACACCGGTTTAAAACATAGTGCAACCGGTAAAGCTAAGAATGATTGTGACAAGCATTAATCGGTTACTCACTTATCTTTTCAATCAACTCAAGACTACACTACCATTTCACCCTTATGCATAAATAGGTAGTCTATCATTAGATCATAATAATAGCAAGTTCAACATGTTTTAATGACAGGCATAAAACACAGAACCATCATATGCTTGACAGACAATAGGAAAGCATCACAAGATAAAAGCATCACACATGACACACATATTTTTCACGTAGAAACCCAACTGGGAAAAACCACGGTGGGGATGAATACCCACAAGCTATTTTTGAACTCTTTAGAAGTCCACTCTTTAGGAGCCTTGTCTGGTTAGAGACATTACAATAGGTTCTGCTAGGAACCGATCCTATTAAAGATCACTCGGTTAAGGGATGGCTACAATACCCGGTTAAGGGTTAAACCCTGTTAAAGGTTACCTTGTTAGAGGATTTCAAGAACTCAATAGCTAAAGGATTTCAAACTCAATAGCTTTGAATTACCTTGTTAAAGGATTTACAGCAAGCTGGTTAAGGCTACCTTGTTAAGGGATTTTCCAACTGTTGAGGTGGTTAGAGATCAACGGGTATTACAATGATTTGGTAACAGCACTCAATGCTAATGCAGATCCGCTTAAGCTCCTCTTCACCTTCTACACTTACACTCTTTAGGTATCACTTCTCTCCTTTTGGTCTAGCAAGAATTATGTATCCCTTCTCTTGGATACACACACACAACTTTTGCCAACAACCTCAGAAAGAGACACAACATCGACCTTATAGGAAAACAGATAGGTCGGTAGCATAAACCCTAAACTCTAAACCTGTTAGGTTAAGGAACTCAAATGGTTCAATCCTGACCATTGAGAATACTCCATTAATTGCAACAGTCTTGATCCAATCTCAAGATATTCTCCATCGTCCATTTTCACTGATTTCTGGGTGGCTGATAACCATCACATGTTATCATCATTTTATAGACTTCGCACATTCCCGAGGTAGATAGGAACAATCTCCTTCATGCAAGATCCTTTACGGACACAAGGCTGATGTGGCAACATGATCTATTCTTCATTACAATGCTAACTCATCACACAATGTCACCAGTTGAGCCACACAGGCTTGAAGCACTTCAACCAGAAACCCTGAAGTTGAGACTACCAACCGGTAGTCATACAATGCTTCCTTGTGCCGGTTCCCATAACCATATGTCGGTTCACCTTGATCAAGCACACCACTTCCCTTTGGCACAAATGTCGGTTCATAGTGTTATGCCGGTTCTCACCTCTTCAGCATATTGACATCAATGACAACATACAATGTCATTATGTCCTCATACCGGTTCACAGAATGCCAACAGTTCTCGTGCAATTTCTCTGTCAATTCTATGGGCCCTTCTATATTCTTGGTCTATTTCAAACTCAAATCCTATGTATTGAGGAGAACTTGTTTTTAACTCCCAAGACAGGTTATCTAAGCCGTCAAGAGTTTCTCTTTGATCGTTGTTCAACACTAGATTAGGTTGTTCAAATGGGAACAAACCATCACTTGGTAGACTCATTCTAACTCATGTTATGACTCCTAATATGATTATGCATATGATAGGGGTGATGGTATGATGGAAGAACAAGGATCCGGTCAACTACTGAGAGGGGGGTGAATCAGTAGATGGAAAAATTGATAAACTTCACCAATCTCAAAATCAATCTCTCAAAGTAAACTTAGAACTATCAATGCAATATCACTATCAAGCTAAACTAGTTGACTATTACAATAGATTAACTGTAACAACTTGAAACTCTGAAATATCCAAATACTTTTACTGACATAAGTAAAACTTCATTTCATGTTGCTCCCAACTATCATGACTTATCAAAGTGGATTAAGCAGTCAAGCAAATCAGCCATAGAAAACATAACCACAAAAACATTCACCACTTGACACAATATTTTTGATGTGGAAACCCAAATGGGAAAAAACAATGGTGAGATGAGACTCACAAGATAACTATCTAAACTCTTCTGAAGTTCTTCCTGTTAGGAGCCAAGCTTGTTAAAGATTTTACAAAAAGTCCTGTTAAGAACAGATCCAGTTAGGGACCACCCGGTTAAGGGATTGACTATAATACCTTGTTAGAAGCAATACCCTGTGAGGAGTAACCTTTGTAAAGGATTTAGAATCCAAGCTGATGGATCAACCTGTTAAAGGATTTAAATAACACCAAGCTTGTTAGATCTTACCCAGTTAAGGGATTTAACTATTGTAATTGTTAGAAACCAACAAGAGTTTGCTGATCTGTTTGAATAGAACTTCACTTGCTTGTTCAAATCCTTTTCATTCTCCTATTTTCCTTTACTCAAACTGCAGATACATGATCCGGTTCAAAAACCACACACTCAACTAAAACTTTGCCAACTCTAAAACTAAACAACTTATCAACCTTATAAACAAATCAACTAGGTTTGTAACACAACAAAAACTTAATTCACATAGAGATTACAAACAAGTCAGTTCAAGTATGACCATTGGATTACATAAAAATTTCTACACATCATTCAAGAAAGCCTCAACTGCTCCTTGATCATTGCTTCATCAAACTTAGTAACTCATCACGCGCTTTGCATTACATGCAATATACTTGCTCA
The DNA here is from genome assembly GCF_030272615.1 of Cryptomeria japonica. Taxonomy (NCBI): domain Eukaryota; kingdom Viridiplantae; phylum Streptophyta; class Pinopsida; order Cupressales; family Cupressaceae; genus Cryptomeria; species Cryptomeria japonica. The sequence continues at coordinate 500,004,046 of NC_081409.1, read as the reverse complement.
TTCCCAAGACAAAAACCATTACCTCAACACGCCAAAAACACTTTGAAACTCTCTTCATACAATATGCATATGTGTCATAATCATTACCACTCATCATCAGATCATAAACCAATATAAACAATTCACCAAACTTAACTGGTTAGGTTTTATCAAATCAATAGGTAGGGTTTATCGGTTCAAATCTCCAATACTTAGCAATATCGGTTCACTCCACAAACTTACCTACCGGTTACAAAACAACATTACAACAATGTCACTACCGGTTAATTGACATCAATGACAATATAATATTTCATTAATACAATCTTCATGCAAATTCCAACAATCTCCCCCTTTGGCATTGATGGCAATACAAATATCAATACCATTGATTGCTATGATTGTGAATAGTAATCCTGGTTTACATTTTACCATGCACTCTCCTTGCCTTGAGCTTGTCACTGGTTCTTCTCCCCCTTTGACAACAATGCCAAATTGAAAGTAAAACATTCAATGTAAAAATTCACTGTTCAACATCAAGAACCTACTTCTTGATGCTCCCCTTGTGGAATAACTCCACTTCTACATCAATCATGTTGTAAAATTCTGCAAGTAGCTCTAGGACTGATGTAATCTACATCATACTCAATTGACCTCATGAAGGGGTGCAACCCCTAGCTGACTTCTAAGATACTCAAAAGTAGTCTTAGGGAGAGGTTTAATAAAGATATCTGCAAGTTGTTCCTTGGTAGAAACATGCTCCAAGATCACATCTTTACTCTGCACTTTTTCCCTCAAGAAATGATACTTCAATTCAATATGCTTGGTTCATGCATGCAAGATAGGGTTCTTTGAAATATTTATGGCACTGGTATTGTCACATAAGATCTTTACAAGTTCTATAAACTTCATCTTGAAACCCTCTAAAATGTTCCTCATCCAGATAGCTTGGGTAAAATTCATATAAGCTGCAACATACTTAGCTTCAATAGTAGACTATTAAATACAACTCTGCTTCTTGATACTCTATGAAAAAAGTCTTCCTCCCAGAAAGAATGCTCCACTAGTTGTGCTTTTTCTATCATCAACATTACCTACCCAGTCTGCATCTATGTAACCTTCAAGTCAAAGTTTCCTTCGTATAGATACCATAATCCATAGTCAATAGTACCTTTCAAATATCTGAATATCCTCTTGCTTGCTATCAAATGTGTTTCCTTTGGATTCTTCTGAAATCTAGCAACTAGACCAACTACATGAGCTATATCCAGTCTGTTGTGAACAACATAGTACAATTTTCTAATCATTGACCTCTACTCCTTCTTATTAACAAATGTCACCTCATCTTCCTTAGACAACTTACAACCTGTAACCATTGGTGTCCCAACTGGTTTACAGTCACTCATACCAAATGTCTTTAATGCCTCCTTCACATACTTAGACTATGTAATGAACATACCACTCTTCATTTGTTGTATTTGCAAACATATGAAAATTTGTATCTCTCCCACTAGAGACATTTCAAACTCACTTTTCATTTCATTTGCAAAGGAATTTCTCATGTCATCATTACCTCCAAATATGATATCATCTACAAATACTTCACTAACCAGTATTTTATCTCCTTCAGATTTGAGATATATGTTGCTATCTTCCCTGGTTCTCTGAAAACCTATCTTCATCAGGTGTGAATGAAGCCTTTCATACCATTCTCTTAGTGTTTGCTTTAATCCATAGAGTGCTTTGTGAAAATTACATACCATATATTTCTCATTAGTTAGAGCATAACCATCTAGCTACTCAATGTATACTTCTTCTTCCAGTATTCCATTCAAAAATGTTGACTTTACATCCATTTGATATACTTTGAATCCCTTGTTTGTTGCAAATGCAAGTAAAGTTCTAACACCTTCCAGTCTAGCCACTGGTGAAAAAGTCTCACCATAATCTTCTCCTTCTTGTGCATAACCTTTGCAAACCAATCTAGCTTTATTGTGAACTATAACACCATCTTCATTCAACTTGTTCCTGAAAAACACACTTAGTACCTATCACACTTTTATTTATAGGTCAGGGTACTAGGGTCCATGTCTTATTCTTCTCAATTTGTTTAGGCTCCTCCTCCATAGATTTAACCCAATGATCATCTCCACATGCTTCCTTAGCAATTCTAGGCTCAATAGTGGAGATCATGCAAGAATTCTCTCTAGTTCTTCTTCTAGTTAATACTCTAGCATCCTTATCTCTAATAGTGTGTTCAGTATTGTGATTGAGTCTCACATACCTCAGAATAACATGATCATTATCTTTAGATTCTTATTCATTATTATCATCATATTCTTCTGAGTCTACCTATTCCGGTTGAACTGGTACAACAACATTCTCTTCACCATTTTCACGTTTCACAGGTTCTGGTTCCAAAAATAAAATGTAAGGTTCTTCATCCTTTTTCTCCATACTAGTTTCCCTTGAGACTTTAGGATACTCATCCACTCAAACATCAACACTCTCAATGATTCTCTATGTCTAGTTGTTATAACATTTGGAGGCCTTACTCTTGGTGGAATAACCAATAAATATACCTTCATCACTTTTAGCCTCAAACATGCTAACATAGTCACCTCTCTTAATAAAAAATTTGCTACCAAATATATTGAAGTAACTAACATTAGGTGATCTACCATACTAGTAATCATAAGGAGTCTTGTCCTTACTTCTTTTTACCAAAATCATTTTCATAGTGTAGACAGTTGTACTGACAACTTCTCTCCAGAAGTCTTCACTACACCTCCTTTTATAAAGCAGCTTCAACAAGTGATCAATTGTTTCTCTCTGCAATACCATTCTGCTATGGTGTCCTTGGTGCAGAAAGCTGCCATTTGATACCATTCTATTCACAATATCTAGTGAATTCCTCAGAAGTGAATTCTCTACCTTGATCAGTCCTCAAACACTTTATCTTCTTACCACTCTCCTTTTCAGCTAAGGCCCTGAATGCCTTGAACTTACCAAATGTCTCTATTTTATCTTTCAAGAATGTGAACCACATCATTCTTGAGCAATCATTAGTGAAGATCATGAAATATCTGTCACCTTGAATAGTTTTAGTCTTTATTGGTCCACAGAGGTCTGTATGCACCAAATCTAATAGATGTTCCACTAAAAAAGATTTTCTCTTGAAAGTTCAAGATGTCATCTTTCCAAACTGACATTCCTTACATAGATCATTAACCTGTTTGTCCAACCAAGGCAAACCTCTCACTGTCTTTTACTTACTCACTTTAACAATGTTACTAAAATTTATATGACAAAATCTCCTATTCCATAGCCAACTATCATCTACTTTAGCAATTAAATAGTTGTTGACTTTAGGATTCAGGTGAAACAAGTTACCTTTAGTCTGTTTGTCGATTGCAATCAGTTCACCTTTTCTCCCATAGATTTTTCACATACCATTCTTGAACTCCAATGGATCCTTTGTCATTGAGTTGAGCAACACTCAAAATATTTTTCTTTAGACCTTCAACCCAGTAGACATCATCTACATTGCTATTTCCGTTAAGAGAAATAGTTCCCTTACCTTTAACCATGCAGGGTGAGTCATTACCAAATCTTACAACTCCGCCATCAAATTCCTTCAAAGAAATTTTTTTTCTCCAATCACCGATCATGTAATGTAGACAACCACTATCAATGATCTAATCATCATAATTATCCATTCATGAAACTAAAGCCTTTTGATCAGATGTTTCCTCTTTAATGGCTACAAACACAATGTCTTCATTAGCATCACCATCAAATTCCTCATCACTGATACGACCATCAACTGCAATAAGACAATCTCTTTTGCCTTTTCCTTTGTACTTCTTGAATTTCTCTTGGTTGTGCTCATTATCACCATTAGGACAGTTAGCAGCTATGTGTCCAATCTCATTTCATGCAAAACATTTCATAGGTAATTTACCTCTATATTTACCGATACCTCTGGGAAACCACTTGGCCAACAATGATTCAAGCTCAACCAAACTGTCTTCATCATCAACTTCTCTGCTGGATCTAGATGTTGGAAAATGCACACTCCAATGAGAAATTGTAGGTGATTGAAGGTTTTATCATTGATGGCAACCTTGCAATCATATGACCCCGGCAAGACAAAGATACTAGCACCGACACCGACATACTCTACACCGGCATACAGACCACCGACAGTGAAAGGAAGGATACCGACACCTTGGCCAACTTCAGTTTTGTTTAAAATGTATTTTGTCATTAATTGTAAAATCATTGTAAGCCGACATGGCAAGTTGTAATATGACTCATATATGTAGGAGATCATTTTGTAATAAGAAATGTGTGAAATAGGATGTGAAATAAGAAGACCTAATATGCGAAATATTGGTTAAGGGTTTATGTTGTAGAAGAGCTTAAACCGGTGCTGAATCTGGCATAGCAAATGCTGATCTAAAGTAGTACAAGACATTGGATTAGTATAATCCATTTTGTAAGTCAGTGTGACTTCTTTTGTAATTGAGCAGTGAGCTCTAGGCACTTGGCCTTCCTGCATGTGAAGGCCCCTATTGTAAGAGTAATATTCCCTTATTGGCCAGTAAGTGAATATTGTGGGTCACAAATCCCACTGAGGTTTTTCCCACATCAGGTTTCCTTGTTAAAACACTGTGTTATGGTGTGCTTCTCATGTTTTTGTTATTGTTCTTAGTTACTGTATTATTTATGGTTTACTAGTACACAATTTTAATATGTTTTTCATGTTTTAAGTCAAGTAAATTTATATACCAGTTAGATACTAATTCGCCCCCCCTCTCAGTATCTTTAGGAATCCTAACAATTTGTATCAGAGCTTGGTCCTCTATTTTTAGAAGCCTAACAACTTGAGGAAGATCTTGTCATCGGTAGAGATGGAAAACTTGAGAAAGCAATTGGAAATAGCTCTTATAGACTATGATCCAGAAAAAGTGAAGAATATCAAACTTGAGGATGATCTGAAAGCTGCTCAAGATATTATTCAAGCACTTCAAGAGAATTTTACTATTGCAAGGAACAAGAGGAGAGAACTTTCTGAAAAGATGCAGAATGAGGAAAATAAAAAGGAAACTCTTAATGATTTGGTAAACAAGCTAAGATAAGAAATCAGTACAACAAAGAATGAGATGCTAGATATGACTATGAGATTCTATAAAGAAATTGAAGATAGAAAGAAGAATGAGGAAGACTTGGTTAGAAGACTAAATGATGCTGGAAATGAAAACACAAGACTCGGTCATGAAAATGATATGTTGCAGACAAATCTTATGCACACATAAAATGATAGAACTAAACTCATGAGACAAAAAGGAATCTTGGAGAATGAACTAAATGCTACAAATCAACACAAGGAGAAATTCAAGAAAAGTTCAGAAGAACTTGGTGACATGCTGAAGAATCAGAAACCTAATGGTGATACAAATGGCCTTGGCTTTGAAGTTGGTGAAAGCTCCTTTACTACAAACAATCATGATCATAGTAAACTGGTAAGACAACCTACTACTTACAAATTTAATGGCAAATGCTTTAACTGTAACAAGTATGGTCATAGAGAAAATCAGTGTAGATCTAGAAATTATCAGAATACTAATACACCCACTGGTCAATGTTCTAAATGCAACAAAGTTGGTCATAATTCAAAGAATTGCAGACTAGATGTAAGATGTTATATTTGTGGAAGATTTGGACACTTATCTAATCAATGCAGAACACATACTGGCATAGGATATGGGAAAGTTATTCAGAAGAACAATGTGTCTTGTTATGCCTATAACAAAATTGGACATATTGCAAAATTTTGTAGAAGTAAGGCATCAACAGGAAATAAGAAAGGTCCTAGTTTGAAAGGTAAAGAAAAGGTTGAAGAGGTAAAGCAAGAATTCTCAAAACAATGTATCAGAAAGTCAAATCTGAATGTTGATGGGAATACTCCTCCACCAGTAGAACAAAGTAACACTCCACTGATAGGAGACTCTTCATCTAACTGAAGAAAAATCCTTTGGGGTTTAGCAACAAAATGAAAAACTTGCTATTATTCCCTCAGTTGATGGTGAGAAGTTGAAATTACTTCTATACCGGCAGATGAGTTAAGTTGTGACTCAATCGACGAGCATTAAATATGGTAGTTGGAGAAAATAACATTATAAAGCAAATATTTTGGCTCCTTTTTCATTCACCGAGCATTCAAATCTTTGAGAGCGCAAAAATTCCCAAGTGAAGGCATTCTAAGTGAAGAAGTGAAGCAATCCATCAAAGCATTCATCCCTAAGGCAGATTGAGGTATTTATAGCTATGTCATCTTCATCCACTCCTAAATTTATTGCAAACCGTACTATTGTTGAAGTTATTAAGCGCCCTAGACCTGTTTTCAAACTGGTTCCCAAAATTGCAAAGAAAGATGATAGCATAGGTGCATTTTCTCAAATTCCTAAGGGAGTAGTATATGTTGAAGACCCTAGGATGTATATACATTGTCATATTGAGGAATTAAGTGATGATGAGATTAAGAATATGTATAAGTTTGTGATTTGTGATGAATCTGGAAATGTTTGTTGGCATTTTTGATGTTTATGTTGTGATTGTCATTGATGGACACACACTTGCATTGAGAACCCCTTTATATGTATGAGTTAGAGCACAACCGGTATTTGTTCCAACCGGTATGTTGTATTATAGTCTTTAGACTATTGATGTTTTGCAGAATGTGTTTCCCGGTCTGAAGCAGCATGTTGACCTCATGCGGTTCATAGACCCCAAGCGGTATGAGGGATTAAAGTGGCATAACACATTTTTACCAGTCTTCATTTTTTGTCAAACTGACAACTGGCATTTTGTATGAACCAGTAATACTCTATGATGAGTTACCAACCAACATTTTGTGATAAGTTACCATCCACCAATTGTTTGATGGTGCCGACACCTAAATGGTGCTTTTTGTGTCATGGTACCAAGTATGTCTAGATTCATTGAACCTAGGAAATTGTTATGTAATCCTATTGGACCGACATGAAATTAGATTCCTTTATAAGGACATCATGTCTAGGGTTTTAGGTTGTTGATGTGGATATAGTGAAAGTTTATGTTGTTGCTAGGGTTTAAGGTGATTGAGGAGTTGGAGAGAATATGAATGTGTAGAAGACTGAAGTAATGCTGGAGTGCATTAGGAACGAGCTATCAAGGATCTAACCAAGCAGTCTGTGCTACTAGCTAGATCAAACACTTGTTGATTACTCACATCTTTGATGAGTTTATAGCCCTTAACTAGGTAGGCCCAAAAGCCTTTTGTAAATCCTCTAACAAGGTGGTTCACATCTGTGGATATAAAATCCTCTAGCAAGGTAGTCTTTAATCGAACTTATCTCCTAACAAAGATTGAGATTCCTAATAGGATCCATTCTGGTAAAGAACATTGTAAGACCTTAACCAATCTAACCTTAACCAGTCTGGTTCCTATTCTGCAGATAGTTACTTGTGAGTTCCATCTCATTGTGGTTTTTCCCATTTGGGTTTCCACATCAAAATCTCTTGTGTTATGGTGTTTTTTCTTCTATGGGTGAATGCATTATTAGCTATTTGGTTTGCATGTGTGTTAACCGGTTTGTTTGCTAAACTATTTTACCAATTTACTATTAGTCTTGCAAAGTGTTTAAGTGCAGAGATTTATGGTATACTAATTCACCCCCCCCCCCTCTTAGTATTCATCAATTGGTATCAAAGCTTACCTTTCTATAAGTTTAATCACTTGGAAAGAGATATGGGGGAATACTCTATAAGGGTACTTACACATCGGCTCACTTAGTCTGAGCAAGCCTATGATGATCTTATGGTCAAATACAAGGCATCTCAAGCAAAAAGGAGAGAACATGTTGAAAAGATGATGGAGCTATCTAAAAATAGTTCTTCAGATGAAGCAGTAATGGAAGCTCTAATTGCAGAAGTAAATAAGTTGAATGCATCAAACTCCAACCTGAGAAAGGAGTTTGAAGGATTGACTATCCGGATGTGTCAAGAGCTTGAGAACCAGAGGAAAGCTGAAGATCTGGTGAAAGAAAGAGATCATGAGATCTTTGAGCTAAAAGAAGAGATCAGTGCCCTAACTGCTCAACTCCATGCAAGCAAAGTGGAAAAGGAAGACATGCAAGGAGAACTAAACATTGCCATCTCTGAGAATGAAAACCCATTGGAAACAAATGTTGCTATTTCCAAAGAACTCTCTGAGTCAAAGGAAATAGTTGCTAAGTTCAACAAGAGTATTGTCAAGCTAGAGAAAAAGCTTGAATCTGCCAAACCAATCAAGAATACCAATGGACTTGGTTATTCTAGTCATGAGGAAGGTGAGACCTTTGGTACAAATGCTGGAACATCAAAGAAAAAACTGGCATCAAAGGATAAAGGTAAGCAAAAGTTTAAACCTATTTTCTTTAACTGTCTTAAAGAAGGACATACTGCAAATGTGTGTAGGAGTAAGGCTTACAACAATTTTCCTTATTTCCTAAATGATAAGCCTAGATCTTATAGATTCAATGGTAACTATTATGCATGCAATAAGAATGGGCATAGAGCATCTGAATGTAGGCCAGTTATGAACAACATTGATAGATATCCTTAGAGGACCCAAGGAGCTAGTCCTGAACCTTTTGTGAACTAGAATCACAACTGATTTAATGCTTTCTATCATCAGCAAAGAAGAAGTGGCTATCAAGCGGCAAATGGATGGAGAGAAAACTGTATGGTCTATCATGGTCATGGTCACACTGTTGCAACATGTAGAAGGAAGATTGGAAACATGAACAATGGACCTTGGAGAGCACCTCGATTGGTCTGCTATCACTACAACAAACCGAGTCACATTGCCAGATTCTGTAGATCAAGAAAGAACATATTTGATGATATATCGGTCACTCTGGAAGGAAACATTGATGTTGACACTGTTCAAGCAAACATGAACAAAACCTGGAAGAAGAAACCAGCAGTGTTACAAGAGGAACCAGTTTCTGTACCTAGTGTGGAAATCATGGAAGAAACAAACTAAGCTTCAGAAAAGCTTAGGGGGAGAAAATGGCAAAATGTTTCGAACCCCTAGTTTACACCGGTAAAAGACCTTAACTAGTATGTGATACTTGTCATTTGGTAGAAGACCAGAAACGGTAAAAAGGCAAATTAGGGTTTACGCCCTAATGGAGGAGCATTAATTGTGGTAGGTGAGAAATATCAGAGCGATGAAGAAATTTTTGAGGGAAGAAATTTTTTTTAAAGAGCAGAGCGATGAAAAGGCAATTTGAGCTGAGACTTTGAGAAATTGAGAAACCGTGAAGGAGATTTAAGTTCAAACTGCAAATGATCAAGTGGAGAACACAAAGCGGTGATTCATCAACTGATAGAGTGTGAAGTGAAGGAGAATCTGCAAGCCCTAAATTCGCGTGTTTTAAAAGGTATTTCTCAAGTTCTTAAAATTTCTATCATGGCTTCCGTATCTCATACTAGTTCTACTGCATCTATTGAGTCTGCAAGTTTTATTCAATGAAAGTCTAAGTATAATGCCCTATCACAAGTCCCAGCTGGTGTGATAGTAGAAGAGGGAATTTCTGACTACATAGATTACAAGATTGAAAACCTAGGGTCTCTAGCCATCCACTCCCAGTTAGGTTTATTTTGTGGAAAGGATAAGAAGATCAAACTGGAGTATGATATTTTGGCGAAGAAGAAGCTCCATGATGTTGTTTACTTCCTAGAGGATTTAACAAAGGATCATATAAGGATCATTATGAGGAGATTCCATGGTGACAAGATGTACCTAGAGAGAACACATGATATCATGCCTCAGGAAATTCATACAGTCACTATATTCTACAACACAGGGGAAGTGCCAGCCCTAAGGATGGTAAGCAAAACTGAAATGTCCAAGCTCACCGGTTCAGTGAGTGACTCACGAGGCATAACAGTCAATTCTATCAAGGATGATCTAATTAAGTATGCCTGCATGGTGATAGGCTACTGGACATTCTCTGCTAGTAGAATTACCTCTGTATCTGCTGCAGCAGTAAATGTTGCTAACCGGATGATAATGGAGGATGCATCATTTGACTTGTGCACCAGTATGTAGAGACAACTCTTGTTGAATCTAAAGTTGGTCAAACAGGATAATGCACTAAGGTTCAAGTTTGGGAAACTACTAGTTGGGTTGTTCTTCTATTTCCAAGGCTACTTTCCAGGAGTAGGAGATGTCCAGTGGTCTGCTGACCAACCGGTGACTAAGAAAATTAAGGAAAGCATTCAAGCAATTGGAACCGGTTACCCAGATGTTCTGAACAAGTATTTTGATGAGTTTAGATGGAAAATGAGCCAAAGAATGAGAATATCTGGTGACATCGTAAAGAAATATGAGGATGATATTTGTTTCACCATCAAGGTGGATCAATGCATAATGGAGACTGTTGAGCCTAGAATGGAAGAAGTGGAGCCAATGGGCTATGAGGTGATGAATGATATGTTGGAAGGGTATGCCTCTACCCTTATTGCCTCACTGTTTGATCCTAATGCAAAGAGGATTGGAACCTATCTGGAAAGAGTTACATCAGTTGAGGAACCCACTGCAAAGAAAGGAAAAGAACCTGCAGTGAAGAAGGCAAAGGCAATGCCTGCAGCATCAACATTGGTACAACAGCAAGTCCAAAAGTGACCAAACAGTCACCGGCCAAGAAGAAACCAGAAGTAGCACTGGCTAAAGTCTTCGAGAGGAAAAGGAAGACAAAAAGCACTACATCGGACTTAGAGGAAACTGTGTCTGAGGAGCAGCCCAAGAAGGCGAGATAGATAAGAATGAACCGGCATCATCTGCACCAATAAATATTGATATCTCCTCCTATAAACCTTTGACACATTGTCAATGAACAATAAAGAATATTAGGAGAAAATTGCTTCATGATTTAGTTGAGTATTTTGATGACTTTAATGATGATGAAAAGGAAGCAGTCGAAAAGGAAATAATTCAGTATTTATGTGTTAATGACCGGTCACCTTCAGAAATTAGATCTGAAACACCAGATTCTTTGTATAAGTCCTTAGACAATAAATGGCGCATTGCCATCAAGAAGGAATAGGAAATGAGAGAAAAAGTTTTTGCTGAACATTTTCCTAATATATCAAATTCAGAACTATTCGATGTATTGAACAAATAAAAAGGTCTTTTCTTCATGAGAAGAAGAAGACTCCTGTTACTAGAAGGGAGGGATAAGGAAGTGCTCAAGGATACACACACTCATGCTCTACAAGCTTTGAAGATGCATCAAGTAGCTGAAGCCAATCGACAAGCTGAGAAAGAACCGGCTATAACAAAACTGGATGAAGTATTTGATGATGAAGGAAACCCGGTTGATGAACCTGTCGACACTATCGATGTCGATGCCCTGGACGTAGAAGATGTTACTCAGGAAACACCATTTGAGACAATAGGACAAGAGAAACAAGTTGAATAGGTTAATAAGCAAGCCAAGGATAGAGAGGAAGCGGCAAAGGAAGAGGCCGAGAAGAGGAAAAAGGATGAAGAAGAGAAGAAGAATAAAGATGAAGAAGAGAAGAAGAAGAAAGATGAAGAAGAGAAGAAGAAGAATGATGAAGATGAGAAGAAGAAAAAGGATGAAGAAGAGAAGAGGAAAAAGGATGACGAAGAGAAAAAGAAGCAAGAAGATGAAAATAAAAAGAAAGAAGAGGAGACAAGGAAGAGGAGAAGAAGAAGGAAGTAGAGAAGAAGAAGAAGGAAGAGGAAGAAAAAGAAGAGAAGAGGAGAGAAGCAAAGAAAAGGAAGAAGGAAGAGGAGAACAAAGAAGAGGAGAAAAGGAAAGAAGCAGAGAAGAAACAAGCAGAGGAGGATAAGGAAGCAGAGAAGAGGAGAGAAGCAGAGAAGAAGAAAGCGGAAGAGGACAAGGCAGGAGAAGCGGAGAAGAGCACCCAGATGGAGACTCCGAACGTAACCAAGAGTTAAGCCAAACCAACTGATCTCACTAGTCCTATTGATCTCCAGTCTACAAGTGAAACAGAGCTAATGCAGAGCATCAAGGTTGCTCAAGAGCACCTTGAAATTATTCAAAGGAAGAAGGAGCACGATGTAATTCAAGTGGCTATGGAAACTCTTACCGGTTTGATACCTGGTACAAATCTTCCCAACACTGATTCATCACTAGAAAAACTTAAGCTCCTATGCACAGTAGTGGATGATCAGGTGTAGAGCCTAGAAGAGGCAGCAGAGGAAAATGTCAAGAAGGAGCATCAAAAAGCTCTCAATGTAGCTCTAGTGAAGAAGTTGAATGAGCTCTGGTCTGAACTAAAGAAAGAACAAAAAGATATAAGGGATGCTCTAGATGAGGGAAATCTGCTACTCAACAAGATTTTCCAACCCCATCTGTTCTATGATGATGTGCTAGCTCAAAAGCAAAAGCTTCAAATGGACTTGCAGTCCTACATGAGCACATTCAATCCACCTTATGATTCCTTTACAACTTATGGGCAAGCCATTCACTGGTTTCACATTTAGTCAGCAAAAATGGAGCAAGAGATCAACATCCGGTCTAGAGATTTGCAAGAGCTTCAACTGGTTCTACTCCCACGATTGTAAATTCTTCAGAAGTGCTATTTGAGCTTGGATGCCTTGACCATTACATAGGAGATGAGCACAATTGATGCCATGGAAGAACAAGTCTCCCAGATGTAGATAGAAAAAGAAGTAGCAACCTCCCTACTTGAGTCCTGGTCTTTGTCGATGAAACAATTCTTGTAGGACTTTAAATCTATTTTTGACAAGTATTATTCCTTATTGTCATAAACCTTTATTATTTTAATATCAAATGGAAACAGGGTTGTACTTTGTCATTGTTGGCAAAGGGGGAGAAGAATTCTATTTGGGAGAAGTATCTGGTAGTCAAAATTTTGATATATGCTCTGAATATCTCAATGTTTATGTTCTTTATGCAAAATTGTTATACATTGTATTGCCAAAGGGATAGTGTATATGCTTAGGGGGAGCAACTTTGCTAATGGCATGATTTTGTTGTAAAACACTTAGATGTCAATTTTTTTTTTTCCTAAGTGTTTCCATCAATGCCAAAGGGGGAGATTGTTGGCATTTTTGATGTTTATGTTGTGATTGTCATTGATGGACACACACTTGCATTGAGATCCCCTTTATATGTATGAGTTAGAGCACAACTGGTATTTGTTCCAACCGGTATGTTGTATTATAGTCTTTAGACTATTGATGTTTTGCAGAATGTGTTTCCTAGTCTAAAGCGGCATGTTGACCTCAAGCGGTTCGTAGACCCCAAGTGGTATGAGGGATTAAAGTAGCATAACACATTTTTACCAGTCTTCATTTTTTGTCAGACCGACAACCAACATTTTGTATGAACCGGTAATACTCTGTGATGAGTTACCAACCGACATTTTGTGATGATTTACCATCCACCAATTGTTTGATGGTGCCGACACCTAAATGGTTCTTTTGTGTCATGGTACCAAGTATGTCCAGGTTCATTGAACCTAGGAAATTGTTATGTAATCCTATTGGACCGACATGAAATCAGATCCCTTTATAAGGACATCATGTCTAGGGTTTTAGGTTGTTGATGTGGATATATCAAAAGTTTATGTTGTTGCTAGGGTTCAAGGTGATTGAGGAGTTGGAGAGAATATGAATGTGTAGAAGAATGAAGTAATGCTGGAGTGCATTAGGAACGAGCTATCAAGGATCTAACCAAATAGTTTGTGCTACTAGCTAGATCAAACACTTGTTGATTACTCACATCTTTGACAAGTCTGCAGCCCTTAACTGGGTAGGCCGAAAAGCCTTTTGTAAATACTCTAACAAGGTGATTCACATTTGTGGATCTAAAATCCTCTAGCAAGGTAGTCTTTAATTAGACTTATCTCCTAACAGAGATTGAGATTCCTAACAGGATCTGTTCTGGTAAAGAATATTGTAAGACCTTAACCGGTCTGGTTCCTATTCTATAGATAGTTACTTGTGAGTTCCATGTCACCATGGTTTTTCCCATTTGGGTTTCCACGTTAAAATCTCTTATGTTATGGTGTTTTTGCTTCTGTGGGTGAATGCATTATTAGCTATTTGGTTTGCATGTGTGTTAACCAGTTTGTCTACTAAACTGTTTTACCGGTTTATTATTAGTCTTGCAAAGTGTTTAAGTGCAGAGATTTTTGTTATACTAATTCACCCCCCCTCTTAGTATTCATCAATGTCAAGTCGGAACACAAAATAGTGGAAACCCTAGGTTTTATTGAAATTCTTAATATCCCAAATTTTCCCAAGGATATCATAAGGATTGTGTTAAGCAGAGTACATGGTGAATTTTTTTGATTGGACTCAATTCATAAAATCACAAAAGAAGTTGTTAAAGTTGTAACAGGGTTACCTTCCACCGGCAACAGACCTGACAAAACAAAGACGGTCTCAAATGACACAGTGACAAACCGAACTCATGCAACATTTGATAAAAGGTCTTTAAGGGTAAACAATGTAAAAGACATTAATGTCAGATTTATCAGTATGATCTTAGGTTATAAGGCTACACATGAAAATAGGTTAAATTCAGTTTCTAGCCTATGTATCAAAAGTGCCTATGATATGGTCAATGATAACGCAAGCATAGATATATGTGAATGGCTTAAAGATGAGCTGATAGACAATTTGGTAAAGATTAAAGGAGATAAGAAAGGAAGATTCAGATTTGGAAACTTACTTGTTTGTTTGATGTTGTACACAACCAAACAAGTACCCGGTATTGGTGCTAGAGAGTTTGGCTTTGACATACCGGTAGGAAAACAATTGTTAGATTTACTAAGCAATATGGGAGAGAATAGGGAGAAAAACCTAAATGAGTATTTTCAAGCATTGAAGGCTCGAATAAAAACTAGAGTAAGATTGTAACAAGATATTGTGGATAAGTATCAGAGAGAAATCTATTTTTTGATCAACAAAGATGAAATCTGGATGGAGGCAATTATCCCTAGAACTATTTGGGTAACTAAAATTGGGCTATGAAACAGATGACAACATCATAGAAACTTATGCAAAAGCCCTCCTTGAGCTCCAAAGGAACCATAAGAGAAAGTGTTTGGTAGTGCTGAAACAATAGAAAGTACTATTCAATCTAGGAAAAGGGTTAAGAAAGTCGAAGCAACTATAAGAAAAGGAACTTGACAGGCAAAGGCAATCAAGGAAGATGTTTTGAGACAAACTAGTATAAGTGAAAGTGAGCTGGAAGCACCTCAACCAAAAACTCATCTTTCACCAGTTGGAACTTCTTCTAAGAGTGATATACCGATAGTATTTAAAAGGGTTGAAAGGAAAAGAAAACCCTCACCAGTACCCTCTCCTACACCAAAAAGAACCAGACAAAAACAATAGGCAATAAGGCCTCTAGCAAAGAAAATGACTCCTAAGAAGAAGAAGGTGAAACAAACTATTTCTCCTCTAGACAAACTTCTTAGCAAAATTACAAAGGATGGTAAGCTAAAGAACATAAACAAAATATACAATACACTATCAATTGATTATAAGGAAAGAATAGAGAACAGTGTAATCCTACACTTAGATATATACAAGAATTTTTTGATGCAAATTTTTGATGAAATTCCAAATGATCTATATAAGAGACTTGAAGCTAGAAGATTAGCCATTGTTGAGCTGGATAAGAAAATTAAGATTGAAAAATTACTTGCAGTGCATCCAGTTAACTCACCTGATGAAAAAGACAAATTAATTAGTGAGGCTAACCGGACAGTATTCTCCACTGCTCATTGACATGTAGCAGTAATGGCTGGTAGAGTAAATGAAGTATTTGAGGAAAGAGCAGATGCATGGGATATATTATTTGTGGAAAAAGAAAAAGAGGAAGAATTACTTAGGGCAAAAACTATCAAAGTATATCAAAAGGACAGAGATAAGGGGAATGGTAAGGTAGGTGGACCACCAAGCCTAAAAATAACTGACAATGTGCCCCCACCTCTTTCAGATACTCCACCGGTAGACACTACTAACAGACAACCGGCCACAAAGAGTATGGAAACTCTGGTAGAGGATACAAATCCTAATTTTGAAGTTTTGTATATGGTAAATGTAGACACACAGGAAGTAAATATTGTGGCTGACAGAGAAACCACTGAGGATAAGGAGAAAAATGTGACTACTGAGTCACCGGCTGTAGAGGTTGAGATGAACATAGAAAAACCTACACAGATAGAGTAACCGACAGAGGATACCATAGAGAAACTGGTAGATACAATGAAAAAACCATCTGAAGAACCATCAAAAGAGAGTTCAGAGGTATAAACTAAGATTACATCTGAGAAACCGGCAATTAAAAGCTTAGAGAAACCCTCTAAGACATAGATAGAGAAACAAAAATAGGTACATGTTGAAGCACAAGTTCAGATAGACAAAGTGCCACCGGCCCAAACTGAAAAGCAAAAACCTTTGTTTGCAGAAATGCAAACATAGACTGACCTACCAGAGGTCGAATCAAGTAAAGTAATTACCACAACTGGTAGCATGGCTATTATAAAGACTATTGGACAAACATCTGGTACATCTATGGCAGAATTTAGACCTACAAATGTAACAGAGGTCTTGTTAGATTCAATAAAGAAGATCACAGAATGCAATGCACAAGCCTATAAGGCTATTGATGATACAATTCCAATTCTTAAATTGATTGCACCAAAGTGCACAATTGATAATAAGGATTCTTTAGGACAACTAGACACATTGTCTAAGTTCATCACCGTTAACTTATTAACTATTAATCAAATAAATGAGGATACATTTAAGGAAAGGATGGTAAAGGAAAAAGAGAAATTCTTTGAGGATTTTGTAAATAAGAACAAGGAGAAAATGGATACCCTATTACCGGAACTTGGAGAAATAATTCTTGAGTCTAAGAAACTATATAGGGACATTTGTAAAACAAATATTTTGATAGAGGATCTTGACAAGGAGATCAACAAAGCACAAGATAAGATAAACAATATTGTGGACAATCTGATAGGTGCATTGGATTCATTTTTGGAGTTAGAGAAGAAGATTGTAGAGCAAGAAGAGAAAATCAAGAAGGTAGAAAATGACAAACAGGGAATAAAGGATAAAGCAAAGGACTTGAAATGCAGACTTAGTCCAAGACTAGAATACCTTATTTCTTTGAGAAAAGAAATATATGAGGCTCTAGTTCCCAGAATGAAGACACCGGAAGAGAAAATGCACATACTTACCGGTACAATGCAGAGAACTCAAGAGGCAATAAACGACATCAAAACATTCAATAATTGTATAAATTTAATTTTGACAGATATCTTTTAGATTGTAACCCACCAGTTACAAGAATCCAAGCAGGACTCCACTAACACCGAATGACAACCTTTGTCATTGATGTCAAAGGGGGAGTAGT
Organism: Cryptomeria japonica; assembly: GCF_030272615.1. NCBI lineage: Eukaryota > Viridiplantae > Streptophyta > Pinopsida > Cupressales > Cupressaceae > Cryptomeria > Cryptomeria japonica. The sequence goes on along the minus strand of NC_081409.1, from coordinate 499,986,575 downwards.
GGGATGACAAAAATGGTCAGAAGAAAGGACATCATCTACTCAGGGGGAGCATACATTTTTTGCCACACTGTTTTGGTAAGACAATTTTGGTAGACTATTTTTGGATATCATTTTGGACACTTTTGATTGTTCTCATGAGTGTTGCCATCAATGCCAAAGGGGGAGATTGTTGGCAAATGCACACTCCAATGAGAAATTGTAGGTGATTGAAGGTTTCATCATTGATGGCAACATTGCAATCATATGACCCTGGCAAGACAAAGATATCGGCATCGGCACTGGCACTGACAGACTCTAGACCAGTATACAGAACACCAACAGTGAAAGGAAGGATACCGACACCTTGGTCGACTTCAGTTTTGTTTAAAATATATTTTGTAATTAATTGTAAAATCATTGTAAGCCTACATGGCAAGTTGTAATATGACTCATATATGTATGAGATCATTTTGTAATAGGAAATGTGTGAAATAGGATGCAAAATAAGCAAACCTAATATATGAAATATTGGTTAAGGGTTCATGTTGTACCAGAGCTTAAACCGGCACTGAATCTGGCATAGAAAATGTTGATCTAAAGTAGTACAAGACATTGGATTAGTATAATCCATTTTTGTAAGTTAGTTCGACTTCTTTTGTAATTGAGCAGTGAGCTCTAGGCACTTGGCCTTCCTGCATGTGCAGGCCCCTATTGTAAGAGTAATATTCCCTTATTGGCCAGTAAGTGAATATTGTGGGTCACAAATCCCACCGAGGTTTTTCCCACACTAGGTTTCTCGTTAAAACACTGTGTTATGGTGTGCTTCTCATGTTTTTGTTATTGTTCTTAGTTACTACATTATTTTTGGTTTACCGGTACATAGTTTTAATATGCTTTTCATGTTTTAAGTCAAATAAATTTATATACTAGTTAGATACTGATTCACCCCCCTCCCCTCTCAGTATCTTTGGGAATCCTAACACTAGATTCATAACTATGACTGACATCTCTACTTTTCCTCATAGATGGGTTAGAAACATAAGCTCTAAATGCTGATTTAGATTTTTGAACACTACCATCATAACCATTTAGTTCAAAAGCAGTAAGCTTACCAATGATGGAGTCAAGGGTTACCTTAGTTTTGTTAATAGATTTCAATGTTGGTATTTTTGATGATGTTGTTGTGATTGTCATTAATGGACACACACTTTCTATGAGATCACTTTTTGTATGTATGAGTTATGCTCAACCAGTATTTGTTCCAATTGATATTATGTATTATAGTCTTTAGACTATCGGTGTTTTGCAAAAAGTGTTTATCGATCCCAAGTGGTATGAAGACCTCAAGCGGTTCGGGGATCCCAAAGCGGTATGAAGAAACAAAGTGGTTGTTATCTTTTTTCCCAGTCTTCATTTTGGCAAACCGGTAATCGGTAAAATATGTGAACCTGTAATAGGTAAATGTATGAACCGGCATTACTCTGTGATGAGTTACCAACCGGTATTATTTTTGTGATGAGTTATCATCCACTAACACTTTGGTGGTGATTCTATGTCATGTTACCAAATGTGTCCAGATGCACTGAACCTAGGAACTTGCAATGTAATCCTATTGGACTGACATGAAATCAATTCCTTTATAAGGACATCATGTCTAGGGTTTTAGAAGTTGTTAGGGTTTTGTATGGTTGATGAAGTTTTTGCATGTGCGATCATAGAAGAAGATTAGGTCTGTGTGAAGAAATAAAGTGTGAAGATTTTGAAAACTAAAGTAATGCTCAAATGCATTAACAATGAGCTCTCAAGGATCTAAACAAGCATATTGTGCTATTATTTAGATCACTCACTGGTTGATTACTCACATCTTCGACAAGTCTGTAACCCTTAATTGGGTAGGCTTGGCAAAGCCTTTGTAAATCCTCTAACAAGGTGGTTCACAACTATGGATCTGAAATCCTCTCACAAGGTATTCTTTAATTGGACTTATCTCCTAACAGAGATTGAGATTCCTAACAGGATCTGTTCTGGTAAAGAACATTGTATGACCTTAACCGGTCTGGTTACTATTCTACAGATAGTTACTTATGAGTTTCATCTCACCGTGGTTTTTCCCATTTGAGTTTCCACGTCAAAATCTCTTATGTTATGGTGATTATGCTTCTGTGGGTGAATGCCTTATTTGTTTTTTGGTTTGCATTTGTGTTAACTGGTTTGTTAGTAAAATTGTTATACCGGTTTACTGCTAAATTGTTTAAGTGTTTAAGTTTAGTATTTATTGGTATACTAATTCACCCCATCAATTGGTATCAGAGCCAACCTTTCTATAAGGTTAACCACTTGGAATGAGATATAGGGGAATACACTGTGAGGGAACTTACTCATCATCTCCCTCAGACTGAGAAAGCCTTTGATGAACTCAAAGTCAAATATAAAGCCTCTCTCGCAAAGAGAAGAGAGCATGCTAAGAAACTAATGGAGCTTATTGAAAATAGTTTTTCTGATGAAGCAGACATGGAAGCACTATTTGAAGAAGTTGAAAAACTGAATGAATCTAATGCTGACCTAAGAAGGGAATTGGAAGGACTGACTATCAGAATGTGTCAAGAGCTTGAGAACCAGAGGAAAGCTGAAGATTTGGTAAAAGACAAAGATCATGAGATCTCCAAGCTGAAGCAAGAAATCAGTGCACTTACTGCTCATCTCCAAGAGAGTAAAGTGGAAAAAGAAGAAATGCAAGGTGAACTAAACATGGCTATTTCGAAGAATGCAACCTTGAAGGAATCCAATGCTACTATTTCCAAAGAACTCACTGAGTCAAAGGAAATACTTGCCAAATTCAATAAAAGCATTGTTAAGCTAGAACAAAAGCTTGAATCAGCAAAACTGGTGAAGAATACCATTGGACTTGGTTTTTCTGGTTATGAGGAAGGTGAGACCTCTAGAACAAAAGATGGAGTATCAAAGAAGCAACTGACACCAAATGATAAAGGTAAGAAAAAGTTCAAACCTGTTTGCTTTAATTAACTCAAGGAAGGACACACTACCAATGTATGTAGAAGTAAGGCTTACAATAATTTTCCCTACTTTATAAACAATAAGCCTAGATCCAATAGATTCAATGGTAATTGTTATGCATGCAACAAGTTTGGGCATAGAGAATTTGAATGCAGGTTTGTTATACAAAACACTGGAAGATATCCTCAAAGGAGTCAAGGAGTTTTTCCTGAATCCACTGTGAACTAGAATCCAAACCGGTATAATGCCTATGACCATCAGTCAGGTGGTGGTGGCTATCAAGTGGCAACCAGTTGGATAGCAACCTGTTTGATTTGTCATGATAGCAGTCACACTACTACAACATGTAGGAGGAAGAATGGTAGAATGAATAATGGACCATGGAGAACACCTGGAATGGTTTGCTAGCATTGCAACAAACCGAGACACCCTGCTAGAACTTGCAGAATGAGAAAGAACATATCAAATGATATACCGGTCACTTCGGAAGGAAAGATTGATGTTGAAACTATTAAAATAGATATGAAGACAACATGGAAGAGGAAACCTGAAGAAGTATCACAAGAAGAACCGGTTTTTGTACCTCGTGTGGAAGTCGCTGAACCAGCAAACTAAGCTTCGAAAAATCTTAGGGGGAGCAAAACGGTGAAATGTTTCAAACCCCCAGTTTACACTAGTAAAAGACCTTAACCGATATGTGATACCTGTCAATTGGTAGAAGACCGAAAATGGTAAAAGGAAAATTAGGGTTTATGCCCTAATGGTGTAGCATTTATTATGGTATGTAAAGAATTCGTTTAAAAGGGATTTTCAAGTCATTTTCACTTATCATTTGCGAGAAAAGAAATTTTCAAGTACAGAGTGACAAAAGGCGATTTGTCTTGCGATTTAGAGAGATTTCTAAACTTTGTAAGAAGAATCCGAAGATAATATCAATCATTCAGGTGAAGAACACAAAGCAGTAATCCAGCAACAAAAGTAGTGTTTGGCAAAGTTGAACTTGCAAACCCTAAATTGCGGATTTCTGAAGGTATTTATTGAAAAAATTTGTTTATCCTTCTATCATGGCTTCTGCATTGCACTCCAGTCCTAGTGCACTTGATGATTTAGTAGATTTCATCCAATGGAAGGCAAAATACAATGCCCTATCCTAGATAACTGCTAGTGTTATAGTTGAGGAAGGTATTTCAGATTATATTGATTTCAAAATAGAAGACCTAGGATATCTAGTGATCCATTCATAGTTGAGCTTATTCTATGGGAAGGACAAGAAGATCAAACCAAAATATAGCATCCTGGAAAAGAAGAAGCTTCACAATGCGGTGTATTTTCTTGAAGAGTTCATAGAAGATCACATTCGAATCATTCTAAGCAGAGTGCATGGTGACAAAATGTATCTTGAGTGCACACATGACATCACACCGAAAGCTATTCATGCCATCACCACTTTCTGTAACATTGGAGATGTGCTAGCCCTAAGGAAAGTCATTAAGACAGAAATGACCAAGCTCACCAGTTCTATGAGTGACCAATGAGGAATGACCATCAATACCATCAAGGATGATCTAGTCAAATATGCTTGTATGGTGATAGGTTACCGGATGTTCTATGCTAGCAAAATTAACTCTGTCTCTGCTATAGTGGTAAATGTCGCCTATAGGATGATCATGGAAGATTCCTTGTTTGATTTATGCACCTGTATGAAAAGGTATCTTTTGGTGAATCTGAAGTCAATTAAACAGGACAATGCCTTAAGATTTAAATTTGGAAAACTGTTGGTAGGATTGTTTTTCTATTTTCAAGGCTATTTCCTAGGAGTTGGTAATATACAATGGTCTGCTGACCAACCGGTTACCAAGCAAATCAGAGAAAGTCTACAAGCGGTAGGAATCAGTTATCCTGAAGTCCTGAACAAATACTTTGATGAGTTCAGATGCAAGATGAGCCAAAGGGTGAGAATATCTGGTGATATTGTCAAGAAGTATGAAGAGGACATCTACTTTATCATTAGAGTACATGAGTGCATAATGGAGGTGGTTGAGCCTAGAAAAGAAGAAGTGGAGCCATGGGATATGAGATAATGTATGACATGCTAGATGGGTATGCCTCTATTCTACTTGCCTCACCTCTTGATCCTAAGAAGAAGAGAACTGACACCTATTTGGAGAGGGTAACACTGGTTCAAGAACCTTCAGTAAAGAAGGGAAAGGCAGTGCCATCTATATCGGCACTAGTTACTTCAGCAAGTCCTAAAGTGACCAAGCAGTCACCAGCAAAGAAGAAACTGGAAGCTGCACCTGCCAAGGTCTTTGAAAGGAAGTGGAAAACTAAGAACACCTCACCAAACTCAGAGGATACAGAACCTAAGGTACAGCCTAGAAAGACTAGGCAAATGAGGAAGAAGACAAAGACAACCAAGAATGAACTGGCATCATCAACACCGATAAATATAGACATTTCCTCTTACAAACCTTTGACACATTGTCAAAGAACTATAAATAATATTAGGAGAAAGGTGCTAAGTGATTTAATAGATCATTTTGATGATTTTAATGATAATGAAAAGGAGGAAGTTATTCAATATTTATGTATTAATGACCGGTCGCCATCAAAAATTAGATTTGTGACACTGGATTATTTATATAATTCTTTAGATAGCAAATGGCGCATTGCCATAGAAAAGGAACAGGAAATAAGAGAAGAAATATTTACACAATATTTTCCTGATGTGTCAAATTCAGAACTTTATGAAGTTATGGAAAAGTACAAAGGCCTCTTCTTCATGAGAAGAAGAAGACTCTTGTTATTGGAAGGGAAAGTCCTTGAAGTGGTAAAAGATACCCACTCACATGCCAAAGCCAGTCTGAGGTTACACCAGGTGTCTAAAGCCAAGAAGAAGGCTGAGAAAGAACCAAAAACTGGAAAACTAGATGAGGTGTATGATAGTGAAGGAGAACCGGTCACTGAACAAATGGACCCTATTGACATTGATGCTTTGGATGTTGAAAATGTCACTCTGGATGCAGCAAAGGACAAGGCTAACAAAGAGAGAGTGGACAAAGAAAAATAGGACAAAGATAAGACTGATAAAGTGGAAGCGGAGAAAGAGAAAAAGAAGAAAAAGGAAGAGGAGAAGAAGCAAAAGGAATATGAGAAGAAAAAAAAGGAAGAGGAGAAGAAGAAAGAGGAAGAGGAGAAGAAGAAAAAGGAAGAGGAGAAGAAGAAAGAGGAAGAGGAGAAAAAGAAACAGGAAGAGGAGGAGAAGAAAAAGGAAGAGGAGAAGAGGAAACGGGAAGAGGAGAAGAAGAAAGAAGAAGACAAGTGGAAAGAAGAAGATAGAAAGAAGGAAGAAGAAAAGAGAAAGAAAGAAGCAAAGGAGAAAAAGAAGGATGAAGAGGAAAAGCAAAAAGCCAAAGAGAAGGAGGAAGCAGCAAAGAGCGCACAAGTGGAGACCCCTAAGGCAACCGGTAGTCAATCTAAACTGGCTGACATTACCAATCCCATTGATCTCCAATCTGCAAATGAAACAGAGCTGCTACAAAGCATTAAGCTTGCCCAAGAGTGATTGGAAGCGCTAAGGAGGAAGAAGGAACAAGATGTTATTCAAACTATGGTAGAAACTCTTACCAGTTTGATACCTAGTGCCAACCTCCCCAGTATCGATTCCTCTCTGGCCTAACTGAAACTTTTATGCATAGTTGTAGAGGACCAGGTGCAATGCCTAGAAGATGTTGCTGAAGCCAATGCACAAAAGAAGCATCAAAAGGCACTAAACACTACCTTAGTGAAGAAATTAAATGAGCTTCAGTCATAACTTCAGACAGCGCAGAAAGACATAAGAGATGCTATGGATTAGAGGAAATTACTGCTCAGTAAGGTAAGCCAACCCCATCTATTTTGTGATGATGTGCTTTCTCAAAAAGACAAATTGCAATCTGATTTGCATGCATATATAAGCACCTTCAAGATGCCCTATGATTCCTTCACCACATTTGGGCAAACTATTCACCGATTTCAACTCCAGACTACTAGAATAGAGTTGGAAATCACCAACCAAACTAGAGATTTGTAGGAACTTCAACTGGTTCTACTACCACGACTGCAAATACTTCAGAAGTGCTATCTCAATCTGGATGCCTTAACGATCACTCAAGAAATGATTACCTTGAACGCCATGGAGGAATAAGTATCCCAGATGCAAATGGAAAGTGAGGTTGCTACCTCATTGCTTGAGTCATGGTCCTTATCCATGAAGACATTTATGTAGGATTTTAAATTGGTTTTTGATAAGTTTCACTCATTATAGTCATAAACATTTATTATTTTAATGATAATGAGAAACTGGGGTTATTCTGCAGTACTTTGTCATTGTTGGCAAAGGGGGAGTAGTATTTTGTATTTAAAATTTTGATGCATGTTATGTATACTTTCATGTTTATCTCTGTAAGGGAGTAGTATACATTATATTTTCTGCAAAAGGGGTAGTGTATATGCTTAGGCGGAGTAATTTTGATTACGGCATATTTTTCTTGTAAAACACTTAGATGTCAAAATGTTTCCTAAGTGTTGCCATCAATGCCAAAGGGGGATATTGTTGGCATTTTTGATGATGTTGTTGTGATTGTCATTGATGGACACACACTTGCTTTGAGATCACTTTTTGTATGTATGAGTTATGCTCAACCGGTATTTGTTCCAACCGATATTATGTATTATAGTCTTTAGACTATCGGTGTTTTGCATAAAGTGTTTACCAATCCCAAGCGATATGAAGACCTCAAGTGGTTCGAGAATCCCAAAGCGGTATGAAGAAACAAAGCAGTTCTTATCATTTTTCCCAGTCTTCATTTTGGCAAACTGGTAATCGGTAAAATATGTGAACCGGTAATAGGTAAATGTATGAACCGGTATTACTCTGTGATGAGTTACCAACCGGTATTATTTTTGTGATGAGTTATCATCTGTCCACACTTTGGTGGTGATTCTATGTCGTGTTACCAAATGTGTCCAGATGCACTGAACCTAGGAACTTGCAATGTAATCCTATTGGACCGACATGAAATCAGATTCCTTTATAAGGACATCATGTCTAGGGTTTTAGAAGTTGTTAGGGTTTTGTATGGTTGATGAAGTTTTTGCATGTGCGATCAAAGAAGAATATTAGGTTTGTTTGAAGAAATAGAGTGTGAAGATTTTGAAGACTGAAGTAATGCTGAAATGCATTAACAATGAGCTCTCAAGGATCTAACCAAGCATATTGTGCTAGTATTTAGATCACTCACTCGTTGATTACTCACATCTTCGACAAGTGTGTAACCCTTATCCGGGTAGGCCTGGTAAAGCCTTTGTAAATCCTCTAACAAGGTGGTTCACAACTATTGATCTGAAATCCTCTCACAAGGTAGTCTTTAATTAGACTTATCTCCTAATAGATATTGAGATTCCTAACAGGATTTGTTCTAGTAAAAAACATTGTATGACCTTAACCGGTGTGACCTTAACTGGTCTAGTTACTATTCTGTAGATAGTTACTTGTGAGTTTCATCTCACCGTGGTTTTTCCCATTTGGGTTTCCACATCAAAATCTCTTGTGTTATGGTGATTGTGCTTCTATGGGTGAATGCCTTATTTGTTGTTTGGTTTGCATTTATGTTAACCGATTTGTTAGTAAAACTGTTATACCAGTTTATTGCTAAACTGTTTAAATGTTTAAGTTCAGTATTTATTGGTATACTAATTCACCCCCCCCTCTCAATATTCATCATTCAACTCTTGAATGGCTGCAACTCAGATAGCATAGACTAGTAGTAGGGTTCTCAATACCTTACTAACCACTGTGGCATCTTCCACTTTACCACTAGCACTCTTGATCTCACCAACTATCTCTTTTATCCTCTCACCATACTGTTGGATATTCTCACCTTCAGCCATCCGTAAGTCATCAAACTTTCCTCTTAGACTCTCTTCCTTAGAAATCTTCACATGTTCATCACCACTATAAATCTCTTCAAGTTTCTTCCATACCTCATATGGAATACTTACAAGGATTATGAGGACACAATTAGGATATAAATGAAGACTCTATAAGGATAATGCTTAGACTTATGCAGATATTACCTTGACGTAGATAGGAACTCTATATAAGGACTATAATGAGGACTATACATGGACTATGCAAGGACTATGAAAGGACTGATGTCAAGATTATGATGACTAATCATATGCAAGACCTATGGACTCTAGGTAAACCTATGATCGCAAGTAGTAAGATGTTTCTATTGTGAATGTTTTGAACCTTGTTTATAATGTTTGTTTTGTTTTCAATGGACTTTTTATTGTGGTAACTTTGTTTGGACTAACACATTTTGTCAATTTTATGACCAATTGAATTTTGGTCTGACACACTCTGTGAATCAAACTAACACAAGGAAGCACCTAAAATAGTCCAATATCAAGATTGACTCAATACTGCTTCAATAAGTGAGCAATACATAGAAGAACATAGCAATCAAAGCCTAGGATGGATATTTGAAACCATTTATTGAGGCCCTTATGAAATGCTAAAACAAAATAGACAGAAAGAGAATCTGACAACACTAGATCCATTGCAGGACACACACTTCTTGGGCATGCCAGTTTCTCTTACCACAAAGATTTGAAGATCTTATCATCAAGGTATTTCTATCTCATAATGCAATTTACATGAAGGGTATTTATGGGGTATGATCAACACTCCTTGAATCCTCAAATGTGGGATCTAGGCTACTAATTTGGTTCTTGGTGTGCTTTCGAGGGGTCCCAATCCAAGTATGGATTCTTGGAGCAAGCCACTAAAGGCTTTAGTTGAGCTTATCGATACAAATAAGGCCTCCACATATGTCAAATTCACTCAACACTCCAACCGCCTAACCAATATATTTATATAGCAGCTTGAGAAACCCACTTAAGAGTACACTAAGAGATATGATATCCCCAACGCATCACAATTCTAAGTACCTTTATGGAGTGATGAAATCCCTATTCAAACATACCCCTCAACTACTAAAAACAAAATTTGAGTGTCTCTAACACTTTTATCTTACACCAAGGTCCACGAAAGCGAGAGGGGAGGACAGTGTGTGTTAACAGTGGGACCACTCCAGACACCAAAATCTTCTTTTCCTTTAAAAATATTGCAATGTGATGTAATCTAATAAAAATCTAGATTCATTTCTATTTTAGAACCCAAAACTAAGGTGTGAGATATGCATGTTCATATCAATTTTAAGCACAAAATCCAAAAGTGAATCCATGCATGTCCATTTTAATTACATCACATGTCAATTTGAAGCACCAAATCCAAAAATGAAATCATGCATGTACATTTTAACCACCAAATCAAAAAGTGGATGAAAATCCAAGAGATCCTATAATCAAAATATTAGTAGTTTCATAGATAATCTTGGATTGATCAAGCCTTCTCTGCTTTTTCCTGTTGGGAATTTGGAGGAATTGATTATGTGTTGCATTGATGTCAACACTAGCTTCTTTGGTTATCTACTAGATTTAGGTAGAGTGGTTGGACTTTGATGATGATCAGGAGATTTGTCTCTAGTATAAACCAATTGGTGGAATTGGTTTGGTTTGTTCATTCATGTTATTCAGATGTGTGTCACATTTAGTTGGTTCAGGATTTGGTGATCCGGAAACTATCATATGTTCTAGTAAGCCTTTTGGTTATCAATAAGGGTTCTACCGACAAAGATTCATTGAAGATCTTTTTATGGATTCTGTAAGTGGTGTTGGTGTGGCTTCTAGAAGGTTTTTAGGATGCTAATGGTTATCATGTTTGTGTTCTAGTTGATTGGTGGTATTTCATTTGGTTTATGGCGACCTAGTTTGGGTCCATTCTTATTCTGCTAGGTTATGGACTGGTTTATGTAATGTGTTGGTGGATACTGTGTGTGTGAAAAGTGGAATAAGTATCTGCAAGATGTAAGACACAACACTTCAATTAAGTCATTGCATGTATGGTTAGACAAATATAAGCATGAATAATAAAACCATAACAAATTGACTAATTGCCTTGTAAAAGATGCGAGTATAGACTTGCTCTCAGATTTGTATAAGCAATACCAGTGACTAGACTACACCAAGATGAAGGATTTAATCTATATGAGAATGACATTAAGCTAAATGGATGCAAGATTTTGCTAGATGGATGAATAGTAAGCTATATGAAAGCAATCATAATTGAACTAAATATGCAAAAAAAAGCTAAAATAAGATGAAATAATCTCAAAAAGCAAGCACAATATCTTCAATGACTCCAGAGCAAAAACTATATAATAACAATAAATCTCTAGGGTGTTTTGAATGAGAGATGAAGGATGAATTTATAGAGAATCATAAGAGAGACCAAGAAAAAGCACAATTTAGGATAATTGAAATAATTAAGAGACCAGATTCAGTTAACCTTGAGATAGATTCCAATTATAGTTGAATTGAAATGCATTCAGATTATAAGTTCAAGTTTGCATTAGAGATATAATTCAATTAATTCCATGCACTTGATATGAAAATAGGTAATTCTATGCAATTCTTTGATTTATTCAAGAAAAGAATCTTTTCAATGCAACTGAACTTCTTTTCTCAAAAGCTTTAAGTTCCAATTTTAGAGAATGATTAAATTCATTTAATTGCTTTTCTGATTTCAAGTTCTCAATTTAGAAGAAGAAATAATATCTCAAGTTTGATTTCTCTTTCAATTCAATTCTTTTATTTTATTTTCAATTTAACTCTAGCTTTGGATATTCATTCCTCTTTTGTAATAAATTAATTCCTTTTTTAATTATTAATGGCAAATTTATTAATTAATTAAATATGCTAAGGTATTTAATAAATTAAATACAATAATTGATCAAAATGATTTTCTTGGAATGAATGAATTAATTAAATAAATATTTAATTAATATAGAATAATTCACTTGCCATGTGACATTTAATGATTGAAGAATTAATTAATTGTGTGCTCAAAGTTGATTTAATTGCCTTTGGTTAGGACCTTGGTGATGTTGTCAAGATTAGGGGCCCATGGTTTAGATGACCAATTTTAGGGTATTACAGATACTCCCGATGTGTTACCGGTTGGATTTATTGTTTGGTTAATGTTGTTTCAGTCTTAGGCTGACTTGGATTATCATTGGTTTGCAGGTTTATGTAATGGATTTATTGTATTATCTTTTCGGTGGATGACCTAATTATTTAGGTCCCAGGTTGGTATAAATATGATGTAAGATCTCTGTGTAGATCATGGTCTAGGATTGAGGTTATGGGATTATCTATGTGCGAATAAAGTTGTAATTATATACAGAGGTTTTGGTTGACCATAGGTGATCAAATTATGTTTGTGTAAGAGGTTTAAGACCTCCGACATTGAGCTTAACTAGAACTATACTCAAGCATAGGTGATACTATTCTTGTAGTTCATTCTTATTTCTGGATTGTAGTCTACAATTATTTTGTAGTTAGTGAGCCTCTTTTTGTGATGAGCAGTGTGCTCTAGGCTATTGGCCTTCCTATATGTACAGGCCCCTTATTGTAATCACATACTTACTACAAAATTATCATCTGACTGTGGGTAGGCTTCCCAATGTGGTTTTTCCCTTTACCAAATTTTCCACTTACAAATCTTGGTGTTGTGTTGTGGATGCATGGTAATTGGTTTATGATTTATGTTTGTACTTAATTGATATATCTGCTATTCCGGTATTTGGTTTATACATTTTGGTAAAAGGTTTTGTATGCTTAAATTTTCATAATCTCTTAACAATTGATTCACCCCCATCTCTTAGTTGTTCATCGATTATCCTAACAATTGGTATCAGAGCTTGGTCCTCTTTGTAGAAGCTTAGCTGCTTGAGGAAGATCCTATGGCGACTAATCATTAAACTTCAATTACTTACCAGAAGGACAACTGTAGGCTAAAGGAACAAATTATAGAGTATGGAAGCTTCAGATGGAGACTCATCTGAGATGTCTTAGCAAGGAGATTTGAGAGATCATTGAGAAGTGGTATACTCCTTATGATCCGGCATTTGGCAACCCTCCTCCGACAGACTTGGATAAGATTATTGAAAATGAATGTAGAGAGACAAAAGCCCTTTTGAGTGTCATTTTAGATCAATAGGTAATGGGATTAATAGACAAATCATCTACAAAAGCTATATGGGATAAGTTGGAGAATCTGAATGAAGGTGACCCTACTATTAAAATTGATAAATTTGATGGTTATTGGGTAAGGTATGAAAACCTGAGAATGGAGGAAGATGAATGAATTACTGATTTTATGGAAAGAGTCAATGAAATTATTTTGGAAATTCAATGATGTGGTGGATCTCTGAGCGAAGATGAGATTGTTTCTAAAGTATTAAGAGCTTTTCCATCTATTTACAAGATGAAGGCTACTGCAATTAATGAGGTGAGAACAATGTCTAACACTTTTGTTAATAGGGATACTTTGGTTGGAAAGTTATTTTCTTTTGAGCTTGAAGAATTTGATCCTCAAGGAGCTGCAAAGACAGATTCTAAATTCAAGGCATCTACATCATCAACTGTGTTAGCACATATTTTTGCAAAATATTCTATGCTATTTGTTTGATTTATTTATATGTACACTTTCATCATAAGAGCATTTATTGCTAGATTATATGTGTAGGAGGCATATTGCGGTATCAGAAAGATCTTGTTGTGACCTATTTTCAAAATTGGACAAGTACCATTAGGGCATGCTAAGGGTTGGCGCTGAATAAGGACTACATGAGGAAATTTGATCATGATGGTATTGGGATCCTTATAAGGCTTTCTTTGGGCCTATATGATGGACTTTTGTCATTTATTAGCACATATGAAGTTTCCATGAAAGGTTGCAAGTGCAAATGATATATGAAGAGGAGCTTGATTAGCATAATTATCAAATTTGAGCTATCAGTGTAAGTTACCCCAACAAGACCAACTAGCATAAACAATGAAAGAACCTATTAGCATGACCTAAACTGACCACTCCGAAGGAGGACCAAAAGAAAGTTCAAAAGGAGGGTTTCATCGGTGTAACATTCACTATCAGGGGTATGAGAAAATGTTGTGCCAATAGCTGATGAGGTTATCAGTATAACTTTCACCGATGAAAAAGAATGCGAAGTAGAGGTTGACAATGTCATTGGGTCATAAAAAAATTTCATTTCATGCTACCCCCATACCCGATGGGCTAGGTGGCAAAGGTGGTGTCATCGATAGGACTTTCTCAGATGAGGCAACACCAAAATGTGGAAAATAGGACTCATCGAGATTACTTAAATGATCGGTGAAAAGTGTTTTAGGTTATGCCGATACCTGATGAGAAGGACAAGCTAGGCACAAAGAAGGAAAGTTGATTGGGATGAGTTACACTGATCGAAGATGAAGTTGTCGGGATATCATCGCCTCATCAGGAGGAGACATGTTTTGTTACATCGATACCCGATGAGAAGTGAAGGTAGGTGCAAATGAGGAGATCTTATCTGGGAAACATATGCTGATAGACTGGAGGAATTAAAGATACATAACTGCAAAGGCAGTGACATAGGGTCATCAGAGAAACATAAAATGAGTTGTTTCGATGCTCCATAAGGTGACTTGATGTAAAAAATGAGATGTGGACTACGAAGGAGGATTCATTGGGATAACTTTAACCATCAGAGGAGCATATTTAGAGATATGTCATTGCCCTATGGGCAAAATGCCATAGAGGAAAAGGAGGGTATATTAGAATGACATATGCTGATGAGATATAAAGGTAAAGATAAAGCCTAGCTAGATGGCATAGCCATCGAGGAAGTTATAACCATCAGAATTATAACAAATAAGCTATGTTGATACCCGATGGAGTGATCGGTGAGACCTATGCTGATGAAAAGGATAGATGGTGCCAAGTGATTGAACTATCGGGAGGAGTTATGACAACTAGCTGTTGCAAAATCTGATCTTAACGAATCCACCCACCATTATTAATACAAGTAATGAATAGCTCTACGCTTACATGAGGTGAATCACAACACCATTTCAATTGAGTAAATGCTCCTGAAGTATCAAAATTTATATATAGAAGCTAGTATAAGGAATTGGCATAGCAAACTAAAGCTAATAGAGAGATTGGAGCGAGATTAAGCTACAAAAAATTGAATTTCAGTAAAGCTTAAGTTATTTAGATATGGAGGGCTCTAGTTCAAAAGGAAAGAGGAAGATCATTGAGGTCTCTGAGACCACTTCAAAGAAGTCTAAAGGTGGAGAAGGTGTGCAAAAATGAAAGTTAAACCAAGATATAATTGACCAAATGAGCTCACCAGGAGCCAAATCTCGGAGATCTAAGGCTAACCTGCCTATCTGTGACCAGTTAGAAGATGATTTCAAATAAATTGGTGATGTCTAGACCAGGATTATAGGTCATGAGTTGTTCTTGTATCATTATTCAAGAAGGAATAAGCCGACCCCAATTTCAAACCCATGGACAACGAGATTGGGTAAACTTATGGTTCCTAACATCTTTGTGAATATTCAATTGATGAAAACATTGGCTAGGGCTTATAATGCCACAAAAAGATGTATTCAATTGACAAATGGTGATGCATTCATCCATATCTCAGCAGCCACCATTTAGGAGGTTTTTGATCTTGGTTTGGAATCTAATGTGCCTTTGTCTTTTGAGAAACTAGAGGAAGATTATACAAATATGGATACTGTATACAATGAGTGGAATTTGGCCCTACATAAATCTGAGAAAGGAAAGTTAACAGATGAAGATGAGCCCCTATTTGATATCAACATTTCTAGGTAGTATCTACAATATACTTATATGGCATGCAGTCAAGTGGGAGGAGTCGAGGTTCCGGATGTAGCTCAAATAGGTTCTTTAGTTCTTGCTATTGACACACAAATGCATGAGCTGAGATAGTTCGATTATGTTAATTACATTGTTGAGAAGATAAATGAGGGTTTCTTAAGCCTTCATAATAACCCTAACAAGACTTTTAAGTTCTATTCATTGTTTATGCATATTATTTTGTCTTATGGATGACACAGGGGGCTGTGGCATGAGGAATTGAAGCTAAATATTCATGGCAAGGATCAACAAGAGTAGGCAGTATAACTATGGGTATCACTGAGGGATTCTTGGTTCATGAGATTTAACTATATAAAATTTGAAGAATTCTTCATGCAACCATTATATAGAGCTTTTGGAGTTTCTTTATATGAGTCATTTTCAGAAGAAATCAAAAAATTTCTTAGACCCCATGAACATGGGGATACTAGGGTGAATCACAATTGGGGTGACCGGTATGTATGTTAGGACTTCACATATTTTAGAGTTTTTAGATTCAAGGGAGCTCCTTATGTGCTACCAAAGCCTACACCTGATAGAATTGCCTACCTGGAGATTGTGAGGCAAATGAGTGTCTCAAATGCACATCACTTTGGGGGTGCCCACAAGCAAGTTTTCTTACCAGGGACTTTACATTTTGGTGATTTCACTATTGTTATCTACAAAGGCATATGAAATCATTGACAAAAGGTTAATAGAATATTATAACCTCCATGAGCATACAACCTGAAAGAATTATGACCTGAAGGGTTATATCCACCAGAGTAGAAAAGGGCAAAATCTGGGCATTTATTTTCATGAGCATGTTGAAGCCTTGGATAGCTTCAGAAAAAAGGAATTTGAGGAGGCTATGCAAATCTTTCAGAACTTGAACTAGAGACTGGAATAAAAAAGACAAAGACTGCAGGAGATGGAAGAAGAAAAAGAAGCTAAGAGTGAGTCAGGAGAGAATGAGGTTGTCTCAAGATACAGGAGGCCTGAAAGGGAGGAGGAGCCTAAAGCACATGACCTAACTATTGCGAGGATAAATGTTGATGTTGATGTTAGGTTAGAAGAGCACACTTCTTTTGTGTCTAATGATGAATTCATCAAATCAAAGGAGTTCAAATCTGTTTTATATCACTTCAAAGGAAAGAGGCTAAGAGAAGCCATGCCTGATGTAATACTAGAAAATGAGGCAAAGATGCTTCAAAAAATGAAGGTAGATATCGATGTAGAAGTAGAAGGCATGACCCCTCAAAGGGGAAGGAAACTTCTTGTAGAGGTAGGAATTATCCTCTTTCTAGGCCAGGATCTTAGTGCATCCTTTATTTTTGATAGCCTATTGCATTCAGATAAGAAGGACTTCAAGTTAGACATTCAGGGCATGAATGATATCTTCATTGGATCAAGATATGATCTAGATGATGAGGCTATGCATTTGTGGGCCCTTTATCCCCTCAATAAGAGGTTGAAGATCATAGATGTGGACAAAGATTTTGGACACATGATGAAGTTAAAGGTCGGTGAAGTGGATCCCATGATCACAACAGATATGGGAGTTGATATTTCAAAGTTAAATAAAGCACAAATGAAGATGCTAGTAAAAGAAGCAGGAAAGTATGAATCATTATATGAGGAACTCTTAAGAAGCAAGGGCCATCCTATACCTTAGAAAGAATGCAGAGCATAAGGACAGACACAACATGTGTCCTGTTAGTCTCAAAATTTGATTTCCCTTCTATCCTTCTTGTAAGAAATAAAATAACTTTCTCTGCATGTGAAAAGATCAAGGAAATAGAACTCAAGAGTAACATATAACAAGGTTTTGAGACCTTCTACACTTTGAACTTATCCAAAGTTCAGGTGGGTATACCTTCTATGAATATTTTCACACTTTAAAATTGAGATCCACAATAAACTAGTGCTAAAAACCTGTGGATTTCATCACCTCAATGAAACTGAAACACTAAAAGAAAAATTTGTATTCATTTTCAGTATTGATCCTCAAGAAAAGATAGAAATAAATCCTACAATCGGATACCAGTGCCTTATCCAGGCCATAGAGTCACCTAAATCGAGCAAGAGTTTTCAAAACTGAACATTCTTATACATTTCATCACTTCGGCTTTCATGAACCCCATACATGCCTAACATATACATAGGTCCTCTCCCATTTAACTAAAATAATTCACCAGATTCATAGAAACAAACAATAGATTTGCTGACAGAAATATTTCATGCACATTTAATCCCTCTCTTGAAGAGAAAAGACATAAATAACGTCTATAATATTGCCTGACAATCCATGCTCATTCGAACAACCCTAGATTATCCAAATGAAACCACCAAACTAAAGAATGTACACCAGAAGACAAAGAAATTTTAGGCCTAGAACTTTGATCTTTATATTCATATTCATTCTTGAAAATATTACATAACTTAGAGTAATCTCCTTAAAACAAGAAAAAAGCCCTAAATATATTTTGCCAGAGCTTCTTTACAAAATTCTTGTGATCCCTTTTTAACTAGTCCTGGTATCTATTTATAATATCATGGATGCTTACAAGCTTTGAACAATTTTTAAGAAAAGTTTGTTACAGACTGCAATATTCTCCAAGAAATAGTTACAAGTCCTTTTCAGTATCATCGACCTCTTCAATTTGTTGTTCAACTGCAACATCTTCTAACTATTCTAGAATATCTTCTCTTTGTCTAGCATACTTGTCCTTCCACTCCTGGAACACGTCATCACTCGGCCAAGAGAAGCTAACAATCCTTTTCTTCATCCCTTCTAGCCTTTTCCAAGTGACCCTTAACTACCCAATTTCTGTTTCTATGAAACCATAGTTTGACTTTACCTTTTCAATCTCCTCAATTGTCTTGACAAATAAGGATGTGTCATCAGTGTTGATGATTTCATTAACCCTTTGGGACAATTTGTGGTCCAGCTCTTCCAACCATGCCTTCTCCTCTTTTAGCTGAGTCAAACCAACAAAACCCCCTGGAAACAACTCATATTTGTGATTAGAATATTCTTTCCTATACAATTGGGATTTTCTTCTGAGAGTATATTCATTTCTTTTATGAATTCACAGGTGGATCTGAGATTGTCATTTGCCTCTGCATCTACATGGGATGAACACATAAGCTCTAACTCTTTTCCCCTAGGCACCCACTTATTTAAAATTGGTTGCAAAGTGGTCTCATCTTCTCTTAATTCAGTCAAAATATTTAGATTCCTCTTCATAGAAATATGAATGATAGAGGCCCTAGCTGAATCAACAAACTTCAAAATTGTGGCTTTTACCTTTTCCTCATATTTGCTTGCAAACAAGGCTTGAGCCTGTTTCAACTTTTTGAACTCATGTTGAACAGTTTCAGTTGGTTGGAAACTAGAAGGCATAGGAGAAGGGGGAAATTCTATGATAGGACTTGTAGGTGGAGGTCTTGCTGAAGAAGAAGATATCATAAGAGTAGAGGATTCACCTTGATGGTGCCAACTTGCCAACTGACTCTGAAGCCTAGCAATGATGCTATCTCGGTTGGCTATTCCTTCTTTGGCTTCATTATAAGCCTTCAAGATTGTTTCCAATTTCAACTGGAGATTAGCCTTTTCTTTTGCGTCCTTTTTTTCCACTGCTACACTGAACTTTGTAGTTTCTAAGACTGTGCTTGCAACTTCCACCATCCCTATATCTTGAACTCTTTTTACAATCATACCTCCTAGGAAACTAGAATCTGAGGCATCTTTCCTTCTTCTATTTTCATCCTTTTTCAATGACCACATGACTAAAGCAGCGTTATCTTTGCTAAAGGTCACTCCTTCCATGGGTTTAGTTTCCTTCCTGACTGCTTCAAGTACCAGAGCATTAGCTATATCCCACTTAGGGAGGATCAAAGCACCAGCCTTTGATACCATCTCTCTTCCCTTTTCAGGAGTAATGGTCTTGAATTCTTCAATCATTTCTTGTTTTAACTCTTCCTCCACCTATGTTACATCTCTATAAGGCTACTCACTCTTCCTTTTTTCACATCTGGCCTTAAGTTGTTCCATGTTTTGTTTCCATATAAAATGCACGAAGGTCCCTGTTGTAACAAAGTTACTATCAACCAGAAACTCCTCACTAGCTTGCTTGATAGTTAGGTCTATCTATTTACCTTTGAGCTCACCTTCAGTCAAGTTCATCTCAACACTAGGTGGCTCTTTTGGCATCCCTTCTTGGGTTCCCTCATATGTGTAGGCAATCTCCCTGAGACACCCTAACTATAACAAATATTCGGCCACTACCTGCTCATCTCCTATGTGGATGGGGGATTGAGATGGAGAATATAGAGGCTCATTGGTTTGCACTTCCTTCCCCACTCTTTTCCTTTTAGGGGAGTCTTGGAATGTCAATGACATCTTCAATTTCTCTTTTCCCTCTTGAAGTAGAAGGCTCACCAGTCACTGGCATCATCACACTGCATTTTTACTTCTTGTGCATTACATAATCACTTGGTGGGATAGCCTTAGCAAAGGCAGGCTTAGCCAGAACCAATTTAACCCTATCAGGGTCATTTCTCATTATAACATCCCTCTTTTCCTTCAAATTTTGCATGAGGTCTTCAAAATAAAGAATAAAGAATTTGATTTTCTCCTCAAAGGGATTGAAACTATAAAGAGGGTCATAACTACTATCAAATTGATGAATGAACTCAAGATCCCTTTTGTATGCAACCCACTTCTCCTTCCTTAATTCTTGCTCATCCAAATTGAATTCATTCCTAATTAAATCTTTAGGGAATTGAAATTGGTGAGGCCTACCCTTACAAACTACTCTTTTTCTAAACATGTCGTTGAAAAAGTCTTCAGGGTCTGCAAATCTTGAAACTGCAGTTGACAATCTATATGGTTTAATGAATTCTTTAAGATACTTCTAGCCACCTTTGGTGATCACAAAATGATGGGCCATGGTACTAGTTGGGAAAATAGTCCTTTTACCTCCATTTGTCAGCTTTGCCTCTTGCACACCTCCAATCTGCTTTAAGACTTCTACAATTCCTATCTTCAGTGGGACTTGATAAGGCAATAAATATGGAGTTACCCCAAAACCATATACTTTGAAAACTATAGAAACAGGGTAAAAATACATATCTCCCCAATTATGAACAATCTTAATACCCTTAGCAAACTCTTTGGGTCTGAGGAATTCTAAGAGAGCCTTAGGGATCCTAGGGTTTTTTGTGCACAAAATAATCCTAATCTTAGATGCAAAGCATTTGTCAAAATTTAAATAACTAGCATCCTCTCTGTCCCAGGACAAAATAGTACTCCAAAGTTGAACATACATCTCTTCCTTATCTTTCACCTTGACCAAATCCATTTCTTTTACAAAATAATCATCACCCTTGAACAAAAACATGTGCATTAAAAGAGAATACCATCCAAATGGTTTTTCCACCTTACCATTTTTTATCCCTACTAGCCCTGTATGAATTGCATCAGTGAGGTAAGGTGCATAGTCAAATGTTATTGCCAGAGAGGGGTTTATAATCTGTGCAATCATCAGCATATAATGGGTTGGCATGTTTTTCTCAGCATCTTCTCCAAAAATCTGACAAAGTGCCCAATACATGCCCTTAGCTCTTAAAGTAAACAAATTCAGGGAGAAAGGTTCCATGTTGATGGGGCCTACAATAGTTAGCCCTCCTATCTTAACAAAAAACTCTTTTAGTGGGCCACTCCTAACGTGATCCCTTTGAAGCCTCACTGAGCTTAAACACACTTCTGAAATCATCATCATTAATTTCAATTAGGGTTGATCCCTTCACATTCGTGATACATCTAGCTACAGTGTCACAATTTTGTGCAATTAGAGTCAACAAATCTACATCCATGAAGACCCTAGGGACTATAAGATTCCCCACATCCAATTCCCATATTCTATTTAAAGGGGCAAGGGAATGTCTCTGACCAAAACCTACCTTGAATAGTCCTAAACTTGACATCCCTATTGTGGATCCCTTAACCAATTACCTTTGTCATATAGGCCATCCCCAATTATTAAATGAGGGTTCTTTGGCACCAATTGTTTTTCTTTGGCCCCGACATTGGTAGACATAGTTAGTTGTTCCAGAAAGTCATCACGTATATTACTATCTTGGTAGTTTACCTTTGTTGTTAACTCCCTTCTTGGCACCATCCCATTAATGCAATTATATCAATTGAGATTTGCACAAAACTCTAATGAAACAATTCACACAGCAACATCGATTCTCAGACTGCAACTAGCAAGGAAAACACAGAAAAAACCTAGTTATTCACCTGAAAAAACTCGCTCTGCACCAGCTCCTCTACAACAAAATTGTCGAAATGGTACCTATTGTTCTCAAGTTCTAATTCCCCTCTTATCCCTTATACAAAAATATTGTAACTCTATCTGCAAATTAGGAGATCAAGGAAGCAAGAACCTTAGAGCAACATATGACAAGGTTTCAAGAACCTTCTACGCTTTGAACTTATCCAAAGTTCAGGCAAGTATACCTTCTGTGAATAACTTCACACTATTAAAATGAGATCCACAGTAAAACAGTCCAAAAACTAGTGAATCTTATCACCTCAACATGAACTGAAATAATAAAAGAAATCTTATGCTCATTTTCAGTATTGATCTTCAAGAGATACAGAAAGAGTACTACAACTGATACCAATGCCTTATCCAGGCTACAAAGTCATCTAAATAAAACAAGGATTTCACAATTAAACATCTCCATACATCTCATCACTTCGGCTTCTATCAACCCCATGCATGCCTGACATACATAAGAGTGCTTCCTTATCAAAGGAAATAGTGTTCATCTAATTCAAGGTCTCTAACAAAATAACCTACTGATAGAGATATTTCTTGCGTATTTAATTCCCCTACTAAAGAAGAAAGATAAGAAACATATCTATAAAGACTGCATTACAATCCATGTTCAATTGAATAACCCTAGATTACACAAATGAAACCAATAAATTATTGAAAGCACACCAGAAGTCAACACAAATTCTAGGCTCAAAAGTTTATGGTTTGTATATTGATATTCATTTTGAAAAAATCTTACAAAACTCAGAATATTCTCTGTAAACTTAGAAAAACCTAGATATATTTCTACAGAGTTTCTTTACAAATTCTTGCAATCCCTTTTTAACTAGTCCTGGTATCCATTTATAATATTATGGATGCTTACAAGCTTCAGACATTCCTAAGAAGTTTGTTACAAACTAGAATACTCTCCAAGAAATAGTTACAAATCCTTTTCAACATCTATGACCTCTTCTACCTTTTGTTCTATTACAACCTCTTCTAACTGCTTCAAAGCATCTTCTTTCTATCCGACATATTTATCCTTCCATTCCTGAAAAACATCATCATTGGGCCAAGCAAAGCTGACAACTTTCTATTTCATCTCTTCTAGCCTTTTCCAAGTGACTCTTAACTACCCAATTTTTGTTTCCATGAAACCGTAATGAGATTTTACCTTTAAAATTTCTTTAATTTTTTGGACAAATAAGGATGTGTCATCAGTGTTAATAATTTCATTAACCCTTAAGGAAAACTTGTGGTCCAACTCTTCTAGCCAGGTCTTCTCCTCTTTCAACTGAATTGGACCTACAAATCCCCCTGGAAACAATTCAAACTTATGATCTGAATATTCTTTTCTATATAATTAGGCTTTTCTTTTTACACCTGCCCTTTCCTCTAAGAGAATATTCATCTCTTTTATAAACTTACTGGTGGACCTTAGAATGTTGTTCTCCTCTGCATCTGCATGGGATGAACACATGAGTTCCAACTCCTTACCTCTGGGCATCCACTTATTAAGGATTGGTTCCAAAGTGGCTTCATCCTCTCTGAATTTGATCAAAACATCCAAAATCTTCTTCATATTAATGTATACAATGGAGGCCTTGACT
The DNA here is from genome assembly GCF_030272615.1 of Cryptomeria japonica. Taxonomy (NCBI): domain Eukaryota; kingdom Viridiplantae; phylum Streptophyta; class Pinopsida; order Cupressales; family Cupressaceae; genus Cryptomeria; species Cryptomeria japonica. The sequence continues at coordinate 499,962,765 of NC_081409.1, read as the reverse complement.
GAATCAACAAACTTCAAGATTGTGGCTTTCACCTTTTCTTCATACTTGTTTACAAACAAGGCTTGAGCTTGTTTCAACTTTTCCAACTCATGTTGGACAGTTTCAGCTGGCTAGAAACCAGAAGGCATAGGAGAAGGGGAATAATATATAATGGGACTAGTAGGAGGGGGTCTTGCTAGAGAGGAGGCTATCATGAGTGTAGAGGATTCACCTAGATGGTGTTGACCTGCCAATTGACTCTGAAGTCTAGTAATAATGCTATCCCTATTGGCTATTCCTTATTTGGCCTCATTGTAACCCTTTAAGATAGTCTCCAATTTGAATTGGAGATTAGCTCTTTCTTTTGCCTCTTTCTTTGCTACAGCCACACTAAACTTTGCAGTTTCCAAAACTGTGCTTGCAGCTTCCACTACCCCTGTATCTTGGACTCTCTTAACAATCATGCCTCCTAAGAGAATAGAATCTGATTCACTTTTCCTCCTTTTGTTCTCATCCTTTTTTAGTGACCACATGACTAAAGTAGCATTATCCTTGCTGAAAGTCACTCCTTCCATTGGCTTTGTCTCCTTCCTCACTGCTTCAAGAACTAAAGCATCAGCTATATCCCATTCAGGGAGAATTAATGCACCAACCTTAGACACCATCTCTCTTCCTTTCTCAGGGGTGATAGTCTTAAACTCTTCCATTATTTCTTGCTTTATTTCTTCTTCTACCTGAGTTGCATCTCTGAGAGGATGTTCACTCTTCCTCTGCTCACATCTGGCCTTGAATTGTTGCATGTTCTGCTTCCACACAAATTGCATGAAAGCCCCTATTGTAACAAAGTTACTGTCAGCCAAGAATTCCTCACTAGCTTGCCTAATAGTAAGGTCAAATTCTTTGCCCCTTATCTCACCATCAGTCAAGTTCATTTCAACACTAGGTGGCTCCTCTGCCATCCCTTCTTGGGTCTCCTCATAGGTATAGGCAATCTCACCAAGAATCCCTAACTGTAATAATTGTTCTGCCACCACTTTCTCATCTCCTATGTGGATAGGGGACTGAGATGGAGAATATTGAGGTTCATCAGTTTCAACTTCCTTTCCCACTATTTGCCTTTTAGGGGAATCTTGGATGTCAATGACATCTTCAATTTTCCTCTTCCCTCTTGAAGTGGAAGGCTCTCCTGTCACTGGCATCATCACAGTGTACTTTGACTTCTTATGCATTACATAATCACCAGGTGGGATATCCTTAGAAAAGGAAGGCTTAGCCAGGACCAACTTAACCCTATTAGGATCATTTTTCATTATAGCCTCTCTTTTTGTTTAAGGTCTGCATGAGGTCTTCAAAATAAAGAATCAAGAATTTGATTTTCTCCTCAAAAGGGTTGAAGCTGGAAAGCGGGTCCTAACTACTATCAAATTGATGGATAAAATCAAGTGCCTTCTTATATGCAACCCACTTCTCCTTCCCTAGTTACTACTCATCTAAGCTAAATTCATTATTAATAAAATCTATAGGGAACTGAAATTGATGAGGCCTACCTTTACACATCGCCCTCTTTCTAAACATGCCATTGAAAATTTCCTCAGGGTCTACACATCTTGAAACTGCAATTGACAGCCTATATGGCTTAAAGAATTCCTCAAAATATTTCCAGCCACCTTTGGTGATTACAAAATGGTGGGCCATGGTGATAGTTGGGAAAATGGTCGCCTTGCCTCTATTGGTCATCTCTGCCTCTTATACTCCTCCAATTTGTCTCAATACCTCTGCAATTCCTATCTTCAATAGGAGCTGATAGGGTAGTAGATAAGGAGTACCTCTGAAACCATATACTCTAAAAATAGTAGAAATAGTGTACAAATACATGTCTCCCCAATTGTGAACAATCTTAATGCCCTCTACAAATTCTTTAGGTCTGAAGAATTCCAAAAGAGCCTTAGGAATCCTAGGGTTTTTTGTGCATAAAAGAATTCTAATCCTAGATGCAAAGCATCTATCAAACTTCAGAAAACTAGCATCTTCTCTATCCCAAGATAAAACAGTGCTCCAAAGTTGGACTGGCATCTCCTCCTTATCCTTTACCCTAACCAAGTCCATTTCCTTTGCAAAATAGTCAGCACCTTTGAAGAAAAACATATGCATTAATAGGGAGTACCATCCAAACGACTTATCTACCTTACCATTTTTTATCCCTACTAGCCCTACATGAATTGTATTAGTAAGATATGGGGCTTAATCAAATCTTATTGCTAGGGAGGGGTTTAGAATTTGTGCAATCATTAACATGTAATGGGTTGGCATGTTTTTCTCAGCATATTCTCCAAAGATCTGACATAGGGCCCAATACATACCCTTAGCTCTCAGGGTAAATAAATTGAGGAAGAATGGTTCCATTGTGTTGGGGCCTACAGCTGTTAACCCCCCTATCTTAATAAAGAACTCTTTCAATGGGCCACTCCTAAGATGATCCCTTTGTGCATTATAGATCTGGCCTAACGAATCAAAGTCAATTGGCTCTAACAAATTGGAAGCCTCACTGATTTTAAACATGTTTCTAAATTCATCATCTTTTATTTCACTCAAGGCTGATCCCTTTACATTCTTGATACATCTTGCTATAGGGTCATAATTCTGTGCAATAAGGGTCAACAGATCTACATCCATGAATACACCAAGGACCACAAGCTTCCCCACATCCAGTTCCCATATGCTATTCAAAGCGGTTGGGGAATGTCTCTGCCCAAAACCTACTTTGAACAGTCCTAAACTTGATATCGCTATTTCAGGGTCCCTTAACAAATCGCCTTTATCATACAGGCCATCTCCATTTCTGAGATGAGGGTTCTTTGGTACTAACTCTTTGGCCTTAGCCCCGACATTGGTAGACATGGTTAACTATTCTAAAAAATCATCACAAATGTTCCTGTCCTGATAATTCACTTTTCCTATCAACTCCCTTCTTAGTGCCATCTTGAATAAGCAACTATACCAATTGAAACTAGCACAAAACTCAAATGAAAAGAATTCACACAACAATGACGGAAAATAGACTAGAATTATCAAGGAAAGCACAAAACCTGTTATTTGCCTCAAAAGAATCACTCTGCATCGATTTCTCTGCAACAGACTTCGATGAAACAATGCTAATAATCAAGTTGATGTAGACTCTAATACGGCAAGTTGGCATTGAATTTTTTTAGAAATTAACTCTGCATGCTTCAGCTATCATTTCAGAATTGAATTCACAAAATCAAATTTAAAACGGGCTCCAACGGGTCATATCTTCTCTGAGTCTTTCCTCTGTTTCGCTCTTTCGCTACTTCACAAGACATAAAACCTTTGTACTTTTCTTTCACAAAGCAACACTGGCCATTGGATTTTAAGAACTTACACTACCTTTATCTTCGTCTGATCTCTCTTTGTTAATGTCGGGCCCTACCTTCTTTTCGCTACTTCGCGGGCTTTAACACTCGTGTACTTTTCCATCATGAAGCCACGCCAACTATTATATCAAGCTCTAACTGCCTAGTCTTTAACTCCAACAAGGATCGTCAGTCTCACTAACTAACCGCGCCTCACCTTGATAGCTAACAATTTTCACCATTTCACAGAGACTAAGCTGCAGGCATCTTTGGGCCACGAAACAATGAGGACCATTGGATCAAGATGAATTTCTTTTAATAGGCTTCAAACCTTTTAAGTGGGCCCTTTAACTTAGAGATCATTTATGTCACCTCTTCACTGATTAACAAATGCCATGTGGCAGTTAGCCATTAGCCTAGGAAGTTCCTTCGGGTTCCATTCTGAATCTGCCACGTGTTTTGCTTCACTATTCTCACAATAACTACTAGTTGCACCCAGGTGGGCCCTCAACTATCCTTTAAAACCACGTATACTGGACTGGTCACCTTTTATTCTACGAAACACACCATTTGTCCTGCCACATCATGCTTTTGTGTGATTTCCACCTGTCTTTCACCATTTCGCAAAGACTAATCTCTGTTTGACTTGCGGCCATGAAACCATGACAACCATCCAATCAAATCATACTTGATTGGCTTTTAACTTCGTGCCCTGCCTGTCTTTTGGGCCCACTGGCCTCTTCCGCTATTTCACGATGACTATCTTGTGATTATTTTGTCTTCGCGAATCCATGCAGGCCGTTAGATCTTAGGAACTTGCCCTTTGTTTATCCTTTCTATCACCACCTTGCCTGGGCCCACCGCGGACCACCAACTGGGTGCCCCGTCACTGTTCTGTCATCGCCACCTAGACCTACCACTTTGATAGCCATCTTAGTGGGACCCACCACCTTTTCGCTACTTTGCAAAAGGTAGAACACGTGCATCTTCCGACCATGAATCAACGCGAGCCATTGATCCTTCTCCAACCCAATCACCTTTTAACCAAGGAAAACCGCTTGTCTCTGGGACCCACCACGTGTTTTTCGTTGTTTCGTAGAACATATACCATGTGCATCTTGGGCTAGCGAATCAACGCGAGCCATTGGATCACAATCAAGATGCAATTCTTTTATCCGACGGTCAATCCACCTGGTCGGGCCCGCCTATGCCTTTCGCTATTTTGTGATGACTAACTTGCTAGCAACTTCTCTTAACGAAGCAACAACAATTGCTCGATCATCAAAGAGTTGCACAATATTTATTAGGCCCGAAAATCATTAGAACAAGGTAAAGGAAGGGCGCATAAATTCAAAATATTAAGGGATCGCCTAGGGAAAAAATAGAAGGGGGGGACACTTCTCATGACGAACCGACCCTTCTTTAAGTGACAAAAGTAATGCGCGAATAGAATCATAAGGGTTTTTCTCAAAAAACTGGAAGGGTTAGAAACAAAAACCTTAAACCCTCTTCTGGATCAAGAACAAAGAAGCAATAAGGCCACAATCAGACTCAAATTTTGCAAAATTTTGGCCAATTACAGAACAAGAATACCCATTTTTTAAATAGTGATAACAATATAAATATTCAATTAATGTGGACCTTAATACGACAATTTGGCATTGAATTAAGAAATTAATCCCGCATGCTTTGGCCATCACCTCAAAATTGAATTCATAAATTGAATTCAAAAATAGGCTCCAATGGACCACAAGTTCTCTGAGTCTTTCTCTATTTTGTTGTTTTGTCATTTCACAGAGTTTAAAACCCCTGCACATTTCTTTCACGAAGAAATGATGATCGTCGGATCCTTGGAACTTGCACTACCTTTATTCCTTCTCGTCTCTCTGCATTAGTGATGGGCCCTACCTTCTTTTCGCTATTTTGTGAATACTCAACCTTATGCACTTTCACCACACGAAACAATGTCGGCCATTAGATCATCATCTACTTGCTCGATCTTTACTTCTTACAATGACTGCCAGTCTTCTTAACTAACCGCGCTCAACCACGATAGTTAACAATTTTTGCCACTTCGTAGAGTTTAAACTGCCAGCATCTTTGAGTTGCAAAACAATGACAACCATTGGATCCACCTCGAGATGTACACCCTTTAACATGCTCAGACCTTTAAAGTGGGCCCCTAACTCAGAGACCACTTTCTTTATCTCATTACTGGCTAACAAATGTCACGTGATAGTTGGCTATTTGCTTAGGTAATTCCATCGGGTTCCATTCTAAGGCTGTCATGTGTTTTACTTTATTATTTTCAACATAACTGCCAGTTGAATCAAGGCGGGCCCTCAACTACCCTTCAGAGCCACATGCATCTGACAAGTCACCAATTCTCTCCATGGAGCAACCCATCTGTCCTGCCATGTCACCCACCACATAACTGCCACTTCATTTCGCTACTTCATGAACATTAATCTTCATTTGACTTGAAGCTATAAATCCATGCGAGCCGTTTGATTAACTCATACTTAATCGGTCTTTATGACCTACTTGTCCTTGGGGCCCACTGACCTTTTTGCTACTTCACAAACCTTAAATCTTAGGTACCTTTCCTTTGTGAAGCAATGACAATCGTTGGATCTTGGAAACTTGCTCGTCTATTACCCCTGCCATGACCATCTCGCTTGGGCCCTCCACCTTTTTGCTAATTCATAGAAGGTAAACTACAGGAATCTTTCGGCTGCAAATCAACGCAAGCCATTGAAGTTCTCTAAACTGATCGTCCTTTAACCAAATGAGCTTCTCACCTCTGGGACCCACCAAGTTTTTCGCTATTTTGCAAAGGGTAGATCACATGCATCTTAGGCTAGCAAAGCAACGCAAGCCATTGGATCCAATACAAGATGCAGTCTTTTAACCTGATGGACAACCCTTCGGCTGGGCTTGCTTACCCCTTTTCACCATTTTGCAAACACTAAATCTCAAGCATCTTTTCCTAGCAAAACAACAACAACCATAGGATTAACATGGACTTGCACAATTATTAAGGAGCCCGAAAAAGGTTAAAACCCAACAATAGGTAAAGGCATAAGGATTAAAACACCGCCTAGGGAAAAAAACTAATGGGGGGACACTTCTCATGATAAACTGACCCTTCCTTAAGTGGAAAGAGGTAATGCAATAATAGAACGCAAGGATTTTTTCAAAACATAGGAAAGGGATAGAATTCATAAACCTTAAACTCTCTTTTTACCTAAGAAATACAGAGGCAACAAGGTCATGCCAAACACTTTTTTTTTTTAGTTTTTTAGCCGACCATGGGACAAGAATACCCAATTTTTCAAATAGTGATAACATGTCCTACTGTCTAAATGATTTGAGAATATGCAGAAGATACTAGAGGAATTCTGGACTATTTACCAGAGAAACATGGATAACACAGTGTCACACCAGAGGATTTTGGATCGGTTAAATATGTTATTGACAGATCAAACACTGAATGACAAAAGGATAAATAAGGTTAAAAAACTGATTGATGCTCATGAAGGATTCACAATAGAGTTGAAATCGAATATGAGGAGTGTAAGGGTATTGTCAATCATGGATTCCCAAATGTGGTAGATGATATAGGGGTAATAAAGGATGAAAACTAGTGGATTACTGAATCCAGATCCCTACTCAGTTCAACCCTTAGCATTGCCTGTACGGATACATTGGATATGAATGAAACAAGGGAAAAGGTTGAGAATTTTTTTATAGTAGAGATAGTGGTCAGAGACATTATCTTCAACATCTGCATATATAAAGATGAAGGATATCTTCAACATATGCAAAAGTGTGGTTAGCGGCTAGATGAAAAGAATTAGTCTATGTCATTGTATTATGTTTTGTTTATAGCAATTAGGGAGTCAGATAGGTTTCTATTAGTTTTAGTTTGTACTAATGAAAGGGTGTGTCCTTTCATTCATATCTTTTGAGTCATATATATATAGAGAGTCATTTTGTATTCTAGAAGGGAACAAAATGATAAGAAAATTATTATTTTTCAAGATGGTCTATTGGAACCAGTAGTGTTATGTAAACCAGGTCTGTAGAAATGAAAATCCATTTTGTGCAAGCAAATGTATCATGAAATATCTGTGAGTCAATAGTTTTTGTACACCCATTTTTCCAAAAAATTAATATACAAGATTTGATTGTTTTTATCTTCAGATCATTTCATGTTATATGATGTTGATGAGTTAAAATCCCTTGGATAAATTTGAATAAGGTTTGTTGCCGTGTTTTATCACTTGTTGTTATACAGATAACATAATTATTTTTGTTTCTCTTATAACATACATTGAAGTCATTGCAGTGATAGTCTTGCATACCTGTGAGTTTTCCCAAACTGTCTCCAAGGACCACAAATATTTGTCCATTAAATAACAAGTAAATTGTCAGATAAGGCACTTGTCTGTTGTTAGTTTTCTATGAATAAATTTTGGTGTGCACAAAGTCCTCTCTAGAGAAGAATATTACTAGTTTCTATGAGATTTTTTCTTTCATAATTACTCAAGGTTCCAATGGAATTTTTCTATGAGCTTTGTTTGCTATCAATTATACTCAAGTTTTTTAGATTAAAATAAGTTAAAATCATATCATAAAGCATAGTTGCACGAAACAGTTTGCCATTCCTATAAACAACTAGATTCAATAATTTAAATTCACTATAAAGAAATATCTTTATGCTTTGGAGATTGAGGTATACCCACCTAAGGTCTAGTGGAGCCTAAAGTGCAGAGGAATTTCGTCTTTGACCATTCCTGTTCATTGGCCAAGGCTGATTGGATCAGTTAGGGATTTGGCAAGTTTCTTTGATTTCCAATCTGTGGTTTTGGGAACCAACAGATTGGTGACTCTACTAGGGAGTTGTAATAAGAAGTGTTCAAAATTTCTAGTGGTTTTATTTCAGACTCTGTTGGAGGAAGGAGCCCAAAAGATTAATAAAAGTATTATTCCTCTTAGGAGGTGGTGACTCTACATTTAATATATGAGTAATAATTGGCATTTGGGGGTTAGAAGAAGTTTCCTCATAGAGAGGATGGTTCTTCATCTGGTGATAGTTTTGAAAATCTTGAGGAGAATCCTTTTTATAACTTAAATATAAAAGATAATAAAGGTGGCCATGATGAAACCCTAACTGCTTAGGAGCAGGAGGACAGGTATTTGGATCAAATTATTCTTATAATGGATGACTTAAATGGAGGTTAATCTAAAATGGCAAAGGCTCTTAAGAGACAACTAGATTGGGTATTGCAGAAACTCGAATTAGAAAGAGATGCCATTCAAAGCCCTAAGTCAAACAGGGTTGAAGAAGAGAAGGGAAGAGGTGAAGCTAGTAGGCTAACAACCCTTAGGTATAGTCCCCCTCACATGAGAAACTTGGAACATCCATTTAGGGTCTATAATAATCCATTGTCTAATGTTTTGGATAATAATTATGAAAAAGGGATAAATGGAAAAATATACCCTACCATGAAAATAAAAACCAGTATAATTATAGACAATGCAATAATCATGATGGTGAATGAAGAGCTAACAGTGGGGAAATTACTAGTAACTGGAATAGTAGAGATGGGACCAACGACATAAATAATAATAGAGGTAATTATGGTAATAATGGAAACAATGGAAAAAATGGTAATAATGGAGGAAATAGAAATTACCAAACTAACAACTATGGTGGCAGACCACCTATGACCATTGAAAGGTACAAACAGTTGGATTTCAGTGGGATAGTTGGATATCCTAATTAGATTTCAAATAATTTAAGCTCATCTATCCCTAAATTGACCGGAAATGGAACTGATTTTACCGAACAACATGTAATAAATGTAAAAAAAACCATTGAAGAGTTTGAAGTCCCTTATGAAGATGTTTTTATGAATTTTTTTGTTCAATCTCTAACAGAGGATTTAGGAGAATGGTATAGAAATATTCCCAATAGATACATTGGTAGTTGGCAAGAGTTTGTGACAATATTATTGGAAGAATTTGGAGAATATAATGATACTTTATTTGCATCTCATGAATTTAATAGCATAAAAAATAGTCAGAATGAATCAATCTCTGAATTTAATAACAGGTTTAATAAAGTACTTAATAGAATACCAAGAGACATTAGACCTATTGATTAATTTTTGATTGATTTGTATTTGAGTTCTTTTGACAGCAAGACTCATTATGAGATCCTATCTCACAAGCCCACTACCTTGCAGCAAGCTTTTGAAACAAATACTACCATTGAAAATAACAGAATGGCTACTGGGAGAATTTGCAAAAGAGATGATCCAAAATTATATAATCCCAAAGAAAGAAAAAAGGACGAGTTTGGCAAAATCATGGACATGCTGAAAGGCATGAAGGGTAAGCAAAATCACAATGAGAAGCCACCCCCATATAGAAGTAACAAGCCTATAAGTTACAATAGACCAAGATTGCATGACATGCCATATAATACAAACTGGAAAGATGGTAAGCCGGTAAATGTGAATCTAAGCAAAGAAACTCTTGATCTGTTGAAGAAGGTAAATAATTTTGTGGAAGAATATCCATGGTGTGAAGTCTACAATTTACCGCATGTTACAGAACAATGTATGATTGCTCAGGATTTTGCAGAAGAGAAGAACAGTGAGAGTGAATATGAGCCCACAATAAATGTACTTTCATCAGATCCATTTTGGGGTAGGGATGAGGATTCATCTGAGGATGAGAAATCATCTGATGTACAATGGAGAAGAGAGAGCCAACAACATAGTGTACAACAAGTTTTTAATGATTATGATGTGGACATCCCATCCATGAGGAAATTGTTTCATAATGGAGAGCTGATGCATTCCTTGATAAACTTAACAGATGAAGGAAAGAAAGCCTATATTGTGGTGGCAGTAACTTAGGAGAAAATCAATTATCGACCAAGGAACAAAATAATGAACCCAAAGCAAGGTAAGCCATCTGGGATATTTGCAAAAGTTCCTAAAGCTAGTGGAAATGAAGACACCGTCGCTAACAATGAAAAGGAAGGTGCAGTAGAAAAGGTCAAACAAATGAAACCTCTTAAATTAACAAAGCTAATCGAAAAGAAATATATTAGTAAACCACTCTCAACTTGTGGATCATTTATGTCTTAGGCTTTATCATAGGTGAAAATATCTGTGCCCTTGCTTGAAGTAAAGAAATTCCCTGATTACAAACATGAAACAATCAAGATTTTGTCTAACATTAGTGAAGTTAATAAAGAGGATCATAAGCCAAAAGCTAAAGATCCACCTGTTGTCTATTTGAGAACTTCTATCACTAAGAATATTACCCAGGTTGATCCTTTTTATCTGACTTTGATGATTAACAATAAGATGGTTAAGAATTGTATGATAGATTAAGGTGCAGCCATGAACATAATTGCAGAAGATGCCATGAAAGAGCTTGGGATGCATGTGGACAATCCCTATGGGAAATTCTATGCTATGAATATCAAATTAGTCCCAGCTGTTGGAATTATGAAGGATGTGGAGTTTCAATTTCTAGCATGCCTAGATACATCATATAAAACAAACATCACCATTGTACAAGTTCCGCCAAATTATGGGGTGTTACTATCAAGGAAATGGTCAAATTTGGTGGGGGGGACATGTCCAGCTAGATCTTTCATATGCGACCATCCTAGTAAAAGGGGTGAATGTAAGGATTGATAGAGAGCCAAGATCATTCTACCTAATAGAGGAAGTTGATCCAAACGAGACAACATGTTTTCTCCAAACAAATATAGATAACTTTCAAGTAAGTATTTCTAAACCCATTCAATGCAAAACTAATAAGTTTGAAAATACTATTGAATCATACAAGGATAAGATTTTGAAAATGTACTTTGATGGTGCTTGCAGTAAGGATGGAAGTGGAGCTAGTGTAATTTTTATTTCTCCTAATGGGAAATCAGTCAAATATTCTTTCTTATTAGCCTTTGAATGTACAAACAATGTTGTTGAATATGAAGCACTCTTGTTAGGTATTAGAATGGAAATATGGCATTAAATTACTAATAGTTTATGGTGATTTAGGGTTAGTCATATCTCAAGTGAGGGAAATATTTGCCAATAAAAATATAAGGCTTTGAAATTACAGAAATGAGGTGTGGGATTCAATTGAATTTTTTGATGCATTTTCTATAACATGGATTGTGTTAGGACATATCTATGCAAAACATTCCATGCTATTTATTTGATGTTTTTTATATTTACATTTTCATCATAAGAGCATTTACTATTGGATTGAATATGCAGGAAGTATGTTGCAATATCAGAAGGATCCTACTGTGACCTATTTTCAAAATTGAACAAGTACCGCTGGGGCATGCTAAGGGTTGGCACTGAATAGGGACTATATGAGGAAATTTCATCATATTGGATCCTTATAAAGACATTCTTTGGGCCTATGTGATAGAATCTACCATATATTAGTACATATGAAGTTTCCATGGAGGGTGGCAAGTGTAACTAATATATGAAGAGGAGCTTATTTAGCACAATTATCAAATTTAAGCTATCGACGTAAGTCACCTCCACTAGTCGAAACAATGAAAGAACCTATCAGTGTAACATAGACTGACCATTTTAAAGGAGAACCAAAAGAAGGTGCAGAAGGAGGGTTTCATCATTGTAACATTCACTATCGAGGGTATGAGAAAATGCTATGTCGATAGCTGATGAGGTTATCGGTATAACTTACACCAATGAAATAAAATGCGAAGTAGAGGTTGGCAATATCATCGGGTCATTGGAAAGTATCATTTCATGCTACCCCGATAGTCGATGGGCTAGGTGGCAAAGGTGGTGTCTTTGGCATGACTTACTCCGATGAGGAAATACCAAAAGGTGGAAAATACTAAGTCATTGGGATAACTTAAACTATCAGTGAAAGGTGTTTTAGGTTACGTCGATACCCAATGAGAAGGACAATCTGGGGACAGAGAAGGAGACTTAATTGGGATGACTTACACCGATCAAAGACCAAGCCATCGGGATATTGTCGCCTCATTGGAAGGGGACATTTTTGCTATGCCGATACCCGATGAAAAAAATAAGATAGGTGTGAATGAGGAGATCTCATCAGGGAAATATATGTCGATAGACCAAAGAAATAAAAGGACACATAAGTGCGAAGGTGATGGCATTAGGTCATCGGAGAAACATAAAGTAAGTTGTATCAATGCTCGATAAGGTGACCCGATGTAGCAAGCTAGATACGGACCACAAACGAGGACTCATCGGGATATCTAAAACCATTGGAGAAGCATCTTTGGAGTTATGTCGATACTCGATGGGCAGAATGCCACGAAAGAATAGAAGGAGGGTACATCAGGATGACCTATGTCGATGAGATATAAAGGTAAAGTCAAAGATTAGATAGAAGGAGGAGCCATCGAGGAAGTTATTAATATTAGAATTATAATAAATGAGTTATGCTGATACTCGATGGAGTGATCGGTAAGACCTATGCTGATGAAAAGGATGGGTGGCTCCAAGTGATTGAATTATCAGGAGTTATGAGGACTAGCCGCTTCAAAATCTGATCTTAATGAATGCACCTACCATTATTAAATATAGGCAACAGATAGGTCTGTGCATACACAAGGTGAATTACAACATCATTTCAATTGAGTAAATGCCCCTGAAGCATTAAATCTATATATAGAAGCTTGTATAAGGAATTGGCATAGCAAACTGAAGCAGATAGAGAGATTGGAGCTAAATTAAGCTACAAAATTTTTAATTTCAGTTAAGCTTGAGGTATTCAGACATGGAGGAATCTAGTTCATAAGACAATTTCTAAGAGAACCTCAAAGAAGTCTAAATGTGGAGAGGGTGCACAGAGGCAGAAATTAAATAAAGACATAATTGATCAAATGAGCTCACCAGGAGCCAAATCCCAGAGATCTAAGGCTAACCTGCCCATCAGTGACAAGATAGAAGATGATTTCAAGGAGATTGGTGATGTCTGGACCAGGATTAGAGATCATGAGTTGTTCTTGTACCATTATTCAAGGAGGAGTAAACCAACCACAATCTCAAACCCATGGATAACTGGATTGGGTAAACTTGTGGTTCCTAACATCTTTGTGAATTTCCAGTTGATGAAAACATTTTCTGGGGCTTATAATGCCACAAAAATATGTCTTCAATTGTCAAATGGTGAAGCATTCATCTTCCTTTCAGTGGCCACCATTCAAGAGGTTTTTGGTCTTGGTCTCGAATCTGACGTGCCTCTATCTTTTGAAAAACTAGAAGAAGAGTATACAAAGATGGACATTATATACAATGGGTGGAATTTTTCCATGCATAAGGCTGAGAAAGGAAAGCTGATAGATGAAGATGGTCCCCCATTTGACATCAACATTTTCAGGCAATATTTGCAGTGTATATATATGGCATGCGGACAAGTAGGGGGAGTTGAAGTTTCGGATGTAGCTCGAGTAGGGCCTTTGGTACTTGCTGTTGACACATAGATGCATGAGCCAAGACAATTTGACTATGCTAGTTATATTGTCAACAATATGCACGAGGGTTTATTAGGCCTTCATAATAACATTGACAAATCTGGTAAGTTTTAGTCTTTGTTAATGCATATTGTCTTGTTTTATGGATGACTCAGGGGGTTGTGGCCTAAGGAATTAAAGCTAAATGTTCATGGAAAGGATGGAGAGGAGCAACCTATTCAATTATGGGTGCAACTATGGGATTCTTGGTTCATGAGATCTCACTATATCAAATTTGAGGAATTTTTTGTGCAACCTTTATACAGAGTTTTTGGAGTCTCTTTTGATGGGTCATTTTCAGAAGAAATCAAAAGATTCCTTATACCCCATGAACATGGGGATACTAGGGTGAATCATAATTGGGGTGACTGGTATGTATGTTGGGACTTCACATTTGTTAGAGTTTTTGGATTCGAAGGAGTTCCTTATGTGCTACCAAAGCCTGCACCTGACATAATTGCCTACCTAGAGATTGGAAGGCAAATGAGTGTCTCAAATGCAATGCATTTTGGGGGTGCCCACAAGCAAGTTTTCTTGCACGGGACTTTACATTTTGGTGATTTCACTATTGTATCTATAAGGGCATATGAAATCATTGACAAGAGGTTAATAGAAGATTATAACCTCTATGAGCACACCAGATGAAAGAATTATGACTTGGAGGGTTATATCCACTAGAGCAGAAAAGGGCAAAATCTGGGCAATTATTTTCATGAGCACGCTGAAGCCTGGGACATCTTCAGGAACAAGGAATCTAAGGAGGCTATGCAAATCATTTAGGATCTGAACCAGAAATTGGAAGAAAAAAGACAAAGACTATAGGAGATGGGAGAAGAAGAAAAAGCTGAGTGAGTCAGGTGAGAATGAGGTCGTTTCAAGATTCAAGAGGCCTGAAAGGGAGGAGGAGCTTGAAGCATTGTAGGGATGCATGTAGACATAGATATTAGGTTAGAGGAGCATACCTCTTTTGTGTTTGATGATAAGTTCATCAAATCAAAGGAATTTAAGTCCTTCCTATATCATTTCAAAGGAAAAAGGCTAAGAGAAGCAATACCTGATACAACACTAGAAAATGAGGTAGAGATGCTTAGGAGAGTGAAGGCTGATATCAATGCAAAAGTAGAAGGCATGACCCCTAAAAGGAGAAAGGGGATGGTAACTACTAGTAGAGGCAGGAATTATCCTCTTTCTAGGCTAGGATCTTAGTGCATCCTTTATTTTTGATAGCCTATTGCATTCTGAGAAGAAGGACTTCAAGTTAGACATTCAGGGCGTGAATGATATCTTCATTGGATCAAGAAATGATCTAGATGATGAGGCTATGCATTTGTGGGCACTTTATCCCCCAAATAAGAGGTTCGAGATCATAGATGTGGACAAGGCTTTTGGACACAAGATGAAGTTGAATGTTGGTGAAGTTGATCCCATGGTCATGACAGATATGGGAGTTGATATTTCAAAACTAAACAATGCACCGATGAGGATGTTGGTGAAAGAAGCAGGAAAGTATAAAGCATTGTATAAGGAACTTTGAGAAGTATAGGCCAACCTATACTCCAGCTAGTGGATGAATCCAAACTAAAAAAGAAGTGTGAAGAATTGCACAAGGAAAACAAAAAAATGAAGGAAAGAATGTAGAGCATAAGGATAGACACAACATGTGTCTTATTGTCAAAATGATTTGAAAATTTGTAGAACATAATGGAGGAATTATTGACTGTCTACCAGAGAAACATGGATATCATAGTGTCGCACAAGAGGATCCTTGATAGGTTAAACATGCTACTGCAGGATCAGAAATTGAGTGACTAAAGGATCGATAAGGTCAAAAAACTAATTGACACTCATCAAGGATTCACAATAGAGTTGGATATTGAATATAAGGAATGTAAAGGGATTGTTAATCATGGATTTCAAGGTGTGGTAGATGATACAATGGTTATGAAGGATAAACACCAGTGGATTACCAAATGCATATCTCTACTCAGTTCAGCCCTTAGTGTTGCCTGTGCAGATGCATTGGATATGAATGAAACAAGGGAACAAGTTGCAAGTTTTGTTACAGTAGAGATAGTGGTCAGAGACATTATCTTCAATGCCTGCACATATAAAGATGAAAGATATCTTTGACATGTCCAGAAATGTGGTCAATGGCTGGATGGAAAGAGTTAGTCTATGTCATTGTAATGTGTTTTAGTTGTAGCAGTTAAGAGGAATAGCTAGGATTCTATTATTTTTAGTTTGTATTAATGAAAGGGTGCATCTGTTCATTCATCTCTTTTGAGTCATATATATACAGAGAGTCATTTTGTATTCTAGGGGGGATAGAATGACAAGAAAATTTATTTTTCAAAGATGGTCTGTTGGAACTAGTAGTGTTATGTAAAGCAGGTTTGTAGAAATGAAAATCCATTTTGTGCAAGCAAATGTATCATGAAGTATCTGTGAGTCTACAATATTTTTACATCCATTGTTAGAAGAAATTAATATACAAGATTTACTATTTTTTATATTTAGACCATTTCACATTATACGATGTTGATGAGTTAAAATCCCTTGGATAAATTTGAATAAGGTTTGTTGCAGTGTTTTATCACTTGTTGTTATATAGATAACATAATTGTTTTTGTTTCTCTTATAACATACATTGAAGTCATTGCAGTGATAGTCTTGCATACCTGTGATTTTTGTCAAACTGACTCCAATGACCACAAATATTTGCCCATTAAATAACATGTAAATTGTCAGATAAGGCATTGGTCAGTTGTTAGTTTTCTATGAATAAATTTTGGTCTGCACAAAGTCCTCACTAGAGAAAAATATTACTAGTTTCTATTAGCTTTATTCTTTTATAATTACTCAAGGTTCCAATAGCACTCTTCTATGAGCTTTGTTCTTTATCAATTATACTCAAGTTTTTCAGATTGAAATAAGTTAAAAGCATATCATAAAGCATAGTTGCAGGAAACAGTTTGCCATTCCTGTAAACAGCTAGATTCAATAATTTAAATTCACTATAAAGAAATCTCTTTATGCTTTGGAGATTGGGGTATACCCACCTAAGGTCTAGTGGAGCCTAAAGTGAAGAGGAATTTGGTCTTTGACCATTCTTGTTCATTGGCCAAGGCTGATTAGATCAGTTAGGGATTTGGCAAGTCCCTTTGATTTCCAATCTATGATTTTGGGAACCAACAGATTGGCGACTCTACTGGGGAGTTGTAATAAGAAGTGTTCAGAATTTCTAGTGTTTTTGTTTCAGACTTTGCTGGAGGAAGGAGCCCAAAAGATTAAAAAAAGTATTATTCCTCTTAGGAGGTGGTGGCTCTACATTTAATATATGAGTAATAATTGGTATTTTGAGAAAGTGAGAGAAATCCCTAGGAATTTGTCAATACAATTATGCAGGGGAGAAGGTATTTGCACAAGGGACAAGATATCTTTTTTCTATTGAGTCTAAAAAGAAGAAACAAAGAAAATAAATCAACATCAAATATGGAATTTGGGGGGTGTAAGAATTTTCCTCGTAGAGAGGATGGTTCTTCATCTGGTGATAGATTTTAAAATCAGGAGGAAAATCCTTTTTATAACCTAAATACAAAAGATAATAAAGGTGGCAATGATGAAACCTTGACTATTGAGGAGCAGGAGGACATGCAGTTGGATGCAATTATTCTTAGAATGGCTAACTTAAATGGAGATAAATCTAAAATGGCAAATGCTCTTAAGAGACAACCAGAATGGGTATTGCAGAAACTTAGATTAGAACGAGATGCCATTCAAAGCCCTAAGTCAAACAGGGTTGAAGAAGAGAAAGGTAGCGGTAAAGCAAGTACCATACAACTCCTAGGTATAGTCCCCCTCACCTAAGAAACTTGGAACAACCATTTAGGGTTTATAATAATCCATTATCAGATGCGGATAATAATTATGAAAAGAGGGATAAATGGAAAAATATACCCTACAATGAAAATAGAAACCAGTATAATTATGCACAATACAATAATCTTAATGATGAAAGAAGAACTAACAGTGGGGAAATTGTTGGAAACTGGAATGGTAGAGATAGGATCAACAATGTAAGCAATAATAGGGGGAATTTTGGTAACAATGGAAACTATGGCCACAATGGTAATGGGAACGATCAAAATGGAAATAAGAATAATGGTGGAGGTAACAATGGAAACAATAGTAATAATGGAGGAAATATAAATTACCAAACTAACAACTATGGTGGTAGACCACCTATGACCATTGAAAGGTACAAATAGTTGGACTTTAGTGGGATAGCTAGATATCCTAATCACATTTTCAATGATTTAAGATCAGCTATCCCTAAATTCACCTGAAATGGAATTGATTCTGTAGAACAGCCTATAATAAATGTAAAAAATATCATTCAAGAGTTTGAAGTCCCTTACAAAGATGTTTTTATGAAACTGTTTGTTCAATCTCTAACAGAGGATGTAGGAGAATGGTATAGAAATCTTCCCAATAGATGCATTGGTAGTTGGTAGCAGTTTGTGATAATATTCTTGGAAGAATTTGGAGAACATAATGATACTTCATTTGCATCTCATGAATTGACTAGCATAAAAAAGAATCAGAATGAATTAAGTCTCTGAATTTAATAAGAGGTTTAATAAAGTACTTAATAGAATACCAGGAGACATTAGACCTGTTGATTCATTTTTGATTGATTTTTATTTGAGTGCTTTTGATAGCAAGACTCATTATGAGATCATATCTCACAAGCCTACTACCTTGCAACAAGCTTTTAAAACAAATACTACAATTGATAATAACATAAAGGCTATTGGGAGAATTTTCAAGAGAGATGATCCAAAATTATATAATCCTAGAGCAACAAAAAAGGATGAGTTTGGCAAAATCATGGACATGCTGAAAGACACAAAGGGTAAGAAAAATCACAATGAGAAGCTGCCCCTTATAGAAGTAACAAGCATATAAGTTACAATAGACCAAGATTGCATGACATGCCATATAATACAAGCTAAAAAGATGGTAAGCTGGTAAATCCAAATCTAAGCAAAGAAACTCCTGATCCATTGAAAAAGATAAATAATTTTATGGAAGAATATCCATGGTGTGAAGTCTGCAATTTACCCCATGTTGCAGAACAATATATGATTGCTCAGGGTTTTGAAGAAGAGGAGGACCATGAGAATGAATATGATCCCATAGTGAATGTACTTTCATCAGATCCATTTTGGGGTAGGGATGAGGATTCATTTGAGGATGAGAAATCATTAGATGTACAATGGAGAAGAGAGAGCCAATAACATAGTGTATAACAAGTTTTTACTAATGATGAGGAGGACATCCCGTCCCTGAGGAGATTGTTCCATAATGGAGAGCCAATGCATTGCTTGAGAAACTTAACTAAAGAAGAAAAAAAAGCCTATACTATGGCAGCAATAGCTTAGGCAAAAAATAATTACTAGTTAAGGAACATAATAGTTAACCCAAAGCAATGTAATCCATGTGGGATATTTGCAAAGGTTCCTAAAGCATAGTTGCAAGAAACAGTTTGCCATTCCTGTAAACAGCTAGATTCAATAATTTAAATTCACTATAAAGAAATATCTTTACTCTTTTGAGATTGGGGTACACCCACCTAAGGTCTAGTGGAGCCTAAAGTGCAGAGGAATTTGGTCTTTGACCATTCCTGTTCGTTGCCCAAGGCTGATTGGATCAGATAGTGATTTGGCAAGTCCCTTTGATTTCCAATATATGATTTTGGGAACCAACAGATTGGTGACTATTGGTTCCCAAAACCACAAATTGGAAATCAAAGGGACTTGCCAAATCCCTAACTGATCCAATCACCCTTGGCCAATGAATAGGAATGGGAAAATACCAAATTCCTCTACACTTTAGGCTCCACTAGACCTTAGGTGGGTATACCCCAATCTCCAAAGCATAAAGAGATTTCTTTATAGTGAATTTAAATTATTGAATCTAGTTGTTTATAGGAATGGCAAACTATTTCCTGCAACTATGCTTTATGATATGCTTTTAACTTATTTTAATCTAAAAAACTTGAGTATAATTGATAACGAACAAAGCTCATAGAAGATTGCTGTTGGAACCTTGAGTAATTATGAAAGAACAAAGCTAGTGGAAACAAAGACACCATCACTAACAAGGAAAAGGAAGGTGCAATAGAAAAGTTCAAACAAACAAAACCTCTTAAATTAAAAAATCCAATTGAAAATAAATAGATTAGTAGGCCACTCTCAAATCATGGATCATTTATGTCTCAGGCTTTATCACAGGTGAAAATATTTGTGCCCTTGCTTGAAGTACTGAAATTCTTTGATTACAAACATGAAACAATCAAGATTTTGTCTAATGTTGGTGAAGTAAATAAAGAGGATCATAAGCCAAAAGCTAAAGATCCATCTGTTGTATATTTGGGAACTTCTATCACTAAGAATCTTACCTAGGTTCATCCTTTTTATTTCACTTTGATGATTAACAATAAAATGGTTAAGAATTGTATAATAGATTCAAGTGCAACCATAAACATAATTCCAGAAGATGTCATGAAAGAAGGTGGGATACATGTAGACACTCCCTATGGAAAATGCTATGCTATGGATAACAGATCAGTCCTAGTTGTTGGAATCATGAAGGATGTGGAGTTTCAATTTCCAGCATGCCCAGATATGTCATATAAAATAGACATCATTGTTGTGCAAGTTCCGCCAAATTTTGAGATGTTACTATCAAGGCAATGGTCCAATTTGGTGGGGCAACATGTCCAAATAGATCTTTCATATGTGACCATCCCAGTAAAAGGGGCGAATGTAAGGATTGATAGAGAGGTGAGATCATTCTACCTGATAGAGGAAGTTGATCCAAAAGAGACAACATGTTTTCTCCAAACAGATATAGATAACTTTCAGGTAAGTATTTCTAAACCCATTCAATGCAAAACTAATAAGTTTGAAAATACAATTGAGTCAAATGAGGATAAGATTTGGAAAATGTACTTTGATGTTTCTTGCAGTAAGGAAGGAAATGGAGCTGGTGTGGTTTTTATTTCTCCTAGTGGAAAATCATTCAAAAATTTATTTCTTGTTAGCCTTTGAATGTACAAACAATGTTACTAAATATGGAGCGCTCTTGTTAGGCCTTAAGATAGAAAGTAAATATGGCATTAAATTACTAATAGTTTATGGTGATTCAAATTTAGTCGCATCTCAAGTGAGGGAAAAATTTGCCACTAAAAATGTAAGGCTTCAAAATTACAGAAATGAGGTGTGGGATTCAATTGAATTTTTTGATGCATTTTCTATAACATGGATTGAAAGGTATAATATTTTGGTTGATTTTATGGATAACATAGCAATTAAGAATAATGATATTCCTTTTGACGATATCACCCAAGTTGAATTAAAATCTAGACCTATAGTACCAGATAACATAAAAAATTGACAAATATTTGATGATGATAGGGATCTTTTGAAGTTCTTATTTTGTGAAGATCAGTACAAAGGCTGACATATGCATTGGAATGCATATGTGGAAGAGGAGAGTGGTAAGGAATCCCTATTTGGAAAAAATATCCTATAGCTTAAAACAAACAAGATTCCCAAAGGGTTGGTGGAACTAGAGAGGATATTTGACAATAAGGATATGACAAATTTCAAGCCCAACATTGGAAATTGTGAAGTAGAAAAAATAAACTTGGGAAGTGAAAACAATCCTAGAGAAGTCTTTATTGGGAAGAAGCTTACACCAAAAATTAGGACTGCTTTGGTGAATCTGTTAAGAAAATGCATACATGTTTTTGCTTGGTCATATGATGATCTCAAGGCATACAAAGAGGATGTGTTTCAACATGAAAACCCACTAAAACCAGATGCAAAACCATTTAGGCAAAATCAAAGGCCTATAAATCCCACATTGGCTCCCAAAATAAAGGAATAATTGATGAAGATGAGGAATGCAAAGATTATAGGGCCTATAAGGCATTCCACATGGGTGTCAAACTTGGTTCCTGTTAGAAAGAAAAATGGTGATATCAGGTTGTGTGTGGATTTTATAAATTTAAATATATCATCCTTGAAAGATAATTATGCCTTGCCAAATATGGAAGTTCTGTTGTAGAAAGTAATAGGGAATGAATTACTTTCTATGATGGATGGGTTCTCCGGTTACAACTAGGTGAAGGTCAAGAAATTAAAAAAATACAAAACAAACTTTACTACACCATGGGGCACATATGTGTACACCAGGATGCCATTTGGACTTACCAATGTTGGGGCTACTTTTCAAAGGGCCATGGATGTAGCTTTTGAAGGCCTCATTAACTACATTTTAGTTGTATACTAGGATGATTTGACAACATACTCCAAGAAAGCCAAAAACCATTGTAATGACCTAGAGAAGATCTTCATCAAAGCACTAGAATATGGTATCTCTCTAAATCCAAAAAAGTATCACTTTGGAGTCATTGAGGGTAAGATGTTGGGTCATATTGTATCAAAGGACAGAGTAAGGATTGACCCTGAGAGAATTGCAGCTATTGAAAAAATTCAGATTCCTAAAATAGTCAAAGTTATCCAATCGTTCTTTGGACAAATTAATTTTGTTAGGAGGTTTGTGTCAAATTTTTCTGAGATTGTAAAACCTATTACAAAAATGTTGAAGAAGGGTGCAAAGATAAAATGGACTAATGATGCAATTGAGTCCTTTGTAAACATTAAAAGGGTCATCAAGGAAGCACCTATACTTAAATCTCATGATTTCTCTAAACCTTTTTAAGTATTCTCTTTTGCTTCATTTCATATTATTGTTGTAGTTATGCTACAAAAGAATGATGAAGGTCATGAACAACCAATGGCATTTTTTAGCAAAACACTACAAGCTTCCGAGTTAAATTGTGATATAAATGAGAAACAAGCATATGCCCTGGTAAAAGTTGTAAAATTTTTTAGACCATACTTAGTAGGAGGTAATGTCATTGCCTATGTTCCTAATGCAGTAGTCAAATATATTTTCAGGAAGACTAAAATTACTGGGAGAATATACAGATGGATCAATCAAATTCAAGAGTTCAACATTGACATCGAGATTACTAAACTGGTAAGAGGTCAAGGATTGGCTAAACTAATGACAAAATCCAATTTGGAAGCAACATAGATAAATCAGGTAGAACTAGAGGAGGCTCAAATATGCATTGAGATGTGTCCTTGGTACAAGAATATTGTCTATTATTTAAAACACATGAAGTTTCCAGAAGATCTAAATGATAGTCAGAAAACAACACTTAAGCTTCAAGCATCTAGGTATGTATTGCTTAAAGGTGATTTATATTGGAAAAACAAGGATGGTATCCTCCTATTTTGTTTGGATGTTTATCAAGCACAATCTATTTTAAAGGAATTTCATGAAGGTGTATGTGGGGGACATTTTTCAGCAAAAACTATTGCCCATAAAACACTCAATGCTGGTTATTATTGGCCACAAGTCTTTAAGGACTGTCATACTTATATTAGAAAATGTGAAGCTTGCCATAACTTTTTAGGAAAGCTTAAATATGATGGAGCTCTTCCACTCAGACCCATGCAAACTGAATAACCTTTTCAGATGTGGGGTGTTGATTTAATAGGAGAAATTGCAAATAAATCTAGTGGAGGACATAAATGGATCCTAGTAGCCAATAATTACTTTACCAAATGAATGGAAGTAATTCCCACAAGGCAGGCTACAAGTAAAGTGGTAACAAAGTTTCTTTTGGAAAATATATTGATAAGATTTGGGGCACCCCGTAAAATTGTTGTAGATAATGGGATGTGTTTTAGATCCAAACAATTTGCTGATTTTTGTGAAAGTTATGAAATCACATTGTCATATTCATCACCTTATCATCCCCAGGGGAATGGACAAGCAGAATCCAATTAAAAAAACTTACTAAAGATCATTAAGATAATGTTAGGTAACAACAAAAGGGTATGGGACTCAAAACTGAATTTGGCAATGTGGGTAGATAGAGTAACAATCAAGAAATCCATAGGGTTTGCCCCTTATCAGCTTATGTATGGTAAAGAAGAATGGTTACTTTTGAACAATCTTCTCCTAGTGTATAAATTTGTCTCAGAGGAATATTTCATGGAAGACAAGTTGGTCTAGTTGTTTGAATTGGATGAGTATAGAAGAGAGGCTCGGGAACAAAATATACAGAAGAAGAAGATGGTAAAAGCATTACATGATAAAAAATCTTCTATTAAGACTTTTGAGGAAGGAGAGTGGGTGCTCAAATTGAATGCAAAAGATCAGGATAAGGGCAAGCATGGAAAATTTGAAGCACTTTGGCTAGGACTGTATGTCATCCTGGAAAAGAAAGGGGAAAATTCGTACTTCTTGTAGAATGTTGATGGTGAAATTCAGGAATTTCCAATACATGCTCAGTACCTCAAACATTTTTTTTCTTAAGGAGAAAGGAGTATTCTTGTACTATAATAATGTAGTTTTCTTTCATTATTTGTTTTTGTATATTATTTGGTCTACTTTCCAGAGATAGCTGAGATCTTTCTATGTCCCTAAAAGGAACATACATCCGTAGAAAGTGTCACTATTAGCACATATCTTTGCAAAATATTTTGTGCTATTTATTTGATGTTTTTATATGTACATTTTCATCGTAAGAGCATTTACTGTTGGATTGAATATGCAGGAAGTATGTTGCAATATCAAAAGGATCCTACTGTGACCTATTTTCAAAATTGAACAAGTACCGCTGGGGCATGCTAAGGGTTGGCACAAAATAGGGACTACATGAGGAAGTTTCATCATATTGGATCCTTATAAAGACATTCTTTGCGCCTATGTGATAGACTCTATCATTTATTAGTACTTATGAAGTTTCCATGGAGGGTTGCAAGTGTAAATAATATATAAAGAGGAGCTTATTCAATACAATTATCAAATTTGAGCTATCGACATAAGTCACCCTCACAAGACCGACTAGCCAAAACAATGAAAGAACCTATCAATTTAACATAGACTAAATATTCCAAAGGAGAACCAAAAGAAGGTGCAGAAGGAGGGTTTCATCAGTGTAACATTCACTATTAGGGGTATGAGAAAATGTTATGCCAATAACCGATGAGGTTATCGGTATAACTTACACCAATGAAAGAAAATGCAAAGTAGAGGTTGGCAATGTCATCGAGTCGTCGGAAAATGTCATTTCATGCTACCTCAATACCATATGGGCTAGGTGGCAAAGGTGGTGTCTTCGGCATGACTTACTCTAATGAGGCAATACCAAAAGGTGGAAAATACTAAGTCATCGAGATAACTTAAACTATCGGTGAAAGGTGTTTTAGGTTACGCCAATACCCGATGAGAAGGACAAGTCGGGCATGGAGAAGGAGACTTAATAGAGACAACTTACACTGATCAAAGACCAAATCATTGATGGATAGTGATGAACTACTAAGGTCCTTACTGGTACTGAGAGGGGGGAGTGAATCAGTACACACAAAAATAGCTACTTCAATACTTTGTCATATCAAAACACAGTTGACCAGTTGTCTTCACCACTGAACTTAACCATAGGAATACCGGTGAAACAAAAATACTTCAGACATCATTCAATAGATCTCAAAACTTGATAACTACTTCACTAATCTAATCATGCATGAGTTGTACCAATAATACCACAACTATTTAACAATACATGCATATCTAACTTAATCAAAACCACACAATCATCACATAAAAATCTCACAATCCAAAACACACAAATTTTTCACGTGGAAACCCAAATGAGAAAAACTATGGTGGGAATGAATACCCACAAGCTGTTTGTGAACTCTTTTTAAGTGCGCTCTTTTAGGAGCCTAGTCTAGTTAAAGAATTTACAATAAAGGTCCTATTAGGAACCGATCATGTTAGGGATCACTCGATTAAGGGATGGCTATATACCTTGTTAAAGGTTAAAACCTTGCTAAGAGTTACCTTGCTAGAGGATTGAAATAACTCAATAACCTTGAGCCACCTAGTCAGAGGATTTATAACAAATCTCATTAAAGCTACCCAGTCAAGGGATTTACCTTCTATTGAAATGGTTAGAAGACAAAAGCTAAAACACCGATCTGATAACAACACTTCCATCTAAGGTAGATCCTTTTTAGTTCCTCTCTTCTGCAATCACACTCTACAGATTACTCACTCTATTTTGGCAAGTATCAAATCTCCAACACGTGGACACAAATACAACTTTTGCCAACCACTGCAATAACAAAACTCATCGACCTTATAGACAACAACTAGGTTGGTAGCATAAACCCTAAACCTTAAATATTTCAAGTTTACACTTACAAGAGGTCCATTCCTGACCATCCAAACACATTACATAGAATGAAATGATCTAAAATAGATCTCAAGACATTCTGCATCATCCAATCTTCACCGCATCTAAAAATCAATAACACATCACGTGCTCTTCACACACCACTAAGAAAAATGCTCATTCCTGAGGTAGGAATTTAATGCATTCAATCTTCACATGCAAGAACCACAAATAAATCCTTCATGTGCACACAACTAATGTAGTATCTTAATCCTTATCCTTATTCCTTGCCTAACCGATCACAAAACATCATCGGTTGCACCGCACAAGCCAAATTGGTAACCCTAGAGCTGAACTAAGACTACCAACCTGTAGTCACACTTAGTGAACCCCGACACTAGTCCACTCCATCCTGGTTGACCATAACCGCTTTTGATCTTCATATCGGTTCATACCGGTTCACCTACTTGAGCACTTATTAAAATCAATGACAACATACATTATCACCACTTCATCATATGCCAACAATCTCCCCCTTTGGCATTGATGGCAATACTCAGTGTATCATTGCTCAGTATCTGGACCATTCTCAATAACATATACCGCTTCATCTTAAAAGATCACCACCACCACCACCACCTAGACTGGTCAGTGTGCACTTTGCTCAATCACTTCTCACACCACTTATTTCATCTCCCCTTTACATATTGACCTTCAAACATATATCACACATGGTAGTACCTGACTGATCTGACATGGTAGTACTTGACTGATGTGGAACACACATCTTTAATTTAATTCATGAAGGGGCAAAACCCCTCATGCACCTCTCAAATAGATAAATGTAGTCTTCGGTAAGGGCTTAGTGAATATGTCTGCTAGCTGCTCCTTACTGGAAACATGTTCTAACACAACCTCTTTATTCTGAACCTTTTCTCTCAAGAAATGATACTTAAGCTCAATATGTTTTATCCTAGCATGCAATACCAGAATTTTGGAAATATTTATTGCACTAGTATTATCACAAAATATACTCACTAGTTTAGATATAATCACTTTGAAGCTGTTCAATACATGCTTCATCCAGATTGCCTGAGTGTAGTTCATAAATGTTGCCACCTAGTCCACTTCAGTTGTAGACTTGGAAATACAACTCTGCTTCTTTCTCATCCATGACACTATTCTTCCACCAAGGAAGAACACTCCACTAGTTGTGCTCTTCTAGTCGTCCACATTACCTGCCCAATCTGCATCGGTAAACACTTTGAGATCAAATTTGCCATTGTATGGATACCACAATCCATAATCAACTTTCCCTTTCAGGTATCTAAGAATCCTCTTTACTGTAACCAAGTGGGATTCTCTTGGACTCTTCTGAAAATGGGCCACTATGCCCACTGCATGAGCAATATTCAGTCTATTGTGCACCACATAGTGCAGCTTACTAATCATTGATCGGTACTCCTTCTCATCCACCAACGTTGTATCATCCTCCTTTGTTAGTTTACAGTCGGTCACCATTGACGTTCCAACTGGTTTGCTCTCCTCCATGCCAAAGGTCTTCAATACCTCTTTGATATACTTGGACTGGGTAATGAAGATACCGTCTTTCATCTACTGGATCTGTAGACCAATGAAAACCTTTATCTCTCCAATCAGAGACATCTCAAACTCCTTTCTCATCTCATCTGCAAATGCATGACTCATATCATCATCTCCACCAAAGATTATATCATCTACAAATACTTCACATAGCAAAATCTGACCACCTTCAGATTTTAGGTAGATGTTGTTGTCCTCACTTGTTCTCTGAAATCCTATCTTCACAAGATGAGAGTGTAACCATTCGTACCATGCCCTTGGTGTCTATTTCAATCCATACAGGGCCTTGTGTAATCTACACACCATGTCACTATCTTTTGACAAAGAAAACCCATCTGGTTTCTCAATACACACTTCTTCCTCTAGGATTCCATTCAATAAGGCAGACTTCACATCCATCTAGTATACCTTAAATCCCTTGAATTCTGCAAATGCAAGTAGCATTCAGACACCTTCCAGTCTAACCACTGGGGCAAAGGTTTCTCCATAGTCTTCTCCTTCTTCCTGAGCATATCCCTTGCAAAAAAGTATTGCCTTGTTCCTTACCACTATGCCTTCTTCATTCAGTTTATTCCTAAAGACCCATTTGGTACCTATGACATTCTTGTGTTCTAGTCTGGGTACCAAGGACCATGTTGCATTCTTTTCTATTTGGTCCAACTCCTCTTCCATTTCCTTTATCCAGTCGTCATCAGTAAGTGCCTCTCTAGCAGTCTTAGGCTCAAACTCTAAAATCATTCAAGAATTTTCTTTTCCTTTCTCCTTGTAAGTATTCCTACATCTTTGTCTCCTATGATCTTCTTTAGATCATGATGCAGTCTTACATACCTAGGAATGACTGTAGCTGGTTCAACTTGATTTTCCTCTTCTTTTTTCACTTCATCTTCTTCTTCACCCACTAAAGCTTCTATCGGTATAGAAACATTGAGGTCTTTGTAGTGTTTGTCACTTATTTCTTTCTTAACTGGTTCCTAGAAGGCTAAGCCCAGTTCATCTTCCATTTTCTTGGTGCGGTTTCCTCAGGCTTCTCAAGGGATTCATCGACCCTGACATTGATACTATCAACAATCTTCTGAGTCCTGCTGTTGTAGCACGAGAGATTTTCTTTTAGTGGAATATCCCAAAAATATTCCTTCATCACACTTAGCATCAAACTTACTTAGATGCTCACCTCTCTTGATATAGCATTTACTCCTAAACACTTTGAAATAACTCACATTGGGAGTTCTCCCATTCCAGTACTCATAGGGGGTTTTGTCTTTACCTTTCTTAATGAGTACCCGGTTCATGGTATAGACTGCAGTGCTCACCGCTTCTCTCCAAAATGTGTGAGCAACATATCCTTGGATCAACATAGTTCTGGCCACTTCAACCACAATCATGTTGTTTCTTTCTTCTATGTCATTTTGTTGTGGTGTCCTTGGGGCAAACAATTGCCTCTTAATCCATTCTTTTTGCAATACTTATTAAATTCATCAGAAGTGAATTCACCTCCCTGATCAGTCCTTAGGCATTTTATCCTTCTACCGCTCTCCTTCTCCACTAATGCCCTAAAGGCTTTGAACTTTCCAAATGCCTCAGATTTGTCTTTCAAGAATGTGACCCACACCATTCTTGAGCAATCATCGATAAGAATCATGAAGTACCAATCTCCCTAAATGATTCTAGTTTTCATCGGACCACATAGATTGGTGTGCACTAGATCAAGTAAGTTATCTACAGAAAAAGACTTACCTTTGAATGTTGAGGAAGACATCTTCCCAACTTGGCATTCTTTGCACAAGGCATTCTCTAGTTTGTTCAGCAAAGGAAATCCTCTTACTACCTTGATCTTACTAGCCTTTACAATATTGTCAAAATTTATATGACAAAGTCTCCTATGCCATATCCAACTGTCATCAAATTTTGCCTTTATGCACTGACTAATCTTGGGATTCAGCTGAAACAAGTTTCCTCTAGTCTTCTTAATAGTGGCAATAAGTTCACCACTCTTTCTAGTTATTCTACAAACTCCACCTTTGAATTATAGTATGAGTCCTTTGTCATTCAATTGAACAACACTCAAAAGATTATATTTAAGGCCTTCTACCCAGTAGACATCATCCACACTGCTCTTTCCATTTAGTGAGATGGATCCTTTTCCTTATACCATGCAAGGTGAATCATTGCCAAACTGGACAACACCACCATCATATTCTTCAAGAGACAGAAAATTTCTCCATTCACCGGTCATGTGGTGAGAACACGCGCTATCAATGATCCACTCATTAGAGTTGTCAATGTGTGAGACAAGGGCTTTCTTGTTAGACAACTCTTCCTTGACAGCCACAAACACTATGTCCTCATTCTCTTCATCCTCAGATTCATCATTGGTAACACCTCCATCCACTGCAATAAGACAATTTCTCCTACCTACTCCTTTATACTTCCTAAACCTCTCCAGTTTATCCTTATTGTCATTGTTAGGATAGTGAACAACTATATGTTCTATCTTATTCCAAGAAAAACACTTCAAAGGAAGCTTACCTCTATATTTTTTGGTGCCATTTGGAAGTCTCTTGGCAAGAAGAGCTTCAAACTCCATCAGAATCTCCTCATCATCCATATCTCTGCTTGGCCTGGATTCATAACTGGTACTGACCTCTTTTCCTTTCTTGGTCAGTGTGGAGGAAGCATATGCTCTAAAGGCTGACTTGGTCTTATGAACACTACCATCATAGCCATTCAATTCATATGCAATAGAGTCAAAAGATACCTTGGTTTTGTTGATAGACCCTAGCTCCTGAATAGCAGCAACCCTGATTGCATAGACCAGTAAAACTGATCTTAGAACTTTACTGATAGCAGTGGCATCATCAATTGTTCCACCAATGCTCTTGATCTCTCCAACCACTATCTTGATTCTTATGCCATACTATTGAATGGTCTCTCCTTCAACCATCCTCATATCTTCAAACTTTCCTCTAAGGCTTTCTTCCTTAGCTTGCTTGACATGTTCATCACCGCCATAAATGGATTCCAGTTTGTCCCATACTTCTTTTGGATTGTCCTTATCTTGTACATCAATGAACTCTATATCGGACAAGTTGCAAATAAGGGCTTCCATGACTTGCCCATTTTCTTGTATCTCTCTTTTCTGGTCATCGGTTAGAGTGCCAAAGGGGATTACATACGCATTCTCAACATAGTTCCAGTGTTGTGCACCCAAACTCTTGATATATATCTTCATCCTATCCTTCCATATTTTAAAGTTGTCCCTGTTGAACTTAAGACCTTCCCTCTTCATCATTGATACAGGATCTTTTGCCTCAAGCGGTTAAGCTTATATCACCGAGGACCTGTATGAGCTCTGATACCAATTGATGAATAATGATGAACTACTAAGGTCCTAACTGATACTAAGAGGGGGGGGGTGAATCACTACACACAAAAATAGCTACTTCAACACTTTGTCATATTAAAACACAACTGATCGATTGTCTTCTCCACTGAACTTAACCATAGGTATACTGATTAAACAAAAATACATTAGACAACATTCAATAGATCTCAAACCTTGATAACTACTTCATTGATCTAATCATGCATGAGTTGTACCAATAAAACCACAACCATTTAACAATGCATGCATATCTAACTTAATCAAAACCACACAATCATCACATTAAAATCTCACAACCCATAACACACAGATTTTTCATGTGGAAACCCAAATGGGAAAAACCATGGTGGGAATGAATACCCACAAGCTATTTGTGAACTCTTTTAAAGTCTACTCTATTAGGAACATAGTCTGGTTAAAGACTTTGCAATAAAGGTCCTGTTAGGAACCGATCCTGTTAGGGATCACCTAGTTAAGGGATTGCTATATACCCTGTTAAAGGTTGAAACCTTGTTAGGAGTTACCTCACTAGAGGATTTAAATAACTCAATAACCTTGAGCCACTTGGTTAGAGGATTTACAGCAAAGCCTGTTAAAGCTACCCAGTCAAGGGATTTACCTTCTATTGAAATTGTTAGAAGACAATAGCTAAAACACCAATCAAATAACAACACTTCTTGCTAAGGCAGATCCTTTTTAGTTCCTCTCTTTTGCAATCAAACTCTATAGATTACTCTCTTTGGTTTGGCAAGTATCAAATATCTA
This sequence comes from Cryptomeria japonica, assembly GCF_030272615.1. NCBI lineage: Eukaryota > Viridiplantae > Streptophyta > Pinopsida > Cupressales > Cupressaceae > Cryptomeria > Cryptomeria japonica. Next base: position 499,930,774 of record NC_081409.1, on the reverse strand, counting down.
ACACGTTGACAAAAATAAAACTTTTACCAACCACTACAATAACAAAACTCATCAACCTTATAGACAATAACTAGGTCGATAGCATAAACCCTAAATATTTCAAGTTTACACTTACAAGCGGTCCAATCATGACCGTCCAAACATATTACATAGAATGAAACGATCTAAAACAAATCTCAAGACATTCTACATCATCCAATCTTCACCGCATCTGAAAATCAATAACCCATCACGCACTCTTCACACACCGCTAAGAAAAATGCTCATTCCCAAGGTAGGCATTTTGTAATGCCCATACCCTAGTCGGACTTGTAAAACCCATTTGACCTTGGTTGACTTCCTATGTGGCATTCTTGAAAGGTAGGTTAGCCATGATGCAATGTGTAGTTTAGATAATATAAATAATCATGCATACCTATTATTGTACTTTTGCATCGATCCTTGTGTATATGTAATTGTTTCCTAACTCTTGTGATAAATCTCAAGCTAACGCCTTCATTGAATATGTATATGTATATGTATGCTTGCATGAATTCATGGGTGCAGGAGATTGCAGGTACAACACCACCTAGGGTGAGGTTCATCTTCTTTGGGATTTGCAGGGTTGAGTATACCTCCTTCATCCTTAGAATTCGGATTTGGTGGTTATAAAACTCTTGTCATGCCTTATCCATGGTCAGGTGAGCATTGCGTGTGTGGTTCGTGGGGCTTTCTTTTCATTGGGTTGCATGTCGTGTGATTTGGTGGACTTCCTCGATTTGCATGCCTTGCGCGGGGTAAGTGGAGTTTGTTATTCTAAATATTCAATTCAATTTAATGAGTGGATGTACGCATTAGTAATGTAGGAAATTTAAAATAGGTAGTTTTCTTTTATATGATTAATCATTAATTTAAAGAGATCGCTTTAATCATTATTGTAGCAAGCTTAAGGTATTTAACTTGGATTAGTGTGCTCATTTACGCATTTGTAGTTGAGAAATTAGAATAAATAAGACTCTTGCATTAGATTAGCCATTTATTTAAAAAGGTCATTTTATTATGTTATAGCGAGTCAATTTAATAGCTAATTTTAAAATAAACGAATTTAATGAGTTATGCATTTTAGAAAGGAAAGATTCAAAGTCATTTGGGAAAATAGGAATAAATTCATCATTTTCGCATTTTGGAATGGAAAGGATAAATTTTATTATTAAAAAGAAATTATTTCCTTTTTACTTGTATAGTTGATATAGTATAAAAGATTGATTTTTAGAAAATTAAATTAATCAAAACGCCTTACCCGGTCAATAGTTTCGAAATTTGAAGTAGGCTTAAAATTTATATTGAGAAATTAAAATTTAAAACTCAATAAGAAATAGAAGCATTTTAATTTTCATAAGGAAAGTGAATAAGATGTAATAAATAATGGAAATGAATGACTTCCAATTTCATTTTCATTTATTTTATTTTAAAAATAAATGCCTAAATTCGAAATTGAAAATTAGGGCAAAAATAGGGTTTCTCATTTAACCTAGTTTGGAAATGTTTTTGGGGGTTCTTTTTTTTGGGAGCTGGTTTTTGGAAAAAAAAAAAGAATGTTGGAGAAAATGGAGTTCTCTTGCTTGGAGTTGCAGGTGGAGCTCTTCAACAAACTCTTCCCGGAATGCATTGGAGGTAGGATTTCAACCTACCCTTTTATTTATTGTTGAATCAAAAAAATCTGGTGATTGAATGCTCTCCATGAAATGCTGGAAAAAGATAAGATAACCATGAATGTCTAAAGATTTAGTTCAGTTTCTTTTTTGAAAGTTTGGTTGCCTTGGATTCAAGGGTTATTATGTTTTCTTCAAACATATTGAAGAGAGAAAATGGTTCTGAAGACTCCTTTTATTTTACTGAAAAAAAAATGGTGTTCAACTGTATTTTTTTTATCAGTTATGTTTAGGCCATGTGTTTCTTTTAAAAAAAATAAATAAAAAAATAAAAATAAATAATAAACAAAAAAAAAGGGGAGAAAATAAATTTTATATGTTTCGGGCTAGGGTTTGGTGGGCGGAGGAGCCGAGGCTCAACTCGCGCCGCCATCCCCACTCCCCCCCCCCCTCTTCTCCTTCCTCACGAGTTCGCAGCCCTGCGACCACACTGTGGGCCGCAGGGCCTGCGTCCACAATGTGGGCCGCAGACCTGCGTCCACAGAGTGGGCCGCAGGGCCTGCGTCCACAATGTGGGCCGCAGACCTGCGTCCACAGTGTGGGCCGCAGACCTGCGTCCACAATGTGGGCCGCAGGCGTAGACCTACGTCCACAATGTGGGCCGCAGGCGTAGACCTACGTCCACAATGTGGGCCGCAGGGCCTACGTCCACAATGTGGCTTGCAGAACCTGCATCCACATTGTGGGTCGCAGGGTCCTGCCTCAAAGTTTAGGGTCTTTTTTCTCAAAAAAAAATGAGAGATGAATATAAAGTTTGTTTTATTGTTTTTTTTTTTTATTATATATTTTATTTGTTGTTAAAAAAATATATATATATAATATTGACATTTACAAAATGGAAGAAAAATGTCATGGGAAAGTTTAAAAGAAGTTGTAATATAAATGTAGGAAGACCTATTTTTTTTGGAAATTAGATTTTAATGTCAAAATATATATATATATATATATATATATAGGGATTCGTTGATCATGGATTATTAGATTTATATTAGTTAACATTTAACTTTGGGAACCAATTATAATCGGGGAGTAATCTTTGGAAAAGAGATTAAATATGGTCTTATTTGGAGATCTTTGAAATAATTATACTCTGGTTAACGCTTGGTAATACATGTTAATGAGAAGTTTTCTTGGAATATGAATCTAAATTTATCTTCGTATATTTTGCTATTACTTCAACAAAATGCTAGTAGGATGCATGTAAATTTTGATAACGTAACATTTTTAAAAAAAAATGTTGTAAGTTTAAGATCCGTATTTGCCTTGTTTAGGGTGGCGGCATACCTTGATGTATTTGTTTTCAGACCCTGTTATCTAGTTATTTGTGTTGGTCATAGCCGGATTACACCCCTAGTCAAAGTATCGCCAGTCATTAGAATTCCTGTATTTGCTTTGAAGTGTTCAGTTGGATCTGCTTTAGAAGGGACCAATTATGTAAATTCTGACTGAGGTGTCTATTGTATATTGATTGTATTCGCCTAGTGGCAAGGATGTAAAAGTCATGTGATTATGTAAGTTCCTAACTATATTATAATGCCAAAGGGGTCTTGCAGTTGAGCAGACCCAGAGATGTAGCCCTTTAGGGGTGAACTCTGAGATCATATCTGTGTTATGCGATGTTTTAGCTCCTTTGTTTCATGCTTTAAGTTATCATGTATGGTTGCTTTTCATAAGTGTGCGATGGGAAATTAATGAATTTAAATCTAAGTGCATAAAATTATTCATCCTGACAAATGTAGTAATCAGGTTCATGGAAGATTGTAATTAAGATTATGGAAAACTATTTTGAAATTGTGAATTAAAAGTAGTATCAGTGGAAAGAATCTTGTTGGGTTACATTATTGGATTAACTTGTTATTAAGCACGTAAATTGAACAAATGAGTATGGGAAACAAAGATAGAATTAATGTTATAATTTCTAAGTTGAAATCTAAAGGATGAACATCATATAGGTATTTACTTTTATCTCCTTAAATGAGTACGCCATGTTAATTATGTTTCACTACATTGGATGAATTTGTTTAGTTATTTCACGTTTTAATCTTAACAAAAATCCTTACCAAAATTAACTTGATAATTGGGCGGACTCAACTATTTATCCATAATTGTAACCTTAATGAAAGAATCTCTTATGATTGCTAAAATTGAACTAAAAAGGGAAGTGTTTGTATAGTTGTCTACATCTTAATCTTAGTAAATGTATATATTCATATTAACTTCATTTAACGAAAAAGGAGTGACATGCAATAAGATAATTATACTTTAATCCTAATGAAAGAACGTCACTATGTACTCATGTTTTAATCATGTAATGATGAATATCATCTTGCTAACTATATTTTAATTTAAGGGATGCTCTCATGTGTCCTAATACATTGTCACCTTAATGAATTTAGCCATCTATTATCTTTATTAAGACTTCAATGAATTCTATGGCTACTCACATTTTATCTTTCATAAAAGAACTGCAACTCATTAGTTGGCTATGCATGAAATCAAATGAAGGGTCCTCACTCTATTAATTGTAGTTTAACCCTTAATGAATGCATCTCATCTTATTAACCATACTTTTAATATTTAAGAAAAACATCAAATGTGGGTGGTTATCTTAAAACCCAATGAATGAACTTGTCATATTTATCATTGAACCTTAAGGAAGGCCTCTTAAATTAAATAGGTGTTCATGTGCATTGAGTAAATAACCTCACGATGGCCTCCTAACCACCCAAAGTAAATGAACGCTTCCTATCTATTATAAGATGTAAAATCATTGAACATATATATAATCATGTCTTATGCATTATCTCACAATTAAGATATCCAGATTTAATAGATCAATTGATGCAAGTTGAGCTAGGTGTAAGGTTATGTAATCGCGTTGGGAAACTCCTTAGGATCATTTTAGCCTTCCGCTGTGTTATCTAGTTAGAGATAACTTTGAGATAACTTCAAAACTATCTTAATGTTGTAACTTATAATTAACTACTCTTAGTATTATTGTAAAAAAAAAATATTTACACTCTATTTGAGTGTTTTTAACTTAAACCCTTTTAGGGGTTTCCTGGCTGGGCATTACACTTGGTATCAGAGCCCATGTTGCAACACTGGGATCTCTGGTTTTTCTTGTGCCCTTAGTTTGTGTGTGTATGTCTACCCTATGTTGTATTCTTGTCCACCTTGATGTGAGGGTGTGATTTAACAAACCCTACTTGTGTGTAACGCATGTGTTCGCACTTTGTTTTCACCTCATTGATGTGAGTGTTTCGGGAATAATTATAGGTGTTTTGTCTGCTTATTGAGGTCTTGGTCTACGATTTCTCTTACTCTGAAAGGGAGTCATATGCACCTTCATTCTTGATTTTTTTTAATCTTTTGACTAATCCATCTGGGTTGATTGGTAATATCTTGAAACTAAAAGTACGGTATGTGCTTGTTTATGGTTTTGATCTATCTTAATGATTGTCCACTTGAAAGACTAGTATGGCAAATGTTAGTTCTTATTATGAAGTACATTGAGTGATTATGACTCTTCTTCTTCTCTCTCTCTAGTAAATTAAAAGGATTTGATATGGGTAATTATCTCTTATTTAAGTTTTCCTATTGCAAAAGAAAGGATGATATATCTTGAGCCCTTGTGTGAGCCTCATAACGTTTTGTGTTTTAAATTGTGAAAGGGATTGGTTTAGGAGTTAATTTTTGGTTAATGATAGAAAATGGTATGTTTGCATTAAAGGGTTCTCCATGTGCTTGGTAGGAGTAATATAATTAAATCCCATCTTAAGTAAGGTGCATTAAAATGTGCATAGAGAATTTGTGAAAATTGCTTGATGTGAAAGAAATACCAAAAGAGGACATGTTGTAGTAGCTTCAGGAGTGTATTAATGTGCTCCTTGAAAGATTGTTTTATGTGCTTATTCAAATAGTGTGATTTAGGACCTATTAAGTGACGCACCATTTAACTTGCTTTGGATTTAGATAATTGCCTTATTGTGTTTAAGAAAGAGTAAATGAAAGACTTGTTGAATTGTATGCATTAAGTATGTAATATCTAGTAGGTAGCTCTTCATTTACCTCCTTGTTGTATTATAAATTTTCAATGTTAGACTTATGTGTTATTGTATTGTATTGTATTACGAAGAGTGATTGTTCTCTAGAAGACTTGTATTACAAAAGAAAATTCGGTCGTCTTGAATTATTGTTCGGAAAACTAGAACATTACAGTGCAACAATAATGATCAGAAATGTCATGTTAGGATGTTTTGGCACCTTCCTAAAAGATAGCAAAATGAAAACCGTGCAACTCAAATGATAAACTTATATCCGAGCATATGGTGTGATCTTGAAATTCTTGTGTATTCATAGGAAATAGTTGATTTTCCAACTGTCTCCCTCCTCTTGTCTAAGATATAGGAATTGTTGTTTTTGAAATACTATTTCGAATGCAGTGATTTAAGAAGAAATTTTGTTATAACGCATATGAAATTGTATGTTGCTTTGGGCTTCTAATTGAAAGAGGAAAGTTTTTCATCTTGGAAAGGGAAGATTGAGAAAGGTATCAGAATGATGTAATTTCTTTGTGTAAATGTAATTGTTTCCTTACTGAGTGCCAACCCACGGGTTGTTGATAAGTCAGTATGTGAAGGGGTAGTAGTAGAAGTCACCATTCCTTGAATAGTATGAACAGCGTACGAGTAATGTTGACGCGAGGCGACTTTAGCTTCCCTATTTTGAGGAAAAGTATGGTTTTGTAAGGAACTGTAACATAGGTGTACTCTATACTTCCCCTTGTGATGAACCAATTTATGAGGTTCATGTGTGCCAGCCTAATTCCTATCCTTTATTTTGAGCATATAGATGACAGTTCTTGAGCATATTGATGGATTCTATTGGAGCATCTATTGCCTTGTCTTCATGAGAGGCGTGTTATTGTTGTTACATAAGTTGCCAACTGACTAGTGTTGGTAGACTTGTGGGTAGACCTTAGCCATGTATACCTCTGGCTTACGATGAGTATCCTGAGAGGAACATCGCTATGCGAAGTGTGACCGGTGCATGCCTTATCCGCGGGGTACATTGCCATGCGGGATACATCCATTGCATGCTTTGTCCGCTTGGAGTATTGCCATGCTGTGCTGAGACATGATGCGGGATATAGTAGACATTTCCATGCGGCCTACTGCTAGGTGTAGGGTAGAGCCATGCCACGTGACGACGTGATGTGGGGTGATGCCGAGGTGCACACTGCCATGCCATGCGGATGTGTAACTTGGCCACATCACATGATGAGCTACTAGGATAGCTAGATGATTGTTCCTTCCTTCCTCGTTGGTGGCTAGTTACTAGTCACGTAGTGATGTAATGTGCACTTATGATTTTCTTTTATTCATTTATTTCTTTCTTTGTGGGCCAGCAATTTATTTTACTTTGACCTTGACAGTTTAGCCACGATCTTGCAATCTTGATCTTACTTGATTTGATGTTGCAAATCCGGAAATTATTTTCTTGTCTTATTGTTGGAATTGACAATTATTATCTTTATCCTTTTGTACTTTGGTGGCTAAACCGGTTTATCCTTGTTGTTTTCGTATGCTGGTCTTGTGTTGCAATGTGAATTCCTCTCCAAGCACGTAGGAGACGGTCTTGGATGAGTGTATACGAGGAAGTAGACGCAGGGAACCTTGAGGATGGAGGTATGTGAGGCTGTGAAACAGCTAGGATCCACTACCTACCTATGAGTGGTGACTATCTCTTGGAGGCTAAACACCTTACACAACAAGGGATATTCATGAGGGACTTGTATGGAAGGTAGCACCGCTATGGGGTACCCTAGCACCATCAAGCCCTCGAGTGAGATGTTGGACATTTGTTGATCATGTATTTATTCTGAGAGCAGGCATAGAGATGTGGATCATATATGTTACCTTTGACCGAGCATTAGACATGCTCACATGTGGCCTATTGTGTTGTGTAGACCAGTCTTGTGGATGGATATTATGTGTAATCATGGATTAAATGGAATTAACTTGTCGTTATGTTATGGGGCATAGTCATTGGAAAGGTTCTTGTATGTTTGAAAAGTGTAAACAATTGAGTTCTTACATTGCTCTTATTTGACGAAAGTTAACTTGGTGGTAGAAATTGATATTTGAAGCTAGTTCTATGTAATAAAGTTTTGTGAAAGAGATGAATTGGTGAAAGAAATGGACCTTGAGAGCATATTTTCTTGTCATGTTTGATAAATGAGTAGGATAACTGTGCTTATATATTTTAATTGCTTTAAATTTGGTGTAATAAAAAGGGAAAAATCCTCGTTTCTTTACTATGATTGTGTGTAAAATCTAGAATATTTTAAGATGTGAATGATGTTAGATGCCTTCTATTAATGGATAATGACATTCGTAGAGGATTTATAAATAATGTTCTAAAATAATGACAAAATAGTTGGTTGTGCAAATTGATAATTGTTAATTGAGTTTAAGGGCTAATGCGTGTTGGATGACTTCCATTTAGCTTTGCGACTTCCAGGAGTAAGTCGGAGCCTAGGGGGGGAGAATGTAATGCCCATACCCTAGTCGGACTTGTAAACCCGTTTGACCTTGGTTGACTTCCTATGTGGCATTCTTGAAAGGTAGGTTAGCCATGATGCAATGTGTAGTTTAGATAATATAAATAATCGTGCATACCTATTATTGTACTTTTGCATCGATCCTTGTGTATATGTAATTGTTTCCTAACTCTTGTGATAAATCTCGAGCTAACGCCTTCATTGAATATGTATATGTATATGTATGCTTGCATGAATTCATGGGTGCAGGAGATTGCAGGTACAACACCGCTTAGGGCGAGGTTCATCTTCTTTGGGATTTGCAGGGTTGAGTATACCTCCTTCATCCTTAGAATTCGGATTTGGTGGTTATAAAACTCTTGTCTTGCCTTAGCCATGGTCAGGTGAGCATCGCATGTGTGGTTCGTGGGGCTTTCTTTTCATTGGGTTGTGTGTCATGTGATTTGCTGGACTTCCTCAATTTGCGTGCCTTGCGCGGGGTAAGTGGAGTTTGTTATTCTAAATATTCAATTCAATTTAATGTGTGGATGTACGCATTAGTAAAGTAGGAAATTTAAAATAGGTAGTTTTCTTTTATATGATTAATCGTTAATTTAAAGAGATCGCTTTAATCATTTTTGTAGCAAGCTTAAGGTATTTAACTTGGATTAGTGTGCTCATTTACGCATTTGTAGTTGAGAAATTAGAATAAATAAGACTCTTGCATTAGATTAGTCATTTATTTAAAAAGGTCGCTTTATTATGTTATAGCGAGTCAATTTAATAGCTAATTTTAAAATAAACGAATTTAATGAGTTATGCATTTTAGAAAGGAAAGATTCAAAGTCATTTGGGAAAATAGGAATAAATTCATCATTTTCGCATTTTGGAATAGAAAGGATAAATTTTATTATTAAAAAGAAATTATTTCCTTTTTACTTGTATAGTTGATATAGTATAAAAGATTGATTTTTAGAAAATTAAATTAATCAAAACGCCTTACCCAATCAATAGTTTCGAAATTTGAAGTAGGCTTAAAATTTATATTGAGAAATTAAAATTTAAAACTCAATAAGAAATAGAAGCATTTTAATTTTCATAAGGAAAGTGAATAAGATGTAATAAATAATGGAAATGAATGACTTCCAATTTCATTTTCATTTATTTTATTTTAAAAATAAATGCCTAAATTCTAAATTGAAAATTAGGGCAAAAATAGGGTTTCTCATTTAACCTAGTTTGGAAATGTTTTTGGGGGTTCTTTTTTTTGGGAGCTGGTTTTTGGAAAAAAAAAAAAAATGTTGGAGAAAATGGAGTTCTCTTGCTTGGAGTTGCAGGTGGAGCTCTTCAACAAACTCTTCCTGGAATGCATTGGAGGTAGGATTTCAACCTACCCTTTTATTTATTGTTGAATCAAAAAAATCTGGTGATTGAATGCTCTCCATGAAATGCTAGAAAAAGATAGGATAACCATGAATGTCTAAAGATTTAGTTCAGTTTCTTTTTTGAAAGTTTGGTTGCCTTGGATTCAAGGGTTATTATGTTTTCTTGAAACATATTGAAGAGAGAAAATGGTTCTGAAGACTCCTTTTATTTTACTGAAAAAAAAATGGTGTTCAACTATATTTTTTTTATCAGTTATGTTTAGGCCATGTGTTTCTTTTAAAAAAAATAAATAAAAAAATAAAAATAAATAATAAACAAAAAAAAAGGGGAGAAAATAAATTTTATATGTTTCGGGCTAGGGTTTGGTGGGCGGAGGAGCCGAGGCTCAACTCGCGCCACCATCCCCGCTCCCCCCCCCTCTTCTCCTTCCTCATGGGTTCGCAGCCCTACGACCACACTGTGGGCCACAGGGCCTGCGTCCACAATGTGGGCCGCAGACCTGCGTCCACAGAGTGGGCCGCAGGGCCTACGTCCACAATGTGGGCCGCAGACATGCGTCCACAGTGTGGGCCACAGACCTGCGTCCACAATGTGGGCCACAGGCGCAGACCTACGTCCACAATGTGGGCCGCAGGGCCTACGTCCACAATGTGGCTCGCAGAACCTGCGTCCACATTGTGGGTCGCAGGGTCCTGCCTCAAAGTTTAGGGTCTTTTTTCTCAAAAAAAAAAGAGAGATGAATATAAAGTTTGTTTTATTGTTTTTTTTTTTAATTATATATTTTATTTGTTGTTAAAAAAATATATATATATAATATTGACATTTACAAAATGGAAGAAAAATGTCATGGGAAAGTTTAAAAGAAGTTGTAATATAAATGTAGGAAGACCTATTTTTTTTGGAAATTAGATTTTAATGTCAATATATATATATATATATATATATAGGGATTCGTTGATCATGGATTATTAGATTTATATTAGTTAACATTTAATCTTTGGAACCAATTATAATCGGGGAGTAATCTTTGGAAAAGAGATTAAATATGGTCTTATTTGGAGATCTTTGAAATAATTATACTCTGGTTAACGCTTGGTAATACATGTTAATGAGAAGTTTTCTTGGAATATGAATCTAAATTTATCTTCATATATTTTGCTATTACTTCAACAAAATGCTAGTAGGATGCATGTAAATTTTAATAACGTAACGTTTTTAAAAAAAAAATGTTGTAAGTTTAAGATCTGTATTTGCCTTGTTTAGGGTGGCGGCATACCTTGATGTATTTGTTTTCAGACCCTATTATCTAGTTATTTGTGTTGGTCATAGCCGGATTATGCCCCTAGTCAAAGTATCGCCAGTCATTAGAATTCCTGTATTTGCTTTGAAGTGTTCAGTTGGATCCGCTTTAGAAGGGACTAATTATGTAAATTCCGACCGAGGTGTCTATTGTATATTGATTGTATTCGCCTAGTGGCAAGGATGTAAAAGTCATGTGATTATGTAAGTTCCTAACTATATTATAATGCCAAAGGGGTCTTGCAGTTGAGCAGACCCAGAGATGTAGCCCTTTAGGGGTGAACTCCGAGATCATATCTGTGTTATGCGATGTTTTAGCTCCTTTGTTTCATGCTTTAAGTTATCACGTATGGTTGCTTTTCATAAGTGTGCGATGGGAAATTAATGAATTTAAATCTAAGTGCATAAAATTATTCATCCTGACAAATGTAGTAATCAGGTTCATGGAAGATTGTAATTAAGATTATGAAAAACTATTTTGAAATTGTGAATTAAAAGTAGTATCAGTGGAAAGAATCTTGTTGGGTACATTATTGGATTAACTTGTTATTAAGCACGTAAATTGAACAAATGAGTATGGGAAACAAAGATAGAATTAATTTTATAATTTCTAAGTTGAAATCTAAAGGATGAACATCATATAGGTATTTACTTTTATCTCCTTAAATGAGTACGCCATGTTAATTATGTTTCACTACATTGGATGAATTTGTTTAGTTATTTCACGTTTTAATCTTAACAACAATCCTTACCAAAATTAACTTGATAATTGGGCGGACTCAACTATTTATCCATAATTGTAACCTTAATGAAAGAATCTCTTATGATTGCTAAAATTGAACTAAAAAGGGAAGTATTTGTATAGTTGTCTACATCTTAATCTTAGTAAATGTATATATTCATATTAACTTCATTTAACGAAAAAGGAGTGACATGCAATAAGATAATTATACTTTAATCCTAATGAAAGAACGTCACTATGTACTCATGTTTTAATCATGTAATGATGAATATCATCTTGCTAACTATATTTTAATTTAAGGGATGCTCTCATGTGTCCTAATACATTGTCACCTTAATGAATTTAGCCATCTATTATCTTTATTAAGACTTCAATGAATTCTATGGCTACTCACATTTTATCTTTCATAAAAGAACTGCAACTCATTAGTTGGCTATGCATGAAATCAAATGAAGGGTCCTCACTCTATTAATTGTAGTTTAACCCTTAATGAATGCATCTCATCTTATTAACCATACTTTTAATATTTAAGAAAAACATCAAATGTGGGTGGTTATCTTAAAACCCAATGAATGAACTTGTCATATTTATCATTGAACCTTAAGGAAGGCCTCTTAAATTAAATAGGTGTTCATGTGCATTGAGTAAATAACCTCACAATGGCCTCCTAACCACCCAAAGTAAATGAACGCTTCCTATCTATTATAAGATGTCAAATCATTGAACATATATATAATCATGTCTTATGCATTATCTCACAATTAAGATATCCAGATTTAATAGATCAATTGACGCAAGTTGAGCTAGGTGTAAGGTTATGTAATCGCGTTGGGAAACTCCTTAGGATCATTTTAGCCTTCCGCTGTGTTATCTAGTTAGAGATAACTTTGAGATAACTTCAAAACTATCTTAATGTTGTAACTTATAATTAACTACTCTTAGTATTATTGTAAAAAAAAATATTTACACTCTATTTGAGTGTTTTTAACTTAAACCCTTTTAGGGGTTTCCTAGCGGGGCATTACACATTTAATGCATTCAATCTTCACGTGCAAGAACCATAAAGAAATCCTTCACATGCACACAGCTGGCATGGTATCTTGATCCTTATCCTTATTCCTTACCTAATTGGTCACAAAACATCATTGGTTGCACCACACAAGCCAAACCGAAAACCCTAGAGCTGAACCGAGACTACCAACCGGTAGTCACACTTAGTGAAACCCACCACCGAGCCACTCCATCCCAGTTGACCATAACCACTTCTGATCTTCATACCGGTTCACCTACTTGAGCACTTATTGACATCAATGACAACATAAATTATCATTGTTTCATCATATGCCAATAGTCGTCGGGATATTATCGCCTCATCAAAAGGGGATGTTTTTGTTATGTTGATACCTGATGAAAAAACCAAGATAGGTGTGAACGAGGAGATCTCATCTAGAAAATATATGCCAATAGATCGGAGAAATAAAAGGACACATAAGTGCGAAGGTGATGGCATCGAGTCATTGGAGAAACATAAACTAAGTTTTTCTCGATGCCTGATAAGGTGACCCGATGTAGCAAGCTAGATGCGGACCACGAAGGAGGACTCATTGGGATATCTAAAACCATCGAAGTAGCATCTTTGGAGTTATACTAATACCTGATGGGTAGAATGCCATGAAGGAATAGAAAGAGGGTACATCGGGATGACCTATGCCGATGAGATATAAAGGTAAAGACAAAGCTTAGATAGAAGGTGGAGCCATCGAGGAAGTTATAACCATCATAATTATAATAAATGAGCTACTCCAATACCTAATGGAGTGATCGGTAAGACCTGTGCCAATGAAAAGGATGGGTGGCGCCAAGTGATTGAATTATTGGGAGGAGTTATGACAACTAGCCATTTCAAAATCTAATCTTAATGAATCCACCCTCCATTATTAAATACAGGCAACAGATAGGTCTATGCTTACACAAGGAAAATTACAACATCATTTTAATTGATTAAATGCCCTTGAAGCATTAAATCTATATATAGAAGCTGGTATAAGGAATTGGCATAGAAAACTGAAGCAGACAAAGAGATTGCAACGAAATTAAGCTCCAAAATTTTGAATTTTGGTTAAGCTTGAGGTATTCAGACATAGAGGGCTCTAGTTCAAAAGGCAAAAGAAAGGTCACCAAGGTTTCTGAGAGCACCTTGAAGAAGTCTAAAGGTGGAGAGGGTGCACAAAGGTGGAAATTAAATCAAGACATGATTGATCAAATGAGCTCACCAGGAGCCAAATCCCAGAGATCTAAGGCTAACATGCCCATCCATGACCAATTAGAAGATGATTTCAAGGAGATTGGTGATGTTTGGACCAGGGTTAGAGGTCACGAGTTGGTCTTGTACTATTATTTAAGGAGTAAACTGACCCTAATTTCAAATCCGTGGATAACTGGATTGGGTAAACTTGTGGTTCCTAACATATTTGTGAATGTCCAATTGATGAAAACACTGGCTAGGGCTTACAATGCCACAAAAGATGTATTTAATTGTCGAATGCCAAAGCATTCATCCTCCTTTCAGTGGCCACCATTCCAGAGGTTTTTGGTCTTGGTCTCAAATCTGACGTGCCTTTGTCTTTTGAAAAACTAGAAAAGACTATAAAAAGATGGACACTATATAATGGGTGGAATTTGGCCATGCATAAGGCTGAGAAAGGAAAGATGACAAATGAATATAGGCCCCCATTTGACATCAACATTTTTAGGCAATATTTGCAATGTACATATATGGCATGCAGACAAGTGGGAGGAGTTGAAGTTCTAGATGTAGCTCGGGTAGGGCCTTTGATACTTGCTGCTAACACACAGATGCATGAACCGAGATGATTCAACTATGCTACTTATATTGTTGACAAGATGCATGAGGGTTTCTTAAGCCTTCATAATAACCCTGACAAATCTTTTAATTTTTACTCTTTGTTAATGCATGTTGTCTTGTTGTATGGACAACTCTAGGGGTTGTGGTCTAAGAAATCAAAGCTAAATGTTCATGGCAAGGATTTACAGGAGCAGCCTATTCAATTATGGGTGTCACCATGGGATTCTGGGTTCATGAGATCTCACTATATCAAATTTGAGGAATTTTTTGTACAACCTTTATACAGAGTTTTTGGAGTCTCTTTTGATGGGTCATTTTTAGAAGAAAACAAAAGATTCCTTAGACCCCATGAACATGGGGATACCAGGGTGAATCACAATTGGGATGACTGGTATGTATGCCATAACTTCACATATGTTAGAGTTTTTGGATTTGAAGGAGCTCCTTATGTGCTATCGAATCCTACACCTGACAGAATTGCCTACCTATAGATTGTAAGACAAATGAGTGTCTCAAATGCAATGCATTTTAGGGGTGCCCACAAGCAAGTTTTCTTTCCCGAGACTCTACATTTTAGTGATTTCACTATTGTATCCATAAGGGCATATGAAATCATTAACAAGAGATTAATAGAAGATTATAGCCTCTATGAGCACATAGGTCGAAAGAATTATGACATAAAGGGTTATATTCACTAGAGTAGAAAAGGGCAAAATCTGGGAGATTATTTTCATAAGCATGTTGAAGCTTGGGATATCTTTAGGAACAAGGAATTTGAGGAGGCTATGCAGATCATTCAGGATCTAAACTAGAAACTGGAAGAAAAAAGATAAAGACTATAGGAGATGGGAGAAGAAGAAGAAGGTGAGAGCAAGTTAGATGAGAATGAGGCCATTCCAAGATTCAAGTGGCCTGAAAGGGAGAAGGAGCTTGAAGCACAGGACATAACTTTTGCAAGGATACATGCAAATGTATATGTTAGGCTAGAGGAGCATACCTCTTTTCTATCTGATGATGAGTTCATCAAATCGAAAGAATTTAGGTCCTTTTTGTATCATTTCAAAGGAAAAAGGCTAAGAGAAGCAATGCTTGATATAACACCAAAAAATGAGGCAGAGATGCTTAGGAGACTAAAGGCTGATATCAATGTAGAAGTAGAAGGCATAACCACTCAAAGGGGAAGGCAACTACTAGTAGAGGCAGGAACTTTTGAGAAGTAGGGGCCAACATGTACCCCAGATAGCGGATGAATCCAAAATAAAAAAGAAGAGTGAATAATTGCTAAGGAAAACAAAAAAATTGAAGGAAAGAATGCAAAGCATAAGGACAGACACAACATGTGTCTTATTGTCAAAACAATTTTTAAATCTGCAGAAGATACTAGAGGAATTCTGAACTATCTACCAGAGAAACATGGATAACACAGTGTCGCACAAGAGGATCCTTGATAGGTTAAACATGCTACTGTAGGATCAGACAGTGAGTGACAAAAGGATCAATAAGGTCAAAAAATTAATTGACACTCATCAAGGATTCACAACAGAGTTGGATATTGAATATGAGGAATGTAAAGGGATTGTTAATCATGAATTTCTAGGCATGGTAGATGATATAGGGGTTATGAAGGATAAACACCAGTAAATTACCGAATGTAGATCTCTACATAGTTCAACCCTTAGCGTTGCACGTGCGGATGCATTGGATATGAATGAAACAGGGGAACGGGTTGAAAGTTTTGTTACAAAAGGAGGTAGCGGTCATAGACATTATCTTCAATGCCTGCACATATAAAGATGAAAGATATCTTCAACATATCTAGAAATGTGGTCAGCCGCTAGATGGAAAGAGTTAGTCTATGTCATTGTAATGCGTTTTAGTTGTAGCAGTTAAGAGGAATAGTTAGGATTCTATTAGATTTAGTTTGTATTAATGAAAGGGTGTGTCCTTTCATTCATCTCTTTTGAGTCATATATATAGAGAGAGTCATTTTGTATTTTAGGAGGGACAAAACGACAAGAAAATTGTTATTTTTGAAGATGGTATGTTGGAACCAGTAGTGTTATGTAAAGCAGGTCTGTAGTAATGAAAATCCATTTTGTGCAAGAAAATGTATCATGAAGTATCTGTGAGTCTGCAGTTTTTGTACACCCATTGTTTGAAGAAATTAATATACAAGATTTACAGTTTTTTATCTTTAGATCATTTCATGTTATATGATGTTGATGAGTTAAAACCCCTTGGATAAATCTAAATAAGGTTTATTGTAGTGTTTTGTCACTTGTTGTTATACAGATAACATAATTGCTTTTCTTGCTCTTATAACATACATTGAAGTCATTGTAGTGATAGTATTACATACTTGTGAGTTTTCTCAAACTGTCTCCAAGGACCACAAATATTTGTACATTAAATAACATGTAAATTATCAAATAAGGCACTAGTATGTTGTTAGTTTTCTGTGAATAATTTTTGGTCTACACAATGTCCTCACTAGAAAAATATTACTAGTTTCTATTAGCTTTGTTCTTTCATAATTACTCAAGGTTCCAACAACACTCTTCTATGAGCCTTGTTTTTTATCAATTATACTCAATTGTTTTAGATTAAAATAAGTTAAAAGCATATCATAAAGAATAGTTACAGGAAATAATTTGCCATTCCTATAAACAACTAGATTCAATAATTTAAATTCACTATAAAGAAATCTCTTTATGCTTTGGAGATTGGGGTATACCCACCTAAGGTCTAGTGGAGCCTAAAGTGTAGAGGAATTTCATCTTTCACCATTCCTGTTCATTGGCCATGACTGATTGGATCAGTTAGGGATTTGGCAAGTCCCTTTGATTTCCAATCTGTGGTTTAGGCAACCAATAGATTGAAGGGTCTAACAATATTTTGGCTGATTTTATGGCTAACTTAGCAATTAAACATAATGATATTCCTTTTGATGACATCACCCAAGTTAAAATAAAAACTAGAACTACAATGCTAGATAACATAAAAAATTGGCAGATATTTGATGATGATAGGGATCTTCTGAAGTTCTTGTTTTGTGAAGATCAGTATGAAGGCCAACATATGGATTGGATGCATATATGGAAGAGGAGAATGGTAAGGAATCTCTATTTGGAAAAAATATCCAACAACTTAAAACAAAAAAATTCCCAAAGGGTTGGTGGAACTAGAGAGGATGTTTGACAATAAGGATATGACAAATTTCAAGCCCAATACTGGAAGTTGTGAAGAAGCAGAAAAAATAAACTTGGGAAGTAAAAACAATCCTAGAGAAGTTTACATTGGGAAGAAGCTTACACCAAAAATTAGGAATGCATTGGTCAATCTGTTAAGAAAGTACATACATGTTTTTTCTTGGTCATATGATGATCTCAAGGTATACAGAAAGGATTTGTTCCTGTAGACACCTAAAAATGGTCAACGCTTGCGGAATCGTACTTTAACATTTGTGCATTGCCTCATTTTAGGTTTTTGCATCCCATTAACATTTCTCCTATGTCACACACTTGGTTTTTATCATTTGTGAGCATCAAGTCATTCTTCTACATTCTTCATTCGTCTTGCTCTCAAATTTGGTCTTGTCGACAATACTCTCCAATCATGATTTTGATCGATCTTATCCTGTCGCATCAATGTGCGTGCTCATTTGTCATCTTTTTGGACATCGTCAATCCTAATTAGGGTTTTGTCCTCTTATCAATCTTGTCATCTGGTGATCGATTTGTCATCAATCCTTATCATTTTCAATCTTGTCGTTTTAACGATCGATTTGTCATCGATCGTTGTCATGTTCGATCTTGTCATTTTGCGATCGATTTGTCATCGATCGTGGTCATTTTCAATCTTATCATCTTGCAATCTATTTTGTCATTGATCCTTGTTCTCTTGTCAATTTTGTCATTTTGCGATCAATTTGCCATCGACCGTTGTCTGTCTCAATTATGTCAATTTGGATCAATTTGTCATTGTTCCTCATCAATTGGTGCATTTATCAATTAAATCATTTATCACATTGGTCCTTTGTTAATCAGAATCAAATCGATATCAATTATCTTTCATCAAGACCTAATTCTCATCTTTGCATTCCTAATTCACCTTCTAGGGTTTCGTGATTTAATCATTTAACCTTGTTTGTCATTTCTCCCTTTAGGATTAATAAATTATTTATTTATCCTAAGTCTTCTCATCACAATTAAATGTTCATTTAATTGGCTAATTATTCCTCTTTTTGTGAATTAATTAATAAATGACAAATTATTAATTAATTCACCTAATTTCTTAATTCCTAATTTTCCTCTTTTTCTAATTTTCTAATTTTCTAATTTCTAATTCAATTTCCTCCTATTTCTCTCCTAATTTCATGGGAATGACATTTCAATTTGTCATAATTTGTCATAATTGACAATCAATCAATTTTGACATAGAAATTTGTCATAATTTGTCATAAATTGTCAATCAATCAATTTTGAATAGAAAGTGCATAATTTGTCATAATTTGTCATAATTGACATTCTTGATTTACAATTTCCATTTGAATTGAATCATGATAATTTGATCATTTCTCCAATTTGTCTATAAATTGGATGAATTTCTTCAATCTCGATCTAATAATCACTTGTTTAAATTACTTTGTTGAATCAATCACGCTTTGAGTATTCTTGTGCCAATGTCAATCTTGCTTTCACATTAGGTTTATGCACTTGAAGGTGAGATCCACAAACAAAAGGCTATTTGGAGAAGAAAGAAGGACAATGGAGCCACATGAAGGAGACATTCAGATCTGCTTCTGGTTTGCTTAGCTTTTAATCTTGAATGTTTTGCTTTTCATGTCTTTATTGAGTGTGTTAGGATTGATCATTGCAATCTAGTTTTGTGATTGAACTAGTTTAATATTGATTTGCTTTGATGATTTCCGATTTCCTATCTACAGTTCTAGCATGAAATCCCACTGAAACCAGATGCAAAACCATCTAGGAAAAAGAAAAGGCCTATAAATCCCACACTGGCTTCCAAAATGAAGGAAGAATTGATGAAGATGAGGAATGCAGAGATTATAGAGCCTATAAGACATTCTACATGGGTGTCAAACTTGGTACCTATTAGAAAGAAAAATGGTGATATCAGATTATGTGTGGACTTTAGGAATTTAAATATATCATCTTTATAGGATAATTATGCTCTACCTAACATAGAAGCTTTGCTGCAAAAGGTAATAAGGAATAAATTATATTCTATGATGGATGGGTTCTCCGGTTACAACAAGGTGAAGGTTAAGGAATCAGAAAAATACAAAACAACTTTCACTACACCATGGGGCACATATGTGTATGCAAGGATGCCATTTGGACTCACCAATTCTGGGGCTACTTTCCAAAGGGCCATGGATGTAGAATTTGAAGGCCTCATTGATTACATTTTAGTAGTATACCAAGATGATTTGACAGCATACTCCAAGAAAGTAGAGAACCACTATAATGACCTAGAGAAGATTTTCATCAGAGCACTGGAGTATGGCTGTCATTTTGGAGTCACTGAGGGTAAACTGTTGGGTCATATTGTATCAAAAGATGGAGTAAGGATTGACCCTGAGAGGATTGCAGCTATTGACAAAATTCAGATTCCTGAAATAGTCAAAGCTATCCAATCATTCTATGGACAAATTAATTTTGTTAGGAGCTTTGTGTCAATTTTTTCTAAGATTGTAAAACCTATTGCAAAAATGTTGAATAAGTGTGTAGAGATAAAATGGACTAATTTAGGAATTGAGTCTTTTGTAAACATTAAAAGGGCCATCAAGGAAGCACATGTACTTAAATCTCTCAATTTCTCTAAACATTTTCAAGTATTTTTTTTTGCTCAATTTCATACTATTACTGCAGTTATGTTACAAAATAATGTTGAGGGTCATGAACAACCAGTGACATTTTTTAGCAAAACACTACAAGCTTCTGAGTTAAATTATGATATAAATGAGAAACAAGCATATGCCTTGGTAAAAGTTGTAAAATATTTTAGACCATACTTAGTGGGAGCTAATGTCATTGCTTATGTTCCTAATGCAACAACCAAAGATATTTTCAAGCAGACTGAAACTATTGGGAGAAGATGCAGATGGATCAATCAAATTTAGGAGTTCAACATTGATATCCAGATTACTAAACTGGTAAGAGGTCAATGATTGGCTAAATTAATGACAGAATCCAATTTGGAAGCAACACAGATAAATCAGGTAGAGCTAGAGGAGGCTCAAATAACCATTTATATGTGTCCTTCATACAAGAATATTGTCTATTATTTAAAACACATGAAGTGTCCAAAAGATCTAATGATAGTCAGAAAAGAACACTTAAGCTTCAAACATCTAGGTATGTATTTCTTAAAGGTGATTTATATTGGAAAAACAGGGATGGTATCCTCTTATTTTGTTTGGATGTTTATCAAGCTCAATCGGTTTTAAAAGAATTACATGAAGGTGTATGTAGGGCCATTTTTCAGCAAAAACTACTACCCATAAAATACTCAATGTCAGTTACTATTGGCCACAAATATTTAAGGATTGACATACTTATATCAGAAAATGTGAGGCTTGCTAGAAATTTTTAGGAAAGCTTAAATATGATGGAGCTCTTCCACTTAGACCCATGCAAACTAAAGAACCTTTTCAGATGTGGGTTGTTGATTTCATAGGAGAAATTGCAAACAAATTGAGTGGTTGAGATAAATAGATTCTAGTAGCCACTGATTACTTTACCAAATGGGTGGAAGCAATTCCTAAAAGGCAGGCTACAAGTGAAGTGGTAACAAATTTTCTTTTGGAAAATATATTGATAAGATTTGGGGTACCCCATAAAATTGTTGTAGATAATGGGATGTGTTTCAGATCCAAAGAATTTGCTGATTTTTGTGAAAGTTATGGAATCACATTGTCATATTTGTCACTTTATCATCCCTAGGGGAATGGACAAGCAGAGTCTAGTAACAATAACTTGTTAAAGATCATTAAGATAATGTTAGGTAACAACAAAAGATCATGGGATTCAAAGTTGAATTTGGCAGTGTGGGAAAATAGAGTAACAGTCAAGAAATCCACAGGGTTTGCTCCTTAAAAGCTTGTTTATGGTAAAGAAGAAAGGTTGCCTTTAAAAAATCTACTCCCAGTGTACAAATTTGTCTCAGAGGAATATTTAGAAGATGTTGCTTTCATGGAAAAAAGGTTGATCCAGTTGGTTGAATTGGATGAGTATAGAAGAGAGGCTTAGGAACAAAATATACAGAAGCAAAAGATGGTAAAAGCATTACATGATAAGAAAGATTCTATTAGGACTTTTGAGGAAGGAGAGTGGGTGCTCAAATGGAATGCAAAAGACTAGGATAAGGGCAAGCATGGAAAATTTGAAGCACTTTGGCTAGGACCATATGTCATCCTAGAAAAGAGGGGAAAATTCATACTTCTTATAGAACGTTGATGGTGAATTTAAGGAATTTCTAGTACATGCTCAGTACCTCAAACATTTTTTCTCTTAAGGAGCAAGGAGTATTCTTGTACTATAATAGTGTAGTTTCCTTTGTTGTTTGTTTCTATGTATTATTTGGTTTGCTTTCCAGTGATAACTGCAATCTTGCTATGTCCCTAAAGAGACCATACATTGCTAGAAAGAGCCACTAGTAGCACATATTTTTGCAAAATATTCTATGCTATTTGTTTGATTTTTTTATATGTACACTTTCATCATAAGAGAATTATTGTTGGATTATATGTGCAGGAGGCATATTGCGGTATCATAAAGATCTTGCTATGACTTGTTCTCAAAATTGGACAAGTACCGCTAGGGCATGCTAAGGGTTGGCACTAAATAAGGACTACATGAGGAAATTTCATCATGACAGTATTGGAATCCTTATAAGGCATTCTTTGGGCATATATGATGGGATTTGTCATTTATTAGCACATATCAAGTTTCCATGAAAGGTTGCAAGTGCAAATGATATATGAAGAGGAGCTTGATTAGCTTAATTATTAAATTTAATCTATCGACGTAAGTTACCCTGACAAGACCAACTAGCATAAACAATGAAAGAGCCTATCGGCATGAATTGGACTGACCACTCCAAAGGAGGGCCAAATGAAAGTTCAAAAGGAGGGTTTCATCAGCGTAACATTCACTATTGGGGGTGTGAAATTTTGCCAAGATCAAGGGCTCAATGAAAAATACAATAGAGAGACAAAATAGATGATAGAAATAAATTGTATTCTATCAAGAGAAAATACTGATCAACTGGATCATCAATCGTTACATATAATGAATATGAGCCTGCTTATATAGGCAAGGCTATATGGATATGTGAGCACACAAACATGAAATGTGGCTCAATAAGAAACAAGGGTAGGTAGGAAATAGGTGTGGGTAGGTAGGAGAAACAATATAATATTCCACATGAGGTAGATCACCCACTAAATGTGGATTGTAACAACACGATCACACAATAAAAGGTGGAAATTCTCCTACACACACTATCCCAATGTGACACAAACACCCAAGTGTCTCATACCCAAACTACTGTGAAATGCATTTCCTAAGTAAACTTAAGTAAGGTGTAATAATATCCAAGATGAATAATTATTTACACCAACACCCCCCTTAAGTCCAACTTAGGGGAATGCACTTAAGTCTACAATGCAACTAAGCAATGCAAGATGGGTCTCGGCTACTAGGCCATGTTAGGTACCCATGTACAAATGCAAATGCATGCAAACCAATGCAATGAAATCTCTCACAAAGTGGGGAAAGAGAGAAAAACCCAATGGGAAAAAACCCTCCCCCAAAAGAGAGATGAAAACTAGATACAAATAACTCTCATAGAAGTATGTGAAGGACAAAACCGCATGTGAGGAAAAATTCCCCCTCATATGAGAGAAGAAGAAGATAGACTAGGAAGCCCCCCCACAATGTGGAATCTGCACCAATGATAGAAGCTTGATGATGAATGAAGAAACTGCTCCATGAACATTGAACCATGTTCCTCCCCTTAGGAAGAAACAAAACCAAAGGTGTATCCATAAAGTCTCCCCAATCATGAAGGGAAGATGTAGGAAAAATACTCATGATGAAAGGAATCTCGAAAAAACTGTTTGAGTGTCCCCATGTCGATGCTCAAAGTTACCCCCTCCAAAGGTGGTAAACTGCGCCACACTACTGAAAAAGGCACTCCAAGATGTAGTGGAGAAAAATGTAGAACAATATCCAAAGACTCACATGTCTCCTCAAAAGATAAAGAGACCTCCTCCACCTGTTGGACAAAAGTATCCACAATCATGTCAACCTCTAAAGATCGATCATGTAGAGAATTCACAAGAGGGTCATAGTGATCCCTCACAAACATAGAAGAAGGGTCATCTTCATCAAAGAGAAGATGAAAGTCATCAATGATGTCTCCCAAATCTGCAATGTAGGACTCCACAAACAAACCTACAATATCTGTCAAGTAGGCATCCCAATCAATTGAAGTTGGAAGACATGGAATATCCTTCTACACTGAATCACAAGAAGGCAAAACTGTTGCACTAGCTACATCATCAGGTGCAATAGGCGGTGTGATATCAATAGAAGGAGATGATATGCAAGGCTCAAGAACTAGGTCACATGTGAAAATCCCCAAGTTCAAGTGCCCCAAGTTCTCCTCAAAATCTGAATCATCAACATAGGAAGAATCAACCTCATAAATAGGACCAAAATGTGAAAAAGAGTACAACTAAGATGTATGATCAACCACCCCAGTCACAATGATAGCTCCACTCTCCAAGTCTCTAATGATAATTGAATTAGGTGTGAACTCATAGTTTTCCTAGTTGCCCCATGTGTGATTTGATAGATGGAAAGAAGACTATTTGTCAAGTGGGGTACAGACAACACATCATTGAAGGAGTTATCCCCAATGGCAATAGATCATTTCCCAATCACATCCATGTATGTATGATTGCCCATCAAAATCTGTGGCATGTGGCAAGGCTCAAATGTAGAAAACATAGACTACAAAGATGCCATATGATAAGAAGCCCTTGAATCTAGAAGCCATCTCCCTGAATCATGACTTGTAGTAGCACAAAGAGCTTGTCCCTTTCCTTTATCTTTCCTAAAAGAGTGATCCTTTCCTTTATCCTTAGAGGAAGAAGTCGATGTAGACATTCTAGAAGGTAGGTTGATTTTGTTCTTCCCAAGAAGATTCTTCAACTCATCAATATCCTTCTTGTAACAATGATGTTCATCATGTCCTCACTTCTTGCAATATCCACAAAAAAGATTGTCCTTATATGATTTCCTCTTAGGTGAGAATGGTGAGTCACCTTATTGTGGAGTACAAGATTGTGCTCCATCTTGTTGTGGTTTTGACTTAGGTTGCTTTTGATTCTTGTCTTTTCCTTGATTGCTTTGATTCCCTTTGTTAGCCACCAAAGCTTGTAACTTTGAAGATTTGAGAATCCCCATCTTGGTCAACTTAGATTTCTCAAGTATCAACATCTCTGTGAATGAATCAAATGAGGGAGAAGTGTATGAGGAACATTGAGCTAGCCTATGGGTGTGAAAGATAGATACAAAGGCTGCATACTCTGAAGGAAGCTTATCCAACAAGTTATAAACTAATTGAGCATCCTTTTTGTCAATTCCACAATCATTTAGCTTTTCTCTTAGCTCATTTTCTTTTGTGACATAATCTTGGATTGTATCAAAATCCTTGGGATCCAAAGTTGTGAGTTCACTATCAAGCTTGTAGCCCTTAATCTCATCAACTTGACCATACAATTTCTGAAAAATATCCCAAGCCTCTTTAATTGTAGTACACTTATCAATGTGAAAAATGAGGTCATCTGATACATACTTTCTAAGAGTTCCAAGTGCCATAAAATTCTTAGTAAGCCATTCAATTTGAGCATTAGGATCAGCCTTAGGATCAGGTGGTGTTGTAATAGTTTCATTTACATAATGAATGAGTCCTTTTTCTATTAGTTTACTCCATGCCTTAATCTTCCATGATGCATAATTATGAGGAGTTAAAAGTAGAAATTTAGGAGAACCCATAGCACCAAAATGAAAAAACACAAGATAGAGAGAGGCACAATCACACAAGACACCCCCCCAAAATACTCAATCAAGAAACCCCCCTAAAATGGTGATTTGGCACTATATACTTAGTGCATATACAATGGGCCACTTGCAAAACAAGGCAAAGTGGACTTCTAATTTCAATTTACAACTTCTCAAAATGATATATAAGAGACTTCAACAAATACTGCTAGTGATCTAAACTAAGATCCAAGCAAAATGCAAGTACCAAATATGCCAAAAATGACAAAATACTGAAAGTACAATTTCTACTCAAAATCACAACAAATAAATGGCAGATTATGAAGGTAGTGTTAGTCTCAAATTATGATCCCCTTCTTATCCCCTCTGATGAGAAAGAATAACTCTATATGTGAATGGAGAAATCAAGGAACAAGAACCTTAGAGAAACATATGACAAGGTTTTAATAACCTTCTACACTTTGAACTTATCCAAAGTTCAGGCGGGTATACTTTATGTGAATACTTTCACACTTTTAAACAAAATCCACAGTAACCATTGTCCAAAAACCAGTGGATCTTATCACCTTAAACAAAAAACTAAAAAAATATAGGAAAACTTAGGCTCATTTTCAGTGTTGATCCTTGAGAGATTTACAAAAGAAAGCATTAACAGATACCAGTGCCTTATCCAGGCTACAGAGTCATCTATTTTAAACAAGAACTCCAGAATTAAACATATCTATGCATCTCAATCAATTTGGCTTCTACCAACTCCATACATGCCTGACATGCATAAGAATCCTCCCTTGTTATACTAAATAGTGCTTATCAAATTCAAATTTCCCAATAAATAACCTACTAATAAAGATATTTCTCGCGTATTTAATTCCCCTCCTGAAAAAGAAAGCTAAGAAACATATCTATAAAGATTGCATTACAATCCCTGTTCAATTGAAATAACCCTAAATTACCCAACTGAAACCAGTAAAATATTTGAAAGCATACCAGAAGACAACACAAAATTTAGTGTCAAATTTAATGGTCTATATATTTAGATTCAATTTGGAAACTCTTACAAAACTTAGATAGTTTTCTGTGAAACACTAGAAAAAAGCGCAGATAAATTTCTATAGAGTTTCTTTATAAATTCTTGTGATCCCCTTTTTTTACTAGTCCTGGTATCCATTTATAATATTATGGATGCATACAAGCTTCGGACCCTTTTCAAAAAAGGTTTGTTACATCTGCAATCCTTCTCCAAGAAGCGGTTACAAGTCCTTTTCAACACCCACAACCTCTTGTGCATTTTGTTCTGTTGCAACCTCTTCTAACTACTTCGGAGCATCTTCTTTCTATCTGACATAATCATCCTTCCATTCCTGAAAAACATCATCACTTTGCCAAGCAAAACTAACAACCTTCTCTTTCATGTCTTCTAGCCTTTTCCAAGTGACTCTTAAATGCCCAATTTCTATTTCTATGAAACCGTAATGAGATTTCACATTTTCAATTTCTTCAATTGTTTGGACAAATAAAGATGTGTCATCAATGTTGATAATTTCATTGACCCTTTGGGACAAATTGTGGTCCAACTCCTCTAACCAAGTCTTCTCTTCTTTTAACTGAATTGGACCAATGAAACCTCCTGGGAACAATTCAAATTTGTGATCTGAATATTCTTTTCTATATAGTTGGGCTTTTCTTTTCATACCTGCTCTTTCCTCTGAGAGAATATTTATCTCTTTTATAAACTCACTGGTGGACCTTAGAAGGTCATTCTCCTTTGCATCTGCATTGGATGACCACATTAGCTCCAACTCCTTACCTCTAGGCATCCACTTATTAAGGATTGGTTCCAAAGTGGCTTCATCTTCTCTGAATTTGATCATAACCTCTAGAATCCTTTTCATATTTAACTATACAATGCAGGTTTTGACTGATTCAACAAACTTCAAGATTGTGGCTTTCACCTTCTCCTCATATTTGTTTGCAAACAAGGCTTGAGCTTGTTTCAACCTTTCCAACTCATGTTGGACATTTTCAGGTGATTGGGAACCAGAAGGCATAGGAGAAGGGGGTATTCTACAATGGGACTAGTAGGAGGGGGTCTTGCTGGAGAGGGCACTATCATGAGTGTAGAAGATTCACCTAGATGGTGCTGACCTTCCAACTAACTCTAGAGTCTAGTAATTATGTTGTCCCTATTGGCTATTCCTTCTTTAGCCTCATTGTAAGCTTTTAAGATAGTGTCCAACTTCAATTGGAGATTAGTTGTTTCTTGTGCCTCTTTCTCTACTACTTCCACATTAACCTTTGTAGTTTCCAAAACTATGCTTGCAGCTTCCACTACCCCTCTATCTTGGACTCTCTTAACAATCATGCCTCCTAAGAGGCTAGAATTTGATGCATTTTTCCTCCTTTTGTTCTCATCCTTTTTTAATGACCACATGACAAGAGCAGCATTATCCTTATTGAAGGTCACTCCTTCCATTGGCTTTGTTTCCTTCCTTACTACATCAAAAACTAAAGCATCAGCTATATCCCATTCAGGGAGGATTAGAACACCATCCTTTGACACCATCTCTCTTCCAGCTTTATGAGTGATAGCTTTGAATTCAACCATCATTTGTTGTTTAACCTCTTCTTCCACTGAATTTGTATCTTTGTGAGGCTGCTCACTCATTCTCTTTTCACATCTTGCCTTGAATTGTTCCATGTTCAGCTTCCATACAAATTACATGAAAGCCTTTGTTGTAACAAAGTTATTGTCAGCCAAGAACTCTTCACTAGCTTGTTTAACAGTAAGGTCCAATTCTTGGCCCTTTAGCTCACCATCAGTCAAATCCATTTCAACACTAGGTGGCTCTTCAAGCATCCCCTCTTGGGTCTCCTCATAGGTATAGGCAATCTCACTAAGACTCCCTAACTGTAATAATTGTTCAGCCACCGCTTGCTCATCTCCAATGTGGATAGGGGACTGAGATGGACAATATTGAGGTTGATTGGTTTCAACCTCCTTTCCCACTCTTTGTCTTTTAGGGGAATCCTGAATGTCAATGACATCTTCAATTTTTCTTTTCCCTTTTGAAGTGGATGGCTCACCTATCATTGGCATCATCACAGTGTACTTTGACTTCTTATGCATTAGATAGTCACCAGGTGGGATAGCCTTAGCAAAGGTAGGCTTAGCGAAGACCAGCTTAACCCTATCAAGATCATTCTACATTATAGCCTCCCTTTTTTTTTTTAAGTTCTACAAGAGGTCTTCAAAATAGAGAATCAAGAATTTTGATTTTCTCCTCAACAGGGTTGAAGGTAGAAAGAGGGTCATAGCTAATGTCAAATTGATGGATAAAATCAAGTGCCTTCTTATATGCAACCCACTTCTCCTTCCCTAGTTCCTGCTCATCTAAGCTGAATTCATTCCTAATTAAATCATTGGGGAACTAAAATTAGTGAGGCCTACGTCTACACATTGCTCTCTTTCTGAACATGCCATTGAAAAAGTCCTCAGGGTCTGCACATCTTGAAACTGTAGTTGACAGCCTATATGGCTTAAAGAATTCTTCAAAATATTTCCATCCACCTTTAGTGACTACAAAATGGTGGGTCATGGTAATAGTTGGGAAAATGGTCCCTTTACCCCTATTGGTTAGCTTTGCTTCTTGCACTCCTCCAATCTGTCTCAACACTTCTGCAATCCATATCTTTAATGAGACCTGATAGGGTAGTAGGTAGGGGGTTCCTCTAAAACCATACACTCTAAAAATAGTAGAAACAGGGTACAAATACATGTCTCCCCAATTGTGAACAATCTTAATATCCTCTGCAAACTCCTTAGGTCTAAGGAATTCCAAAAGAGCCTTAGCAATTCTAGGGTTTTCTCTGCATAATAGAATTCTAATCTTAGATGCAAAACATCTATCAAACTTTAGAAAACTAGCATCTTCTCTATCCCAGGATAAGAGGTGCTCCAAAGTTGAATAGCCATCTCTTCCTTATCCTTTACCTTGATCAAGTCCATTTCCTTTGCAAAGTAATCAACACCTTTGAACAAGAACATGTGCATTAACATGGAATACCATCCAAATAGCCTATCCACCTTACCATTTTTTATCCCTACTTGCCCTTTATGAATTGCATCAGTAAGGTATGGGGCATAATCAAATGTTATTGCCAAGGAGGGGTTTAGAATTTGTGTAATCATTAACATTTAATGGGTTGGCATGTTCTTTTCATCATCCTCTCCAAAGAGCTGACATAGTGCCCAATACATACCCTTGGCTCTTAGAGTAAATAAATTGAGGGAGAATGGTTCCTTTGTGCTAGGGCCTACAACTGTTAACCACTATCTTAACAAAGAACTCTTTCAATGGGCCACTCCTAAGATGATCCCTCTGTGCATTGTAAATCTGGGCTAATGACTCAAAGTCAATAGGCTCTAACAAATTGGAGGTCTCACTGAGCTTGAAAACATTTCTAAACTCATCATCTTTGATTTCAACTAGGGTTGATCCCTTTATATTTCTGATACATCTTTGTACAAGGTCATAATTCTGTGTAATTAGGGTCAACAGATCTACATCCATGAATACACTAGGGACCACAAGTTTTCCTACATCTAGTTTCCATATGATATTTAAAGGAGCTGGGGAATGTCTCTACCCAAAAGAAACTTTGATCAGTCCTAAACCTAATATCCCTATCTCAGGGTCCCTTAACCAATTGCCTTTATCATATAGATCATCCCCAATTTTTAGACGAGGATCCTTTGGTATTGACTCTTTAGCCTTAGCCCCGACATTGGTGGACATGGTTAACTGTTCTAAAAAATCATCACAAATGTTCCTATCCTTATAATTCAATTTTCCTTTCAACTCTCTTCTTTGTGCCATTCTGAATAAGCAACTATACCACTTGAAACTAGCACAGACCTCTAATGAAATAATTCACACAACAATGATTGGAAATAGACCAAAATTATCAAGAAAAGTACAAAAAACCTGATTATTCACTTGAAGAGAATCGCTCTGCAACAGACTTCGATGAAACAATACTAACAATCAAGTTGATGCTGACTCTAAAGGACAAGTTGGCATTGAATTTTTAGAAATTAACTCTGCATGCTTAGTCTAGCTTTTCAGAATTGAATTCACCAAATCGAATTCAAAACTGGCTCCAACGGGTCATAACTTCTCTGAGTCTTTCCTTTGTTTCAGTCTTTCGCTATTTCGTAGTGCATATACCATGTGCATCTCTGGCTAGCCAATCAATGTGAGCCGTTGGATCACAATCAAGATGCAATTCTTTTATTCGACGCTCAATCCATCTGGTCGCCAAGTTTATTCTTTGATTTACTTAACCTCGAGGCCATGTGTGACTTTCTAATTTGCCACCTAAACCACCTAGACCGCTAACAAGACTACCATGTCATTTCACTACTTCATGAAGGCTAAATCTTGAGCACCTTTTGGCCATGAATCAACGTGGGCCGTTGATCATTCTTTGAACCAACCACTCTTTACTCTTTGGAAAACCTATTTGCCTCTAGGACCCGCCACTTTTCGCTATTTCGTGGAGGGTAACTCGCTATCATCTTCATCCTATGAATCAACGTGGGCTGTTGGATCAACAAAGAGTTGCATGACACTTACAAGGCCCGATTAACATTAGAAAAAAGGCAAAGTAATAGGCATATAAAATTTAAAATATTTAAGGGACTGCCTAGGTAAATGACAATGGGGGGGACACTTCTCATGAAAAACGAACCCATCACTTAAGTGGTAAAAAGTAATGCAGAATTAGAACCAGGTTTTTACTTAGACACCTTGAAGGTTAAAACTTAAAACCCTTAAACCTTCCCATTGGCTTACAACAAAACAAAGGTAACAAGGCCAATACCAGACTCAAAATTTCAACAAAATTAGTCAATTATGGACCGAGAACATCCATTTTTAAAATAGTGATAACAATGGCTCTGACTGGGGATGGTTGATCGTGAGATCAACACAAGAATCTCAGGAACTCTCTAGAGGAACAAACCAAAAACAAGCCTAAAAACAACAACAAAAGCTAAAACAAATATATACAAACAGGGACCTACTATGCATGGACATCAAGAGAAGTAATGCTTCAAGAATTGTCCATGCACTGGAAATTCTTGTACCTCACCATTCATACTATGCAAAAAATATGAATCCTTTCCATTTAGATCACAAACCACAGAGGGGCCTATCGATAGTGACTCAAATTTTTTGTGTTTCCCCTTATCTTGTCCCTTCGCATTCCACTAAAGAACAATATCACCTATTTGGAATTTTCTCAGGAATGTTCTTTTGTCAAAAAGATATTTGGACTGCAATTGGATCTTTAAATTTCTCTTGTGAGCTAGAGTTTTGATTTCTTCCACTTCCACTATCTGAATCATTCGGTCCTCCATAGGTTTAGACAACTCCATGTCTTCAGCTTGTAGGAACTTATATACTAGAAAAAGATTATTTACTGGCACTCTGCCTTGTGTACCATAAACTAATTCAAAAGGTGAAACTCCAATAACCTTTTTGATAGTAACCCTGTCAGCCCACAAAGCCAATTTCAACTTTTGATCCCAAGACCTCTTGTTTTCTTCCAGGATTTTCTTGATAATGTTCAAGAGGTTTTAATTACTAGATTCAGCTTTTCCATTTCCCTGAGGATGATAAGGTGAAGAGTAAGACATAATTATTCCATGACTGGTGAAAAATTCAACAAACTCTTCTGACCTGAAACACATGGCATTATCCATCACTAATTTTGTAGGGACTCCAAATCTAGTTATAACATTATCCATCAGGAAGTCAATGACAATTTTACTTGTATCTCTTCTGGTGGGAATAACTTCAATCCACTTGGTAAAATAATCAGTCGCTACTATGATCCACCTGTGACCTCTTCCTAATCTCTCAACAATTTCTCCATTAAAATCAATGCCCCATTGGACAAAAGGGGCTTCCACTGTGACCAGATTTAGGGGTAAATCTCCTTCATACTTCAATTTAGATGAAAACTTCTGACATGGGTCACATTTCCTGACATGTTCATGGACATCTTTAAATAAAGTAGGCCAATAATACCCAGCTTGGACTATCTTGCCAATAGTTTTCTTAGTAGAGTAATGACCTCCACACACTCCATCATGCATTTCAGTTAGCACTTTCTTAGCCTGGGATTCATCCAAACACATTAGCAGTTCCCCATTTCTATTTCTCCAAAACAAATCACCTTGAATGAGAACATATTTTTGTGACTTGAGTTTTAATGCTCTTTTTTGATTGTGGGTCATCCCTTCTAAAAATGTCGCATCTCTTAAGAAATGGACTATCTCTGAATACCAGGGTTGCCTTTCAATACTGGTGACCAGGGTGTTATCAACTTCAACATTATTTACTTCCACATTAAGAAGATTTGATTCAGTCATGAGCTTTCCAAGGCCTAAACCTCTTACCAATTTAGTAATCTTTATCTCTAAATCAAACTCTTGAATTCTATTTATCCATCTGCACCTTTTACTTGTGACCTCAGATTGGGATAAAATGTCTTTGACTACAGCATGTGGAACATAAGCAACTATTTGTGCATTTACCAGATATGGCCTAAAAGCTTTGACAGCCTTGACCAAAGCATATGCTTGCTTTTCCATGATTTCATACTTTAACTCTACAGTCTGCAAAGATTTACTATAGAAAGCTATGGGATGCTCATACCCTTCATTATCCTTTTGTAAAAGCACAACAACCACTATGTGATATGAAGTGAAAGAGAATAAAGAGAAATGGTTACCGTAATCAAGGGATTTCAACACTGGTGCTTCCTAAATGGCCCTTTTTATCTCATCAAAAGCCTTTGAAGCTTCTTGATCCTAGCAAAACTTGGTATCCTTCTTAAGCAGTCTAACAATGGGCTTGACAATTTCTGCAAAATTTTGAATAAAGCTTCTTACAAAATTCACTTTACCCAAGAAGGACTGAATACCTTTAACACTTGTGGGCTCAGATACATTTTCTATGGCTTCAATTCTTTCAGGATCTATCCTAACCCCATCCTTGGAGACAATATGCCCCAATAGCTTTCCTTCAGTGACAACAAAATGACACTTCTTTGGATTTAAAGAGACACCATATTCAGAGCCTTACTGAACACCTTTTCCAAATGCCCACAGTGGTCATCTTCCTTCTTAGAGAAACATATCAGATCATCCTGGTATACTACCATAATGATATTTGTAAATTCATTGAACGCTATATCCATTGCCCTCTGGAAGGTAGCTCCAACATTTTTAAACCAAAAGGCATTCTGACATAAACATAAGATCCCCAAGGGGTGGTGAAAGAAGTTTTGATTGTTCTGATTCTTTCACTAGCACCTAGTTGTATCCTGAGAATCCATCCATCATAGACAGTAAATCACAACCAGTCACCCTTTGCAACATAGATTCCATATTTGGAGATGAATAATTATCTTTCAAGGAAGCAACATTTAAGTTTCTGAAGTCGACACAGAGCCTTATGTCTCCTTTTTTCTTTCTAACCAGGACCAAATTGGAGACCCATGAAGAATGCCTTATAGGCTTAATGATCCCTCCTTCTCTCAGCTTGGTCAATTCTTGCTACATCTTAGTTTCCAGTAGGGGATTAATAGGTCTCTGCTTTTTTCTGAAAAGCTTAGCATCTAGAAGCAAAGGAACTTCATGCTGAAACAAATCTTGTCTATACGCCTTTAGGTCTTCATAAGACCAAGCAAAAACATGCTTGTACTTCTTTAATAAGTTAATAATATTAATCCTGACATGAGGAGGCAAATTCTTTCCAATATAAAACAACTTAGGGGATGATCCAGTCCCTAAGTTTACCTCCTCTAGTTCATCTAACTTAGTGGTTGACTGCTGGTGCAGATGACTATCATTGTAGCTAAACATACCTTCAAGTTCTACTAACCCCTTAGGTATCTCATTGGTTTCTAGCTCGACCAAGTCATTTCCAAATATAGTTTCTCTGTTATCAACCACTTCTACCAATGCATTGCAATCAATTTTCTGTCCGTCATAATCATCTATGCATTGTATAAACCTAAGGATATCTTCATCATCCTCAAACACTTGCTAGTTATAAACATTGTCAGGGATAGTGGGCCTAGATTTTATCTCTATTGTGGATACACCTGTTAGTGTTACATCATCATTCTTCAATGCAACATTTACTAAAAAATCAGCCATGATATTCTTTGAGCTTTCTATCCAATTGATAGAGAATGCACTAAAATATTCAATTACATCCCACACTGCATGCTTATATTGTTTCAATCTCTCATTCTTAGATGCATATTTCACCCTAACTTGAGAAACGACCAGCTCTGAATCTCCCAACACCCTTAACAGTTGTATCCCATGTCCTTTTTCCACTTCAAGCCCCAATAACAAGGCTTCATACTCCGTAGTATTGTTGGTACATTGAAAAGCTAACAAAAATGAATATTTGAAAGTAATACCCAAAGGGGACACAAAGAGAACTCCTGCCCAGATCCTTCTTTAGAGAAAGCTCCATCAAAGTACATGTGTCACAAAGCATGCTGTTGAGACTCCAATTTAGTCACAATACTATCAGTATTTTTCAATGGAGGCAGAATTGGTTGTAGTCTAAAGTTATCAAGATCCACTTCAATCATACAATTTAGCATACTAGGATCTACTTTTTCAATTACCCTAGGGGCACATGGCTCTCTATACAACTTTATTTAGTTTCCATTAATGGGGATGGTAGCATATGATAAATCCAACTGAACATTTCCACCCACTGTTGTAGCCCACTGCCTAGATAACAACATGCCATAATGGGGTTTTGTGTCAGTTACAATGACATCCATTTTGTATGTTGCCTCAGGGAAGGCTACTATTTTAACTTCAACATCTTTCATTGTACCCATCACAGACACTTCTATGTTATCCATAGCATAGAATTTCCCATACACTGATAATCCTAGTTCTTTCATAACACCATAAGGCATTATATTTGCAGCTGCACCAAAATATATCATGCAATTTTTTATCAACCGGTTATTTACCAACAGAGTAACATAAAAAGGATCAACCTATGAGGGTTCTTGTGTGATGGTTGTTCCTACATACACCTCTAGAGTTTGCAGTTCTTGATCCTTTTCATTCTTATTAGAACTAGAAGGTGAAGCTGTATCACTATCAGAGAATTGAGAAAATAAAGATAAAGCAGCTTCTCTATGTTCTTTTATTTTTAACAACTCTATTAATGGGACAGTGACCTTCATTTGAGTAAGAGCCTGAGTCATATCAAATGTGGAATTAGTAATCAACTCAGTACTGGCCTTAACCTTTTCTGCCTTTGGTTGACCTACCTTCTTTATTGTGGTAGCTCTTTGTATATCACTATTGGGTTTATCATTTGTCTCCTTAGCCGCTTCTTTGGTTTGATTTTTCTTTTCTTGACCATCTTGTGGCAAAGGAGTATTACTTGATGGTTTCTTCTAGGATATTTCTTTTATAAACATGGAACGAGGTTCACCTTAATCACTATCCCTTTTAGTACTCCTCAGATTATAATTGTGCTTGGCTTTGGCTATAGCAGCCTTAGTGAGATTTTTTACTTCTTCCTCACTAGGCCTCCTAAGACGAACTTCTTCATCCTCAATGGTTACCACATTCAGAGTAGGATGCCAATCAAGTGTTAGCTATCCTTGAAAATACCTTTTACTATCTGACACATCACACTCACTAAATTCACTCTGTAAAGACTCCTCATCACTTTCTATAATAGTTTCAAACATGTTTATATCAGGCTCATCCTCCTATCTCATGGATTCTTCTAGGGCTTGAGCTATTGCACATTGATGAGGAGAGTATGGTCCATCACAAGCTATGCACCAAGGAGTATTTTTTACGTTATGAACATTTTTTCCTTTTAAGGGATCAGGGGTATCTTGGCTCTGAAAAATTCTTAGGCTTCTCATTTTGAGGCTTACCATCCTTCCAATTGGTGTTGTAAGGCATATCATGCAATCTAGGAGGTCTATCTTGCCAATTATAATGAGGTTTGTCATTTTTGTTCACCTTGGCAGTGAGATCCTTCATGGCGGTCACCAACTTTTCTATTTTATCTTCCTCCTTAGCAAATTTGTTTGGTTGTTGTTTTGTTTCCTGCCATAGCCTACCATCAGTTCTTCTTCCTAATTTTCCAAATGCCTTTCTATTGCTCTCTACATTGATAGCAATTCTGAATGCATCTCTTAGGCTATGTAGATTTTTATCCCTCAAAATATATGCCATTTTAGAGTCAAAGGCATTGTCGTAAGTATTCAGGCACATGTTATCATCCGATATCATTACCTAAAATAATCTATGCATTGCTTTCTGAAATCTAGCATTAAAATCTATGACCATTTCATTATCATATTTTCTAATATTGTTGAACTCATTGAGCATGAAGCTCACATTTGTTTTGTCACCATACTATTCTTGAAAGCAATTTTTAAAATCCTCCCAAGACCCATATACCAGTCTCTTGCATCTTCTATTAGGGACTAAACAAATAATTTCATTATGACATCTTCATTTATGATCTCATAATCATTAATCAAATCACTAAAAGAATTCAAATGCTCTTCTGCATTGATTGCATTGTTCCCAACAAATTTATGAAGTCTATCTTTTTACTCGGTTGGAACATGGTTAGGATATCCAGGGATTCCATCAAAAAATAGTTGCCTATATAGTTCTAAGTTGATAGGTCTTCTCTAGAATGGGTTAACGAAATGGTTATTACCCATGTTCATTCTTACATTGGGGATTTGAGTTTTAGAGATCTGGTTATTTTGGTTAATAATAGGGGCTTGACTGGCTGTTTCTCTATTAACAGGCAAATTTGGCTGAATTTTAATAGGAGGGGGGGAAACTTGCTGAGGACCAAGTTTATTTAGATCTTCTGATGGAAAGATGATGGAAAGATAGCCAGTTTTTCTTTTAACTTCTTGGTTAGTTGCCTCTAACTCAGCTTTCTCTAACTCCATTTGTAGATCTTCTTTCTCTTTCCTCATCCTTTCCATCTCCCTTTCATGTGCTAATAATCTATGAGAGATGTCCACTGTAGTCTTATATCCTGGCCCACCTTCCATGCATTTCTAAAAGGTTGTTGGTCACTAAGAACTTCTCTATTTTGTTGCACTTCTAACTTGTATGCTGATTTGGTCTTAGGGACTAAGACTTCTCTAATTACAGGACCTTCATTGTCACTCTTTGCCTTTTCTTGGGCAAGCAACTCAAAATCAGAAATCTATCTTAGGAGCCTATCTCTCTCCATCAACTTTTCCTTAACTTCTTTCTCCCTATTTTCTTCCTTTTGGACTCTTAAGGAGATCAAATGACGAGCCCTTCTATTTAGGTCCTCTATTTTTTGGGATACTTATCTTCATCAGGGAAGATTTCTTCAGAGTCTAATATGTTAACTTGGTCAATATCAATTAAGCTGATATTTCCATCAACTGTTCTAGGTACAGAATTTCTAACTACATTTGAACTACTTCTGTCTCTCCCAGAAAAACTAGTATGAGATATATCTTGATTTAAAACATGAACATCTTCTATATTTCCAAATAAACCAGAATGGAAACCCAAAACATCATGTTCAGATTCTCAGGAAGAAGAATTTGACTTTGCATAAACAGGTCTTTCAGATATCTTACCAGTATTGTTTCTGTAGACGTCTAAAACTGGTCAACGCTTGCGGAGTCGTATTTTAACATTGGCGCATTGCCTTATTTTAGGTTTTTGCATCGCATTAACATTTCTTCTTGTTGTGTACTTGGTCTTTATCATTTGTGAGCATCGAGTCCTTCTTCTGCATTCTTCATTTGTCTCACTTTCGAATTTGGTCTTGTCGATAACAATCTTCAGTCATGATTTTGGTCGATCTTTTCCTGTCGCATCAATGTGCGTGTTCATTTGTCATCATTTTGGACATCGTCAATCCTAATTAGGGTTTTGCCCTCTTTTCAATCTTGTCATCTGGTGATCGATTTGTCATCGATCGTTGTCATTTTCAATCTCGTCATTTTGCAATCAATTTGTTATCAATCGGTGTCATTTTCAATCTTGTCATTTTGTGATCAATTTGTCATTGATTGTCATCCTTCTCAATCATGTCAATTTGGATCAATTTGTCATTGTTCCTCGTCAATTAGCTCATTTATCAATCAAATCATTTATCAACATTAGTCCTTTGTCAGTCAGAATCATGATCAAATCGAATTGATATCAATTATCTTTTGTCAAAGACCTAATTGTCATCCTTTCATCTTCTAAGGTTTTATGATTTATTCATTTAACCTTGTTTTTCATTTCTCCTTCTAGGTTAAATAGTTTATTTATCCTAAGTCTTCTTGTCACAATTAAATGTTTATTTAATTGGCTAACTAATTCCTCCCTTTTTGTGAGTTAATTAATGAATGAAAAATTATTAATTAATTTACCTAATTTTCCAATTTACTAATTTCTCCTAATTCCTAATTTTCTAATTTTCATCAATTTTCTAATTTCCTAATTTCTAATTCATCTAATTTCAATTTTCTCCTATATTTCTCCTAATTTCATAGGAATGACATAGCAAATTTGTCATAATTTGTCATAATTGACAATCAATCAATTTTGACTTAGTAATTTGTCATAATTGACAATCAATCAATCTTGCATAGAAAGTGTCAATTTGTCATAATTTGTCATAATTGTTATTCTTGATTTGAAATTTCCTTTCAAATCTCTTCATGCTAATCTTGTCATTTCTCCAATTTGTCTATAAATTGGATGAATTTCTTCAATCAAAGCCCCTGGTCGAATCAATCACGCTTCTAGTACCCTTATGCTGTCGTCTTGTCTTGTCAATCTTGCTTTCACATTATACTTATGCACTTGAAGGTGAGATCCACCAAACAAAGCTATTTGAAGGAGAAAGAAGGACAATGGAGCCACATGAAGGAGACATCTACATTTGGTTTGCTTAGATTTCATTTAGAATGTCTTGTCTTCATGTTTTCATTGAATGTTTTTAGGATTTATCACTGCATTTTAGTTTTCATGATTGAGCTAGGCTAATGTTTATACTTGCTTTGATGATTTCCACATTTCCTATCTACAGTTTCTTTTTTGCACCCAAGTAGCATTTGATGGCTCATATAGTACTGACCTTTTCTGACCTCTTTGTGACTGTTCAGGTAATCCCTCCTGCAACGTCTCACGAGGATGCTTTTTCATGAAAGATCTAGTGTTCTTTCCTCCTTGCATTGTGCTTGTTTTCTTTTCAGAATTTTACTTATCTCCAAAAGGTCTGGTTAATACTAACAGAGTCACCACCCATAAAGACTATGGGAAAAATGAAAACAAGATTCAAACAAAATATTTGCCAATATTCAAACCAAAATCACTAAGATTTTTCAAAGAAAGAGGGAACACTAATCAAAGATCATGAAAATTTCTAAATACAGATATCCAGACAACATTTATAGTTCATTGAAGCACCAATCTGCAACACAAACACACCTTGGCTCTCCCCAGCAAAGTCGCCACTTTTGTTAGTCTCAAATTCTAATCCCCTTCTTATCCCCTTTGATGAGAAAGAATAACTTTGTATGTGAATGGAGAAATCAAGGAACAAGAACCTTAGAGCAACATATGACAAGGTTTTAATAACCTTCTACACTTTGAACTTATCCAAAGTTCAGGTGGGTATACCTTATGTGAATACTTTCACACTTTTAAACAAAATCCATAGTAACCATTGTCCAAAAACCAGTGGATCTTATCGCCTTAACCAAAAAACTAAAAAAATATAAGAAAACTTAGGCTCATTTTCAATGTTGATCCTCAAGAGATTTAGAAAAGAAAACATTAACAGATACTAGTGCCTTATGTAGGCTATAGAGTCATCCATTTTAAACAAGAACTCCAGAATTAAACATATCCATGCATCTCAATCACTTTGGCTTCTACCAACTCCATACATGCCTGACATGTATAAGAATCCTCCCTTGTTATACTAAACAGTGTTTATCAAATTCAAAGTTCCCAACAAATAACCTACTGATAAAGATATTTCTCACATATTTGATTCCCCTCCTGAAGAAGAAAGCTAAGAAACATATCTATAAAGATTGCATTACTATCCCTGTTCAATTGAAATAACCCTAAATTACCCAACTAAAACCAGCAAAATATTTGAACGCATACCAGAAGACAACACAAATTTTAGGCTCAAAGTTAATGGTCTCTATATTTATATTCAATTTGGAAACTCTTATAAAACTTAGATAGTTTTCTATGAAACACTAGAAAAAATGCAGATAAATTTCTCCAGAGTTTCTTTACAAATTCTTGTGATCCCCTTTTTTACTAATCCTTGTATCCATTTATAATATTATGGATTCATACAAGCTTTGGAACCTTTTCAAAAAGGTTTGTTACATCTGCAATCCTTCTCCAAGAAGTGGTTACAAGTCCTTTTCAACATCCACAGCCTCTTGTGCCTTTTGTTCTGTTGCAACCTCTTCTAATTGCTCCAGAGCATCTTCTTTCTGTCCGACATGATTATCCTTCCATTCCTAAAAAACATCGTCACTTGGTGAAGTAAAACTAACAATCTTCTCTTTCATGTCTTCTAGCCTTTTCCAAGTGACTCTTAAATGCCCAATTTCTGTTTCTGTGAAACCATAATGAGATTTCACCTTTTCAATTTCTTCAATTGTTTGGACAAATAAAGATGTGTCATCAGTGTTGATAATTTGATTGAAGCTTTGGGACAAATTGTGGTCCAGCTCCTCTAACCAAATCTTCTCTTCTTTTAACTGAATTGGACCAATGAAACCTCCTCGAAACAATTCAAATTTGTGATTTGAATATTCTTTTCTATATAGTTGGGTTTTTCTTTTTATACCTGCTCTTTCCTCTAAGAGAATATTCATCTCTTTTATAAACTCACTGGTGGACCTTAGAAGGTCACTCTCCTCCGCATTTGCATGGGATGAACACATGAGCTCCAACTCCTTACCTCTTGGCATCCACTTATTAAGGATTGGTTCCAAAGTGGCTTCATCTTCTCTAAATTTGATCATAACCTCCAGAATCCTTTTCATATTTAAGTATACAATGGAGGTTTTGACTAAGTCAGCAAACTTCAAGATTGTGGCTTTCACCTTCTCCTCATATTTGTTTGCAAACAAGACTTGAGCTTTTCTCAACCTTTCCAACTCATGTTGGACATTTTCAAGTGATTGGGAACCAGAAGGCATAGGAGAAGGGGGGTATTATACAATGGGACTAGTAGGAGGGGGTCTTGCTAGAGAGGAGGCTATCATGAGTGTAGAAGATTCACCTGGATGGTGTTGACCTGCCAACTGACTCTGGAGTCTAGTAATGATGTTGTCCCTATTGGCTATTCCTTCTTTAGCCTCATTGTAAGCTTTTAAGATAGTCTCCAACTTCAATTGGAGATTAGCTCTTTCTTGTGCCTCTTTCTCTGCTACTGCCACATTAAACTTTGTAGTTTCAAAAACTATGCTTCCAGTTTCCACTACCCTTGTATTTTGGACTCTCTTAACAATCATGCCTCCTAAGAGGCTAGAATCTGATGCATTTTTCCTCCTTTTGTTCTCATCCTTTTTTAATGACCACATGACAAGAGCAGCATTATCCTTGCTGAAGGTCACTCCTTCCATTGGCTTTGTTTCCTTCCTTACTACATCAAGAACTAAAGCATCATCTATATCCCATTCAGGGAGGATTAGAACACTAGCCTTTGACACCATCTCTCTTCTAGCTTCAGGAGTGATAGGTTTGAATTCAGCCATCATTTGTTGTTTAACCTCTTCTTCCAATAAATTTGTATCTTTGTGAGGCTACTCACTCATTCTCTTTTCACATCTAGCCTTGAATTGTTCCATGTTCTGCTTCCATACAAATTGCATGAAAGCCCCTATTGTAACAAAGTTACTGTTAGCCAGGAATTCTTCACTGGCTTGTTTAACAGTAAGGTCCAATTCCTGGCCCTTTAGCTCACCATCAGTCAAATCCAATTTAGCACTAGGTGGCTCTTCAGGCATCCCCTCTTGGGTTTCCTCATAGGTATAGGCAATCTCACCGTGACTCCCTAACTGTAATAATTGTTCAGCCACTACTTGCTCATCTCCAATGTGGATAGGGGACTAAGATGGAGAATATTGAGGTTCATCAGTTTCAACCTCCTTTCCCACTCTTTGCTTTTTAGGGGAATCCTGAATGTCAATGACATCTTCAATTTTCCTTTTCCCTTTTGAAGTGGAAGG
Organism: Cryptomeria japonica; assembly: GCF_030272615.1. NCBI lineage: Eukaryota > Viridiplantae > Streptophyta > Pinopsida > Cupressales > Cupressaceae > Cryptomeria > Cryptomeria japonica. The sequence goes on along the minus strand of NC_081409.1, from coordinate 499,887,801 downwards.
CTCAACTGCCATTGGCATCATCACAGTGTACTTTGACTTCTTATGCATTACATAGTCACCAGGTGGAATAGCCTTAGCAAAGGCAGGCTTAGCCAAGACCAGCTTAACCCTATCAGGATCATTCTGCATTATAGCCTCCCTTTTTTCTTTTAAGGTCTGCATGAGGTCTTCAAAATAGAGAATCAAGAATTTGATTTTCTCCTCAAAAGGGTTGAAGCTAGAAAGAGGGTCATAGCTATTGTCAAATTGATGGATAAAATCAAGTTCCTTCTTATATGCAACCCACTTCTCCTTCCTTAGTTCCTACTCATCTAAGCTGAATTCATTCCTAATTAAATCTTCAGGGAACTGAAATTGGTGAGGCCTACCTCTACACACTGCTCTCTTTCTGAACATGCCATTGAAAACATCCTCGGGGTCTGCACATCTTGAAACTGTAGTTGATAGCCTATATGGCTTAAAGAATTCTTTAAAATATTTCCATCCACCTTTAGTGATTACAAAATGATGGGCCATGGTAATAGTTGGGAAAATGGTCCCTTTACCCCTGTTGGTTAGGTCTACTTCTTGTACTCCTCCAATCTGTCTCAACACTTCTGCAATCCCTATCTTCAATGGGACCTGATTGGATAGTAGGTAGGGGGTTCCTCTAAAACCATACACTCTAAAAACAATAGAAATAGGGTACAAATACATGTCTTCCCAATTGTGAACAATCTTAATATCCTTTGCAAACTCCTTAGGTCTGAGGAATTCCAAAAGAGCCTTAGGAATTCTAGGGTTTTCTCTACATAAAATAATTCTAATCTTAGATGCAAAGCATCTATCAAACTTCTAAAAACTAGCATCTTCTCTTTCCCAGGATAAGAGAGTGCTCCAAAGTTGAACAGGCATCTCTTCCTAATCCTTTACCTTGATCAAGTCCGTTTCCTTTGCAAAGTAATCAACACCTTTGAACAAGAACATGTGCATTAACATGAAATACCATCCAAACGGCCTATCCACCTTACCATTTTTTATCCCTACTAGTCCTTTATGAATTGCATCAGTAAGGTATGGGGCATAATCAAATGTTATTGCCAGGAAGGGGTTTAGAATTTGTGCAATCATTAACATGTAATGGGTTGGCATGTTCTTTTCAGCATCCTCTCCAAAGATCTGACATTGTGCCCAATACATACCCTTAGCTCTCAGAGTAAATAAATTGAGGGAGAATGGTTCCATTATGCTGGGGCCTACAACTGTTAACCCCCCTATCTTAACAAAAAACTCTTTCAATGGGCCACTCCTAAGATGATCCCTCTGTGCATTGTAAATCTTGGCTAATGACTCAAATTCAATAGGCTCTAACAAATTGGAGGCCTCACTGAGCTTGAAAACATTTCTGAACTCATCATCTTTGATTTCAACTAGGGCTGATCCCTTTATATTTCTGATATATCTTGCTATAGGGTCATAATTCTGTGCAATTAGGGTCAACAGATCTACATCCATGAATACACTAGGGACCACAAGTTTTCCTACATCCAGTTCCCATGTGCTATTTAAAGGAGCTGGGGAATGTCTCTACCCAAAACTGACTTTGAACAATCCTAAACCTGATATCCCTATCTTAGGGTCCCTTAACCAATTACCTTTATCATACAAGCCATCCCCAATTTTTAGATGAGGGTTCTTTGGTACTAACTCTTTAACATTAGCCTTGGCATTGGTGGACATGGTTAACTATTCTAAAAAATCATCACAGATGTTCCTATCATGATAATTCAATTTTCCTGTCAACTCTCTTCTTGGTGCCATTTTGAATAAGCAACTATACCACTTGAAACAAGCACAGACCTCTAATGAAATAATTCACATAGAAATGATTGGAAACAGACTAGAATTATCAAGAAAAGCACAAAAAACCTAATTATTCACCTGAAGAGAATCACTCCGCACCAATTGCTCTGCAACAAACTTTGATGAAACAATACTAACAAACAAGTTGATGCAGACTCTAAAGGACAACTTGGCATTGAATTTTTAAAAATTAACTCTGCATGCTTAGGCTATCTTTTCAGAATTGAATTCACCAAATTGAATTTAAAACTAGCTCCAATGGGTCATAACTTCTCTGAGTCTTTCCTCTATTTCAGTCTTTCGCTATTTCGTAGTGCATATACCATGTGCGTCTCAGGCTAGTGAATCAATGCCAGCCGTTGGATCACAATCAAGATGCAATTCTTTTTTCTGATGGTCAATCCATCTGGTCGCCAAGTTTATTCTTTGATTTACTTAGCCTCGAGGCCACGTGTGACTTTCTGATTTGCCACCTAAACCACTTGGACCGCTAACTGGACTACCATGTTATTTTTCTACTTCGTGAAGGCTAAAGCTCAAGCACCTTTTGGCCACGAATCAACGCGAGCCATTGATCATTCTCTGAACCAACCACTCTTTACTCTTTGGAAAACGTGTCTACTTCTGGAACTCGCCACTTTTCACTATTTCACAGAGGGTAACTCACGATCATCTTCATCCTATGAATCAACGCGGGCCGTTGGATCAACAAAGAGTTGCATGACATTTATAGGGCCCAATAAACATTAGAAAAAAGGCAAAGTAATAGGCATATAAAATTTAAAATATTTAAGGGACTACCTAGGTAAATAACAATGGGGGGGACACTTCTCATGACAAACGGACCCATCACTTAAGTGGTAAAAAGCAACATAGAATTAGAACCAGGTTTTTACTCAAACACCTTGAAGGTTAAAACTTAAAACCCTTAAACCCTCCCATTGGCTTACAACAAAACAGAGGTAACAAGGCCAATACCAGACTCAAAATTTCAACAAAATTAGCCAATTATGGATTGAGAACATCCATTTTTAAAATAGTGATAATAGGTAGATGAAAAATTATGCACTTTGAAAAAAATGGCACTTGAAAAGGAGGTTGTATGACCCCAAATCAAGCTTCTGAAGTTGCCAAATTGGGGATTAGCTAGGTATAGTCATGAAGATCTACATTTTTTGAAATATATTTCCATCAAAATCATAAAATTCTTCCACCATTGTGAAGGGCACAAAATTATAGCCCATTTCAAAAAAAATTTCACTAAAAAAGGAGCAAAAATGAGCAAGATATGGCCTTCCAAAGTTGAACTGCAAAACTGAAAAGTTCAATGAGAGGGGGTTAAAAAAAATTCAAAATATTGTTGATGTGGTGCTGAAGTTAGCAAATGACAGGCATAAATTTGATGCCCATCTGTCTGTCAAAAAAATTTGCCTCCTTCCCTATGGTGTCCATACGGTACAGACAACTGAGGTTGACTACTGACTGGGCATGTACGGTTGAGTGTGTGGCAGAGGTTGATGTGGTAGGTAGAGTGCCACGTGGTAGTATGCAAATGCTACTAAGGTGGTGGAGATCTCTACGTGGCTTAGAGTCTATGTGGGGCTTGACAGGCAGAGGTGTCAGCGGGGAGGCCGGGTCCGGCCAGCAGGAAAGGTCGGTGGTGCTGCCTGAGCGGCAGGGTCGGTGGGGCAGCTCAACCGATGGGGCAGCTCGGAGCGGCGGGACAACTCGGACAGGTGGTGCGAGCCGCAGGCGAGGGTCAGTTGCCGGAAGGGGTGACCGGCCGGAGTTGCAAATGCCTACGAGAGGAGTCATCGACCACAATTACCGTCAGGAGTTGCAAATGCCGACGGGAGAAGCCATCGACCACAAAGACTGTCGGGAGTGGGGTTGTCGCGGGGGCCACCGACGTGACTACATGGGCGACGGGGATACCTACAAGACCTGCAAAAAAGGTATGGCAAGGGGCAGAGGGGGGTGTGCAGACCCCCAAACAATTTTTTTATTTTTTTATTATTTTTTATCGCTTTGTTTTCAAATTTTTTTTTCAAAAAAACAAATTCGGAAAATTTTTATTTTTATTTTTTGAAATCTCTACGACTATAGCCAAAATAGGCAAAAAAAAAATTCTCACCAAATATAGTCGATTTTATAGTCAAAATGCATGGAAACGGCCTCCCGGATGCAACCATGATGTCCAAATCACTGTATGATGCCCCCAAAAAATGAAGATCCCCAAATCCAAAAATTGAAGCCTCCAAAATGTCTCCAAAAGACTAATCAATGAAGCCCTATAGGCTCTGATACCATGTTGAGACATGGACCAGCTAGGACTCGAACCTAGGACCTTCCATAAGTTGTTGGAGTGGTCTACCACTAAGCTACTAGCCCCTCTTGGACCAGTCCATCGTCGATCTGGGTGTGGCTTATCTCCAACACTAATAGCCCCCCTTAAGCCACACCTCTCGTGTGCTTGGAGCTCCTAGCTTGGACCTGGCTCTGATACCATGTGAGATTTTGCCAAGATCAAGGGCTCAATGAAAAATACAATAGAGAGACAAAATAGATGATAGAAATAAACTGTATTCTATCAGGAGAAAATGCTGATCAACTGGACCATCAATCATTACATACAATGAATATGAGCCTGCTTATATAGGCAAGGCTATGTGGATATGTGAGCACACAAACATGGCATGTGGCTCAATAAGAAACAAGGGTAGGTAGGAAATAGGGATGGGTAGGTAGGAGAAACAATATAATATTCCACATGAGGTGGATCACCCACTAAATGTGGATTGTAACAACACGATCACACCATAAAAGGTGGTGTATACACATAAAAATGGGTATAAGCTATTAAATAAATATTTTATATTTATTTAATATTTATCCTTCTATTAAATAGTTAACTTGAAAAAATTAATTTATTTAATTCATTTTCATGTCTTTCTATTAATTAATTTAATTGAAATAATTTATTAATTAATTCATCTATTATATTCCTATAAATAATTAATATCTAATATTTAATTATCTCCTCCAAACAATTAAATATCTAATATTTAATGGTTATTCTCCTATCCTATAGTCTCTAATATTAAATGATTTCCTAAATTACTTAATCCCTCTTATCCAACTCACCTTCCATCTCCTATTCATCTTCCCTTTGCCAACTCATCCATCACGTGGCTAAGGAAATTAGTATTTCTTAAATATTAATTCATCATTTATCTTCAACCTCCAAATTTAATGAATATTCTGTACACACACATATTTCATAACCTCCTTCTATATTCTTTCCAACACCCCCTACTTCTTAGGGAGGACTTGAGTCCACTTGTCCTATCATGCCTAAATCTTTTCCAACCATCCCTATATTCCCTTAGTCAGCAACCCAGTCAAGGTGAGATGAGTGACACTTGTCTTCTCCTTCCCCCTTTCTCTCAACCTTCACCTTTTCTCACAACCATCCAAATTTGCAGATCTGATCATGACCATTGATCTGAGCCACATCATCTCATCCTCTCAAAGTTTATAAAATCAAGAGATTCAGTTGAGAGAGAGTTAGTCTTCAAGTTGCTTTTCAAAGCCTAATAAGTTGTAAGACTTATGCATCCGTGAGTTTTAATCTTGAAGAAAATAACAATTAGCATTTTAGCATAATCATTTTAGCATAATCATGTAGTATTGGATATCATAGTATCAGTTAACTATGAGTTATCAGTCCATTCTTCATATGTCATCTTGGAAGCTATCAGTGCTTGTCTGAGAGCACACCATCTGCAACTAGAAACAGTGGAGTTAGGACATAATGAGACATAAATCATGAAGGTAATAATAGTATTTTTATTTTATATGTATTTCATGTAGTTTCATTGGTTGAGATTGGATTTCCTGTAGCATTTCCTTTGTATTTTGTGAAACTAACTTGTTGCAGGTAGCATTCTGAGGATGAAATTTAAGTCAACACATTTTGGTGCTCACCGTGGGGCTCATGGACCTCGCATATACCTTTAATAATCTTGCAAAAGTAAAATTAATTGATTTGTAATGCAGATTCATGCATGTGTGAATTCTGATAGCGCTTTTATTCAATAGGTTAGTGCATTTGCATCTTAGGTTAGCACATTTGCATCTCAGGTTAGTGCATTTGCATCTCAGGTTAGCGCATTTGCATCTCAAGTTAATGGATATGTCATGTAGGCTAGCATTTTTGTCTGAAAATTTGTGCATTTGCATTACAGGTTAACGCCGTTGTCCTCTAGGTTAGTGCACTTGTTATAGAAATCACGCTTTTGAGTCCATAGAGCAGCGTCTGTAGTGCAGGTTAGCACTTTTGCTCTGTAGATTAGTGCTTTTGAGGTGAAAGATAGTGCATGTGTTAGAATAGCACTTTTGTTTGCAACTAAGAAAATTTTCTTGTAGGTCTGAATGTCCAAGAACTTAAATTTTTCAAAATACTGACATGCATGTGCAAGATTGTGTTTAAGGAAAATTTTATGCATTTCCTCACCTAGTTAATTAAAAGCCTTATTTTGGGAAGTAATATATCATGTCTTGCTCATTTAGTCTAACTAAGGGGATAAATTGACAGCATGCAACTTGCATTTTGAGTAACTTCTCTAAAATAGTTGCACGTAGACTTTTAAAAAGGCTAAAATAAACACCATGCTTGTTGGAGCAACATATCAAAATAGAAGATAGATCACATTGCTATGGAAAGTTAAAAAGAACACTTATATTTCGTGTCTCAAAAGTGGTAGGTATATGCTTTCCCCTTAATTGGGTGATCAAAAAGCCAAACCCACTCTTTTATGCTTTCTTTACTTTCAAGCAATTGAATCCTTTAGAGGGCCTGCCTTCCCAAGCTTCCTTGAGGGGGCCAATGAGAGAGGAATGACCTAAAGTGGAAATGGGCTAATACCAAGTCCTTCCAATCCACTCTAAATAAATCATGTTTGCGACGAAAGTCCCAAATAACATGTGCTAATAAGTTCATACAAATACTATGTTTCCCCAGAAACTATATGGAGCATAACCTCTATAGGTTGGGAACCTTCTATATTTATAGAGGTGAAAGTGCCGCATGTATGACCACATGACCAAAAGCCTTTATTAAAAACCACTTGTACTAGTTGCCAAAATCCTTCTAGTTGTTGGCGCAGGAGGTTGGACCTCTGAAGCGACTCACACACATACGGTTCTTAGTAGAGATATAAAGTTTGCCATGGGGAGTTTTCATGGAAACTAGTGCTTGGCTGCCCTGGAGAAGTGAGTGCCGAGGGTGGAGCCAGTGGGGTCAAGCATCTAAATATCCGCTTTGAATAGTGTAGCCTCGGGGGAAACCCTATGTGAGATTCAACAACTATTATCTTAGCCTGCCATAAGATTTGTACTTGCTTGTGCATTTTTTTTATTAAACATTGTGTCTTCTATGTCTGTTACATGTTCCAAATGGTCAAAAATTGAAGAAAATTATCATCTACACATGAGAAAAAATCCAACAAATTGCTGAAAAAAATTGATCAAAAGGGTAATACAAAGGCTCTCTAACATTTGAACACCAGATCAAACTAAAGTGTCAAAACATCAATATCGAAATACTTCTTGAGTAGATTTGTCTCTAAACCATCACATATTTTCAAACTAGCTCAACAACGGGGTCACTAATCCAATAGGCTATTCCCAAAAGGTTTCTATAAGCATAAACATTCAACAAGAAATTGATTCAAACATCTTAAGTGCAAAAAAATCAACATCATTATCAAGTCTCTCATCAGGATAATCAAATCCTCTCTCACGAAGCTTGATCAATTTATCCTATGTTCATAATCCTAGATATATCTTTCCTATTTTGATCCTAGGTTATATCAAAATCAAAATTGCACCATTGGAATCAGACAAACTTGTAAATTATTAGATGCTTATATGACTTTTAAGTATCACCTTAAGAAAAGAAAACCTAGTTATAAAGCTACTCGGAAAAGAATAAGATTCTTGTATATCAATCACAGGATTTTATTAAAACATAGGACATTCCTACATCGTTTTCGTCACTACTTACGTGGCTACGGTACAGAATTTGACGGAGAAATTTTGCAAGGACGTGATTTTCAACAAAGAGACGCTTTATCACAATGAACAAACAATAGTGGTAAAATCAACAAAGCATATCTTCCTAAACCAATAATCACCTATTGACTTTGTACTTTGAAAATTTCAAAAATTTTAAAATAATCACATGCCAGTTTGGACTAGAGCTCAATACGAACAATTGAGAAAACAACAAATGGAGGAAGAAGATAATCCTACATTCCAAACTTTTGGGTATACTGATGTTGACGAAGAAGCAATTAATAGCACCATTAGAGACCTTGAGAAAGATTTCAAATTTGATAGGCTAATGGAAAAATTGTTGGCAAAACAAAAAGAGAAATATTTCTTGATGTTAGCAAAATCTGGAGCTAAATTACCACAAGACTTTAACATAGAAAGCTTGAAACAAGATGAGGAGGCAAGTAACACCCAAAACATAGATGATCCAAATAATGAAGATATGAACAAAGAAAGTCATGAAGAAATAAGAAAAGAAAGGGATGATACAAGAAAAGAGCGTACCGATAAAAAAGCTTACGAAGAAACAAGGAGAAACTATGTGGATAATCCATTGTTAAACCTTACTCAACAAATGCAAACTCTACAACAATAGATACAAGATATGCAAAATGGAACAAGCTCCAAGAAGTATTCTTTGGAAGATATATTCCCATATCCCTTCGATAAAAATTTGAATATGGTACCATTTCCGCAACTTTGCGAGATTCCTAAATATGACAAATACGATGGAAAATCTGATCCTCAAGATCATATTAGGGAGTTTTGTACTATGACCATGGAATTTGCCCACGATGAGACTTACCTTATGCATCTTTTTCCCAGGAGTTTAAATGGACAATCAATGGATTGGTTTTCAAGATTACCATCCAGAATCAAATGTTTTGAAGAACTTGTGAATAGATTTATTTCATAATACTCCTACAATATAAGGAATGAGATAATAATGCTAGATCTATGCAATGTTAAACAAAAGAATGATGAATCTTTTATGATCTTCTTACAATGATGGAAATGCATGTTTAATAGGTATCCCTAAGATGTACCTGATCAAGAAAAAATGGACATATTCAATGATAATCTTATCAGTGAAATGAGCTATTGACTAAGAATGCAATGTCCTCCCTCCTTTGCCAAAATGATCGAGAATGGTTTGAAAATAGAGAATGTGATGGTAAAGAAAACAGAGCTAAAAATTTACAATAATTCCTACAACAACAACAACAAAAACAACAATGACAAACCCAAGTTCTGGTCAAATAATAGGAATGTCAGCAATGGAGGAAATGACAATAATAGTGCCACAAAACAACAACAACTAATTTTTAATCTATCAAGTCAAAACCCAAGCAATAACAATCCAAAAAACAATAAAACCAAGTCTTTCTTCTCCAATCCTCGAAGGAAATTCACAAACATTGGAGAACCATTGGAATCAGCTCTAAAAACTCTACTTGCCAACAAATTGATTGTTTTACCAGAAGCAAGAAGTTATGAACCACTAGTCAAGCCAAATTGGTGGAATGAAAATCATTTTTGCAATACCATCGGAATAAAGGACACCAAACAAATGATTGTCAGAGATTGAAACACCTTATCCAAGATCTAATCGATAATGAAACCATCACAGTGGATAGCCATAAGACAAACGAATCACACCTAGCTTTCAAAAATCCACTTCTGAATTATGACAAAGGTAAACCATCCCAATTAAAAGATGACAAAGGAAAAGCCATGGTGAATTACACTTATACATATGATGATGTGTTAAATGTTATCATTGTTAAAAATAGTCCATCTTTAGAGCCAATAAATGTTATTACAAGAAGCAAAGCAAAGGTTACCTTTCCAGGTGCAACAAAAGACCCAACATCCACTTCACAACAATACAATTTAGTAGAGCAATTACAAAGAATACCCACTCAAATATCAATTTTGGAACTTCTCAAGGTTTCACCTATGCATAAGGAAATTTTAGAGAAAGATTTAGTGGAAACAATAGTTTCAAAACATGGTAGGACACCTTCTAGCCCCTCATTGCTATTCAGTTTTTGAAAATGATGATGCATCCTTACAACATCCTCACAATTCTCCCTTACATGTTGAAGTCACCATTAATAAAACTCGTGTTAAATGTGTACTCATAGATGGAGGAGTCGGCTTAAACATTTGTGCATTAAGTTTGATAAAAGCTTTGGAATATTCAGAAAATACAGTGGACCCAAAAAAGAAAATAACCATCAAGGCTTATGATGAAGCAAAACGTTCTTCTAAAGGAACTATTGTGTTAACAATCAAAATAGGACCCATGGAAAGGAATAAATTGTGTCAGGTTTTAGATTTGAATCTCTCTTACAAAATTCTTGTAGGAAGACCATGGATTCACAAAATACAAACAGTTCCTTCTACATATCAACAATGTGTAAAATTTCCTCATGAAGTTCAAGAGATCACTATAATTACAGATTCTAGTCAATATTGTAATAATTTGAAGCCAACACAAGATACAAGAGTTACAAATAATAGAGAATCAGTATATCCTACCAAATAAATTCAAGAAAAGTTATGGGAAAACTTTGAGGAAAAGCTCAAATTAAATGATGAAGGAATGGGAAAATATTCTTTGCATAATTTTCCACTTTCCCCTAAGTCATATGGAAAGCCTACAGATATTCAATCAAAGACATCAAAAAGACCAAAATATATGTTTAAAGGAACATTTGTTAGCGCTAGAACTCTTGAAGAAGAAAATGATGAAAAAGACATTCTTGGTTGGTTGTACAGGGATGAAGATAAAGCTATAGCAATAGCAACAAAAGTCAATATTCCCATTAAATAATATGGAAAAGGTTATGAAATCATGCAAAAAATGGGATATGAAGGAAAATGACCAATTGGTAAGCGACATCAAGGTATTTTAGAACCTATTTGTCCACACTCACAATCCAAAGAAGATAAATCTGGGCTTGGATATTTAAAATCCAATCAAAAGCAACATAATCATCAACAACAAAAGTGGAGAAAGAAATCAGTCTCTAAAGAAGAAAATTTGCAAGAAAAGCTACATCAAGCGGAAAAAATAGTAACCAATAAATAAAAGAAGCAAGAAGAACATGAAAAGAAAGACGAGGAGATTACCATCAAGGGTAAAGAAGAATCTTGTCAACAAGTTTTGGAAATACAAAAAACTATAAAATCTGAACAAGATATTCCAGAAGCAGCAAAAATAGAGATGGTAGAAATCAGGGAACTTTTTGCACCATACAACATTGTTGTATGGTATAGTGGAGTAGTCCTCGATCATGATTCAGAGATAGATTCAAATGAGTATGAATGGGGTCTGGATGTCTTATCTACTACATCAAGTAAGGAAAACAATGAAGACCAAGCAACTATCACAAAGGAAGACTTGTCTATTACAAAATAAAAAATGGAGTTAGAAAGAAGGCAAGAAAAAGTCAGAATTTAGAGAAAAGAGGCATATACAAAGAGGAAAGAGAATGACAAAGACAAAGAAGTAATGATGCCACAAGAAGTACAAACAGAGATAGATCAAGCATCTGGAAATATAATATTTTCATCAAAAGAGGAACAAGATGTATCCAGATGTGGCAAAACCATAGAAGAATTAAGAGATAGTCAAGTCGGATTGACTATTAGTCCAGAAGAAGTTGAGTTTTAAAGGAGACAAACTCTAGAAAAAGAATCCTCTTTATCATGTACACAAGTAAGTTGACTCCAAAATGCAAATGAGGTCAATCAAGAAGGAATTTGCAGTATTAAAGATGTCTGTGTTGATATAATCCATTGGTTTAAGGGACAAACGTCAGTTGAAGAACCACTTGAGTGTGAACTACAAAATACTAATACTAATTTTGTTAGAACTAATTGGGAGATGCTTGGGAAAGACAATTCTCAAAAAAATTTAATCTATGACAGTACCTACTCTATGCCAAATTATGATCATTATGTCATGAACTTTGAAGCACCTAATGATGATAGTGATTATGATTTACCCCTTCTTCATCCTGAACTAATTGATTGGGATAATTTAGAAAACTCTGAACTAAATGTCTTTTCCAATGATCATGACTTAGCCGTGTACCTTAATGTTGTCGAACCCATCACACCTAAAATATCTTCCATTGTAGAATTAAGTAATGTTTCTTGTAGTTAGGAGAATGCCACACTTTCTAGTCACAAAACCGAAATAAAACAAGGAAAGAGACATATTGTTGAAAACCATTTAATGGCAACACTAGATCAATCAAAAGGGAAAATAAAGGACGTATCTGATGGTGAAAACCTCTTTGAGGCACCAAAAGATGGAAAGTTTGACATTCTTCCTCCATATTTTTAGGAGAGATCTGCTATCCTGATAGAACCAATAGAAGAAGTAAACATTGGTACATCAAAGGGTCCTAAAATACTTCATTATGTTGCCTCATTATCAGAAGAATAGAGGAAAGAATACATGGAATTCTTTAAGCAAAGACAAATAAATTTTGCTTGGTCCTATGCAGATATGCCAGGACTTAATCTAGATCTTATCATGCATCACCTAAATGTGGATTTAAAAGAAAAACCAATTAAGCAGAAGCTAAGAAAGATGCATCCACACATTGCTCTTCTTGTAAAAACCAAGCTGAAGAAACTATTAGAAGTGGGTTTTATAAGACCCGTTGCTTATCCAGAATGGGTTTCAAGTATTGTACCAATGTCAAAACCAGATAAAAGCATAAGAGTTTGTATAGTTTTTAGAGATCTGAATAAATCATGTCCAAAAGATGATTTTCCGCTACCAAACATTGATATAATTATGGACTTATCAGCAAGGCATGAGATGTTTTTATTAATGGATGACTTCTCAGGATATAATCAAATAAGAATTGCACCTGAAGATCAAGAAAAAACAACTTTCACCTGTGCATGAGGAGCTTATTGCTGGAATGTTATGTCATTTGGGATTAAGAATGCATGAGCGACTTATCAAAGGGCTATGATAACAATTTTCCATGATATGATGCATACATTTATGGAAGATTATGTCGATGATATACTTGCAAAATCTCATACAAGACAAGAACATTTGAACATCTTAAGCAAGATTTCTGATAGGCTGGAAAGATATCAATTGAGATTAAATCCAAAGAAATGGGCATTTGGGGTAACCTCTGGAAAACTTCTTAGGTACATTAAATCAGCTCATGGAATTCAAGTAGATCCTGAAAAAGGTCAAAGCCATTATGGAGATGGAGTCACCTAGGAACATGAGTCAATTGCGATCTTTACAAGGAAGATTGTGTTGGTATTATGGATGTGTTACATTGGTTTCATTATTGATGTTAACACTCGTCAAATCTTAAGAACACTTGGAGATCTTTGGTTATGTTCACTGGCATGTTCAGTGACTTATGCATAGTCAACGGTATCTGGTTCACCGACAAGTTATATTGTTCACCGGCATGTTATATTGTTCACTGACAGGTTATATTGTTCACCAGCACTAAGGATGATCTATTAACATCTGGAGATTACTTGGTTATGTTGAAGTCATTGTTTTGACAATTGGCTTTCATAATTTGTTTATTGGTACAATCAATTTTGCATATTTGTTGTTACCGACAAATAGGTCTAGGTTATGGACTGGCAAGCATTATCTATTCCAAATCAACACGACACGTTATGGAGATTATTTGTTATTGTTATAAATGCATTGAGCCGACATCATGCATCGCCTATTGATTCATTTTTAATTGATTTAATTGTAATATCTTAGTAAGCCAAGCTACACATTTGGTCTTGGGTCTTGGTATATATGTAAGATCTCATTTATGAGATTATGTAGGAGAGGAGTGAAAAAAGGATTGTAATAAGGTATATGCGAATATAAGCAGAGTTATACACGTAGACATCATTTGAAGATTCAAGGAAGGTTTCAAGAAGGCAATTAGAGCTTAACCGGTACTGAATCCAGCATATGAAGATGCTATTTTGAGGAATACATTATCATTGTATTTAACCATCCAATTGTAGTCACTGTGACTCCTATTTTGTGATTGAGCAGTGAGCTCTAAGCAGTTGGCCTTTCTGCATGTGCAGACCCCATTTGTACACACATACTATTTGTAGTAGTATCATATGATTGTGGGTAAGGTTTCCCACCATGGTTTTTCCCCTAACAAGGTTTCCATGTACAAATAACTATGTTATGTGTTGTGTATGTTATTTATCTTTCTATCTCATGCATTAAGCTTTACTGGTATTGCAATTAACCATTAAAATGTCTACTGGCATTAAAGTTTGGTTTATCAGTATTATGCAATAAGTTTAGTTAATTTATCAAGCTCAGCATATTAGGTAACAGGTATAGATGGGCTGGATCTTATACAAATAATAGGTGAAATAGAGCTTTGGAAGGATAGAACATTAACCCCTAAACATAAAGGGAAATAGATTTATCTTTTAAAATGTATATCTGAGACCATTCCCAAATCTGTCAAAGACTAGTGCCTTGTTCATTGGGCAGCAGAGTCACTTACAGAACTACAAATATGAATCATAGATGCAAGTTTGTTTTCCTTAAACAAGATATTCATGCATCAATACCTTATATTAATGCACTATTTGATTCATTCACAAATTCATCAGATCTGGATACATATTTCATTATTTATGACTGACTATAGAATTTAAACTCTTCATTGAAGAATGCCTACAAACAATCATACAATCTCCTTGAGATGACAAATTTCATCCTCCTTGAGGATAGAATTCATAATAATGAAAAAACATATTCACAGAGACAATCTTGTGGGAAATTACTCATGCCTGACACAAGTAAGACCTGCAATTAAAACCATATTTACAACAGTGCACTGCAATCTCTATACCCTGAAACCAAACAGAAGCATTTACAAACTTGGGTCAAGATCTTCAGAAAATGGAAGCCATCACATCTGGAGCATTTTCCAAATTTCTAGAACCCTTACAACTGAGAAGAATTGGGAATAAAAGGGAGAGGGAACCAAATCAAATCTACAACTGAATTGCCAAGTGTCTCCTCTCTAACTGAATTTTTTTCCCATGGAAACTTCCTCCAAAATATCCCACATTTGTCAAAATTAACCTCATAATCAGATTCCTCACTTTGAGAGCTTTCCAGCGATATATAATACTTTATATTTTGGCCAAAATTTAGACCCTAGGCGAATTAATTCCCATTTGTGCTCAGTCATTTAAATATTTCGAATTTTAATATAGTCAGAACTATATCATTTATTCATTTTAATTTTGATTTTTTTGCCTCCATTTGGTCTTGACACTTTTGCCACGTGGCGGCCTCCGATTGGTCGATGGGGTTGACCGAATGCCACCTGGGATGACAGCTCATCACTGCCACATCATCTACTTTGTCACTGCCACTTGGCCGCCACGTGTACACCACCTTAGCGCCACTGGACTGCCACCTATCACAACACGTGGACGACTCTCATTCACTTTCGCTATTTCGCAGGGTGTAACTTGTGTGCATCTTCCTTTCGCAAAATAGCGCGCACCGTTGATCCATCTCGAACTTGCTCACTCGTTAAGCCGGCCTTCCTCTGCAAAATTTTGCCTGTCTGCTTCAGGAAGCGTGCCTGCATGGGGTCCACCCGATCATCACTCAATCATCTCTTTCATCACCTCGAGATGCGTGCTCATGCGTGGGCCCACCTTGGGCACCCATAGGCACCATCTGTCAAAAGCCTTTAAGGCTTTGACATTATATTACTCTAGAGCATTGCATATAAATATTAAAAAAGACCATTTCCCAGCCAATGTGGGATAAAGTGATTTGCCTATAGCTGCACTTTTGGAGCTCTTTTCTGAGACTTTCATGGCGATTTATCGCTCACTTGCCACATTTGAGGAAAGGAGGACTGTCTTTTCTTTGAGACATGTTCCAATGCCCAACACATAGAGGATCCACCACGCATAGGGAAGACTTGGCAATTTGTTTGTTTGAAACATTTTTTAATGCTGCCATTTGTATTTGCTGAGTGTTGTTTGCTTCTCCTTGGAATTTGTTGCTGCTGACTTCCACAATCTCCATGCCTTCTTCAAACTACATCTACACAAAAGCTTCAACCAACACCACATCCAGCAAGGAAAGGCAACGTGGGGGAGGAGGAAATGCTGGTCTGCATTTTAACATTGTTTTAAAAACTTTGCCTTCTAATTACCACACAAGGAGAAGAGATGCCGATGGTTTCGATGCATTTGCTGGAAAGTCTTTATTGTTTGCCTCCTTACCATACCACATAGAATCCTGGAGAGCCCAATGGCATTTGTTATTTCAAGTTTTTTGCTACTGTAGCTTCACATGGGGAAAGAGGTCTGTTGTTTGCATTGGTTGGAGTTTATAAAGTCTTCTCTTTGTCAAACATCAAGCATGGAGGATGTTGGCAAAGTCATGAAATTTGGCTTACACCTTCCACATTACATTTCGTTGAAAGGTTTAATGGATTTTCACATGCCAATGCATTTAATTTGAAAGTTTAAATGGTCTTCTCACACCATGGCTGCCAAGTGCATTCATATTTTTTAATGCTCTTCTTTGTCGCTGAAGGAGGATTTGTCTCCAAACTTGCCAATTTTAAATTGCCTGAAGTTCATAATAACATCTTGAACTCTTATGACATGCCTCGTGATTATAATCCATATTTAGATATTCTGAAAATCTCTTAGTGAACAAAGTCGCCAATAAACTAATACGGCACATGCATGAGCCAGGTCGGGCCCCAAAGTGGGTCCAACTAAAAAAAATTTTGTTTTCATGCAACTGACCCCTGGAATGCTTCATGGACCTCAAACATACCTCCGGAAATGATCGGCATCATTTTCGGATCATTAATCCGCATTTTACAACCTTCAGGCAATTACGCCACAATTTTCGCATTTAATCGCGAAGACGTAATTTTCAAACCTGTCAAAGCACCTTTCTGGAGCTCGCCATCTGATAGGCATGTACTTTTATATACAAGGATGAAATCTACCAAATGGTTTCTCAAGATGAGTCCCGAGCGAAGAGATATTAATTTCCGAAAACGGCCAACTGGCTTTGTCGACACTGTGGACCTGATGAAGTCAATGTTCTAGCAACACATGATGCCTTTCTCAAAAATATCAAACGACCTCCGTGGGTCCTCAAATTTGAAACATAGGTACCTTAAAGTACATATTAAATCTTTGAATTCTCAATTCGATCACCAGACTGACAGGATGCAAACGACACACTCACCAAAACGGCTACATTAACTGATATAACACTGGAGTGTGGATAACTGAGTTTGATGGCAAAATGAGTTCTTTTGAAAACCGATCAAACGGATTGGTAGAGCCTTGAAATTTGAAACGTAGCTCACCATTTATACCAACATTAGCCTGGAACAAACATTCTAACATGACGCTCACCAGGACATTTTTACACTTGTGCAAATATCATAAACTACAAACGGATTGAGCTTTGAAAACTGAGCAAACGGATTCATAAGGACTTGAAATTTTGCATGTTGACTCACATTTATGCATAAAATTCAATCCATTTTTAAATTATTCATGATAATAAACATGGAAAAAGATATAAACACCCAAAGTAGGCTACTTAATAAAATTTGCACTTGTGCCTGGGATGCACTTTCAGCTCACCCCTCGAAATGGATACCTAGTAAACTTATCCAAACTGAATTCTAAAAGTTGCACATCACTGCATAGGCCAAATGAAAGGTGTGGGACATGAATCCCGAGCCTTACCCTCTGAAAATCAACCGGCTCCATTTTACCCCCTTGCTAACTAGGCCATTCAAACTGACTTATTTTAATCATTCGGAAATGCCGAGCAAATTTTTGAAATGGGCCTATAAACTTGACTTAGTTTTAATTAGTCCCAATAGTGGCTCTGACTGGGGATGGTTGATTGCAAGATCAACACAAGAATCCAAATATCTTTGGTTAAGCAGACCACCCAAAAATGTATCATTCTTCTCTCAATTCTTCTCTTCTCAAAACAGGGCTTCCTTATTCTACCCAAACAGCAGGGCACTTTATTGAAAACCACACAACTGAAGCAAAGCGACTATACAATACATACAAACATGCTTAAAACTAAATACAAGCTGCTCAAACAATTCTAGCATTATTTACCTCTGTCAAAAATCTGATTCTCATCACTTAATACCATGATCCAAACAAAGGCACCTTCCAGTAACAACTGAGCATAGCTTTTAAAATCCACCTCTTTTGTCTCATTACTGAAACAGCTAGTGTGCTTACCTCTTATCTGATTCTGAACTTTATAATCACACACTACTTCAACACAAGTAAAATTATGAGACAAATCACCATAGAGGCTTTCCCACAAGCTGACATACCTTTCACTGTCCCACTCAACTCTATCATTTGCAAGGACATCATCATGCTGAACTTGAAAAATAAAACACTTATTTTCAACATTGCAGTTCCTATCAGCAGATGCCTTATTACCATTTAAACTAATATAACGAGGGACACTACTAATCGGCTGATGCAAACAAGGAACATGAACATTACAATCCGGATGTGATACTTCACTACGCTGATCACACCTCATACTATCCTTTCTTATCAAACTGAAAACCTTTGCATTCTCAACATCCCCTTCATGGAAAAGAATGCATACCTCTGGCTGAAGTAAATCCTCAGCTAAATCTTTTTCATCCAAACTTATATCCACCTGAAACACTTTCATTTGTGGTTTTAAATGATCATCACATAATCCATGCCTCTTACTTTCATCATGAAATAATTTTTTACAACCCATGCTATTGTTATTCGGAATTCCATCAGTATTATGGACTGGTTCATCATTTACAACATCTGGCTGATCAGTTATTTCTTCATACAAAGGGTTAGAAACAAAATGAAGAACCCCTCATGAACATTATAACACTGAAGTGGTTGGTCCATATCTATATCAGCATTGAATGGAACATTAACAAAATTGCTAAAGACACCATCCATTCGATCATCATAATCATCTTCATTGGACAAAGAAGAAATTGAAATGTGGCTGGAACAATCATTAGTTTTCCATGTTTCACATCCATCAGATTTCATCCTATTACTATCATCATGAAAATCAAGATAGTCATACTTATCTTGCCATGACTGATCTTCTTCACCAATTGAACACTCGTCATCAGCCAAAGAATGAACATGAACATCGCTGCCATTTACTTCATCAGATGAGTTTTCAGCATGTTCACTAAAATTTTCTGTCATAAAACCATCTGTTAGATCAGCATGTTCACTAAAATTTTCTGTCATAAAACCATCTATTAGATGAGCATGTTCACTAAGCATACAAGCATTCAATTCACAGTTCTTTTCCGAAGAATTCCTTTCACTATATTGCAGAAGGTCTTTATCAATAGCTCGAAGACTCTCCAATATCTGAACTTTCTTAAGTTCTGCAATCTTCTGGACTTGCATTGCACTTTGCTGTTCCATTTGAGATTCCATAAAAATTTGTCCATCCGTGTGTGCTACATTTTCATTGCAATCATGCACACTGCTGAAATCTTCTGAATTAACATTGTGCATAACTTTCAAAAAAGAAAGATCATCATCATGATTGCAAGAAGTGAAATCTGAAGTGAAATCTGAAAATAGATTTACTTCATCCTCAACACAATTAAGATTATCAATATCTAAGTGAGGATCAACTATTGTTTGCACTAAACAATTCTGATTTTCATCATATGGCACATTTTCGCTTGCACAAACAGCAACACTTAGTAATCCCTCTGTATTTGGTATTTCAACATCAAATATATTAGCAGCATGTAAAGATTGATGGTCATCACCATCATTATTTTCACCAATATTATCCTGGAGAGATGCATGATTCACTTGGTAATTAGTAGCCACATAATCAACATAACCGGCATACAAATCAAATGGTACATATCCCTTGTATATATCTGTCTCTGTATCAACATTTTCACAATGCTTCCCACTGATCATTCCATCACTACTACGAGAGACAACCGGCATTAACAACAAAGGTTCTTGACTCTCATTTAAATCTGAAACACATGCATCATAAAAGCCATTTGGAACTGCAGAGCTTGATGCACCTAGACAAGGAATGATTTGCTCAACTTCATATGGTATTCCACCATTGAAGGTGCTTTGGTATGAAACAACAGCAGACACGAATCTCTTCGAGATTCCAAACTTCAAGTTATTTTCCATATCCCTAGCTATGTTAAAGGCTTCATACAAGGTTTTGGGTTCTTTGTTTCTCAATAGGAAACCCATCTTCTCATCAAATGCACTCATATAAACATCCAGACATACTTTATCATCAAGTTTATACGTTCTGAAAATTTTGGACAAAGCTTGTGAAAATCTGATATTAAACGTTGGTACCAATTCATCTTCCCTGATTTGCATACAGGTGAATTATTTCAGCAAGTCAGAATCACTCACCTTCTCATTGAATTGATCCATGAAATCTGAAACCAATTCTTCCCATGAGGTAATAGAATTCAATGGCAAAAAAGAGAACCAATCTCTTGCATCCTCTTTCAATGACTGAACAAACAATTTCATGCATATATCTTCTTGGCAAATTTCGAATTCTCCTATCAAATCTGAAAATCTTTTAACATGTTGACATGCTGATTCTGATTTCTTCCCACTGAATATGGGCAAATGCTTTCTAATTTTTGTGGGTATGGGATTTGGGCAACCTGGAATATCTCTAAAATTTAGAGCAACATAATGGTTCATGATGAAACTTCTCCTATTATACGGTTGTGACACTTCACCAGGCATGGCTCTATGTGGAAATACACAAGACTAAAAATCTTTACTGCTCATTTTTCCTACTCCCACGAATGATTATACAATCTGGAATAAAAAACCTCAAGCAAGTATCCTTATACTGATCTATTCATAACACTGCTTGACACAAATCTTTCCTAAATTTGCATACTACAGAAGATCACACAGTGAATATTTTAGCAGCATAGATATGCAAATCAATTTTGAGATCCTCTCTTTCCCTCTAGACTAGTGTTGTTCACTAAATGGGAAAATGACATTACACATTCTAATTTTCAGAGCACATATCTTTGCATTTGAAACCTCTGAAAAAATACCTGGAGATTTGCAGCTGTAAACTCTTGTAGATTTGGAGATTTACTTCACACTTTAGGATGGCCTTTTATCACAGAGTCGCCACCTCTTGCACATAGGATATTTTGAACAGTAGAACACCATTCAATCACAAATTTAATTCTCTGTTACTCCTTTGATCTCACTGCAATCAACACTCTTCCAGGCTTCTTAATACTGGTATGAACCACAGAGTTATGTGTGACTGAAATCTTTTACTGCATCTTCTTTATAACACTTTTATGATGAAAGCACCATGTCTGAGCATCTGCTACTTAGACCCATTTGCATCTTAATATGATTCATAAGATTATCAACCAATCTTGTGAAAGTCTTGGAATACAAACTTCCTTCAAGCACTGGTACAAAGACTAGAGTCGCCACCCAATTATGACATTGGGGAGAATTCATAAATAGCTGTAAGAACCTCTCACAACTCTGAACAATGTATATTTTCTCTGATTCTTCACAAGAAACTTTCTCTGATAGCAGACAATAATATTACAACCTCATAACATAATACTAAATCCCTCAACCATAAAAGACATTTTCAACTCTGTGCATTCTCAATAGGCAGACTCAATTATATTTGAAACAAAATTTTCAACCAGAGACTCTTTAAATTTCATACTCCCCAGCAGAGTCGCCATTTTTGTTGTTCACCAAAAGTGATAACCCAAGACACCTATAAATCTATCTATGAGATAGCCAATCTCAATCAATGAAACACCTCAGGGCTTGGACAACATAACATAGGATCCTAATGATCCTCCTGCACTTCAGGTTCTGCTAGACCTAGGGGGGGACACCCTTTTGATGCATTGAATACAATAATCACAAACATAAGACTGCATCAACAATGAGCAAACAAACCATTCCACAAGCTCAGCAAATTAGGTAACAGGTACAGATGGGCTGGATCTTATACAAATAATAGGTGAAATAGAGCTTTGGAAGGATAAAACATTAACCCCTAAACATAAAGGGAAATAGATTTATCTTTTAAAATGTATATCTGAGACCATTCCCAGATCTGTCAAAGACTAGTGCCTTGTTCATTGGGCAGCAGAGTCACTCACAAAAATACAAATATGAATCATAGATGCAAGTTTGTTTTCCTTAAACAAGATATTCATGCATCAATACCTTATATTAATGCACTATTTGATTCATTCACAAATTCATCAGATCTGGATACATATTTCAATATTTATGACTAACTATAGAATTTAAACTCTTCATTGAAGAATGCCTACAAACAATCATACAATCTCCTTGAGATGACAAATTTCATCCTCCTTGAGGATTGAATTCATAATAATGAAAAAACATATTCACAGAGACAATCTTGTGGGAAATCACTCATGCCTGACACAAGTAAGACCTGCAATTTAAACCATATTTACAATAGTGCACTGCAATCTCTATACCCTGAAACCAAACAGAAGCATTTACAAACTTGGGTCAAGATCTTCAAAAAATGGAAGCCATCAAATCTAGAGCATTGTCCAAATTTCTGGAACCCTTACAACTGAGAAGAATTGGGAATAAAAGGGAGAGGGAACCAAATCAAATCTGCAACTGAATTGCCAAGTGTCTCCTCTCTAACTGAATTTTGTTCCCGTGGAAATTGCCTCCAAAATATCCCACATTTGTCAAAATTAACCTCATAATCAGATTCCTCACTTCGAAAGCTTTCCGGCGATATATAATACTTTATATTTTGGCCAAAATTTAGACCCTAGGCGAATTAATTCGCATTTGTGCTCAGTCATTTAAATATTTCGAATTTTAATATAGTCAGAACTATATCATTTATTCATTTTAATTTTGATTTTTTTGCCTCCATTTGGTCCTAACACTTTTTCCACGTGGCGGCCTCCGAATGGTCGATGGGGTTGACCGGATGCCACCTGGGATGACACCTCATCACTGCCACATCATCTGCTTTGTCACTGCCACTTGGCTGCCACGTGTACACCACCTCAGCACCATGTCATCGCCACTGGACTGACACCTATCATGACACGTGGACGGCTCTCGTTTACTTTCGCTATTTCGCAGGGTGTAACTCGCGTGCATCTTCCTTTCACGAAATAGACCGCACCGTTGATCCATCTCGAACTTGCTCACTCGTTAAGCCGGCCTTCCTCTTCAAAATTTTGCCTGTCTGCTTCGGGAAGCGTGCCTATGTGGGGTCCACCCGGTCGTCGCTCAATCATCTCCTTCATCACCTCGAGATGCGTGCTCACACGTGGGCCCACCTTGGGTACCCATAGGCACCATCTGTCAAAAGCCTTTAAGGCTTTGACATTATATTACTGTGGAGCATTGCATATAAATATTACAAAAGACCATTTCCCAGCCAATGTGGGATAAAGTGATTTGCCTGTAGCTGCACTTTTGGAGCTCTTTTCTGAGACTTTCATGGCGATTTCTCAGTCACTTGCCACATTTGAGGAAAGGAGGACTGCCTTTGCTTTGAGACATGTTCCAATGCCCAACACATAGAGGATCCACCATGCACAGGGAAGACTTGGCAATTTGTTTGTTTGAAACATTTTTTAATGCTGCCATTTGTATTTGTTGAGTGTTGTTTGCTTCTCCTTGGAATTTGTTGCTGCTGACTTCCACAATCTCCATACCTTCTTCGAACTCCATCTACACAAAAGCTTCAACCAATACCACATCCAACAAGGAAAGGCAACGTGGGGGAGGAGGAAATGCCGGTCTGCATTTTAACATTGTTTTAAAAACTTTGCCTTCTAATTACCACACAAGGAGAAAAGATGCCAATGGTTTCGATGCATTTGCTGGAAAGTTTTTATTGTTTTCCTCCTTACCATACCACATAGAATCCTGGAGTGCCCAATGACATTTGTTATTTCAAGTTTTTTGTTGCTGTAGCTTCACATGGGGAAAGAGGTCTGCTGTTTGCATTGGTTGGAGTTTATAAAGTCTTCTCTTTGTCAAACTTCAAGCATGGAGGATGTTGGCAAAATCATGAAATTTGGCTTACACCTTCCACATTACATTTGGTTGAAAGGTTTAATGACTTTTCACATGCCAATGCATTTAATTTGAAAGTTTAAATGGTCTTCTCACACCATGGCTGCCAAGTGCATTCATATTTTTTAATACTCTTCTTTGTCGCTGAAAGAGGATTTGGCTCCAAACTTGCCAATTTTAAATTGCCTGAAGTTCATAATAACATCTTGAACTCTTATGACATGCCTCATGATTATAATACATATTTAGATATTCTGAAAATCTCTTAGTGAACAAAGTCGCCAATAAACTAATACGGCACAGGCATGAGCCAGGTTGGGCCCCAAAGTGGGTCCGACTAAAAAAAATTTCGTTTTCATGCAACTGACCCCTAGAATTCTTCATGGACCTCAAACATACCTCCGGAAATGATCGGCATCGTTTTCGGATCATTAATCCGCATTTTACAACCTTCAGGCAATTATGCCACAATTTTCGCATTTAATCGCGAAGACGTAATTTTCAAACCTGTCAAAACACCTTTCTGGAGCTCGCCATATGACAGGCATGTACTTTGATATACAAGGATGACATCTACCAAATGGTTTCTCAAGATGAGTCCCGAGCGAAGAGATATTAATTTTCGAAAATGGCCAACTGGCTTTGTCGACACTGCGGACCTGATGAAGTCAATGTTCTGGCAACACATGATGCCTTTCTCAAAAATATCAAACGACCTCCATGGGTCCTCAAATTTGAAAAATAGGTACCTTAAAGTACATATTAAATATTTGAATTCTCAATTCGATCACCAGACTGACAGGGTGCAAATAGCGCGCTCACCAAAACGGTTACATTAACTGATATAACACTGGAGTGTGGATAACTGAATTTGATGGCAAAATGAGCTCTTTTGAAAACCGATCAAACGGATTGGTAGAGCCTTGAAATTTGAAACGTAGCTCACCATTTATACCAACATTAGCCCGGAACAAACATTTTGACATGACGCTCACCAGGACATTTTTACACTTGTGCAAACATCACAAACTACAAACGGATTGAGCTTTGAAAACTAAGCAAACGGATTCATAAGGACTTGAAATTTTGCATGTTGACTCACATTTATGCATAAAATTCAATCCATTTTGAAATTATTCATGATAATAAACATGGCAAAAGATATAAACACCCAAAGTAGGCTACTTAATAAAATTTGCACTTGTACCTGGGATGCACTTTCAGCTCACCCCTCGAAATGGGTACCTAGCAAACTTATCCAAACTGAATTCTAAAAGTTGCACATCACTGCATAGGCCAAATGAAAGGTATGGGACATGAATCCTGAGCCTTACCCTCTGAAAATCAACCGGCTCCATTTTACCCCCTTGCTAACTAGGCCATTCAAACTGACTTATTTTAATCATTCGGAAATGCCGGGTAAATTTTTGAAATGGGCCTATAAACTTGACTCAGTTTTAATTAGTCCCAATAGAAATGATTTCTACTTTTATGGAAAGAGTTGATGAAATTATTTTGGGTATACAATGTTGTGGAGGATCTTTAAGTGAAGATGAAATTGTTTCTAAAGTTTTAAGAGTTTTTCCACTAGCATACAAAATGAAAGTAACTACTATTAATGAATTGAGAACAATGCCTAATGCATCAGTATCTAGAGATACTTTGGTTGGAAAAATTTTAGCTTTTGAACTTGAGGAATTTGGTCCTATTGCTACTATTAAGATATATTTAGCTTTCAAGGCATCATCATCATCTACAACATCATCATCATCGTCTAAGAAATCTGATTGGAAAGCCTTTAATGCAAGAGAACTTGAAGAAATTAGAAAGGAGAATGAATAACTGGAAGAACTTAAAGCACTATTGCAAGGAAAATGCCTAAAGGTCCAGTTGGAAGTAAGTATGAAGGTAAAGCACCATTTAAATGTTTTAACTACAATAAAATTGGTCATATGGCTTCTAGGTGTCTTGATAGACATGCGAGATTGAAGGAAGAAGCTAAAAGAACATACAAGCCTAACCCTGAATATCAGAGGTACAAATTTAAGAAGAATAGAGACAAATCATGTTATTATGTTGATGAAGGAGTTACTGATGTTTCTGATGAGGAACTGATAGACAATTGATGGGCTTTTGTTGCAATAAAAGAAGATCAACTGACACCTACTGTTCAACCAGTAGAGAAGGCCCTGGAAACTAAAATTGAAGAAAAGGATGAATGGATTATTGATTTTAGATGCTCACATCATATGCCTAGTGATAAGAGTAAATTATTAACCTTTCAGGAATACAATGGAGGTCTAATAAGATTTGGAGATGACAAATCTTGTTTGACCAGAGGAAAAGGCACTATATCTTTTGATGGTAAGCACAATACTGATAATGTTTACTATGTTGAAGGTTTGAAACATAATCTTTTGAGCATTGGTCAATTAGTTGAAAAAGAATTTCAATTACAATTCAAGAATGGTAAATGCAAAATCATGAATAGAACTGGTTTGGAAATTGCAACCAGTAATCAGACTACATGTAATATCTTTCATTTGAATAGCAATGAGAAGCCATTCTTGATTGCACATATTGATGAAAGTTGGCTATGGCATAAGAGACTGTGTCATGTAAATTTTGATTGCATTGTGAAAATCAGTACAACTAAGGTAGTAAGAGATTTACTTCAGATTGTTAAACCTCACAATCCTGTATGTAAGGAATGCCAATTTGGAAAGAAAGTTAGAGCAACTTTTAAGAGTATTCCAGAAAAATCCAATAATGTTCTTGACTTAATTCATACTGATTTATGTGGTCTAGCAAGAACTAGACGTTTACAAGGAGATAGGTATTTTATGCTAATCATTGATGATTATTCTAGAATGTGTTGGGTTACTTTTCTGAGGGAGAAATCAGAAGCTTTTGGGAAATTTAAACTATTCAAGGTGATGGTAGAGAATGAAATAGGTAAGAAAATTAAATGCTTGAGATCAAATCAAGGAGGTGAATTCACATCTAAGGAATTTAATACATTCTATGAAGTGAATGGAATCAAAAGACAATTATCAACACCTTAGACACCCCAGCAAAATGGAGTTGTGGAAAGGAAGAACAAAACTATCTTGGATGCAGCTAGAAGCATGATATTAGAAGCAAACCTACCTCATGTGTATTGGAGAGAAGCAGTCAATATAGCTGTTTATACATTCAACAGAGTTCACATCAAAGGTGAAACTAGTAAGACCCCTCATGAACTATGGTTTGGTAATAATCCTACTCTTAAATATTTCAGAATATTTGGAAGCAAATGTTATATTAGGAGAGATGATTATATTGGTAAATTTGATCCTAGAAGTGATGAAGGGATATTTATTGGTTATTCATATAAGAGTAAGGCATATAGATGTTTTAATAAGAGATTACAAAAAATTATTGAAAGTGCAAATGTGAAGATTGATGAATAGTTTAGAAGGTCTATAGACTCTGAACCAGTAGTTGAGATTACCACAAATGGACCTACTATAAGAACTCTGGTACAAAATGTTCATCTAGTCACATCAGCATCATCTGAGAATTCCACAATGACTGGAGAACAGAAGCAAGTGAACACACCCAGGTATGCAAGATTGAATCACTCTGAAAGCCTGATAATTTGGAATAAGTATCAAGGAGTTATGACTAGAGGAAGACTGGAAAATTAAGAGGTATGTCTAATTTCTCAATTTGAACCAACAACTATTAATGAGGCATGTGAAATTAAACATTGGATTAAGGCTATGGAAGATGAATTGGAACAAATTGAAAAGAATAACACATGGATATTGGTTCACCGACCTAAAGACAAAAATGCAATTGAAACTAAATAGGCATTCGGAAATAAACTTAATGAAGATGGTAAGGTAATCAGAAATAAAGCAAGATTAGTGTGCAAGGGATATTCACAGAAAGAAGGAATTGATTACAATGAAACCTTTGCACCGATAGCTAGAATTGAGGTAGTCAGATTATTCTTCGCTTTTATAGCACACAAGAACTATAAAGTATATCAAATGGATGTTAAATGTGCATTTCTGAATGGTGATCTAGAAGAGGAAGTTTACATTGAACAACCTGATGGACTTTCTTTGACAGATGACAAATATATTGTTTGCAGGTTAAGGAAAGCTTTATATGGAATAAAGCAAGCTCCTAGAGCTTGGTATGCTAGATTGGACAAATATCTTTTGAAGATTGGTTTCACTAAAAGTAATGTTGATAGAAACTTATATTACAAAGTGACTAATGATGACATCTTGGTTATTGAAGTTTTTGTTGATGATATATTTTTTGGAGGAGAAGATGGATTATGTAAAGACTTTTCTAATAAGATGCAGGAAGAATTTGAAATGTCTATGATTGGAGAGAGAAAATTCTTTTTAGGGTTGCAGATTTCACAGACTGATAAAGGTATATTCATAAATCAATCAAATTACTTGAAGAAATTACTAAAGAAATTTGGCATGGAAAACTCTAAACCGATAAGTACACCTATGACTACAACTGATAAACTATCTTTGAAGGATGAATCAACACTTGTTAATCTGACAAGATACAAGTCTATGATAGGAGGTTTACTGTATTTGACACAAACAAGAATTGATATTATGAATGCAATATGTATTGTTTCAATATTTTAGAGTAATCCTAAAGAAAATCATGAATCAACAGTGAAAAGGATTTTCTGGTATCTACAAGGCACAACAAATCTTGGTTTATGGTATCCTACAGATGAAAATTTTGATTTATGTGCATACACAGATGCAAATTGGGCTAGAGATGTAGATGACAGAAAAAGCACCACCGATGGAGCATTTTTTCTTGGCAGCAGACTAATTTCATGGTTGAGCAAGAAACAAAGTTGTACATAACTATCAACAACAGAATCAGAATATGTTGCAGTAGCAACTAATTGTACATAGGTACTATGGATTAAGAAAATGTTGAAGGACATAAAGGTAAAATGCAAGGAACCTATAATCATTTACTGTGATAATATGGGAACAATTGATATATCAAAGAATCCAATATTTCACTCAAAAGATAAACATGTTTCTATCAAATTCAATTTTCTAAAAGAGAATGTTGAAGCAAAAGAAGTGAAATTGGTCTATGTGAATACTAAAGAGCAGATTGCAGATATCTTTACCAAGCCTTTGCCTAAGGAAACTTTTGAATATCTAAGAGAGCATCTTGGAGTTATACCCTCACTGGTAGAAACTTAGATAGTTGGAGCATGGCATCAGACCGACAGAATTAACAGAAAAAACTTTTTTCCTGGCTTTGATCAGGAGAGCTACTTCTCAGGGGGAGTAGATTAGATAAATTTGGTTATAACAATTGGTATTTGTAACAAGTTCTATAAACTGATTGTATTTGGTTTTGTATTGCTTTGGCATTTGATGTCAAAGGGAGAGAGATATCTATGGAAAAACACATTATCTTTTGGGGAGAGATTAATCATTGGGGGAGAGATTGTTACTCTCTGTATCTGTATTTTGATGATCTCTTTGGGAGATTGTTGGTTTTTGGTTTTTGGTATTTATACTTTGGCATTTAGATGGGTTTTCCATCTTGTGTTGCCATCAATGCCAAAGGGGGACATTGCTGGTATTATGGATGTGTTGCATTTGTTTTGTCATTGATGTCAACACTTGTCAACTCTTGAGAACACTTATAGATCTTTGGTTATGTTCACCGGCATGTTCAGTGACTTATGCACAATCACCGGTGTTACGGTTCCCACAGATACTGAGAGGGGGGGGTGAATCAGTATCTGACCGGTAATGAAATTTTCTTAAAACTGAATATGCAGAATATAAAGTAACAGTATACCGGTATGCAAGAATTAATGCAAATAACAAAATCAAAAGCATCCACATGAAAAGAACACCATAACATGAGCTGTTTAACAAGGAAACCCGGTGTGGGAAAAACCTCGGTGGGATTTGTGACCCACAATATTCACTTACTGGCCAATAAGAGAATATTACTTACAATAGGGGCCTGCACATGCAGGAAGGCCAACTGCCTAGAGCTCACTGCTCAACAAGAAGTCACACTGACTTACAATGAGGATTTACACAAATCCAATATTCTGTACTGGTTTATAATAGCATCTTCAATGCCAGATTTAGTACCGGTTCTTGCTCTATTCTTTACATATACCCTTGACCTACAATTCGCACATTAGGTCTGCCTTATAGTTTATTTATTACATTCTCTCCATATCCTACAAATGCCTACAATGATCTCTTTTATATACAAAAGTCATTTTACAATTTGCCAGGTCAGCTTACAATGATAAACAAAATATTACATATCAAAAATCTTGTCGGCCTCTGTGCCGGTGTACATCTTCTGTGCCGGTGTACATCTTCTATGCCGGTGCCGGTGTAGATTGATTTTGTTGATGCCAGTGCACTGTTCTGTTTGAGTAATGCTTTGTCGGTATAATGTCTTGTCGATGCCATAGGATTGCAAGGTTGCCTGTGTAATGCTTTACCAGTATAATGTCTTGCCAATGCCATAGGATTGCAAGGTTGCGATCAATGAAAAAACCTTCAATCACACATAATGTCTCATTGGAGTGTCCATATGCCAACAATCTCCCCCTTTGGCATTGATGGCAACACTCATAAGAAATTTCAAAAGATATCCAAAAATGTGTATACCAAAAAAATGTTACCAAAAATATGAGGGCTCCCCCTGAGCATGTGATCCCTATGTTTTGAATTTTCTCATCTACTACTCCCCCTTTGGCATCAATGACAAAGGTTAGTAGATTTGTAGTTGTACCAATACATAGCCTCAACCTTGTAGTTGGGTAGTTATTATCTGAAGAATATCTCCCAAAATTAAGTTTATACCATCCATAAACTTCTTGCTCTCCTTTATTGCTATCTTAGTTCTGTGTACTGTACCGGTGAGATGCTGCAAGTGCTCTGCCGGTGTTTTGCTACCCTGTTTTAGTGCCTCTGAGATTTCCTTACGCAAAGATGCTAAATAGTCCAATCTTGGACTTAGTTTAGATCTCAAAAATTTTGCCTTGTTTATTATTTTCTCTTTTTCTCTTTCTAATTTGAGCAATTCTTCCTCAAAATTTGTTATCTTTTCCTCAAAAACTGATAATGTATCAGGTGAGTTAACAAAATTATCAGCAAGTTTATTGATCTCTTCCTATACCTTGCTCATCCTTTTATCTACATCCGTGGTCAAAAAGTTTATCTTACAAGTGTCTTTATACAAAGTTTTGTACTCTTTCAATAAATTGCACAGTTTCGGTAGAAGTGTGTCAAATTCCCTGTTACACTTCTTTATTCCTTCCTCAAAGAATTTCTGTTTTTCTTTTTCTACACTTTCCTTTACAGTTTCTACCTTTGTTTGCTCAAAACTTCCAGAAATATATTTACAAAGTGTATCCAACTAGCCTAAAGAATCTTTGTTGGCTATATTACAATTTGGAGCTATTAATTTCAAAACTGGAATTGAATCATCTATTGCTTTATAGGCTTGTGAGCTATAATCGGTTATTTTCTTGATGGAATCGAGCAATACCTCTATTACATTTGATGATGACCTAGTAAACTGAGTGCCAATGGAAGGGACCATGCTGGTATTGACCTCTGGTAGGTCTGTTTGTGTCTCCATAGTTTTTCTTGCATCATTTCTTACCGGTGGCATCTGTTCTGGAGCCTTTAGCTCTGTTAGTTGCTCTGTTTGTGTTCCAGATTCCTTCTTTTTCTCTGAATCTACTGCCAGTTGCTCTTGGTTTCCTGTTGCCAGTTGCTCTTGGTTTCCTATTGCCGGTTGTTGTTTATTATTAGATTTATCTGTGGTATCCTTATCTACCACTATGTTGATTTTTTGAGTATCAACATTCACAGTATATAGGACTTCAGGATTAGAATTTTTATCCTCTGATTCCATGCTCTCAGCTACCGGTTGATCTTCTACAGTTGTTTTTACTGGTTGAGTATTTAAAGGAGGTGGGGGTAAGTTGTCTCTAATCTTGATACTTGGTGGTCCACCAACTTTACCTTTCCCTTTGTCCTTTTGATATACCAGAATGGGCTTGGGATTCATATATTCTTCTTGTTTTTCTTTTTCAATCAAGAATCTATCCCAACCATCTTCTGTTTCAGTTGAAACTTCAGTAACTCTACCTGCCATTAATGATATTTGCTGGTGTGTAGTGGAAAAGACTGTCCAGTTGGCCTGAGCTATCAAATCATCAATTTCCTTAGGTGAGTTGGCTGAGTATACTGCAAGTAATTTTTCTATTTTTATTTTCTTATCCAACTCAATTATTCCTTGCCTTCTGGCCTCAAGTCTTTTATATAATTCATCAGGAATTTCATTTAGGACTTGCATCAAAAACTTTTTATACATGTCCATGTGTAGTATAACACTTTCCTCAATTTGTCCTTTCTCATCTTCTGATAGGGTGTCATAGATTTTCCCTATGTTTTTCAATTTTCCTTCCTCTGTGATTTCATCTAGTAATATGTAAAAAGGGGCCAAGTCAGTGTCTGTCTTCTTCTTCCTTTTGGGGGTCAGCTTTTTCTTAGGTGTGGCTTTCTTGACTAGAGACCTTACAGCTTGTTGCTTCTGTCTTGTCCTTCTAGGTGAAGGAGTGGATACCGGTGAGGGGTCTCTTTTCCTAACAACTCTTTTGAAAGTTGTTGGCATATCTCCTTTTGAGGAGGTATCTACTGGTGATAGATGAGTTTCAAGCTGTTGGGCTGCCAACTCTTCTTCTGTTATGCCGGTTTTCTTTAGTACATCATCTTTTAAGGCTTTTGCTTGCCTGCTTCCTTTCCTCATAGATGCCTCAACTTTCTTTACTCTCTTTTTGGATTGAATTTGACTTTCAATGTGCTCAGCACTACCAAATACTTCTTCCTTTGGTTCATGGGGGGCTTCCAGAAGTGCTTTGGCATAAGTTTCCACTATGTGGTCATCTGCTTCATATCCCATTTCTGTAAC
Organism: Cryptomeria japonica; assembly: GCF_030272615.1. Taxonomy (NCBI): domain Eukaryota; kingdom Viridiplantae; phylum Streptophyta; class Pinopsida; order Cupressales; family Cupressaceae; genus Cryptomeria; species Cryptomeria japonica. The sequence goes on along the minus strand of NC_081409.1, from coordinate 499,854,618 downwards.
CCAGATTGTTCTTGGGATGACTACTTCCATCCAGATCTCATCCTTTTTTATTACAAAACATATGTCATCCTTGTATTTGTTGACAATTTTCTATGATAGTCTGATCCTCTTATTCATTTTGACCTTTAGTGCTTGAAAATACTCATGGATATTCTTTTCTTTGTTTTCACCCATGTTGTTGAATAAGTCAAACAATTGTTTTCCTACCGGTATGTCAAATCCAAAATCCTTGTTGCCTATACTGGGAGCCTGTTTGGTTATATGTAGCATTAAGCATACAAGCAAATTTGCAAATCTAAAGGCTCCTTTCTTATCCTTCTTGATTTTTGCTAAGTTATCAATTAACTCATCTTTTAACCATTCACAGATGTCAATTTTTACATTGTTCTTCACCATGTCATAAGCACTTTTTATGCATAAACTGGAAAAAGAATTAAGCCTATTTGCATGAGTTGCTTTGTAACCTAGAATCATTCTAATGAATCTCACATTTGTATCGGTTACATCATTAACCCTCAATGATCTTTTGTCGGATGTTGCACCAGTTAGTTTCATTACTAGGTCATTGGAGACCTTCTTAGTTTTGTCGGGTCTGGTACCAGTGGAAGGTAACCCTGTTACTGCTTTCACAGCTACCTTTGTAATTTTATGCACTGAGTCAAGCCAAAAGAATGAGCCATGTACCCTGCTGAGAACTATCCTAACCACTTCCTTGGGAAATTCAGGAATGCAGAGGATTTCAGTGAATCCTAGGGTTTCAACAATTTTGTGTTTAGGTTTCACATTTCTGGCATTGTCACATATAACATATTTGTACATGTCTTTGATTTCTTCATCACCTAATTCCTCTATGTTGCAATGATTGTACATTCTAGGGTCTTCTGCATAAACAACACCCTTTGGAATTTGGGAAAAAGCACCTGTGTTGTCATCTTTCTTAGCTACCTCGGGAACTAGCTCAAACACGGGCCTAGGTCATTTTATAACCTCGACTATTGTAGGGTTTGCTATGAATTCAGGTGCAGAGGAGGATGCCATGATGATAAATACCTTTTTCTGCCTTTGGATGGATTGATTGTTGAAGTGCTTTGTCTCTCTGCTCGGAATGCCTTAGCTCGGAAATCTTCACGCTCTCTAAAGGTTTGAATTCACAGTGAAATGAAATGGAGCCAAAAAATTAATTTATAAAGTCTTTTCTGCCACCTGGCACATTAATTGTTTGCTGGTAATGTATTAACTCAACTTTATTTGCCAGTAATGAAGGATTTTCAACTCCTTTTCTCTAACTGAGGGAATAATAGCACACATGTCATTAAATTGCCAAACCCTCAAGATAATTTTCTTCAATTTGATGAAGAACATCCTGCCGGTGGAGCATTTGTTGGTTCTACTGGTGGAGGAGTAACCCCAATATTTAGATTACCTTTTCTAATCCATTGCTTTAAAAATTCTTGCTTAACCTCTTCAACCTTTTCTTTACCTTTCAAGCTAGTACTTTTGTTATCTACCGGTGTACCTTTACTTCTACAGAATTTTACAATATGACCAATTTTGTTACATGCATAACAAGTTACATTATTTTTCTGAATAGCTTTCCCATAACCTATGCCAGTTTGTGTTCTGCATTTATTTGATAAATGACCAAATCTTCCACAAACATAACATCTTACATTCATTTTGCAGTTTTCAGAGTTATGACCAATTTTGTTGCATTTGGTGCATTGACCGGTGGGAGGATTGATGTTTTGATAATTCCTAAATCTACATTCATTTGCCCTATGACCATATTTATTATAGTTAAAGCATTTTCCATTGAATTTGTAAGTATTAGAGGGTCTTACCGGTTTGCTTTGATCCTGGGTATTTGCAGTACCAGAGCTTTCTCCAACTTCAAATCCAACTCCAGAAGTGTCACCTTTGGGTTTTTGATTCTTCAATAAGGTACCAAGTTCTTCTGAGCTTTTCTTGAATTTTTCTTTGTGTTGATTTGCAGTTTCCAATTCCCTTTCCAAGATCTCTTTTTGTCTCATTAATTCATTTGAGTCATTTTGAGTATGCATCAGATCTGTCTTCAACATATCATTTTCATAGCTAAGTCTTGTGTTCTCATTTGCTGCATCACTTAGTCTTCTAGTCAATTCTTCTTCATTCCTCTTTCTGTCCTCAATCTCTTTGCAGAATCTCATAGTCATATCCTGCATTTCATTTTTTGTTGTCATGATCTCTTGTTTCAATTTGCTCATCATATCATTTAATGATTCCTTTTCATCATTTTCATTTTGCAATTTTTCACAAAGTTCTCTTCTCTTGTTTCTTGTAACAGTAATATTTTCTTGAAGTGCCTGAATAATGTCCTGAGTTGCTTTTAAATCATCTTCTAATTTGATATTTTTCAACTTCTCTACATCATAGTCAGTAAGAGCTCCTTCAAGTTGCTTCATCAAATTTTCCATCTTTACCGGTGTCAAGATCTTCCTCAAGCTGTTAGGCTTCTAAAAATAGAGGACCAGGCTCTGATACCAATTGTTAGGGTTCCCACAGATACTAAGAGGGGGGGGGTGAATCAGTATCTGACTGGTAATGAAATTTTCTTAAAACTGAATATGCATAATATAAAGTAACAGTATACCGGTATGCAAAAATTAATGCAAATAACAAAATCAAAATCATCCACATGAAAAGAACACCATAACACAAGATGTTTAATGAGGAAACCTGGTGTGGGAAAAACCTCAGTGGGATTTGTGACCCACAATATTCACTTACTAGCCAATAAGAGAATATTACTTACAATAGGGGCCTGCACATGCAGGAAGGCCAACTGCCTAGAGCTCACTGCTCAACAAGAAGTCACACTGACTTACAATGAGGATTTACACAAATCCAATATTCTGTACTGGTTTATAATAGCATCTTCAATGCCAGATTCAGTACCAGTTCTTGCTCTGTTCTTTACATATACCCTTGACCTACAATTCGCACATTAGGTCTGCCTTATAATTTATTAATTACATTCTCTCCATATCCTACAAATGCCTACAATGATCTCTTTTATATACAAGAGTCATTTTACAATTTGCCAAGTCGGCTTACAATGATAAACAAAATATTACATATCAAAAATCCTGTCGGCCTCTGTGCCGGTATACATATTTCCTTCTGTGTTGGTGTACATCTTCTATGCCGGTGTACATCTTCTGTGCCGATGCCAGTGTAGATTGATTTTGTTGATGTCGATGCACTGTTCTATTTGAGTAATGCTTTGCCGGTATAATGTCTTGCCGGTGCCATAGGATTGCAAGGTTTCCTGTGTAATGCTTTGCCGATATAATGTCTTGTCAGTGCCATAGGATTGCAAGGTTGCCATCAATGACAAAACCTTCAATCACACATAATGTCTCATTGGAGTGTCCATATGCCAACAACCGGTATCTGGTTCATTGGTAGGTTATATTGTTCACCGGCATTGAGGATGATCTGTTATCATCTGGAGATTACTTGGTTATGTTGAATACATTGTTTTAACACTTGGCTTTGGTGATTTGTTTATTGGTACAATCAAGTTTGCATATTTGTTGTTACCAGCAAATAGGTCTAGGTTATGGACTGGTAAGCATTATCTATTCTAGATCAGCACAACACATTATGGAGATGATTTGTTATTGTTGTAAATGCATTGAGCCGACATCATGCATCACATATTGATTCATTTGTAATTGATTTAATTGTAATATCTTAGTAAGTTGGCCTACACATTTGGTCTTAGGTCTTGGTATATATGTAAGATCTCATTTATGAGATTATGTAGGAGAGGAGTGGAAAAAGGATTGTAATAAAGTATATGTGAATATAAGCAGAGCTATACACACAGACATCATTCGAATATTCAAGGAAGGTTTGAAGAAGGCAATCAAAGCTTAACCGATACTGAATCTAGCATATGAAGATGCTATTTTGAGTAGTACATTATCATTGGATTAAACATCTAATTGTAGTTAGTGTGAATCCTATTTTGTGATTGAGCAGTGAGCTCTAGGCAGTTGGCATTTTTGCATGTGTAGACCCCATTTTTACATACATACTATCTGCAGTAGTATCATCTAATTGTGGGTAAGGTTTCCCACCATGGTTTTTTCCCTTATAGGATTTCCATGTACAAATAACTGTGTTATGTGTTGTGTATGTTATTTATCTTTCTATCTCATGCATTAAACTTTACCAGTATTGCAATTAACTGTTAAACTGTCTACCAACATTAAAGTTTGGTTTACCAGTATTATGCACTAAGTTTGGTTAAGTTATATTTGGTTGAAATTAATAGACAATTGATTCACCCCCCCCTCTCAGTTGCCTCTGGGACCTAACAGATTGCAATCAATCAAGAGATTTGTCTCTCAATTAGGAGATAGATGTCTTTCATTCACCGATCTTCTACAAAAAAATATTCCATTCAAATGGGATCTAAAATATGAAGAATTTTTTTTGCAAATAAAAGCATATCTTATGAGTCCTCCAGTACTAGTATCACCAACCAAAGGGAAACCATTGTTGCTCTATATCTCAGCAACAAATGTATCATTAGGAGCTCTCATAGCTCAACATGATGAAGAAGGAAAAGAAAGAGTGGTGTATTATATTAGTAGAATGCTTGTTGGATATGAATTAAATTATTCTGTAATAGAAAAGACATGTCTAGCAGTTGTATTTGCAGCTCAGAAGTTGTGACATTATATGTTGATTCATTTTGTAAAACTAATAGAAAAGATAGTTCCCCTCAAATATTTGTTGAGCAAGTCAACCTTGACAGGAAGACTAGCAAAATGGGTTATGATACTGAGTGAATTTGAGATAGAGTATGTTAACCAAAAAGCTATCAAGGAACAGGTCATCGTTGATCAATTGGCTGATGCACTTTTACAAAACAACATGCCTTTGCACATCGAATTTCCTGATGCAGATATTTTGATAGTAAGTACAAACTTTTGGGGATTGTACTTTGATGGTTCTTATACACAATATAGATCAGGCATAGGAATATTTTTCATCACACCTCAGGGACACATAATTCTGAAATCATATAGACTACGGTTTCCATGCACCAATAATACTGCAAAATATGAAGCATTGGATGTGGGCTCAAGATGGTCATTGAATGGAATGTCAAATAACTACATGTCTATGGTGATTCATAGCTTATCATCAAACAAATAAATGATGAATATCAAACTAAGGATGATAAGTTAATGCCATACAAACATCTGGTAGAGGATTTGAAAGAACACTTTAAAGAAATATCACTCATGCAGATTCCAAGAAATGAGAATAAAGTAGCAGATTCGATGGCTACAAAAGAATCTCTCTTGCAAAATAAGGAGAATAAACATTGTTACGAATTTCTCATGGAAGATATCTTAACCCCTACCATTCAATCCCAACATACCTACCGAAATTGCCATACATCAGGAACCAGTCAATCCTTATACGGTCAAACTTATTAGTATTTAAAAGAAAATATCCTTCCTCTTGACTTATCCCGCAATCAAAGAAGGAATTTTATCCGTCAGTCCTCTCATTATACTATTATTACTGATATCCTATATAGGCGTGGTCTACATGGTACTTTGTTGAGATGTCTTGAACGAGAAGAATCTGAGAAAGTTCTTAACGAAGTTCATGTAGGTATTTGTGGCACACACTCAAGTGGTTTAACATTGGCTAAGAAACTTCTTTGTATGGGTTACTATTGGCCTACTATGGAGAGAGATTCATTCACATATGCTAGGAAATGCAAACAATGTTAGATCCATGGGAATCTCATTCATGTACCAGCACAAGAGTTATATCCTATGACTGGATCATGGCCATTTTCTCAATGGGGCCTTGATTTGGTAGGAAAGATAAATCCCTCATCTTCAAATGGACATAAGTTTATTCTGATTGCTACTGAATATTTTACTAAATGGATTGAAGCAGTGCCTTTAACAATAGTGATAGGAAAACAAATATCATAATTCATTTTGAATTATATAATCTGTCGCTATGGAGTTCTTATGACCATTATCACTGATAATGGAAGAACATTCAAAAATCAAGATGTGAAGAAGCTATGTGAGCAATTTCATATCTTAGATAGGTTTTCTACTCCATATTATCCATAGGGAAATGGTCAAGCTGAGGCATCAAACAAAACTATCTTGAAAATTTTAAAGAAAATAGTCAATGAAGATGGAAAAGATTGGCACATTTAGCTAAATCCCGCTCTTTGGGCATACCAAACTAGCATCCGCACTCCAACAAGGGAAACTCCATATTGTTTGGTCTATGGATCAAAAGCCATATTACCTATAGAAGTAGAGATACCTTCTCTATGAGTATCCTTGAAAGGTCTTATACCAGAAGAAGAACAACGAGTCTCTCGACTCCAGGAACTTGAACTAATTCAAGAACATCGCCAAAATGCAACAGATCGTTTGAAAGTATATCAACAAAGAATGGAAAGAAGTTATAACCATAGGGTCAAGCCACAAATTTTTTAGATTGGAGATATAGTTCTAAGGGAGGATCCAAGAAATCTGCAGGACCGAGACAAGAAGGGAAAATTTGAACCAAATTGGCTAGGACCTTTTGTCATAGTAGCAACATATGGATCAAGAGCATACAAGTTATATAACCCCAAAGGTGATTGGTTTGATGAACCTATAATTTCTATCCATTTCAAGAAATTCTATGCTTGAGATATAAAGTCCTAGAAAAAATCAATAAAAAGCATATAAATCCCTGAAGAAATCATTAAACATCAGAAAAGCAGAAAATCAATAAAAAGCATAAAAAAAAAAGAAGAGAAAAGAGAGAAAAATACAATAAATTTAGATGGTGAAAACCTGGTAAACAGGCGCTATCTAAAAAGTAAGTTCCTCCATCTATGAGATCGCTTTGCACACCTATTCACTTCATCATATCACATCTATCCTAGCTTATCCATTCCATCTTTTGCATCTATTGCTCTGAACCATTTAGTATGTAGATTACCAACAATTATCAATCTTTGACACACTTATCATAGTCACTTTCTTAGATTTTATCAAAATCAATCAATCTACATTTGTATCCCGCCATGGTTTGGATCTTGATCAATTCATACATCCATAGTAAATTTTTGTTTCCGCTGGGGCCAACATCCTAATTCCTTTTGCTAAGTTGATCTTTTGAATCTTTGAAAATCCAAAACATTCGAAAAACTTAGAAAACCAAAAACACTCAGGGTTTTGAAACAGATAACGAGCAACAAAGCAATGAAGATCAAGGCATTTCATGACAGCTAAATCATGAAACTCAGAAAATGAAGAATCAACCAGCAAGTAATAAAGGATTATCAAAGATCATTCATCAAGATGATTATATTAGTTAATGACCATGAGAACATGTGAATGGCATACAAGATTCAGTGTTTATATCTTGATTTTATTGCTAATCATGTACTCTATGCGACTCAAGGATGTTCATGACTAGAGAAGCTATGATGGGGTATGATTATTTTTCTTTGATTGTTGTTTGTGGTTTATCTCTTACTACGATATGTACTTATCTCAGGATATGATTGGAAAAAGATCAAGGAGGACATTCCAAGTCATGCATGAAAGGAGATAATCCTTGTCCGTTCTGCAAGCAATACTCAGATCAACTTGATCCATTATATCAAGTTGCTTGTATTAACTTGCTATATCAAAATCCATGTAAGAAATACTCAAGTCATCTTGAATCATTATGTCAAGTTGCTTGTATTTTCTTACAACATTTTAAAGCTCAATGATGAAATCAAGAACTATTACAAGATAACATATGAAGAATGGTAGTATCATTTCTAGTTAGATAATTTTAGATTATCTCATTATTCATCTTCATTATAAGCATTCAGTGTCAGTTGCATTATAAGCATATCATTTCATTAAGAGATCAACGGTCATAAATAAAGATTGAGTATGCTTGGAAAAACAAAACAATTTGCATTTGATCATCATAGGTGCATTCATTTTTAGAATCATTTTAATCATCATCCATTTCATTTAGTTGCATTTTAATCATTAGATTAATTTGTATTCATCATAAGTGCATTTCATTAATCATGTAGTGTATCATCATTATTATTTGCATTATAATTTCATTTCATTTAGTTGCATCTTTGCACTTAGACTCATAATCATATTATGCATAAACCCTAAAACAATCAATCATTTCATTTGCATTTTCACATCATTTTCAAATTGCATCAAAAACAAAAAACATTCGAATAGCATAGTTCCTAAGAAAAAATTTGCATTTTCATATAGATAATTGTATCATTTTAAGTTAGTAATCATTTTCATTTGCATCCAAGGTCATCAAAATCAATATAAAAAAAATTTAAAAAAAACATTTATCATTGCATCATGTAGATCATTATCATAAAGCATTATCATAATGAAGAGGAAAGATCATATCATCATCTATCTAATCAATGCATCCATATAATCAATGCATATAGATCATAAAAGAGAGTAGCATGCATAATAAAGATCATCATCATATAGAGTCCATGTCTACATATAGATCATCATAAAACAATAAAGGTCCAAGTATACAATGATATCGGATCAAAAGTACAAATGCCTCATCAATACAAAGTCAAGTCACATCTATCCTATACCACTACCACCTGACTCTATCCATCTTTGTGGCTATGGGTGAGAAGATCCTCCAGATGCATGTCTCCCATGATCACCACTCCTCTAAGGAGGTCCCATGACTCCACCACTGCTAGTATCCATCAACATTATGGTAGGATAGCTACCTACTCTCTAGCTCTTTGCAACTACCTCCTCATATATTCGTCACCAATGGGAAGTGTCCTTCCTAGCCCAAACTAGTGCTCTAACAGTGTCAGCTAAGAGAGTACCCGATCCAACCTACTGAATATGATCAAGAAGGCCTTGAGTATCCTATTGTCTCCTAACAGCTCTATCCCTCTCAGCCATGAAAGTTTGTACCTATGCTCAAAGCTGATCAATCCGTGCTCTAAGAATATCAATGGTCTCCTACTCTGGCATATCATTCTCTGGTAAATCCTATTATGGTGCATGAACCCCAATCAACTCCTCACCACCTCCCTGTCCACCTATTGGAATCTCACTTCGAGTAGCTCTCAGAATCCATCATCTAATAAGTGGAACATGATCCTCTGGATCCTCATCCTCTCCACCATGAGCTGCAATAAACCTAGGGTCTAGCTAAATCTAACCAAAATCAATGCCTCTCCTACAACTCCCATCCAGTCTAGTCATCCTACCTCCTCTTGTCAATGGCAACCCTCTTGGTGATCTCATACCTGCCTTGCCAGTATCCCTCCCAATTCATCCAACATCTCTCCCACCCATAGGATGTGGTCTCCCAATCCTGACCACTAGTCCAAGCGGTCCTCCATAGACTGTCAATCGACCTCCTCTCTATCTAGGTCTCCTACCACCACCACCTCCATCCCCACCCTCATCTTCATCTCCCCTAGCCTCCTAAGCAGCTCTAAGGTCTCGTCTTTGTCTTTGTCTCATGACACCTGGATCATCTGAATCATCATCCTCATCTCCTGAGCTAGGAGGAGGATCTGTTGGATCAATAATACGAGGACATGGATGTGCTAGTATATACTGAGCATACTCTACAGTAACACCAGAATCAAGAATGTGCAATCTCATATCATAAGCCACTCTTATAGTAGCAAGAAACTTTGCGTGATAAATCTCAAATGATAAAGAAGGTCCCCAATCTTGCCTATCTTTGTACCACCGAGCATATATCATGACACCAGTAGGCATAGGCTAAATGATACCAAACTCTCTAAGAATGTGACTAATCAACTATCACTCAATAATGTAAGGAGTTTGACCAATGAGATATCTACTCTACATAAAAAATGGTAATGTCCATGTATCATCCATCCATGGCTCACAATCAACATATGGTCTCCAAGTAATACTATCCAATGAATTAAGCACCCAATGTCAATACTCCATCTTACCCAGCTTATGTTGAGTAACGATACCTGCATACAGATACACATATGGTTGCCTCTCTCCATGAACTCTGTGATGGATAGGCCGAGTGAAAGCAATGTGCTCCCATCACCAGATTTGCAAAAGTGTGCATCCTGTAGACAAACTAGCACTCTCATCATACACCACCTGATGAAGATCATGATATAAATGTACCAGGATACAAACACCTGAAGCATATTAAGTCTGATGCTGCATCATACTCTGAAGAATCTCACCCCATCCAACAACAAAACCTCACAATCACCTGTCAGGACAAATGAATCCTCCAATCAAACTAGCAAGAATCACAGGGAGAGTCTCGTAATACATAACCATATCCTCCCATCGAATCTCTCCTCTAGAAATGCTCTCATTAGCAAAAATAGCTCTACAAGACTCTATCCCAATATGATCATGAACATCATATTGCACTAACTCGCCAATCACTAGGATGTGCAGAATCCTATAGACATCCTCAATCATCACACTAATCTCACCCGTGGGCAAGTGGAAAGTGTTATGATCACTGTGCCATCTCTCGGCTAATGTCGTCAACAATCCTCTATTATGGGTAATCTTAGGCATATACAATAGATGGTGTAAACCGTAGGCATCTATATGTCTCACCTCTGCCTGTGTCAGCTTAGGCACTAAATACCGTACCTCCAGGCATTTCTCCCGACACTGGAGGACATCAAGTTTCTCCTATTTACCAAGAGAATTAGATCAGTCATGAGTTATCTATCTATCAAATCAAACTGAAGCAACTTACACTATCAAATCAATCAAATCAAACTAAAGCAACTTACGCTATCAAATCAAACTGAAGCAACTTACTCTATCAAATCAATCAGATCAAATTGAAGCAACTTATGCTATCAAATCAAACTGAAGCAACTTATGCTATCAAATCAATAAAATCAAACTGAAGCAACTTACTCTATCAAATTAATCAAATCAAACTGAAGCAACTTGAGCTATAAAATCATTTTAAAACCTATCATTCATGGTTTTCTATCAATCACTGAGTTAAATCAAAACTATGCTCGTCTCTTACATCAAAAACTAAATCAGTTTCTTAGAGCTAATCTATCAAAACAAATCAAATCGATCCATCAAATGACATCAATCAATCAATCAATTAAGTCCCTATTCATCATACACGTGCATCAAACATGTTACATCTAATCAACAAAGTGATTTTTGGCTTTTGCATCTATCAAAAACATTCATTTAGAGCATATGTGCTATTGAACATAAGCGCTAAACAAAGGATATGCGCTAACTTTTTCAACAAATGCCCTAACCCTAAGCACATATGCGTGAAACTTGCAAAAGTGCTAATCGATGCATATGCACTAACATCCTTATCATAAGCACTATCATGAGAAAAACATTAAACCTAATTGCATATGCGCTAAATCTAAATGCAAAAGCGCTAACCTAATGCCAAAAATCGCAAAAAAAATTCAAAAACACGCCTAAAAACATGACAAGTTGCACGACAAGTTGAAAACAAAGCTTGGGATAAGATACATACCAGCAACCCATACTCAAGAGGTCATTGATATCGTCGAACATGCTCAAATCGATGGTTCTCCACAATAATCACCATTTCACCACCTCACCAAGACAATTTTCTTCACAAGCTGACAAGGATAACAATGAAATTAAAATTAACCTTGGTTAATTTTATATTTACTATTTGAAAGAGTAATTAATGCTATTCAATGGGGCAATTTAATTTTTTTTTTTTTTTACAAATAAATTTAATTGACGAAACTTATCAATTATCATGAGCTCAATTGTTCAAACCAAAGTTTTCAATAATTTCACGATCAATCTCCTGAGGGGGCACACAATCAAGATTTTTATCTCCATCAGGCACACTATCGAGACTTGATTTAATCTTTGAAACAATGTTGTCTCGACATCATTTCAAAGGGGGGAAAAATGTATACACATAAAAATGGCTATGAGCGATTAAATAAATATTTTATATTTATTTAATATTTATTCTTCTATTAAATAGTTAATTTGAAAAGATTAATTTATTTAATTCATTTTCGTGTCTTTCTATTAATTAATTTAATTGAAATAATTTATTAATTAATTCATCTATTCTATTCCTCTAAATAATTAAATATCTAATATTTAATTATCTCCTCCAAACAATTAAATATCTAATATTTAATGGTTATTCTCTTATCCTATAGTCTCGAATATTAAATGATTTCCTAAATTATTTAATCCCTCTTATCCAACTCACCTTTCATCTCCACTTCATCTTCCCTTTGCCAACTAATCCATCATGTGGCTAAGGAAATTAATATTTCTTAAATATTAATTCATCATTTATCTTCAACCTCCAAATTTAATGAATATTGTGTACATACACATATTTCATAACCTCCTTCTATATTCTCTCCAACACCCCCTACATCTTAGGAAGGAATTGAGTCCACTTGTCCTATAATGCCTAAATATTCTCCAACCATCCCTAGATTCCCTCAGTCAACAACCAAGTCAAGGTGAGATAAGTGACACTTGTCTTCTCCTTCCCCCTTTCTCTCAACCTTCACCTTTGCTCACAATGATCCAAATCTGTAGATCTGATCATGACTGTTGATCTAAGCCACATCATCTCATCCTCTCAAAGTCTATAAAATCAAGAGCTTCAGTTGAGAAAGAGTTAGTCTTCAAGTTTCTTTTCAAAGCCTAATCATTTGTAAAACTTAGGCATCTGTGAGTTTTTATATTGAAACAAATAACAATTAGCATTTTAGCATAATCATATAGTATTGCATATCATAGTATCAATTAACTATCATATAGTATTGCATTTACTTTGTATTTTGTGAAACTAACTTGTTGCAGGTAGCATTCTAAAGATAAAATTCAAGTCGACACAGGTGGAAATTCTCCTACACACACTATCCCAATGTGGCACAAACACCCAAGTGTCTCATACCCAAACTACTATGAAATGCATTTCCTAAGTAAATTTAAGTAAGGTGTAATAATATCCAAGATGAATAATTATTTACACCAATAGGGGGTATGAGAACATGTTTTGTCGATAGCCAATGAGGTTATTGGTATAACTTACACCGATGAAAGAGAATGTGAAGTAGAGGTCAGAAATGCCATCGTGTCATCAAAAAATGTCATTTCATGCTACCCTGATACCCGATGGGATAGGTGGAAAAGGTGGTGTCATCGACAGGACTTGCTTCGATGAGGCAATATGAAAAGGTGGAAAATAGGACTCATCGAGATTACTTAAACAATCGGTGAAAAGTGTTTTAGGTTACGTCGATACCCGATGAGAAGGACAAGTTGAGCATAGAGAAGGAGGCTTGATCGGGATGAGTTACACCGATCGAAAATAAAATCATCGGGATATCATTGCCTCATTGGGAGGAGACATTTTTTGTTACACCAATACCCAATGAGAAAGCGGAGGTAGGTGCAAATGAGGAGATCTCATCGGGGAAACATATGCTAATAGACTAGAGGAATTTAAGATACATAAGTGCAAAAGCGGTGACATTGGGTCATCAGAGAAACATAAAATGAGTTGTTCTGATGCTCGATAAGGTGACCCAATGTAACAAATGAGATGTGAACTATGAAGGAGGATTCATCGGGATAACTTAAACCATCAGAGGAGTGTATTTAGAGTTATGCCAATGCCTGATGGGTAGAATGCCACAGAGGAAAAGGAGGGTATATCAGAATGACATATGTCGATGAGATATAAAGATAAAGATAAAGCCTAGCTAGAAGGTAGAGCCATCGGGGAAGTTATAACCATCAGAATTATAATAAATAAGCTACATCGATACCTAATGGAATGATTGGTGAGACTAGCTATTGCAAAATCTGATCTTAACGAATCCACCTCTCATTGTTAATACCTGCAAGAGATAGCTATACACTTACATGAGGCAAATCAAAACACCATTTCAATTGAGTAAATGTTCCTACAGTATCAAATTTATATATAGAAGATGGTATAAGGAATTGGTATAGAAAACTGAAGCTAACAGAAAGACTAGAGTGAGATTAAGCTAACAAACTTTGAATTTCAGTAAAGCTTCAGGTATTCAAATATGGAGGGCTCTAGTTCAAAAGGTAAGAGGAAGATCATTGAGGTCTCTAAGAGTGATTCAAATAAGTCCAAAGGTGGAGCAGGTGCGTAGAAATGAAAGTTAAACCAAGATATGATTGACCAAATGAGCTCACCAGGAGCCAAATCTCGAAGATCTAAGGCTAACCTGCCCATCCATGACCAGTTAGAAGATGATTTCAAGGAAATTGGTGATGTTTGGACCAAGATTAGAGTGTTAGGATTCCCACAGATACTGAGAGGGGGGGGGGGTGAATCAATATCTAACCGGTTGTAAGATTTTCTTAACTTAAAACATGTAGAGCATATTAATACTATGTATCGGTAAACATAAAGTAATGCAATAAATAGAGACAAAAGCAACCACATAAAAAAAACATCATAACACAATATTTTAACAAGGAAACCTGGTGTGGGAAAAACCTTGATGGGATTTGTGACCCAAAATATTCACTTACTGGCCAATAAGAAAATATTACTACTATAAGAGGGGCCTGCACATGTAGGAAGGCCAAGTGCCTAGAGCTCACTGCTCAAATACAAAATGGGAAGTCTCACTAACTTACAAAATGGATTATATAAATCCAGTGTCTTGTACTACTTCAAAATAGCATCTATAATGCCAGATCCACTACTGGTTTCTGCTCTGCTTCTTACATAAACCCTTAACCTATAATTCGCATAATAGGTCTACCTTATTTCGCCTAATCACATTCCTCTATCTATTAAAAAATGTTCTACAATGATCTCTCTTATATAAGAGTCATTTTACAACTTGCCAAGTTGGCTTACAATGATTTTACAATAATAAACAAAATATATTAACAACTAAATTCCTATCGGCTTTTGTGTCGGTATGCTTCCTTTTACTGCCAGTGTCGGTGATCTGTGTGTCAGTGTAGAATCTAACTTTTCTAGTGCTGGTGGATTGCCTTGCCAGTGTCATAGGATTGTAAGGTTGCCATCAATGACAAAACCTTCAATCACCTACAATGTCTCATTGGAGTGTGCATTTTCCAACAATCTCTCCCTTTGGCATTGATGGCAACACTCATGAGAAAAATTCAGAAGTGTATCCAAGAATTGAAGTCCAAAAATTGCTACCAAAAATATGTGCTCCCCCTAAGCGGATGATCCCTAAGTTATTGGATTTTTCTCATACCACTACTCCCCCTTTGGCACCAATGACAAAGTTTGTCAAAGTGTCAATAGAGTGTAGTTTCCTCTCTCAACCTTGTAACCGGTCAGTTACAATTTGAAAAAGTTATGCCAGAACCAAATTCAAGTTCTCAATGAACTTTTTACTATCTTTTATTACGGCCTCTATCCTCTAAACTGTACCAATGAGGTGTTGCATTTTCTCTGCTGGTGTTTTCTGTCCTTGTACTAATGCATCAGATATTTCTTTCCTTAAACATGCGAGGTAGTCCAACTTTGGACTTAATCTCCATTTCAGATCCTTAGCCTTACTTTTTATTTGCTCCTTTTCTCTTTCTAGCTTTAGTAATTCTTCCTCAAAACCTATTATCTTTTGCTCAAAAATTGATAATGAATCAGATGAATTAATAAAATTGTCAGCTAGCTTATTAATTTCCTCCTGTATCTTGCTCATTTTCTTGTCTATGTCAACTGTCAAAAAGTTTGTCTTACAAGTGTCTCTATACAAAGTTTTGAACTCTTTAAGTGTGCTGCACAGTTTTGGTAGAAGTGTGTCAAACTGCCTTGTACACTTCTTTTTTTGTTCCTCAAAGAATATTTCTTTTTCTTTTTCTAACCTCTCTTTGAATGTTTATTCCTTTATTTGCTCAACGGTCACTGTGTTGTCAGTAATATACTTAGACAAAGTGTCAAGTTGACTCAAAGAATCCTTATTATCTATATTGCATTTTGGAGCTATCATCTTCAAAATTGGAATTGTGTCATCTATAGCCTTATATGCCTATTA
Organism: Cryptomeria japonica; assembly: GCF_030272615.1. Lineage (NCBI taxonomy): Eukaryota > Viridiplantae > Streptophyta > Pinopsida > Cupressales > Cupressaceae > Cryptomeria > Cryptomeria japonica. The sequence goes on along the minus strand of NC_081409.1, from coordinate 499,838,477 downwards.
ACTACAATCTGTTATTTTCTTTAAAGAATCTAAAAGAACTTCAGTTACATTTGTTGATTTAAATCCTGCTGTTGAAGAGTCAACACTCTGAATTCCACCTATGGGAGCAATATCCTTGCTTGTAGTGACCTCTGGTAGGTCAGACTGTGTTTCCATTTCTTTAAACAAGGGTTTGTCTTGCTCAGTAGTTGTCGATGGCACTGATTCTGTATTAACCTGTTCCTGTTTTGGAGCCTGTTGCTCTGCTTATTTCTCTATTTGTTGTTCTACTTGTTGTTATGTTTTCCCATCTGCCAGTTTACCTTCTATGTTATATGTGTTATCACTTACCGGTGGCTCACTAGCCTTATCTATCTTATCGGTTGTGTCCTTATCTACCACAATGTTGACCTTCTGAGTATCAACATTTACTGTGTATAGTACCTCAGAATTAGGATTTGTATCCTCCTATGATATGTCCATACTCTCATCAACTGGTTGATCTTTAGTTGTTGTTACTGGTGGAGTAACTAGAGGTTGTGGGGATAAATTATCTCTTATTTTGATGCTTGGAAGTCCACCAATCTTTCCTTTTCCCTTATCCTTGTCTTTCTGATATACCTTGATTGGTTTAGGGTTTCTATACTCTTCCAGTTTTTCCTTCTCAACAAGGAATATATCCCATGCATTTTCAGTTTCTTCTGTAACCTCATTTACACTTCCAACCGTTAGTGTAATATGTTGGTGTGTAGTAGAGAATACTGACCGATTAGCCTCTACAATTAGATCATCTATTTCTTTCAGAGAGTTAACTGGGTAGAAAAGTAATTTTTCAACTTTTATTTTCATGTCAAGATCTACAATAGCTTGTCTTCTTGCTTCCAGTCTCTTGAATAGTTCATCTGGTAGTTCATCTACAACTTGCATCAAGAACTTCTTGTAGATATCCAAGTGTAGAATTACACTATTTTCAACTTTATCCTTGTCATCAACTGATAATGTGTCATATAGTTTGTTGATGTTTTTCAACTGTCCTTCCTCTGTTATTTCATCTAGCAGTTTGTCAATCAGAGCAATATTTTGTTGAGTCCTTTTCTTTGGTGTCAACTTTTTCTTCTTAGGAGTAGACTTCTTGACCGGGGGCCTTACTGCCTGTTGTTTTTGCCTAGTTATTTTAGGTGAAGGTGTGGATACTAGTGAAGGTTCCCTTTTCCTTACAACTCTTTTAAATTCAGCTGGCATGTCACTCTCTGAAGAAGTTGCTATTGGTGAAAGGTGAGTTTCTGGTTGTTGTGCCTGTAACTCATCTTCAGTGATATCGGTTTGTTTTAGTACATCTTCTTTGATAGCCTTAGCCTGCCTTGAACGTCTCCTCACTGTTGCTTGTACTTTCTTCACTCTCTTCTTGGATTGAATTTGATTCTCAATGGTTTCAGCACTATCGAATACTTCTTCCTTAGGTTCATTGGGTGCTTCCAGAAGGGCTTTTGCATATGTTTCAATGATGTGGTCATCGGCCTCATAACCCATTTCAGTAACCCAAATTATTCTTAGGATAACTGCTTCCATGCAAATCTCATCCTTCTTAATCACAAAGCATATGTCATCCTTATATTTATCTACAACTATTTGTGATAGTCTTACTCTAGTGTTCATTCTGGCCTTTAATGCTTGAAAGTATTAATATTCTTTTCTCTGTTTTCACCCATATTGTTCAATAAGTCAGATAACTATTTGCCTATTGGTATGTCAAATCCAAGGTTCTTATTACCTATATCGGGCACTTGTTTGGTTATATGTAGCATTAAGCATACAAGTAAGTTACCAAATCTGAATGTCCCTTTCTTATCCTTCTTGATCTTTCCCAAATTGTCAATAAGTTCATCCTTTAACCATTCACATACATCAATTTTAACATTATCTTTAACCATATCATGAGCACTCTTTATGCATAAACTGGAAACTAAATTTAGTCTGTTTGCATGTGTTGTTTTGTAGCCTAAAATCATGCTAATGAATCTCACATTTATGTCAGTTACATCATTAACCCTTAAAGACCTTTTGTCAGATGTTGCACCTATTAGGTTCATTACCAGGTCATTTGAGACCACCTTTGTTTTGTCAGGTCTGCTACTGGTGGAGGGTAACCCTGTTACAACTTTCACAGCTTCCTTAGTGATTTTGTGAATTGAATCCAGGCAGAAAAATTCACCATGTACCCTACTCAACACTATCCTTATCACTTCCTTGGGGAATTCCGGAATACAAAGAATTTTAGTGAATCCTAGGGTTTCAATAATTTTGTGTTCAGGTTTCACATTACCGGAATCATCACATATGATAGTCTTGTATATGTTCTTGATTTCCTCATCACCTAATTCTTCTATATGGTAATGGATGTACATTCTAGGGTCTTCTACAAAAACAACTCCTTTGGGAATTTGGGAAAATGCACCAACATTATCATCCTTTTTAGCTATCTCAAGAACTAACTAAAAAATGGGCCTAGGGCACTTGATTACTTCCACTATAGTAGGGTTTGCTACGAATTCAGGTACAGAAGAGGATGCCATGATAAATACCTTTTTCTGCCTTTGGAAAGATTGATTGCTTAAATGCTTTGCCTCTTTGCTCGAAATGCCTTAGCTCTAGAAATTTCATGCTCTTCTAATGTTTGAATGCTCCGTGAACTAAAATGGAGCCAAAAACATTAATTTATAATGTCAACTTTGCCAACTACCACATTTAATGCTTGTTGGTTAAGTACTTAATATATCTGCTAGTATAGAAGTAATTTCTATTTCTTACCATCAACTGAGGGAATAATAGCATATTTCACATTGATTGCCAAACCCTCAAAAGAATTTTCTTCAATTAGATGAAGAGACTCATGCCGGTGGTGTGCTACTTTGTTCTACTGGTGGAGTGTTGCTTGGTTCTATCGGTGGAGGAGTATTCCCAACAACATTTAGTTCTGATTTCCTGATCCATTGTTTTGAGAATTCCTTCTTTACTTCTTCAACTTTTTCTTTACCTTTCAAACTACGACCTTTGTTGTCTACCGGTGGTGCCTTACTTCTACAGAATTTTGCAATATGTCCAATTTTGTTACATGCATAACAAGTCACATTATTTCTCTAAATAGCCTTTCCATAACCTATGTCGGTTTGTGTTCTGCATTGATTAGATAAGTGTCCAAATCTTCCACAAACATAACATCTTACATTCATTTTTCAATTCTCATAATTATGACCAATTTTATTGCATTTTGAACATTGACCGATGGGTGCATTGGTATTCTGATAATTTCTAGATCTACATTGATTTGCTCTATGACCATACTTGTTACAGTTCAAGCATTTTCCATTGAATTTATAAGCAGTAGTTTGTCTTACCAGTTTGCAATGATCCTGTGTGTTTGCAGTATCAGAGCTTTCACTAGTTTCAAAGCCAAGACCATTAGTGTCACCATTAGGTTTCTGATTCTTCAACAAGTTGCCAAGTTCTTCTAAGCTTTTCTTGAGTTTCTTTTTATTTTGATTTGCAGTAGCCAGTTCTCCTTCCAAGATATCTTTTTGTCTCATGAGTTCATTTGAGTCATTCTGTGCATGCATCAGATCTGTCTTCAACATATCATTTTCATAACCAAGTCTTGCATTTTCATTTGTAGCATCATTTAGTCTTCTAGTCAAGTCTTCTTCATTCTTCTTTCTATCTTCAATTTCTTTACAAAATCTCATAGTTATATCCTGCATCTCATTCTTTGTTGTCATGTTTTCTTGTTTCAGCTTATTCATCAGATCACTAAGAGTTTCCTTTTCATCATTCTCATTTTGCATCTTTTCACAAAGTTCTCTTCTCTTGTTTCTCAAAATAGTAATATTTTCTTGAAGTTCTTGAATGATATCTTGAGCAACTTTTAGATCATCTTCAAGTTTGATATTTTTCAATTTTTCTGCATCATAGTCTGAGAGAGCTCCTTCAAGTTGCTTCATCAAGTTTTCCATCTCTAACAGTGTCAAGATCTTCCTCAAGCTGTTAGGCACTTGAAAATAGATGACCAAGCTCTAATACCAATTATTAGGATTCTCACAGATACTGAGGGGGGGGCGGGGTGAACCAGTATCTAACTAGTTGTAAGATTTTCTTAACTTAAAACATGTAGAGCATATTAATACTCTGTACCAGTAAATAGAAAGTAATGCAATAAACATAGACAAAAGCAACCACATAAAAAACACACCATAACACAATATTTTAATGAGGAAACCCGGTGTGGGAAAAACCTTGGTGGGATTTGTGACCCACAATATTCACTTACTGGCCAATAAGAGAATATTACTACTATAAGAGGGGTCTGCACATGCAGGAAGTCCAAGTACCTAGAGCTCACTACTCAAATACAAAATGGGAAGTCTCACTAACTTACAAAATGGATTATATAAATCTAGTGTCTTGTACTGCTTCAAAATAGCATCTATAATGCCAGATCCAGTACTGGTTTCTACTCTACTTCTTACATAAACCCTTAACCTATAATTCGCATAATAGGTCTGCCTTATTTCGCCTAATTACATTCCTCTATTTATTACAAAATGTTCTACAATGACCTCTCTTATATAAGAGTCATTTTACAACTTGCCAAGTCATCTTACAATGATTTTACAATAATAAACAAAATATATTAACAACAAAATTCCTATCGGCTTCTATGCTGGTATGCTTCCTTTTATTGCCGGTGCCGGTGATCTGTGTGCCAGTGTAGAATCTAACTTTGCTAGTGCCGGTGGATTGCCTTGCTAGTGTCATATGATTGTAAGGTTTCCATCAATGACAAAACCTTCAATCACCTACAATGTCTCATTGGAGTGTGCATTTGCCAACATAGAGGTCCCTATTTGTTCTTGTATTATTATTCAAGAAGGAATAAACCGACCCCAATTTCAAACCCATGGACAACAGGATTGGGTAAACTTGTGGTTCCTAATGTCTTTGTGAATATTCAATTGATGAAAACATTGGTTAGGTCTTATAATTCCACAAAAAGATGTATTCAATTGCCAAATGGTGATGCATTCATCCATATCTCAGCAACCACCATTCAGGAGGTTTTTTTTATCTTGGTTTGGAATCTAATGTGCCTTTGTCTTTTTAGAAACTAGAGGAAGAGTATACAAAGATGGCTACTGTATACAATGGGTGGAATTTGGCCATACATAAGGCTAAGAAAGGAAAATTAACAGATGAAGATGGGCGGGCCCCGTTTGATATCAACATTTTCAAGCAGTATCTACAATATACATATATGGCATGCAATCAAGTGGGAGGAGTCGAGGTTCCAAATGTAACTTGTATAGGACCTTTGGTTCTTGCTACTGACACATAAATGCAGGAGTCGAGATAGTTTGATTATGCTAATTACATTTCTAAGAAGATGCATGAGGGTTTCTTAAACCTTCATAATAACCCTGACAAAACTTTTAACTTCTATTCATTGTTGATGCATATTATTTTGTTTAATAGATGGCACAGGGGGCTATGGCCTAAGAAATTGAAGCTAAATATTCATGGCAAGGATGGACAGGAGCAACCAATACAACTATGGGTATCACTATGGGATTCTCGGATCATGAGATCTCACTATATGAAATTTGAATAATTCTTTGTGCAACCATTATACAAAGCTTTTGGAGTTTCTTTAGATGGCTCATTTTTAGAAGAAATCAAAAGATTTCTTAGACACCATGAACATGGGGATACCAGGGTGAATCACAATTGGGGTGACTGGTATGTATGCCAGGACTTCACATATGATAGAGTTTTTGGATTTGAGGGAGCTCCTTATGTGCTACCGACCCTTGTACTTGATAGAATTGCCTATCTAGAGATTGTGAGGCAAATGAGTGTCTCAAATTCACATCATTTTGGGGTGCCCACAAGCAAGTTTTCTTACCAGGGACTTTACATTTTGGTGATTTCACTATTGTATCTACAAAGGCATATGAAATCATTGACAAAAGGTCAATATAAGATTATAACCTCTATGAGCATACAACCTGAAAGAATTATGACCTAGAGGGCTATATCCACTAGAGCAGAAAAGGGAAAAATCTGGGCGATTATTTTCATGAGCACATTGAAGCCTTGGATATCTTTAGAAATAAGGAATTTGAGGAGGCTATGCAGATATTTCAAAACTTGAACTAGAGACTAGAATAAAAAAGATAGAATGCAGGAGATGGAAGAAGAAGAAGAAGCTAAGAGTGAGTCAGGAGAGAAGTAGGTTGTCTCAAGATTTAGGAGGCCTGAAAGGGAGGAGGAGCCTGAAGCACAAGACCTAACTGTTGCGAGGATAAATGCTGACGTTAATGTTAGGTTAGAAGAGCACACTTCTTTTGTGTCTGATGATAAATTCATCAAATCAAATGAGTTTAAATCCATTTTATATCACTTTAAAGGAAAGAGGCTAAGAGAAGCCATGCCTGATGTAACACCAGAAAATGAGGTAGAGATGCTTCGAAAACTAAAGGCAAATATTGATGCAGAAGTAGAAGGCATGACCCCTCAAAGGGGAAGGAAAATTCTTGTAGAGGCAGGAATTATCCTCTTTCTAGGTTGGGATCTTAGTGCATCCTTTATTTTTGATAGCCTATTGCATTCAGATAAGAAGGACTTCAAGTTAGACATTCAAGGTGTGAATGAAAAATCCATTGGATCAAGATATGATCCAAATGATGAGGCTATACGTTTGTGGGCCCTTTATCCCCCAAATAAGAGGCCGAACATCATAGATGTGCACAAAGCTTTTGGACACATGATGAAGTTAAAGGTTGGTGAAGTGGATCCCATGATCATAACTCATATGGGAGTTGATATTTCAAAGTTAAATAAAGTACAAATGAAGATGCTGGTAGATGAAGAAGAAAAGTATAAATCATTATATGAGGAACTCTTAAGAAGTAGCGGCCAGCCTATACCCCAGATAGCAGGTGAGTCCAAACTAAAAAAGAAGTGCGAAGAACTGCACAAAGAAAACAAAAAATTGAAGGAAAGAATGCAAAGCATAAGGATAGACACATCATGTGTCCTGCTATCTAAATAATTTGAGAATCTACACAAGATACTGGAGGAATTTTGGACCATCTACTAGAGAAACATGCATAACAGAGTGTCGCACCAATGGATTTTGGATCGGTTAAATATGTTACTGCAGGATCAGATAGTGAATGACAATGTTGGCATTGCACACTCTAATGGTAGTTAAAGGTGATTGAAGGTTTTGTCATTGATGGCAACCTTGCAATCTTATGGCACCAATAGGCACCAACACTAATAGACTCTACACCGACATATAGTCTATCGACAGTGATAATAATGTTTACTGACATCCTAGCTGACAGGATTTTGATTATTGTATTTTATATTTAATTGTAATATCTTTTGTAAGCCGACATGGCATGTTTTAATAAGACTCATATATAAGTATGAGATCTTGTAGATCATTTATGAGAGATACATATGATAGAGGATAGATATGATGGATATGCAGAGCGAATATTAAGGAAGATTTTGTAGAAGGGTTTATGGTTATTGTATGAGCTTAAACCGGTACTGAACCTAGCATAGCAGATGTTGTTTTGTAGTAGTACATTATATTGGATTTTCATAATCCATATTTTAGCTCAATGAGAATTCCTTTTATAAATGAGTAGTGAGCTCTAGGCAGTTGGCCTTCCTGCATGTGCAGGCCCCTCTTGTAAGTAATATCCATTCATTGGCCAATGAGTGAATACTATGGGTCACAAATCTCACCGAGGTTTTTCCCACATCGGGTTTCCTCGTTAAACATCTTGTGTTATGGTGTTTTTTCTATGTTGTCTTTACTATTCTTATTTAAGGCATTAATTCTTGTTTATCGGTACATTGTTTTGGAATGCAAAATGCTTAATAAGGTCAAATATTCTATCAACTAGTTAGATACTAATTCACCCCCCCTCCCAGTATCTTTGGGACTATCATCAATCCTAACAATTGGTATCAGAGCTTGGTCCTCTATTTTCAAAAGCCTAACAACTTGAGGAAGATTCTGACATTGGTACAGATGGAAAACTTGAGAAAGCAATTGGAAACAACTCTTGTAGACTTTGATGCAGAAAAGTTGAAGAATATCAAACTTGAATATGATCTAAGGACTGCACAGGAATTCATTCAAGGACTTTAGGAGAATCTCACTATTGCTAGAAACAAAAGAAGAGAAATTCATGAGAAGATACAAAATGATGATGATGAAAAGGAAACTCTTAATTATCTTGTAAGTAAGATGAGGCAAGAAAACATGACCTTGAGGAATGAGATGCAAGATATGACAATGAGATTTTGTAAAGACATTGAAGACAGAAAGAAGAATGAAGATGATTTGACTAGGAGACTCAATGATGTTGGAACTAAAAATATAAAACTCAGTCATGAAAATGATATGTTAAGGAAAAATTTGATTCACATGGAACATGATAAAACTAAACTTATGAGACAGAACGAATTTTTGGAAAATGAGTTGGCTACTGCAAATCAACATAAAGAGAAATTCAAGAAAAGTTCAGAAGAACTTGATGATATGTTGAAAAGTCAGAAACCAAATCGAGACACTGATGGACTTGGATTTGAAGTTGGTGAAAGCTCCGGTTCTGCAAACAATCATGATCACAGCAAACCGGTAAGACAACCTAATGCCTAAAAATTTAATGGGAAATGCTTTAACTGTAACAAGTATGGTCATAGAGAAAATCAGTGTAGATCTAGAAACTATCAGAACACTAATGCACCCATTGGTCAATGTTCCAAATGCAACAAAATTGGTCACAATTAAGAAAATTGTAGAATGAATGTAAGATGTTATGTTTGTGGAAGATTTGGTCACTTATCTAATCAACACATAATACAAACTGGCATAGGATATGGAAGGCTATTTAGAAAAAACAATGTGACTTGTTATGCTTGTAACAAGATTGGACATATTGCAAAATTTTGTAGAAGCAAGACTTCACCAGCAAATAACAAAGGATCCAGTTTGAAAGGCAAAGAGAAGGTAGATGAGGTAAAACAAGAATTTTCAAAACAATGGATTAGAAAGAGAGATCAGAATGTTGATGAGACTATTCCTTCACTGGTAGAACATAGTATCACTCCACCGGTAGGAGATTCTTCATCCAACTGAAAAGAAATCCTTGGGGGTATTGCAACAAATTGAAAATCATGCAAGTTTACCCTCGGTTGATGGTGAGAAGATGAACTTCTTCTTTACCGGCAGATGTGTTAAGTTTCACTTAACCAGTAGACATTTATTGTGGTTGTTGAAGGAAAAGAGATTATAAATCAGTATTTTTCCCTTTTTTTCATTCATCGAGCATTCAAACTTTCAAAGAGCACAAAAAACCTGAGCAAAGGCATCCAAAGAGAGAAGTGAAGCAAGTTCTTTCAAGCATCCAAACCTATAAGGCAGATTAAAGTATTTATCAATGGCTTCCTCCTTTGCTCCAGAATTCATTGCAAACCCTACTGTTATAGAAGTAATTAAATGCCCTAGGCCAGTTTTCAAGATTATCCCTGAAGTAGTGAAACAGGATGATACCCTAGGTGCTTTTTCAAAAATCCCTAAAGGAGTTGCATATGCAGAAGACCCTAGAATTTACATACATTGCCACATTGAGGAATTAGGTTCTGAAGAAATCATGAAAATGTATAAGAATGCTATCTTTGATGAGAAGGGAACTATAAAACCTAAGCATAAGGTTATAGAGACCCTAGGTTTTGTGGAAATCCTTGACATTCTGGAATTTCCTAAGGAAGTTGTAAGGATTGTACTCAGTAGAGTTCATGGAGAATTGTTTTATCTTGACTCTATTCATAAAATCACTAGAGAAGCAGTTAGGGCTATGACTGGCTTACCATCCACTGGTAGCAGGCCAGATAAAACCAAGAAGGTTCCTAATAACACAATGATGACTTTAACTGGTGCAACCTATGACAAGAGATCCCTAAGAGGTAATGATGTAAAGGATGAGAATGTTAGATTCATTAGCATGATATTAGGATACAAAACCACACATGCTAACCGACTAAACTTAGTTTCCAATCTATGTATTAAAAGTGCATATGATATGGTTAACAATGATGCTAAGATAGATGTATGTGAATGGTTGAAAGATGAGTTGATTGACAATTTGAAGAAGATAAAAGAAGATAAGAAAGGTACTTTCCATTTTGGTAATCTTCTTGTATGCTTAATGCTATATCTTACAAAAGAGGTTCCCGGTATAGGCAAGAAAGACTTTGGTTATGATATACCGGTAGGGAACCAACTGTTAGATATCTTCACCGGCATGGGGAAAGATAAGGAAAACAAAATAACAGAGTATTTCCAAGCATTTAAAGCAAAAATGAAGACTAGGGAAAGGTTACCTCAAAGTATTGTAGACAAGTATAAAAAAGAAATTTGTTTTGTAATTAAGAAGGATGAAATTTGGATGGAGGCAGTTCTTCCTAGAACTATTTGGGTGATAGAAATGGGATATGAGGCTAATGTGAACATAATTGAAACATATACCAAAGCCCTACTTGAAGCCCCTAGAGAACCAAAAGAAAAAGTGTTTGGTAATGCTGAGACAATAGAAAGTGGTGTTCAAACACTTAAATAAAGGAAGAGAAGAGAAAAATATATAAGGAGTGCATCTAAGTAGGTCAAAGAAATAAAGGAAAACATAATGAATATCATTGGTATCAAGGAAAGTGATCTAGAAGGATTACAACCGGAGGCTCATCTCTCACCAGTTGGTACATCCTCTGATAGTGAAATTATTGCTGAGTTTATAAGAGTTGATAGGAAGAGAAAACCCTCACCAGTACCCTCTCCTCCTCCCAAGAAAAGCAGGACAACAAGGCAAAAGCAAAAAGCAGTGAGGCCACTAGCTAAGGAGATGACACCTAGAAAGGGAAAAGAAAAATAGGTCATTCCTCCACTTGACAACTTATTAAATGAGATAACAGATGATGGTAACTTATCTAATGTAAGTAAATTGTATGATACTTTTACAAATGAGGAGAAAGAAATCATAGAAAATAGTATCATCGTACACCTTGATATTTATAAGAAATTTTTGATAGAGCTTGTAGATGATTTGACTAGTGATTTCTATAGGCGACTAGATGCTAAAAGGTTCGCTATTATTGAACTAGACAAGAAAATCAAGATTGAGAAACTGCTAGCTATTCACCCTTTGAAATCAGTTGAGGAAATTGATGAATTGATCAGTGAAGCTAATAGAATAATCTTTTCTAGTGGACACCGGCATGTAAGTCTAATGGTCGGCAGAATAAATGAAATCTCAGAAGAGACAACTAATAAATGGGTTATTTTCTTTATTGAGAAAGAGAAACAAGAACTGAATAGACCTAAAACATTCAAGGTATATCAAAAGGATAAGGACAAAGGAAAAGGAAAAGTAGGTGGACTACCTAATATAAAAGTGACAGATAATCTACCACCACCTTCAGTTACTCCACCGGTACTAACTTACAATTCACCGGCTACTGAGAATGTGGAGACTTCACATGAGGATACAGATCTTGAGTCTAAAATCTTGTATACTATGAACATAGACACTCAGGAGGACAATATTGTAGTTGATAAAGAAATCACTAGACTAAAGAAGAAAGATGTTGCTACTGAGCAACCGACTGACAATGTTGGAACACAAGCTGAAAATGTTGAAGTTGAAACACCAGCTGATAACATTGAGATTGGAGTTAGTAAAATGGTTACTGACAGTATTGTTGATGCAAACATTGAAAAACCAACAGAGACAGAGAAACCAACTGAGTCACCAGTAGTGGACAGTGCAGAGGTATAGTCAAAAAAACTGGCTGATAAAACCAAAGAACAATTAGAAAAACTGGCAGAAGAGAGCATAGTGAAATAGATCAAGACACAAGATGAGAAACAGGTTGAGAATCAGGTTCATACAGAGACAGTGCCACCAACAAATCCTCAAAAGCCTAAACCTTTGTCAGTTGAAATGCAAACACAAATTGACCTACCAGAGGTCAAGACAGGCAAAGTTGTTACTACCACCGACAGTATGGAGATTGTTAAGGTAGTTGGACAATCATCTGGTACTTCCATAACTGAATTCAGACCAACAAATGTGACTGAAGTGCTTTTTGATTCTATTAAGAAAATTATAGATTGTAATGCATTGGCTTATAAGGCTATAGATGACACAATACCCATTCTTAAATTGATTGCACCCAAGTGTAATGTAGATAGTAAGTGTAGCTAGGAAATCGGAAATCATCAAAGCAATATCAATATTAGTCATAGCTCAATCACAAAAGAAGATTGCAATGATCAATCCTAACACATTCAATAAAGACATGAAAACAAAACATTCAAAGCTAAAAACTAAGCAAACCAAATGCAGATCTGAATGTCTCCTTCATGTGGCTCCATTGTCCTTCTTTCTTCTTCAAATAGCTTTTGTTTGTGGATCTCACCTTCAAGTGCATAAACCTAATGTGAAAGCAAGATTGACAATTAGCGCAAGATTACTCAAAGCGTGATTGATTCGACAAAGTGATTCGAAAAAGTGATTAGTTCGATAATGTGATTAGTTGGGGATCAGGGGCCTTGATTGAAGAAATTCATCCAATTTATAGATAAATTGGAGAAAAGACAAGATTAGCATGAAATTTATATTAGAGGCAATTGATTTCAAAAATGGCACAATTGAGTGGAAAGAAGAAAGTTATGACACCTTCTATGTCATGAATTATGACATATTGCCAATGCAAAGGTTAGAAGACTAGAGGCTTATGACATCTTGCTATGCCAAAAGTATGATGCATGAGAAATTCATGCTTCCACCAAAGCACAAAAATAGGGAGAACTAGAGAAAAATTAATTAGGTGGAAATTGATTTTGACAAATTAGAAAATAGGTGGAAATTAGGAAATTGATGCAAATTAGGTAAATTAATTAATAATTTCTCATTCATTAATTAATTTATAAAAATAGGAGGAATTAATTAGCCAATTAAATAAACATTTAATTGTGACAAGAAGACTTAGGATAAATAAATAAATCATTTATCTTAAAGAGAAAATGGAGAGAAAATGACAAACAAGGTTAAATGAATAAATCATAAAACCTTAGAAGATGAATTAGAAATGCAAGGACGACAATTAGGTCATGATATAAAATTGATTTGATGTTGATTCGATCATGATTTTGAATTGATAAATGATTTGATTGATAAATGCGCCAATTAACGAGGAACAATGACAAATTGATCCAAATTGACATGATTGAAGAGGACAAGGATCGATGACGAATCGATCATAAAATTGACGAGATTGACAAGGACGAGGATCGATGACAAATCGATCTCAAAATGACAAGATTGATAAGAGGACAAAACCCTAATTCAAAAGTAAGAAAAATGAGGAATGCAGAAGAAGGACTCGATGTTCGTAAATGATAAAGACCAAGTATGCAACATAGAAGAAATGTTAATGCGACGCAAAAACCTAAAATAAGGCAATGCGCCAATGTTAAAGTATGACTCCGCAAGCGTTGACCAGTTTTAGGTGTCTACAGTAAGGATTCTTTAAGTCAGTTAGACACATTGTCTAAATATATCACTGGCAACATACTGACTATGGACCAAAAATAAAGAGACATTTAAGGAGAAAATGGACAAGGAAAAAGAGAAATTCTTTGGAGAAACAATAAAGAAGTGCACAGAACATATTGATACCCTCTTACCGACACTAAACAAAACAATTACGGAGTTCAATGAACTGTACAGAGACACTTGTAAGAAAAATATTTTAACAGTGGATATCGATAAGGAAATCAGAAAGGTGCAAAAAGAAATTGATTATATAGATGACAATATCATTGGTTCATCTGAACCAATATCACTTATAGAACAAGAAATTGCTAGATTTGAGGAGAAAGTTGAAAAAAATGAGAAAGAGAAGGAAAGAGTAAAAGGCAAGGCAAAAGAACTCAAATGTAGACTCAGTCCTAAATTGGATAACCTCATCTCTTTGAGGAAAGAGATCTCAGAGGCACTTATTCAAGAATAGACGACCCCGAAAGATCAAATGCATCACCTCACCAGTACTATTTAGAGAACAGAGGCAACATTAAAAGACAACAATAGGTTCACTCAGAGCCTAAATTTAGTACTAGCAGACCTATTCCAGATTGTAACCAACCAATTACAAGGTACCAGCTAAGCACTACAATCATTGACATTTTGACAATAGTTATCATTGATATCAAAGGGGGAGTATTAGATAGTAGAATTGAGAAAAATGACTCGCAAAAGAGATCATCTTCTCAAGGGGAGCACACAGTTTTGGTAAGATTTTTGGACTTCAATTTTTGGATACAATTTTGAATTTTTCTCATGAGTGTTGCCATCAATGCCAAAGGGGGAGATTGTTGGCATTGCACACTCTAATGGTAGTTAAAGGTGATTGAAGGTGTTTTCATTGATGGCAATCTTGCAATCTTATGGCACTAGTAGGCACCGACACTGACAGACTCTACACCGACAGATAGTCCACCGACAATGACAATAATGTTTACCAACATCCTAGCTGACAGGATTTTGATTATTGTATTTTGTATTTAATTGTAATATATTTTTGTAAGATGACATGGCATGTTGTAATAAGACTCATATATAAGTATGAGATCTTGTAGATCATTTGTGAGAGACAGATATGATAGAGGATAGATATGATGGATATGTAGAGAGAATATTAAGGTAGATTTTGTAAAAGGGTTTATGGTTATTGTATGAGCTTAAACCAGTACTGAACCTGGCATAGCAGATGTTGTTTTGTAGTAGTACATTATATTGGATTTTCATTATCCATTTTGTAAGTTAGTGAGACTTCCTTTTGTAATTGAGAAGTGAGCTCTAGGAAGTTGGTCTTTCTACATGTGGAGGCCCCTCTTGTAAGTAATATCCATTCATTGGCCAGTGAGTGAATATTGTGGGTCACAAATCCCACCGAGGTTTTTTCCACACTGGGTTTCCTCGTTAAACATCTTGTGTTATGGTGTGATTTCTATATTGTCTTTACTGTTCTTATTTAGTGCATTAATTCTTGTTTACTGGTACATTGTTTTGGAATGCAAAATACTTAATAAGGTCAAATA
The DNA here is from genome assembly GCF_030272615.1 of Cryptomeria japonica. Classification (NCBI taxonomy): domain Eukaryota; kingdom Viridiplantae; phylum Streptophyta; class Pinopsida; order Cupressales; family Cupressaceae; genus Cryptomeria; species Cryptomeria japonica. The sequence goes on along the minus strand of NC_081409.1, from coordinate 499,823,266 downwards.
TTCTATCAACTGGTTAGATGCTGATTCACCCCCCCCTCTCAGTATCTTTGGGACTATCATCAATCCTAACAGACAAAAGGATAAAAAGGTTAAGAAACTAATTGATGCTCATGAAGGATTCACAACAGAGTTAAAAATCAATTATGAGGAGTGTAAGGGTATTGTCAATCATGGATTCCCAAATGTGGTAGATGATATAGGGGTAATAAAGGACATAAACTAGTGGATTACCGAATGCAGATCTCTACTTAGTTCAGCCCTTAGCGTTGCCCATGTGGATGTTGGTATTTTGGTATGGTTTTGTCATTGATGTCAACACCTACTGAATACACCTACTTTGGAGATCCAGCAACATTCACCAGCAAGCAAATAAACTATACAACAGTTACTGGTATACGATTCACCGGTAGGATATATTGTTCACTGGTACCTAGAATGATATGGAAGACACTTGGTAATGTCGAAGACATCATGTGGACACTTTTTTTTGAGGAATTGATCATTGGTATATTCATATTTGCATATTTGCTTTTATCGACAAATAGGTCCAGGTTATCTAGGGTTACACTGGCAGGTTTATCTTTTCTAGATCAGCATGGCACACTATGGAGATGATTTATTATTGTTGTAAATGCATTAAGCCGACATGTTCAATCGGTTATTGCATCGGATATTATATTATTTGTAAAATATTTTTATTGTAATATCTTGTAGAGCCAACCTACTAAAATTGGTCTTAGGGTATGGTATAAATGTAAGATCTTATTTGTAAGATCAAGTGTGGAATGCGAAAAAGAATTAAGTGAAGGTATATGCGAGATCAAGCAGTGTTATACATGAAGAAATCATTTGAAGGTGAAGTTAGGTTTTTGTAGAGGCATATTAGCATTACACTGGTACTGAATTCAGCATATGAAGATGCTATTTTGTATAGTACATTCTTATTGGATTTAACCATCCAACTGTAGTCAGTGTGACTCCCATTTTGTGATTGAGGTTGTTGGCCTTTCTGCATGTGCAGACCCCATTTATGTACACTTACTATCTGCAGTAGTTTCATCTGATTGTGGGTAAGGTTTCCCACCGTGGTTTTTCCCCTTACAAGGTTTCCACATACAAATATTGGTGTCATGTGTTGTGGATGACTTTATGTTTATGTTTCATGCATTAATCCTGACCGATATAGCAATTTACTATTAACACTGTCTACCAGCATACTTAACTGGTTTACTGGTATTAAGCATTAAGTTGGTTAATAAGTTTTGGGTTTGAATTCATTAGACAACCGATTCACCCCCCCTCTCAGTTGTCTCTGGGACCTAATAACTAGTATCAGAGCCTAGTCCTCTTTTGCAAAAGTTTAACAACTTGAGGAGATCCAATCTCTACTAATTATTTCAGGAAGGACAGTCCTAAACTTAATGGAACCAACTATGGAACATGGAAGATTAGAATGGAGACACATCTGAATTGCATTGGTAAAAACATCTAGGAAGTTACTAAGAATGGTTATACTACTACTGTAGCTGGTCAGACTGCTCCAACTACCTTAGCTAAAGATGAAGAGAACAATTGCAAAGCAAGAGAAGCACTTTTGAGCACATTATCATATCAAGAAATCATGGGATTATCAGATAGGTCTACTACTAAAGCTATTTGGGATCACTTAGAAACATTGAATGAAGGAGATTCCATAGTCAAGATTGCAAAACTTGAAAGCTTCCGAGTCAGGTATGAACATTTGAAAATGGAAGAAGATGAAAGGATTTTTGCTTTTATGGAAAGAGTAAATGAAATTGTTTTGGATATTAAATGTTGTGGAGGAACCTTGAGTGAGGATGAAATTGTTTCAAAAATATTAAGAGGTTTGCCACCGGCATATAAGATGAAGGTTACTGCTATAAATGAGTTAAGAACAATGCCTAATACATCAGTAACTAGGGATACATTGATTGGAAAACTTTTAGCCTTTGAAATTGAGGAATTTGGTCCTGTTGCTACTATAAAGACTGATTTGGCCTTTAAAGCATCAACATCATCTGCTCCATCATTTGACAAATTAGATTGGAGAGCCTTTTATGCAAAAGAACTTGAGAATCTAGAAAGGAGAATGAAGAGCTTGAAGAACTTGAAGCACTATTTGCAAGGAAAATGCCAAAAGGTTCAATTGGAAGTAAGTATGAAGGTAAAGAACCCTTTAAATGTTTTAACTGCAATAAGATTGGTCATATGGCTTCAAGATGCCCTGATAGACATGCTAGACTAAGAGAAGAAGCTAGAAGAACATACAAGCCTAATCCTGAATATCAGAGATACAAATTTAAGAAGAACAAAGATAAATCTTGCTACATTGCTGATGAAGGTGTGACTGATGATTCTGATGAGGATCCAATAGACAATGGATGGGTTTTTGTTGCTATAATAGAAGATCAACCGACACCTACTACTCAACCGGTAGAACAAGCCCTAGCAGCTAAAGTTGAAACAAAGGATGAATGGAATATTGACTTAGGATTCTCACATCATATGACTGGAGACAAAGGTAAATTCTTGAACTTTCAAGAATACAATGGAGGTTTAGTAATATTTGGAGATGACAAAGCCTGTTCAATCAAAGGTAAAGGTTCAATATCTCTTGATGGTAAGCATAACACTGACAATGTCTACTATGTTGAAGGATTAAAGCATAATATTTTAAGTGTTGGTCAATTAGTTGAGAAGGGATTTCAGTTACAATTTAAAAATGGAAAATGCAAAATCATGAATAAAACTGGTTTGGAAATTGCAACCAGTAATCAGACTAGAGGCAATATCTTTCATTTGAATAATAGTGAAAAGGCATGCTTAATTGCACATATAGATGAAAGTTGGTTATGGCATAAGAGACTGTCATGTAAACTTTGATTGCATGGTAAAAATCAGTACTTCTAAGGCAGTTAGAGATCTACCTAGAATTGTGAAACCTTATAATACAATTTGTAAGGAATGTCAATTTGGAAAACAAGTTAGAGCTAGTTTCAAAAGTATTCTAGAAAAATCCAATAATTCTCTTGATTTAATTCACACTAATTTATGTGGTCTAGCTAGAACTAAAAGTTTACAAGGTGATAGATATTTCATGCTAATTATTGATGATTATTCTAGAATGTGTTGGGTTACTTTTCTCAGAGAGAAATCAGAAGCACTTGGAAAGTTCAAACTATTCAAAGCAATGGTTGAAAATGAAACCGGTAAGAAAATCAAATGTTTAAGATCAGATCAAGGAGGAGAATTCACATGTAAGGACTTTAATACATTCTATGATGTGAATGGAATCAAAAGACAGTTATCAGCACCTCGGACACCACAACAGAATGGAGTTGTTGAAAGGAAAAATAGAACTATCTTGGATGCGGCAAGAAGTATGTTATCAGAAGCAAATCTACCACATATGTATTGGAGAGAGGTAGTTAGCACTACTATCTATACATTCAACAAAGTTCACATCAAAGGTGAAACTGGTAAGACCCCTCATGAACTATGGTTTGGTAATACTCCTACTCTTAAGTATTTCAGAATTTTTGGAAGTAAATGTTATATTAGAAGAGATGAGTATATTGGCAAATTTGATCCTAGAAGTGATGAAGGAATATTTCTTGGTTATTCATCTAAGAGCAAGGCATATAGATGTTTTAATAAAAGATTGCAGAAAATTGTTGAGAGTACAAATGTAAAGATTGATGAACAATTCAGAGGAACTTCAAGGTATATAGACTCTGAACCGGCAACAGAAATTGTGACAAATGAACTTATACTGAATCCACCGGTATAGAATGAAGATCCAGTTACCCCGGTATCATCAGAAGATTCCACAATAATTGAAGAGAAACAACAAACTAAGACACCCTGGTATGTAAGATTGAATCATTTTGAATATCAGATAATTGGAAACAAATTTAAAGGAGTTATGACAAGAGGAAGATTAGCAAATGAAGAGGTATGTCTTATTTCTCAAATTGAACCATCATCTATCAATGAGGCATGTGAAGATAAATTTTGGATTAAAGCTATGGAAGAAGAATTAGGACAAATTGAGGAAAATAATACTTGGACATTAGTTCCCCGGCCTAAAGAGAAAAATGTAATTGGAACTAAATGGGTATTTAGAAACAAACTGAATGAAAATGGTAAGGTTGTCAGAAAAAAAGCAAGACTAGTGTGTAAGGGATATTCTCAGAAAGAAGGAGTTGATTATGATGAAACCTTTGCACTGGTAGCCAGAATTGAGGCAGTTAGATTATTCTTGGCTTTTGCAGCTCACGATGGACTACAAAGTTTATCAAATGGATATTAAATGTGCATTTTTGAATGGAGATCTTGAAGAAGAAGTATATATTGAACAACTTGATGAATTTTATTTGACAGATGACAATGATATGGTTTGTAGGTTAAGAAAAGCTCTGTATGGATTGAAACAAGCCCCAAGAGCTTGGTATGCAAGGTTGGATAAGTATAATTTGAAGATTGGTTTTACTAAAGGAAATGCAGATAGCAATTTATACTACAAAATAACTAATGATGACATCTTGATTATTGAAGTATTTGTTGATGATATAATCTTTGGAGGAGAAGATGGATTATGTAAGGAATTTTCTCTTGAAATGCAGCAAGAATTTGAAATGTCTATGATTGGAGAAATAAAATTCTTTTTAGGTTTGCAGATTTCTCAGACTAATGAAGGTATATTTTTGAGTCAATCCAAGTACTTGAAAGAATTACTAAAGAAATTTGGGATGGAGAACTCTAAACTGGTAAGCACACCTATGACTACAAATGACAAATTATCTCAAAGGGATGAATCTACACCTGTTAATCCAACTAGATACAAATCTATGATAGGAGGTTTACTATATTTGACACAAACCAGGCCTAATATTATGAATGTAGTATGTATTGTTTCTAGATTTCAAAGTAATCCTAGGGAAAATCTTGAATCAGCAGTAAAAAGGATTTTCCAGTACTTACAAGGCACAACAAATCTTGGATTATGGTATCCTAAAGATGAAAATTTTGATCTATGTGCATACACAGATGCAAATTGGGCAGGAGATATAGATGATAGAAAGAGCACCACTGGAGGAGCATTCTTTCTTGGAAAAAGATTAGTTTCTTGGATAAGTAAGAAATAGAGTTGTACATCTTTATCAACAACAGAATCAGAATATGTTGTAGCAACAACTAACTGTACACAGGTATTATGGCTTAAGCAAATGTTGAAATACATAAAAGTAAAATGCAAGGAACCCATTACTATATACTGTGATAACACTGCAGCAATTGATATATCTAAGAATCCAGTATTACATTCTAAAACAAAACATGTTTCTATCAAACTGAATTTTCTAAGGGAAAAAGTTGAAGAAAAGGAGATAAAACTGGTTTATGTGAATACTAAAGAACAGCTTGCAGATATTTTCACAAAACCCTTGCCTAAGGAGACTTTTGAGTATCTCAGAGATCAGCTTGGAGTCATACCACCACCAGTAGAGACTTAGATAGCTGATGATTATCATCAACCGACAGAATTAAAAAGAAAAATCTTTTATTCCGGTATTTGATGAGGAAGCTACTTCTCAGGGGGAGTAGTTGGTATATTGAATTGGTTGGTATTTTGTATGAACTTGACCTTTTATGACTTTGGTATTTGATGTCAAAGGGGGAGAGATATCTATGGAAAAACACATTATATTTTTGGGGAGAGATTTTGGAAAAACACATTTAAGGAGAGATTGGTATTTGAAAATAATATTTGGATAAACACATGTTACTCCCAGGGGGAGAAATGGAGATTTTTGGTTTTTGTATTTGGCATTTCTGTTTTGGCACTTTGATGGTTTTTCCATCTTGTGTTGCCATCAATGCCAAAGGGGGAGATTGTTGGTATTTTGGTATGGTTTTGTCATTGATATTAACACCTACTGATTACACCTACTTTGGAGATCCAGCAACATTCACTGGCAAGCAAGTAAACTATGCAACAGTTACTGGTATATGATTTACCGGCAGGATATATTGTTCACTAGTACCTGGAATGATATGGAAGACACTTGGTAATGTCGAAGACATCGTGTGGACACTTTTTTTTGAGGAATTGATCATTGGTATATTCATATTTGCATATTTTCTTTTACTGGCAAATAGGTCCAGGTTATCTAGGGTTACACCGGCAGGTTTATCTTTTCCAGATCAGCATGGCATGCTATGGAGATGATTTATTATTGTTGTAAATGCATTAAGCCGACATGTTCAATCAATTATTGCATCAAATATTATATTGTTTGTAAAATGTTTTTATTGTAATATCTTGTAGAGCCGACCTACTAAAATTGGTCTTAGGGTATGGTATAAATGTAAGATCTTATTTGTAAGATCAAGTGTGGAATGCGAAAAAGAATTAAGTGAAGGTATATGCAAGATCAAGTAGGGTTATACATGAAGACATCATTTGAAGGTGAAGTTAGGTTTTTGTAGAAGCATATCAGCATTACACTGGTACTGAATCCAGCATATGAAGATGCTATTTTGTACAGTACATTCTTATTGGATTTAACCATCCAATTGTAGTCAGTGTGACTCCCATTTTGTGATTGAGTAGTGAGCTCAAGGCTGTTGGCCTTTTTGCATGTGCAGACCCCATTTATGTACACTTACTATCTGTAGTAGTATCATCTGATTGTGGGTAAGGTTTCCCACCATGGTTTCTCCCCTTACAGGGTTTCCATGTACAAATATTGGTGTCATGTGTTGTGGATGACTTTATGTTTTGTGTTTCAAGCATTAATCCTTACCGGTATAGCAATTTACTGTTAACACTATCTACCAGCATACTTAACTGGTTTACTGGTATTAAGCATTAAGCTGGTTAATAATTTTTTGGTTTGAATTTATCAGACAACTGATTCACCACCCCCCCCTTTCAGTTGTCTCCGAGACCTAACAGTGGATACGTTGGATATGGTTGAAACAGAGGAACAGATTTAGAATTTTGTTATAGCAGAGATAGCGGTCAGAGACATTATCTTCAATGCCTACACATATAAAGATGAATGATTTCTTCGACATATCCAGAAGTGTGGTCAGCGGCTGGATGGAAATAATTAGTATATGTCATTGTATTTTGTTTTGTTTATAGCAATTAGGGAGTCAGTTAGGTTTCTATTAGTTTTAGTTTGTACTAATGAAAGGGTGTATCCTTTCATTCATATATTTTGAGTCATATATATAGAGAGAGTCATTTTTGTATTCTAGAAGGGAACAAAATGACAAAAAAATTGTTATTTTTCAAGATGGTCTGTTGGAACCAGTAGTGTTATGTAAAGCAAGTCTGTAGAAATGAAAATCCATTTTGTGCAAGAAAATGTATCATGAAGTATCTGTGAGTTTGCAGTTTTTGTACACCCATTGTTCCAAGAAATTAATATACAAGATTTTTTTCTTTTTATCTTCAAATCATTTCATGTTATATGATGTTGATGAGTTAAAATCCCTTGGATAAATCTGAATAAGGTTTGTTGTAGTGTTTTATCACTTGTTGTTATACAGATAACAAAATTGTTTTTATTTCTCTTATAATATACATTGAAGTCATTGCAATGATAGTCTTACATACCTGTGAGTTTTCCCAAACTGTCTCCAAGAACCACAAATATGTGTCCATTAAATAACATGTAAATTGTCAGATAAGGCACTGGTCTGTTGTTAGTTTTCTGTGAATAAATTTTGGTGTGCACAAAGTCCTCACTAGAGAAGAATATTACTAGTTTCTATTAGCTTTGTACTTTCATAATTACTCAAGGTTCCAATGACATTTTTCTATGAGCTTTGTTCGTTATCAATTATACTCAAGTTTTTCAGATTAAAATAAGTTAAAAGCATATCATAAAGCATATTTGCAGGAAACAGTTTGCCATTCCTATAAACAACTAGATTCAATAATTTAAATTCACTATCAAGAAATCTCTTTATGCTTTGGAGACTGGGGTATACCCACCTAAGGTCTAGTGGAGCCTAAAGTGCAGAGGAATTTGGTCTTTGACCATTCTTGTTCGTTGGCCAAGGCTGATTGGATCAATTAGGGATTTGGCAAGTCTCTTTGATTTCCAATCTATGGTTTTGGGAACCAACAAACCAACATGAGTGATTGGAAAGCATTATATGCGAAGGAACTAGAGGATATGAGGAAACAAGATGAAGAGCTTGAAGAAATTGAAGCCCTAATTGCTAGAAGAGTACATAAAGGTCCAATAGGAAGTAAGTATGAAGGAAAATCACCTTTCAAATGTTTTACATGTAATAAGATAGGTCACTTTGCATCTAGATGTCTTGAAAGGATTTTAAGATTTGAGGAGAAAGATATAAGATCTTTTAAGCCTAACCATGAATATGAGAACAAGCATAATTACAGGAGGAACAAAGACAAATCATGCTCCTATGTTGATGAGGAAGGTGTGACTGATGATTCTGATGACGAACCGACAAAAGATTTGGCTAGTGGATCTGGTAATGGAAAGGAATGGGTATTCTTAGCTATCAAGGAAGATGCTCTGAAACCTATCATTCATAATGAAGAGAAGGTCCTTGCTGCTAAAGTTGAAGACAAGGATGAATGAGTAATAGATAGCAGATGTTCACATCATATGACTGGAGATAAAAGGAAGTTTTTATCTTTGGAAGAATTTGATGGTGGTCTGGTTAGATTTGGAGATGACAAATCATGCATGATCAGAGGAAGAGGAACTATATCATTGGATGGTAAGCATAAAAATGATAATTTTTATTATGTTGAAGGTTTAAGGCATAATCTTTTGAGTGTAGGACAGTTGGTGGATAAGGGATTTCAATTATAGTTTGAGTATGGAAAATGTAAAATCATCAATGGATCTGGATTGGAGATTGCAACTAGTACTTAGACTAGAGATAATATCTCTCATTTGAACTCCAGTGAGAGGACATGTTTGATTTCACATATTGATGAGAGTTGGCTATGGGATAAGAGGTTGTGTCATGTGAATTTTGATTGCATTGTAAATATTAGTTCAACTAATGCAGTTAGAGATATACCTAAGATTGTGAATCCTCATAATTCGATATGTAATGAATGTCAAATGGGAAAGCAAGTCAGAATTTATTTTAAGAGTATTCAAGATAGATCTAATGATGTTCTTGATCTTATTCATATTGATTCATGTGGTCCTGCTAGAATAAGAAGTTTTTAGGGTGATAGATATTTCATGTTAATCATTGATGACTATTCTAGAATGACGTGGGTTACTTTTCTAAGGGAGAAATCTGAAGCCTTTGAAAAAATCAAGAACTTTAAAGCTATGGTTGAGACAGAGGTGGGATTCAAAATCAAATGCTTAAGATTTGATCATGGTGGTGAATTCACATTTGATGAGTTTAACTATTATTGTAATAAATATAGGATAAGGAGACAATTGTCTACACCCCAGACATCTCAACAAAATGGTGTTGTGGAAAGAAAGAACAAAACTATCCTATATGTAGCTATATCTACAATGATGGAAGCTAATTTTCCACAAATCTATTGGACAAAAGCTATGAACATGATGATGTACACATTCAACAGAGTTCATATCAAAGGAGACAATGATAAGACACCTTATGAGTTATGGTTTGGTCATACACCTACACTTAAGTACTTCATGAATAAGGTTTGTTGCAAAGAATTTTTGTCAAATCAAAACTTATGAGAGAGAACCAAAAGTGGAAACGATCATAACTAAACCTGTAACACTTGTACCAGAACATAATGTTGAACCAGTTACTCTAGCAGTATCAAAAAATTCAACAGTAACTGAAGACCAGAGTAGAGAAATAGAAAGTCAAAAGAATCCTCGGTATGTAAGGTTGAATCATTCAGAAAATCAGATCATTGGAGATAAGAGAAAAGGAGAAACGACAAGGAGAAGGTTGGCAGCTAAAGAGGTATGTTTAATTTCTTAGATTAAACCAACATTAGTAGATGAAGCATGTAAGGATGAATGTTGGATGAAAGTGCTAGCAAATGCACACTCCAATGAGAAATTGTAGGTGATTGAAGGTATTATCATTGCTGGCAACCTTACAATCATGTGATATCGGTAGGTAGACATAGGCACCAGTACTGAAAAACTCTACACCGGCATATAGATCACCGGCACCAAAAAGAAGATTACCGACACCCTGGTCGATAGGAATTTTGTATAAATGTATTTTGGGCATATTGCAAAATTTTGTAGAAGAAAGACCCCACCAGAAAATAACAAAGGTCCTAGTTTAAAAGGTAAAGAAAACGCTGGAGAGGTAAAGGAAGAATTCTCAAAACAATGGATCAGAAAGTCAGATCAGAATGTTGATGGGAATAATCCTCCACTGGTAGAACATAGTAACACTCCACCGGCAGGAGATGCTTCATCTAATTGAAGGAAAATCCTTTGAGGGTTTGGCAACTAATTGAAAAACATGCTATTATACCCTCGGTTGATGGTGAGAAGTTGAATTACTTCTTTACTGGTAGATGAGTTAAGTTGTGACTTAGCCGGCAAGCATTAAATGTGGTAGTTGGATAAAATAACATTATAAAGCAAGTGTTTTGGCTCTTTTTTATTCATTGAGCATTCAAATCCTCGAGAGTGCAAAAATTCCCGAGTGAAGGCATCCTTAGCGAAGAAGTGAAGAAGTTCATCCAAGCACTCATCCCTAAGGAAGATTTAGGTATTTATAAACATGGCATCCTCCTCTATTCCTGAATTTATAGAAAACCCTACTGTAATTGAGGTTATCAAGTGCCCTAGACCCATATTCAAGCTTGTTCCTGAAATAGCTAAGAAAGATGATATCATAGGTGCATTCTCTCAAATTCCTAAAGGAGTAGTATATGCTGAAGATCCTAGAATATACATACACTATTATATAGAGGAATTAGGAGATGATGAAATTAAGAAAATGTATAGAATTGTGATTTGTGATGAAAAGGGCAATATCAAACTGGAACACAAGGTAGTAGAAACCCTAGGTTTTCTGGATATTCTTAGCATTCCTGATTTTCTTGAAGATGTGATAAGAATAGTCCTAAGCAGAGTCCGTTAATGCATGATAGCTTTGGTAAGATAAATGATTGAATGAGAGATAAATGAAGTTTCTCATTCAATCACTTATCATATTGCTAACTATGATAAAACCTTCAAGCAATTAATTCCTCTTTGATAGCCATTTTACATTTGCATATAAACAACCTATTGATAATCATACTATGTATTTTGTTTATGTTCATCGATCTAATAAATCTTGTATTTAGATGTATATCTATTAACATAAATAATGATAACTAAATGATTAATGAAAAACACCGATTAATATATATTGGGTTGCATATAATATATCAGGTTGCATATAATATATCGGGATGCATATGATATCAGGTGGCAATATAACAAAGGTCACCGATAGTTATCGGGTGTTAGTCTGCACCGATAGTTATCAGTTGTTAAGGCTAACACACTAATAACTATTGGTTGTTAGCATTAAGCGAACACCGATAAACATCGGTTGTAATACTCCTCCCACATCGATTGGCATTTATGTTGAACATGCATTTGTTTAGTATAAATAAAGAGGAATGATCAAGTAATGTCTTGATCGGTCATTACCAATCAAGGCATTTCTTGATCATGCCCCATTTGTTATATACTTATATTAAGTGGCATTCATGAGATAGGACATAGAAAATATAAAATGCTCCTCTCACCTGCCACAAACAAGTAGTCAGATTCATACATTAAGTCAATAATATATACAACAAGATTAAGTTAATAGGATATAACTTGCATATTGAATGTAAATTAAACATCATTTACAGAGTCCATGGTGAATTCTTTTGGTTGCATTCAATTCATAAAATCACCAAAGAAGTCGTTAAAGCAGTAACAGGGTTACCTTCCACTGGTAGTAGACCTGACAGAACCAAAAGGGTCTTAAATGACACAGTGATGGATCTAATCGGTGCAACATTTGACAAAAAGTCTCTAAGGGTAAATGATGTGAAGGACATCAATGTTAGATTTATCAATATGATCTTAGGTTACAAAGCTACACATGCAAATAGGTTAAACTCAGTTTCTAGCCTATATATTAAAAGTGCATATGACATGGTTAATGATAATGCTAGAATAGATGTGTGTGAATGGCTCAAAGATGAATTGATAGACAATCTGAAAAAGATCAAAGGAGATAAGAAAGGAACCTTTAGATTTGGAAATTTGCTTGTATGTTTAATGTTGTACATTACTAAGCAAGTACCCGATATTGGTAGAAAAGATTTTCTCTTTGATATATCGGTAGGAAAGCAACTATTGGATCTATTAAACAACATGGGAGAAAACAAAGAGAAAAACATAAACGAACATTTTCAAGCACTGAAGGCTTGAATGAAGACAAGAATAAGACTATCATAGGAAATTGTAGATAAATATCAGAAGGAAATATGCTTTATAATTAAAAAGGATGAAATATGGATGGAGGTAGTTGTCCCTAGGACTATCTAGGTAACTAAAATGGTATATGAAACAAATGATAATATTATTGAAACTTATGCAAAAGCCCTCCTTGGAGCACCAAAAGAACCATCTAAGAAAGTCTTTGGCAGTGTTGAAACAATAGAAAGTGGTATTCAGTCTAGGAAAAGAGTCAAGAAAGTTGAACAAATAGTAAGGAAAGGCACTAGACAAGCAAAAGCACTTAAGGAAGATGTATTGAAGCAAACTGGTATCAAAGAAAGTGAGTTGGAAGGACTTCAACCGGAAACTCATCTTTCACCAGTTGCAACTTCCTCTAAGAGTGATATGCCAGCGATATTCAAAAGGGTAGAAAGGAAAAGAAAACCCTCACCGGTACCCTCACCCACTCCTAGAAAAACAAGACAAAAGCAACAGGCAGTGAGGCCTCTAGTTAAGAAGTTAACTCCTAAGAAGAAGAAGAAGAAGAAGGTAAAACAAGATATTGCTCCATTGGATAAACTCCTTAGTGAAATAGCAAAAGATGGAAATTTGAAAAACATTAGCAAACTGTACAACACACTTTCTGCTAATGACAAAGAAAGCATAGAAAATAGTGTAATTTTACACTTGGATATATACAAGAAATTTTTAATGGAAATTGTTGATGAAATACCCAATGATTTGTATAGAAGACTAGAAGCTAGAAGGGTAGCCAATGTTGAGCTGGACAAGAAGATAAAAATTGAAAATTTACTTATAGTGCATCCAGTAAACTCACCTGATGATATAGACAAATTAATCAGTGAGGCTAACCGGATAGTATTTTCAACTACTCACCAGCATGTAGCACTGATGGCAGGAAGAGTGAATGAGATAACAAAAGAAAATGCAGACTAATGGGATATATTCTTTGTTGAAAAAGAGAAACAAGAAGAGCTACTAAGACCTAAAACCAATAGGGTATACCAAAAGGACAAGGATAAGGGGAAAGGTAAGGTAGGTGGACCTCCAAGCCTAAAGATAACTGATAACTTACCCACACCTCCTTTAGATACTCCACCAGTAGAAACTATAGACATTCAACCGACTATAGTGGGTATGGAGACTCCTCAAGTGGATGCAAATCTTGAGTCCAAAATTTTGTACACTATGAATATAGACACACAAGAAGTAAATGTTGTGGTTGATAGAGAAACCACTGAGGATAAAAGGAAATATGTGGCTACTGAGCCACCAGCTATAGATGTTGAGGTTGAGGTCAATGATACTGTAAACATAAGCACAAAAACACCTACTCAAATAGAGCAACAGACAGAAGACACCACTGGTAAAACATTAGAAGAACTGGTAGATAAAACTGAAAAATAATCAAGACAACCGGAAATGGATAGTGTAGAGGTACAAACTGAGAAATCAGAAGTGCTTGCAAAGACTACATCTGAGAAACTGGCTATTGAGAGATTAGAGAAACCTTTTGAGACACAGATGGAGAAATTGGAACAGAAATAGGTTGAGACACAGGTTCAGACCGAGACAGTGCTATCGGCTAAAACTGAAAAGCCTAAACCTTTTCTAATGGAAATGCAAACACAAACTGACCTACCAGAGGTCGAAACAAGAAAGGTTATCACTACAATCAGTAGCATGGATATTGTGAAAATAGCTGGGAAGACATCAGGTACTTCAATAGAAGAATTCTGGCCTACAAATGTGACAGAGGTCTTACTAGACTCAATAAAGAAAATCACAGAGTGTAATGCATAAGCCTATAGGTCAACTAGACACATTGTCTAAATTCATCACTGGCAACATTTTGACAGTTGATCAAATAAATGAAAACACATTCAAAGAGAGGATGATTAAGGAGAAAGAGAAATTTTTTGAGGAAATGGTGAAGAAGAATAAGGAACAAACAGAAACCTTATTATCGGCACTAGGAGAAACAATTTTGGATTTTAAGAAAATGTATAGAGATATTTGCAAAACCGACATCTTGACATAAGACATAGATTCAGAGATCAACAAAACACAAACTGAGATTAACAACATTGCTGACAATCTAATAGGCACATCAGATTCATTTTTGGAAATAGAAAAGAAAATTTCAGATCTTGAAGAGAAAATTGAGAAGTTAGAAAAGGATAAAGAGAGAATAAAGGATAAGGCAAAGAGCTTAAAATGTAAACTTGGTCCTAAACAAGATTACCTCATTTCTTTGAGAAAAGAAATTTTTGAGGCTCTGGTTCCTCGAATTAAGACACCGGAAGAGAAAATGCAAATACTCACCGATACAGTTCAGAGAACACAAGAGGCATTACATGTTAGCAAAAGATTCAGCGACAGTTTAAATTTGGTTTTGGCAGATATTTTCTAGATTGTAACCCACCAATTACAAAAATCTAGGCAGGAACCACACTCAATTGAAAGCGAATGACAACCTTTGTCATTGATGTCAAAGGGGGAGTAGTGTGATGATAAAAATGATCAGAAAAGGACATCATCAGCTCAGGGGGAAGATACATTTTTGAGCACATAGTTTTGGTAAGTCAATTTTGGCAGATTTTTTTTGGACATCATTTTGGACACTTTTTTATTTTTCTCATGAGTGTTGCCATCAATGCCAAAGGGGGAGATTGTTGGAAAATGCACACTCCAATGAGAAATTGTAAGTGATTGAGGGTATTGTCAATGATGTCAACATTACAATCATGTGATATCAACATGCAGACACAGGCACCGGCACCGACAGACTCTACACCGGCATACAAATCATTGGCACCAAAAAGAAGATTACCAACACCCTGGTCAACAGGAATTTTGTATAAATGTATTTTGTAAATAATTGTAAAATCTTTTATAAGCCAACATGGCAGATTGTAATATGACTCATATATGTATGAGATCATTATAGATCATTTAGAAGGTGTATAAATTGGGGTAGCAGACCTAATATGCGAATTATTGGATAAGGGTTTATGTATATTGCAGAGATTAAACCGGTACTGAATCTGGCATAGCAAATGCTGATCTAAAGCAGTACAAGACATTGGATTTGTATAATCCAATTTTGTAAGTCAGTGTGACTTCTTCTGTAATTGAGCAGTGAGCTCTAGGCACTTGGCCTTCCTGCATGTCCAGGCCCCTATTATAAAAATTAATATTCCCTTATTGGCTAGTAAGCGAATATTGTGGGTCACAAATCCCAATGAGGTTTTTCCCACACTAAGTTTCCTCGTTAAAATATTGTGTTATGGTGTGCTTTTCATGTTGTGGTTGTTGTTCTTATTTGCTGCATTATTTCTGGTTTACCAGTACATTGTTTTAATATGTTTTTCATGTTATAAGTTAAGAAAATTATTATACTGGTCAGATATTGATTCACCTCCCCCCCCCTCTCAGTATCTTTGGGAATCCTAACATAAAGCTATGGAAGAGGAATTGGATCAGATAGAAAAGAACAACACATGGATTTTAGTTCCCCGACCTAAAAATAAGAATGTTATTGGAACAAATGGGTTTGTAGGAATAAATTGAATGAAGATGGATAAGTTGTGAGGAAAAAGGCTAGATTGGTATGCAAAGGATATTATCAAAAGGAAGGAATTGATTATGATGAAACTTTTTCTCTGGTAGCTAGGATCAAAGTTGTGAGATTATTTCTTGCTTATGTTGTCCATAAGAAATACAAGGTTTATCAGATGGATGTTAAGTGCACATTTATAAATGGAGATCTTGAAGAGGAAGTCTACATTGAGCAACTTGATGGATTTTCTCTTTCTGATGACAATAACATGGTTTGCAGATTAACAAAAGCTTTATATGGATTGAAGCAAGCACCTAGAGCTTGGTATGCTAGATTGGACACCTATCTTTTGAAGCATGGTTTCACTAAAGGTAATTGTTGTTCATCAAAACTGATTAACCCAAGTACACCTACAATTGATCTATGAAGAACCTTAGGGCTTGGACAACATGACAAGGATATGAATCCTCCTACTCTTCAGGCTTTGCAAAACCTAGGTGGGTGTACCTTTGATGATTAAAATTAAACCCATTACACACCTATGATAGCATCAACATAAGTAGATAGATCTCACGAAAGGTTCAAACACAAGGAGGGTACTACAGATAGGCTAAATCTACATTAACAACTCAACAGGTTTGAACATGAGATAGGTGGAACACTTCCACACAACATAAAACATAAAAAGATATTCTTATTTGATTTTTTTTTATGGCATTCTGACAATCCTTTGATGTTACAAAAGACCAGTGCCTTATCCAGGGCATAGAGTCATGCATAAAACTGAAAGAGAGATCTCAGTTACAAGTTATTTTCCATATTAAATTCTCATGTAGTAATGCCCTGCATTAACGCAATCCTCTTCTCTATCACAAAACCATAATCATATTTATCCAAAACACACACTCAAAATCACTAATGCTGGATTTTAGGATTTAAATCCTTCCTTGAACAATACCCAAAAGATAAACATTACACTCTTAGAGAAGACTGAAAGAAATAAATCCAAATTACCCTTGATAAAATGAAATTGTATAAATTTGAATGGCATTTTGGAGACAATTTTGTGGGAACTCACACATGCCTTGCATATATGTAAACCTGTAAACTGAAACAAAACTTACAGTAAAGACAACACTGAAAATCCATAAGAAAACACACTGTTATTTGCAAAATTGAGAAAATCCCAGAATTGGAAACCAAGAAAATATGGAGCCTTTCTGTCAGAATTCTAGAACCCTTATAATGAGAAGAAAATGGGAATAAGAAGGAGAGGTAAAAAGATTAGGTCTGCAACCGAAATTGCCAAGTGTCTCTCTTTTTCATAACTGCAAGAATATCTTCTCTTCTTCCCATGGAAACTGCTCTCAAAATATCCCATATTTGTTAAAACAAACTTCATAACTGCATCCCTCATCTTGAGACCTTTCTGATGACATATAATACTTGATATTTCAAGCAAAAATGAGCCTATGAGCGAATTAATCATTTGTGCACCTCTGTCATTTAAATTTTTTGAATTTTTTATATAGTTGAAACTATATCATTTAATTTTGATTTTTTCAATCCATTTTTGCCCTGACGTCCTGCCACATGGAAGCTTGTGATTTGCTAATGGGATCCATTGGGTGCCACCTGGGATGACACATCATCTTTTTGCCACTTGTCCGCCTCATCGCCACCACTAGACTGCTTGTTCATTGCCACATCATCACCACGTCATCGCCACCTGTCTGCCATATCACCGGAACCCGCGAGCTAGGCCTCCACCTAGACCGCCACATCATCTTTCACCATTTCATGATGGCTAACAAGCTTTCATCTTCGGGTCACGAGGTCACACCAGCCATCAGATCTTGCTGAACATGCAGGGTCTTTAACCTTAGTTTTTTGCATGTGCTTTTTGCTATTTCACAAAGCTTAACTCTCGAGCATCTCCACCCCGTGAATCAATGCACACCGTAGATCTCATGCAACTTTCTCACTGGTTAAGTCTCTCTTTCTCTGCAAAACTCACCTCGAGAACCATGCCTACATGGGGTCCACCTAGTCGCCACTCAGCCTCTTTGGTCATCTCGAGAAGCATGCTCGTGCACGTGGGGTCCACCTTGGTGTCCAACTAGCTCCTTGTGTCAAAATCCTCTTGTTCCTTTGACATTATAGATGTGTGGAGCTTTGGTTATAAATAACGTTCCATTCCCCACTGAATGTGGGACAAAGCATTTTTTGCCTGGAAATGCATTTTGAAGAGTTTCTGAGTGTCTTCATTTGCTTGAAACCCTTTGTTGCCTTCTTTGAAACAGCACGAGGGAAAAATACTGGTTTTGCCTCTATGAATGCATTTGTTTGAAACTTTAATGGCATCCAAACACCACTTCTTACACCAACCAATTTGCATTTTTCTTAAACTTTTAATGCTCTGTTATTCAACTACCATGCACATCAGGATGGAGATTGGCCAAAAACCTACCAATGTGCATTTGTTTATTTATTTGGCCTTTTCAAATACCAAATTGGGGGGTGGTTTAAATCCTTTCTCAGCCACTAATGTAGAGGGAGGACTTGGCCATGGGCTTGCCAATTTAATTGCTACAGACTTCAAAACTCCATCCTCCACCCCACACGTAGCTGCACCTCACAGCCCATGCCATTTGCTTAGAAGTTTCTGAGGTCTTCTTCATTTCCACACCATCTATCAGGGAAGGATTTAATTTGGCATTTCACATGCCCATTCGCATTTTCTGGAAAGACTTTGTTTTTAAAACCCCCTTCGACACCACAACAACCACAACAAGGAGGACGTGGGCATTGGTTGTGGAATTAAACTTTATAGCTGTTGATTGCATTGGTTTTGAAACTTCATTGAATGCCTCTTTCCAGCCACACTCCAGGAGCTACTATTTCATTTTGCCTAGAGTTTCATATTTTAAAATGCCCCTTCACATATCACATAGGCTATGCACCTGCTATTACATTACTTGGAAGTTTTAATGCTGCTATTGCAATTGGCTGGAGTTTTATTTGTTGAAGTTGCAATTGGCTGGAGTTTTATTTGCTGAAGTTTAAACTTCAGACTTTCACCATGCCACACAGGAGGAAGTTAATGGCTCTAAATTCATTTCCTTGGAAGCCCTTCATGATGATATTTTAACAGCCATGCAAGGGGGGGAAGTGTTGGTTTTACACCTGCTATAATACCATTTGCTTCTTGTTTCAATGTTTCAAACATCTACTCCAAAACCATCGCCTTCCATTGCATAAGTTTATAAAAGATTGGAATCTCTAATATGCCAATGTAGAACATTCAAATGTGAGTAAGCCATATCATCAATCACTTTCTTGATTATCTCTAGGGGTTCAAATGCCGTGAAATTAGAACATTCCACCACAAAATTAATGCACAGGCGTTTATCCAAGTTGGGCCCCAAAGTGGGTCCGGCTAAAAAAAATTGTTTTCATGAAAATGACCTTTGAAATGCCTCATGAACCTTAAAAATACCTCTATAAATGATTGGCATCATTTTTGGATCATCAAACTAAGTTTTGCAACTTTCAAGCGCCTGCACCACATTTTCGCATTTAATTGCGAAGACATAATTTTCAAACCGGTCAAAACACCTTTCTCGACCTTGCCATCTGACAGACGTGTACTCTGATATACAAGCATGAACTCTACCATATATTTTTTCAAGAATAATCCTGAGTGCAGAGATATTAATTGTCAAAAATGACCAACTGGCTTTGTCGGCACTGCGGACCTGATGAAGTCAATGCGTAGGCAACACATGATGCCTTTCTTAAAAATATCAAACGACCTCCGTAGACCCTTAAATCTGAGACATAGGTACCTTGAAGTACATATCAAAACTTAGAATTATTATTTTGACCAAAATTTTGACTGGGTGCAAATGGTGCGCTCATGAAAATGGCTACTTTAACTAATACGACAATGAAAGTACGAATATCTGAAACAGATGGCTCAAGAAACACTTCTGAAAATCGATCAAACGGATTGGCAGGTGCTTGAAATTTGAAACATAGCTCATCATTTGTATCAAAAATATCCTGGAAAAAACATTCTGACATGACACTCACTGAGGCAACTTTCACACATGCAAAAAAAAGGCTCCGACTAGCAGCTGAAACAGGGACTTGTCAAACCATACAAACTGCAAATGGATTCATAAAGACTTGAAAAGTTGCATGCTGACTCACATTTATGTATAGAATTGAATCAATTTTTAATTTCATCAGGATGATCAACAGGTAAAAAGATATAAGCACTCAAAGTAGACTACTCAATAAAATCTGCATTTGTACCTAAAATGCACTTTCAGCTCACCCCTTTAAATGGGTACCTGATAAATTGATCCAAACTAAAATCTGAAAGTTGTACATCACTGCATAGGCCAAATGAAAGGTGTAGGACACATTTCCCAAGCCTTACCCTTTTAAAAATCAACTGGCTCCATTTTACCCTCTCTCTAACTAGGCCATTCAAACTGACTCATTTTATGATCATTTGGAAATGCAGAGCAAAATTTTGAAATGGGCCTCTCAAATTCACTCAAATTTAATGAGTCCCAATAGTGGCTCTGACTGGGGATGGTTGATTGCAAGATCAACACAAGAATTCAGAATCTATGGTTAAGCAGACCACCCAAACACGGATCATTCTCTTCTCTTCTCAAAACAAAGGGCTCCTTATTCTACCCAAACAACAGGGCACTTTATTGAAAACCACACAACTGAAGAAAAGTAACTGTACAAAATATACAACTTATAAATGGCCCCGGGCCATTAAAACTAAAATCAATTCTTACCTATGTCAAACACATGACTTTCATTTCCACAAACTGGAGGTAAACTGGAAGTTTCATTCACATCTGCCCGATCAATCACACTTCCATTTCTAATTAGCTGATCATGTAAAACATAATCAACAACATGTTCATAATCATAAAATCTTTGAAAACCAAACAAATGCTGAATGGGACTCTCAAATTCACTCAAATTTAATGAGTCCCAACAGTAATGCTGACAGTAATTTGTATTATAAGATCACTAATGATGACATATTGATTGTTGAGGTCTTTGTGGATGATATCATTTTTGGAGGTGAGGAAAAGTTATGTATGGGATTCTTTGATAATATGAAGAATGGATTTAAGATGTCTATGATTGGGGAAATAAAAATTTTCTTAGGTTTGCAGATTAATCAGACTGATAAAGGCATTTTCATTTGTCAAACTAAGTATTATAGAGAGTTGTTAAAGAAATTTGGTATGGAAAATTCTAAACCAGTTGGCACTCCTATGGTTACAAGTGAGAAATTGACATAGAAAGATGTATCAGTTCCGGTAAATCATATAAGGTTTAAATCTATGATTGGAGATTTGTTATATTTGACTCAGACTAGACCGGATATAATGAATGTAGTTTGTATTGTATCAAGATATCAAAGTGATCCTAGAGAGAATCATGATAGCATAGTAAAAAGGATTTTCAGATATTTACAAGGAACAACTGAATATGGTTTGTGGTATCCTAAAGATGATGAATTTACACTATGTGCATATACAAATATAGATTAGGTTGGAGATATAGATGACTGGAAAAGCACATCCAGTGGAGCTTTCTTTCTTAGAAATAAACTTGTTTCATGGATCAGCAAGAAATAGTCATGTACTTCTTTAT